>NC_064859.1:43103290-44500790 GCF_024139225.1 Suncus etruscus | reverse complement strand
TATGCAGAGGATAATATGGGAATATATTAGGTGGAACATTTAAGTCAAACTCTCCAAATAGAATGACAAATATGCTACTGGTTTAAAAGAATAAATAAAGTAGGGGGGCAGGAATGCAGAAGAGACTTTATTTTCAAAGAAGTGAATTCAAAACACTACCTTATTTAAGAATTTATAGTCATGGTGTGGTTGATATGAATTTATATATACAGGAAGACAAAAGCACACAGCTTTTGCTAAAAGCAAACAGACAAATGAAACAAGTCAGCATAGAAGTAAAGAACAAGTGGACATTTAAGGCAATTGACAAAAATAATTTTATTGGTTTTGCAGTATTTAATAGTCAATATTTTAATATAAGAAACAAAAATCAGTCACAAAGGTGGAGATATTGGGTGAAAAAAAACTGTGATTTTCTCCAATACTCAGAATGAATTGGATTAATAGTGGAGAAATTGCCTAAATCCCCACTAAAGTAATATGAATATAAGTGCTTTAAAATTGTTTTGTATTTACTATTCCAAAATGGTCATAAAAGTAGTGCTCATTAGCAAAATTATATTTCTTATGCTTGTTTCTTAGTTTTGTGCTATATTTAAGTTCCATTGCCTAGAGGGAATTAGAGGTAGGAGATGTGGTATTTTTATATTTTCAATCCATATGGCTCTTGAAATTCTTAATCCTAGCCATGGCAAGAAGGAAGATACATCCAGTTAAAAAATCTGAGAAAATAGTCAACCAGTCCTCAAATAAGCAGATCCAAAGAAATACAATTATCAGGCACTGATAAGTAATGAGCCAGAAATTTCTTTTCTTCATCTTAGGTTGTGTAAGAAACCAGATAAAAAAAATCCATGATATGGGGCCGGGCGGTGGCGCAAGAGGTAAGGTGCCTGCCTTGCCTGCGCTAGCCTTGGACGGACCGCAGTTCGATCCCCCGGTGTCCCATATGGTCCCCCAAGCAACTTCTGAGTGCATAGCCAGGAGTAACCCCTGAGCGTCAACGGGTGTGGCCCAAAAACAAAAACAAAAAATATCCATGATAACAATAATAGAAGTAGGTGATTTATAATTTATTATAGTTTATGTCCATATTTCATGAAACAAGTTATGTTTTATGTCAGGGGAAAATACTCAAAATCAGCGTTTACAACTGTGGTTTGTATGCAAGTGATGTATGTATGCATATATACATATATGAATGGATATGACTGCATGAAAATGCCAACAGTAATTTTAATGGAATTTTTTACTTTAATTGAAGTTATATGGCTAACGAAGTATAAATTCAGCTCTGTCCTAGTTGTACTAATCCCTATTAACATAATTAAATTGGAATGTTCCCATGGGCAATTACAGTATTAAACAAAAATTAAGTTGTCACATTGCTGTGAATATGATCCAGGATCCAAGCAATATTGCTGAGAGTGTAACTTTTGTGTAACTTTTTCTGCTGCCAGGGCTTCTGGAAGTACAAGAAGGCATGGCAAGGGTGCCTTTTTTCACTCCAAATAAAGTCTTAGTGATATTAGCCTGAATACTGGCATTTCTGGAGTTTTTCTCAGATTGGTGTCTCTGTAGAGCCCAAGGGTAGCGGTGAAGTATGGTTATTGGTGAAGCAGTGATTATGGGTGATGAATGTAGCAGATTGGCTTGGCAGGGTGACAAATTGGCCTGCTCTCTCCTCAAGATTTACAACTTTCAGCTATATGATCAGTATACCCATAATTTTCCATATTTTGGTTTACACCACTTTCAAGAACATAGTGAACCTATGGAGGTGGTAGGGTGTAGACATGGCCTACATCAGTCATTTTTATGAAATGGTCTTGCAAATCAGCCCCTGATGAGGTTGACTGATGGAGGGATGGAGGATGAGGCCTTTCTCCTCCAGCTCGGACCACGCGTCTGTTACCCTGTTCAGCTGACGGTTCTGAGGTGAAAGCAGCGGGAAGAAAACCAACAGGCAGTCAGGCTTCTGAAGAAAACAGCTCTTTATTCCGTGAAGAGGCCAAAGCCAAAGGCCCCAGGAAAAAAAACCCTCATCTTCCACAGACCCTTGCTTTTATGTCCCAGAATCAGGTACCACCCAACGGTGGGATCAGATACCACCCAAATGGTGGGAGCAGAATCAGGTACCACCCTAGGGTGGGAGCAGAATGCCAGGTCACACCCTAGGGTAGGGCACAATCACTGATCAGGGTAGGGTCAGTAACATAATAATCCCATAAAAATGTTTACATACACAACAAAATGAAACATTTATTTCTTCTACTTTTGTATAATGATTCTAAAAATTAAGTGACTAAACTATTTTCAATGAATAAAAGTAGAATTTTGTAGTATATTCTAGGTTTTTTAACATAAGATTTTTTAATACTTTGTTTAATAAAATTATAAAAAGTAGATCCACACAGATAATCAAAGATAATAACAAAAAACATTAAAAGACTTCAAGTTATGATAGTGTTTCATCAAGTCAGTTCATGGTAGTTTATAATAGTAATCAGAGTTCACAGGTTTAAACTTCCTGTCTCATACCAACTTTCCACTGTCATGAAAAAGAATGTAATGAAAGACATGATTATTTTCAAAAATAAAATCTACAAAGTCAAAGTTAAAATATCGTAAAGATTTTCTACAAAATCAAGAATAACAAAGAACTTCATAGTAGACCAGTTGACTAGTTTGGACTAGTCTTTCTGGACAAGTATAGAAACATGAATCTGGATATCCAGGGTATGAAATTCACAATGGGATCAAACTTTTTTTTTTAAATTTTCATTTTTAGAAAAGCAGGAGTCAGGGCTGCCTTTGGGCATTTAATAGGAAGGACAAATGTATCTCATTATTCTCCCAGGTTTGGAGTTAATTTCAAGGGAGAGTCCAGCAGTTGGGCTGCCTCCCAGGTTCATTTGGCATGTTTGACTTTTAAGTAAAACAGGGTAGTGCTACAACTGGATCCAAAGGAATGGAGAGATGCCAGCTCTGAAGACTTCCACTGACCCAGCTAATGACTGCTGCTCTGAGAAATACAAAAAGAAACGATTTGGCAGAAAGGTGAAACACTGTGTCTCTGCTCTTTTGGCTATAGCTCCCTTGGTAGTCCACACTGGCAATAGAAAGTAGAGCAACTATAAAACATCCCCTTTATTCCTTTGTCTGGTCTGGAAATAATTGAACAGAGATCAGCATAATCTCTGATTGATTCTACTGTATATTCCAAATCTAGAAAAATTGTCAGCCATCATTACTTCGGGTGGGGGGGGATAAATCATATATATTCAAGGACTATGTTTTCAAATCAATTAATTTCAATATTAAAAACAATGCTTCATATGAACATATCGGGCATTTATCTCACTTTAGGAAGCTTTGCTATCTTTGACTTGAATACCCTGCTATTTATGAACAATCTAATACATCCATATCTGTACTTGGATGTAGAGATACAATCCATAATAAAAGTGGTGAGTAAAAGGTGATTCAGGAAGATATCTCAGGGGAAGTGATTTTTTTTTGGCTGAAACATAATGATAAGAATGAACTGTAGGATAATACTATTTAAGAAGATTTTTTTTTGACAGAAGAATCAATTTGGGAATGAAATTGGCTTCATGAAAGGATGAAACATGCCAGATAGCTTAAGTGCTCTTATGGAAGAAGAAATAGATGCAAAGTAATGTAAGAGAATAAGAAAATGAACAATAGAAAGATCAAAATATTGCAATTATAATTATGTGGTTATTAAAAAAGACTGGGAGTAAGTATTGGTTAATTTCCTAGTAATATTTCTACACAAAATAATAATGGTCATACATAAAAGGTTATGTCTTGCATCACATAATATAACTTTTACAACTTTAATAATGTAAGTTGTATATGTGGTACTATGGATTGATCCCAAAATGTCACACAGGCAAAGTAAATACTCCGCTACTGAACTTCATTCCCAGCCTCTATAAAAATATATCAGTTCACATGTATCATGTAAATTTTAAAGCATCCTAAAATTTATATGAAAATATAAACCCCAAGAATAGCTAAAGCAATCCTTGGAGAAAAAAAAATGATCAGAGAAATCTCTTTCCCCAGCTTTAAATTGTACAACAAAGCAGTGGTTATTTAAAAAGCATGGTATTGGGATAAAGACAGAACCATAGGTCAGTGTAATAGATTTGACTATTTGGAGATGGATACACAGGTTTAAAAACAATTAATTTTTTAAATGGGAGCAAGAAATACAATTGGAGCAAGGGAAGCTTCTTCAACAAATGATTCTGAGAAAATTGGTGAACTATATGCAAAAAAAGATTAACTCAGACTTCCCTTTCACATCATAAACAGAGGCCAATTCAAAACAGATAAAAGACTTTGATATCAGATCTGAAACCATAAGGTTTCAAAGGGAAAGCATGTCTTGACATTGGAGTTATAAGCATCTTAAAGAAGAAAACACCACTGATCAAGCAAGTGGAAGCAAAGATAAACAAATAAATTAAATTCAGTATCTTCTTCACATCAAAGGAAATAGTGACTATGATACAAATGTTACCCAAGAAGTGGGAGAAACAATTCACCCAATATTCATCAGGTAAGGGTTAATATCTAAGTATACAAAGTACTGAATTTAACAAGAAAAATACATCTAACACTATCAAAAAGTAGGGACAGGAAATGAACAAAATATTTCCTCAAGAAAAAATACATATAGCCAAAAGGTATATAAAAAAGTGTGATGAAAATGTGGTGAAAAAAAATTTTTATCAGAGAGATGAAAATATAAAAAGGAGATATTATCTTACACCACAGAGACTGCACACATCACAACAAGAACAACTAGAACTGGAATGGATGTGGGAAAATGGACTCTCATTCGTTGCTAGTGGGAATACACACTGGTTTATCCTTTTTTAGTAAAGAATTATGGATATATTTCAAAAAGCTAGAAATTGAAATTCCATATGATCCAGCAATAACAATACTAGGGATATACCCCAAGAACACACACACACACACACACACACACACACACACACACACAGTATAAAAATGTCCTCTGCATGCCTATGATCCTTGCAGCACTATTTATTATAGCCAGCATCTGGAAACAACTCAGTTGCCACACAACAGCTGAGTGGCCAAAGAAAAGGTGGTACATCTATACGGTAGAATACTATGAATTCTTTGCTCATACACATATGGACATGCATATTATTATGCTAAGTGAAATGAGACAGAGGTAAAGAGATAAACAAAGAACGATCTCACCCATTTGTGGGATATAAGGTAAACAAGAACTATTTCGGTAATAAGACCCAAAGAAAATGGAGCTAATGGTTAGGAGATCCAGCCGAGGTTATAAAACTTGCCACAAGGAACAGTGAGTGCAGATAGAGTAAAGTGTCCATTAGGACAATGATAGTTGGAACTGATTGCTCTGGACAAGAACTCAACTTATGTTTTATAATATAAAATAGATGATTAAAATAAATATATAATGAAAGATTAAAAAATTAAGATATAAAAAAGAAAAAGATATTGTGTCAAAAGAGTTCAAATAGAATAAGTAGAAGGAATGAAACATCTTGACAATAGGTAGAAAGTGTATGCTATATTAGACAGCAATAAGCATTGGGGAAAGGAAGATCACAATAAGGGGATACATTTAAAAATGAAGGTGACAGCAGTGCTACAGATTTGCTCCCAGCTTTTGTTTAAAGGACACTTTCAGTGCTTATGAACCCTATATAGTGACAGGATAGAAACAATATCAACTTCAAGCACTTAATTCCTTTATTAGTTTGATGTCCCCCAAATATTTTCATCTAGATTTTATAATAACACCAAGTTGTACATAATATAAACAATTTAGGCATTAATTGTCCATACACAATCCCACCAACAGTGTGACCTTTGCTTCTCCATTGTTCCAATTTTCTACTCAATACCCTAGTTTGTCTCCATGCAAGTACAAACTTACTTCATATTATTTGTTACAGCACAAAGGCAAATGGAATGATCAAAACTTAGATATAAAACAAAATTAGAAATTATTGTTAGATATTTCCATGCTGTTACTGATAGTAGTGTCTTAAGATGAACTGGTCTGAGATATTTTAATGGGTGTTTCTAAAAGCAAAAATTAGTTGTGGGTGGCCCTTGGGACTGTTCCAATTGATGCTTGTCTGGCAACGTGTGCTGGACTCTGACACTTCTGAAACAGAGAAACCCTGACAGAATTTGATAGTCCATGTTGTGCTGATTTGAGCTTATGGCTCCACATATGTTAGGCATGCTCTTCTATATAGAGATCTGGCCCATTTTAAGAACTGAGATACTATTAAAACTTAGTATAGGGCCGGGAGGTGGCGCTAAAGGTAAGGTGCCTGCCTTGCCTGCGCTAGCCTTGGACGGACCGCGGTTCGATCCCCCGGTGTCCCATATGGTCCCCCAAGCCAGGAGCAACTTCTGAGCACATAGCCAGGAGTAACCCCTGAGCATTACCGGGTGTGGCCCAAAAACCAAAAAAAAAAAACTTAGTATAACATCATGCATGAGAAAATAAATAGGTATATATTTAAGCACCATAATATTAATAATAACCTTACTAACTAAGATGGTTTCTCTGGCCCCTATTTTCAGAGCTACATAAGTTTTAAGTCATATAATAATAAAAATGATAAAAATGTGTAGATTTTTAGTTAAAATAGAAGAACTCATGAGATATTAATAGAACATCATCTATATGTTTGATAATAACCTATGTGTTATTATATTACTGAGAAAAACAAACATGCCTCCTGACTTGCTTCCATAAATAATCTAGCCCTTCTAATCAAACTCACTTTAAGTAATTAGCAAGATTATAAAACAAAATCCTATAGTTTCTGCAACATTAACTGGATGAGCTTCAGTAGTTAGCTGCATTTTGCTCTCTCTCTCTCTAAATATATATATACATATATCAAGAATTTCTATTGCAACCAGTAGTTTATTTTTGAATCTTTAGAGTCTGTTGAATTGTTCCCAAGACTATTTTTACATGGCTTATTTTGTAATAGTAGCATTTGACTTATATTAGATGTAACTTGAGTTGTTTGTTTCACAAAATCTAACAATGATTTCAGAAATGTGCTAAGTGAAAATTACTTAAAACAATTTCTATATAGAATTTAGCCTGACAGTCAACAAAAGTAGTTGGGGGAATAAAAGATAAGATATTTTTGCCCTCAGATTATCTGGCCTGTGTGTAGAACAGGAAAATAAGCTTCCATATAAAAGACTGATAAGGTACTCACATAAGTAAAATTAAAAAAAAAGTTTACTTTAATCACCTTCCTTTTTTATGTGTGTAAATATACCTATACAATTGACAAATAATCATCCCCAGTCTACTGTAACAACCACACAATTATAATCATAAAACATTGCCCATTGAACTTGGGCCATTACATAATCACACATCTGGTCTCTTCAAAGCATAGTTCTTTATCATTCTTCATGACTTACTAAAATGATTTTATTTGAATTTTACTGATGCCATTTCCCCTCAAACTATAAGTTGCTATGAGAGGAGATGAAAAGGGACTATTGGTTATGTGAAATATAAGAAATTTCCAGTGTAGGTTTAAAGAATGGTGATGGGGGTTTTAGAGAATATAAGTGTTGAAGGAAATTTGATTATTTTATGGAGTGTTTGAAGAAAGAAATTTAAAAATATAGGAAAACTTAAAAGTTAAATGAATATGAAATAATAAAAGAAACATTATTACAAATAAAGGTGAATAATTGAAGGCTATATTGGATTAATTAAACTGCATTTTTCAATAACTTTACCCTAAACAAGTTTGAAAGAAGAAGCAAAATGATAAATATAGGGGTCATAAAGATAGTTCAGCAGCTAGGCCATTTACCTTGTAAACAGCCAACCTGTGTTTCATTCTGGGCAACCCTTATGGTCCCCTGTGTCTGCCAAGAGTGATTTCTGAGCACAGAGACAGAAGAAATCCTGAGCACTACCAGATGTGGACCCAAAACCAAAATAAAGTAGAAAAATATAAACATTGAAAAGTAAAAGATTACACTTTAAGAGAAAATTATTACCATCAAAATGTGAAATTTAAGACTTAAATTAATTAAATAGAATGAATTACTGTTTAATAAAAATCAAACTTATTGTAATTGGCACATAAAATTACAAACATATAGTTTAGATGTCAATAACAATATTAATAATTGTATATTATCATTCTACTCTACTATCAGAAAATTGTTTACAAATATACATGAAGTGTTCATCAAAAAACACTACTGGAAAAAAAAGATTTAGCAGTGGCAATACCAATAACAATTCAGGAACATATATGATCCCTTAATCCCAACCTGTTATCAATTTATTAATAATGAATTTGTATTTAAAAATATTAACCACACATTTCATTATGATATTATAGCTAATTATCAAGCAGGTGTATACTATTACTCTGCACTACATTTTAATTTGCCACATCATCCAATCCTGTTCAATGATTACAAAGAATAATCAATAAATATATTTTGATTTATATTTTAGACACAATCTTAGCATCAATGCTATTCTTCCTGATGAGCTAGGAATTCAAAGATAGAGGTTTAACTGATTTGATTATGGATGAGACTCAGAATACAAAATCAGATGTGGCACACTTTTAGTATTATTTGGACACTGGGGAAATATACTCCTGTGGCTTGCTCATTTCTTTGACTTTTAATTTTATTTTCTTATAGAAGCTAAAGAATGAAAACTGTATTGTTTTTGCTTGTTATTATACAATTTCAGAACTTTTGAATTTATTTACATTTATTTCATGTATTAGTCTTGTTGCTATTTCAAGCACTGATACTACAGAAATCATCTCATAGATGTTGAGGTGCAGTAAGTTGAAACCAAACTAAATTAATGAACTAAAGTGCTATAAATTAATTACATTTAGAGTAGTAGAGAAGACAGGATCCTGGACACTTAATAGGAGTGTCAAAGTTGTGTAAGTACTAGATATAAAGAGAAAAGCTACTTAGGAAACAATAAGAGTTCCAGATAAAGATATCTGTAACCATTCAAAGATCTTTAGTCATCAAAAGAATGCAGGACACTTATGTGTAAAAATTCCCAATGGTTTATGTAAATGCTTTATTACTAGCATACTCAATGAATGGGAAATTAAGTAGTGGTTAAACAAATGAGAATGGACTGGAGAGTCACACACAATTAGAGCATTTATTTTAAGACCAGAGCAATAAACCATCAGGTAGGAAACTTGCCTTGCACATGACTTACCAAGTTTAATGCCCAGGATCACATGTGGTCTCCCATCACTGCCATGATTTATTCCAGAGTAAAGCAATAGAAGAAAAGAAAGCCCCTTTTTGTGTGGAAAGAAAAAAGAAAGGAAAGAAAGAAAGAAAGAAAGAAAGAAAGAAAGAAAGAAAGAAAGAAAGAAAGAAAGAAAGAAAGAAAGAAAGAAAGAAAGAAAGAAAGAAAGAAAGAAAGAAAGAAAGAAAGAAAGAAAGAAAGAAAGAAAGAAAGAAAGAAAGAGAAAGAGAGAGAAAAGAGAGAAAGAAAGAAGAGAAAAAAGAAAGAAGAATGAAAGAATGAAAGAAAGAAGAAAGAAAGAAAGAAAGAAAAAAAAGAAAGGAAGGAAGGAAGGAAGGAAGGAAGGAAGGAAGAAAGAAAGAAAGAAAGAAAGGAAGGAAGGAAGGAAGAAAGAAAGAAAGAGAAAGAGAGAGAAAGAAAGAAAGAAAGAAAGAAAGAAAGAAAGAAAGAAAGAAAGAAAGAAAGAAAGAAAGAAAAAAGAAAGAAAGAGAAAGAAAGAAAGAAAGAAAGAAAGAAAGAAAGAAAGAAAGAAAGAAAGAAAGAAAGAAAGAAAGAAAGAAAGAAAGAAAGAAAGGAAGGAAGGAAGAAAGAAAGGAAGGAAGGAAGAAAGAAAGAAAGAAAGAGAGAGAAAGAAAGAAAGAAAGAAAAAAGAAAGAAAGGAAGGAAGGAAGAAAGAAAGGAAGAAAGAAAGAGGAAAGAAAGAAAGGAAAAAAGAAAGAAGATAGAAAGAAAGAACGAGAAAGAAAGAAGAGAAATAGAGAAAGAAAGAAAGAAAGAAAGAAAGAAAGAAGAAAGAAAGAAAGAAAGAATGAAAGAAGAAAGAAAGAAAGAAAGAAAGAAAGAAAGAAAGAAAGAAAGAAAGAAAGAAAGAAAGAAAGAAAGAAAGAAAGAAAGAAAGAAAGAAAGAAAGAAAGAAAGAAAAAGGAAAAAGGAAAAAGAAGGAAGGAAGAGAATAGAGAATAGGAGGGAAGGAAGGAAGAGAATAGAGAATAGGAAGGATGGAAGGAAGGAAGAAAGGAAGGAAGGAATGAAGGAAGGAAGGAAGGAAAGAAGAAAATATATATATTTTGTTCTTGTAGTACATTTGATGAGATTTTGTTTTACCGGCAATTGAAAGTTGCTGGAAGGTTTGTCAGATGAATTTCATCATTTGATTTATGGTTTTATAAGTTACTTCTAAAATTAAAAATAGAATGAATAGCTAAAGGCAAATACATGAGCACCTTCTAGAAAGTTATAATTATGGTCGATATCACATGTAACAGGACGCCAGCAGTGAGTTGAGTGGTGGAAGAAATTAATTTAGGGCATATTAGTTTAATGGGAGCAACAGGAGTTGCTGAGGGACTTGATATAAGAAATAAAGAAAAACAAATATTGACAGGAAAATGTCTGTTATGCTTTAATAGGAATATTGAATTGCATTCTAAGGAGACATACAAGAATATTGGTGGGGGGTCTTGGAGAAATGTTCTAAACTAATTTCCTAATAAATGATTCTGCATATGTAAAAGAATGTGAGCTAAATTTCAGAGTAATTATGTATTCAAAAATATGTACAATCTGCGCAAAAAACAAAACCCCTGCTTTTAGAAGGACTTTACAAGTGGTTTCATGTTCTTTTATTACTTCCTTGAATGTCACAGCAATATTTTAATTACGTTCTTGCATTCTTATTTTGCTTTAGAGTCTGCCAATCATATTGTCCCTGATGAAAAGTAATACTTAGTATTAGAAAGATGTGTTAACAAATGCTCATATGATTTGTCATTTCTTAAATATTCCAGGGGTACGAGAAGATCTATCTCCCCTTCTGTGGTGAATATTTACCAAACTTTACAAAATATATAGTGTCATTGCCAATTAATTAAATTTTGACAAGACACCATCTAAGTCAAAATACATAATTAATTTTGTTGGCTTCAATTAGAAATAATATTGTTTTAATTGTGAGAAAATAATTCACTTATAATTAAGATACTAGAAAAGCGACTACTAAGTAACCTGATAGTTCTGCTTTGAGAACAACTTCAAGAGACTCTCATTTCACACACATATGTGTCACACTCATTTTAATAACAGAATAACACACTAGTGCAACAATAGTGCACATTATTAGATAAGAGAAAAGCTATTTTTATACTGTGGAATATTATGCAACATTGTAAGTAAATAAATTATATCTAGATTATTCAACTGGGGTAAAATAATAGTATATAAAAGAAATGTCAAATTTTATATGTGAAGCTTAGGAAATAGCTCAAAGACTTGTGGGCATGTCTGGTATACACAGTATACACAGTGGCCTGGTTTCTTCCCTGACATTACTTGGTCTATCCAATGTCATCTACTGTGAATCCTAGAAGCCTTCAGAACCATTTAGGTCTCTTTAAAGCAATTATAATTAGTTTAGTTAGTTAGATTAGTTATACATCTATTATCTTATTTCTATCGTTTGAATCTGAGAAAAAGTTAATACATGATTTAGAGACATTATAATAATAGTATTATAAGGTATTACACAAAAAAGATTTAGACAGAATTAAGTGTTGTTCTCATTTAGTTATAAAATGAATCAAAGTATAGGTACAGAGTTGCTAAGGAACTGAGAATTATACATTTTAGTTAATTATTTTCTTACTGATTTTATCAAATATATATATAGGTTTTATATGGTATTATTTAAGCAGTTATATAAAGGAGATTAAAAGATCACATTCAAGGACACACAAATGTATAGTCTTAGTTAATATAGAAATCCACAATTGATTTAAAGTATTTGTTCTTGATTTGATTGCAGACCTTTGGAGGAAATGAGTTTAAATAGGGCTAATGCTATGTTAAGTTCATAAAACAAACTGAACTGTGCACAATCACCCTTTCATATGCCTTCTTCATATTATATTATATTATATTTTTCTATCCTTAATAAACATGATGTCTCCAAGGAAACATCATAGGTTTTACCCAACTTTCTATCTATCACTGTATTTTTGTTTCATTTTTAAGTGTAGATGATTGCATAAATGAAATGTTTTATTTTTCCATGGCTTATAAAATCTTTTGTTTTTATTATACACTGTTCTGAATGATATGTAGAGTGCATGTACTTAGGAAGAATGGACCTTTTAATGTATTATAATTATTATCTTAATAATTTGAGTGTTAAAGTGGTATAACACTTTAAGAGAAGGTTTTATTTTGATAATAGAATTATAAATAAAATGTAGTACATTATACACAGAGGTGATATCATGGATTTTTTAAGTTGTTCTTCCATTTATATATTTTTAAAATGACAATAAAAATGCACTAATAGGATAAAGGATTAATTCTATTTTAGTGTAAAAGCTGTAGTAAAAATATTTTTATTTTCATTTTTTATAAGAACAAAAAGGAGGGAAATTTGAAGTAAAATGTTATAGGTGTCTCTACCTTCTATACTATTTGATCACATCAGATAATGGTAAATTTATAATCTAAAAAACAGAAGTGAACAAATTTTACTTGAAAATTTTAGCTTTTAAAAATTAGTACAAGTAAGGGGCCTGAGAGATAGCATGAAGGTAGGGTTGTTGCCTTGCATGCAGAAGGACGGTGGTTCGAGTCCTGGCATCCCATATGGTCTCTGGAGCCTGCCAGGAGCAATTTCTGATCATGAAGCCATGAGTAACCCCTGAGAGCTTCCAGGTGTGACCCAGTAAATTAAAATTAAAAAAAAATTAGTACAAGTAGAATAAAATAGGAGAAAGTAAACAATTGTACCATAGGGATCCAATAATTTTCTATAGGCTAAGACATAATTTAAATAAGAGTTTATGAAAAGTTTTATGTGAATGTGAGTAATAATTCTATCATTGCATTAAAGTTCTCCCTTTCCCCACCAGAAACCAGATGCGCTCATGACTTACCAATCATCTGTGGTGTCCATAGTGGAACCAATGTTTGAGACAGTAGGACAGAAAATGCTGTGTTATCTACATCACAACAGCTGATCTTTATGCAAAATCTTGCTGACAATGACAAGGGAGCTAATGCCACCTTCTGTATAATATGGCACACATCCTATTTTCTTGCCCCTTGAGAGTAGATAAGTAATTAATTATAGGATGATTTAGGCAAAGAAACGTTTTCATAATTTGTTTTTCCCCTTTCCTTTATTTCCCCTATGATTCACTCATGTAATCTGCTCTTTAAATAAACAATAATTGCTCTACTTCTTATATAAAATAGATGTTTAAACCATCCTAATTCATGCAAAAATTCACATTGAACATTCATTATCCAGATCTTCAAGTAGGAACTACTAAATATAATATTGTGAAAAATAGTTTCCAATATCATTAAACAGTCAAATTTTCTTTACCTTGAAATGCACGTTTCTAAAAAAAGTGCTACATGCAAAATTATGAAATTGATTACACAGCACTTCATAAGGAGGTCAAATGATGACTCGAGTTTTAGAGATCTAGAGTTCAATCCTCAGCTCTTCCTATGCATTACAGCTAGAAGTCTTGGAATGTCTTTCCTGCATTAAGGTGTGTGTATTTATTTCCATATTAAAAAAAACAAGAACCAGAGCTCGAGGAATGCACAATGGATAAGACATTTGACTTGCAAGCGTCCAGCCCGGGTTGGATCCTATGCATCCCATATGGTCCCCTGAGGCCAGGCATGATTTCTGAGCTCAGAGCCAGGAGTAAAACATGAGTTCTGCTCGATACTTAAATATTCTATTTTTCACAAGATTATGAATTCCTTTCACTTTTATTTTGTGTTAGATTTATACTTTTAAAACTATAATTTTCAAAAAAAACACAAAGGGGCTGGAGAGGTGGCACTAGAGGTAAGGTGTCTGCATTGCTAGTGCTAGTTTGGACGGACCGCAGTTCTACCCCCCCGGCATCCCATATGGTCCCCCCCCAAGCCAGGAGTGATTTCTGAGCACATAGCCAGGAGTAACCCCTTGAGCGTCAAACGGGTGTGGCCCAACCCCCCCAAAACACACAAAACTATAATTTTCAAATCATAAATACATATTTGACTCACCAACAAGAATTTTCAAGTTTTCTTACAAATATGCTTCCATACTTTGGCTATCCATTTTTATTTATATTTTAAATTGCTTTATAAAGCACTGTGGTTACAAAATTGCTCATTCTTGGGTCTATGTCATACAAGATACACAATTCTTCACCAGCGCACTCTTCCAGTCATCTTTACCAATGTCTCTGGTTTTCTTTCTGCCCCACACCTACTCCTGCCTTCTCTAGGGTAGTCAAAATACTTCTATCTCTCTCAATCTCACTCTTATCTATCACCTTTCTATCATTCCTCTCCTTTTTGGCATTGTGGTTTGCACTATTGTTATGGAAGGGTTCCTTGCCTGTTAGCTTCTCCATATTCAGTGCTGAGTTCTTGTCGAGAGTGATCACTTCCAACTATAATTGTCCCAGTAAACCCTTCTATACTGTAGCTATACTCACATTCTTTGTGGCAAGCTTTCTACCATGGGCTGGACCATCTGACCTTCGTTTTTGTTGTATATATGTATTGTTACATATATCTCTTGTTTTGTTTTTTTTTTTTCTTATATACCAGAAATGAGTGAGATTGTTCTATGTCTATTCCTTTCCGTTTGGCTTTCTTCACTCAGCATAATAGTCCTGTATATCCATGATTTCATTTTTCCTGATGGCTGCATTGTATTCCATTGTGTAGATGTACCAACATTTCTTTAGCTACTCATCTGTTGTCAGGCACCTGGGTTGTTTCCAGATTCTGGCTATTGTAAATAGTGTTGTGAGGAAAAGAGGAGCACAGAGGGTATTTTTGTATTGCGTTTTTGTTTTCCTGGGGTATAGGTCAAGGAGTAGTATTGATATGTCCTATGGACGCTCGATTTCTATCTTTCTGAGAAAAATTAATAATGTTTTCCAAAAAGGCCAGGTCAGTCTGTATTCCCACTAGCAGTGAATTTAAGTCTATTTCTCTCCACATCCACACCAGCACTGGTAGAGTTTATTTATTTGTGATGTGTGCTAGTCTCTGTCATCATACTTTGGATATCTTTGAATATCTCTATAAATTACTCTTAGCCTCCATTATTATTTCCATTACTTTCCTTATTTAGAAAATTATTTTTTAAAATATATTTTAATTAAACCACCATGAGATACAGTTATAAAGTTATTCTCAATTTTCTTTGGATATTATTACCATACATTTTTATATCCCACAAATGAGTGTGATAATTCTATGTCTATCTCTCTCCCTCTGACTCATTTCACCTAGTTAATACTTCTTATATCCTATGTATAAGCAAGTTTCACTTTTCTGACAGTATTAGTATTCCATTGTAAGTATGTACCATTATTTCTTTATCAAGTCATCTGTTCTTGGGTTTTTGAATTCTTTTCAAATTATCTATTTTAAATTGTGTGTTGCAATGAACATAGGAATGCTATTCATTTTTTCTTAATTTTTATTTAGGCACTATCATTTTTAATATATTAAAATGGGTTTTTAGGTAAACAGTATTCAAATATCACATCATCAGTGTGTCATAGTCCTCTACCAATATCTCAAGGTTAACTCCCTTGCACACCAGTCAACCTCATTGGCAAACTCAGTTCAGGTAGGCTAATTCTCAAGGTCCATTTTTTACTATATTGTTAGAGGAAAGTATCACATCCCATAATGTCTGGGTGGAAAGAATACTAATATATTTATTACACCAAAAGTTACCTTTTCCTGGGGAAGTTCACATACCATATTCTTGCTTATTTACATCATTCATCCTTAAATTGTTGTCTTATTATAATTTATTGTTTATATCAGTAAATTCAAAGAGGCAAAACATTGTATCTGATACTAAATCCTAATTAGGAAAAAAGATGTAGATTTACACTACAATTAAACCAAATTAGGCCCCTACTGGGCTATTTATTAAAGATAGCTAATGGGATTGTTAATTATAAAACTCCAGTGCATTTTATTCATTGAATTTTTCTGCATGTTATATTTGGTTGGGATAGAAGATCAATTAATGATTGTTGTTTGTTTTTGTCATTGTTTTGCTTTTGGGGGCCACACCCATTGACACTCAGGGGTTACTCCTGGCCTTGCACTCAGAAATCACTCCTGGCTTGGGGGACCATATTGGAAGCCAGGGATCGAACTGAGGTCTGTCCTGGGTCAGTGTGTACAAGGAAAAAGCCTTAGTGATCCTGCCCCAAGATCAGTTAATGTCAAAAAACAAAACAAAACAAAAAAACATTATAAGTCAATGTAGAGCTGTGTTTATAGACCAGCAATAATATTATTTCAAGGAAACTAGTGGGCAATGTCTGAAGTCACATAACTGAAGCAATGGACAGACAATTTGTAACTATGAGGAAAAACATAGGAATAATGCTAAACAGCCAATCAACTAAATAATAACCACACAAAAGTAATTATAGAACCAAGCCAATATAGAATTTGAAACAGGACACAAAAGAAAACATGGTGTAGGTAAAATATGACATTTTATTATATGAGTAAATGAATAAATTGATCATGACTCTATGAGTATTCATGTTGCCTATAAAATTATGTATTGATGGTGCATACATTTTACCTACCGATAACTTAGTAGGAATTAAGAACACATCATTTACTTTTTTTCTTGATGATTACCTCTCATTTAACAAAATAATATTGATAACACTAACATTATCAGTGTTCATACATGACTCACCATAAACTAGTGTTTTACACTCAATTGCATCTAAAATCAAACCACTGAATAGTTTTGGAAATTTGCCATTTTTCTACTTTATGGATTTATTCATAAGAAAATATTGTCATAAACATAATTTGGAGTCTTAAAATAATACATGTTATGGAACTTTGTAATAATTAATTAGTGTCAGTAAATTAATTTATAAAGTCTGAGTCTACACTGATTTGTAAGCTTAAAGAAATGAACTTCAATTTGTTATTTCATTTGGTATTAAAATAACATGAGTTTAATATAAAAATGAAGGTTATTTTAAGAGTAGCAATTAAATTTCTTAGCGAATAAAGGAAGAAAAATCCAAATTTTAGTTACAGTAGAGCTCAACTGTACAGTGTGGTGTTATGTCTCACATTAGCATTTTAATATATTTTAGGGATATTTGTAGATTTCAGTTTCTCTATTGTCAATTTCATATTAAATACTGTACTGAAAAAATAGTTATTGTTTCTTAGGTTGGGCATCACTGTACTTTTAGAAAATCAGTGTAATCTAAGGACATACTTTTTGTATTCTGCCAATTTGATATTTTTGACAGTTGTGATAGTAACAATAATATTCACATTTTTCTCCTCTTACAGATCTGTAAAATGAAAGAATTTACTTTCTACTAGGCTTGTTAAAGACTGAAATATTTTATATATGTAAATTAGCTTAACATTGTAGCATAGAATGAAAGTATCAATGCAGTTATAATTATTTAATTTGTTATTTTAAGAAAGCCTATATTTTTTCTAACATACTATTTCTCTTCACTTTCAAATGAAACTCTTTGGGTTCAATGCTACTTCATTTAATATAGATACATATTTAAACATTGATTTATATTTTATTAATAGTTATTTTTTGGAATAGCATGCCATCACATTGAATAGATACATTAAATAATTTATACCTTAAGATAATTGTTCTAATCTTCACATCTTCAATTACATTAAAATTCCTATTTTAATTTATAGATAAGAAAAAACACAATAATTTTTATATCTAGATTTATTTATTATATTTGTCTTTATTTCATAACATGTAGCTATGATACAAAAAGGGAAAGAATAGTTGGGGGGGAGGTAGGGAGAGAAAAGAATAAGAACATATGTTTAGTGTTTAGCATTTTAAATAATTTGTTAAGGGTTACTCTAATTTTTAAGAGTGAATTGTTCCTAGTCCTTCAACATACTGAAAATAGGTTTGGTTCTATTGCACTTGGATATGTATGTATAGCTTCTTAAATTACAAAAGGTCAAGTAATTTCAGCTTTTCCTTTTAGAAGTTGCATCTAAAGAGTATGACTTAAAGTTATGCTATCTCATCTCTGAACACTCTTTTGAGTATAGAAGAGCTGCTTGTCTTATTCAGCTTCAAATATCTTTGAGGAAAAAATCTTTAGACAGTATAACCTGATTAACTTTTGTTATAAATGCCTGTTCTTTTACATTACACCACATAAAAGTTGTATATGTCTCTTTTCAAAAGGTTTTATGTATATACTTGTTATGAATGAGACCTGTTTAATATGTTTTTATTTCAGTAAATAATAATATATTCAATGTAAAGGCCATGTATAATTTATTTTCTATATCAGTGAAGCATTTATTACCTATAGAGTTCTATAATATATAATTTTCTATTTATATCAGGATAATAAAAATCACAATCAGATTCTGACATCTATTTACTTCTATCCTCTGCGGAAAATTAATATTTTAATGCAGAACTTTAAATTTGTGCCATTATTTTAATAAAGTCCTTATTATATAATCCATTCAAGGTTATATTTGACATTTTCTCAATATTATGATATTTGCTATTCTACTGAAGTTAATAAAAGCTCACTTAATAGTTTGGCAAATCATTTAAATATGTTGTAGATCAATTTTTAAATGTCATTTTAAAGACTCAAATAAGAATATAGTTATTAGAATTGTATTACCTAGCTGTCTTTAATTTCAAGAAACTTAAAAATACATGCTATTATAAATGCAAAATTAGTATAAGGCCTCAACTTTCTCTAATAATCTTGCTTTTCTTGTAAAGTAAATTACTTGAAGCTAATATCAATTTTTAAACCATAATATCAATTTTAACGATATTTATTGAGTCCCTTTATAAGCTCCCCATTGCTATCATTCAGCAGAAAATTAAATGAGAATAATATAAATTAAATATTTAATAAACATGTGTCATATGTATCTCAATTTCACTAATATAGCCAATAAACATATTTAGGAACTAAGAAAATAGTAATGGTCCACAGACATACAATATATATAAATAAATAATCATTAAATATCTGACCTTGTTTTGAATCAAAATGATTCAATTAACTTTTAAAATGCATTTTTTATGTTCTCAATCGCTTTGATAATTTTACAAGCTAAATGTGAATGTTTTACATTTATCTGGTATGTTATATGCCCAATTTTTTACACAGTTCAATGAGTTTTTTTATATGAAAATGTTATGCCCCAATTTTCTCAGACAACTTAATTATTTTAAAATATATCTATTTTCAAATTCTGGGTATAATAACTTTACCACTATAACTTTAAAAAGTCATTTGGATTTAGATAATACAATTGCCTTCTTGCATGAGTCAACAAATAGAGTTCATTAGAAGGTTGAAACTTTATAATATGAAGCTCTTATAAAATATCAAAATTTTCATGCTTGCCTAATCAGAGGGTATATTTAATAAATATAGATTTTCATATTTAAAAATGTCTTTGGAAATTCTGAATTTTTAAAAAAATTTAAATGTCTTGATTCTTCAAAAATTTATAAAAATGTTTTTAATTAGTTAGAAATATAACAAGCTAGTGTTTTTTAAAAGTTATCCATATTTAAATGGATACCACTTTGCAAAATGATCATACTCTAAGTTCTTTCTAATAAGATCACTGTCAATATGGGATATTATAATTTTATTTCTAATCCTATAAATCAGACATGATTTGTTAGTATATTTTAATTATTCATGTTTATATTTAAGTTACTATGTCTGTGTGATTCCTTTTTTTGGGGGGGGAGGGGTCACACCCGGTAACACTCAGGGGTTATTCTTGTCTATGTGCTCAGAAATCACTCCTAACTTGGGGGGACCATATGGGACGTCGGGGGATCGAACTGTGGTCCATCCTAGGCTAGCGCCTGCAAGGCAGACGCCTTAACGCTCCTTACCACCGCTCTGGCCCCGTGTGTGATTCTTAGTTGATTAAAATACAAAATAAAACACTTTCAGTGGTACAAGATGCTGTGATTGCAAATTACATTATTTATGCACTTAAGTTAATTTTTTTTGTTTTAATATTTAGAGAATTAATGCAATGATAGATCTATAAAAATAAATTGTTAACCCCTGGACATACAATACAAATACAAAAAATTATAAAATGATACAAATTTAGGACTAATGATGGAAATTATGATTGATGCAACAAAGCAAAATGTTTCCACTTTCTTTTTATCTCTGATTTTTAGCTGTTATATTTTTATTTATTAATTCATTTAATGATTTCAATATGTTTTAAATTTTCATTTGAAAATAATTTCTATAGTCAATTATTTAAGCAATAACTTTTATGAAAACGTATCTCTTCTGTTCCAGTCGCCAGCCCTTCTCTCCCTCCCACTCTCCCTCCCGTCCTCCTTCCCTCCTTACTTCCTTCCTTGCTTCCTTCCTTCCTACTTTCCTCCCTCCCTACTTTCCTTCCTCTATCTCTCCCTACTTTCCTTCCTTCCTCACTTCTTTACTCTTTCCCTTCCTCCCTCTCTTCCTTCCTCCCTCCCTCCCTTACTCCCTTTTTCCTTCCTTCTTTCCTCCCCTCCTCCCTTCCCTTCCTCCCTTCTTCAATAACTCAGGTTTAAAAAAAAAGGAAGCATACTACTACTAATTATGTAACCTGTGATTCTAATTTGTGCTTAGATATTTTAGATATTAGATATATAAAATACTCACTCAAATTTATAATATTATATGTGACCAATTTAATTTGAAGTGTTTTTTCAACTTTAATGTCAAACTTGAAATGAGTTTTCTATTTTTTAAATTCTAATACTTTCCAAACTACAATTATTCAAAAATCTGGATGTCTGAGAATATTTAAAGATTAGTACTGTAATTCAAACACTCTGCAACATATAAAATTCATTTAATTGTTATTTTATCTGTTGATGAATTTTAGTTTTATCTCAGCAGTTTTACCTGTAATAATCCATAAAATAACAAAGAAAGATGCTATCCTAGGAGCCATCCTAGGTTCAGTGCAAAGACCAAGATCACCAACCACAGAAGATGGATTAAAACGACACTGAGGCAACAGAACCTCTAGAACCACAAAGACTGACTTCATCATAAGTCCCACCTCAGGATCTGTGCAGATACGGAGACCTCTACACACAGAGCTCTGATTGTATCACCCTGGACAGAGCAGAAGTCTTCCACACACAAAAAAAAAACACCACCGGGAGAATAAATGATCCTGAGCAAAGTCTAGAGCTGATCCCATGACAGTATACTCCAAGGACGGAGAAACCCCATATTTCTTAGGCCAAGTGAATTCCTTTTAGAATGACCCCAATATTTACTGTGCCAGGGCAGGAGGGGAAAAAAACAAAAATACAAAAACCACAAAACCTTGGTTATTTCATATATACATATATTTTTCCCTTCATTTATTATTGTTATTATTATTTTTATATACCTATCTATTTTGGTCGATTTCTCTGTTTGGGTGTGACTACTGAAATCGTGGTCCCCAATTATACTTATTTTTTTTCTCTCTTCTTTTCTCTTCTTTCGTTACGTGCTATGCCATGTTTCTTATTTCAAGACCATGGCGTGTTTTTGGTTTGTTTGTTTGGTTTTTGGTTGTTTGTTTTGTTTTGCTTTGTTTTTCATCTGTTTTTTTTTTTTTTTTTTTTTTTTTTTTTTTTTTTTTTTTTTTTTTTTGTGGTGCTTACCGATATAGATGGAGTCCCCACTGGATAATTGACTCTTTTTTTTGGTACTGGTGGAGTGTTTCAACTTCTTTTTCTCCTTCATCTCCCAAATCGATGATGAGAGCCTCTAGAAGGATTCCATCCATTTTTGGAGTATCAGACTCTTATCCCAGTTTATTTATCTTCTCTTTTTCAGGCAAAATCATGCAACTTGAATTAGCTAGTCCTGCCTACAATTAGAGGGGGAGATAAGGGAGGCATTAAGACCAAACAGGGGCAAGACTACTAAGTAGTGGGTTGGATACAGAGGGGACCACATATTCTAGCCGCCCTGGAGGTGAGGGAAGAGGAAATGGGAGGTAGGACAAAAACGGAGGTGTAGGGAGGACAAATTGGTGATGGGAATCCCCCCTGATTTTATGTAAATATGTACCTAAAATGTTATTGTCAACAATATGTAAGACACTATGATCAAAATAAAAATTATATATATTAAAAAAAAGATAGAAACAATCATTAGAAATTAATATTATAATTTAGTTACATATTTTACCATAACTATTTTTATTTATGCTTTATTTAAATGGTGAGCCTTTATTTTGAAATATTTGTAGATTCAATAAAAGAAATAAATTACAAGGAAAAAAAAATAACATAGTCTGCTTTTATCACACTAATGACAATCTAAACATTTTATTTATTTCCAATTTTAGAAACTGAGGTCATATTGGTTTAAAGGACTGGAAATGTTTTCTTACCCACCATCAAAGTGCCAATATTCCTTCACCATAGTTCTTTAGACTTGCTCTCATTCTTATTCAATCTTTTGCTTTTATATCTTGTAAGGCCAGTTTTGCATTCAGACACTGCAGACACCCCTTATGCTTTCTCACTGTGTCTCTCTGTCTCTCTGTCTCTATCTCTCTCTTTCTCATACACACACATACATACACACATTATATTTAACCAAGTTGGTAGAACAAATTTTGTTACAACTGGGTGTGGAGATTATTCTGTACATAACATTTGATGTTGCTAAATATCCTATAAAGCATTGGACAACTTGTCATAATAACAATTTCTTTGAATCAACATTTACCAGTAATTGTCCTAGGGCAAAAAAAAAAAAAATTCCCCAAATTGGGCGACCTCTGACTTGAGATAGGAAGTAGATCAGAAAAAAAAAAAAAAAGGAATTTGGGCCCGGAGAGATAGCACAGCGGTGTTTGCCTTGCAAGCAGCCGATCCAGGACTAAAGGTGGTTGGTTCGAATCCTGGTGTCCCACATGGTCCCCCGTGCCTGCCAGGAGCTATTTCTGAGCTGAAAGCCAGGAGTAACCCCTGAGCAACGCCGGGTGTGGCCAAAAAAAAAAAAAAAAAAAAAGGAAGTAGATCAGAAACCTTGAATTTTAGCTTCATGGAATTTACTGCTCGCCAGCATTACTATCTTTCTTATCCTCTCTAACATGTGAACAGAAATTAATGTCTTCCTTGAGGGGCCAGAGTGACAGTGGGTATGGAACTTGTCTTGCACACAGTAGATTCGGTTTGATCCTGGACACTCCACATAGTCCCAGGATCTCACCAGGAATATTCAGAGAATCAGCCCTGAAACACCAATAATGAAGAATTACTTGAATTTACAGAAATTTAGTTTTAATTTTGTCATTTTTTTATTATTGAATATATATTTTATTTAAGTAACATGATCATATTTGGGTTACAGTCATAACCAGAACACCCCCCTTCACCCTTTTGACATAACTTTGGATGATTCATTAAAATTAACACACTTTAAAATAAGAAATAATAGAAACAAGGTCTATATTTCATTGTTTGTTGTTGTAATTCTGTTTTAAGGCACACCTTTCAGTGCTCAGGGGTTATTTCTGGCTTTGCGCTTGATGGTCATTCAGGCTAGTTGGGTTACCATATCTAATGTCATGGATGGAACCAGGGTCAGTTGTGAACAAAGCAAAAGACCTGTACTATGTATGGCTCTGGCCCACAATGACTACCTACTGAGGTAATTTGAATGTAAAATAATTTAGAAAAAGCCAGAACATCTTAGCCATCAGATGAAGTATTTTGTGTATCACTGTTTATAAAATTATATCAATTATATGAAAATTCTAAACTTAATATCCAGAATTAATTTTTCTACAACTTCATTTATAGCCTACTGGTGGAACAAAATTACTCAAAATTAATATATTAAAATACTTTATAGAGTTCTTACCACATACAGGATTACTGTATTCTTTCTCTAGTTACAAGATTGAGCACACATTTCTAAATAGATGAAAGATGACTGCATTATTCAGTAATAATGGATATATATATATTTTTTTTTCTACAGTGTATTTTTCCTCCTCATCCCTGTGTAGCAAAAGTTATATGCTTATGACTTTCAGAAGGTAGGTTTTTATTTTGTTAATTTTTTTCTAATTTAAGTTCTGATAGTGTTTCTATTTACTTTTCCCTAACTATTGAAATTCTTTGCTGAGATTCAACTTAGGATACTTTTAATGAAATGTTTACATGTGTTTTGTACACATTGGCACTGTGTTAAGTTCTCTTGAAAACGAGACTATCTCTTGATTAGACAAAGTAGAAAAATTTGTGTAACTTGATAGTTATGTAGGGAACTTTATAACCTGATGAACATTCAGGTTGGTAAAGCAAAATTTAAAGTATCTCATTATTTGAAACACAAACTTTATCTAGGAGTTTTATAGTTCCTTTTCTTAGTTCTTTTCTTGATTAGACAACAAAGAAAACACAAAGTTTGAGGTAATTTTCCAGAAAGCTTTGCTAATGTTAAAGTATTATTTTGTTCTCAATTGTACTCATTTCTCTAAGATATGTAGAGCAATTTGCATATTCATTTTGTGGTATCACAATGGTTCAATATTTTTTCATTTTAGAATTTTAGTTGTCAAAATCAAGGAGCTAAGGATTTTTTATTTTTTCAATATGTTCTTTTTTGTTTTTCTAAATTTTTGGTTTGGACCACACCTGGTGATGCTCAGAGGTTACTCATTGCTATGAGCTCAGAAATCACTCTTGGCTTGGGAACCATATGGAAAGCTGGGGGATCGAACCGAGATCCATACTAGGTTAGCACGTGCAAGGCAAATGGCCTACTGCTTGCACCACCACTCCAGCCCTTTCCTCAAGTGACAGCTGTACAGCTAAAATATTTATGGTGGTGAAGAATTAAACATGAGTGATTAAATATATCACAGTATATGTTGATAATTTTCATCATCTAAACACTTTTCAATAAGATATAGTGACAGTGACTTATGAAGTCATTATTTTAAATGACATAATGACATACTACAAGTTGATATGAAATGATATGAAAACTAGTCCCTCAAATTAACTTATTTTATTTATTAGAAGTTTTGGGGAGTTATATATAAATATATATACATATATATATTGAAGATCTACCTGTACTTAAAATATTGTATAATTGATAGAAATGTATACAAAGGGTATGTAGCATTATGCCTCTAGTATAAAATGTATTTTATTCATAGTTTGCTGTTTATTTGACTATTTTTATTACTTTTTACTTTAAAATTGTATTTAAGTCCCATGATTCACAAAGTTATACATAATTGGTTTTTAAACATAATCTGTTCTAGAACCAGTCCTAGCACCAGTTATTTTTTTTACCTCCACCAAGATTCACTCAAATGTGCATTGCGTGATGTGGCAAAAGACTTAAATAAAATTAAAGAGTTAGGAAAAGGCTCCAAAGACCCCAAACCCCAAGTATTTTGAATTGTGAAGCCTTTAATCTTTTAAGGAAGGATTTGGGGAAAATATTTGGAGAGGCAGGTGAGTCATACCCAAAGATACCCAATTTAAGGATCACTTAATGCTCAGGAACTATACAAGGTATCAGGAATACAACCAGGATCTAACTTAACCACATGCAAAACAAGTACTCTCTCTCTCTCTTTCTCTCTCTCTCTTTTTCTCTCTCTCCTTTGCTCTCCTCTCCTCTCTCTCTCCTCTCCCCTCTCTCTGTCAAAATATAATGTTCTGTTTTTGTCAAAATCACTGAATAATTACAATTAGGAACAATGAAGAATAAAAATACTTAGCAAACACGGGAACAATCAGGAGATACACAAGAAGTCTAGTACAATTAAGAAAATAAATAATTAATAAACTTAATAATTTAATAGATATCATGTTAAATAAAGAAACATACCTTAATGCATTCTAGGGTTTTTTATTTAGGTAAAACATTATAACATATCCATTTTATAAACCTTTTATATAAAATATGAAAATAATTACATGCCTTAGTAAAAAACAGTGAGGGTTAGAGCTGTGGCACAAGCAGTAAGGTGTCTGCCTTTCCAGTGCTAACCTAGAACTGACCATGGGTTGATCACCTGGCATCCTATATGGTCCCCCAAGACAGGAGTGATTTCTGAGCACATTCTTAGGAGTAACCCCTGATCATCACTGAGTGTGGCCCAAAATCCAAAACCTAAAAACAAACAAAAAATAAAAACAAAAAATATAGTTAGTCAAGTTTTGAACTATAAATCATGATGTTACTAAGTAAAAATGGGAACATTAAAAAGGTTCACATTATAAATATGAATATATACATAAGATATATGTTTATGTACATTATATATACATGCCAGTATGTATACACAAATTATATTCCATTTTAAGTGAAAGAAACCCAATTTAAATTAATGCATTTCTTATTTTTCATAAAGTATATAGTGCTGTTTTTAGGTATAAAAGATGTTTTCTTTGTTCTATTTTTCTCTCAGAACATGGTGGTTTATTTAAGGAAAGTAGAACCATGTTACCAAATAAGAAAAATACAGCACTGGCCACTGAAAAATAAATCTAAAAAGAAAGCAAGAAATGCTAATGAGAAAATGGCAATTAAATATGTAAGTTTGGAAGCATTTATCCTGGGTAGAATAAAGGAAAATATCTAATCTTGGAGTTGTCTAAGAAGGAGACAACATTTAAGGTGCCCTTGGTGAATGGAGTTTTAAACAAGTTTTTTTTGAATGAAGAGTATATTATAATTCACAAATGATTTTCCTGAATCATGAGTTAAAATTATAATCTATTATACAATATCTAGAAGTTTCATTAATTTTTTTACTTCACAATTGCCCACTTGAGTGCTCAAATTGCCATTTGTCTTACCCCACAGATTCATGACATCTTTCTGATCTTTACTCCCACTGACTCAGCATTCCTTTGCTTAGAAGAGCTAAGATAATTTACTGTGTACTCCCACTTTTAAGTTATTTATAAAAATCCTTAAATAAAATTACTGTCAAACCTGGCAAATGACATTGTTAAACTTTCCCACCCAGTAGATAATTAATTTAGCTCTGTTCTTGCCTAATTGTGTCTACTCCTTAGTCACAGTAATCAATATAGATTTGGTAAGCAGCACCCTATGTACTTAAAAGTACAGCAGAGTCTACTTAGCCACAAGGCAATTAAACTGTATTTGATTTTTTTAATGATCTTGATGAAGAAAATTTGCTTAAGAGTATTTACTACTTATGGCTACCATTTACAGTTCTGGTTCTTCCATTATTGAACAGTTTTTCTTTTATTTTTGTTCTATAATTTAAAGGAAAAATTAACTTATTCTTTTGAAACATATATCCACTAAAATTACACAGGACTTATTCCTAAAAGATAAAAAAATAAATGTCTTTGAATTGTCAGTTAAGAGATCTTATCACTTACATCATATTCATGATTTCTGAATGTCTTATTATAACTGTGATCATATATCCTGAAGATTATTTTAATAAAATAAAATAAATTATAAAAATTTAATAAAATGGGGCCGGAGAGATAGCACAGTGGTGTTTGCCTTGCAAGCAGCCGATCCAGGACCAAAGGTGGTTGGTTCAGATCCCGGTATTCCATATGAGCAGACAGCCAGGAGTATCCCCTGAGCGCCGCCGGGTGTGGCCCCCCCAAAAGTAATAAAATAATGATACATTACAGTTTTAATAAACGTATGGATAGTTTATTAAAATTTTGATTTTCTTGGATGAAAGTATATATTTTTGTGATGACATAGTTATCAAACAATGTGGGCAATTTTGGGTTTTGGTTTTGGTTTTGGTTTTATTTTTTTTGGTTTTTGGGTCACACCTGGCAGTGCTCAGGGGTTACTCCTGGCTCTACACTCAGAAATCGCTCCTGGTAGGCTCGGGAGACCATATGGGATGCTGGGATTTGAACCACCGTCCTTCTGCATGCAAAGCAAATGCCTTACTTCCATGCTATCTCTTTGGCCCCAGGCATTTTTAATATTTATAATTTATAAGTAAAACAAAAAGGAAAAAGCCATATTGCTAAACATTGTATTATTTATCAAATTTTAAAAATATTAATATTGCTTTATATTCCAATGCACTGAGAATTTTATACATTAAATTAAGCTTTGATTTTAGGGTGAAAGTGGAAATTACATATTCTTAATTGACCTCGCCTTCATTATTCTCTCCAAAGAATTAGAAATATACATATATATGTATGTGTGTGTGTTTTGTGTGTATCTTTGCTAAAATAAAAGCTGAATCACATTACTACTATACATAAATAACGTAATTTTCAAAGCAGAGTGTAGCCAGCCAATAGACAGCAGGTAGAGAGTGTTTGCCTTGAACATTGCCAATCCAGGCTTGATCCTTGGAATACCATATGATCTCCTGAACACCCCTAATTTCTAGGAATGAGTCAGGAATAATCCTTGAGCATATCTAGATATGGGCAAAAAATAAAACAAGACATAGATTTATTAGCTCATATTTTTCTAAATATTTTAGCTTCAAACTACCAAGTAATTATGATTTTTCTCTTCTTTCTGAACTGACATCCTAAATATTGTACCATGTATGTGCGTATGCAAGTATGTTCATTACATTATAGGAAGAATGTTCTTGAGAGAAGAATTTTAAAGTTTTGAGATGAATAAGTTTGCAGAAAAGAAAGAATACAAACTGGAGTGACGATATAGTATGTAGGATAATTGTCTTCTATGCTGACAAGCTAGATTTGATCTCACACACCCTGAGTCCACCAGGAAGAAATCATTCAGAGTGAAGAGTCAGAAAGCCCTGAACACTGGTGAGCTTCCAAAACTTAAATAAAAAAGATATGAGAAAAGACTAAAGTTAGGAATATATATATCTATATCTATATATATGATGTGGAGTATTATTTTTAACAAATGATTCTGAGATAACAGGTCACATTTTTGCTAGATATTAGTTGTAAGGTATTCAGACATGGTCACTGTCTTTATGAAGGTAAAGATAAATATAAGGTAAAGTAAATTTATAAAGATAAATATAAGGTAAAATAATTATAATATGGACATTAATAAACCATCTTACAAAGAAACATGAATATATGACTTATAAAGAAAATAAAATATATTTATGTATAAATTCTGAATAAGAAGAAATTAACAAAAAATGTAAATTAAAGTATAGAAGAATTTGAAGGTTAAATATAGAAACTGACCTGTAGGGTGATGCTTGTGGTAGTTAAATTCGGTCCCTAAGGCAGGTATTAAGGATAGAGATGAAGTGATTTGGGTTAATAAAAAGTTGCAAGTGGTACTTATATTTAGGAGTTAATGAGCTTGAATAAGTAACAGGTATTTGAGAGGATATTTCATGAATTGGATAAAGAAAAGAAGATGAGTGCTCGCTTCGGCAGCACATATACTAAAATTGGAATGATACAGAGAAGATTAGCATGGCCCCTGCGCAAGGATGACATGCAAATTCGTGAAGCGTTCCATATTTAAAAAAAAAAAAGAAGAGATGAAACTAGATGTCATGGCTATTAATTGCAGTCTCAAGTATTAAGAAGCAAAGGCATGCCATTAAATGAGTGTGGGTATCCCCTTCCCCAACTTCTTGTTTATCCCACTTGAATGATCAGAACAGCCAACACCTGGAATGAGTGGGTGATCTGGCTGCGACATCTTTCACCCCATTGATCGCCAGGGTTGATTTGGCTGATCTGGCTGACTAGGCGGGTGTCCCCTTCCTCCCTCACTGCTCCATGTGCATCCCTCCCGAAGCTGTGCGCTCGAAGAGTAATGTAGTCTCTAATTTTATTTATAATTGCTTTCTTTTTGTTTGCTTTTGTTTGTTTTGGGTCCACAACCTGTGCACTCAGGGGTTACTCCTGACTCTGAGCTTGGGAATCACTCCTGGCAGGATTGGGGGACCATACAAGGTTCCTGGGACTGAACTCCAGTCCCAGCCTCATGTAAATTGAACAACATCACATTGTGCTATATAGCTCAAGGCTCCAAGGATGATAATTTGTTAAACGGTTAAGGAAACGGTTCAAATAGATTTCTTTGAACTGGTGAAAATAAGTTAATTGGAAGACAGGAACATAAATGAAAACATTTGAAGACTATCAAACGCTAAACTTTTTACTGTATTAGTGTGGTTTTTTTTAAATAGTTCTTTTTTGTAATTCACATAGGTTTTTTAATAGACATTATGCTTAATCATCCTCAAGAATATGCCACTGTGATTCAAAGATGTTTCATATTCCATTTAAAATATCAAGAATCTAAAATAAAAATGAATATATTAGTTCACAAACTGGATCTCTGAGAAATTTTAATAAAAACAACTAGCACTAATAATGGGCTCATTAGCACTTGTCTTTGCCTTCTATAGGCATGCCTAATTCTATGACCAAATATAGTATGACTTCCACAAGCCGACTGTTATATGATTATCATTGAAATTCCTTCAAGTTTAAAATAACCAAAACTTTTATTTGTGCTGACGCATTTTTAGCTGAATAGTCTCAAGAAATTTATAAAAATAAATATGACAATTTGCCCTCATTGCTAATGTTACTATTTTATGATTTCTGAAAAAATATTTTTGCTAAAATATTTTATCCATTGTGAAGTGGTTAATAATTACATCATACAGTGTGAAATATCTATTATATTGGTATAAGAAACTATGTTAGATAAAAATTAAAGTGTTTCAAAGGAGAAAATTGATTATTATACCATATTTCTTATGAAATACTAATCAATGGTTTACTTGAAAGCAACCAAAGTGAGAAAGAATTTTGTATTTGTAATTTTGTATTTGTATTTGTAATACAATACAATCCATTTAGACAACATTTTGGAATTCAGGGATTGGAATCAAAATATTGAGAAGTGTACCATTTTAATATTGGATGAGTGAAAATAGTATTTCACTCATATTTTTCCAAATTAATATTTACAGTTATCACTTAATATATAAAAACAAAAGATTAAAACAGAATTTACCTGCTATTTGCCCTTCAATCTGCCAGGTTTGAATGATTACCATGAACTAGAACATTAAATGAACTAAGCAGGGGGCCGGGCGGTGGCGCTAAAGGTAAGGTGCCTGCGCTAGCCTTGGACGGACTGCGGTTTGATCCCCCGGTGTCCCATATGGTCCCCCAAGCCAGGAGCAACTTCTGAACACATAGCCAGGAGTAACCCCTGAGTGTTACCGGGTGTGGCCCAAAAACCAAAAAAAAAAAAAAAAAAAAAAAAAAGAACTAAGCTGATTAAGTATAGACATTTCTACACTGAACATTCGTACTCATTTTTTATGAATAAGTATAGTCATTTCTCAATTTCCTTAATGACTTTAACATCTGTCTATCCTAATACTGCTTGTATGTATTGATTAATATTTATTCAGATGAAGTAAAAACACACATGAATAAATTACTTAAAAATTACATAGTCATAAAAGAAATTTCAACTCTTTAACAGTTAAGTAAATGAAAATTAAAATACTACCATACGTGTACTTAATAAGAGAATGTGTGTTATACCAAAAATTGTCACTAGGCACTTTGGTGTTCTTGAAATATGTGTATTTTCAAATAAATGAATACATAAGTAGATTTATCTGCATCAATTCATAAGTAATTTATTTCTTTATTTATAGAAGTATTATTATGGTTTAGGTGACAATAATGTTAACAGTTATACAGTTGCCTGCAATGCATCTTACCACCACCAAAATATCCACAAATCTCCACCAATATTATTGTTTTGCTACTAATTCACTTCTGCGTTTCCTCATTTCTGCTCTCTCTGAATCTTTTTGATAATCTCATTTTTTATATGAAATCAAGGTTTTGTTACTGTTTGATACTGTCTATTCCCTTATTTTGTTTCTCTATGTATCTCTGCTGTATACAGTTATCTTGTAATCATCCTTCTCCCTCTGACTGATGTTACTTAACATGATACACTCCAATTTCATGCAATTGACAGAAAATAAAAAAAATATTTTCAACCTTTAAATTTGGACTATATTTCACTGTGCATACATGGCATGACTTCTTCATCCACTGCTCTGTCTCTGGATATTTGGATTGTTTCTATATCCTAGCACTAGTACTAAATGCTGCAACAAACATAACAGTACAACTAAATCTTAAAACATTTTTTTTGAGCATAGAGATTTTGTACTAAGAAGTGGAATCACTGAATTATATGGAAACTTTAGTCTTACCTTATTCCTCAGAAATCTCTATACTATTTTCTTGAGAGACTGACCAAAAAATAGCTCCACCAGTGGTAAAATATGATTGTGTTTTACACATCACTAAAAATGCTGGAAGTATCCCGTATTTCCGATCTATGCCATTTCATTTTCGTTATATGACATCTCATTGTCATCTTGATATGCATTACTCTGTTAATGAGAGTTGAGTGACACTTTTGTAAATGCCTATTATCCAAATGTATGGCTCCTTTTCCCTTATCTCATGCAAATTAGAAAACCAAATACCTTATTTCCCCACAACAGTCCTAGTTTGGTAGAAATTACCTCTACATGTTAAAAAAATTGAGTAGATTAACACTTTTCTCTTATTTTTAGATATCCATTTGATAGAATTTTAAATAAATAAGAATCTTGACTGCCATAATGCACTGCAGAAGTTAGAACAGGAGAGAATTGCAGACAGCATCCTAGTATTACTGCACTAGTCAAATTTTTATAATTATGTGAGACAAATAAAAACACTTCTTGTAAGTAATTGTTATAAAATTCCCATTTTTCCCCAGCCAAATGCTTTCATAATCTCTGGAGAGTGATCTGTCTTTAAGTTTCAATAATCTTTAGAATAATGAGAACTCATCTTCCATTATTGAAATTCTGGGAATTATTCCAAAGAAATGGGTTTTATACCAGACCTCTGTGCCCTAAAATGAATAATTTTAAATTAGAATTTATAGTTTATGCAAAAGTGTTTATTTCAGCACTATTTCATAATACTGAAACAGAAAAACATTCATTGATATGTAGCTGTTGAAAACTAAATTAAGCAAATGATGTTTATTTAACAGAACATGATTTAACAATAAAATAAATCTTAAAAATGATCAATGCATAAATAAAACTTATTTATATGTAAAGTTATCTAACATTCAAAATTATACATAATGTGATTAAATTATTTATAAAAGTATAATGCTATTTTGTTAATATTTTCTGCTATTTAAACTATTTTCTTGATCAAAGCATAATAATGAGTGATAGAACTTGCATCCTTTTAAAACTGTCAAGATTTTTTAAAAATATTAACAAATAGAAAATACAGAATCATATTTTATAGATTCAAGTTGTATTATCTTCAGTCTTACTCATATTACTTTTATATTTTAAATTATTTTAAAACAATCACCATTATCATCCTGTAATATATGCAACCTTACCTTCAAAGTATGTTTTTAAATTTATCATTACACTTAGAGAAATATACTTAACATTAATGTCATAATGATGTATTTCTTTATATCCAAATTGCTCTGAAAGTCTCATAATTTATTTCTTATTTTTAGTCAAGACTCCAAATACATTTTGTTTATTGCACACATTTGATACATTTTTCTTAGTATTTTTTCTTGTTTGTTTTTCAGTTTTGTTTTGTGAAATAATTATCACAGAAAATAAAATATTTGTCCAGGATATACCTGTGTCATTTAGGTCCATACCAATACATATATGCAAGTGTATAGTTTTTTAATTCATCGTTATAAAGATATATACAATTTTCACTTAATAATTAACCTTATAATCAATACCTTTTTAATTGATGCTGTAAATACTAATTGTAGCATTTTCAATATGGGTTGAATGTTTGCCGACTTCCTTTAATTCTCTTTCTAGTCTTAATTCTTACATACTTCAAAGTTAATTATTCAAGATAGAACTATTCAGAAAAAAATATCTATATTCTAAACTTAGTCTCTTTATTCTACTATTTATCTCACTTCCACAGATACTCTCTTTTTATCAATAAATTACATATATAATCATGTAAGATTACAGATATAGCTACTGTCAGGAATATTGGGTACTAGTATCATTCTACACACTTATATTTTTACTTTGTTTTAATTCATTTTCAGTATTTCTCAAGTTCCACGAAATTGATATTTTGGATGGATAATTCTTGGTTTTTAGGAGATATGCTGAATTGTAAGTTATTGAACAGTTTCTTCTTCCTCTACCATATGTTTGTAGCTGACACCTTCTCAGCTACTTGTTACAACCAAGTATATATTGAAAACTAGCCAAAGGTCTTCTGAGGAATACTATCAAAACATTTTGTGAGCCACTGTGCATGATGTAAAATATAATACCTTTATCTTTTTACAATTAAACTGTGACAAACTCACTTCAGTTATAAATGATCATTTATATGGCCTTTCTCCTCTTTTCTTCAGTCCCTAAGCAATTTATAGGCAGCATCCTCTCTTCAATACAAAATAAATAAAAGAGTAGACCAGAGAATCATTTGACTTAGAGTCCAATTCAAGGATACTTCAAAGTTGTATAATGCATGCCTTTTATGTATCAGAGGGGCCCTGCTTTCTTTTTTTAACTTTATTTAAAGAAAATAGATTACATAGTTAACCAGAGAAAATTTTTTCCAGATAAGTGAGAGTGAATTAATTTATAAAAAGTATATAAAGAAAAAAAAAGTATATAAAGAAAAAATAAAAGAGAAAGTGAAGGGAAAAGAAGAAATATTAATGTGAATATCGATATTAGTAGTAATAATATTAGTAATTATCATCAGCAATAATATTAATATTATTAATTACTAGTAATAATATTAATACATTAAATGTTTTAATATTAATATTATTAATTATTAGCAATATTTTAAATATTGTTTTAATGTTAATGTTATTAATTATTAGTAATAATATTATTATTTTGGGCCACACCTGGTGGTGGTCAGGGGTTACTCCTGGAACTGTGCTCAGAAATCACTCCTGGCAGGTTCAGCGGACCATGTGGATGCCTGGGATAGAACCTGCGACCTTTCTGGTTCAGCCATCTGCAAGGCAAATGCCCTCCTGCTGTGCTATAGCTTCGGCTTCAGAAGAAATATTTTTTTAAAAAAGAAAAAGTACTACACTTGATCTTAGCCAAAAGGCCGAGAAGCGCACTCATCTATAGGTTTTAAGAAAAGTGAAAGACATTTTTGCAATAATAAATTTCAGACACAAAAGAGAGAAGGGCTGGAAATTACAGCTCACCTCATGAAGCTCACCGCAAAGAGGAATGAGTTTAATTAGAGAAATAACTACATTTTGAACTATCCTAATAATGAGAATGTTTGAGGGAAATAGAAAGCCTGTATAGAGTACAGGCGGGGGTTGGGTAGGGAGGAGGGAGATTTGGGACATTGGTGATGGGAATGTTGCACTGGTGATGGGTGGTGTTCTTTACATGACTGAAACCCAAACACAATCATCTATGTAATCAAGGTGTTTAAATAAAATATATATAAAGAAATGTAAACTGAAAAAAAATGATTAGACTTAAATACCAAACCCAATCGAATGACAACAGAATTAACACCCAATCTATAACAAGCTAGACACAGAGGGGACCACTTATACTAGCAACCTGGGGGGGTAAGGGAGGAGGTATAGGATGCATGCTGGGAACAGTGGTGGAGGGAGGACAAAAAAATAATAATAAATAAATATAAAAAAAAAGAAAAAGTACAGCAGCAAGCACATTTATTTGTTAAAATGATTGTGTCTCCAGTGAAGTCATTAATACAATAGCAGACGTTTTAGTGTAAGCTCTTGTTGTTAAACGTCCATTCTGTAAAATTGATGTGTTACTATAGGGATGACGGTATTCAAGAAACGAAATTGTCCAAAATTTCAAAGCACTATGAAGGATACTGAGGTGGTTAGGGGCATGTTCTCAGCTGCTAGGCTTCAAGGAAGAAGGAAGATTTGGGAGAAGCATGCCTGAAATCACTCAAAAAAAAAAAAAAAAAGGCGGTGATATTAGCCCAAATATTGGCATACCTGAAATTTGTTCAGTTTAGTGTCTCTGAAGGGAATAATAGAAAGATAATGAGGCAGGGCCATTGGCAAGAAGGTAATTATGGGTGATGAATTCAACAGGCGTGGCTTTGGCAGAGCAGGAAAGCCCTGGACTTCATCTATGGTAAACATGGCTTACAAGTTCTGCTGAGTGCAGGGTTTGGCCTTTGCTTACTACAGTAATAAAAAATAAAGTTAAAAAGCTGAACATAATATAGAACATTGTTATGTTGGAAACTCAAAAAAAATCTTTGTTACCTAAATATCATGAAGCTAAAATGAATTGACTCTTATTCTACTTAAGTATGAACATCACAGAAAAATTTGAATATGAAATTATTAGAAGTCTGATATGTGTTTAGTTATCCTAATACTTAAAAAGATAAGTTCTTGATAAGCTTAAAAATAGTCATTAAATATGAGTTGATGCATAATTGATGATTATAAATTGAAAATGGGGTATAATATTAAGTAAAGCAATTCAGATGGAAAAAAGCTGATTATTTCATTCACATGTTTTAATATTAATTTAAAATTACTTTAGTTTTGGGTCATGTCTGGTAATGCCCGTCGTTCTAACTTATGGATTACTCCTTTAGTGCTAAAGGGACTAAAGTTTCAGGGATGAGATCTGGATCGACCCTCTGCAAAACAAGTACCCTAACTGCATTGCTATATCTCTATTTCCATGATTTTTATTTTTAATTTTTACCAAATTTGTTTTATAATTTTCAGAGAGGGAATTAAAATAAACAATTACATATTATTTAGGCCCCCAAACAAAAAATTAAAAATGAAATATAAACTATAAATTTTATCTAAAATTATAATTTAACAAAACAAACTTATAATTTATAAACTTATATAAAATAAGAAATATGTAAATATAAAAGTTTTACATACAAAGTTATAAAACTTTCTATTTATTTGCTAACTGAAATATGTGGATTCAGGTACAAAACCTATAACTAGATAAGGCAATGGAAAGGATTGTCAAAGAAGAATGTAGTCACTGGCTCATCAATGATTATTTTAATCCCTAATTTTAAATCATTAGTAATTCTTAATAAAGAAAATTAAGCAGAAATAATTATGCCCTTGCCAAATTTATATCCCAGTATATAAAACAATGAAATATAAACATATCAAAGTATGTGTTTAATTCATTTATCTTTTAACCATTCTACTGGGTAATGGACTTTGCTATTCTGTTTTTTTAATTTTCAGACATATTTTATTCCAATACCTCACTTATTACCAGCACTTATTACTGCTTCAACCATGTCCCAAACTGCCCCTGCCCATGCAAACTCAGTCCTATAGACAAAATTCCTAGTTTTGATAATTTTGAACATTTGTTGTTAGTTTACTATGTTTCTTTGATATATCAGTTTTGGGACAGATGTAATTTTAAATGAAGTTATTGTGGAGGCACATGCAAGGCTGTATAGTGTTAAGGCTCTTGCTTTGCTGATCTGGCTTCAATCTTTGGCACCACATATGGTGCCTAAGTAAAACCAGGAGTGATTCTGGTGCACAGAGTCTGGAGAAAAGACCAATTATCTCTAAAATCTCCTTTAGAGTTTTAACTTAACACTTTTAGAATTACACACATACAGAAGAATAGAAAAAAAACATTAAATTCCTCAAAATTATAAATCTATATGTTGATAAAAATATTTTAAAACAATGTATTTTACAGTAAAATGATATGTGAGTAATAAATGTACAAATTTTAAATGGTATAAATAATTCTGTAATAATAAATTTTAAAGTTTACTTAAAATAGTTATATCCTACAAATGTAAAAATTACTAATAGTGAGAATTAAGAAATAATTGGGGGTTTTGGGACCACATCCAGTGGTGAACAGGACTGTCATGTGCTTGCACTGAGGAATAATTCCTGGTGATTCAGATTTGGGGGAACATATGGGATACCAGGAATCTAATCTGGGTTGGTCATGTGAAAGGCAAATGAAAAATCCCCCTGAAAAATCACTCTGGCCCAACTAAGAAACTTTAAAAAAAAAAAAGACTGAATAGGTGTATAGATGTGTTTTATTTTAAGTAAAAACAACATTGACTTCTGTTGGAAGATATTATATTGTAGACAATGCTTTAGTATTCATATTAATGCATAAAATCATAATGAAAATGTCAGTAATTGCAAAACATAAAACAAAACCTAGTCAGAATAATTAAATATGTATTATTATTCATATAATTACTGTAATATAATTATCAAATGTAATTATCAAAATCAATGCACTGTTAACTTATTATTGAAAACTTAAAATTCCTCAGAAAGGTAGGAGTAAATGACCTTTCTTAATCAAGTGGATGGCAACCATTATGAATCATTGTGATATTATATCAAGTTCTGAGAAGTTAGTCTTGTCTTTAAAAAGAAATTGGGGGCCTGAGAGATAGCATGGAAGTGGGGCATTTACCTTGCATTCAGAAGGACGGTGGTTCGAATCCCAGCATCCCATATGGTCCCCTGAGCCTGCCAGCAGCAATTTCTGAGCATAGAGCCAGGAGTAACCCCTGAGCGGCAACAGGTGTGACCCAAAAAACATAAATAAATAAATAAATAAATAAATAAATAAATAAATAAATAAATAAATAAATAAATAAAAATAAAAATATACATGAATAAAACCCAACTATAATCAAGTTTGTAATCAAGGTGTTTGAATAAAGATATTAAAATAAAACAAAAAACTTTAAGGTACAAAACGGGCTTAAGGCTATAAGTTTTCTAAGTTTTTGCCTTTTCCTGAAACTCTAATGTTTCTTCAAATCTCATTAATAATATATCTAGACTGTATTGTGATGTCTTTCTGGCTCCTAGAATCTCATTTTATAGATTTTATGTAAATCTTATGGTCTTCCCTTTATATATAAGTACCTTTTTTGATCTTGTTGTCAATAGTCGGCCTCTTTCTTTGGATTTTGTTAAGAGTACAGTGTGTCATAAAGTTTTTTTGATTGAATTTTCTCTGAACTTCTTGAATCTGTGTGCTGATATCTCAATGTTAGAAAATTCTTTTTTTTTTTTTTTGGCCACATCCGTTTAATGCCCTGGGGTTACTCCTGGCTAAGCGCTCAGAAATCGCCCCTGGCTTGGGGGGACCATATGGGACACCAGGGGATCGAACCACTGTCTTTCCTTGGCTAGCACTTGCAAGGCAGACACCTTACCTCTAGCGCCACCTCATCAGCAATGTTAGAAAATTCTTACCTATCTTTTCTTTAGATTTTTTCTTTATTAATTTTGTTTTTCTGCATGATTTTGATAATTCTTATATTTGTCCAGAATTCATATCACTGTTCTCTAGTGTGTAATTTATCTCATTTTCAGACTTTCTTCCATCTTCTATTCTTTTCTAGAGATTTCCTCTTTGAGCTCCTCAATCTTTTCATTGGCCATTTTTATCCCACTGTTCAGACCTTCTATTGAGTTTTTGATATTTCCTACCATGCTCTTCATTTCTGTCACTTCTACTTATAGCTTTCTCATATTTCCTCTTATACTTTCTGTGATTTGTTGATGACCTGTGACATTATTTCCTTGAACTTATTACACATTCCCACCCAAGTGTCACAAAAGTCATTCTCTGAGGATTTATAGATCTTGTGGATTTACAGATCTTGTTGATGGTAGTTTTGGTCTTTGAGTTTAGTGGATTTCAATTTGTCTTCACTATTGGGTCCAATGTGCCCCTGCTGTGTTGAGGATGAGTGTTCACAATTAGGTTCTCTGTTATTCTTTCAAGGTTTAGGCTGTGAATTTCTGTTTTTCTCCTCTGCCCATCTACACCCGTGACCAGAAGTATCATTATGAGCAGTGTGAGATTTAATGAGAAGAGCTGTTACCCAGCCATGTATATGCCCATATGTTTAAGGATATGTGAGCTGGGCCTAGTAATTTGATGAGATTAGGAAGTGGAGACTGCCAGGACTTGGTAGAAATCAAGAAGTATTTGCCTTCATTTCCAAAAATCCTCTCAGGTGTCAGCTAGAGATGATTCTCACTCAGAAAAGTAGGGCAGCCAGCAGAGTTTCAGGAAATAAGGGATGAGTCTTCTGATAAGGGAGAGGTGAGGCATAGAAGAGGTGTGAGGGTGTTTTTATTTAAGTGACATAAGATAAATAATAATACCTACCTGAGATGCTGATTAGCTACATATAATGGTGCAGGGGAAGAACAGTCAGGATATAAAGAGAATGATCAAGTGTTGGAGGCAGGTACAAGCCTTCCATACAGGTGATGTCATGTGTTTGGGAAAGACTGAGAGAAAGAAAATGTCACAGTACATGCTGAAAATATTTGAGCAGAAAAATGTTGATAAAATTAAGATGACAAAGAACCTATTTTAACTTTCACTTCTCAAAATAACACAAAATTAAAATCCACAGTAGTCAACATTTTTCAAAGGAGGTAACCACTTAATATATTTCTAATGTTATCCCAAATTTATTCAGGTTTGATATTAAGTATCACATTTTTAAGTTATACAAAAATCAACACACTAAAATGAGTAAAAATATTTAATCAATTTTCCACACACATATCCAAGCTATCAATTCTATATTTAGCAATGCTGTTGTGTCTATTTTCTAGAGTCAGTTTTGAGAACAGCACATCTCCATATTGTTACAAAAATTTTAGTTTTCATTTAAACTAAAAATATTTTAGTACAAGAAGAATAAATGTCATCCAGTGCTCTATACATCTTAAACATAGATATGAGGCACTTGAATTTACAGTAATATTAATGATAGTGCATACAACATTCCTTCATCAGAATATTAGTCTTCCTATACCGTTATTTCAGTGCCTCCACTTTCCCACTGGTTTTGTTAGCTCAGCCAGTTCTGTGGTCCAGTTCTCATCCTTTATTGCCCTGGCCATTTGCAGTTCTCTTATTACATGTGTAAGAGAAATTATCATCTATCTGCCCTTCTAGTTTTGTCTCAGAATTTTTAATGCTAAAGACATTCCTGTTTTTTCTTTTTCTTTTTCCTCCATGTAATCAATCTAATTGTGTTCTTTATTTGGTCCATTATCTTTAGAGGTGAATATTCAAGTTATTCATCTAACTTCTCAAGATTTTGAAATATAGATTTGTTTTTCTAAATGTTCTTTTAAATCTTCAGAAAAAGTTAGCTATGGCAATTTGTCAGCATGATCACTACACTTGAAATCACAAAGTTCTTTAAGTAAATAATGATCCCTTTGTCTTCTTATACAATCCCAATCATATGAGGCCTAGTTTCACTGCAAGTTGCTTATTATCAATTTCTAAGTGCAGGGATAAAGGTTGCAATTCATCATGTTGTAAGCAGAAGCCATTCTTTCCCTATGGGAGGAAAACAAAGGAGTTTCAGAGCTGATGCTCTCCCTTAGAACTAAGTAGAGCTAGTTGGTCCTCAGTTCTTGTTAAAAGAAAGAGAATAAATTGGAGTTTCTAAAAGAGTCCCTATTGTGCATTCAGGACAGTGATATTAACAATATTGACACATATGCTGACATGAAGTTGGGCAGAAATGATCTATCCACAAACATTGAAGGGACACCCTTGTTTAAATGGCATCCAACAGTCATATGAGAGAATGACTCAATACCAAAACATATGTATTCATCACAAGTTTGTACCCTTTCAATCTCTCAAAATGTCTTTTATTGATTGACACTGAATCAACTGGCATGTATATAACAGAGGAGATATAACATTCTCCTAGGTCTGTTTTGATCAGACAAAATGAGGGTCCAAAATATTTTTATTATTTATTATTACTTTTTCTCATTCTGTTGCAAAACTCCAATTAAATTTGAGAATTTAGAAACTTAATAAATGGGGCTGGCAAGGTGGTGCTAGAGATAAGGTGTCTGCCTTGCAAGCGATAGCCAAGGAAGGGCCACGGTTCGATCCCCCGGCGTCTCATATAGTCCCCCCAAACCAGGGGCAATTTCTGAGCGCTTAGCCAGGAGTAACCCCTGAGCATCAAATGGGTGTGGCTCGAAAAACAAAACAAAAAAAAGGAACTTAATAAATGTACTTGTAACAAGAACCTTTGCTGTCTTGTTGCTCTTTGTGTAATTTCATTTTTTGGGGACCACATTACAAAAGGGGTGCTCAGGGATTGCTCCTAGATCAGGAATAACTCCTGGCAATGAGATACTAGGGTTGGCTGCAACAAAGAAAAGAACTCTACCCACTCTACTATTGCTCCATTACTTTTTATGTAGTTCTATCCTTGGTTAAATATGAATAAAAAATACAATTAAAAGGTACTTCTTGATCTTCATGAGATTATTATGTAATTAGAAGTTCAGATATTTTTTAACAAAACATGATCAAGTAAGTCTGGACTAACCTCTTGCTGATGTTAACATAGTCCAGTGAAAACATAAAATGGTAGTGGTAATAATGAATATTGGTGAAGATATCTTGAAACAGTTTTAAAGGAAGCAGGAATGTGCATGGATGACAATTGTTACCCAGTATACATAAAGAAAAATAAACTAATAATAAATCCAAGGTTGATTAGGAGACTTTTCAATAAGCAAAGTTTAGATACAACTTAGTTTTTATACATTTTAAAACTGTTAACTTTGACTTAGCATATGCATTCATTTTGCTCAGTAAGCACAATTTTCATTTAACTCAATACAATTAAAAGTTAATAGCTGTTAAACAATTTTCAGAAATTATTATGTTTTCATAATATAAATACTTTCATTAAAGGAAAATCAAGTATGTCAACATCTTATTCTATGATTTCATCACTTATCAATATAGAAGTGATGCCAGAAAAAGAAAAAATATGGTATCTTTTTCTCTGACCCGAACTAAATTTATCTGAAAAATCTTTTCAAGGAAGTTTATTTCTTTTTAACCAATGAAACTTTATTGGCTACATTGTAAAGATCAGAAAAGATGGGAAGGATGGAAAAGCAAGAATTTTAGTCTTTGTCTGATGACAGTTTGGTCTAATAACTGACTTTTAATATTTCCTATTTATGTAAATATTTGGCTATTAATATTTCATTCAGGAACTCACAACTATGAAAACAATAAAAATTAATATGACTTACCTTTTACTACTAACTCAGAAACTCTCTTTTCATTTGTTTTTGGGTAACACCCAGTAGAGTTCAATAATTACTCTTGGTGGTTCTTGAGGATCATACGGAATGCCAAGGATCAAAATGAGTCAGTCACATGCAAGACAGATGCCCTAACTGCTTTATTATTGCTCTGGTGCCAATAACTCAAAACTTCTTGCTAGTTTACAGCATTTTCATTTCTACACAAAGATTGAAAACATTTAGAATTAGCTAAATATAGAAATAAGTAAACTGACATCTTAAGTGATTTTTTCCTATAGAATAGGCAACTTACCTTACCATTTCACACTGTTAGTTATGAACAACTCACAGTATTCATGTGAAATGAATAACATTGAAAAACATGCCCTGAATCAGATATATAGTCTTGCAATTATATGATCTTAAAACTCAGGCTATTTGAATGTTTCATAAGTTAAATTATTTTTGCAGTGCTTGTTTTCTAACAAAATAAGCAAAAAAAAAAAAGTAACAAGAAAATCCATCTACATCCAAATACCAAAAAAAATAAATAAATCTCTGAGCATCACCGGGTATGGCCCCAAAACAAACAAACAAATAAAACAAAAACTGATATAGACTCTAGAGAAAATACTTAAAATATATACTGATTCTAGTGCCAGAGAGATGGCACAGTTGTAGGCGTTTGCCTTTCACCAGGCTGATCCAGGACTGACCTTGGTTCAATCCCCAGCATCCCATATAGTCCAGTCCCCCAGGCTATGATCGATTTCTGAGTGCATATCCAGGAGTAACCCCTGAGCGTCACCTGGTGTGGCCCAAAAACAAAACAAAACAAACACACACATATATACATATATAAATATATTGATTATGAAATATATATAGTTCTTAGATAATTATTTTTAATTCTCATGTATAGTTTAGTAATAGATTATCAATCAATAATTTATCACTTGCATTTGGCTAGTTGATAATATGTGATCAATGTTGTTATTTTTATATATATATACATATATACACACACACACACACACACACACACATATATATATATATATATATATATATATATATTACACATTTGACAAGTTTCTAGGAACACCTGAGGTACTTAGCTTTGTTCTAAATTCTATAATGAAGAAGTTGTAAAATGTAAGGCAAGTAGGTCACATACAAGTGATTTAAGCAATCACAATCCAAACTATTAAGAGGAAAGAAAAGTGCTAGGAAAGTGCTTAAGAAATATTTAAAGGAGTTTGAAGTAGGTTTCTAGAAAGATAGAACTTAAGCTAATACTATTTTTTAAAATAAGTTAAACAGAAAAATGGAAAGAGGAGTAGAAATTTTGAGATAGAGATCAGTATGCCAGTATCTCCTGGGAAGTTAAAATGATATGATAATATGAGAATATACAATAAGAAAACACAGTTCAGATTTCTTGATACAAGAAACTTAAGAAGCACCAAGAAGTATCAACTACTGGAGGAAGTTGTGATGACTACCAAGGTGAGAATGAAAAAATTTGAGAAATTGGCATTATTTTGCACAAAGGAACACAATTTTAATACATTTTAAAGATATAGTCTTTTCTTTTAGTTAATATTATAAAAGAATAAGGATAAAGAATTGCATTCCTCTTATGAAGTTTATTACATATAGTTAAAATATTGGTATCCTTCCATTGTCAGTACTTTTTACAGGATTATGATTTTCCTGTGAAGTCAGAAATTTTATTAAGTGTTTTTTGGTGATTTTACAATGGACTTGATTTGCCATACACTGGAATGCAAATATCTAAATGTAATAATTATAGCCACTGTTTCCCAAATCTTTACTGTTAAATATTTAATAGACCTTTTATGGGATAATTAGTATTTCTATATAACTTTGGTGATTATCTTGTCTAAGTATACATATTATGTGTAGATAAAAAGGTTATTGGAAAGAGTTAAACTTGATATTAATTGAGAAAAAAGACAAATAAAATTACATCAATTTAAAGCATACATGTACTACTTATATAAATGAATATATATGTTTTGATATGATTATCACATTAACTTTACATAACAGAGCCAGTACTCAGACTGTTACTTTTCTTTTTGATGAGAAGAGTCTCAAGTCAAATTATTCTTTGGTTTTGGTCTTAAAATTTATTTTTTTTCTCCTCAGGAAGCTCATTTGTCACAAATAAGTTATTGGTCCTTTGTATGTGTGAGGAGCAAATGCATATGAAGTCTGTACAGGGAGGAATTAGATTTGTTTATAGATCATACAAATTAATAAGCATAGATCTTTTGACATGAACATTATTAGTGATAACACTCTCATTATTTCCCTAATGATCTTTATGTGCTAACAAAACATGAGCATCAGAATACTTCTTAATCACAAATATACAAAAAAATCATCCTTCACTACAGAAAATTATGCTTGTCCATGTGGATTTTATTCTATTTAATTGGTTTAACATTTGATAGTGACTATGGTTGGCAAAGAAGGAGAGATCATTCAATCAGTATGAGATAAGTAAAAGTATGAACAGAGCTCATTGGAAACAGAATGCTGTCACTGGTTCAACAAGAACTGACAAACTAGAAGGGCTTTCTTGTAAAGGACAACTTAAGCTAAAGGATCAGATATCATATAACACTCATCACTCATATTTTTACAATATATTTTGACTACATTATATTGTTGATAACCTACCTACTTCTGTGTGAGTATAACACAGAGAATTATTTTTTAAATGAGAGTAATACAGAAGGTAATAAAGTGAAAGAATAAAAAAACTGATGATTGGGGAATAGTAATTTAGAACAGTGTATATGGTGCTTGTTTTGAATATGATAGATCTGGCATCATATATATTTCCCTGAGCATTGCCAGAAGTGATCACAGAGCACAGAGCCAGGAGTAAGGCTTAGTAAGAGCTATCTGTGGCCCAAATATACTGCCCCTCAAAATTTGACCAATCAAATGGAAGCAATATTGTTGTTTGTGTTGTTAATTTTAGTTTTGGAGTTCTATCCAAATTTTCTCAAGCTTTACTCTTGGTTCTTATTGATGAAGGTGTTTAGAGACAACCATATTGTGAAGGATATTGACCCAAGGCAAATTATATGCAAAGAATGTGCTTATCACTTGTAATCTCTCTTTACCCCCATAAGTATTATTTCTTATTTTAGGTAGCATCTTATTTGGTCAGAAATATTTAAAACTATTTTATATTTTAACTAAAAATTATGTGTGATAAACTATGCTCTGAATACTGTAATATTGGCTTTCCATAAAAAAGTTAGCTGTGGAGTCAGAAAGAAGCATCTAGTCATTCAATGGCACAGATAACTTAGGCAGAATTAACAAAAACCTTCTGTTACTGGAAGAAATAATAGCTTTGTTCATTGTTTTTCATTTTTTTTATTTTGGTTCTTTATGTTTCATACTATACTAGGAACCATATACAAATGTGCAATTTTATTCTGGGAGGTGAATGAAACAGTGTACATTATTTTTAGGTAAAAGGTTAGTTAAGGGAGAGTGCATGGTAGATTTTATTTTTTGCTTTTGCTGAAAACAGTTTTCTAAATTTCCTTTGGAAAAAATCAAACAAACTCTCATGTGTGGGAAGGTTTTTCTATAACATGAGCTCCATGAACTTAAATCAATTGGACTATAAATCTTACAAGCTCCGATAGTTAGGTTTGAAATAGGGCAGGTAGCACATTCATGAAAATGAACCCACCCCAGGCCAGTGGCAGATAGTCAGGTGAAAAGTTCCATACATACAAAACATGCATTTTAACATCTGTGTTAACCTTCAACACTGAGCCACACCTCTAGCAAGTTAGGTTTTCAGAAGAAGATTGGTAACATAAAATATTTTCTGAGATTTATGGAAGGTCAGGTATTCTTTCTTTTGGGAAAAATATAGTGTAAATTTTGGAAATGGGGAATGTTACAGCCAATTGTTTTTAATTAAGAGAGATAGTGAGGTAAAAAAAAACCTGAAATAAAAGAGACTTGAGGTATAAATCTCTATGGCCTAATTTAATTCTTACCTTTAAATAAAGTCAAATCAATCCATATACCTCTCTGATCATTGGGCCATCTGATTCCTTTGGAGTTTAAACACATTGTAGGACAGAATTTCTCCTAATTTTGAGAAAAAAAAACTACTTAGTGATGCAAATAGTGAATTATTATTTATAACACCAGCATTTGAATCAATAATCTTATTTCTAATCAACTGTACTTTGGAGCTTCTACTTCCATGGTTAAGAATTTAACTACCAAAAGAAAATAGATAAGAATGAAGAAAAATTGAAGTCCTATTCAAAATCATAGTGTGACACAAAACATTACCATCTTGATAAAACAAAAAATAAAGTACTCTTAAAGTTGTACATCAAAGATAAGCATAAAGAAATTCTACTTATACATAATACAATGATTATTTAATTTTTCATTATTCATAGTAAATAAGACTGAAGTGCAAACCTATGGGCAATTAAATTAAGACAAGTTTGCTATAGATGAGTGAAAGTCATGAACTGTGAGAGAATTTAAAAAAATTATGTATCACAAGTTCCTCAAACACTACAGGAATGATACGAAGGCTCAGAGCTAGTAATTGCTGTGTCCTCAAAACCAAAAATAAGAAGGAAAGAAAAGACATAAGGAAGGAAGGAACGAAAGAAGGAAGAAATGAACAAAATATTGCTCTATGTCCCCAAGTATTGCTGTACATTCTCAAAACCTAAAATAAGAAGGAAATGATGGAAGGAAAGAAAGAAGGAGGAAAGAACAAACAAACAAATGCACGCTGAACAAATAAAGGAATGGAGAGAAATTTTTATTATTGATGAAAATTTCTGGTTAACCGTTGTGATTCTCCCTTGATACACCTGTATCCTTATTAAGATATAATTATCATTACTATGCTTTGATTACACACTTGTGAACATATATATCAATGTTGTCAGATCTTTAGTTATAGACAGGATATTATTTGAAGGAAGAAATTTTTTTTTTACAACCAGTAATTCACATTTAGGCCTTGTGAAATACTCTTGTGGTTAGCACATCAAGAAGGTGTTATACTAAGTTTAAACACTGGTAGCTCTTTGAAAAATGCTTGCAAATACAGAATATTTGCTGGGTGGTGAACAGATACAATTATAGTACGATGTAGAGCTTTAGGGAATATTTAGGACTGGAACATCTGAAGAGGATACTTTTCTTCTACTGTCTGCTAGTTTTTCTCAGAAATAAATGAATTTATTTCAAATGACAATCTGTGAGACTTGTGGCTGAATAGTAAACTATAATGATTCTCTTAGAATCTTTATCTTAGTGCATTGTGAATTTTACTGATTTATCTCTGACTTCACACCCTGTCATATTTATGTGAAGTTTTTTAATGTCCTTATACATAAAGATAAGATGAAGCATAATTTCAACTTGTGGGATAGGTGGTAGTTCTTAAGAAATCCATGAAAAATACCACTATAATGTCTGTGTGATAAACAGGATTGTTACAGGCAACTGGGCTAATAAAGAAGGCCTTTCTAAAAATTTGCCAGAGAAGCAATAGGACAGTGTCTAAACCCTAAAGGTAAAATCCTGTTATCAGGAGTTCAAATATTCTCCAATAAAAGCTAGGAGTTATTCATTGCTGTCTTTCAAATCCAAGCAAACTGGCTTATGTGTTAGCTAGATGTCTATAAATTAGCTCAGTTAATGAATTAGGTTTGTTTGTAGGTCAAGTGCTACAGTAAACATAAGATTCTATTGTTAAGTGTTTGGGTATCCTATTCCTGCTGAGGTAGAAATATTATGGAAGGTGATTGTATTCTCTAGTAACCACCTTTCTTCTCCCTCCTTCTGTTGCCACCACAATGTAATTTGCCTCTTATGAAGAACTCAAGTTACTTATGTTATGTTCTTCAGCCTAATGATTTAGAGACTCAGAGGAGATTAATGTGGTAGCATATAATATAAGTTGATTTCTTTGTAAAGAACCAAAGGAAGGTAGGGGAAATAAGAAAAAGGCCAAATGTGTTTTCCATGAACTCTTTTCTGAATGTTCTGTTTACAATAAATAACAGTTCTTTATACTGGTACCATTTTACTGGTATTTTTTAAATATACTATTTAGGTCCTAGCTTTAGTTTCTAATACTAATGTTTTTTTTACCTTTGCTAGATTAGAATACACTTAAAAATCAGGCCCATGTTTTTTGCATCTGTTTCATTACAATCTTTCAACATTGTTACATCTTCATAGTAAATTTACAATAAACGAACATTTCATGGAATTGAGTCTAATGTAGTTAATCCATTAGCTTTTGAGGGAAATAGTATACATGACAGATTTATTTGAATCAATTATATATACAGGCCTGGTTTATCCACCAGTGTTAGTAATGCATTCAGTAATTTGGGAATTGGGAAAGAGTTTTAAAAGTCTGACCAGGTGATTTTAATACCAGATTCTTGATTAAAAGTTGTAGTTCTAAAAGATGGGGAAAATGCTGTTTATTTTCAATATGTGCATCCCCCCAAATTTCAATTTGAGTAACTTTTCTTCAGCATTCTCCTTCTCATTGAGTATTCCTTTCCTCATAGGCACCCCATCTTCAATACAGCTCCCCCATAGGAACTATATTACTTAATTAGCTATCTGCCAGATTGAAAAGCTATCCCTGATCAAGTGTTAGCTGATGCTTCCTATGGTGTAACTTCCTGTAAAGCAATTTAGATTTAATAGGGAAATCTGAGGACCAAAATCTTTAAGGCTTAAGATAACTAATAGGGGTTTCAAGTACCAGTGTGGGACTTATTTCAGGGTAGGGAGTTTATTAAAGGAGATCTTAACAATCACAACAAAACAGTCTGCCTAGTCATGTGGCTGCCCCCATTTCCCCTAATACCAGATCCCTGAATACCTAACTTAGAAGAAAGAAAACATCAAGAGTCACAGTGAGAAAACAATTGGTAGGGTACTTGATTTGCAAGTGGTCAAATAGTTTCAATTCATGAGTCCCACCAGGAGGGATCTTTAACACCAATGTGTATGCTTACCCCCCCAAAAAATTAAAAATAAAATGTTAGTGACTACCTTTCTATTGAATGTAGATGTTATAAATGTATATTTGTAGGTTAAATAATTTTATGTTTTAAAACACTAGAATATTACTCAATTTTACTTCTCTAACACTAAAAATAGGATCCTCCAAATTTTCAATAAAGAATAAATTACAGAATAAAGTTTACTAGTAACAGTTTGATTTATCCAGCCTGTTTGCATTCAGGTGTATGGAAAAAATTTTTAGTGGTTATTTTGGGGAACACATTTTACTTTGCACTACTTAAACATCTCTTTTTATCAGAAAGGTAAGAAAGGTAGGAATGACAGGGAGGAGAACGATTGCCAGGATATTCTCAAAGCTCTCCAAAGCTATGTTTAGTTGGCATTGTTCCTTATCATTATTTTCAATCCCACTTATCAACAAGTCTAGGGTTGATAAAATAAAACTAAACATTCATAAATATCAGACTGCATGATGACTATTTTTAAAAAAATCAATATTGTTATATGGGGCTGGAGAAATAATACACTGGTAGGGCATTTGCCTTGCATGCAGCCAACCCAGGACAGACCCTTGTTTGATTTCCAGCATCACATATGGTCCCTGTGCTTGCCAGGAGTGATTTCTGAGTGCAGAGCCAGTAGTAAGCCCTGAGCACCACTGGTGTGACCCGCCCAAAATACATCAAATATCATTTAAAATTTTAAAAGTGCAAGATCTATAGAGATGGCAGTATCTGATTAAAGAAATGTATCAGTTCTCTAAATTATTTTTTAAACTTTCCTCAGGAAATAAAGACCACAAACACATTCTCATACAGAACCTTTAAAACACAAAAAGAGAAATAAACAGTCATTTCCAAAATTTTTAATCCTGTTTGTATCAGATTCTCTAAGATATTTATTAAATTCATTTGTGTATGCTATAGGATAACTTTGGTCTTTATTTCTTTCCCTCCCATTAACATTACTGAAAATTGAACACAGCTGGCTTAAAATGGCACATAATAACCAATAAAAAGGAAAAAAGTGATAAAACAGAAAATGATGAAAAAGAAAAAAAGAGGTTTATCAGAAAGATGGTAAGTAGGGCACCACTTTTGCACAAGACCGACCGATTTTATTTCTTTGGCGCCACATATGGTCCCCTGAGCTGGTTCATAAGTCACCTCTGAGCAGAGTTAAGAATCAACTCTGAGTTCCTCAAGGTATGGCATGGAAAGGAATGAGAAAGGGAAGAAGAGAGGAGCAGAAGGAGGAGGTGGGGGGAAAGCGAAGGGAAGAAGATAGGAGAGCAGAAAGAAAAGAAGATAGAGGAGGGAGTGGGGGGGGAGGAAAGAAAAGAAGAGGGGTGGGGAAATCTTGGGGAAAGTGCTCTCAAAAATTTATAACTGGGAAATGATAATCCAGCAAGGGTTAGAGCATTTGCCTCGCACATAGTCAACTTGAGTTAGATTCAATATATTCCCCCAGCACTGCCAAGTATAATTTCTGAGTGCAGAGACAGAGTACATCCTGATATAAATGAATGTGACCCCAGACCACCTCCTTCCCCCAAACACAAATGATTTCGTGAGTACCTTCATGCTTATCTCCTAAGTGCAGAGCCAAGACTAACTCCTTAGCATCACCAGAAGTGGCCCCCAAATAAATAAGCAAAAATCAAGGTCCCAGGATTTATTACTTTGGATGCTCTCTTTCCTCTTGTTTTGTCCCTTTTATATATTGCATATGTGTGACAATATTAGCATTTTTCCTTCAAATATAGATTGTTCAAACTAAAATCATAATACTATTGTAGCCATGTTATGTTAACAACAACAATCAGGGGAAAACTTATTTTAAAGTGTAGCATTTGAGTCCACAATGATAGAAAATGCGCATGTGATTCCTTATGCATTTTCTTAATTGGCTGATGGTTACTTATTTGTTTATTTTTGAACAATCAATTATTAAGCAGTAGCTAACACAGATCTGAGCAAGAGTTTTTTAAGACAATTTGGGAAATAGTGCACTAGACTTAAGTTAGTAAGTGGGACCACATATTATCTTACACATGCATGTATGTGGTTCATGCCTTCATTTTCTTTAAATTTTATTGGTATTAATATTAATATTAATTATTCAATATATTTACTATATTTAATAGTTAAATATATTAGGCAGTAATACTAATTAGTATTAATACTATTAATATAAGTAAACAACTATATACAAGATAAATATACTAAACTTTTAAAAATCTGTTCTGAATATAAAATATGCTTTGATTCAAAACTTTTTCCCTTTGCAAAGCTTTTCCTATTATAGATCTAACATAGAAAACTATCAAGGCATAGTCTACACCCAACATAAAGGCATATTATTTTGTCTTAGACATTCTGTTTTCTACTAACATATTATGTTCTTATCCCCGTCTCAAGTGGCTCTCAACTGGGAGCATGGGAGATTGGCTTATATGTATAAATTCATTCTCCTTGATGAGTAAAACAAAGCAAATAAGCAGATTCAATTCTTTGTGAGAATTGCTTGGTAAGTAAGATTTACTTTTAATTACAAGTGAGCTCAGTAATCCAAGCCTAAGAAATAAATTCTCCTCCACAATTAGAAATTATCTATTTGAAAGATTGGCTTTATTGACCAACTTTACAGTAGTTAACTTCATAGGATATGCATCAGAGCTTGCAGAAGGAGAACTTATTTCTGTCTGAGCATTGACTACTATATTTTTCAAGTTCTTTTTTATTAGAATGGAAAGGCTGACTTTTTGTGCTCATACTTCTTTAAGACACAAAATTGCTATATTCTAGACTATTTTTTTTGTAATTTGTATATTTAGTGTAGGAACATATTTCTTTTCTATTTTATTAATGTAAAATGCAAAATCTTATTACTTATTACATAAAGGGAAGTATTTGAACTCAATCCATGTACTGAGAAAAGTGGTCTATTCATTATTAATTCTCATAACTATTATTCAAAAATAAAATTACTTCTTTATTACTGACACATATTAATATTAAGAATGGAAATTTTTTTTTTTTTGGTTTTTGGGCCACACCCGGCGGTGCTCAGCGGTTACTCCTGGCTGTCTGCTCAGAAATAGCTCCTGGCAGGCACGGGGGACCATATGGGACACCGGGATTCGAACCAACCACCTTTGGTCCTGGATTGGCTGCTTGCAAGGCAAACGCCGCTGTGCTATCTCTCCGGGCCCAAGAATGGAAATTTTTATACGTACATATCAGCATTTCATCACAAATTAAAATATATATTAATCATTTGCTGAATGTGGATCTTGAGAAATAAATATTCTACATTAAACTCTTCTATTTAAAGGGAGAAGTTTCTGGCTATATGACTATCTTTTGTTCCTGCTTCATAACAGTGAAGAAATGTTACTACAGCAGATAAGAAATAATATACTAGCATATAGATGATGCTATTTTCAAGACAATATTTGTTATTCTTTAATTAATTTCTTTATTCAATGTCTAATGATTATGAACTGAGAAAAGCTTTGTTATAAAGACATAGAAAAATGGGCTGCATCAATGGTGCAGCAGTAGGGTGTTTGCCTTGCATGCGGATAACCCAGGATGGACCGCTGTTCAATCCCCTGACATCCCATATGGTACCCCAAGCCAGGAGAGATTTCTGGGTACATAGCCAGGAGTACCCCTGAGCATCACCGGGTGTGGCACAAATCCAAAAAAATAAAAATAGTTATAGAAAAATATGTTATTCCTGTTCATAAGAGCTCCTTGCCTACTGTGAGAGAATGATAAATAAATATAAATGGAAATTACAGAAAATTTATAGACAGTATAAATAATTTCCTTCCTTAATTCAATAAATTTTCTAAGACCTAATTCAGGTATGATCTTTTCTCAAATATTGATTTATTCAGATGCTACACAATGAAAGGAGATCCAGGATAGTTGAAAGTCAGTTTCTTGATAATCAAAGTTCATGTAACATTAAAATTACTGATCAAATCATGTCAGTCCTTTCTTTGTTTATAATTAAGCTGCTTTGCAAAATTAATTTTAAATCTTTAGAGTAAGAAAAGTAAAGCTTTGAAACAATGTTGCATACAAATATGTGCATTAAGATTTTCCATCCTCTAATCTATAGTTTTAGGGTCTGCACTTTCAGTTACCCTCAGATACCCGGGTTCAAAAATCTGAATGATTGGTTTCTGAAACAAATCATTCCTATGTCTTAAATTGAGTACATACCTAATAGAATGGTGCATCTCTCACACTTGTGTTCTACCCAGCTGAGTCATAATACTTCTAACCAGTGTAGCCCAATACATAGCTATAATATGCAGTACAAAAAGACTTGTGATACAGGCTTACATGGTTACTACATCTTATCTTGGCATTTAGGCATTGTGTCTATTCCATATCACAACAGAAAAGGGATGAGTTTAAGAACACGAGCAAAAAAAAAAAAACAGAAACAAATCACAGTAGTATCATATTCATTATGGCAAATTAATAAAATTATTTTATTTTATTATTCAAGTTTTTTTATAAATTAAACTTTAGAATAGGTAGGCATATTTGCAGGGGCAATAAAGCTGCATATAGGGGCCCTAGAGATAGCTCAATTGTAGGGTAGTTTGCCTTGCATGCAGCTGATTCACGACTTATAGTGGTTCGAATCCTGGCAACCCAAATGGTTCTCCAGGCCTGCCAGGAGCGTTTTCTTAGCGCAGTGCCAGGAGTAACCCCTCAGAGATGCCATGTGTGACACAAAACAAAACAAAACAAAAAATCATAAAACCCTGCATATAGAGTGTTCAGCTTCATATAAGGTTTCAGATATGCACTGAAAATCTTTGACGATTTCCCTCACAAATAAGGTAGAACTGTTCTGCTAGCCAACCAAAATTTGAAAGAGAAGTGAAAATGAGATGGTAGTGAAGAATGGCATAATGATAGATCAATACAGAAATGAAACTATGTTTAAAGATATGTCACTTTTGGATAAATGCTTCTTGTTTGTTCGGCACAGTAGGAACACATCTTTAAAGTATTGGAAAAGTGAGAGGTGGCACACTTACTTCATGCATATGGTCCTCCTGGTTTCATAGTGTATAGGTACTTTCTTCACTTCAAGCATAGTTTTAAATGATGACAAAATATTGTTAGGACTTCTATAATTCACCAAAGGGCTTCCAACACAAAATTAGCATTTTGCTCATAAATTAAAGTAAATTGCATTAATTGGTTATATTAGAATGAGACTGATAAGTGTAAGCTTTTAACTCAAACATCTGTGGAAGTTACTTTTTTGCGTTATTTTTCTAAAAATCACGGCATTCGCTTTACTTTGTTCATGCTGATAGCAGAGATTATTTAATATATATTTATTTTAAAAAGTAAAATCATACCGGTCATTAATGTGAAAGTTTAATTATTTCATAAGGTGGAGTATTGTGCATATGGGTATGGGGATGTTCATAAAAAGTCTCAAGACACATTCAATTAAAGATATGGAGTAAGTCCAATGGCATAACTAAATATGGTAGTTTTATTTTTCTTTCACGCAGTCACCTACCATTTATACTTTCTCTGTAGCCTTTACATTAGCTGTACCACCACTCCCCAGTGAGAAACATAGAGAAAAAAGTTTTAGGTTAGATGAAAATGAATGTAGAAGTCTCTTTACAAATTTGGAGATTTTATGATGATGAAAGAGAACCCCAGGTATCTTCTGTCTACTTGATAATTCAATAACTGAGGCTATCAGACGTCAAATTATTATTGTCCTATGTTAGTCTATCCAGCAATGGGCATCTGTACATTTTCAGTCTACTTTTGTTCTGCTCTTAAAAGACAAAAAGTCATCTTAAGAAAAGAAGAGCCTATTAAAATTTTAATATTAAAAAGTTACGATATGACTATTGCAAATGCTAACACATGAAAGTGAATCAAATTATTTGCCTGTGTTGTCACGTTTATCTGAAAAAAGTAGTTGATGGAGAAATTATAGATAGTAACTACTGAGGAACCTCCTTTTTTTAAGCACACAATTACACCATTACAAATATGTTTTTCATTTTATGAATTAGTTATGTGACCATATTATAAAGTAGAATGACTTGCTAAATCAGAAGCCAAAATATCAGCATGCAACATACCCATAATAATGACATTTCTAAGAAATGTTATTCTATATCAGACAATAAATTAGACTAGAAATTGTATTGTCTTTTATATTGAAGTACCATAACTTACAATTCCAGATGACTTGAATTTGAATGCCAAGATGGAGCCTAAATAAATATAACTATAAATTCCCTTGTTTCATTTGTATCGAAGACATTTTATAAAATGCTGAAGTATATAATATACATTTATTCTTATGCATAGTGAATAAATAAGACAATCTCTCAACCAAATTTCCTTTATTAAAGAGATATTTTTCTCATATAAATGGGGAATCACATTGTACATTAACATATTAATAACTATCAGTTATATTTAGTTTGGTCTTTACATGTTAGACTCAGAATTAAGATAGGGCTAAGTTTTAAAATGATGATGTCAAATGTGACACATATCTGAGAGCAGACAGAAAAAAATATTAAAAGGGAAAAATTGTCTATGACTGACTCCTGATCTAGCTAAATAAATATATAATCCTGATCAAAAGGAAATTCAATCATATGGATAAATCAGTAACAACAATAAGTAGTTCTTTGAAGCAAGTGAACCTAGAAGAATAAGTCAACCAAAAAAGTGGGGATAAAACAGGGTTTATTCAAACATACACTGTGAGTGTAGAACTTAAAACAGAAGTTATAGAAAGCCCAGATACATAATACAGCAGGTAGGGCACTGACATTGCACGCTGTCAACCTGAGTTAGATCACCTGCACACAATATTTTATATGAGTCCTTCCAGGAGTAATTCCTGAGCATAGAGCCAGTAGTAGTCCCTAAGAACTGATAGATATTTCCCCAAAAGATAACAGACCTCCCCCAGAACAAACAACTTACTGGAGTAAAAGAGTAATAAATTTAGAATAAAAGAATCATAATAATCATATCACTATAAAGATGATATGCAAATAGGTAAAAATTAGTTTAGTAGAAGTAAAGCTCTGAAACTAGATAGCATTCAAAGAGTTTTGTATAGTTTGTATTTTTGTTTTATTTGTATTTTTAAAAACAGAAGTTTTTAAAGTAGAATGTTTTTAAAGTAGAAAGTTTTTAATGTAGAATACTTGGTGCAATTGATTTAAAAGTTTAATATAAAAGAAAACTTAATGTATTCATAATTTTTCTGTTCCAGACAACATGGGTTGTATATTTAATATCCGTGGCATAGTATGTGCCCATCAAGTCCACATCTCTGTAGAGAAAGAGCCTTGAATATTTTCTATATTTCAAACTCTATCAAGAGAAGGGCAGGGAGTGGAGAGGAGCAGACGATTAGTGGAAGAAAGTAAAAGGGAGAGGAGGGGAATAGGAGGAAGGAGAAAGAAAAGCAATAAGTTTTCTGGACAAGTTAGTTATTCTAAATCTTAATGTTAGCAGTTACTTTTAGAATGCTTTCAGAACAAAAACAGCATGTGCTTTAGAAAAATTGTGGTTCAGTCTTATTTATATACTTAAGCAGTGAAATATGGAAATGTTATCAAAAGAATTTAAGAAATTATCTGACTCTAATTAGAACTGTGATCTGCAGTAGAAAATTACACAATATTTCTTTCATTCAAAAGTCTATTTATTCCTTTCTTTCATAATAACACTGAGTTCTGGGTATATAGGTATTTGATAAATATAGTTAGAAAACCATGAAATATTAAATAGCCACTTCACCAAAGAATATTCTGGCAAGTGAGTTAATTTATTGAATCTTCAGCAGAACCATTGCATTTCATGATACATTATGTGATGTCACATTCTGGCTGCTCTATATATGCAGGAGAATAAAGTGATGGGAAATGAGGCATGAAGCAGGTAGACTCATCAGGAATCTCCATCAATTACTCAAACAAATACTTAGGGTTTGAACACAAGTAATTTTGTAGAAGGGAAAGAAAATATGTTCAGGAAAAATAAATCTCTACATTTTCTTTTATCAGCAGTGTGATACAAAATAAAGAAGGCAATAATACAATTGTAACCATTCCAGTTTTGAAAGCAGGTGTGTTATAAGAGCAATTCCTCAATTTTCAACATTAGAGCAAATTGCTGGGTCAGTTACAAGACTCTGAATAATAGAGAGAAGCAATTTTGGAAAAGGACGACTCAGTGAATGACACAGAAAGAGAAGGTTACAGTATTATGGCACCAAGTCGGAAAATGTTTTAATTAACATGGTTAGATACTTAAAAGTACAGCAAATATGAAGACAGAGTTGGCTATATTTGTAATGTTAATGTTTTTTGTCGAATAGTGATGACATGTTGAAAAGACATAGGGACGATTGTGGATGGTCATATTATAGTCATTTCGTTGGCAGTGGTGTATAGTAACAGTAACAGTTAACAGTACATTAGGGTCATAAACCTTACTGTTGTAACCATGGTTATTAAACGAACATAGAGATAGGTAATTGAATATAAAAGTTAACAGTTGGGGCCGAAGCAATAACACATCGGTAGGAGGTTTGCCTTGCATGCGGCTGACCCAGGACGGACCTGAGTTCAATCCCTGGCATCCCATAGGGTCCCCCAAGCCAGGAGCAATTTCTGAGCACAAAGCCAGGAGTAACCCGTGAGCGCCACCAAGTGTGCCCCCCGCCAAATAAATATAAATAAATAAAATATAAGTTAACAGTTGTGCTTTTTTTCCTAGAATTTTTCTGAAATATGTAGAAAAAAGAGAAACGTAGAAAAAATATAAAGACAAGTAATGCCACCCCCTCCTCTTTTTGGCAAGGGTTGGGATATTATAGCATATGCATATGCTGATATGAATTATTCAACATAAAAAATAACGAAGGGGAAGAGACTAAGGAAATTGCTGATTTAGGTTCTGGAACTTGGTCGAAGGGACGGTTTCTGTTAGCGTTTGAAATGTTTCATCTCAGAAACTAGGATGAGAGTAACACACACAGGTGTAGAGATAGTGAACGTGGGAAGAGGATGTACATGCATTTTCCTGATTGCTTTTATTTGGGGGGTTCGGTTCTGGAAATGAGAAAGAAAAGCTCTATACCTCCAATTCTTGTGTCAGTTGGAGTGAAACAAAATAAGCAAAGGAATGGCAGCTGCTGTTTGAAAGGATTTCTGCAAAATCCATGTTATTCAAGGCAAGCCTGATTTTGTGAGGGAGATAATTCAGAGAAGAAACTGAGAAACTCTGTTGAAAAAAGACAAGTTTCGAGATGGAGAAGGAGGGTTTAGGAGAGGGGTTCAAGTGAGGTAATATATGAATACATTTGGGGGATGTGCCTTAGTTCAAACTACTGCATTTACTGAATTTGACTGGTGTCAAAGGCAATTATGCGAATATGTTGCTGAAAAGTGTCTGACCAGAAGGAATATTTCTGTGGCTCGATTTCTAACTGTTTGAGTTTAATAATGAGACCTGGGATAGAAATAATGAGAAATCTGAGTTTTGCAGGCTTCTTAAATTCTACAAGAACAGCGCCAACTTAGCTAAGTATCACTTGTGTGCACACTCGGTGCCTATCTTCATGACATTGTGCAATTTATAATCATTATGTACATATTATATGTTGGCATTTTAACAACACTCTATTACAGGAACCATTAGTCTGTCATTTTAACAATTAGCATTATAGACTTTAAAATGCCTCTACCCAAAGTTTCTGAGCTATGTTTCAGTACAAATGATCTGTCCTAATATTCTATACACTTAGCCATTCTAGAATAGATTGTGATGAAAATAGATGTGATAACTTTTACTTGCATATGTCTTCTGCATTTCCTTTTAGAGATAATCTTGTATCAGTTTTAAGGCCAAGGCACCTTTGCATTCTATAAAGTTGCAAATTAAATGATTTTGGGAAAATTCCCATATTTTCAAACTTAAGTGGTGTTTTATTTATATATAGACAGAAAGGGCTCAATTATAATCAATAAGAATACCAAAAACACAATGAAAACTCAATAACTGCTATTTTATATAAATAAATTTTCACAATATTTTTCCTCAGCTTAAATTCAAACACTCTGAAAATTAAAAGGTGTTCTGTAATTTAATTCACATAAATACTATCAAATCTATCTATATATCTATATTATATGAAATTTTCTTATTTATTTATCTATCCAGTTTTTTATTATACATTTTATCTAATTTTTGAAATTATAAATCATTTAATTGCAGATATAGTTTATATTTTAATATGTCATACACTTAATTGTTTTTCTTAATCTGAAATACTGTGAATCATCAAGGTATGTTTCCCTAAATTTAAATTAAAGTTTTCTCGAACTAGTTTCATAATCATCATCCTTTATCCTTTACCATGATACTTCATGAATTGATGTGATTCTATGAATGATCAGTTCTTTTGCAAGAAACTATTTAAATAACAATACAATTTCAAAAACATGGTTGTATTAGTTAAAAAATTTGAAGCACTTATGCATAAATTAAAAAAAGACATTTGAAGTAGGACATAAAATAATAGCAATATCTTAGTTAGCTCATAGAACATGGAAATGATTTAAAAGATATAAAGAATCATCCTCTAAAATTCTCATAGGAAAATTTGGTGCACTCTTAGGTTTGGGTGTAAGCGTTATATGGCCTTAAAATTCCATTAGCATGGTACCAGAGTGATAGCACAGTTGGATGGAACATGTCAGACCTGGGTTGGATACTCAGCATCCCATATGTTCCCTGAGCTTGGTGTGGGTGAACAGATCCAGGAGTTATTCTTGAGAACCATCAGTGTGGCCTAGAAATAAACAAACAAAATCCATCAACACACTTAAAGAATGGATGTATCACCAGGGGTTTTGAATCACATAATACAGCTCATGAGAGAGAGAAGTATAAACTATATACAGGGCCATGATGGTAATTTTCATGGATAATCATCATTAAAATTTGAATTAGATATATTTGATACAGTGCCTTTCTGTTAAAATAGTATAAAATTTAAAATTATTCCCAGTTTTACTTTAAAAATAGATTATTATAGGACCAGTGAGATAGTGTAGCGGGTAGGGTGCTTGCCTTAAAATTGGCCAATACAGCCTCAATGCCAAACACCCCATATGGTACCTTGAGTCCACCAGGAGTTATCCTTGAGTGCAGAGCCAGGTCTAAGCCCTGAGGACTGTGTGAGTGGACCAATACCCTCCAAACATTAAAACATACATAAAAAAAGGTTGTTATAAGAATAAAACTTTTGGTCTAATGCATGAGAAGTTAAGGTTATGCATAGCATGCTTTTTTTTATAAACTCCAGATAAAAGTAGAGAAAAAATAATTTAAATATTTATGGCATATACACAATTACTTGGAGATAATTCTACAATCCCCAAAATTGGTAGAAATAAAGGATACAAGTGAAACAGTTGGCCATGATATCATATAGTTTTGTATAATTCTGGAATAATTGTTGCAGATATTCTTTTCTGTTGCCTTTTTATTTTATGTCCTTTAAACTACCAGTCTCCCCTCGAGATATGTATTATGTTTTAGAGATGTGAAGTAATTTGATCAGGTTGTAATAATATCCTGCTGGTCTGTGAACAATCAAGTCTCTTTAAAATGTCTTTTCTAATCTTTTCCCTGATTCATTGTGCTTAATTAGCAGGAGTCAGACTAAGAGGTCTTTCTCCAACCTCCTCTTTCCAGGAGGCTGAGAGTTAGCATGCTGTATCACAGAATGACTAAAAATATAAGTAATGATCATAAGAGATGGAATCAGTGGACCTGCGATTTAGTCAGATTTTTATAACTTCTTCTAAGATGGGATATATTACTGGACCTGTTACATACTAACCATGCAAATGGAAATATTTTACTAAGGCTCTACATAATTATTCACATGGATCAAGTAGGCTATATAAAATACATGAAAATGCAGAAGTCTATTTAAGCACATTTTTATGTCTGAGTATATATTGTCTATCTTTTATATGCAGTAAACACTGGATAGATGAGTAAGCAAACCATCGATTAAATTTACCAGTCAATCATCATGTTGCATTGTACAGACATTGGCCTGGAGCTACAGTTAAACACAATTCCCTCTGTGGTAAAATCAAGAATACAAATAATAGAAGACAGTTGCGATATATTGTCTTAATGCATAGTCCTTTCTTTAGAAACATATATTCAGACATTGATTCCTGTTGACCCGTTTGCCCAACATTCTAACAGTAACAATATCACTTAATCATGTCATGGTTCTACAGGATGTTTAGGAAACAACTAGTGTCAGTTTTCTTGGTCTTTTAGTTAATTGCTTACTGCCAGCTATGTCCCTTCCCTCTGTCAAAACTTTAAAGTTCCAAAAATTTGTATATTTTTTTTTAGTCTGTGATAAAAATAAAATTGTATCTCTCCTTGGAATAAATAATTTATTTTATTATGTTTTAATACTCTGGTTATAATTGTGTTACCTTTATAATTATAATGTCCAATGGCACATAAATCCCTACCACCAAAGTGCCATAAAAATGCCTTCCTCAAGGTTCTGTACCATCATTGGTTTGTTTACCTGTTAATCCTCCTGTTTGTAGCTTGATAACTTGAGATTTATAATTCAAGACGTGTGTTTCAATTTGTTCCCTAAGTAAGGTCACAGCTTGTGTATGTGTACTGTGGAATTTATTCAGAAAAAGAATTTCATAAATATTGATCATATGGAGAACTGGCATTCGGTGTCTTGATTGCCCTGTGAATTCATATTATATTCTTTATTATCTACTTCCCTCTCTTGTGATTTTCTACTGGCATTTGTTATCTCTCTTTTATTGTATTTGTATATGATTTTTTAATTGAAAGCATTTTGAGTTACAAGGTCCTTCATAGTTGAGTTTCAGACACACATGTCCAATCCCATCACCAGTACTGACCTCCCTCCACTAACACTTTCCAAATTCATCCCATACCACAACCCTTCTGCCTCCCAGCATGTCAATATAATAGGCTCATTTTATATTTAGATTATGAAAGTTTAGGTAGCTTCATCCCATTGCTGTTGGTTTTGATTTCAATATCTAGTTCTGTTCCTTTTTAACACTGCCAGTGCACCTGAGACCACTTGACCTCTGACCCCATATTTTCATATTTATTTTCCTCCTCCTAAACTCAATTTTTTTCTTCTTCCTGCTATACTCTGGGTCCAAGGGTGTCAAGACAGCTCTTATTTAAACCATTGAACTTATTCATACAGTTATTACATATCACATATAAGTGACATAATTCTGTATTTTTAATAAAATACTTCACATAGGACTTCAAATATGGCCTAGTTGACAAAAGGGAATACAAAAACTTTGAGAATCACTGATAGTCATGTTCTAAATCAAGCTTCTTCATGTGCATTTATTGATTAGTTTTGACTATACCAACTAAATATTAGGTGACTAGAAAAAACTGTGGAGTCTTATATCCACAAAAATGATTTTAGACAACTTTAAGCTTAAATCAATATGAACACAATGTATCTCCTTATGTGGTTATTTTAAGAGATCAAATAAGATCCCTTTAAAATATGTCTATCTGTTTATCTGAGTAAATGCTCTTAAACCACATGTATCTGTTCACATGAGTAAATATTAAGTAAATGAACCTTTCAGAAGTATAAGTCTCTGTTATGGAATATTATCAAATAAATACTGATGGAATTAAGAGTTAGAGCAAAGATAAAGGAGACTAGAACTTAACGTCGGATTTAAGGTGCCTGCCTTGCATGTTCCTGACCTTGGTTAAATCCTAACATTACATATAATCCAGAAATTACAGTCATAGATTATCCCTGATACAGAGCAAGAAGTAAACCCTGAGAAATGTGGCTATAGCCCAAGTATCCATCCCCCCAAATATAGGATGAGGTAAATATATTAAAGATCCAAATATAAAACTACCAAAAACCATATAACTGTAGTGCCTTTTGTTTTGTTTTGCTTTGTTTTGAGGCCACACTCAATTCTGGTTACTCCTCACTCTGCACACAGAAGTTACTCCTGGCAGGTTTGGTGGACCATATGGGATGTTGGGATCAAACCTGGGTTGGCCGCATGCAAGAAAAACTCCCTGCCATTGTGCTAGAACTCTGGCCTCTATAACATCTTCAAAATAAAAGCTATTGCTATTTTATTCTTTATCTATATTGATATTTCTTGTTTATTTGGAGTGATAACAAGATGTCCTCAGGACTTACTACTGGTACTCAGAACTCACTCCTGACTTAGTTCATTGGATCTGAAGTAACAGTGATCATCTACAAGAACCAATGTCATCTGCAGGAACCAATATCATCTGCAGGAAAAGCATGATTTTATTGCATCTGAGAATTATATTTATATTTTGCCATATGCATAAGTGTGTACATTCTAATTAAAATTACTATGGATATTTTATTTTAATTTAAAAACAAAATTAAAAATAAAATTATTTCACTGTAGTTTATAGACTAGAAATACACATATATTTAGAAAAATATAATAAAAATAATGGCAAAGCAGCAATGGTAATGCCTTCAAATAATTTGGGGGGGATTTGGGTCATATCCAACTGCACTCATATGTTACTCCTAGCTCTGCACAGAGAAATCGCTCCTGGCGCAGGGGCCATATGGGATGCCAGGAATCGAATGTGCGTTCTTCCTGGATCAGCCACGTGCAAGGCAAATGCCTTACCACTGTGCTACCAATCTGGTTCCAAATAATATTAAATATTAAAAAGAAATTTTTAGACTGACTACAACAACCGCGGCTGAGCAGAACTTTTTTGGGACCATAAAAAAAGATTCTATCCTAGGCCTCATCCGAGGATCTGTGCAGAAACAAAAGATCTCTAATTATAGAGAATGACTTTGACAACCATGATTGAGAACTTCTTTTGTCACCATAAAGAAAGACCTTGGAGTCAGACAACCAACATGTTCAGAGTCTCTAGTCAGTCTCATTACAGTATACTCCAAGTTAGAGATACCATGTATTTCTTGACCAAGAGAATTTCCTTTCTAAGTTCCCCAACATTTTCTGCCCCTGTGCAAAATAACAAAACAAAACAAAAGACTTGCCATATTTACCCCCACATATTTTACATTTAAGTATTTTTATTTATTATTAATTTACATTTATAGCTACTAGGCAGGGGGTTTCTGCCCACTATTTTTTTTTACAGAACCATAGAACACTAATCATCTTATTTTGCCTCATATTTCTATGTCTTCCTACAAACCGAGAAAAATGAAAAAATTGGCTGGGACTCAGGGTTTAAGCAGTCTCAGAAATATTGAGTGGAAATAAAAGATAGTCAAACCTAAATATCTGAACCAAAGTAAATGACAATAGAACCAAGAGATCCAACTACAATAAGCTATACACAAAATGGACCTGTTATACTAACATTCCAGGGGGCTTAAGGTGGGGGTATGGGATGCATGCTGGAAACTATGGCAGAGGGAAGTCTGCACTAGTGGTGGGAATGGCCCTAAATCATTTTCACTATTTACCTTGAATACAACTGTGAAAGATTTTGTAAGTTACATTGGTTTTAATAAAAAAGAGAGAGAAAGAAATTCTAATAGGCAAATAAGCTAGTATTGGAGAAGGTGGTACAGTGTAGTTGAAGTTTAATTACCTTCCCCAGTATATCAAAATCAATGAGCTAGAATCTCTATTTTAATTTGTTGACTGAGGTCCAGAAGCTATGCATTGATACACAAACAGAGATGTACACCTTCAAAGCAATTTTATTCCTATAAACAAGCTGTCATTATTTTAGTCAAAACTTTGATCAACTTCAATAGGTAGTGATTAGTGTGATCTACTCTCTCTAATTCCACCAACAATCAATAATTTCAAGAGTATAGAAATTTAAATGATCTACATAGCTTATTATTATATTTTAATTTAATGAAGTGTCTGTTAAAGAATAAAATCTTTGACACTTTAACACTTAAATAAAGTGACTGTATTCCATGCAACTTTGAACATAGTGTTTAATATAAAGAAACTTCAAACTTCCTTTAAGAGTTTCAAGTAATTTTATACTGCTAAAAAGCCTTGGTTGAGCAAGAGAGAGATTATAGTGAGTATGGCACATTCTTTGATATGACAAACCTGTTTGTTCCTGGAACTACATATAGTCTCCTGTGCATGATTAGTAATGATCTTGAGCATAATCAAGTGTGAACAAACTACTCCACTCAAATAAAAACACTATAGATTTCTAAGATATGTCAACTTAAATAAAGAGGTGAAGGACCTATACAAAGAAAACTCTCAAACCCTGCTTCAAGAAATTAAAGAGTACACATACCTTTGGAGTGTATGGAGACATGTAACCTGCTCATGGATTGGGAGGATTAACATCATTAAAATACCAATACTCCCCAAAGCATATACAGATTTAATGTAATCCCTCTAAGGATACCCATGACATTCTTCAAAGAAGTGAATCAAACACTACTAAAATTCATTTGGAACAATAAACATCCACAATAAGCTAGAGTAATCTTTGGGAAAAGGAATATGGGGGGCATTACCTTCCTCAACTTTAAATTTTATTACAAAGTGATGGTCATTAAAACAGCATAGTATAGGAATAAAGACAGACCCTTAGATCAATGGAATAGACTTGAGTCTTCAGAGAATGTTCCCCAGACATAAAATCAATTAATTTTGAAAAAGGAGCAAGAAATGCAAAATGGAGCAAGGAAAGCATCTTCAATAAGTGGTGTTGGGACAACTGGTCAGCCACTTTTAGAAACACAAACACAGATCTAGGGATTGGGGTTGGACAGTCGCTGACTAATCACATAAAGTCTAAGTTGGGTCCAAATGACATATTTTCAAGGTGGGAGGTGCCCTGTATTGTATTATCCCTAGTAGATAAGGGCTCGTTTCCATGAGTAAACTTTCCCCTTATTAGTATGCCTTTGCAGAAAAGAATTGTGCAATATAATATTGCTGGTGCATTTAGGAATGAGAGTGTCAGGCTCCATTATCTCTGTGCCCTGGTTTTGACCTGAGCTTCTAGCCCAGGCAAGACTTTTTCTTGTAGGATTTTGTACCAAGCAGAACCAAAACAGGTGAAGTTAAGGAACAAAAGAAAACAAAAAAAGACAAATATATACATGTATATATGTATATATAAACACATATATATGTATATATATATAAAGGAAGAAATAAATAAAAAAATAAAATATAATTAAGGAAAAAGTAATGTAGCATACAACCTTACATTTGGGGGTAAACAGGTTAAGACATAGTATTATAGACTTATTAAACATACAAATGAAATATAAGGTTTTCCATTGTATTTTGAGATATTCTTGTGGGGGGTGGAATCCAGGGCACATTTTCATAGCACACCCTGGACTAGCTGTGTTTGAGAAATGATTTGTGGCAGAAAGGGCTCGGTTAGAGTTCTTGCACTGGGGATCCTTCCGGAAATGAATCCAGTACCAAGAAACAGTCAAAATAGGGGAGAGGGGTGAAAAGGAGGGCCACAGAATATAAGATAACAGGTGTATTGTTTGTAGTTTCTTTCTGAGGTATGAGTTGTGGGGCTGAGAGGTTGTTCTTTCACTTGGGAGCTAGGCAATGGCCTATTAGGGCAGGAGGTCAGTCCTGATACCTAATGAGTTAAGATCTGAGGGTAAAGAGCATAAATAGTTCTCCACAACAGCTCCAGGAACTAAAATATCTCTGAGGCATTCTTAATATGGCTCTGATACCAACATGCACCAGTTTTGATATGGCATTTTGACAATGGGGAAATGGCAACAACTTGATCTAAGAGCAGATGGTCTTATCTCATCAAATCTCAATAAGATGAAATCAGAAGACATGTCATCCTTTGATCTGTGCAAAAATCAGGATCTCTGACTACAGAAGAATGACTGTGAAAACCATGACTGGACAGAACTTATCCTGGGAACAATAAGAAAGATCCTAGTCTAGGTTTTGCCTACAATCTGTACAACAACCAAGAACTCTAATTCCAGAGGTTGGACTGAGACAACTGCAACTGAGCAGAACTTCTGGAAACATAATTAAAGACTTTATCCTAGGCTTTGTCCTAGGATTGATGCAAACACCAAGACCATCAATTACAGAAGACTGATCAAAACAACAGTGTTGGAACAGAACTAAAACCGTAAAGAAAGACTCTATCCTAGGCTCCATCCTATGACCTGTACAGATGCCAATATCTATAGTTACAGAGGCCTGATTTTATCATCCATGACTGAGCAGAAAGTTTTCAGACACCACAAAAAAAATATGAGAGAGTAAAAGAACATGTACGGAGCCTGTAGTTATTCCCATGATAGTATGCTTCAAGGGCAGAGAGACCCTGTATCTCTTAGGCCAAGGGAATTCCCTTTCTAATCTCCCCAATATTTACTGTGCCTTTTCAAAAGAGGGGGAAAAAAGGAAGCAACATTTTCTTTTTTTTTTTTGTTTGTTTTGTTTTGTTTTGTTTTATTTTGAGCTCGTCATTATTTCTTGGTTGTCTATATTGCATTGGTGTTTTTTGGATTATTTTGGGAAGGCACACCTGTTTGATGCTCAGGGGTTACTCCTGGTTTTGCACTCAGAAATCGCCCCTAGCTTCGGGGGACCATATAGGCTCTGGGGGATTAAATTGCAGTCTGTCCTACGCTAGCGCTTGCAAGGCAAACACCTTACCTCTAGCGCAACCTCTCTGGCCCCTTGGATTTTTTTGTCATTGTAGTTTTTGTTTTTTGTTTTCTTATTTGTCTGTTTTTTTTTATTAAAATTTTTTGTCTTTTTCGGATGTTTTTCTTCCTTATTCCCTCTCTTCTTAAAATGATATATATAACCCTCGAATTGGACCCCTCCCGGATTTTTGTTTGTTTTGCTTTTTATGGATTTTTCTTTTTTTTTTGTTTTTGTTTTTGTTTTCTTTTTCTTTCCCTTCAAACAGAACCTCATAACAGGAATCATCTTGTTCTTCCTCATAAATTGAGGGGGAAAAATAGATGGTACCAAGACCACATAGTTGTATGAATTTTGAGTAGAAAAAAAATGATCAGTCTTAAACAACAAATTCAAAGCTAAGGACAACAGAATCAATACCCATTCTACAACAAACTAGACACAGAGGAAAACACTTATACTAGCAGCCTGGGGGCAAAGGAGGAGAATATGGGATGCATGCTGGGAACAGGGTTGGAACAAGGACTACACTGGTGGTGAGAATGCCCTGTGTTCAATGCCGTTATGTACCTAAAATATTACTGTGAAAGATTTGTAATCCACTTTGGTCACAGTAAAAATTATTAAAAGAAAAAGAAAAAGAAAACACAGATCTCCATCTAATACCATGCACAAAGGTCAAATCCAAATGGATTAAAGATCTTTATACTAGACCCAAAGCCATAAAGTATATAGAACAACATGTAGGTAAAGCACTCCAGGACATTGAGACTAACTGCATTTTCAAGGAGAAAACTGCTCTTTCCAAAGAAGTGGAAGCAGAAATAAACAAATGAGACTATATTAAGCTGAGAAGCTACTGTACCTGGATGGAAATAGTGACCAAGATACAAAAGCCACCCACAGAATTAGATACACCCAATACCCATCAGACAAAGGGCTAATATCTAAGATATACAAGGTACTGACAGAACTTAACAAGAAAATAACATCTAAGCTCATCAAAAATGAGGAAAAGAAATAAACAGACACTTCCTCAAAGAAGAAAAACAAATGGCCAAAAGACACATGAAAAACATTTACATCACTTTACATCACTAATCATCAGAGATGCAAATCTAAACAACAATAAGGTATCTTATCACACCACAGAGATTGGTGCACATCACAAAGAACAAGAATGATCAGTGCTGGGCCCGGAGAGATAGCACAGCGGCGTTTGCCTTGCAAGCAGCCGATCCAGGACCAAAGGTGGTTGGTTCGAATCCCGGTGTCCCATATGGTCCCCCGTGCCTGCCAGGAGCTATTTCTGAGCAGACAGCCAGGAGTAACCCCTGAGCACCGCCGGGTGTGGCCCAAAAACTAAAAAAAAAAAAAAAAAAAAAAAAGAATGATCAGTGCTGGAGGGGATTTGGAAAGAAAGGAACTCTCATTAACTTTTGTTGGGAATACCATCTAGTCCAGCCTTTATGAAAAACAACACGGAGAATCCTCAAAAAACTGGAAATTGAGTTCCCATATGATCCAACTATATTATTCCTAGGGATATACTCTAGGAACACAAAACAATACAAAAATACCTTCCTCACACCTATATTCGTTACAGCACTATTTACAATAGCTAGAATCTTGAAACAACCAAGATGTCCTGAAACAGATGAATGGCTAAAGAAACTGTGGTTCATATATACAATGAACTATTATGTATCTCTAAGGAGAGATGAAGTCACGAAATTTTCCTATACATGGATGGACATGGAATCTATTATGCTGAGTAAAAGAAGTCAGAGGGAGAGAGATAGACACAGAATAATCTCATTCCTTTATAGGTTTTAAGAAATATAAAAGATATTATTGCAATAATTTTCAGAGACAAAAGAGAGGAGGGCTGGAAGGTCCAGCTCACTACATGAAGTTCACCACAAAGAGTGATGAGTACAGTTAGAGAAATAACTACATTGAGAACTATCATAACAATGTGAATGAATGAGGGAAGTAGAAAGCCTGTCTAGAGTACAGGTGGGATTGGAGTGGGGAGGAGAGAGATTTGGGAAATTGGTGATGAAAATGTTGCACTGGTGAAGGAGGGTGTTCTTTACATGACTGAAACCCAACTACAATAATGTTTGTAATAAAGGTGCTTATATAAAGATATTTATAAAAAATGAAGTTATTTTTAGAATGCTTTCAGAACAAAAACAGCATGTGCTTTTGAAAAATTTTGGTTCAGAGATGAGGGCCAGAAGAACTAGCTCACGATTTGAAGCTCACCAAAAATAGTGGGAGTGCAGTTGGAGAAATAACTACACTAGCAACTGCCATGACAACGTTAACAAGTGAGAGAAGTAGAATGCCTGTCTTGAATACAGGCAGGGATTGGGGTAGGAGGGATATGGGGGGTATTGGTGGTTGGAATGTTGCATTGGTGAAGGGTATGTTCTTTTTATGACTAAAACCCAACTACAATCATGTTTTTATAGGTGTTTAAATAAAGATATTATTAAAAATAAATATAAAAAACTAATAAAATGATTTAAGTGTGAAAAAAGGAAGTACATTGTAAATAACATTATATATTGCACACTGTAGCAAGAATCCAGGGTATTCAAATGTATTATCCAAGGATCCCTGTGGATTAATACATTAGATCATACAAGACATATAATCAAATAAAATATTTATATAATTATTTAAGTTATTATCTTAATGAGCACCATATAAAGAGTCCAACATAATATATCATTTGTATCACAAAACTAGTCCATCAAAACTATCTCTCTTCTGATCACTGTGAACATAAAAATGCTATAGTTTTCTCTGTACTATGCACTAGTAGACTAGTAGAGGTCAGGCATAGCTGCTTTGTATGTATGGGACTCCAGTTAGTTCTTCACATTGCATGACCACACCTAGCACTGTGATGTATAGTCTAGTGATGCCTAACACCATTGGGTGTCTGGATTTCTCTAGCATGGCTTGGTCAGATCAGAGTTGTATGTATGATTATGTTCTTGCATTGAATAAATCATTGGATTGGGTAAGTATGCAAGATATAGCAACTGGATACCTTGGGCATGTCTTAGGGACCCTTAAATTGGAAAATATCTTGGTATCTGAAAGAAGAGTAGTTGTGAGGAAATGTTAAGCATGCTCAGTTTCTTTTGGGCACCTTCATCTGAAACTATATCTCATGACTCTACCAGCAGCATTAGCAGTTCAATGTGAGGGTGCAAGGATTTGGGGCTTCTTAGATTCTGTGCTTTCAGAGATTTCTCAAGACCGTCTTTCCTTACTCAGGCCTAAAAGTTATCCCTGATGACACTGGAGTGTTGAAGGAAAATTGAATTAGAATCAGCATCATACAAGGCATGTGCCTTGACCCTGAACACTCTCTCTCTCTCTCTCTCTCTCTCTCTCTCTCTCTCTCTCTCTCTCTCTCTCTCTCTCTCTCTCTCTCTCTCTCTCCATGTCTTAGTATTTTAATTTTTGTATTTGTTACAATTATTCAAAAGATATTTTTAACAAATGGAAGAAATTTATTTTTCTTTAAAGCATTTACTTACCTGTTTTGTGTTTCACAAAACTCAAGTTTATAACACAAATGGCATAACAGAGAAAACTTCTTTGGTCATGGGTTTTAAAGGAAACAAAAGAAAACAAAGAAATAAGACTTATAAGCAGTGCATAGTGGTGAAGATAATTTTATTTTATCTTACTCACATACCAGTCACATACAAGTGTCTGTGGGAAGGAAAACTGCACTAATATATAGGCAACTTGTGTTGGAATAGGATTATGTACATAACTAGGCAGCTCTATTGAAGTGTTTGTCACATTTCTGTCTCTGTCACTGTCTCTGTCTCTTCTCATTGCCATTCCCACCTGCTTTGCTTCTCTCCCTAAAACTCATAATCTAGGATTCTTCTTTTCTCTAGTAGAGCCTTAATCTATGTTATGCATTCCCTTTGAAATCTCTAACCAATGGCATTTTTCTCCTAGAAAGCTTGAGTGTCTTTCCCCATTGAAGTTAGAACAAACTGCCTTAACAGTTTTGAACACCCACGTATAAAATATCTTTTGGTTTGGACTAAATCAAAACTTCTCCATCTATGTTCATATTTGGTGTGACTCTTGACAGGACTTGTGCTATTTCCATCTATGCTGAAGACACTGTAATCTGTGGTTTCTCTGTCTGTGACAACCCTGACATAGGCATTACTGAATTAAAATGATTAAAAAAAAACTCTTACTTCGAGCATCAGGCCAAGAGGAATAAAACCTATGTGTGCTTTGTAAAGTTGCAGTGTTTTTTTTTTATAAAGGCTTTAGAAATGTTTAAACATATACTATATTTTATAACAGTTAATGAAAAGAGATTTATGCATGTATATGTTGTATTGGATTTTTTATACTGTATTTTATTATTATTTTTAGTATGGCTCTCCCGAGAGGTTCTAGAATGTGGATAGAAACCACCAACCTATGTTTGGCCCACTGAAGGCCTTCATGGAGTTTCTGTGTGGCTTGGGCTATCAGGGCTACACTTGTCAGTGCTTGAGATGCCATGTGGTGCTGGGGATTTAATTTAGAATTCCATATCCAGCTTCTTTAAGCATCTGTCCAGACTCTAAATAAAACTTTTTATTTAGTAAAACGTTATCTTGATTTTTTAATTTTTGTTCTGGAAGAAAATACATGATCCATATATACCATTAAAGGAGGAATTTTGTCTTTAACATTTTATTTAAACCTAAAATAATTTATGGGAGATATATATATATATATACATAGTCAAATAAACAAATAAATATATTTACTCTTAGTACACTTATTGCTAAAATATTAATTTTTCAAGGTTCAGATGTAGAAAAGGTGACTGGTATAAGATTATTGGATGGGATCAGTGAAAAAGAAATCAAAGAGAAAGAATTACCGTGGGTTATCTAAATATGAATATATTTTATGAAATTTGTTCTCTGTACTATTAAAATTTATTCCTCTAGAGAGCAACAATTTTGTTCACTTGTCTTTTTCAACAAATTGTTTATTTGTCTTTTTTTCACACTGTTATCACTAATGGTATCAAGAAAAAGGTATGAGGTGTCAAAGAAAACTTTTATGAACTAGATATTTAATTGATATTAATTTTGTCTGGTCAAATTTAACATCAGAATTATTTGTTTTGGACATATCCAAGATGGGGAGGAATTACTTTCAACATAGTTGTATTATTTTATCTCATTTGTTACTTTCTAAATTTTGGAAAGTTTATAGGCTTCTGCTTTACTACTTAATAGGAATATTTTCATTGACTTTCAGGAAATAAACATACGACCTTCAAATTAGGTTCCATTTCAAATGAATTAAGCAATTATCTCTTAAGAATTTAAAAATGTGAATATTTCTGTTCTGTCTGGCAGAACAGAATAAAAATTATTCCTACTTTCTATTTTTGTTTCTTTAAGTCAACTCTGATAGTAAAAGAAGGGAATTTTTTATTGCCTATTCTGAAACCATTTCTATTCTCTGAAGACCCTCAATAGAATAAGATTTTGATCTCTGATATTCTTAGAATGTTCTCTTAAGTTACTATATCAAGGACTAAGACTGTTATGCTCCACTGGACAATACAGAAAGATTATATAATCAGAAGACAGGATAATAAATCTCAGGCATTTCCCATTTTCATCTCAAATCCCTTTTTAACCTCACATCTGCAGTAGAAGATGGTACTATACTGATGCAAATAATTTACGATTTGGGAAATAAAATACACTGTAACATAAAAGTAGGGTCTTAAAACGTTTTTTTTTTAATATTTTTTGTTTTGGGGGACACACCTGGCAGCTCTCATGGGCTACTCCTGGCTCTGCACTCAGAAATTGTTCCTGACAGTGTTGGAAGGCCTTATGGAGCACTGGGGATTGAATTTGGATCCTTCCCCTATTGGCAGCATGTAAAGCAGATGCCCTACTGCTGTGCTATCACTCCTGTCCCAAGAAAAGGCTTCTATAGAGATTGTATTTACTGCTTTGTCAAAAAATATTTTATGAGGAGGGGTCAAATTAATTCATAATTTGTCATTCATTTAAGATATATTTAAAAAGTACTCATATTAAGCCAGAGTATATAGCAATATGGGAGACATAAACATACTTTTTATCTGTAAAATTTAGAACAGCACGGGAAATATTCAGAAAATAAGAACAATACAAGCTCGAAAAGTGATGAATACTATCATAAAAAAATCTATTGAGTTTAGCAGCTGTGGAGATTACTTTCTTGGTGAAAGCAAATATGGAATATATACACAAAGATGGATATTAATATGTACATGCACAGACATATTCCACATTTTAAGAACTCTTATATTTCAACAAATCCTGAACATGGAGACATTTAAAATATTAAATATTACTTAATTATATCTCCTAAGTGATTTAAAGCATGATTTTTATTTTCAATAATGTTTAAGGTAATTTTTGACAAAAGCAATAGAATTGGAAAAATTTAGGAGAAAACCTGCATCAATAAAAAATAAATAAAACCCTGCATTAATAACATTTATTCTAAGGAACAGATAATAAAATAATAAAACTCATATTGAATTAATTCTAAAACAATAAAATATTATGTTAATATGTCAAATAATTGTAAATAAGTACTTGGCCTAATGGACTGAAACATGGGAATTAAAACTTTTAAACAGCAACAGCTTGCTAGTCTCAATTATCCCTAAGTACAGAGAGCAAACACATTTTAATTGGAGCAAAACTAGCTTGTTATGATTTTTTAATTTCGAGAGAGATATAAATATGAAGAAAGAATCATAGAAAATTATTAAAAATGTTAAATCACAAAATGTCTAACTCATGATGCTTAAGTAGAGTTGGGAATAATAAAATATCTTCAAGGAATTGCTACTGTAGCACAGCCTAAACTTTAGACATTTAAGTACTGGTTACTTTTTTTTTTTTTGGTTTTTGGGCCACACCCGGTAACGCTCAGGGGTTACTCCTGGCTATGCGCACAGAAGTCACTCCTGGCTTGGAAGACCATATGGGATGCCGGGGGATCGAACCACCAGCGAGGCTGGCACATGCAAGGCAGACACCTTACATCTAGCGCCACTGTGCCAGCCCCAGTACTGGTTACTTTGGATCTATCTATTATTCTAGGCAAACTATATAACTTTTTCTGCCTTCTTTAGAAAATAGGTTTTGTTTTCAAATAAATGAGTTAATATGTATAATTTAAGATCATATATACATATATTACATATATATTTATATGTGTATAATTTTATACATATATAATTATATTTTATGACTATATAAATCATGTAATTTGTGTGAATTTTAAATTTATAAATAGTATAATTAACATATTTTGACATAATTTTTTGTGTGGTGGGGCGCCTACCTGGTGATGGTAGAGGTTACTCCTTGATGTGTGCTTAGGAAGTGTTTCTGACATTGCTACAGGAAATCACATGGAATGAAAGAGATTGAATATAGGCTGGCCTTGTGCAAGACTAATACCCTACCAGCTCTATTAACACTTCTTTACTTATACTCTAAGGAGTTGAGTGCTTTTTGTTTTCTTTTGGCTTTTTGTTTTGCTTTTTGCTTTCTTGTCACACCATTTATGATCAGTGCTAATTCCTGGATCTGCTGTTCAGGATCACTTTTGGCAGGGTATAAGAGAAGATATATGGTTGGCCTAATGCAAGGTAGCCATCCTACTTGCTGTACTATCATTCTAATCCCTTTAAATAATTGGCTCTTAGCAACACTTAAAACACATATTGGTCTCAGCAAGAAAGAAAAGAAGGCAGTAAATGAACAATTGAATTAATCAACATCTTGATAATTCTTGATCTTATGTAAAAATCAATAGGAAATATAAGTTCATTGGATTTTTTATTCAAATTTATTAATGCAATTATTTTTTTCCTCTAATCACTACTTGTCCTAGATTTGCTTCCTTTTTGCTATTCTTGATTTTAAATTCTATGCCAGGTTAAATTAAACCTAAAATTAGATCAATTTTAGAAGATAGTGGGATTCTAAAATGTTGCAAACACATATGTGCTATATATGATAGATACTTCGTGGCAATAAAATTTCCACAGAACTCACAGGATACTGGATTACATTGACTTTAACATAAACAGTGTAGCAGGGGTCCTCAAACTTTTTAAACAGGAGGCCAGTTCACTGTCCTTCAGACTGTTGGAGGGCCAGATTATAGTAAAAACAAAAATTATGAACAAATTTCTATGCACATTGCATATATCTTATTTAGAAGTGAAGAAACAAAATGGGAATAAATACAATATGTGGCCCACAGGCCATAGTTTGAAGACCCCTGATAGAGTTACTAATTCAAAAAGAAAGCACAGACTTACATAAATCACATTTATATTAATACATTATTTTTATTCAAAAGTAACTCTCAAATGGGCAACTTGCATTTTTATTAATAAATCTCAAAACCTGTAATGTAAAAAAGTCCACTAATCATCAGTATGTCTACCCTCACACAAAGTTTATATGTGTAATTGAAGATTACATATACATATATACATTTATGTGTTTATAAATTTATATATAATTACATTTATGACTTTATATAAATCATGTAATCTATATAAATTTTAAATTTATAAATAGTACATTGACATATCAAAATTAAGGTTTTGATCATTCATGTTTGTTCTGCAGCAGAATATTTTTTCTGACCTTATTAATTCCAGCAGTCTCCTATTTATTTTTGACTTTTTTCTTTCTCTCTCTTTCAACTGATTCTCCACTCTATAGTAAAGTGATTACTTTAAATTACAAATCTGATCTCTTATCTGCTCAGACTTTGTCAATGATTCCAACAAATAATTCTGATTAAAATGCAAACTCCTCAATAAATACTGTAAGGTAAATTCTTAGGTGCCCTGGTATTTGTTTATGTCAACAGTTATTCATTGCAAATTTAACCTTAGCCACAGACTGTTTATTTTGTCTTGATTTCTATGTCTAAAATAATTTTATTATTCACTCCCTTCTCTTGCAAATGTATGTTCTTTGATTTATATGCTTTTCTCTTATGAAGTCAGATATTGTATCCATTTTACTATTTTATAACAATTATAAAATATCACAGCACCTGACATATCACTCTGTTGTCCCACTGATATACCCTGAGCTCTGAGAATGGGAAGGATTGTCTTTGTTTTAAAAAGCTTTTGACATTATTATACACTCTTTGACCCAGTTTTAAAGTGGGTTGAATTATGAAGGTGCTGTTATTAAATAATATATCTGGGTATAATAAAATGAGTAGTTTAGCAAGCCGTAGCAGCAAAACTGAATACATAGTTCTGTGTTGTTTCTTATGCATTATCCATCGTTGATTATTCATTGCTAGCAAAATTCTTGCTATGTTAGATACCTGTCAGTTAGCTGTAGTTAATTTATGCAGACAGAAGTGAGTTGACTAACAATATCCTTAAAACCGTTTGATTTTAAAATACAGAGTATGGGTGTAGGGTGTAAATGGTAATGCGTTTGCATTTGTTTTGCATGTGTGTGGGTCTACATTTGACCCCTGGCATTGAAGAAAAACAAAACAAAAACAAACAAGCTAAAAATAATGAGAGAAATGATACAGTGTTCAAAAAGTATTGAGACCATCCTGCTTTACCTCAACAGTAACTCACTCCCCTTTCCTGAATTTATTTGCTGAGTCCTACATGCACCCTTTTGGAGACATTTTATGCAAACACAAGCAAATCTATGCTAATAGAAGTGCATATGTATTCCCATTGTTTCTATGAGTAATTAAATATTCTGGTAAAGGATATAGTAATGACGCTTTCATCTGACCTATTCAGGCAATGGGTTTTATGAAAATTTTTATTTTGCTTGATTTAACTGTTTTGATCAGTAATTAAGTAATTAAATATTCATTAATAAATTATATTAAATGTCTTGATTGCAAATTTAAGTGGGTCAAGCTCCACAAATATATGCTCCATTTCACTGCCTCAACATTTTTAAAATTTAGCTAGCAGTATTTCTGAAATGTATATATTTCCTTTTTTAGATTTTTTTCTCTATTTTGTATCTTATAAAGCACTTATATTCACTGTCAATCTCTAATAAATTAAAAAATAAAATATTATTTTGAAGGGAGTGGAATTGTATAGATTTCAATAAGCTTATATTAATTAAATAAATTACTATTATATATCATTTGTTTCTGTTATAAAAGATAACTATGATTACTTTTTCTTAAGTAAAGTAAAATATTTACATTAATAATTTTTCTTTGTATATAAATAATTTTATTTAAATTTTTATAAATAGTTTAAATATATATCATATTTTGTAGTAGTAAAACTATTTGGTTTTTTATGTTTTAGACTTTATAATATTATTGATACCAATATTAGAAACATGGATCATCTATCTTACCTTTTGCGTTTAAACTTTCAATAGATACACATCTGTGATAGAACTTATGAAATTCTTCATAATGAATCTTTGCCACTCTTTGAAATTGTGTTAAAATTGTATTAATCTTTATGTGATGTTTGGAAACACCAATATTTAGTGATAAAAATGTAGAGACTATACATTCTGGAAACTTGTATTTTTCTATACAGGAGTCTATTCCTTCTTTTACAGTAATGCTAGCTTTATATTAGGCTAAAGCTATTTTTATTTTGTACATAAATATACATATATTTTCAAAGCTTAGCCCATCTACTACTCAGTTCCAACACCATTTACTTCTTAATTCCTCAGTGTCTAAAGTGCTCTTTTTATCCTTCTCTTCTTCCTTTTCCACTCCTCTTTCTCTAACTTTCAACTTTCCAAGTAGTACTCAGTGGCACTGCAACCACTTTTGTAAACACTTCTAACTATTCTTGGTCATACACACTGGATATTTTAATAGTAGGATCTGAGAGTACAGTGCTCCTCTGGGCCTTCTGGTGTTGAATATCACCAAAGCCTCTCTAGCAATGCCTTGGCCTGACACAGTGATGCCTGCTATAGCTCCAGGGCTACACTAGAATGAAATTGGATGCCTCTGTCTTATCAGGTGTTATATTTGGATCAGTGTGTCCAAACTCGTATAGTATTTTACTGGTTCTTATTGTTCATCTTCTAATGTTGCTGAGTGTCTCTCTCTCCCTCCCTCCCTCCCTCCCTCTTTTTCTCTTTCTCTCTCTCTGTCTCCCTCTCTCTCTCTCTCACACACACACACACACACACACACACACACACACACAAAACACCACTGTTATAGTGAATACATTATCTTTTGAGTAAAGCAAACATATGAAGTAATGATTTTCTATAGAGTGCAATTATGAAAATAGATGTTAAGTATGGAAAGTAATCTTGTGCTATGCTTAAATGCTAGATCATGAAGGACAAGTTAATAGTCTTGTTTATTACATGTGCTAATAAATCTGTGATATGCCAAGCCAAAGCATTAAGACAAGAATTTCTCTTGCCCAAGTGATTATTGTATAATATTGTTTCTGTAAAAGCTTTCTGTATAATTGCTGAAATTTATTTAAATGCCTGGCACAGTTTAGGAAAGGTAAGAAAGGAAGATGCATGAATGGATGGAGAAAAGGAGAGAGGGAAGGAAGAAAAGAAGAAAGAAAGAAAGTATAGAGGTATAGAGGGAGGAAGAAAGGTGTAATTGTGTATGGATGGAGGGAAGAAAAGAGGAAAATTGGGGAAGAAAGGATGATGATTTTTATGTTCCTGCTTGGGTGAGCAAATAAGTGAAGGTTTGTTGGCTCATTTATCAGTAAAAGTCTGAATTAGAAACTTTAAATTTCTTTGGATGCTAGCTAGATAAAGTATGAGAAAATAGTCAAGATAATTAGTAGGAAATAAATATAAATAACTAATCCATTTTGATAACAGGATAGCATTTAAGGATTCACAAATATCAAGACCTTTCAAAGCCTGTCATTTATTTCTCAGAGATTGAATAAATAATTACTGATAATCATCTATTTGAATTTATTTTCTTACAAGTTATTTAGTGCTTTTACCACAGTTAAATAGTACTGTATTACCTCAACATGCACTGGTTTTACCTTTGACCTTATATCATCAGAAGCTCATTCATCCTTCTGCAGTTTGATTTTGATGTCTTATTCCCCTCCGATTTTCAATTTTTCTTATCAATTTCTTAAAATTTCTTGTAACAACTGCTAAACTCTTTAACTTTCTACTTTTAAGTTCCATAAAATATAGTTATAGAACTGGAGATATTGTAGGCACTTGCCTTGCCTGCAGTATATATGTATTCAATTCCAAGCACACTTCTGGTCCACAAGCTCTGGCTGGAATGATCCTAAGCACAGAATCAGGAATAAGCTTTAAACACCACTTGGTAAGGTGTGGCACCAAAGCAAAATATATATTCATATACATGTATATATAAAGCTATAATAAAATACAGTTTTTAATGTGGAAGGACAATTTGATTCACAATAAACATGGATAAACTTTTAAAAAAATTGAGTCACTTTACCTGATTTTTCATGCTCAATTACATTTACCTCTTAAAATTTTAATAATATTTAGTATACACAAATATTTTGATAGACCTTATGATAAATCCTCATATTTATAGTCTCAAACTATAAAAATCTGACATATTTTTAAAATTCGATAGTCCTACATACTAGCCAAATTCTATATTTTACCTATTAATTCATGATATACTTATGTATATGGTATTATTACATTAAATAATATAATGTAAATACATGCCATTTATTATATCAATTTATATATTTATGTGTAAATTTTATTTACATATGTTCTTTATTTCAAATAATAATAAATAAATTAATATAATAATAAAATACAGTTGCCATCATGCTGCTATAGAAAATAATAATTAAAATATTACAGAAAATATATAAACTAAATTTAATAATCAGCATAGTTGAGGAAAAATAATATTTTTTATTTTTTATAAATTATTATAAGTCTTTGGAACTAGGAAGATTCTTATAAATTAACCTATATGAAATACATTATTGGTAAATAGTAAATATATAATCAATATTAAAAGAAAAATATTTAAATTCCTAATAAAATGAAGAGATAACAACTAAAAATAAGAACCTGTCTGTTGTAATAATTCCTAAAATTGGAGGCTGTATACTTTGATACTGCAGATACAGTTCTGAATGTTGATGCAGACAAGTAATATGCTTGCCTTGCAGGGATGAGATCTGTGTGCTACCAACTGCATGGTGTGACCTTCAACAAGTAACTGAATCTTTCTAAAGTTGGACTAGATGATATTTATGGTCTTATCCAGCTTTAACATTCTTTATCTAATCTAATCTTTTCTGTGAAAATTCATTTTGTTCACTTCTCTTCACGCAGGACCTGAATGAATGTTCACTTTCAGAAAGCCTTACTTTTATGTTTTGGAGACAGAAATTTCTAATCTGATTCTTCCTTTCTTGAAGATGGTCATGTCCCTTAGACTTCCATTACACTGTCAGGTAAATCAATTCACTCCACAACTGTAACAAAGCCCTTGAGTCAGTTAGTAACAAAAAGTCTTCATTGCAAGTGTGATTTGAACAGAAAAATAACAACTGATCTGATCCCAGGAGCTACAAAACACAAAATAGAGAACCAATTTAAATAGTGGACATTATCTCTATTTTTATTGACAATGAAATGATAATAGCCAAAAAATTGACTTTATTTTAATTACCTATATGCTGAGTATAAACTGTCCCGAGAATAAGCCTACCCCCTAATTTTACCCTGGGAAAACTTAGTGACATGAGTATAAGTCGAAGTGGAAAATGCAGAAGCTACTGGTAAATTTCAAAAATAAAAAATATATACCCAAAACAATTACAGTAATTGAGGAATCAGTAGATTACACGTTTTTTCAATATTTATTGCTCAAGAAAAAGTGTAAACTAGCAACAACTTTAAAAGTTTAAATAAAGCACAGAAAACGATAGCTTAACAGGTAATCAAACTAATTCACAAAAGTTAAAATCCTTCAAAACTGGATTCCTCCTCATTATCTGTATGTCCAGAAAGAGCTTCAGATGTATCTTTTGTGAGGGTATCAGTATAGACATTGTCATCATCACTGAGTTCACAGACATCATCATCATACTGTCGGTCTCATGCAAAGTGCAGAATGTTGTGGGTTAAATAGTTCAGCGGCAGGTAGTTCAGTTCAGCTGCCTACCTGTTCAGCTCAGGCGGGATCTGTGGACTGAGCTGAAGCAACGCCCCTTCAGCAGATGGAAGAATAAGGCTGGAGACTACGTGTACTAGGCTAAACTCGAGTATATCGGTACTATTATGAATTACTTATACTCAAAACTATGATATCAGGAAATAATTTTTACCAACAATTAGCCCTATGCATTCTAGTTCATTGCCAATTTTCTCAGTGTTTATCATCTTAATTTTTTTTTTTTCAGGTAGAATTGCTTTCCTTTTTCTACACTAGTTTTTATCTGGAGAACTGAGAAGTCAGTCTGTTTGTATCCAACAATTTATTCCGTCACACTTATAGGGAATTTGACAAGAAGCATCTGAAGAGGGCAGGGCAGCTAGATTAAGGTTCAGGTCCACGTGGTTTCTCTAGAATCCCAGCCTTTTGGTTTGGGATTAAAGACCTCACTGTGGAGTGCGGACATATTTGTTTTTTAATTATTGACCACTAAAAATCCATGAATGAAAAACACACTATATTTAATAACTGTTAAAAAAAACATGCCCGGCTTTAAATATTTTATTTGAAATTTTTAATTGAGGTTATAAAAAGTGGTAAATATCACATTACACTTAAAGATAAAAGCCCAAAGACTTATTTTGAAATGGACTTTTCCCCTAAACTAAGTCAATAACAAAATTATTTATTTATCTTTTTTTTGTTGTTGCTTTTTTGGCCCTACCAGTGATGCTCAGTGGTTACTCCCGGCTATATGCTCAGAAATCACTCCTGACTTGGGGAACCATAAGGTATTCCAGGGGATTAAACCCCACTCCATTTTAGGTTAGCGTGTGCAAGGCGGGGATTGAACACCAGTCCGTCTTAGGTTAGCATGTGCAAGGCAAACGCTCTACAGCTTGACCCAATATAAATGGTAAATGAAAGACATAAAAATATGGGGAATAAAACTGGTAGTTATTAGACAGTAAAGAAAGAAAACTATGTCAGTCATGATATTTAGAAAGATTTTTTGAACAAGAAAATAGATTTAAATAGAAAGTTCTTTCCCACACCCCAAAATATAAATGACAAAGCCTGGAAGCCATCCATTCTACAATAGCTGTAAAATAATGCAGTGGTGCAAACTAAGATCCAGCGCAGAGATTCTGGAAATGAAAGAAGTTATCCTTGCCCTTGGGGCAAAGAACTAGCACAGGGATTAAGGTGCTTGTCTTGCATGCATTTGACATTGTTCTATCAGTACTCAGAACCGCTTATGAGTCACAAATCAATTCTCAGAGAGATCCCAAAGCACAGAGCTAGGGAAGTGAAGCACAGTCCCAGTGAAGTGCTGGTATTTCCCACTACCTCACTAAAGCAAAATAAAACAAATAAATTAAAGCAAAGCATCCCTATGCTTTGAAGACATACACAATACATAAGTTCATAATTGTTTCCTAACAGTCTTAGTAAAATAAAGCAAACCCCAAAGACTAAGAAAATCGCTGCATATATAAATCGGCATGGTTATAAAAGTTAAGGTACTTTTCCTTAAGAAGTATTTTATGCCATAGTTGATTAAGTATAAATATTACCTATTAAATTGGACAGCTGGAGAGATAGGATATCAGGCAGGCCATTTGCCTTTTATACACTGGATCTATATTCCATCCCCAGCAGAGCATATGATCTCCTGAGCTGTTCCCAGGAGTAGTCCCTGATGAAAGAGCCAAGGGTAAGCCTGGATCCTTTTGGGTATCGTGCCAAATTAAACAGAAAACAAAAATTTATTAAATATGTATCTTATTCCAAGTACTTCATATAAGCTTTATTCTAGCAATTAAAGCATTGTTTTAAGAAATACTATACTACCTTCAATGCATAAGTAAGAAAATTATTGCTTAAACAATAAATATTGCCTATATCTTTTTTTTTTTTTTTTTTTTTTGGTTTTTGGGCCACACTCGGTGACGCTCAGGGGTTACTCCTGGCTATGCACTCAGAAGTCGCTCCTGGCTTGGGGGACCATATGGGACGCCGGGGAATCGAACCGCAGTCCGTCTCCTAGGCTAGCGCAGGTAAGGCAGGCACCTTACCTCGAGCGCCACCGCCCGGCCCCAATATTGCCTATATCTTGATCATAAAAATATTTCATGGTAGCATGAGGATATGGTATAATATGGTATTTGGAGAGATAATTTTTCTATGGCCTTAAAATTGAGTGAAAATGATACTGAATTTTAATAATAAAATTGTTATTAATTTTATTAACTTTGTGTATTCAGTTTCTAAAGTCATCAGTTAAGGGAGATCAGTGTCAATTATATCAATGTGCTAATGTGAAATCAAATAGATTTACATAGGGGCCAGAGTGGTGACACAGGGCTTACGATGTCTGCCTTGAGCGTGCCAGCCTAGGACAGATCAAGGTTCGATCCCCCAGTATCTCATATGTTCCCCTAAGCCAGGAACAATTTCTGAGCATATAGCCAGGAGTAACTAGTGAGTGTCACTGGGTATGGGCCCCCCAAAACCCCCCAAAATAGATTTATATACATTTATTAAATTAATCCTTCTCACTAGCCTAAAAACTTATTTATCTAAAATTTCAACAAAATTTTTACTTTTTTTTGGGGGGGGCACTCCTGGTGCCACTTAGGGATAACTCTTTACAATGTGCTCAAAAATCACTCCTGGCTTGGGGGAACATATATATGGGACGCCAGGGGATCAAACTGCATTCTGCCCTAGACTAGTTTGGGCAAGGCAACGCCTTACTGCTTGCAACACCACTCCGGCCCCTGTTATTCATTTGTAAATGTTCAATTTTAGAAGTCTTCTTGGAAGTTAGCTTAATATATTTTAAAATATATTTTCTTATAATGACACTATCTTTTTGCATTAGAACATCTAAAATTATACCAAGTGATACCAATATATTTTAAGTATGCATATCTATATTTAAAAAAAAAGAAGGAAAGAAGGGAATATATTTTTAACTGAGTATATTTTATATTATTAATGGAGTGAGAAGTTTGATATCCACACATTTACAAAGCATATTTTAATGTAAGCTTTAACTTAAAATTACTAAGATTAGGGGCCAGAGCAGTGGCACAAGGTGTAAGGCATCTGCCTTACCCTCGCTTGCCTAGGACAGACCACAATTTGATCCCCCGGCGTTCAATATGGTCCGCTAATCAGGAGTAATTTCTGAGCAAATAGCCAGGAGAAACCCCTGAGCATCACTGGGTGTGGCCCAAAAACCAAAAAATATAAAAATAAAAATAAATTACTAAGAGTCATACTTATTTTATTTTACAAATTTTGTAAAAATGACTCCTATTTTTAAGTCTATGATTGTCAGTTTTCTATGACATCTTTCCATGTACTCAGTGAAAGGGTTGATTGAGATGAAAAGAAAAAATATTGCCCTGCATAAACATTTACAAAGCACACAATAAATTTTTTGCAAATCCTACAATTAAGAGAATTTTTTGTACCAGTATATCTTCATCAAAATCTCTTTGGATTCACAGTAAAACAGTTTTAATCTGTTGATATTGTTAATATTATAGTTAGTAGACCTAATTTATGACAAAACCCTAAGGATAAAAGGTTGAGAAATGTATAGTTAAAATTATTAATAGAATTTAAAAAATAAATGGGTCATTACTATGTAGTCTACTCTCATCCCTTGTATAGAATTTAGTTTTCAATTATCTCTTGATATTTCTCAGGCTCAAATATTAGCACATAGATATTGTAAAATGATGGTTCTAGGTGAAAATGTGTTTCCCAATGATGTTATTTTTCAAACTTTCTTCAAATATTTCCAGATACATAGCATATTCTCAAACACCTTTATTATGATACATTTCTTACAATATTCTGATAAGTAATTAACATTTTGGAATGCCAAATATGATAAACATTGTTCAAAATACAAATTTTATTTATTTCTCATAATAACTATAGTTATTTTAATATAACAGTAGACAATAGTAGACTGAAAAAGGAATATTGGAACAAGTTAATAACTGGAATAAAACATTTTTTAGTAGTAGAGTGTATATTAAAATCCAGATTTCAGAATTTTAGAGCCATCAAATGATCTATAGCATTCTTAATTTTGATGTTTAATATATTTTCTTGATTGTATAATAAGCTCTTTGAAGGAAACTATTGTCTTTTATTAGTTTTCTTTCTTAGAAATTGATTTTATATATATATAAAGAAGGGTATAAAAGTGATAAGGCACTAATTGAATAATTAACATAATAGTGTAAACATGTTTAAAATTTGGATTGCAAGATTAATAATAATATGATATATTTGTCCTTATTTACTGAGGACTATATCTGTATCACTTACATCTAGCTCTATAATAAATTAATTTTAGAAACAATACATCTTATGTGATAATTTTCATATTTGAATTTGCATTAGGGTCTCTAAAGGGCTTATTAAAGCACAATTACTGACTTTACCCTCAAAATTTCTGATTCAATAGATATGACAAATATTTGATAATTTACATTTCTAATATGTTCCCAGAGGATGTTTCTGCTGCAATTCCAAGAACAACTCTTTAAAACCACTGATTAGTGATTCAAGAATCAGCATGTTGGAGACAGGACCCCAAATCTATCACTGTGTGAACTTGGACAAAGGATTAATATCTCTTAGTGTTTGTTTCTTTATATTAAGAATAAATTCCATATGTTTTTGTGTTAAAGTAAATAAAGTAAATAAAAAGTTAAAATAAAAAATGTTAACCATTTTTTATGTTAACAAACTGAACTGCAAACTCTTTATCATTAATGTTTAGATTGTTTATAATTTAGTACTACAAAGTATTGAATAGTGGCCTAATTTCTAGTTCTTAGAATTATAAAGAATAAAAACATAAAACATGAAGTATATAAAGTTATGAGAAAAGTTTTAGAAAGAGATTAGTTGTGAAAAATACACAAATATGTGAGAAAACAACATAGACTAAAAATGTGAGAAAACATGATGATTTAAAAAGGACATATTAGAAACCCAAGACAAATCATATTTAATAAGTATAGAACATTTGAAATGTAAAATATTCAAAATACATGTATTTAATATTTTTGATATATTCAAAATATTTAAAATATGAAAAATAAAATAGTCAAAATAAATATAATATAAATAAAAAGTACTAATAGGACTACAAAAGTTTTCAATGATTATTGAAAATAATATAGGACTTAATATATTCTCTTATTTTTTATATTTTTATATTTACGTAAAAATACAAAATGCTAATTGGAACAGATAAATGCACTTCCATTTTCGTTAGAGCATTTTTTATGGTATTCAAGAACTTGAAACAAGAGCCTAATAACTGATGAGCAAAGAAAGAAATGTGCTATAAATACCTAAAGGGATACTTAATTTAGCATACAACTAAGATGAAATCTTGATATCGCAGCTACATGGATGCACCAAATTTAGCCCATGTTGTTTTTTTCTTTTCTAAAAACTTGCTGCATAAGCTAAGAGGATTTTATATTTGATTTGTTTTACTTACTTAAGGACTATGAAAATAAAGAGAGCCAAGGTATTTTGGTGAGATGAGGATAAGAAGAAGGAAGCAGATGGAAGAAAGGAAGAAAGAAAGGAAGGAAAGAAGAAGCAAATGAAGGATAGGAGGAATGAAGGAAGAAAGGAATAAAGTAAAGAAAGAATAAATGAATGAAGGAAAGAAGGAAGGAATTCAGGGAGGTGTTTATGACAGGAGTATAAAATTTAAATATTAGCTAATAGATTTTTCCCTATAAATGTATAGCAATGATGATAGATAGTACCCATATGCAAATAGCAATGACTGTCAGGCAATCTTGTAAATAATCTACTTATTTAAATTATTTAGTCCTCTTACAAATGCTCAATAAATCAATATTTTTGTATTTTACAGAGAGAGAAGAAAAAGCTCATATTATATGCTTACTTGCCTAAAACGACAGAAGCAGTGGTTAGTGGACACTAATTACAAGAAAGGTTGTCTCCCCCTAGTGTTTATATATTTTTATGCTTTGATTGGCAAGGTCACACAGCTTTAGGTTATTGGATATAAGATATTTAGTTATACGCAGAATAGTCTCACTCATATATGGGTTTTACAAAAAATTAAAGACATTCTTGCAATAATTTTCAGAGACAAAAGAGAGGAGGGCTGGAAGTTCCAGCTCACTTCATGAAGCTCACCACAAAGAGTGATGAATGTAGTTACAGAAATAACTACATTGAGAACTATCCTAACAATGAGAATGAATGAGGGAAGTAGAAAGCCTGTCTAGAGTACAGGCTAGGGTGGGGTGGGGAGGAGGAAGATTTGGGACTTTGGTGATGGGAATGTTGCACTGGTGAAGGGGGGGGGGTGTTCTTTACATGACTGAAACCCAACCATAATCATGTTTTTTATCGAGGTATTTAAATAAGGATATTAATTTTAAAATAAAAAGAAGTTTAGTTATAAATATAAAGATCTTTTATTTCTTTATATAGTTGTGTTGTTCGCCTACCAGAGTTAAAGGCTAGTATAGGAAAATAAGAGTAAATGTAACATTTTCTTTCTTGAGGGTGTTGCTCAGAGCTTACTCCTGGCTCTTTGCTCCAAAGAAGGACTCTATGTTTCTTGTGGGACTTGGGGACTGTAAGAGATAAATGTAATAAAATCCATATTGGATGTGTGCATGGTAAATATCTTTCTCACTGCACTAATACCTCTTGGCCCTTTCTCCATTTATTTTTAAAATAAATGTAGAATCATCTTGATTGTGAAAAATAAAGTTTAAATTTGTACAAATTCTAGTCTTCTTGAACAGCAAGGTTCGTAGGAGTGAGAAAAAATAAGATAGAGTGAAAAGAATAAAAAACTTAATGAATACACAATTTGCATAGGTTGTTTTAAAATGTTCAGGTTAATAGCAAAAAGTATGACGAAAAGAAGCTATAATAAAACAAAAAATATTGAAAACAGAAGAGAAATTCCCATTAGAAAGGAACTTAGCATAGAATTAAATCTTAAGATTTTGAACCAGTGTATAAGATGTAGAAAGAAATAACCTTCCAGCTTCAGACCTGAGCAAGTAAAAGAGCATATGTCAAAAGCTCCCTGATCCATTTCACTATTTCAGCAGCATTCTCTTCTTTGACACTTTGGTTGAATAGGCTACTTTATCACTATTTATCTATATATGTTCTTCAAAGGCATTGCCAACTTTCCCATATAGACATCTTAGTACAGCAACACAGTTTATATTTAGTTCTGCTATATTTTTTTTGGTTTGACTTTATGTTAAGGAAAACCCCCCATCCACATCCTTCTAATTCAATTTCCTTATATTTCCTCTAAATTCTACAGCCAGTTATTTATGTAAGTTTTGTACCTGAATATTGCTCCATATTTAAAGGGGAAAGCAGAAAAAGTTATGAGATTCAAGTCAGATTCATAGCTAAGTAAATATTATATTATGATCATTATTTCATGGGCATGTGTTTTGATACTCATGTCAAGTCCACATGTCAACTCTTTAAGATGTTTATTATTTTTGTTTTATTAGTGTTGTTGGTCACATTTGGCAATATTCAGGAGTTCTGGCTCTGAACTCAGAAATCACTACTGGAATTTTTCAGGGGACCATAAGGAATTCTGGGGATCAAACCCAGTAAGCTGTGAACAAAACAAGCTCCTTATCCTTTGTGCATCTCACTAGCCCAGGAATCTAAACTTTAAAATTAAAAAAACTTTTTAGTGGGAGAGAAGAACTTTGGAAGGCTGTCATATACCTCAATATACACTACCAATGGTGTAGATTGGCAAGTGTTCTGTTTTATGTTTTGTACTCTCTTTAGATTTCTGAATCTAGAAATTGAATTTCCAATATTTTATTCCAAATAAAATTTATCCCACTAAGAAAATCCTGATGATGGAGGAATATAGAGTGGATAGTGCATTTGCTTTTTGTGTGCCTGACTAGTCTGGATCTCTGGAACCACATACAGTCGCCTGAGCAGCTCTAGGAGTGATTACTGAGTATAGAGTCAGGAGGAAGCCCTGAGCACCACTGTGTGTAACCCCAAACCAAAAAAAAAAGGGGGGGGGACTGGAGCAGTTGTCCAGTGAGTAGGACATTAGCATTGCCTGCATTTGACTCCGGCATCCCATATGGTCACCCAAGCCTTCCAGGCATGATTCCAGAGCACAGAGCCAGGACTATCCCCTGTGTGCCTCTGGGTATGGCTGCAAAACAAAACAAATTAACAACAAAACACTCATAAAAATAGTCACAAAATTCTTGTAAGCCACAATGACAAGCTTCAGTATATCGTATTCTTGATATTTTTATAGTTTCATCATTACAATTATATTCAATAAAAGAAATCTTTAGAAATTCCCTTTTATGTATTCATATTCTGTTGTAAAAATTAAGTGACATTTTTTTCATTTTTTTCTAATTTTTACTACTTTTTAGTTTTTATTTTAATATTGAGAACTGCAGTGAGTTTCATAGGGTCTATAAGCAGTTACCATTTTCAATCGAAAGTGTCTCCTGCCTAGTTGATATTCCTTATGACCCTTTTTAGTAAGTTTTTTGTCCCCAGAAATCATTAAGTTTATTTCTGTGAGCAAGTAAATTGTGTCTGACCAGCTGTTCTATTGCACTCATTTCTAGAAAGAATTGAATTTGCTTCTGAACTCTGAACTCAAAATGGCTGAACTTGGCAAAATATTTTTTCTCATCCCTACCCCACAATACCAAGCATACACCGTTATTTAATATAATGTGATTTTGACTGCTGGCTTAAAATGAAATGGAGGCTGACTGCAACGATAACAGTATATTTTCTATGAAGGGTCATTTATGTATCTTATGGAAAGGAGAAAGCACTGTTTATGCTGAAATATTATTTGCAATTTATTTTTCTTTAGTAAATCAATAGTAATATCTGTGGATATTTTACCAGACCTCAATGCCTAGTAACCTTTCAGCAGTTTGTAATGAAATGACTAGACATGATTTATGATTTATAATTAAGAGCTTTTAAAAATCACCATTATTTCTGGAATGTGCAGTGAGCTTCCCTGTGTTTATTAGGAATTCAATAAGATAATTTAAACCGCACTGTTTTCTACACTTCTGTAACTTCCTATCTAGCAAATTATGTAGCACATAGAGAATATTTCGGACACATTTTTATGTTAGTAAGAAAAAATATAAAAAAAACCTGTTGAATAATATTTCTTTGTAGAGTTTCTAGATGTATTGTTAACTGTATTCTCAAGAGTATTTGAATAAGAGAAATTTTAGGAAGATAGAAGATACTTGGCTGTCTGTCTCTCGACTACATTCTGATAGAAAACAGAGATTTTGAAGTAAAGAAATAGTCCCGAAAGTGTTAGTTATAGAACAAGAGTACCAGCTCTCTAAAATCAGATAATGGCTTTATATGCAAAGATATGGATATAGTTGGGTTCAGAAAATATAAATTTTCAATTTTCTAATAAATGCTATTACATAATGATGTCAGAAAGCAGCAAGACTCTGATATAGGAGAAAGGTACAATTTAGACATTCCTTTTACTTATAGTAAATTTAGAAATAATATCCATTTCCTTGAGATGAACCATGAAATTGACTGTGTACACAAATTCATAACTGACTGTATGTTCATAGGAGTAGTGGTTGACTTGGTGAATAAATAACATATCATTAGCAGTTTTGATTCTTCACTAAAAATTGAACCATTATATATGTTCTTGTACATTTTTACAATATGCCCCAGGGTTCACCATCCAACTAGTTATCTTTCAGATTAAATTCACTCTTGTATATAAATCACATTTTAATGAGGAGTCTTGGCCATGAAACTCAAGTTAATTTGCACGGAACCTTCAGTTACTTTTATTACTAAAATTTGGCCAGTCCATGCCACCAAAGAAATGTGAGTGATATAAAACTTCAATGAAGCACTTGGCAAATGCATGTCAGAAGAATTCTTAATAATAATAAATCCTCTGACAAGACAAGAGCACTTATGTCTGATGGTGACAGTGTAGTTTACAGAAATAAAGCCAATGTTCTCGACTCCATTTTCAGGCTCTAAGTGGTTTTAAACATGCTGTTAATCACATAGTTCCATCAGTCTATCTCATCCTATCTATATTCTTCCCTATTTGAATAGTCTTTAAGTTACATAATTATAAATTTCACCTAAACTATTTTTAATTTTCTTTTAAAATCATTAATAAGACTATATTTTTTATTTACAGATTGAAAGCAGAGAAGCCCCACGAGGACAAATGCTTGTTCTTTCCTCAATTTGAAAGCATAAATATTATTTTTGAATCCACCATTTGCAAAGTGTGATTTTTCCATAAGTAATATGTGATGGAAAGTAATCTATGTTTATTAGAATAAACAACTTTATAAACTATATTTCAACACAGTTGTATCAAGATCTGTTCCCATTGTTAGTCTTCTTCTGGCTCTCAGAAGCCAAACTCAGTATTTCCCTTGTTTAATTCCAGCTGGATTTACGTGCGTTTTTGTACACACTATAGGCCATCAGAACAGCCACATTTTAAATCTATTTTTATATAATTGTTGGACCTAGAAACCAATCTACTGAATCTTTGCTTCCACAAATTTTAGTCTATTCAAGTATATCTACTAATTTGTTTGGATTATCAGAAAGTTTTGGAATGGCACATCTCTTTAATTTTCTATAAAATATAATATTCCTCTATCTCTATGCATGTGTGTGTGTGTGTGAAAGAGAGTGACTCTGCCTCAGTGTCCTAAATATGTTTCTTTACTTTAGTTTTAACCATAATTGATTGAAACTACACAAATTAAGCTGCATGACTTTTTGATCGATCCCTTTTTCCTTGGCTTCTAAGACAAGGGCTCACACTTTGCAAATATTAGAATTGACAAACAAATGGCTTGGTTTAAATTCATTGAAGCCACATCTATTTTAGTTTGAGCTTCATTAAGTTAACTTAAACCAAAGTCCTCTCAACTTCCTGGAAAATATTAAAATCAATATAAAGCTATATTATTAAAATAAAGTGAAAAATTTAAAACACATTGCACATTATACATTTATTTTACATTATTATACATTAATTTTTAATAAAACTATTGTTACTTAAAAATTTCTTTATAGTGGGTTTTAGACATAAAATGAATCAGTACCAGTCCTACCACAAGTGTCAACCTCCCACCACCACAGTTCCCAGAGTGTATCCTATCCACCGCCCTTTGACCCCCAGCCTGCCAGTATGATAGGCCCTTTAAAGGTTAGAATATTAGAATTTAAGTCTATATTACATTTATGTTAACTTTGGCTAGGATATTTAATTCTGTCCTTTCTTCATCTTCACTGATGCACCTGAGACCACTTGACTCTGAACCCCATCCTTTCATATTTGTGTTTTTCCTCCTCCACTCAGTTTCTTCCCTTGTCCTCACTATACTTTGGGTCCAAGGGTTTTTGAGACCACTCCCATTTAAACCATTACAATTCTTCATGCAGTTATTCTAAATACCACATCTAAATTATATCATTCTGCATTTATCCTTTTTATTCTGGCTTACTTAACTTAACATAATATCTTCCAATTTCATTCATGATATAGAAAATTTTATGATTGCTTCATTCCTTACTGCTATGTGGTATTCCATTGTATATATGTACCACACATTCATGATTTACTCATCTGTTGTTGGACATCTAGATTGATTCCAAGTCTTAGCTGTCTTACTGAGTGCTGCAATGAAAAGCTGTGTGTATACATCTTTTTTAATAAATGTTGTTCTGCCTTGAAAATCGATAACCAAATGTAGGATTGCTCCCTGGTATGATAGTTCAATGTTTAGTTTAATGAAAAATTTTCGTATTGTTTTTCATAGCAGCAGCCCCACCAGCAATGGATGAAAGTTTCTTTCTCCCCACATTCCCACCAACAATACAGATCTTTACAGACTCAGAGATAGCTGCTTGTATTAGAAAGACAAGGGAAAGGAATGAAACTTGGATAAAATGTTATGTTGATATTGGTACAATGTTCAATTTTCTTCTTTAAACTGGCTGATGACACATTTCCTATATCCTTTACTTCATAAATCCTGTTTCTCTGAGTCCCCCAATACATGGTAGTAATAAATGTCAGTTTGACAGAAAATTATCTTCTCCTTCAGTTCAAATTCCAGATTCCTTGAAACAACAACTGCAGCAATAAAACAGAATGAGCATGCCTGTTCCTGTATGAAAGGTGAAGTTAGCATGGCTTGATAAGTAATAATTCCTGCATCTAATCCATCATAAACTATATAGATGAGGAGATTAGATGCGTTTGAGGTAAAAGAACCAATATTTTCCAACTGTCTTTAGATTAAACCACAGCTTTTTCAAAATATTAAAATAACTTTATATAGTGATGGAAAATACTATCTACTGAATATTTTATTTTCATTAGTTGAAATTCAGGCATCAGACAATGAAATTGCAGAGCTTTATTGTAGACAATTTGAAGGTATTAATCTGAAGTTATCTTTAATTGCTTGGTGTGTAAATAAGATCCTCCTAATAATGAACTAGAGAGCAACAGAGAACACTTACATATCATATCTAAGAACTTAATTATGCAACTTTAAATATTTTATTTCCTATATGGTTTCAGATGTCTGCATACGAAAATTCTGGTGTACTGCAAAGAATTGCTCAGAAAGACTAGAAACTTAGCTGAATTCTCCACTGATTTCTTCCCTTATTTTCTCAAATTAAATTATAGTTACTTAGTTTTTAGGATGACAGGCATTAATAAATGTTTGATTGGTGAGAAAATGAGGGAGTTTAATCTTAGCTTACTCTCTAATTCGATATTAGATCAACCATAGGTTGTTTTTTTTTTTTATGATTTCAACTGTTCTTTAGGCAAATCATGGAATTCCAAACAGTTCATCAATTAAAGTGAAAAAAAATCTTGTTTACTCACAAATTTTTCTTATTTACAAATTTTATGGTAATAGAGTTATAATTATGCATGAAAACAAATTCCAATTTATGTAGTTTTATAATATTATAATAAATAATACATTATTATATTTTAATAGTTTATATTGTAATAAAAATACTACCAGGTGTGGATATCATAGTAATCTATGTAAAATTAAGAACATACATTTGGGTCAGAGAGAAAGCTCAGTGGTAGGGCCTTTGCCTTGCAAGCAGCAAATCCAGGACTGATGTTCAAATCCCGGCATCTCTTCTGGTCCCCCTAACCTGCCAAAAGTGATTTCTGAGCAGATCCAGGAGTAACCCAAAAGGAGTGTGACCCAAAAATTGAAAAAAAAAAGATACATTAACCAAGAGAAGGAACAAAGACTTCTATCTTGGAGTAACACTTATCTGAGAGTTACAAAACAATTCATACATAAGAAAGAAAATTTTCTAATTAATGGAAGAAGGAAAAGGTAAGATACTGATTTTACTAAACTTGCAAGTACTTTGCATTGTAGAAATATAAATTGGGAAGTTCAAGAGCTATGACAGTAACTAAGAAGATGACAACTTTATCTAGAGTATTTATAAACATAAAAATAATAACATAAAATAATAGTAGTGACTAAAAAACTGGAACTGAACAAGTTATTTTCATTTTATTACATTATAGTTTCATTTTAGACACTGCTTTAATGCTATGCATTTATGTATAAAATTTTCATTCATGTATAAAAATCTATGGATTTATGTCTAAAACATCATACATCCACTAGAGTGTCTATCTCCCATCCACCAGTGTTCCAATGTACCCCTGAGCCATGCTAACTTCCATGACTTCCTCATCCCCTTATCTGGTCAACTTCCTAAACATAGATTCTTAGTTTCTGTAGCATTTGAGCATATGTTATGCTCATTTATAAAATATAATACCATAACAACTATTTTATTTTGCAGATGACTATAAGGTAAACATTATTGATAAATTTTTGCTTATATAGCTCAAGTGGTGCCTATATTTTTAATTGAAATGTAAGACACTATGTGTACTAAATTTTGTACAAGTAAGATAAATTATAGTTTAATTTTGATACCCAAGTGAAGTCAACATATAGAAAAAACAAAATAGAGTACAATGGTCGGAAATTTTATATCTTAAGGTCAAAACCAAAGAAAGAGATTTATTTCACCCACTAATTAAATTCAGCAAAGAAACAGAATTACTACTTCTAGTAGTCGGTAGTTATAAGTCTCTACATGATACTTTTATTACATTATCCATTTTAAAAATTTTACATCATCTATCCATGTTAAACTCCTACATTTATAAAATATTTTTCTCATATATATTGCAGAATCTATTACAAGTGCTTCCATATTCATCATTTTCTCTTTAGTTTTCTGTTCAGTTACCCAATTTTTGTTCCAGGTTGGAATTCATCAAACTGCATAGCTTCTGTTTCTTGTTTTGAACAATTGACTGTATGTGTAAGGAAAATCTCACATCTTGTTACAACCTCATGAAATATCCAATTTTGTTGAGATTAGAAACTCTGCCAGATTCTCCTCAATATGTTCCTAGTTAGTTCTTCATTAACTCTTTTAGAAATGCTTCTAAATATTGATTTCTCTCTTGAGATTTCATATGCCTTATCCACTTTTTACTCTCAGCAAATGATGTTCTTCCTCCATTGATAAAATTAAGGCAAAAATATCTAAACCTTTTCTAGACTCTTTCTCTTGCCATTATCAAAAACACTCAATGCTGAATTATTCTAACTTATTCTAATTTTAGTTGAAGAATACTTTCTGCAAATTAAAAGGTACCAGTATTTACAGCCCTCTTTTTTTGTTATTTTGGAGATCTTGTATACCATTGAAAAAAGTTTTATAGTTCATTTTATGTTATAAGAATAAGTACTTTTAGGAGCCAGAGGATGACACAGTGAGTAAGAAATTAGCCTTGCATGTGGCAAACTCAAGTTCTATCCTTGGTATTCCATGTGTTTTCCTGAGCTGACAAAAGTGATTTCTGAGTGCAGAGTCAGGTGTAATCCCTGAGCAGCACCAGATGTGGCCAAAACAACAAAAAAGTACATTTAAATAAATATACATCTACTGTTTATATAGTTTGATATTTCCCTTCATCTAAATTATCTAAAGAATAAACTGAATTAAAGGCTATAGACTAGTAGACTAGACATATCTAACATAATTCAAGCATCTCTATAAATGCAATAAAAGTAAACAAAACTGAAAAAAATACAAATTTAAGGTTGGTAACATAAGATATCTAAATTCCATTTGAGATTATTCCAGTCCAAAATCAGATATTTCACTTACTTAATAAATTGTAAACCCATTATTCTTTTTTAATTCTATCACTACATTTATTGATGGTTTAAATATGATAAAATTAAGGCCTCACATGATTATGTTGCTGAAACAGTGCCCTCCAGATTTTATTTTGGTAGTCTGGCTCCGATCCCAAAGTATAAATCTGATTTGCAGATTTATTGGACAAAGAGATCACTGTGACTGGAAAAACTGTAATAGCTAGTTTAAAACTAGAGCGATTATTAAGTTATTTTAGCACACTAATGAGTAAGAAAGTGTTTGTAAATTTAATTTTATTTACAATTCTATATATCTAACAGAAGACCATCAAAAAACTCTATATAGGTTCTATCTTATCAGAAAAAATAAATCAGAAAAGATTTTATTTGATCAGAAAAATAAATTACTTAGTGCAAATTAACATTTCCTAGTCAATAAGTATTCAATAATAATAATAACCAAGTCTGAAGCATCACAGTTTGTCCTTAGAGTCCACATTCTGAATCAACCAAAAGGGTATGTCTTCTTCTAGAATTAAAAATGTCCATCATTAAAACCCACATAGTAATAATTTTAATGGTTGATAATAGAAATTATATTATACCACAAAAACATTATATTATAGGATCAGAAAGGGAGTACAGTGGAAACGGTGGTTGCTTTGCATAAAATTGACCCAAATTCTGTTTCCTGAACAACAGTATCACATGTACCAATAGGAGAAATTTCTGTGAAACAACAGTGTGAGTCCAAACAAAATAGAAATATAGTAGTAGACATATGCCATCTCTCTCTATACACACACACACACACACACACACACACACATATATATATATATATATATATATATATATATATATATATAGTCCTAGGTACTGAATATTGAAAATAAAATTCAAAAGGAAACAAGAAACATAACAATGCTAAAACGCGTAAAAACAGAATTAAAAGAAGAAAGTGTGCTATTAGTAATAAAGCATAAAATCCTAAAACTACATATACTTTAGCTTTTTTCCTAATGCCACTAAGATGGACTCTAACAAAGACAGGCATTTTTACTGTCATTTATGTGAAAAAGAATATTGATAATCATTTCCCTTATATTTCATAAGGAAGCAGAATCGTGCACAACTTTCTAAATTATGCGTACTGTCATCTTGTTATGGTTTGCTGAGCTTTGCACCTAACCAAAAATTCTAACTCAAAATTTGACACACGCAGTCAATGACTAATGAGCATGCTATTCACAATTCTGCCTGATAACATTGGGTACTTCATAGAAGTGGGAAGAATGTACTGGAGATAACTATGTGTCTGATGTGCGCACCAGAGCACTAAATAAACAAGAACAACAACAAAAACGGTTTAGAAGGAAAACTGAAATTTCAGTTCGACATGTTACATAATCCCCTGAATTCTCAGATGAAAAGAACTCTTTTAAAGCAATTGAACTAAAGTACTCTTGATATAATGGAAAGCGTCAATTACAAGTGGCATATAATTCCACCTATGATTGGCACATTTACCATAGTTAGAAAAAATTACTAAAGATAAATGAGGTACATGTGCTTCCTCTAAGCATACTCAATTTGAATCTAAAAATGGAAATTGTCGTTAGTAAAAATTATTTCATACACTATATATTTAGAATATGAACAATAAACAAAATAGAACAGAAACTAAAGAAACCATCTTGTTTACCTCTCAGTAGTTTTATGAGCCTAAACACCCAGTATCAGTACAACTGCTGAACTGTAGCCAGACAGGTGACTTCTGAGTACAAGAATGTTATCATCTACTTGGCATGTACACCTTTACTTATAATTTACCTACCTAATAAGTTTTCTTACAACCTAATATGTGGAGAATGCTGGAAAATTTATTTCATCTTAAAAGACAGAAAATTGAATAAATTGTGGTTTCAATTCCAATGAGAAAGGAGGGATTGGCTGCAAAGGACTGAACATTCACTTGCAGATTAAAACCTCTATCTAGATATATTTTAAAGGGACAAATCTTCCTCGAGTCTAGCAGCCATAATGAAAATCGGAGACACCTGTCCCAGAATTTATAGTCACCTCAATTCCTGGTTGTACCCCCTGTAATTCACTCATGCCTTTTTACCCCCCTTCCTTTTGCAATATCATTTCACTCCTGGCAGTTTGCCTCATTCTTAGTGCGTCAATAGTTTCTAATGCAGCCTGTACCCCCAGAAGGAAGATAGCATTCTTACTAAATCTATTCCAATAAATAACTGTCTTAACAAGAAGGCGGGCATATAGAATAAGCTTAGAGATCACAGAACCACCATCATCAACCAAATCTCCTCTTTTATATTGGTTATTATCATTGTAATTTCGGTGTGGGAAAAACTGCTGCTTTTATATTCAGCAGGGTAGAACAAATCCCCAATAATCCCATAATCCTACCTCTTAGCAGATAAACAAACAACATTTATTTAAATCAAACTTTTAAACCAAAATTGATCCATCTGCTAAGAAGGAATTCACTTTGATGTATTCCACCTACTCTTTCAGAGCACTGACCACTGCCTCTTGTTTCAGAATAGAAGTTGAACACTAATGAGATATATGAGCTAAGACTCTTCTTTAAAACGCTACTATCTCTCCACTTGTAACAATCGAATCTATACTTTGACCATTAAACATTGAAAAATAGCCTTAAGTGAATGAAAGTCCAAGAACATGTTTAGAGAATATTGATGATCCTGAGTAATGCTACAGAGTTAATGAAAAGTCTTGTTATCAACTATTTACTTTCACAGTGTAACAAAGTACAATCCTTAATTACAACTGTAGAAGATGGTTCTGGCTCAGTTAAATGAACCACACTTTTAAAAATTTTGAAAAATATTACATTAAATCATGAAGTCATTTGATAAACAAACAACTAGAAAAATTCTCAAGAACTTACTATTGGGACAAATTATTTTCATAAAGGCAAACACATAAATTCAGGCAGGTTTAAAAATAATATGTAAGATCTAAAACTAAGTAAAGGCAATGTAATTAATAAAAATTTACTTATATAACTTTACTAATGTTCTTTAATACACAATTTAATAGCTGAAAATCATGTTATGGTAGCCATGTTTTGTTTTTCCAATTGTGGCTGCGATTTGAACTTCTTTTGAATTGATGCATTTGTGTTGGGATACAAATGCTAGATGTAGAATACCAAAGTCAAATTGGTGCTCCAGTCTTGCTTTTTTGTTTGTTTGTTTTGTTTTGAGGGACCACACCCGGTGACACTCAGAGGTTACTCCTGGCTATGGGCTCAGAAATCGCTCCCGGCTTGGGGGACCATATGGAACGCCAGGGGATCGAACTGTGGTCAGTTCTAGGCTAGCGCGGGCAAGGCAGAGGCCTTACCACTGGCTTCACCGCTCCGGCCCCCATTCTTGCTTTTTAAAAGAAATATTCCATATAGTTATGCATAGTGATTGGACCATATAAGAATCTCTCTAATAGAGAATGATAATATATTTTACATCACACAACCTGTTAATACTTGTTACTTCTAGTATTTTGATAAGATGCCATTATCACTGATATGAAGGGATAGCAATTGACTTTTTGATTACTATTTGTAAACAATAGTAATAAAATATTTGAAAATTAAATTGTTAGAAAGTTATGTTTAAGTGATTTAATGAATTTATGGTGAGATCCTTTGAATTCCAGTTTGATTCCCAGCATCAGATATGGCCCAATGCAATACTACTACTCAGGAATGATTCCTGAACACAGAACCAGCAATAATTACTGAGCACTTCAAGATTTTGTATGGATCCAAAGAAAATTAGTGCAAAATATAATTGCAGTTATAACAAATAAAGCTTATTTAGTATTATTTAGTATTGTTTGTTATAAATCTTGTAAAGATAATTCAATGATGAAATTTATCAGTGTACACTAAAACTACTTTTCAACACAGTAATTCATATATAGTAATTAATTTACTAAAGAAATATCTGGAGATATAGAAAATATATGAAAATAAATAACATAGGCATAAAACAAGTATTAGGAGATATTACAGTAGTTAGGACACATGCCTATCATTTAATTTACCTGGGTTAAATAGCCCATTCAACATGTTACTTAATTATCATTAACATTACTTAATTATTATTAATTGTCAATAATAACCATCATTACCATTAGAGGACCACATCAACACTGACGTAGCATGGCACCATAAGGCCCTAGAGACATTTTATCTTCAAATTCTTGTATTGAATAAACTATCTGTTGTGAATTACTGTGGAACCACCAGCATCTTAAGCACTTACAGCAAGAGAGATTCAACCCCAAATTATATAAGAAGAACAAAATATGCTCCTGACATAAAATATAAAACATTATGTTTTTTAGAAAAGGCTTAAATTATTTCAGAGTATCTATATTTGAATTTAGAAACCATAATTTAAATAATGTTAATATTAATATTTTAAGAATACAATGACTTTACCATATCTGTAACTAGAATATTAGAGCTCTCCCCATAGGAGGTTCAGTACCATTCATATTATCTCAGGGTCCAAAATCATTGCTGAGCACTTTGTTTCTTTATCCTCTATTGATGAATGTGATCATCAATATTTGCCTTTATTCTTCTTACTCTTCCATTCAGAATGATACCATTCAATTCATTTAAATTGCAGCTAACTGTAAGAGACATTTTCCTGAGATGAATAGTAATATATTATGCATAGAGAACACATATTTTTATATAGTCATTTGTCCTTGGGTACTTGGGTTATTTCCAAACATTGGCTATTGCAGATAGTGCCAAAATAAACATCAGAATGCAAATATGTTTTCAAACTGATTCTTTAGTTTTATTAGGGTAAAAGCCTTGTGTGGAACTTTTAGATTATGTAGAAGTGCTATGTAGGGTTACAGAGAAAATTTTAATATATTTTTAAAGAGACTTAACCAATTTGCAATTATACCAATAGAAGTAGGGTGGGGCCTTTACACCATATTTCTCCCAGTACTGATTATTTTCAGTTTTTGAAGTATAGCATTCTCATTGGTGTGAGATGATACTGGCATTTGATCATTTTATTCCCATTTAAAACCAGTTTTTCTTTTAGCATATATAAATATATATTTATTTATATTTATATTTATATATACATACACATACATATATATATATATATATATACATATATATATATGTATGTGTGCCTGCAAGGCAGATGCTTTACCCACTGCGCCACCGCTTTGGCCCCTCTTTTAACATATATTAAGTGTATAAAATATTATTAGAAAGCTTCAGAGAAGTATATAAGAAGCATTACTTTAATTTGTTAAAAATATTACATGTTAAAACATTAATCAAAATAATTTAAAAACATTGAGGCCAGAGCAGTGGTGCAAGCTGTAGGGCATCTGCCTTGTAAGCTCTAACCTAGGACAGATCGCGGTTCTATCCCCCGGTGTCCCATATGGTCCCCCAAGCCAGGAGTGATCTCTAAGTGCATAACCAGGAGTTATCCCTGAACATCACCGAGTGTGGCCCAAACACTCCCCCCCAAAAAAGAATTTAAAAACAGAAGTGCACTGCAATAATATACAGCTAATCTGAATGAAGAATAGGAGTGTTTTTGTTTGTTTATTTTTCACCCCAATACAGTTGTTAATCTCAATGACTAATTTAAATTTGTATTTATATTTAAGTGAGTGCATGTTATAATATAATACTAGTTTAAATTAGGAGGTAGGGACATATAAATAGTTCAGCAAGTAATATGGTTGTTTTGCATGCTGGCAATCTTGGATCAATCTCTAGTACTGCATATACCAAAATAGTCAGGAGATAGTCAGGAGTGAGCTTTGAATTCAGAGCTAGAAGTCCTAAATATTTCCAGGTTCATCCCCCAAACCATCATGATGATGATGATGATAATAATAATAATAATAATAATAATAATAATAATAATATCAACAGTAATCAACAAAATCAGGTTTTTCCCTCAAAACAATAGAACACAATAAATAAATAACAATATATTTGTCTTTAATTTATGCACATTTAGTCACATTTTCAAGTTTTCTTTTGTGATATGGTGTCTTTTAACATTTAACATTTGTCTACTTACCACTTGAAACATTTCCAGAACTATAGTTACCAATCAAGCTTTGTTGATTAATGAGTGAAATTCATCTTGATTTAAGTAATTTCCAGAAAGTTTGAAAGCAGGCATTAAGCATATTTTTTTCCATTAGATTATTTGGGAATATATTTGAGTATTCATGAGAATGAGAAACATTGGAAAAGAATTTTTCCAAAATAATTTAAACATCAATCGTAGATAAGCATATGACCAAATTCTTGACTTTCTATGGAAATGACTCTTCAGCTCTATGTAGTATATTACAGGAAAATAGAAATGACTAGCATATCTTTCTCACTTTGAAAAACTATTATAATACCTTTTATAAAAATGCACTTTTACTCAGGATTGTCATTTGTTTTTTTTTTCATAAAATTTTTGATATGTCACCATATCTACTAGCTTATCAAAAACTAAGATAAACGTAAACATTTCATGAGTAGGAGTAAAATACATACCATAAAGGTTATATATAATAAAAATAAGTTGGAAAACACAATTATGAATGATGATTTATATGGTCATAAAATGTAGGAATTTCAAATAAGAACATTTAAATAGTGTAATCACAAACAACTAAGAGTGCCACTGTAAACATCTTCAAAATGAGAATTGGAAGACATGATTAATAACTGAGTATCAATGCTTCATAATTTTGATAGTTAAGATGACAAATTGTATTATCAAAGAAGCCAAATGTCGTCATTAAATTGAACTTCATAGCAATTAGCATACTTAAAATATAGTGGCTATTTCATTTTGTACATAGGAAAATGATTCATTGAAAGTTAACTGGAAAATCTTAAATCTCACAGTCATTTAAAACTAGTGCTAAAACCCTAATTTAATTTTTTTGGTTTTATAGTTATATCAAATTGACATTTGCTCTTAGTCTCATATAATATTTTATCCCTTGTACTAGATATTAGTATTTATGTAAAAATAAGACCTGGTATTCATGATAGCATTTATTGTATTATTTTATTGATTCTTTTTAAGTTTAAAATGTCAGAAAAATTTGATCCATGTTCTTTCTTATTCAAAAGAAAGTAAAATATATACATTGTGAGTTTTGATACTGCTATAGTTTATATAAATAAATATTGTTAATAAAGAAACCCAAGTTTGGTTGGGTTACAGTCATCAATTTACAAATCTAGTATTAAAATGTTTTGGTTTTTATATTTCCAGTAATATCCCATGTTTTATATTTATTCAAGGCCTCATAACTACACTCTAAGAAACAATAGTCCAACAAACACTTACCCAGGAAACTGAGTGATATCACATAGTGTAGGACATTTGCTTTGCTGTGATAGACCTGCCAGGGTTTAATCCCTGGCATCCCATATGTTACCCTGAACCTGCAAATAGTAATGTCTGAGCTCAGAACCAGGAGTAACCCCTTAGTTCTGTTGGGTGTAACCCAAAAAATAAAAAAAGAATAAAAGAGGAAAAAAAGAAAGATGAAAAGAAGACGACGATGAGAAAGAGGAAGAAGAAGAAGAAGAAGAAGAAGAAGAAGAAGAAGAAGAAGAAGAAGAAGAAGAAGAAGAAGAAGAAGAAGAAGAAGAAGATTGTCTTTTTTGCATGCCTATAGACAAACAGATGGACATAAGAATTTTGAAAGGCACACCAAATTTATGCCAATTAAATTGAAAATTATATAAAACAGATGTGGTACAGTTCTGTTTTTTCTTGAACAAATATTTCTTTTTATATTTTAATTTTATCTTACTACTTCCTAAGCAAATTTCTTTTCAATAAGAACTATCTTGATTTGCAGAAAAATAGACATACAGACACACATACACCCATGCACAGAATTATTATATGTTTATAAAATCAGGGGTCAGAATGATTGTATAAAAGTTAAGGTATGTATTTATCTTGCATGGAATTAATCTGGGTTCTTTTCTTGGCATTTCATATGGTCCCTTGAACACCCCCAGAGAAATTTCTGGGTGGAGAGTCAGGAGTAAACCCCTGAACATTACTAAGTGTGGCTTAAAAACAAACTTACAAATACATCTAAATTATTCTTAGTAAAGCAGAGTTTTCGATGACAGAAACAAAACAACCCTGACGTCAGAAAACAACACACATAAAAACACACATTTCTAAAAGAGAAGAAGCAAACTAAAGATTTATATTCTATTTAAAAATATATAAATTAGCAAAAGTTTTCAAAAACCATCCAAGGCATTTAAAAACAAAAACCAGGATAAGATGCAGTAATATCAAATAAATACAACTTAAAACAATAGTATATCACTTTTTTACTCATTAAAATATTTTACAGTATTTAAATATGTAATGCAAAATACGGTGTTGATATTTCCATATTGGGGGGGTATGGGCACATTCTATGGTCAGGGTTACTCCTGTCTCTGGGCTATGAAACTCTTAGTAGGCTCAACATGGATCAGCAGCATGCAAGGCATACACCCCATCTGCTTTGCTATCACTCCAGCCCCAATTTTCATATATTGTTTAAATCTATTTCAAAGTTGAAAATTGACCATACCTAGCAATATGCTTAAAATAGTTATAGCTTTAGATAACTTTTAATAAAATATTTATTTTTTGGTTTTGGGGTCACACCCGGTGATGCTCAGGGGTTACTCCTGGCTAGGGGCTCAGAAATCACTCCTGGCTTGGAGGACAATATGGGACTCTGGAGGATTGAACTACAGTTTGTCCTAGGCTTTACCACTTGTGCCATTGTGCCATTGCTCTGGCCCCCAACTTTTTTTTCCCACCCCGCCCCCATACCTGGCCCCCAACTTTTAATAAAATAATTTTATCTGCTGGCATCCTGTTAAGGATGTGACCAGTGATGTGAACAGAAATTTAACTATTCTTGTCATTTTTCTTATCATACATGCCACTGATTACAAGTATTAAATATTGTGAAACAGGAAATATTAAAATATTAAAAATAACAAGATGCTACAATTATTTTACAAGAAGAAATAACAGCCCTATATAATTAATAGAATATTATCAAGTTATTAAATGTTATAAGACTATTTAATGACATAGTAATGGACTTAATATATTAAGAACTGCAGGAAAGACTTTCAATGATATTAAAATTTTAGAAAAATAGGTTCTAAAATGTAGACATTTGCCTCCAAAGCATGTGGAAGGCATCTCTTCCAAGTCATACTCTATCCTCATGTTGACTGCTGCCTTAATCTACTCAATTTATTCCCTTCAACTCACCATGTTTTGTTGCAAATAATCCCTGATTTAGACAACAACCTATAGATCAGTCTAGAGACAAAGGACACTTTTAGCATGCTTTAATCTTCCTTCCTCTTTTTCCTTTTCTCTCTCTCTCTCTCTCTCTCTCTCTCTCTCTCTCTCTCTCTCTCTCTCTCTCTCTCTCTCTCTCTCTCTTGCTCTCTCTCTCTCTTGTTTTTTGCTAACAGTAAATAGTCAGGTGTCATTCTTGGATTGGCACTCAGGAATCATTCCTTGTGGGCTGAGAAACCATATATCAAGGAATGAACCCGGTTTGGCTGAATGCAAGGCAAGGACTTTACTATTTTTCTGAGTCAGAAGCTTTAATCTTCTTAAAGAATACAATTTCTACCCAATGCCACAAGAGTTTGAAGAGGATCAAGGAGTTGAAGTTATGGATAAGTTGATGAATGAAGGGCTTGGTGGAACATAACTGGTGTCTCCAGAGCATTGGGATTTATATCCACTCCCCCCCCCCAAAGAAAAACTTCTTTTCTTCTTTGAATGAGAAATTATGTAATGTATAAATCCATTCTATAAAGGAAATCAACTTATTGACTTCCAGTCTAAATTATAAAACTCTAGGTTGGTTTTATTTTTAGGTACTACATATTTTTTTTACAATATAAATGCATTTTGTCATGTTTTCATTTATTTGGTACAACTTCATTTTTTTCATTTTATAATATTTATTATTTCACCCAATTTTATTTTTCCCTTTGGAAAACATTGATTACTAATTTGAAAGTTCTTTATTTTTTCTTTTTTTTTCCTATGTTCTATGTTGAGATGAAGCTGTTCCTAAAGTAGTTACTCTTGTGTAAGAATTCTGTATGTATATACTTTTGGTTATAGATTATATTTGTTTAATTCAAAAATGCTAGTGTCTAAGGCAGGTCAACAGTAAGTCAAAAGTTTATGGTGAATGATTACAAAGAAAGATTGATGTATTGAAGTGTTTCTAGTCATTGATTGCCATTAGGATTATTCTGATTGCTCCAAAATCTTAGATATCCAGAATGCAAAAAACATGTTTGTAACAACAATTGTAACAACAAATAAAACAATTTAAATTCCTAATCTGAAAAATTTCCCAATTCCTGAGATCAGTCATCTAAAAGTGATAAAATAAAATTAATATTTGGAAATTCAGACACAAAATCAGTATGACCTTCACATAATTTTTTAACTTTTAGAGTTCAGTAGTTTCTTATTCCACCTGTCATAAATTTTTAACCCAAAGTAAAGCAATGATTATTAATAGTTCTATCTAGTCCCTTGATTCGCAACGGTATAAATTCCCAAACTGCAACCCTCCCAAAAATATGAGTTAGGAAGTTTAAATATAGATCTCGATTCAGGCAGTGCAAGGAGCAATGCTTTTGTTTTTGTTTGTACGTCACACCTGGCTGAGCTCAGGGCTTACTTCTGGCTCTGTGTTTAGTGATCACTCCTGGATGCCTTTGGGAGCATATCAGGTGCCAAGAATCAAACCGAGCCATGCTAGACAGGAGCCTTAACCTTGGTATTATCTCTCTGGCCCCAGCTAACAATTCTTTTTATAGTGCAAGCTATATTTTCAATCATTACCCAAGGTTGTGCAGTATCTAGTTCTGTTTAAGAAAATATTACAAATAACAGATATAAATTCCACTATTGCCTGAGAAAGTCTGATTTGCAGTAACAAATTTTACTATGACTAAATAAGTCTTTAATTTCAAAGGCGTTATTCCCAGTATGATCTTCGCGAGGTTCCGTAAAGGGGGGCGCGTTTGACCTCTGCAAACACTGTCATAACAAACTAAGCCCCGTGTTTATGTCTCTGGAGCTGAGAGTTGCTGTGTCCTGCTTCAAACCCCGCTTCGAAAAGCTATGCATTGCAAAACGTGTGTCACTGTAGCCATTAATCCAGACATCACCTCTGATGATTAAAAAATCTGCTTAAATAATTTTATGTATTTTTGTTTTGCAGGTTAAAGTTTTTTTAATATACTATTTACAGTCACGTGGGGGGGCTCGAAAAATGTTTTCTTCTTCCTGGTGGGGGGGGCATGACAGAAAATAATTGAGAAAAACTGCTTTAGAAGTACACCTTTATATATATTCTGAAAATGTCCACCCAAGAATATCATTTCACCTAAAAACAGGATTTTATTAAATAACCAGTGAGTTATGTCACAGAAATACCATAGATGATTATCGAAGGGGAGTGTCACACAAAGATGGCATTTTTTTCCTGTATAAACAAAATTTGTATCCTTTGTGTATCCAGTTTCCTGCTGTTCTCTTTCTCGGGTTTAGCATTGAGGAGTAAATCACATAACGACTGTATGCCTTGGTATTATTTTTCGGGGAATGTAGAAATATTTGGGGAGGTCTTCAGCAAGGTTGTTTGCTTTACTGTCTGACTCACAGGTTTTGCATTTTCAGGACCTTTGATTTTTGACAGACTTGGACTTCTGTAAAACAGCCTAAAAATCGTGAACGTTCTGGTGATGTTCAGGATATTTAGTGTTTCCATAACAACCCTAATAATGAACAACTTCAATGGCATTATCTTCTCTATATAAATTCAGATTGCCTTTAACTTTCCTTCCCCTTAACTTGCATGGCTTGCTAATATGACAGTTTCACCTACTGGTAAGCAACCAGAGAAAAGAGGATGGTTTTCCATAATTTACTTTAAAAAAAAAAAACAACTACTACCGGTACATGCTCCTCACAATATACCTTTGAAAAAAAATGTCTAGTTAGAAAAAAATAGAAAGAAAAAAAAGATTTAACAGTGTTCCAAACTATATCAGGATTTCCTGAGAGGTAGTTGATACAAAATTAAATATATATGTACATATATTTATATATATAGATATATATCAAAATGATAGCAAGGAGAAGAAATTGGCAATATTTGACATAACATTAGAAAAGAAGGCAAAAATGTATAAGAAGTTAAAGTGTTTTAAAACAATTGACTGCACTTGCAAGTTAAGCAGTCATCTCTGTAATGTAACATGGAATTTAAAAATGGTTAAAGGGATTCCATAAATATTTCTATAGTGGATTTAAGTAAAGATGCTCAGAATGAAGTAATTTTTTTAAGAGATCGTCCAATTACTAATTATAATATCCTCTGGGTTAATTTTATTGTTCTTGATTTTGAATTAAAATTCCAATGCATTTACATCTACCACAAAGAAGAAAAAAGAAAAGAGTTTATAAGTAGTTTGTCCTAGAGCTGATATACTTCTTAGTCTCTTCTTTGCCAATTGGACTTCTTAGTATGACAACAGTCTTTCTAGCTGTTGTTATATGTTGAGTATTGACTTGTTGAAACATTAATTAGGAATCTGATAGTGAAATTAACTGTATCTTGTTGACCCTAGAAATAATTGTAATATATTTTATTTAATTTTTCTAGAGTGGAAAAGAACAAAATCTCCCTTGAGCCTAATAAGATTAGCAAAAAAGGACCCAGGGAGAGAGAACTTGGTCTAAATATTTGACTTTTATTAAACAAATATTTATTTGACTCTGGAAATCTTACGGTCCCTGAAGGAGCATTTATTGACTTGAAGGAGACAATCTTATGGGCAGCTTTGTTGGTAGGGGAGCAAAGGAAAAAATTTCACTTAAAATAGTACAGTGAATCTTGTGGGAGACTAAAACTAGGGAGATCAGACTTTATAATTTGGAAATCTCTATTCAGGTGGTATTTTCTCCATAATTTTGGAAAGAAACTAAGATATGAGTTAGAATAGATCTCTTTATAATAAAATCTTTCCTCATTTCATCTTCAAATGTCAATTTTGAAAAATCCCCAGTAGCTGTTTTAGTTTTCCTCAATTAGAATTTTCGTGCTGTTTAAGGGTAACCATGCTCCTTAGTGTGAATAACCAGGTCAAATTTCATGAAAAGCAATTCTGTGAATTGCCTGGCAGTGACCCATAGTATAGCCTAACCCAAGGTATGAGAGAGACTAAGGGTCCATTGAGGCATAAATGGCTTAAATGTTAGAGTGAATAGTGGAGGTTGGTTGAGGGGATATTTTAGGCCTAAAAAGAGGAATAGTCTATGGATGAAGGGAGACAATCAAAAGAATAATTTAAAAGGTGTATGTAAATAGAAGGAGCAATTAAGAAGAAATAGAAGGCAGAAGAGATAAGCGAGCGAGATAAAAGCAGGAGAGATAGAAGCAGAGATAAAAGGCAGAAGGCTCTGAAGATTTTTCAAGTTGAGAAGCCATTTCCACAGCTTTTTGTCCACTGTTTGAAGATAAGCATTTTTTCTGCATTTCTTTGGAATCTTCTAGGTATCAACTAAAATGGGTCTGCAATTCAACACTTAGCTTTATGATATTTCCTGAGTTATGAATGCAAGTGAATTAGTATGCACATTCCAAGAGTTTCACATTTTAACCAATAAAGATTAATTTCTTTTTTTTTTTTTTGTTTTGGGGCCACACCCAGCAGTGCTCAGGAGTTACTCCTGGTTCTGTGTTAAGAACTTGCTTCTGGAAGGCTAGGGGTATCATATGTGATGCCAGGGATTGAACTTTTGTCCATCCACGGTTGTCTGCAAGCAAGGTAAATGTTGTACCTCTGTGCTATCACTCCAGCCCCAGGACAATGGAGATTGAAATCACTAACTTATTTGAAATTTCTAGGAAGAAAATTGCCAGAAGAGGACACAAAGTTAATAAACATGCTGCTGGCAGGTGTAATGGATATTTCTTTATCTCACACTTTGAGCATGATTCAATTTTCAAGTCTCTCATTATTCAGTGAAAATGGAACTTCAGAGTAAATTCCATTTCTAAAACTAACCAAAACCTTAATCACAAATTTTTACACAAAACCTTAACAACAACACTGGATTTCCATCATCCGTATAGACAATAAAAGTAGAAAATCTTTATTTTTTAAAATTATAATTATTATAAGTTATTATAATATATAATTTATATATACATATATAATTTATTATAATTTATTGTTATTATTGTTATTGTATTATTATTATTTTTTTTTGGAGCCACCTCCTGGTTCTGTGTTCAGAAATTGCTTCTGGCTTGGGAGGCCTTATGGGACGCTGGGGGATATAACCGTGGTCCATCTAGGTTAGCTGTTTGCAAGGCAAATGACCTAGTGCTGTGCCACTGATCCTGGCTTGGAGGACCATATGGGTTCCCGGGGATTGAACCCGGGTCCATCCATGATCGGCAGCATGCAAGGCAAGCTCTCTAATGCTATGCTTTCACTCCGGCCCCAAACTCCATCTTCCTTGTAGAAAGATTGAAGACTGCTGACATGGTCAAAAAGTAAACAAAGTGGAAAAAGAAAAAAAAAAAAACTATGACCACCAAAATAAATTTCTGAACCTTTATCAAAGAGTGAAGGTGTGTGTGTGTGTGTGTGTGTGTCTGTGTCTGTGTGTGTGTGTCTGTGTATTTAGAAAGAGGGCTGTACCTCACTGAAGTCTGTTACCCCAAAAGAGATGAAATAACCAAGTACAATGGGGTGTCTGCGTCATCTATTGAGTCTACACAGTGTTCCAGCAACAGACAGTTACAGAATAGGGGATAACATCCTATAGAGATGCTGGAAAGCTGAGTTTAGTATTAGTAGACTTTGAAGCTTTAGGGAGGCTGATTTTGTCATTTAAAGAAAGCATATTTTCAGTGACATACTAAATAATTTATTTTGTGGAAAGAGAACAGGAAGCCAAATAATTTGCTAGACAGATTCCTGTGAGTAATTCTAACTACACCAAGAACTACACCAAGAGTGAGGACTAAAGTCAGGTCCAGTTACAGCAACCACTTTTCATCTTTTTTTAAACAATTCAAACTTTCCATAGCCAGTTACTGGGAATTTGTAGCTCCAGGATTACAGATCTAGATCTTTTGACAGCGGTAGTGCTATATAGGTTGTATACAAGTTGACAGTTATTTAGCTTGTCAGACTTTAGTCCAGAAAACACAGACCCAAGAATAGACTCTTGAATGATGTACCATAATACAATGATGGAGAACAGTTTTATATAGGCCAAAAAAACATAAGGGAATTTCCATTCCTTTCCATTTATGCAAATTAATGTTTAGATAATGCAGCCCTGATTGGTCCTAAGTTAGTTCCTGCGATCTATTTTAATTCTTGGAAATTTGGGGGCTTACTGTACAGGGATTTATCTCCCTGCTGAAAGGATTAATCTGGACACATTTAATTTCATCATGCCAGATGCACCTGGAAGTAACTTCTACCTGCCCCTCAAGGACCTGTTCATTTGGCTTTTTACCTAGAATCAGAATTATCAGAATTATTTCTTTGTTTTTCTTTCTCTTATCAATTTCTCCCATGATCAGATGTTCAGAGCATTAAAGTAGTGGTTTTAAGTTTTCATAATTTTCCCCTTTAAAGTATTCATCCATCATCCATTTCACTAAATAGCCCTTTGAGTTATCCCCACATCATTCAATTCACTAAATCAATTTTGTATATGTTTTTGCAAGATATAATTTAGAACACTGTAAGATCTTCCAAAATGTATATAACACCATTTAGAGTAATTTTCAAGCAGGGGTAAAGTGAACAAGTAACATAACATGTGATATTATATTGTATGATATCCATGTGACAATGTGTAATGTAATGTGCATGATGCTGAAACTAAAACTGATGTGGCAAAACCTTGCCATGATCCAGCCCTAACTTTAACACCACAGCACTGAGCACTAAAGAACTTGATGCCTATAAAAGTAAAATAACATTGAAGATCTTTCAGGCCATTATGAATGGTAAGTTCTATTAAATATTTTATACGTTATGTTGGTTATATTATGATCATACATAAAATCTTTAACATTTAATTTTTGCATACTAATGTTTAGAGATATATTAAACAGTCCTATATTACCCAGAGTTTATTTTTCCATATGACCAGAATTAGATGTTGATACAAGCTCTAATGTCTTGCTCCAGAATCAGTTTAACACATTTCTATTTCTCTAAAGATTTGATTTTAGGAATTTGTGTTGTTACTTACTGAAAAGACTTCACTGGAAGGGAGATTTAATGATATATCTAATTTTTCTCCATCTTGATAAAAATTTTAGATACTAAGAGAAACAAAAGAGACAATTGACTCTCTTGTTTTAGGAATCTGTCTGTTCTCCATTGCTAGCCTTCTCACTGCAGTCATTTATGATGCTAAAATGAATCGGGATGACTGTTGATCAGTAAGAATGCATCATGTTAAATAGCAGATAACTTTCAACAGATGAATGACTAAAGAAACTGTGATACATATACACAACAAAATATTATGCAGACGTCAGAAAACATTAAGTCATGAAATTTTCCTATACATGGATGTACATGGAATCTATTATGCTGAGTGAAATAAGTCAGAGGGAGAGAGAGGCAGAGAATAGTCTCACTCATCTATGGGTTTTAAGAAAAATAAAAGACTTTTTTAAAATAATTCTGAGACAAAAGAGAGGAGGGCTGGAAGATCCAGCTCACAAAATGAAGCTCACCACAGAGTGACGAGGGCAGTCAAATAAATAACTACATTGAGAACTATCATAACAAAGCGAATGAAACAGGGAAATAGAAAGCCTGTCTAGTACAGGCAGGGGTGGAGTGGAAAGGAGGGAGATTCGGGACAATGGTTATGGGAATGTTGTGCTGGTGAAGGGGGGGGTATTCTTTACATGACTAAAACCCAACTACAATCATATTTGTAATCGAGGTGTTTAAATAAAGATATTAAAAAATAGCAGATAGGTGCTGGAGAGATAGCACAGCGGTAGCGCATTTGCCTTGCAAGCTCTGCCCCAGGACCAATGGTGGTTCGAATCCCCGCATCCCATATGTTCCCCTGAGCCTTCCAGGAGCGATTTCTGAGCACAGGGCCAGGAGTATCCCCTGAGCTTAGCGGGTGTGGCCCAAAAACAAAACAAAAAAAAAAAAAAAAACCAACAAAAATAGCAGATAACTTTTCAATTCCATTGAAACTTTATTCTTAGAGAAAGTTTTAGAGTCTTTCCCTAAGGATTCTGGGAATATAAAGCAATATTTACTTTCTGTTTTCTAGAATAATTCATGAAGATCACATGTTATATAACCTTTGTACCTAAACAAATATATAATCTAAAGTATCAGTGACTAGTGCTCATTATTTTCTGTCCCCTTTCTTTTTCCTGAAATAAAAATTCTTCATACACTTTAGTCAACATGTGAATAACTTTCTAAAATTATATTGGCATAATACCTCTCATATTTTGGAGTACAACTAACAGTACTCAGTGCTTGCTTCTGACTCTGCTTAGTGATAACTCCTGGTGATCCTCTGTGAACCATATAGGATGTCCAGTTCAAACATCTGTATATCATGTGCAAGGCAACATCACTATCTGCTCTACTAATATCTCTCTACCTCAACATAGCAGTCTTATTATAAGTATTCTTCCATCAATATTAGATAAATTAAGTGACTATTAATACATATTCAGTAATTTGCCTCTATATACCATAATTGTGATATGTTGAGAACTCATTATTTGGTATGTCTTTCTTTAAAAAGAATATCATTTAATCATTTTAAGAGCCTTATTACATGTTAGCATGTATATCAAATGTATACTACTTTCTACAGAGGATGCTCAAGTTAGAAGTTATTAAATTTATAATTTGATACCATATTCAAATTTATTGAGGCTTGAAGAATTTAGAAAGCAATTTCGGATGTGAATTAATGTGTTTTTATTAGTCTAATTTGTAGGGTTAATGGTTATAAGTACAAAGATTTTTTTAATTAGCAATATAATATTTAGTCACAATTTATACAATAAATATACAAAAGTATCTTAGACTTAAAGTAATAAAATAGTTTGCTTTGTCAGTGTTCTGAACCTGTAACAAATTAATGTGTCAATTTCATATATGTCTATATGCACATGCTCACATGTATGTTTTCACATGTATTTAAATATGTATATTTAAATACACATATATTTTTATTATTTTTTTAATTTTTTTTTTTTTTTTTTTTTTTTTTTTGGTTTTTGGGCCACACCCTGTGACGCTCAGGGGTTACTCCTGGCTATGCGCTCAGAAGTTGCTCCTGGCTTCTTGGGGGACCATATGGGATGCCGGGGGATCGAACCGCGGTCCGTCCTAGGCTAGCGCAGGCAAGGCAGGCACCTTACCTCCAGCGCCACCGCCCGGCCCTATTTTTTTAATTTTTATTGTGACCAAAGTGCATTACAAATCTTTCACTGCATCATTTATGGTGCATAGTGACAATGAATGAGGGGCATTTCCACCACCAGTGCTGTCCTCCCTCCGCCCCTATTCCCAGTATGCATCCCATATCTCCCTCCTCTACTTCCCAGTATGCTAGTGCAACTGGTCTCCACTTCACAGCTTGTTGTAGATTGAGCATCCATTCCACCGTCATTGAAGATAAAAAAGATAAGAAAAAGGGGAGAAAAAATTTGGTGACAACTACCAAAAAAAGAAAGAAGGGATAGAAAAAAAAGAAAGAAAAATGGAAGAAAAAAGGGAAAAAAATGGACCCGGCAAATAAAAATAAATAAATCTCTAAATAATAATCACACGCGTGAAAAAGAAAGAGAAAAGTGGAAGGAAAAAGAGAAAGAAAATAAAGTCAAAAACTAACAAATTGAAACAAAACAAGAAAAAGTATGGGTGCTGGAGTGGTAGGGTTTGGCGTTCCCCCCACTTTTTTTTTCTTTTGCATAGGCACAGTAAGCATTGGGGAAGAAAGGGAAGTCCCGTGGCCTAAGATATTCAGGGTTTCTCCATCCTTGAAGTATACCATCATGGGATCAACCCCTGGCTCCATATATACTCATTACCCAATCCCAAAGGCTTTTTTTGTGATGCCAGGAAAATTTCCTCTCGGTTGTGTGTGAGAAAATCAAGCCACTGTATCTAGCAATCTTGGTATTTGCGCAGGTTATAGGTCAGGGTCTCAGATAGTCTCTAGGTTCTAGAGGTTTTCAAGCATAAATAAAAATGCAATTTACGGATGTATCTGACAAACATTTAATAAAGTCATATTTCATATAAGTGGGGGTGACTTGTTCAGTTAATATGGGAAATAGCTAAGTGTATCAAGAATATTAATTTATACTGCAAACCAAAGATAAATTTTGAAATGGAAAAAAATATAAAACTATAAAAGTAAGATAATAAAAGTTTGCATAACTACTTGAGAATGTGACTATATTCTTTGTTTCAGCATGGTATCATCTCTGTAATACAATTCTGAGAATTGATGGTTTATTAGAGCTTTATATAAAATGAAATAATCTTGGGGCCCTTTTTTAAAAAAAAGAAATAATCTAAAATATATTGTTAAATAAAATAGGTTTTCTGCATCACAAAATAAAAAATATCTTAGTAGCGAAGCTCCTTCATTAACAATACTGTAGACAGTGCCAAAAGAGAGAGAGACAGAGAAAAACAGAGAGAAAGTGAAAGAGAAAAAAGTGAGAATGAGAAATGCAAATTGTAGTCCTAGAGAGAGACACAAGGGTTGAAGGGAAATGGACGGGGTGGGGTGGGGTGGGGGGCATTGGTGATAGTTGCATTGGTGAAAGATGGTGTAATTGTATTCCGATACCCAGCAATGAACAATTTTGTAGCCACAGTGCTTAAATGAAACAATTAAAAATATCGAAAATAAATTCAATGAAAAGTAAATAAATGTATACCATATATAGTCAAGTATAAATTTGTGCTGAAAAACCCAAACTTGGTTTACATTCAGGTCTTATAGGTTATTTGATTAAGTGAGCATGCACCAAATCAAATGCACTTAGTCTCCAGTCGTCTTCTGCCGTCTGCTGGAGGGGCAGTGCTTCAGGTCAGTCCGCAATGCTCGCGCCTGAGCATGAGAGGTAGGTGGCTGAACTGAACTTTATGCCACTTAACTATTTAACACACAATATCTGCGCTTTGTATGAGACTGACAGCAGTGTTGATGATAAAATTTGTGAACTCGGGCCCGGAGAGATAGCACAGCGGCATTTGCCTTGCAAGCAGCCGATCCAGGACCAAAGGTGGTTGGTTCGAATCCCGGTGTCCCATATGGTCCCCCGTGCCTGCCAGGAGCTATTTCTGAGCAGAGAGCCAGGAGTAATCCCTGAGCAATGCCGGGTGTGGCCCAAAAACCAAAAAAAAAAAAAAAATTTGTGAACTCAGTGATGATGACAATGTCTATGCTAACACCCTTACAGCAAATTCAGCTGAAGTTCTGTTTGGACATACAGATGATGAGGAAGAAGAATCCAGTTCTGAAGGATTTTAATCTTTGTGATTTAGCTTGATTACCTGTTAAACTATGATTTTCTGCACTTTATTGAAAGTGTTAAATTATTGTTGCTAGTTTATAGTTTTTCTATAGCAATAAATATTGAAAAAAATTAAGCTACTGATTACTCACTTATTGTAGTTGTTTTGTGTATATAATCTTATTTTTGAAATTATCAGTGGCTGCTGCATTTTCCACTTCAGCTTATATATGAGTCACTAAGTTTTCCCAGTTTTTAGGGTAATATTAAACGGTCGGCTTATACTCGGATAGGCTTATATTCAAATATATAGGTATATAAGTTAAATTAAAATAATATAAATATAAACTAAATTAAATAAGCAATTCAAATCAGGTTTTATGTGGTATAGTCAATGGGAAATTACATTAGGGAATATGATAAAAAACGTTTAGTTTTAGTATGACATTTTAAGATTTTGAAACAGATTTTAAAATATACAATCAAATATAAAGTATGGGGCTGAAATGATAGCTTAGCGGTAGGACATTCTCCTTGCATGCTCAGATTTGATCCCCAGGAACCCAACCCATATGGTCCCCTGAGTTGCCAACAACTGAGCACTGTTGGGTGTGGCCAAAACAAACAAATAAACAAACAAAAAAGGTATAAATTGAACATAGCAAAAACACATTTCAAGAGAAAATAGAAAATGAAATTTAAATATGATTCAAATATGAACACTTATTAACTGCACTTCAAAAATTATAATGATTCCTTAAGTCCTTTAGTTTACTTCTTACATTTTTAATGTTCCAATTTATAACCTGTATGTGACCTACATGTAATCTACATCTGCATATGTATATTAGAATTTAGATCATCTTACCTACATATGATAAAAAGTAAAATACAATTGTTTAATTTCTATTCTATATGATATAATGGTCCTTTCTCGAGTTGTTTTTAAAAACTGCAATTTATAATACTTAAGGTTATTTTTTGTTTGTAAATATGTTTGTTTTGGTTTTGGGGCCACACCTGGTGATGATCAGGGGTTATTCCTGGCTATGGGCTGAGAAATCGCTCCTGGCTTGGGGGACCATCTGGGATGCCCATTGATCAAACCATTGTCCGTCCTAGGCCAGCCACATCTAAGGCAAATGCCCTACTGTTGCACCACTGCTCCAGTTTCAATACTTAAATGTTTTATAACTCAAATTCTTAGAGTATAAGCAGTCCTATAGTTTGATCACTTAAAACTATTAGCGAGGCTATACATATGAGGTTAACTCTGAGAGCTTATTTCAAGTTGTTTAATGTTGCCATTTAATCTCTACTGAAAATCTTGTAATTAAGGGTCAGTTATTATATTCTTTCTTGCTTCCCTATCAGTCAACTTGAACTGAAAAGCCATTTATAATGAGTTAGAATAAGGAACAATCACCACAAAAACAACTGTTTCTTCTTTCTCATTCTCCTTCACTACCGTGAGTTTCTAAGCCAGGTCTGAATAAAATTTTATCTTGAGATTGTTGTGAGGTTTAGAGAATTCCTGTATTGCCCATGTAGATCCCAAACTAAGTGAAAGTATTGCTCCATCAAGGTGGGACAAACTTACTTTCTCAAATGTAAATGTCTAGAACAAGGAGAAGCTCTGATTACAAGTCAGTTCCAGACAATTTGATCACATACTGAGTTGTTTAAATAAGGTGGCTCATGCATAAAATTAATTGCAATTCCTGGAGTTCACAAAATGATCCAAGGGTGCTGCATATCACTTAATAATTGCCAGAGTAATCTGTCTTCAGTGTGTTAGGTCACTGAGGGAGAGCTTGAATTTATTCTTCATTACAATCAAATGTAGGAAACTCACACATTTCCTCTGGCCATCTGGCAAGTAGTATATCAAGTCAGTAATATGACTTCACCCCAAAATCTAATTATTATTCAAACATTAATAAGGCAAACTCGATAAATAGCTTTAAACTATTATCCCATAAAATGGAAGGCTAGGTTTAACATCAAAAAGGAATGTGAAGAAATAGCTTCTTATGCAAGCTATTCAGAGTAAAAAGAAAATTTTTCTACACCACTAGAATTTCCCTGAATTACTAATGGATGCTCACCTTATTGATAATAAAATATGCCTTTATTCTTCATTTTAATTTTAATTTATACTATTACTTTTCAGAAATGTAATAATTATTTTAAATAAAGTTGGATAAATCTAATAAAAATATAAATCTAATATGGTATTCAGAGTAATATAAACTTTATTACATCTGGAAATACAATGAGCTTCTTAAAATTACCTTATAGGTATTAATGAATGTTAAGGATGACTTAGATACATTCTGTGTCTTGACACACCTATAAAAATTGTGGCCCTTAGCTGGAGAGATAGCATGGAGGCAAGGTGTTTGCCTTACATGCAGAAGAACGGTGGTTCAAATCTGGCATCCCATATAGTTCCCCGAGCCAGCCAGGAGCAATTTCTGAGTTTAGAGCCAGGAGTCACCCTCAGTGCTGCTGGGTGTGACCCAAACCTGCCCCTCCAAAAAAAAATAAAAAAATTGTGGCCCTTAAAGTTAGGAACCTATTATCCACTGAGCACAGTGAGTGTCAGTGTGGCTCTTGAAAATTGCAAGATGGGAGTCCAAAACAAACAAAGAAGTCTTAAAATACTCTCACCAGTTGAAAATACATGTTATGAACAAAGTTTGTTGTCCTGTATATATTCCACGATTTTAATTTTATGATCAGTTGTGATACTTTTTGCTATTTTTCCTGATTCCTACATCTTCAGTGCTTATATTAACCAGGAAGTAGTCTGAGTTGTTGATGTGTTATGATTGTACACATGCATTCTGACATGCACTCTGACATAGAGCACTTCTAACTTTTTTTACAGGAACATACCTTTTTTGGTGTCTTGCTTTTTTTGTGGATATTACTTTTTATTATTGTTTTGGGGTCATAACCAGCGTTGCTCAGAGCCATAACCTGCAGTGCTCAGACCCTTGCCTCTGCACTAGAGAATCACTCCTGGATAGCTTGCTCAGGAAACTAGATTGGATGAAAGGAATCAAAGCGAGTTTGGTCTATTCACTCTATTATCACTAAATCCCCTGATCTTGCTTTAAAAAGTCTCAAGAGGGACCAGAGAGAAAGACAGCAAGTAAAATGCTTGCCTTGTTTGCACTAACCCAGGTATGATCCCCAACACAAATAATCTCCCAACTCCTGTTAGGAGTGATCCCTATGCACAGTGCCAGGAGTAAGTTTCTAATTGTCACCAGGTGTCGGTTAAAAGCAAAAACTATATAAAACCTACCCCCCCAAATATTCCCAATTCTTATATATTAATCAAAATAACCATATTTAATTGAAGATATACAAACTATTTTAGCTATTTATATTATAAAATATCACAGTTTAGAGGTTACCATAAATCATTAGCAGTTCTGTTATGGGATCGGAGATATAAATAGTACAAGCGGTAGGGTGTTTGTCTTGCACACAACAGACCCAGAATGGACATTGGTTCAAATCCAGGCATCCCATATGGGCCCCAGAGCCAGCCAGGAGTGATTTTCTTTTCTTTTCCATTTTTTTGGGGGTGGGGTGGGGAGTGCACATCCAGTGATGATCAGGGGTGGGGTGGGGTTTCCTGGCTCTGCGCTCAGAAATCGCTCTTGGCGCAGGGGACCACATGAGATGCTGGGGATTGAACCCAGTCTGTCCTGGGTCGACTGTGTGCAAGGCAAACACCCTACCACTGTGCTATCTCTCTGGCCCCCAGGAGGATTTTCTGAGAACAGAGACACCTATACTTGAGTGTAGCCAGGTGTGACCCAAAACCCCAAAAGAAAAAAGTTCTATTATACCAATAATAGGTATTTCAGTTATTTAGTTATATTATTAAAAAAGCCTGCACAGAATAAATTAATTTACATAATTAAATATGGAAATAATTAAGAAATAATTATTTCTATTGGGAATATTTTATCCTAATTCAAATAAATAATTAAGTATTTAAATTGGGAATATCACATCAAAGAAAATACATATTCTAAATTTTTTGACTATCTGATTTTACAGTGCAAAATAAGAATTCATGATTTAAATTATAAATGTTTATTTGAATGTTTTCCTTTTAATATTCTTTGGAAAAATTTAATGTGATATTTCCCTGTGGTGTACTGATTTTTTACATAATGTATTCCTGAGTACTAATCCTGAAAATTATTTGTATACTTTTTGATATTTAAATTTTCACTTAATTACCAATTTATATCCATTATTTCCATTTTGGGTATTTGTACTGTTCTACATAAAGCTACTAAATCTCATATTGTTGGTGTAAGTAAGGTTTTATAATTCTGTTGTTTATGTCTTTAAGAAGTTTTTATAAATTGTTTTATATTATCCTTCTACTTAATTATTCTGACACAAAAATGTCCCTTAAAGATAGTTTCTATGTAATTTCAGAGCAATTACACATAAAATTTAAAATGTATAAAATCTTTTCTCAAGTTATTTTAAACTGTTTTGTTACTCTTCTGCATTATCAAATTCTTTTAAGGAAAAATACATATATCTAGGAGAGAATTTAATTGAGGAACTGGTAACTAAGTACCTTATCAATGGAGATTATTAACCTAGTGGTAATAAAAATGATTTTTCTATTTTTCACCTTTATTAATGCAATAATTAATAGTCAATTATTTACCTGCTGAGTTATAGTAAAACAATCTGCAATCAAAACACAGTTTCTCATATATTTTAGAATGGTATTTATTATTTTGAAGTTCATTTGATATAATATTAATTATTAGGATTCATTCACATAAATTTCTAACCCAAACCTTTCTCCAGAGTTTTCATTTATATCCATCATTTTCTCGTCTCAACCCACATCTCCTGACCTGTACTATGGTAAGCTTCTTTCAATAGATAATTTCTATTCTAATTCAGCAAATGTATAAATTTTATAAAGTAGGGTAAAACACAATTGCCACCTTTCTTTTGTTCTCTAGAAAAAATAAGCATAGTTTTTGAGGCATGTGTTAGTTCTTATAACTGTTAATGTGATCATGTATTTGTACTCACCCTCCTCCACTTTTCTCTCTAGTAACATTAAAAATATCACAAATTGTTTCTTTGATAATTATTTTATTTGTGATTATTTTGTTTGTTTTCTGAACCATACACAAGTGTGTTTTAAGTTGTTTTAAGTCTTAGTCTTGGCTTACTCTTGGCTCTGAGATCACAAATTGATCTTGGTGAAGATCAGGGAACCATTATTGTGCTTGGCAACGTACCAAGGTCAGTCTCATACAAGGCATTATAGTATCAGGCAATCTTTTTATATTTATTTTAAGTAGTAAATGCTAAGACAGCCTTTGGTTTAGAGCACAGTTTTATATTCAGTGTGTTTAAAATGTCTCTCAAAAATATATTGAAATATAGTTAGTCACTTACTTTAAAGTTTCTTAAAAACTTATTAATAAGCATTTTCTTTTTTAAAATAAAATATATATTTAAGTACCATGATTACAAGTATGATTGTAGTTGGGTTTCGATCATAAACAAAACACTCCCCTCCACCAGTGCAACAGTCCCACCACCAATTCCCCCTCCCTCCTTCACAACCCCTGCCTGTAGTTGAGAAAGGCATTCTACTTCTCTCTCATTAAGATTGTTTGTTACTGTATGTCTAATATTGTATGATAGTTATTAGTGTAGTTATTTCCCTAACTGCACTCACCACTCTTTGTGGTGAGCTTCATATTGTGAGGCCGTCCTTCCGACCATCACCTCTATTGTCTCTGGGCATTATTACCATAATGTCCTTAATTTTTCTTAAAACCCAAAGATGAGTGAGACTATTTTCTCCATCTGACTTATTTCACTCAGCATTAGATTCCATGTACATCCACGTATAGGAAAATTTCATGGCTTCATCTCTCTTGATGGCTGCATAATATTCCATTGTGTATATGTACCACAGTTTCTTTAGCCATTCATCTGTTGAAGGGTATCGTGGGTGTTTCCAGAGTCTGGCTATTGTAAATAGTGCTGCAATGAATACTGGTGTAAGGGATTTTTGTATTGCATTTTTGAGTTCCTAGGGTATTTTCCTAGAAGTGGTATAGCTGGATCAAATGTGAGCTCAATTCCTAGTTTTTTTGAGGAATCTCTGTATTGTTTTCCATAAAGGCTGCACTAGACGGTATTCCCACCAGCAGTGAATTAGAGTTACTTTCTCTACATCCCTACCAGCACTGATTGTTCTTGTACTTTGTGATGTTTGCCAGACTCTGTGGTGTGAGATGGTACCTCATTGTTGTTTTGATTTGCTTCTCCTATGATTAGTAATGTGGAGAATTTTTTCATGTATCTTTTGGCCATTTCTATTTCTTCTTTGTGGAAATATCTGTTTATGTCTCCTCCCCATTTTTTATGGGGTTAGATTTTTTTTCTTGTTAAGTTCTGTCAGTACCTTGTATATTTTCGATTATCCCCTTATCTGATGGGTATTGGGTGAATAGTTTCTCCCATTCTGTGGGTGGCTTTTGTATAATTACTTTTCCCAAATTTAATAAGCGTGTTTCTAAATGTGTTTGAAGTTGTGCAGGGAATATCTATATATGTCTGCTTTCAATGTGTGTAAATCTGAAATGGAGAATAGCTAGATTTTTTAGAGGTACCTTGCATATATGCAGGATATAAATGTCATTTATAACTTGTGATGACCTTTCACTGGTCAATCTAATATTATTAACAAAAGTAGACTTTCATCTTTCTGATGCTATTTCATTTTCTTATTAAATTTGATAGACCCTATAAAGAATTGCTGATTTAAAAATTGGAGTCTGGCAGTTCCTTGTTCACCTCCTTTTGTTACTGGAAGTGCTTTCAATATTCTGATATTTATAATCATATCTGTCAGATTTAATATAACCTATTTTTGTTTTCTTTAGAATATTTATTATAATGGACTGTTGTTCTTGATCAAATCTATTTTCATTTCATTTTTTATTCTTTATGGATTTAAGATTATGGTCATAAATATTTACCTCCATTCATAAATATTTTTATTTGACTACCTCAGTATAAACAAAATAACTTTTAACTTAAAAAACTATTTATTAATGTCTATAAATTATGATTATTTTATATACTTTTGAGACAATGGTTATAAGTAAAATTTGATCTATAGTTGTTTCTATTTAGATGTTAATTAAATATTTTAACATTATGAAAGCAAATGGAAAAAATGGACAACAAATGACAACCTAAAATTTTGTCACATTTTCTAGAGATGTATTTTTTCAAATATGACATTCTAATATTTTGCTTGTTAAGCAATGATTCTCTGGAGAAGTCATTTATATCTTTCCATAATATATATTGCTACAATTTTACTTTAGTGCCTGCATTTTGTTCCATTATGTTTTTAGCAAACCTTTTAAACGTATCTCTAGTGGTTTGACAGTTATTTGGACTTTTTCTGATTTTTCTTGTCTTATAAATGATATTATACAATTTAATGATTTATTTTGTTTGGTTTGGTGTCAAACCTGTTAGTATTCATCTTTATCCTAGCTCTATACTCAGGGATTACTCCTAATAGTGATTGCAGGGCTATATGCAGTGTTGGGTATTGAACCTAGGTCAATCACATGTCAGGCCAGGAACTTAACCATGGTACTATTGCTCCAGTCTATGTAATGCTTAATAATTTAATTCAAAAAGTATGCTAGGCATTGAAATAGGATTAGTTTTACTTAATTTTTGTCCCAAGTGGAGAATTATATTCTCTATAATTTGAGTGCATATATACATATATCCTGGTTACTAAATAAATATATATGTATATTATATGTAAATATATGTCACAGTTTGTACATTTTATCAACTGTTTGCTGTCTGAAATTTGTGTTTCATAAATTTAAGAAAGGTTTTATGAGCACCTAATACTTAACAAGACACACTAGGCATAATGACTATAGATAAACTGAGATAGTTACATACGAATCAGTAGGTAGTATAGGTTATGATTAAATATATAGATACATTATAAAATAGAGATATTATAATTACTTGATCATATTTTAAAATAATGCTATCTATGATGTGATTTGCAGATAAATGCAGGTTTAGAAAAACCACAAGTTCTGAAATTGGGGTTTATAATTTTCTGATAGTCTAACAGTAATTTTTTGAGTGCTTACTTTAAATATAAAAAATTAAATATAATATATTTTATTAAGATCCATAATTTATGTTGTTATATTTGATATTACTATATGTTTATCTAATAAAATTAGAAAACAAATTAAACTAGATAATATTATAGTTTGAGAAACATTATATTAGTACATTATATTTTTATTATATCTACAAAACTCAAATAAAGTTAAACAGCACATAAGTTACACGTAGAAATAAATCTTTTTTAAAAAATGTTTTCCAGAAGCCAGGAAGGTGGCGCTAGAGGTAAGGTGTCTGCCTTGCAAGCACTAGCATAGGACTGACCGTGGTTCGATCCCCCGGTGTCCCATATGGTCCCCCCAAGCCAGGGGCGATTTCTGAGCGCATAGCCAGGAGTAACCCCTGAGCGTCAAACGGGTGTGGCCCAAAAACAAAACAAAAAAAAAATGTTTTCCACAGCAAGAGAAAAATTCTGCAAATATTTTGGAGAAAGTAACAGTAAAGATTCTAAAGGAGACAGGGCCCGGAGAGATAGCACAGAGGTGTTGTTTGCCTTGCAAGTAGTCGATCCAGGACCTAAGGTGGTTGATTTGAATCCCAGTGTCCCATATGTTCCCCCGTGCCTGCCAGGAGCTATTTCTGAGCAGACAGCCAGGAGTAACCCCTGAGCACCGCCGGATGTGGCCAAAAAAAAAAAAAAAAGATTCTAGAGGAGTTAATGATAATTAAGATTATGTGACTATACACATATTTTAATAAATAATATGGCTCACAAGGCTAAAGCTGGAATACTCATGAGTTTGAACCACTGGAAAATTAGCACATATCCTGGATAGACAGGTAGGGATTACCACAAATCTGAGAAAACCATATTATTATAGTATAACTTCTCATAGGTATTTCCTTTGATTAAAACATGGAAAGAGTTAAGTCAAAAGATTGTATCTTTAATTGTGCTTTCTCACTACTAACTCAGTATAACATTGGTCATAGCAAATGGAATAAAAGCAACAGTGAATACCATAATGCTTTCCCAGGCATGTTAAGAGAAAATATTATAGATAGCTCAGAATTAGTAAGAGTTTAAGAAATATATAGTCAAACTAATTCTAGTGGTTTACTTTTTTACTTATCACTATTGTTATTACCCCTATTTAGTCAAACTTATTCTTATTACAATGATAGTTTGTTCAGTTATTCAACATAGTGAATACTCTATAATTGATTATTCATAGTTACATGATAATCCTTATTCAAGTTTACTTTGATATAATTTAAAGGGGAGGGTTTTTTTAAACATTTTAGAAGATAATTAAGGCTTGTCATAAGGACATTTCATAATTCTTTAAAATAAAATACTAGTTTAATTTTCCTGCTGCCAGTAACTGCAAATACTGATTTTTACATCTGTTTTTCATGTTCATATGGTTGAACATAAGTTTTCTACACACTGTTCTTATACATACATTCTGATACATATTATAACCAATCTATTATTTTATTGTATATTGATTAAATTGCTACTTGTCTGATAAAAATATAAAATTTTATTTCTATTATACTCGCCATTTTATTTAAATATTTTATAAGAAGTCAGTAACTTTTGTTCCTATTTATTAAATATTTTTTAAAAACCACTGGAAAGAGTTGTTTATAGCTTAAGTTAACTTAAACAAAGTAAGAACAAAAAAAAAGTGAGAACATTAAAAAATTTTCCTGGGGCCGGGCCGTGGCGCTAAAGGTAAGGTGCCTGCCTTGCCTGTGCTAGCCTTGGACGGACTGCGGTTCGATCCCCCGGTGTCCCATATGGTCCCCCAAGCCAGGAGCAACTTCTGAGCGCATAGCCAGGAGTAACCCCTAAGCGTTACTGGGTGTGGCCCAAAAACCAAAAAAAAAAAAAATTTTCCTTAGGAACAAAAGTAAGTTTTCATTTTTACAAATACATCTTAACTGTTTTAATTTTCAAATTTATATTTTCTGACACATAATTTGCCTTCATAGAAAAGTATAAACCACAATGTTTTATAAAGTTTGTGTGTGTGTGTGTGTGTGTGTTTTGGGGCCATACCCAGCACACACAGGGGTTACTCTGGGCTCTCCACTCAGAAATTACCCCTGGTAGACATGACCTTACCCACTGTGCTATTGCTCCTACTCTTATCATGGTTTTCCAGTGGGTCTTTATCTTCAATAACTAGACCTTGTTTTGTTGTTGTTTATTACTATTATTTAAGTCACAAACTAAAATTATTAAACTTTTAACATGATTTCAATGTAAATGTCTCAAACTACTCTTTCATTAAAAAAAAGAGTACTTCCATATGTTAAATCCTACAAAAAATAAATGTGTGGTAAGTTTTATGTCCTTGATTTTTCCCTCCATTTCCAGAAAGTCGAAGGAGCCTTGAGCATGTCAACTTTTGAGAGCTTTCCGCGATTTGTGATACTCTAGACATTGTTTTGTGTATACACAGGTCCTTTTTAAAGTGAGCAGCATTTCAGTGTATGAAATACTTTACAGTCTTTTCATTTGGTTAGAAAGGTTGCCTTTTGTTTATTATCTTTATAACTATAACTCTTATAAACATCATGTACTTGTGAGGTGTTATATAAAGTTCCTTGTCTCTGAGATAAATATATGGAAATAGATTGCACATTATTTATTGAATGTATTTTTATCTTTTAAAGAAATTGTGAGCTTTTTTGTCACAGCAACAACTGTCATATGGCATTCTCACCACAGTAATATTAGAGCTTTCTTTCCATTTTTTCATACTCATCAGAAAATGGTATTATGAAATATTGTTATTGTTTCATTATACTTGATTATAATAGTATCCATTAACTTAAGAGGTTATACTGCAATGAATATTACAAATTTTATTTTTAAATAATAATGGTTTTTATTTAAACACCATGATTACAAACATGTTTGTAGTTGGGTTTCAGCCATAAAAAAGAACAAACCCCATTCACCAATGCAACATTCCCACCACCAATGCCCCTCCCTTTCCATTAGATATTTTTTACATCTTTTACTTCTATGATTATAATGATACTAATATTGAGCTTTTGATATTTCTGTAACAGTGCATGAGTTTGTTGATTTTTTCCTCCAACATTTTGTTAAACAAGATTTCAAATTTTCTGTTTCTACGTCTCCAAGTTCAATCACATATCCTTGTATACAGGATTAATAGTATAGGCTAAAATTTAAGAAAAAAACATATAAAAATATATTTCCAAACTATAATCAAAGAGAAACTAATCTTTAAAAATTAATATGTATCATAAACTATAACTAAAATGAAATTTGAGAATGAATAGTATTTTAATTCATAAAAGTTGCTTGCATTATTTTCAATAAAATATTTTAATAATCTTTCCCCCTCCTATTTTTTTTTTTTTTTTAGTTTTTGGGTCACACCCGGCGGTGCTCAGGGGTTACTCCTGGCTGTCTGCTCAGAAATAGCTCCTGGCAGGCACGGGGGACTATATGGGACACCGGGATTCGAACCAACCACCTTTGATCCTGGATCGGCTGCTTTCAAGGCAAATGCCACTGTGCTATCTCTCTGGGCCCAATCTTTCCTCCTCCTAAATAATTTATTTTCCATGTATATCATGACTCTTTTCTTAGAATCCTATTATAATATAGGTGAGAAAACTTGAGAGTTATGTTTTTTAGAGAATGAAAGATGAATGAATTTGTGTTTGCTCAACCTTCTTTGGTTCTAGAAAATTACAGTAAGTCAATGAGAAAAAAAAAGAGAGATATAATAGATTTGCTTACTCAAATGAAGGTAAAAAGAACTAGGTTTAACAATATACAGTGCTTAAATTTAATCCTTTAGTCTACAACATTCATATTTATACAATCTCAATGAATCAATTAAATAAAAAACATTTTCTATGTTATAAATGACAAGTCATTCTGTACAGCTGTTATTTTCTATAAAACATGGCATCACTGATGAACCAATTGTTTTTTTTTGTTGTTGTTTTTTTTTTGTTTTGTTTTTGGACCATATCCTGCAGCAATCAGGGGTTATTGCGAGCTCTGCATTCAGAAATCGCTCCTGACAGACTTGGGGTTCATGTTGAATGCTGGGCATCAAACCCGGGTCTATCCGGTTTCAGCCGCATGCAAGACAAATGCCCTACCATTGTACTATTGCTCTGCCCCCAATGAAACAATTTTAATTTATATTCTCAGTATAATACAATGGTTCCTTGCATAGGACATAAAATTTTTACCAATCTGGATCAATTTCTACTCATTATTGTATTCATAGAATAGTTTCTTAGCATAAACAAAGATAATAGTATTTCTGATTATTAGGACCAAACAAACATCATTTAGCTATCACAGTTTTTATTTATAAATTGTCTATCTTGTGGTAGATATTCCACTATATAGTTTTATACATTGTCTTTTTTACAATAAATTCTCCTTTACAAAAACTCCAAATTAAGTAGTTCCTTTTATTCCTTCCTGTGAAAAATCTGAGACTAGGTCAGATTAAAAAATTTGCTAATCATATAATAACTATTAAGTAGTAAAAATAGGACTATAGGGGCCGGGCGGTGGCGCTCGAGGTAAGGTGCCTGCCTTACCTGCGCTAGCCTAGGAGACGGACCGCGGTTCGATCCCCCGGCGTCCCATATGGTCCCCCAAGCCAGGAGCGACTTCTGAGCGCATAGCCAGGAGTAACCCCTGAGCGTCACCGGGTGTGGCCCAAAAACCAAAAAAAAAAAAAAAAAAATAGGACTATAAATCCTATTTGGAACCACAGAGGTTGAACTTTCCACTTCATAATGTTTCTTCACTTGGGCAGAAATGATGTCTCCAACCAGATTATGCTTTTCTGTGAGAATTCCAGAAACATCTTGTTCACTATCCACAAAAAGTTAGTAGCAATTTCTGACCAGCACAACTGTGAATAAACCCAACGTCTCCAAATTTTCTTTGAGCTAAAGCAAAAAAAAAAAAAAAAAAACAACAAGCAAAATTCAGAAAATTGAAATATAACTCAATGGGAGAACACTTGCTTGGGCATGTAATGTTCTAGTTTCAGTCTTCAAAGTCTAGTAGAGAAAAAATATATAATTTTGGTAATATGCTTTATTTACATAATTTTTTTCATAAATAATTAAAAGTACTTAAAGTACAAAATATACTTCATAATTAGAATGAACTTAAGCGAATCTTGATAAAGAGTCATTTTTATCAAAAAAACAGTTTTTTTGTTCTTGTTTAACAGCACTTGGCAATGCTCAGGGCTTATTCATGGCTCAACTCAGAGATTACTCTGATAGGCTCTGGGAACCATAAAGGGTGCCAGGAATTGAACCTAGTTTGGCCCCCTGCAATGCAAACATCTTAGCCACTGTATTATTATACATCCACTGACTGTATTTAATAGTGTTTTTATCACAACATTGAGGAGAAAAAAGTCTTTGGCCTTCAAAATGAAATCATATTAATACAAAATTAATTAATTAATACAAAATTAATACAAAAATACAAAATACAAAATTAATACAAAATTGCTTTCCTTGATCCAAAGTAATATGTACTGAGCATATCCTTTTTATGTAAGAGGTACAATGTTTGGTCCTGGTTTTGACATGTTCTCCTGAATATAGTCAGAGTTGAAAAGTCTTTCAGATCTTCTAAATGTGGGCCTCAAATAAGCAAAATCAAAAAAACCCAATATTAACTAAAAGATCAAATTATAAAAGCATCAAAAACAAATATGAGACAATGACCCTGCTTTCCTTATATCTTTCTTTTCTTTTTTTCTGTTTTATTTTTGTTTTTTGGGGGGCCACACCCCTTGACACTCAGGGGTGCCTTCTGGCTATCCACTCAGAAATCGCTCCTGGCTTGGGGAGATCATATGGAACACCAGAGGATCAAACCGCTGTCCATCCTAGGCTAGGGCTTGCCTTACCTCTAGTGCCACTACTCCGGCCTGCTTATATTTTTTTATTTGAAGTCATAATTTCCAATGATTTATCAATAATTTTGATATTTTTATATGCAATAAAACAGCAGTTGAACAGTCTACAAGTATAAGTTATTCGAATTTGATTCAACTTAAAAAATATATATTTTATGAAATACCCAGTAATACACTAATACAAGACTTCTATGATGGGTCTTTTTTCACTCTACATCCACCCATAATATCTATTAGACATGCATCTTTCTTTCTCTCTCTTTTTAGATTTTTTTTCTGCCCTCACACTTCTCTAAGTACATTTGTTCAAATAAAGACTATTTTTCTGCAAAAATAATATTGAGCACAATTCCTTTGCATGGTCAATTAAGCCTGTTGCTACATTTCTTTTTTCACAATTATTTTTACCAGAAATCTTTCTAATTCAAATTTTTCTCCTCTTACAAACACTGTCTTTGTATTCATAAATGTCTTTACATTATTCTCTGCCTGGTGACCTCCTAGACATAGGATATCCATATAATAGAGATATAACTAAAGAGAAACAATTGTCCCCAGATCAATTTTATTTTATCTCTTGTGGCTTTTAGTATCTAATCTATAATGTCAGGTAATATTTATTTTTCCCAATTCTTTTAAAAGATACTGAGTGATGAATAAATAATATGTGATTCTAATTCTGAAAAGGAAAGAAACTAGAGAAAAATAATATACAATAATAAGCAAAACATAGTAAGCACTATCCTGTAAGAAATATATTATTCTATATTTTTATAAGGAAAAACTTTCATGAAGAATACATATCCCAATTTAATCTCAAAGATAATCAATTTTTATTAGAGAAACCCAAATTAAAGATGGAGAGTAACCACCTCAACAAAGCCAACATGAGAAAGGCATAGAAAACATAAACTATGATGAAGGAATGAATCCACCCAACAAAACAAAGCACTCATAAGGCACAAACAAAAAAAGAGTATAGGTTTTCTTTGGTAAAATGAACCAATAGAGAATTTATATTACATTATATTATACATTAGAGTGAAGAAACATCTTGTATAGTTAGGTTATATATTTTCTCTACCTGCATATTTGCAGATAGATATAAAGAATATTTTGCTAGCTTTCACATTGGCGATGGGAATGTTGCACTGGTGATGGGTGGTATTCTTTACATGACTGAAACCCAAACACAATCATGTATGTAATAAAGTTGTTTAAATAAAAAATTGAAAAAAGGAATATTTTGCTAGTTTTTGATTTGTCCTCTATCCAGCAGAGTCTCTGGCTCATTTTAGTTATTCATAAGTATCTGAGCAAATTGGGCCTTATATTCTAGATAATCCATGGGATAGGTGGATGTACACTGTATATATCTGCACCCATGGAGGACTTCATTTTATTGGCAGAACATCTAAAATTTGAATTACAAAATGCTTTCTATCAGGGTTTTCCATTGCTTAAATGTTCTCTGACTCAGAGGTATTTTATGAGCCTGTGATATGCACTATTAAATTTTCTATATATACTCTCATTAAGTATCTTTTAAAATAATTCTCTTTTACTTTGAAATGTATATCGTGCTCTCTGAAGAAGTCTCTTGTTTTAATTTTATTATGAAAATTATAGTGTCAAATTCCTGAAAGAGAATTCTGAAATCATGATTTATGGAGAAAAATTAAAATTATTCGAATGCTCAATAAATTATACACCAAGAGGATACTAAGCATGGTGATATTATAAATACTTTGTACAGTAATTTGAATTTCTACGCATTTAATCTTTACCAATTCTTTGCAAATATAAACACATTTCATTTTCTACATGTGACAAGGAAAATGTTAAAATGTTAAAAATATGAAGAGAATATTAGAGTGGTTAATTTAGCATTATTTTGCATTTAAATTTCTATTTTATTTTCTAAAAGTGAAGACTAGTTTTATAAGTACATAACATATTGATGATGGCATAATAGACTCATTAGATGCATTCATTTGTATGAACACTCTTTTATAGGCTAAATTAAGTTATTTTTAAATTTAATATGTGAATTTGTGAATAGAATTTTATTTTACAAATACAAATGAACATTTTGTCTTTTTTTTGTGAATAATTGGCTGTTCAATGAGCTCAGTGACAGTTACAGTGCTAAGGTTCAGTGATGTGGAACCAGCATTATTTAGATGTTCTCAAGGACCATATAGAGATGGAGATCAAACTTGGAACCTTGTGTGGTTTGGCTAAATTATGTTCTTTAATATGCATTCTCAGCTATTCATTGTTAGAGATGGTGGCATAGAACAGTTGTTAATAAAGTTATCTTGAGTGTTGGGAGATAGATTAAAAAGCTGGCACGAGGAAAGAAAATATATATAACACAGTATATTTAGAAGACATAGTTACATAAGGGTATTTAGCATTGTTTATGGAAAACAATTTAAGGCCTCAATAATTTTTTACATTTTCTAATGAATAATAGGGAGACATTATGAACTTAATCACATTTTCATTTGGGAAGTCACAGAGATAGTACAGGAAGAAAGGTTTGGCAAATAGCCCCAGTGGACAAACACTATTTGTTTCATTGGGCACAACTGAGTTCACAGCAGATGTTCCTGAACAACTTTATGTGTTCTCAGCACCCCCAAAATCAACAAACAAGAAACTAGCTGTTGAAAGACCAAGGTTTAGGGTGACGGACTATTCTTTATTTTTTATTTTAGAAATAATTTCATCAAAGAACAAAAGAATCTCTGTGTGATATTTAGCAAATTATTACCTTCCAATCAAACATCATCCACTGTTTTTTTTATCATTTTTTACTTTATTTAAACATCTTGATTACAAAAATTATTGTGATTAGTTTTCAGTCATGAAACCTTCACCAGTGCAACATTCCCACCACCAATGTCCCAAATTTCCCTTCATCCCACTGTTCTTTTTTATAAGTGAACATTCATTAGAAATTAGCCACTGAATTTATTTCTGCATTGTTTACTGCTGTTATTTTTGTATACCATTTAATCCAAATTGCATAATTGAGAAAGACACTATAGTGTTTTACTGTGTTATATTTAACACTATATATATATATATTTAAAACTATATATTATTATTGATTTTATAACATAAAACGTTGCTACCCTGTGCACTGAAACAGAACCTGTTGACTACAAGCTTTTTTAAGCATGGTAAATAAACAATATATGATTTGAAGGTAATTCCAAAATGCCTTCTATTTAAAATCTTTCACTAAAATAAGAATGATGTTTATCTTTGAAGGGTTTTCTATTGGGGATATGGACCTATTCATTGTTAAATTTGCAAATATTTTGGTATGATAAGGAAGTATGTTAAGCATTACTGAATAGGAATTAATCACCTTTTATGTTGCAGCATTCCATTCAAACTCACAAAGTCATAAGAAAATTACTAACTTTTCATACTAAAAGATCTGGAAACTAGAGTTAGAAACATTTAAGTCAATCTATCTAATAAAAATCAGAATCTGTCTACATATTTAAACTGACCTAACTACAAAATTAATGCTCTTTATTAATGCAAATGTAATATAATAGTAACATAATGTTTCCAATAAACTGCAGATTCCACATATTTTAAATGTATAATTAAGTATATTGAGAGACAGTTTTAGATATTATACTTTTTTCCAATTTATTTTATTATTGTTAATTTCTAGTTTAGAGTGAAGACATACTAGAAAATAAAGAATTTACATATATGAGGAATAAAAAATAACATATTTTATTATATATCTTAATGTTACTTTTTATTTAAGAAAGGATGTCATGGAGTTTTTTGGGTAATACTTAAAACATTTCAAATCTTCTCATCATAAGAGACAGTTTAAAAACACAAAGCTTAATTTCATAAGAGATCAAATTATAAAATTTATGATTTTATATAACTTAGCCACATAAACATGATTTTTAAATATAGCTATAACCTAGAAATAAAGATGTTTAAAATAAATATAAATTTTGTCTCATGTAGCTTAAATACAGAAAAACATGTAAATTATGAATAATTTACCAGTGATAATAAAATAATTAATTTTCCATTTTTATACTGGAGTAATTATACTGTAAAAGATAAATAAAAATGGAGTTTTATTTTTTATTTATTTTATTTTTATTTGAGTTAACCACATAAAAATAACCTTATTAAATGATAACTAGTTAGATCCAATTCCACTGAAATATTGAAAATAAAAATGGTTTTATATAAAATCATTAGATGGGCCAAAAATAGCACAATAAGCTATTTACCATGTGTAGTTGACCTACATTCAATCAAGTACCACAAATTCAACAGGAATAATCCCTGAGCACAGCTAGATGTGTCCTAAAGAATGCAAACAAATGAATTATTTGAGTGCTAGCAAACTTAGAATCCTACTATTGGGATAAACAAATTATGACTCCAAATACACCCACTATATCATATACAACTAACTTATGAAGACTTCAAAAATATTTTGAATTATTTTTGACTGCCAGACCACATCTAGCTGTTGGGCTTACCCTTAGCTCTGTGCTTTGGTTTCAAACTTGTTGGTGTTTATATGAACATATGCAGTTTCAGGATAAAACAGGAGTCAACAGAGTGCAAGGCAAATGTCCTAATGTCTGTATTATCTCTTGAGTTTCACCACACCTCATTTTTAAAGCAGAGGACACACTCCTAAGAAGTGTGAATGAAATATGCCATTCTGAACAAGTGTAAATTGAATAAATGAAGAATATGATTGTTTGAAAATAGAACGTGTGAGCACTACACATAGAGAAAGAAATAAAAAAAGGCAACTCATGGGGATAAAGAGATAGTATGGAGGTAGGGTGTTTGCCTTACATGCAGAAGGAAGATGGTTCGAATCCCAGCATCTCATATGGTCCCCTGAGTCTGCCAGGAGAGATTTCTGAGGGTAGAGCCAGGAGTAAACCCTAAGGGCTCCCGTGTGTGATCCAAAACAAAACAAACAAACAAACAAACTAAACCTAAAACAAAACAAAATAATAAAAAAAAGCCAATGCAATATGTTAGGGTAGAAGCAAACATGTATTTGGTAATCGAGAGAACATTCAACCTGATTGGCAATGACAATGTCTTTGTCATATTGGACATTGTCATTGCCGGTCAGGTATCATTAGACTTCCAGTTTTAAGTATGTGAAGATTATGCATGAATATTATTAAATGATTTGACACATATAAAATGATTGAAAAATAATTTTTAGCATGCCACATTTTCGGAAGCGATGAGTAATTTGAAAGTTTGGCATCTAATATGTTAGAAAAATACAACTGGAAAATGTACCAAAAGCTCCAATCACATTTTGCTTTAGTTGGTAAATTCTCTAATAGTGCAGAGTACCACAATATATTCAAATTAATGTAAACTATTTGCAAAAGTCAACAACTACCAGAATGTAAAATAACTTAGAGGTGCGGGAGATAGTGCAGCAGGTAGGGTACTTGCCTTGCACACAACCAACTGATCAACTGGGGTCCAATCCCAGAGAGCACGGATTGTTTTCTAGGCACTTCTATAAATAATCCTTGGGTGCAGAACAAGGAATGCGCTTCAAGCACTTCTCCGTGTGATCTCCAAAATGCAGAACAAAACGAAGAAGCTAGAGGCATTAATGTAAGAAAATAGAACTAGATAGGGCACACGGACTCTATGTGACTGAGTGGCTGCTTTGCATGCAGTAGTTCAAGTTTCTTTCTTTTTTTGGGGGGGGGGGGTTCGGGCCACACCTGGTGACATTCCCCGGCTCGGGGACCATATGGCATGCCAGGATCGAACCAAGGTCAGTCCTGTGTCAGCCACGTGCAAGACAAACGCCTTACAGCTGCGCTCTCTCTCCAGCCTCAGTAGTTTCGGTTTCAATGCAGCACTGAAGTGACCATCTCTTGAACTGAACCAGGAGTAAACTCTGAAGAACCGCCGGTGTAGCCCCAAAATAACAAAAGTAAATGAACTATAAGGGGAAAGATGCAGTTAATAAGCAAGAAACAGAATAAACTGAAACAAAGCAATGCAAATAAGACTATGTAAGAAGAAAATGTGAATAATTGAACTAGAAGCCAACATATCCAGCTACATGCCAAACACTATACATGAACTTCAGATAAAGTATTATAGAACATTTCTGTAAAAGCTCCATTATTTTAAGGTTAAGACAACTATTACAACTGACAATTGTAATCTTATTGCTAAAGAAAAGCATAAGTAATGTTACCTGTTATGGAAGTTACAAAACTGAAAGTGGAAAAGTGAAACAATTGTGATCTATCCCACTAAACTACAGAAAATAATGAATGAACATTAAAAGAAAAAAGGTAAACACACTAAAAGGGATATATAATAACATCATGCCTACCCAGAGGTAAGGCTTTTCCAGAATTAAAGTGTGAATAACAAAAATGGTGAATAATTAACACTATTAAAGTGCTTAGTGTAGGTGTGAGACGCAATGAAGTACAACTGGTAATTATTATATTATGTAAATGGGAATAAACTAAGTGAATGTGAAAATATGTAATATTTTTGGATCACTTACTTAATACTAAGGAAAATATATTTGCAGTTCAAATATGACTTTTCTTTGATGGTTCTCTAAGAACAAACACAATTAATTAACATGCTCTGTTTAAAATTAGATAAAATTTTATTTATGTTTTTACAAAGGGAAGGAATCCTCTGACAAGCTCTTACACCATCACTATATGAAGATCAATAAATTTGCTATACTATTCACATATTTACATAATAATATCATGTTTGTAGATATTTTTAAAATATTTACTAATAAAGTGTGAAAAAGTTTAAGTCATGAAGTTATGGTCTCCCATTGACTATCACCCAGAGTATTCAGAATAACCAAACTAGTGTCTTATCAAAAGCTATATTTGCTAGTTTGCTTATTTTATTTTATATAGTTGCATATTAATGTCTTATGTTTACCCAAACCAGACAGTTCTTAGAAATTTTTCATGACTCTACATTCCAAGATCATTCCAGGAGGGGAACCTAGAACATATGAACTGCTGGGGATAAGAGCCAGATTGTCCTCATGTAAGACACTCTACCCCACTATCTCTTCAGACTCTATTCGGTTTATTTATGAGTCAAAAATTCCAATTAAAAAGTTTAAGCACTCACAAAAATTGCAAATTTTTTCTCCTACTTTATCAAATAATGATATTTATTAAAAATTATTAAAAGATAAATTCATTGAATTTTTCAGTTTATAATACATAACTTTGTAATTCATAAAACAAAAAATGCAATATCTTCCTAAGAAACATATTGATATTTTATTATTTGGAACAATATTAAAAATTCTAATCCTACCCTTATCTTAAAATTAGCCTTAATGAAAAGGTGCCTTCTGGAGTCTTTGTAAATTTTTCTATATATCTGGTATGCAGAGGATTTTTATAAAAATATTTAGTTGTGGGGCCGGAGAGATAGCATGGAGGTAAGGCATTTGCCTTACATGCAGAAGGTCATTGGTTCGAATCCCAGCATCCCATATGGTCCCCCATGCCTGCCAGGAGCAATTTCTGAGCATGGAGCCAGGAGTAACCCCTGAGCACTGCCGGGTGTGACCCAAAAACCACAAAAAAAAAATCTAGTTATGTATAATTATTTAATTTTAAGAAAAATTGTCCCACCTCCATTCCATATGGTTTCTATAGAGCTTAGCCAACTTTTGCATCATTTATATTTGCAAAATTTAGACATCTTAATCAGCATCAACTTTATTAAATTCACTGAAAATACAAAAAATTAAAACAAGAAAAACCGTGAAATTTTACCACCAGTCCCCAGATTTTTTTCTCATCACACCCGACGTTTTGACTAACAGAATAGTTTTCTAATAACTGTTAAATCACATAATTTAAAAAAGAAAAGCTTATATTTTATAAACCATCCAATTTCAGCTTGGATTAGTTCAACACCTATTTTATTTCTCCTTCATAGGGACAGAAAAACATAAATTATAGAAAGAAATACAGCCAAACTACTTAGACTTGATATATGGATCTGGATTGTTATTTTTGTTTGAATCAATATCATGAGAATACATTTTTCAAGTACTAGACTATTGGGCCAGAGCAATATCATAGCGGGAGGGCATTTGCCTTGCCAATCATCCCCTATATGATCCCCCGAGTACTGACAGAAATGAACATAGAGTTCAAAGCCAGGAGTAACTCCTAAGTACCAGTAAGAAAAAAATCAATATAAATAAGAAAGTAAATAAGAAAATTATTCTAGAGAAATGAAATAAACAGTATACAATTTGTGGTCCAAATTTAATCTCTATGGGTTATATTTTCTTTGAACACTTAAATCCATAGACTAATTTAGCATTTTGTATTTTAGTTTAGAGCACTCATACCTTTAAAAAATTGATTATTGGAGCCAGAGCAAAAGCTCAGCTGTAAGGCCCAAAAACCAAAGAATAATTTGATTATTGGGGACTTGTTTTGTTTTTGTTTTTGTTTTTGTTTTGTTTGTTTTCTGCATACACCCTGAGATTCTCAGGGGTTACTTCAGGCTCTTTGCTCAGTAAAGAGTAATTACTCCTGGCTTGGGAGACCACATGGGATGCCAGGAATTGAACCAATGTCTATCCTGAGTCAACCACCGAGTGCCAGGCAAACACCCTACCACTGTGCTTCCACTCTGGCCCTGAGTATTGGTGTTTTCTTAGTGAACAAAAAGGCAGAGAGAAACCTTGAAATGAATCATACTTCTTTTTTTAATATATTAAATATTATTTTTATATGCTGATAATATCATTTCTTTTTCTATAAAATAAAAAGTTATGAAATACTAAGGTTTGAGATTGAATCCACTATTGAAAATAATTAAATACTTGAAGTATAATTGAATACATAATTACATTAAATGCATATCAACATGAAGCATTTTATATTTTACTTTTCAAATAAGTAGTTTTACAGATATTTTAATTAGGTCTTTTTAAACAACACAGATGTTATAGAAGAAAAAATGTGAAAGCACTCATTTTCTGAACTTAGAAATATTCAATGCTATATTTTAATCACTATATACAAATATATAATATGATATACAAAAATAAATAAAATGTGATAAGAATGCATACATATATACAATATAAACAAATTATATATAATTTTAAAATTTATTTTATTTCACTTGTACAAATTTCTTTCCATCATTACAATTCTTTGTAAACATTGTTTGCATGACAGCTTATCAACTTATTATTCTTCATTTTGTGTAGGATGAAAAAGGATCACTTATCTCCACACTCAACCAAACATAAACAATTAGCAATATTTTAAATATCACATGCTGATTGCAATCAGCACTATTGAATAGATTATTATTAATTGGATGCATGTCAGCTCATTCTGTAGGTAGGTAGCTCATCATTTTGAACCCTGTGGGCACATCATAAATACTAAGATGAAAGAATCAAACAAATAACAAAAGGACTCCTATACTTGTGCTGAATGCCTGAAATGTACTAAAAATTACCCTCCCAACTTACAGTTTTGTTTCTCTAGTTCACCATCTACAAATAAGATTATGATAGAGGCTGGTGCAATAATACAGCAGGCAAGGCTGTATTTGATTTGCATGTGGCTGTTCCAGGTTCCTACTCCCAAGCCTACCAAGAGTGATTTCTGTGTGCAGAGCCAGGAGCAACCCCTAATGGCTGTCAGGTGTGGACTCCCCTCAAAACAACAAAAAATGTGATAAACATATTTCTGAAATATAGATTTTAGGCAGACCATTATGTAAGCGTCTAAATCAAATCTTTTATTAAGAGGAGAAAAACTGAAGGAGTCTGAATCCTTATTTCTGGCTTCCTTGCCTTCTCACATTGAAACCTATATTATGTTAGACTTGGTTTATTTCAGTTTTCTGATTTTAGCTAGCCTAAATAATTTTCAGCTTATGATAAAATAGGATTATTTAGCTTGTTTTTATAATTCTGATACCATCATGTGTTCCTCTAATTCCTTTAAGTTGGCTAATTAGGTTATCTGAAAAAAATCCTATACATCACTCAAGTTCTCAACCAATACACAGCTCTTCTGTGAAATTTTAGTTTACTTTATTCACTTCCAATGCATCACACTCAGAAAAGTAGAAAATAACCTTTGTACTTTTTCCCTACTGCTTCTAATCATCTGTTGGCCTGTGCACAATATATGATGATAACTTGTACATTCCACTAATAGAAATACTATAGAACAGGCACTGCAATATAATCGGCTTTAGTGCTTCAGTGCAAATATAGTACATATAGTTCTCCCTGACTTTATTTAGACTGTTGGAAACTACAGATTATTTGATGTGTGTGCATGTTATTTAAATACATATTTAAATATCAGAATAGGACTTAAGCTTGATTAGAAAGACACAGGGCACTAAAGTAAAAGTATATATTTACAGAGACAATGTTTTCTGGTTAAGATGAGTTTTATCCCATGTTACTTTTGACAAAAGATTTAGAAACCATTCAGCAGAGTACTGTAGCAACTTCTGTGATGCCAGCTCTGTCGAAGGGTCAGTCTCATGTTAGTTGTCAGATCAAAAAAGAATGATTATATTCCTGCTCAGTGTGGACTATTGTGTGTTCCCACAAAGGTAGCCTCAGGTTAAACTCAGATCCACTTGATCTGCAAGGCCTTGGAGCTTATTTCAGTCACACTGGAGCCATAGACTAGAGAAATTCCAAAACCTGAGATTTACTTTTTCTTTGGAAGCAAAAGGAGTAGGTACATCCATGTCATACCCAAGTTCTTTGTCTTCACTGGAGAAAAAAATCAAGGGTTAAACAGAGTGTGTGTAACAATAACTATTATAAATTATATGTAATTTATTAAGGATTGACTACAGACCTTAGGCATAGGTGAAGGCATATACTGGAGAATTTTGTAGGGAGCTAAGAAAATATTCATGAATTGATTGCACTAATTTGAGTGGTGCTAAGATCTCACAGGCTTATTAAGATTTTAGACTTACTCATATATCACAGGTATCATTAGCAGTTCATTATATAGTTAATGAATGTGTGAGCTAACATGTACTTCACATTTAAGAAAGGAAAAGGTGACATTAAAATGAGGGGTGTGTTGTTGAGCATGCCTCGAGAACTAGATTAGAACCGGTTCTCCTAAATTACCTTAATATCAGATGATGATAATTGAAAGAATCATACGAAGAACAGGTCTAGGCTTTTCCTTTCACTTTTCTATGGAACTTCTCCTATATTAGCCAAGGACACTATTTTTTAAACATAATAGAAGACATTCTATTATTTATATTTAGTAGTTTCTCCATCTAGATTTGTATAAAAATCTGGCTATTCCCTAATTTTGTAAATAAGAAAACTCAGTATAAAAACAAGCAAACAAAAACAAAAACTGATGTTGCAAGGTCAGTGCAAACCCCAACAGGTATCTGTTGGAGCATTTGTCCTATGAACTATCTATCTCATTTGCTCCTAAGAGAACACTTCTGTATTTAGATTTTTTTGCAGTACCTTTTGTGTTACCCGGACTGAAGAATTAAAGCAATTCATCAGTTTATTTCCATTCCCATGCCTGTGGTGCAGCCTAAAAATCCCTAAATAGGAATAAATCACCTGCCAAGTGATGTGATGAGTCCTGGATAAGTTCTTGCAATGATGGTACTTGTAAACTATAGATCATAGCTCACTGCACTTTCCCTCAGGGCTTCACATTTTCCTCATGCATGTATAATCCATTGGGGAAGTTATAGTTTCAGACATTGTCATTGTAAACATGCAATTCTCCTACCTTCCAACTGTGGCCTGAAAATGTTCCAGTGTAATAGTTGTGATTGGTGAGAGAATGAGATAGAAGGGCATAAAAAAGAAGCAATTGAGGGAGCGGGCGGGGTGGGGGTCGAGAAAAATGACACCTACCTCCATTACAGAAAATTTCCCTTTACTACTACACGGTTGTAAAAATGTCAACCCTAACAACAAGCTTCAAGATTCTCTATGGAAAAAATCAGTGAACTCTCCAGCAGCAATCACCTTAGTGCTGCAGGGTTGCTATGACTGCGAGAGAGGTGCTCCATGGTTAAGGTTTTGCAGAGAGCTATTATTCAGTTAGACCTAATAGCAACAACCTTCATCTATACCTTTGAACTCACTTGGACTTTAAATTTTACTTAATCTCAGGTTATATCAAGCAGACTATGAGTTAATGGATAGAAGCTATTGCTTAAAATTATAACTTTTATTTCCAAAAATAAGAGGTCGCTGAGGATTTAGCTTGTTATATTATAAGAAATGTGATGTCTTGTCTTTTTGCATGTGTACTTTAACTCTAAGACAGATTCTGAATATAAATCAGAGATCACAAAGCCTTCAAATGTTCTTTATTTTCCTATCAGTATTTTTCTTCTTCTTCTTTTGTTTCCACCCTGACTTATTTTTCTGTAAATGTTAGGCTTTTTTTCTTCTTTAAAAAAAATCCTCTCTTATGGTCAGAACAGTGTAGTATAGTGAATAAGGATCTATTCTTGCATAAGGTTGACTCAGGTTCTATCCCAACATCTTACCCCTTGAGGCCATCCAGGAGTAATCTCTGAGCACAAAGCCAGGACTAATACCTGAGTATGTGACCACCAAAAAAATCAAATATATATTAAAAATAACAGTACTTTACTCATTTCTCCCTTTCTTTCTTTTATCCATTCTTAATTATTCCCTATTTTCTTCATACTGCCTTTTCTCCCATTTTTCACAAATTACCCTCGAACTTCTCTTTATAGTTTTCCTTATATTTTGATATATATTTGATATCATATTTATATACTATTTCCAATATAAATTTTTAAAGGATAATAATGTGACTCTCAATAGATTTTCTACCCCCTAAATTCATTTATCTTAGGGAAGAAATATTTGTCTACACTTGTATTAAGGGAAAATATCATGCAAAAGAATGATGACATCAGAGGAAAATGCTATAATTATAAGGATTGCCTCAACTTTTCTCTACTTTTCTTTGTGACTAATTAAAAACCTTTTGTTCTTTTTTGCTTCATCTTGCTGTTACCTGTAGAGAATATAAATTGCTTTCATAAAATATTATATATGCTATGACTAAGGAACATTTTTACATAACAACATTATACATAGTCAAATAATTATTCATTGTAATTTATACATTACAAATCACCGTGTAAAGAAAAGATCTAATCCATCTAGATAGTGCCTGATATATGGGGAGCTGGAGTAGTTGAATCTTATCACTATGAGTCTTAAAATAATTGTTTTATATTATAGGCTTACTTTATCTTTTACAAAGAATAAGTGTACAATATCTATTTTGTACAGTGGGGTTAGGTTCACTATTCTTTGATTTATGCCATTTACCTTTTAGTTCCACAGTATACATAAACAGTTAATTATACAATTAACTCACTAGCTTCCTTTGCATCTAAAGGATATGATATCTGCTATCTTTAATTTAGAAAAAAATAATCTATCTCATGTACTACTAAATTAATAAAACTGAAGATAAAATAATAAAATGAATCAATAAAATAAAATATTTTTCTTGTTTTGTTTGTATTGTTTGATTATACTCGTGGTATTCAAGAATTTTTTTCTGGTTCTGCACTATGAATCATTCCTGGCAGTCTCTTGGGTAGAGTTATGAGACATATGGATACTAGGATTAAACCTGGGTATGCCACATACAATGCGAGACACTACCTGCTGTACTATTTATCTAGCCCAAAACAAAATTCTTTGCCTAAAACATGAAAGGAGGTAGAGTCAGCTCACACCCAGTTTCTAAACTTAAAAACAGCCAGAGATGGAAATAAAGGCTCAGCATATGCATCTCAGTGAAAAACAAAGTGTCAAATAGGAGTTCTTAGCAGGCATGAAGCAAATAACATTATAGTGGCAAAATGGTAAGCAAGAAATATAAATATGTCCAGGAAGCTATAACTCTAGAGTTTCATCCATAGGCTTTAACTAAGTTTAGAGTCTATGGATTCTATGTAAATTGCAGATGGGAAAGTTGTGATCCTATGCCAGAATCAACTCCAGATGCACTGATGCACTGCTTAGGGAAAAAGAAAATCAGTTTTTGCCAGTACATAATATGAAGAGCAAAAAAAATGCAAAAATAATTGCTATTATGTCAGAAAGCATTTTCTCACTAAAAGGAACCTAAAGTGTCAGTTCTCCAAACCTTAGCAGAGAAATGGAGTGATTGTGTTGGCAAAGTCCTCATAGGTAATTCTGTATCTTTCAGAGGGACCTTGACATATTCTCATATGATTGTCTCCCACACATCTCATTCCCATACATTTACTTATGGCAGTGCAAATTTACGTTTTTCTTTTCTGAGACACCGAGGCTTCTATAACTAAGCAGCAACTTTACCTCTCCTATTGCTTGGTTTGTGTAGGAGTTGTTGATGTACAAAACAATATAATTCTTGTTCTGGGTTCATCATAGTTGGGCAAATAAACAAGTATTTGCAGGTTTGCAAAAGAAACATATAGAAGTATATTAAGAAATAGTGCAAGGACTGATAGTGCTTTTCTTGCCCACAGGACTGTGATTTAATCCTCGTCAGGGATCACAGCCAGAAATGATTCCTGAACGTATATCCAGAAGTAAATCATGACCACTGCCATATATGGCCTCCAATAAAAACAAATAAGCAAAAGTTTGTTAATGATAAGAAGCTTTTTGTATATGAGAAAAAAAGCTGTAAATCTGAATATTTCATAAGGTGCCCTATAATGATACCAATTTAGATATTCTAGATAAGACCATCAGGTCATTAAGAAGAAAGAAAGGAAGGTCATTCAGGAAAGCATGTAAAAATTCACATTTAAAAGACATGTGTAGAAACTCCAGCTTCAATAGAACGATATAATTAAAGACAGTTTTCATCCTGTATAAAGCTAACTTCTGGAAGGAACATATTTGAAAGGGACAAATATAGGTCATTTTTGCTGACCAGAAGACTAAGATTCTAACTTCCGCAAGATGTGACATCTTTAGAATAGGTGTTTGGCAAAAACTAATAACTATAACAGGAATAGTCATCCTTTGCTACTATTCACTTAATGTATATGAAATTCATGAAAAGCAGAGCTTTTCAAGCTAAGTGACTAAGTCACGAGCTAAAATAGAGCAGTCTATATGTTATAGAATTGCAGGTTCCTGGGGTTTTGAGTCAATTGATTAAGATTGAAAGCAGGGGGCTGGGGACCAAATTCAGAAAAGACTTCATTAAAAAATAGAAAACAGAGAAGCAAAAAAAAAAAAGAAAGAAAGAAAAAAAGAAAAGAGAGAAGCTACCAGATTATGGGGAAAAGATCTTTTAAATATAGTGACTGCAAATGTTTTTAAACTTTTGCCCAATTTGAAAATTTTTCTTAAAACATTGTGATTTATAAAACTATAGGTAGGTTTTAGACATACAATGTTTCAGGATCATTTCCACCACCAGTGTCAATTTCCTTTCACCAATATTCCCAGAATACATCCCACCCTCTAACCAATCTGCCCTCATGATAAGCATCATTTTAAGTTTAGTTGTGAAAATTTGAGTCTTGTGATTTTATTTATTTATTTATTTTTGAATCTGATTTTAATATTTAATTTTGTCTTTTCTTAATATCATCATCAATGCACCTGACACCCCTTAGCCCTTGTCTCCTGTCATTTTATATATGACTTTATCTTCCTTCACTCAATTTATATCCTTCTCCTCACTATATTCTGGGCATAGATTGTTCTCAACAACCCCCATTTAATCTATTTCATTTATTCATGAAATTATTATAAATACCACATGTAAGTTATATTATCTTGTATTTATCCCTCTTCTTCTGATTTACTTGACTTAACATAATAGCTTCCAGTTTAATTTTTTGCAGTGAATTTCATGGTTGTATCATTATTTACAGCTATGTAGTACTTCATTGCATATGTGTAACACAATTATGATCCACTCATCTGTTGTTGAACTTCTAGGTTGATTACAACTCTTAGCTATTGTATTGAGTGCTGAGATAAATAGTGATGTTTAAGCATTCTTTTCTATGATTTTTTTTTTAGTCCTGGGTATAGATACCCCAAAGTGGGGTTGCTGAGTCATATGTCAGATTGAATCTGAGTTTACTGAGAACTCTCCATACTGTTTTCATAAGAATTTTATCAGACAGCATTCCCACCAGCAATGAAGGAGAGTCTCTTTTATTCTACATCCCTGCCAACACAAATATTTTCCAGTACTATTAATATGTGCCATCCTCACTGGTGTAAGATGATTGCTCATTGTCATCTTAATTTGGGTTTCTCTAATAAGTGATGATGATCATTTTTCATATGCCTGATGGCCATCTGTTAGTGTTCCTCAGAAAGATTTCTATTCATTTCTTCAACTATTTTTAATGGAGATTTTAAATATTTCAGGGTTAATCTCTGTGAATACTTTAAATCCTAGATAAGAACCTTTATCTTATGTATTTGAGTGTAAATAGTTTCTGCTACTCAGTTAGCTATCTTTTAACTTTAGCTTGTGTTTATTTTCTATATAAAAATGTTTTAGTTTGTTGTATACAATTTTGATTCTATAAAACTTGCTAATAGCATCATATAATTGAAGAAACCACTAAGGCCTAGGTCTTAGGGTTTTCTTCCTGTTTTCCTCAATGTACTTTATCATTCATGTCTAATCTCAAGGACTTTGACATTTGTGTAAGGTGTGAGATATTTATTCAGTTTTAACTTCTTACACCACTTGTTTGTCTAATTCCCAAACACATTTTATATCTTTTAAACAACAGTGGCTGGGTGAGAAAAACTGTATTATGAACTAAGAATTATTCTAATTATCAAAGGAGAGACAATACTTAAATGATATAACGTGTTTTATGACATATAACACAACCCTTCAACCCATGAAAAAATCCTAAAGTCATAAGTCATTTTATATGCCGGTATAAGGCATGCTAAAACTTATTTCAGCTTCAGGGACTAGTGATCTGCCCCCCTCTTACTTTCAAGAAGTAACTTAAATTTAAGACTTTTAGGAAGTTTTTCATGACTTGAAGGTCGTGTTATACGTTGGAAAATACAGGTATTTCTTGAATTGGATCCAGCACCGTTTAAGTAATTCAAGTTAGCATGTATCTACCACCTAGGTCTCCTTACTAACATTCCACTTGATCATTCCCTGTCTTTAGGTCCATGTTTCTAATTTCATAATACTTGTTATCCTTTAGACCATATTAGCTATTCAATCACAAATTGTCTTTTCTAGAAGTCAGGTCTCAAATAAGACACCCATAGTATAGCATTTAACTATTATTGGCTGTATGACTAGAAGGATGACATTTGAATTGAAGGGTTTAAAACATATTAGGTGTGCTAGACATGATATTTAATGACTCAAATATGCTGCTATTATTTCTGAAGCGGAGGTGATTAAAAACATCTGCCACCTATGACAATATTTAATATAAAACCTTTAAGTTATAAAATATATTTTTTCAGGCACAGTCATTGTCACTGTAATTATGTAGTTGTTTTCAAGTAGCATAAAGTGGAAGCCCTTAGTAGTAAATTATTCTTAGTAGTAAGGGGAAATAGATAGTTGATCCCATTTTCAGCAATGTGTCTAAACAGAAGGGAAAGCCTCTATACTGATTTCAATTGTGTTATCATAGGTATATGGCAAAAAACAATAGGCCAAGGAAGTTCTCACTGAGGAGAACTTGAAGTGAAAGAAAAGACTATGTAAGAATGTTGCATCTTTCTCTTTCATTGTTTTATCTGGAATAATAAAAATAAGGTAGTTCAGTTTAAAAAACTTAATGGTGGTATTAATTTTCAAATTTTAACACCAAGCTTATTATTGGAGGGAATAAAATCTGGCTACATAGTAAGTGTTCATAATGTCAATTAATTTTACTTGAGATATATATTTAGATTGCATAAGATATCGGCTAAAGACTCATCATAGTGAATTTAGAGTTTATATGCTAGGGATGCTATACTCACCCTCACCTACACACTTCTTCCCATCTCCCAGAAAAATATACTGGTATACTTGAGATTCTTCTTCATATGTTTGGGAAACCTTTTGGCAAATAAAGAGCAGTAATTCAAATAGTAGCTCTACCAATTTTACCTAAGTAAATTGCCTTTATCTTGATTAGCCTTGAAACAGTTTCTCCAATGTAATGTAGGAGAATTATTTTACATAATTTCCTCCTACTTAGAATTTCATGTTTTATATTTAAGTTTAAAATAATCATTGGATTTCTCAAAATCATATGTAGTGACTTCTATTGTATTTATAACAATGTTAAAAATAACAAATTTATTTTTATATTTATAATCATCAAGTCAAATACTCTTATTAAAATATTTTAAACATCCCAGAATTAATACATTGCTAAGTTTTGAATTATCAAAAAATCTAAATTTATTCTTTGCTTGACGTTCTGTCTTTAAAAATAAAAAGCATCACTCCTCCTTGCTAATGTTATATTCACACTTCAAATTTGAGCATAGTTAAAAATATCTGATGAGTATGAAATATAAGAGTTTTCCTCCCAGTTTTGATTTTTATCAGTTATATAGTCATAAATATGAAATGATGTGTCCTTCTTTCATTCAGATGATGCTTATTTAGAACCATCTCTATGCTAGAATCAGGTTATACACTGGTTAGTTAAAACATATCAAATTAGATTTTGTAATGTCCCCTTGGGGGAATCCTTTGCACTTACTGAAAATAACAATTGCCTTTTTGTTATGTAAGACTGATTTAGAGGAGAAAATACACTCATTTATATACTTAAGATTTCCAATAAAAGGCAAGCTGAAAAATTGATTTCTATTGCATTCACACACACAAAGACTAAACCATTGTACCAATAAAATCTACCTCCTGTTTGTCTAGGCTTTCAGAGGGTAATATGTGCAGGCATGCAAAAGCTACATTTTTTTTTCTTATTCTATTATCAAAAGATCCAAACAAAAAGATTGAAATGCATCAAGTACTAGTAACCAGCAGATGGTGCTTTTAGTAATAAAGTTGTGAGATTACTCGGATATCCTCTCTGCACAATTTTGTTTATTTTTTATTAGTTTAACCATATAAAGAGAAGGTAATGTTTGTTGTGACATAAAGAAAGGTTTATTTTTTTTTATTTTTGATGACAAGGCTTAGCATAGATTTTCCAATGTTTATATCAGGTTATTTGTCAAAAAGAAAATAAAAATATCTAAGATATTGAAGTAACAAATATATTAAATCATAGTAACCTATTTCAATTCTTCATATATGTTATTGGAGTAAAATAAATACTGTATTAACTCTGAAGTTAAATTAACATATTACTTAAACTTATAATAAATTGAGTAGTACATTTTTTCTATAAGTAGTTATAAATATTATTAAAATAGGTGACTAACATAGGTAAAATTACTCTGAAGCTAAATATCTTTATCTCAAAACAAAATTTTTCTTAGATGTTATACATATTAGCATATTGTTTATATATGGTGTGTTTGCATGCATGTTGTACTTAATTTATTCCTTTGGATTTTATCCCATTTTTCTCAAATTGTTGTGTCTGTTTGTGCAACTCACATCTTTTTTTATACAGCAATAGATTTTAGCAAATGAAAAGGTGATATTAGATAGTACATAGAATAAGCAATAATTTTAGATCTGCTAATAAAATCACAAGGATATGCACCACTAATTTTATCTGCATGGTAGATTTGTACAAATTTTATTTGGTAACATATTGTAATTTCTGAAACTTTTAAAAATAACACAAAATGTTTTATTCAACTTTTATGATCAATGTATATGTAGACATAAAGTTTATTGTTGAGATTATAATACTATGACTATTTTTGATGCCTGAAAATGGATAGCTACTACTACTTTTATTTTTTTTTCTCCTGGCTTTAATAGAAGTGACACTAAACTCTCCTGTGGTGCTCATGATCATTTTGTCAGTAATTTGGAGTTAAGTGTATTTAATATAAGTGATCTGCCAATAAATGAGAGTATTAGGTGCTAGGGTATATCATCTCTAAGAAAACTCAAAATATGTAAAAGTAAGGTGATGGTGGATCCATGATGATCCAGGAGATAATAATAGAGTTTTTCTTAAAAATATAAAATATAGGGAACTATACTATTACAGTTTTTCTATTATCCTCATTGAATGTAATATCACTTAACTGTCTGTGGTGATTAAAGGAGAATCTAATGATTTTTAGGTAAGCAAAAGATTTAAAGCAACATCTGGAATTCTTATTTTTTATTGTTTTTTGTTTGTTTGATGAATTTTGCTCCACAACAAGAAATGCTCAAAGATAACTCCTGGCAACCCAGGAGACAGTAATCAGTGTAGGTTTGGGTAGGGTTTGGTCATATTCAAGGAAAGTGCTTTAAATCTTGTACTATTTCTCAGCATTGATCTGAATATAAAAGCGTACACACATTGTTTCCTATGAAATACACATATTTCAAATATTAAAATTTGTCTTTTCTGGTATGGGGTGAGCCTTGCCTTACTGTTCACAGTGGTCACTCATAGTGGTACAGTGGGCCCATATGTGGATGTGGTGTTCTGAATCTGGGTGTGGCATCATGCAAGGCAAGCACTGTTCTTGCTCATTATCTCTTCAGCACAACATATTTTGAGTTTGGCTTAAACTAATATTACTTACTTAAATACTTTTAGTTCTAAAGATGCATTTTGTTTTACTCACTGTAAATTGTGCTGTGATTTTAGATTTTATGATATCATTTGGGAACTCATTATAAAATCTGGTATGTTTATCCATTTATAATCCTAAATCATATAAACTCTATTTCTAAACATTTTAGAAAAGGGAAAAAAGAAGACAAAATTGAAAACATTCGAAAACATGTCTTGGTTACTGAATTTTTTTACAATTTTTACAAGGTTTGCCTCAGATTAAAATGACAGAAAAAATGACTGATTAAATGGTAGATATCACACAAAGTAGATTTTTATTTTCAAATATTTTATTTGTCCCTATGATTTAAATGTCTTATTTATATATTTATTTGTTTATTTTGGAATTACACTGGGTGGTGCTCAGTAGTTGTTCCTACTTCTGTGCTTGGTGCCCTCTCTTGACGGGATTGGGAGATCATATGGGATTCCAGTAATAGAACCAATGTGGCCTGAGTGCAAGACAAGTTCTCTCCCTTCTATACTCTGCAATCTGGCTTTTCATATTATATATTTGTAAAAAGAATTTTATATCATAAATATATTAATAATTATAATTGTAGTATAAAATAGAATACGTAATACATGAATTGACATTCTTTTATGTTACTAAAATTCTTAATCTATTCTATTTTAGGATAAAATAATATTAAATGAGATACTATTAAATTTTCTCTTTGTTCCTTGAAAAGATAGATTTTTTTTAGAAATGATAATGTGATCTATGACAGCTCCATAAATGTTTTGTTGTGAGATTGTTTTTGTATGACATTTTTAAATCTATAAATACTTAGCTTTAGCTTCATTTGGGTTTCTATATGAGTTATATATAACAATTTAACAATACACCATTTATGCTAATTGACTCACTAGAAGCATTCTTTATGTAAAACAAAGATTTATTATTTTTTTTTAATTTTTTTTATTTTTTTTAAATTTTTTTTATTTAAACACCTTGATTACATACATGATTGTGTTTGCGTTTCAGTCATAAAAGGAACACCACCCATCACCAGTGCAACATTCCCATCACCCAAGTCCCAAATCTCCCTCCTCCCCACCCAACCCCCGCCTATACCCTAAACAGGCTCTACATTTCCCTCATACATTCTCAATATTAGGACAGTTCAAAATGTAGTTATTTCTCTAACTAAACTCATCACTCTTTGTGGTGAGCTTCCTGAGGTGAGCTGGAACTTCCAGCTCTTTTCTCTTTTGTGTCTGAAAATTATTATTACAAGGGTGTCTTTCATTTTTCTTAAAACCCATAGATGAGTGAGACCATTCTGCGTTTTTCTCTCTCTCTCTGACTTATTTCACTCAGCATAATAGATTCCATGTACATCCATGTATAGGAAAATTTCATGACTTCATCTCTCCTGACAGCTGCATAATATTCCATTGTGTATATGTACCACAGTTTCTTTAGCCATTCGTCTGTTGAAGGGCATCTTGGTTGTTTCCAGAGTCTTGCTATGGTAAATAGAGCTGCAATGAATATAGGTGTAAGGAAGGGGTTTTTGTATTGTATTTTTGTGTTCCTAGGGTATATTCCTAGGAGTGGTATAGCTGGATCGTATGGGAGCTCGATTTCCAGTTTTTGGAGGAATCTCCATATCGCTTTCCATAAAGGTTGAACTAGACAGCATTCCCACCAGCAGTGGATAAGAGTTCCTTTCTCTCCACATCCCCGCCAACACTGTTTATTCTCATTCTTTGTGATATGTGCCATTCTCTGGGGTGTGAGGTGGTATCTCATCGTTGTTTTGATTTGCATCTCCCTGATGATTAGTGATATGGAACATTTTTTCATGTGTCTTTTGGCCATGCGTATTTCTTCTTTGTCAAAGTGTCTGTTCATTTCTTCTCCCCATTTTTTGATGGGGTTAGATGTTTTTTTCTTGTAAGGTTCTGTCAGTGCCTTGTATATTTTGGAGATTAGCCCCTTATCTGATGGGTATTGGGTGAATAGTTTCTCCCACTCAGTGGGTGGCTCTTGTATCCTGGGCACTATTTCCTTTGAGGTGCAGAAGCTTCTCAGTTTAATATATTCCCATCTGTTAATCTCTGCTTTCACTTGCTTGGAGAGTGCAGTTTCCTCCTTGAAGATGCCTGTAATGTCCTGTAGTGTTTTGCCTATGTGCTGTTCTATATATCTTATGGTTTTGGGGCTGATATCGAGGTCTTTAATCCATTTGGATTTTACCTTTGTACATGATGTTAGCTGGGGGTCTAAGTTTAATTTTTTGCAAGTGGCTATCCAATTGTGCCAACACCACTTGTTGAAGAGGCTTTCCCTGCTCCATTTAGGATTTCCTGCTCCTTTATCAAAAATTAGATGGTTGTATCTCTGGGGAACATTTTCTGAGTATTCAAGCCTATTCCACTGATCTGAGGACCTATCCTTATTCCAATACCATGCTGTTTTGATAACTGTTGCTTTGCAGTACAGTTTAAAGTTGGGAAAAGTAATTCCTCCCATATTCTTTTTCCCAATGATTGCCTTAGCTATTCGAGGGTGTTTATTGTTCCAAATGAATTTCAAAAGTGTCTGATCCACTTCTTTGAAGAATGTCATGGGTATCTTTAGAGGGATGGCATTAAATCTGTATAATGCCTTGGGGAGTATTGACATTTTGATGATGTTAATCCTGCCAATCCATGAGCAGGGTATGTGTTTCCATTTCCGTGTGTCCTCTCTTATTTCTTGGAGCAGAGTTTTATAGTTTTCTTTGTATAGGTCCTTCACATATTTAGTCAAGTTGATTCCAAGATATTTGAGTTTGTGTGGTACTATTGTGAATGGGGTTGTTTTCTTAATGTCCATTTCATCCTTATTACTATTGGTATATAGAAAGGCCATTGATTTTTGTGTGTTAATTTTGTAGCCTGCCACCTTGCTATATGAGTCTATTGTTTCTAGAAGCTTTTTGATAGAGTCTTTAGGGTCTTCTAAGTAGAGTATCATGTCATCTGCAAACAGTGAGAGCTTGACTTCTTCCTTTCCTATCTGGATTCCCTTGATATCCTTTTCTTGCCTAATCGCTATAGCAAGTACTTCCAGTGCTATGTTGAATAGGAGTGGTGAGAGAGGACAGCCTTGTCTTGTGCCAGAATTTAGAGGGAAGGCTTTCAGTTTTTCTCCATTGAGGATAATATTTGCCACTGGCTTGTGGTAGATGGCCTTCACTATATTGAGAAAGGTTCCCTCCATTCCCATCTTGCTGAGAGTTTTGATCAAGAATGGGTGTTGGACCTTATCAAATGCTTTCTCTGCATCTATTGATATGATCATGTGGTTTTTATTTTTCTTGTTATTGATGTTGTGTATTATGTTGATAGATTTACGGATGTTAAACCAGCCTTGCATTCCTGGGATGAAACCTACTTGATCGTAGTGGATGATCTTCTTAACGAGGCATTGAATCCTATTTGCCAGGATTTTGTTGAGGATCTTTGCATCTGCATTCATCAGTGATATTGGTCTGTAATTTTCTTTTTTGGTAGCGTCTCTGTCTGGTTTAGGTATCAAGGTGATGTTGGCTTCATAAAAGCTATTTGGAAGTGTTTCTGTTTGTTCAATTTCATGAAAGAGTCTTGCCAAGATTGGCAGTAATTCCTCTTGGAAAGTTTGATAGAATTCATTAGTGAATCCATCTGGACCTGGGCTTTTGGTTTTCGGCAGACATTTGATTACTGTTTTAATTTCATCAATGGTGATGGGGTGTTTAGATATGCTACATCCTCTTCCTTCAACCGTGGAAGATTATAAGAGTCCAAGAATTTATCCATTTCTTCCAGGTTCTCATTTTTAGTGGCGTAGAGTTTTTCAAAGTAGTTTCTGATTACCCTTTGAATCTCTGTCATATCAGTAGTGATCTCTCCTTTTTCATTCCTGATACGAGTTATCAAGTTTCTCTCTCTCTCTTTCTTTGTTAGGTTTGCCAGTGGTCTATCAATCTTGTTTATTTTTTCAAAGAACCAACTTCTGCTTTCGTTGATCTTTCGGATTGTTTTTTGAGTTTCCACTTCGTTGATTTCTGCTCTCAGCTTTGTTATTTCCTTCTGTCTTCCTATTCTTGGGTCCTTTTGTTGAGCATTTTCTAGTTCTATTAGCTGTGTCATTAAGCTACTCAGGTAAGCTCCTTCTTCCTTCCTGATGTGTGCTTGCAAAGCTATAAATTTTCCTCTCAGTACTGCTTTTGCTGTGTCCCATAAGTTCTGAGAGTTTGTGTCTTTATTGTCATTTGTTTCCAGGAACCTTTTTATTTCCTCCTTGATTTCATCTCGGACCCACTGGTTATTGAGCATCAGTCTGTTTAACTTCCAGGTGTTAAAGTGTTTCTTCTGAGTCCCTTTGGAGTTCACAAATAATTTCAGAGCCTTGTGGTCAGCGAAGGTAGTCTGCAAAATTTCTATCCTCTTGATCTTATGGAGGTATGTTTTATGTGCCAGCATGTAGTCTATCCTGGAGAATGTCCCATGTACATTGGAGAAGAATGTGTATCCAGGTTTCTGGGGATGGAGTGTCCTATATATATCCACTAGGCCTCTTTCTTCCATTTCTCTCCTCAGGTCTAGTATATTCTTGTTGGGTTTCAGTCTGGTTGACCTGTCCATTGTTGACAAAGCCGTGTTAAGGTCCCCCACAATTATTGTGTTGTTGTTGATATTATTTTTCAGATTTGTCAACAGTTGTATTAAATATTTTGCTGGCCCCTCATTCGGTGCATATATGTTTAGGAGAGTGAATTCTTCCTGCTCTACGTACCCCTTGATTAATATAAAATGTCCATCTTTGTCCCTTACAACCTTCCTGAGTATAAAGTTTGCATTATCTGATATTAGTATGGCCACTCCAGCTTTTTTATGGGTGTTGTTTGCTTGGATAACTTTTCTCCAGCCTTTTATTTTGAGTCTATGTTTGTTCTGACTATTCAGGTGCGTTTCTTGTAGGCAGCAGAAGGTTGGATTGAGTTTTTTGATCCATTTAGCCACTCTGTGTCTCTTAACTGGTGCATTTAGTCCATTGAAGTTGAGAGAAAGAATTGTCCTGGGATTTAACACCATCTTTATTTCAAAATTTGGTGTGTCTTTTGGGTAGTCTTGTCTTAGATTAGGTCTTTCAGTTTTTCTCTTAAGACTGGTTTTGTGTCTGTGAAGTTTCTGAGCTGTTTTTTGTCTGTGAAACCATGTATTCTTCCATCAAACCGGAAAGTGAGTTTTGCTGGGTATAGTATTCTGGGTGAAGCATTCATTTCATTCAGTCTTGTCACAATATCCCACCACTGCTTTCTGGCATTGAGCGTTTCTGGTGACAGGTCTGCTGTAAATCTCAGGGAAGCTTGCTTGAACATGATTTCCCCTTTTGATCTTGCTGTTTTCAGAATTCTGTCTCTATCTGTGGGATTTGTCATTGTGACTAGGATGTGTCTTGGGGTGGTTTTTCTGGGGTCTCTTTTGGTTGGTACTCTTCGGGCATGCAGGATTTGATCACATATATTCTTTAGCTCTGGGAGTTTCTCTTTAATGATGTTCTTGACCATTGATTCTTCCTGGAAATTTTCTTCCTGGGTCTCTGGGACTCCAATGATTCTTAAGTTGTTTCTGTTGATCTTATCATAGACTTCTATTTTCGTCTGTTCCCATTCTTTGACTAATTTTTCCATTGTCTGCTCATTTGCTTTAAGTTTTTTGTCCAATCTCTTCTGCTGTATGGAATTGTTATGTATCTCATCTTCCACAGCACCAAGTCTATTCTCAGCTTCTGATACCCTGTCCCAGAGCTTATCCATTTTGTCATTCACTTCGTTTACTGACTTTTTCAGTCCTGTTAGTTGACATGTTATTTCAGTTTGGAGTTTTGTCATTTCTGCCTTCATATTTTCTTGGTTCTTATTAGTGTTCTGTTCAACTCGATCCATGGTTTCTTGGAGTCTGTTGAGCACCTTCCATATTGCTAGTCTAAAGTCCTTATCTGAGAGGTCGATTAGTTGTTCAGTCATTATCTGGTCCTCAGAATTGTCATCTTCATTCTCTATGTCTGATGCTGGCCTGCGTTGTTTCCCCATTGTCACACTTGTATTGTGGGTTTTTCTACGTGTTGTAGTGGTATTCATTGTCTATATTATGTAGGCAGCACACTCCTCTGGCTCCTCCCTTTCTGGATGGGCTGACTTGCCTCTAAGGGAGGGGAGTCCTCCGTGGATGAAGCCTCACACTGGGTCAAATCTTAGGCCCGAGCATGCAACAGAGAAGACAGTCCAGAGAGAAATGTTTGCTTCTGTGATTATAGCGCCGTTCTTAGTGTGATTTTTCCTTCTTGTTGCAATGGAGTTCTTTCCTTAGAAAGAGTGCACGGCCGCGTAGCGAAGCAGAGCGGCCGTGCTCCTCTGAGCCTCTTTTTGCCCCACTCGCAAGAGTTTCACGCAAGAGGACAGTAGACAGACATAGACAGGTCACACTCACAGTCTTTCACAGCTGAGCCCCACTGGGCCGGTGTACTTTCGCGGATTTTCCCCGCCTGGTGTCACACACAGGGAGCCAGCTTTTGCAAAGGTTAGCCGGTTTTTATGCTCTGAAGTCCCTCCCTCGTAAAACAAAGATTTAAAAATTTTAAAAATTGTTGATTTGGAAGGTCGGAAAGATAGCATGAAGGTAGGGTGTTTGCCTTGCATGCAGATGGACAGTGGTTCGAATTCTGGCATCCCATATGGTCCCCGAACCTACCAGGACCCATTTCTGTGCTTAGAGGCAGGAGTAACCCCTGAGTGCTGCCTGGTGTGATCCCCCCCAAAAATATAGATTTGAGGAGCTGGACCAATAGCTCTGCCAGTAGGGCATTTGTCTGGCAGGTGGCTGTCACAGGTTATGGCCCAATAAAAGAATGACCAAAAAATGTTTATTTGAAGATAATACTTAAAGTTCTAGTTTCATATATTTGGAACAAATAATATCATCTTTTGACTCTTTATTAATGCCACATTTATTGAGTCCCTGTTATTTTACAATTAAAGTACCTTCAGCATATCATATTGCTTTCATATGTATAAGTATATAATATTTGTATACATTTTAAATGATACCGTAATAATTCAGGTTAGTATGAATCAAGACATATCATTTAATTTTATTGGTATGTTGAGAGCATTGAATGCATCTCAACTTCTGACTATATTATATTACATTTTTATTAGAATCACTAAACATCTGATATTTCTATAACTCTAAGCTATATGGGCAGTGGTTTTATCTATATCTAGAACAAAATGAGAAATAGGTCAAATGTATTTATTCTTAAGGTCAAACAAAAGTATTGCCATCTGGCCTCCTGCTAGCCCTGAACTCTGAGACCTGACTGACAGTTTACTCTTTCCTTGGGAACATTAAATATTATTATCTAATTTTAGAAAAATTTCTTGTAAATAAAGAAAATTCCCCAGGAATAAAAACCTTATCTTTTGGGTGTGAAATAATCAAAACAAATGGAATGTACTGGGGAATTATCATATTTGGGAAACAATATATTTTTTATAGATCTACAATAATGGCCTTAATGAAAATTCATGGAAAACAGCTAGAAAAGCTGCAGAGATAGGAGTGCTTAAAAAGACATTGAAAATTAAGGAACATTGGGCAACTGGAACTTAACTTAAACTTAAACTTAAACATGAATAAGCTGGATCCCCTATGATACACTGAACACTTGCTTAAGTAACTCCTGAGTTCAGACCAAGAAGTTAAACCAAAGCATCTCTGATTGTGGTTCATAAAACAAAAATAAAAAATATTAAAATCAATATCTTAAATAAGTTGATAGCCTAATATATTATTAAATGTTCAGTCATTGTTAAATACCTTGTAAATAAATATTTATGAAATGGATGACCCAAACAGCAAGATAATCACTACACATAACATTTTAAGTATTGTTAAATTTGGTTTTCTTCTTTGCTAAATATTTGAGTAACACAAATTCTTTGACTTTGTTTCCACTTCACATTTTGTCATGAAATATTCTCAAACAAAAAAGTTATTAATCAGCATGATTTTATACATCATATTATATAGTGCTTTCCCTTTTATTGCACAAGCATGTATTTAGTTTATTTTATCTCTTGGAAAATATAGTTAGTTAGTTAGTTAGTTAGTTAGTTAGTTAGTTAGTTAGTTAGTTAGTTAGTTAGTTAGTCAGTCAGTCAGTCAGTCAGGTAGGTAGGTAGGTAGGTAGTTATTTAGTTATGTTTTGTATAATTTTCTTTCCAAGTTGGTACTATTATTTTATTTTGAAAATCACAGCTGAGATATAAACATGAACATTGGTTGATTCCTTCAAAAGTAAAAGTAGTTCTTAGACTTCAAAGTGGAATGGAGTGGATAGAGAGACACCACAGTGCTTAAAGCTTTACATATATCCAACCCATGAATGGTTGTAGTCCTCAGAAATTCTGAAAATTATTTAGGAAACCTCATCCTCTCAAGTCAAAGATAATTTTAAGCTTCTTAATAATTTATACTGTACTTTGCCAAGTATATTATTGATTTATATTTCTACTTCTGCTATATGTCAAAATGTATATTGCCCAATACTTGCCAAGTCTGTAGACACAGTTAAGCTTTCATTGTTAGAAACTGACATCTCAATATTGTGTCAACTTTTTTATTTAACTTTATGAATAACATGATAGATTTTTATGGGTTCATATTATGTATCATGTGTTTATTATTTTTGTCTAACTTCTTATAAAAAGTTTTTTTTTCCAAGGGACCAGAGCAATTTGCCTTGCACGCAGCTGACCCAGGACAGACCTAGGTTCGATTCTCAGAGGCCCATATGTTACCCAAGCCAGGAGAGACTTCTGAGCGCATAGCCAGTGTGTCATGAGAGAGTAGCCCCCTCCCAAAAAAAATAATTTTTCAAATCTTTATGTAGTACTTCCTTTACATCTTTATGTAAAACACACAATCTAAGGTATCTCCTTAAATTTTGACAACCACAATAGTTGGGAGTTTTTCTAAATTATTAAGTACAAAATCAATATTAAAGCTTCATTGTATAACTAGCTCCAAATTATAGAATCGATCATTGGAAACCAGGACCATTCAAGTGCTGCTAAAATAAATATCAAGGGGGCAGGGATATTGAGCTTAACCTTAGTTTATTTTCTAGCATCACACAGACAATAAATACAAACATGAGATTTTAATTTTATCTGGAAAAAGATAATGTTAGAGGCATAGAATAAGAAATGACGAAGAAATGTTAGAGGCATAAAATAAGAATACAATTTGTCTAAATTTAAACAAGACCTAATTTTATGGTATCATTGATGACTCAAAATAAACTTTGATAGTCAAGAGAATTTATCACTTGTTAAAATATTTGATTATAATATATTTTAGCAGTAATAGGCCAAATAAAATATATCTTAGTAAATTTAGAAGTCCTAGAAATATTTATTTTTAAATCACTCAGCATAACAAATTCCACTATTATCTATTATGCTGAGTGAAATAAGTCAGAGAGAGAGACACACACAGAATAGTCTAATTCATGTATGGGTTTTAAGAAAAAATTAAGATATTATTGTAATAATACTCAGAGACAATAGAGATGAGGGTCAGAAGGACTGGCTCACAATATGAAGCTCACCACAAAGAGCAGTTGGGAAATAATTACTGTACACTAACAACTATCATGACAATCTTAATGAGTGAGAGAAGTAAAATGCCTGTCTCAAATAATGGCAGGGGTTGGAAAGGCGGAAGGGAAGGCATTGGTGGTGGGAATGTTGCATTGGTGAAAAGGGTGTTCTGTTTATGATTAAAACCCATCTACAATCATGGTTCCAATCATGGTGCTTAAATAAAGATTTTATATAAAAATAGAAATCTATATTTTGGTAAAAAATAAAAACTCAAGATAAAAAAGAGAATGTCACTAAAATATATAATTAGGCTAAATATTTGTTACTAAATTTTTTACTTAACAATGTTTTAAACATTATTTCCTGTAAATAAATTACTGCACTATCATCCTAAATTTTTATTAGTTTTATCAATACTTTATAATTTTAAACATACCTCTCTTTTCATGAAAATCTACCTGATAATAAAATATATACATGCTTCATAATTTATGAAGATTTACTTACAGATACATATTATATGCTCCTATTTTTATTGTCTTCCAGTGCATTCTACACTTTATATGTAGTTTTCACTTAATTCTGTCAAGGAACCAAGAGGAAGGCATTTTTATCTCTTCACTTCAGATATAAAAATTTAATCAGAGATATATTTTCCTTGCATTATGTAGCTAATAAGATATCTTGCAAAATACATTTTTATTACGTCACCTGCCAACAAAAAAAGAGCATATAATGTTAAATTTTAAAAAAGCAGTAAATTGGGGCCGGAGAGGTGGTGCTAGAGGTAAGGTATCTGCCTTGCAAGCGCTAACCAAGGAAAGATCCTGACCGTGATTAGATCCCCGGGTGTCCCATATGGTCCACCCAAGCCAGGGACAATTTCTGAACGCTTAGCCAGGAGTAACCCCTGAGCATCAAACGGGTGTGGACCGAGAAACCAAAAAAAAAAAAAAAAAAACAACAAAAAAAACAGTAAATTGTTGTGATCTTTTGCTTAAATTACTGCCACAAAAGTATGTATAGAGTTTATAAAGGTTTTAAATCTGTATCTGATAAAGGTTTCCTTACTTAATAGATAAATGTCATTGTATTTTATTAATATGTGTAATTTATAATATTACAAAAATCTCATTTTAAGTTGTTATGATCACAAAGCCTTTGATTACTTGGCATTGAAATATAGAAAAATATAAAACAAATAGCAAACCATATTTAAATATATGCATGTTATCACAGATCCTATTGCACCCTTTAGCATTTAAATATCAGAAGCCATTTCATATAAACAACCCTTGTTCAATCAAAAAGGAATTTATAAAGCATTGTCATAACCTATAGATGGCAAAGGGGCTTTGGTTCAAGATCATAGAAATTCACAGTTCATTTAGAATATCATTTTTCTGTAGACTTTTGTAATAATAAATTTTGTTTAAAGTGATTTGGTAATAATACATGAAAGTATTTGAGTTAAGAATAGTATTGTTTCTCAAGAAGTTTAATAAGACTATAGCATTTGAAAAATGCTTGATGTTTAGGAATATTTTTGGTATTTGAGAAGGAAATAGGCATTACTCTATGCTAACTCAGAACTATCAAAAGTATATAATGAACCAAAGCTGACAAGACTAAGAACAAGAGTCCTGTACAGGCTGTGAGATAAAGAGGTGATAGATGTAGCAGTACTTGCATAGTCACAGTGGTCCCAATCACTGAACACTGCCACAGTGGTGCTCATAGACCCCAGTCCACAAATCCTTCATATGAAGCATCACCAGCCTAAGAAAGAAACTAACCAATTGTTGCCTTGATGGGGACTGACTTCTATGATCTCTTCAATACTGCTGGTAATACTCTCGGAAACAATCCCTGCCCTAAAACAATACTTGTGCAGATGAGCAAAATAGTAACATAGTGATAAGCATCTCATGGAAAGGAATGTTATTTTCTGGAATTTAAAATAAAATGAATTTTGACATAAATTATTTTTTTGTTTGTTTTGGCGCACACCCGGTGGCACTCAGGGGTTATTCCTGGCTATGCATTCAGAAATCGCTCCTGGCTTGGAGGACCATATGGGATGCCAGGGGATTGAACCGTGGTCTGTCCTAGGCAAGGCAGATGCCTTACCGATTGTGTCACTGCTCCGGCCCCAAAAGACATGAAATTCTTGAGCATCAGAAAAAAATGCTTGTGGATGTTAGGAAGAAGAAAAATGTAAGAATGTTATAGCATTAAAATTAACAGTTGCTCTCAGTTATGGTGGCTTTTTCATAAATATACTATGTACTTCTTTGGTATATATTAAATTTTCTTTTTTGGGGGGCACACCCGTTTGATACTCAGGGATTACTCCTGGCTAAGCATGCAGAAATTGCCCCTGGCTTGGGGGGACCTTATGGAACGCCGGGGGATCGAACTGTGGTCCTTCCTTGGCTAGTGCTTGCAAGGCAGACACCTTACCTCTAGTGCCACCTCGCCGGGCCCTATATTAAATTTTCTTAACAACAGAAGGAATGATTCTTAAGAGACAGTATCCAAGTTTTCATTAATTTTTTTTTATTTCAAGTATGTGTTATTGCCTTTCTGAAGACCTTTCTCTTCATTAACAGGTCTCTAATAAAAAAAAGTTGTGGGTTTGGTACAGACCCTTACCCGGCCAGTAGCAACTTTAAAATTACAGCTTATAATTTTTTATTATTCTAGAAATTCTTATAAAATATTTATTTGTTTCATAGTTATTAGTGTTGAAAGTTGTTTATTTTTTCCATTTTTTATTGTAGACTAAGATTACAGGCTCATGGCTCAGTAAACGTCGAGCTATTAGATACTTTTTTTTTGGGGGGGGGGTTTGGGCCACATCCGTTTGACGCTCAGGGGTTACTCCTGGCTCTGTGCTCAGAAATCGCCCCTGGCTTGGGGGGACCATATGGGATGCCAGGGGATCGAACCACCGTCTGTCCTATGCTAGCGCTTGCAAGGCAGACACCTTACCTCTAGCGCCACCTTCCCGGCCCCTAGATACCATTTTAATGTCCATCTCATTAGATAACATTTTAGAAACAATTTAAATCTTTTTTCAGAGTATGGCAGGTTGTGTGTATATGTGTTTTAAGAATCACAGAGGCAATTATGCAGAGCTAAAATAACAAAAAATAAATATTTTTAAATCATAGATAATTAAATTAATTTATCTATATATATTGTATAATATAAACACACGTGAAGGAATATTTTTTTTCAAACTTTAGATTTGTAATTTGAGTTTAAATGTAGCCAACAAAACTGTGTGAACTGGTCTAAAATAAATGATTAATTTTAGCAAAATAAAATATCATTCACACAATCATATTGACACCTTGTTACTGCTACTGAATAAGATTCAATAGAAGTCGTTTTATTTATTTATTTATTTATTTATTTTTACTTGATTGAAACAGTTCCCAGTACCACATATGCCTTCCAGTAGTGCTCCTGAGCACAGATCTAGGAGTAAGGCAGAACATAGCTTTCTGTGGCTTCTTAGCCCCTAACTAAAATAAAACACTGATTAATCAGTAAAGTAAGGTGAATGCATTCATATATTATCTGTAGTTATCTAATCTTTCTGTAGCAGCTGCTAGGTTCTTAAATCAAGAGAAAGTTTTGCTGCCAGAGCAGACAATAGCTCCGTGACAGATGTTCCATGTTTGATTGAAGGAGCACAGATGAAAATAACAGGCTCGCCATGCTTGTGAAACCACAGTTGAAAATGAGCAGTTGTCCTCTTTCCAGATAACTGCAATCAAACTCATGGGGCATTGAAATCATCTGTAGCTTGCCCTGCACTAGAGAAGAGCTCACATAGTTCTTGAGGCTGGATAGCTCCACTCTAGTGAGATGCAAGAACAGCCGGTTTTCCTTTGCTGAAAATTCAGCTGTTAGGACCAATTATTGTACAACCCAAGGTAAAAGCATCCTCATTGTCTATGCTTATTTTCTTGTTTACATGCTACTTTAACACATTTTCTCAGCATCTGAGAAATATATTTTCTGTATAAATGAACCTTGAAAATAAGTAATAATGTTAACTTGGAAGTGAGTTTTAATTCTATTTAGGACAGTTAACAATTACTGCCATTATAGAATTGAGTCTTCACTTACAGTTAGGAACAAAAATATGAGCTCTGACTTTTAACTTTCAAAATATATTTACAATTAATATTATCTTGCAACATATTCCCTGTTAATAAATATAACCCTAGGAATGATGAATATTTTTGTAGAAAGATGAAGTATATTTTATAGTTTACTGTTAAATAATTTTTTGTCATAAACTATTCAAATGTCACTGCAGTAAAAAGCATTTGAAAGGCCATTGTTAAATAAACATGACTGTTTCAATGCAACTTTATTTATCTAGCTTGTATGTTAAATTAACACATGGATTATAATTCCCAGATCCTTAAATATATTTAAATTTTAATATGGCTGAATCTTTCATGTAATAATACATTATGATTTGTTTTAAACTCCTGTTACCATAGCATATTCCATATACTTCCAGATTATCACAATAATACTCTCTCAAATTACATTATTTTAAATCCTTCCATTGTAGTGGCCGGTAACATTTGGGCTAATTTTCTGTTAATTGATATTACTTTCAGCCAAACTGAATTCTAGACTCTCTCGCCTTCCCAACAAGAGAATCTCTGTGAACTTTGTCTTCTATATTGTATCAAGTACTTAGTAACTATTAGGCAAGTCATTTATGATAAATCTTTGATGAACTTATTGTTTTCTTAATACCACAGCAGTATTTCACATTTCAACTATTTATAAACTTTTTAACTTTTGGATAATGCATCTAGTACATTGAAAATTCACTTAGTTTATCTTGTGTTTTATCATTTAAGTCATGAAGAAAGAAGGGAGAGTCAATCATTGATACTTTTACCCTTCACGGAAGCTTAGCTATTTGATTTTTCCAGGATAACTTGCTATAATCATTCCATCTAAAAGAGTAATATTTAAAGTCAAAGTTAGGGGCTAGAGCGGTGGCACATGTGGTAAGGCATTTAGCTTAAAACGAACCATGGTTCTATCCCCTGGAGTCCATATGGGCCCCCAAGCCAGGAGCGATTTCTGAACGCAGAGCCAGGAATAACCCCTCAGCACCACCGGATATGGCCCCCAAAACAAACAAACAAACAAACAAATAAAATAAAATCTACTTTAGTTTTTTTTTTTTACGTTCTGCCCAGGAATAGTGAAGAAAAAAATCTACATTGTGTAAATGGTTTCATAGCCTTTTATGTAGCTCATTTTGTTTTTTGAAACTTTTAATCAATAGAATATTTTAGTTCTCTTATCTCCTTCCTTATATGTATTGCTTATTTTTTTTACAAAATATGCTAAGTATTCTAAATTTAAAATTAAAATTTATTTTTTTTTAGTTACAATTTGATAATATTTCTGTAATCAGTATCATATCCAATACTGAAATCCAGTGCTGAAATAGTAGGGAGAATAAAACTGATGAAAACATACTTGTCTTTTTTATTTTAATTTATCTTGTTATTATTTGAAGCTTTTAAATATTAATTGTGAATTTTATGAATAAGTGAAATATATATAAATATTTTATCATTATTATATATATTTTTGTTTTTTGGGCCACACCCAGTGAGGCTAAGGGGTTACTCCTGGCAATGCTCTTAGAAATCGCTCCTGGCTTGGGGTACAATATGGGACGCTGGGGGATTGAACAGCGGTCTGTCCTATATCAGCTGTGTGCAAGACAAATGCCCTACCACTGCACTACAGCTCTGACCCAAAGTTTTTATTAATTTTACACTATTTTCTTATTTTGAACAAATTAAATTAGAATCCTTATGTTTTAAATAATGGAATTGGTATATGTATATATCTATGCATATATCTGTATCTGCAAATAAAGTTACTATCTATTAAAATAAGCACAAATTATTGATTACATGTTATACATAAAAATATCTACTACAAATTTATTCATAAATATATATAAACTCTTAAAATCTAGGATAGTTCATAGTTAAATAATAAATAGAGCTACCACTGATGAACAAAAAAAACAGTAATCAATTTTTTTAGAAAAAAAGTTTAGTTTTGTTTCCTATCAATTTACATATTATTATGCAAAATTTAGTATTCAGGGGACAGAGGGATAATACAGCAGCTTTGACGTTTGCCTTGATGCAGACTGTCACGCTTGCTGTTCTATCCCCAGAATTCCATTTAGTTCCCTGAGTACAGCTGGAGTGGTCCCTTAGGGCAGATCAAGAAATTAGTCCTAAGCATAGACCTATATGGCCTAAAAACATTATTTTAGATAAAAATATAAAACGTAGCTTAACTTTTTAATTGATTAAAACATTAAGAATTTCATTTCCTGGACAACTGCAATACTCAATTCACTTGCTTACATTTCATAACTTTATAACCTGATTGAAGGTAAATAAAATACCTTTATTTGGACACTGGGCAATATTCATTGATTTCTTCACAACTTTGTTTTTAGTTCTTATATTACCCAATGTTGAAAGCAAAAACATTTCTCTAAATTATTTTAAATTAATATTTTGTGCTTCAGTAATGATGATCTTTGCCGAGAAATATAGTATAGAGGTTAGGAATTTACCTTAGCATGTAGCCAATCCAGGTTTGTTCCGTGGTCTCTTAAGAATCTGAAGAATGATCCCTGAGCACAGAGCTAGGAGTTAATCTTGACCCCGGTCAGATATCCTCCCCAAATTAAAAAAAAAAAAGCTAGTGCAATGCTAATTTTCATGAACAAGTTTTATAATGTTTATTTATTATGAGTATTCAGCAATTATGATTCTACTCATTAATCATATAGCAACAAAAATTTTCAAATGTATTTCTTGCTTCCCACTACTCTTAAGTCATTATAAACAGAATGATTTTACTTTAAAAAATCTGCACTTTATAATAAAAATATTTTCTAGATATCTTTTTAAATTTAAGTTATTGTGAAAAAAAAACACCTTACCAAATTTTTATGACTTTAAGCACTATTATAGCAAAAATGTTTGTACTTGGGATTCAGTCATGAAAAAGAACACCCACCTTCACCAGAGCAACTTTCCCACCACCAATGTTTCCCATTTCCTTCTCCCCCCCCCCTTGCCTGTATTCGACAACCTATTTATCTCACTCACTCCCATTGTCATGATAGTCCTAGTGTAGATGTTACTCTAGCTTCACTCACCACTCTTTGTAGTAAGCTTCATATCTTGGTCCTGTCCTTCCAGCCCTCATTTCTATTGTCTCTGGGTAATATTATAAAACCACCTTTTATTTTTTAAATCCCACAGATGAGTAAAACTGTTCTATCTCTCCCTCTGACCTATTTCACTCAGCATAATAGTTCCCATTTCCATCCATGTATAGGAAAATTTCATTTACAATAGTCAGAATCTGGAAAGAACCCAGATAGATCCCCCAACAAGAGACAACAGATGAGTGACTAAAGAAATTGTGGTACATATATAAAAAGGAATACTATGCAGCTGTCAGAAAAAAAGAAGTCAATTTACCAACTTTTAGTAGTACATCCTGGAGTACAGTGCTAGGAAGTACTACATAAATATACAAAATATGCATTTCATTGCTTTCTTATTTGGGGGGAGGGTAAGTAGGTCTACACTTAGTTGTTCTCAGTATTAACTCTTGGCTCTGTGTTCAGAGAGCACTATTGTCCCGAGATCAAGAGACAAATTTTGTGCCAGAAAACTGTACTCCCTCTTCAAACCCTAAAATATAATTTTAAGTTTGCGTTAATTTATTAACAAACAGGTTGATATTAAGCTGAAATCGCTAGTTCCCCAAATAATTTTTTTATTTGTCTATATACACATGCATATATTGTTGGAAGAACTTTCAGTCACTAAATAAATATCTAGTAAATGAAGAACAAAATTTAAAATAAAATTTGCTACACAATGTTTTGAGTTCAGTTATACCAGATACTATCTAAATTTTAATTTTTCCTATAATAAATGTAAACATATTCAAAAGTAGTCTGAGTAGTTTTCATTTTTGTGACATGTAATATGTGTATATAACATAAAAATATAGCAAATTTAAGACTACATGTATAATTGGGTTGAAACATCAGTTATCCCCTCAACTCCAATGATTGAATAGTTGATTTAGCTTGAGAAGCAGATGTCTCCTTAGTCACATCCCCAGATATTTCTTTCTCAAACCTTCATTCTTGCTTGGTAGATTGAGGAAGATGCGTTCCTGAAAGAGGTACTTAGGTGGAGGGTATTGAATAACTTCTCTCTCCTGCGAGAATTTCCAAACAAGGTCTGTAAGTCCAATTCTAAGAGAATGAAATATATGTAAGTAGGTTTTCAAGATCCTAGACACATCCAAAGAAGACTATATGTGGCAGTCACAAATAAATAAAATATATACATGAGAAACAAAAATTCCTAATTTATGTATCAATCAACAACGTAATCTAGATGATTGATATTGCAATGATATTAAATTAGCTTTTTGAGCTAAACTATAAAATTAATTAATTAACCATTTCATGTAATTTATTTAAGGACTATCTATGCTTTAAAAAGCTGGTAAATTATGAATTTCAGGCACAAAACATTCTAACTTCATACCTACTATCAATGTTTCAATATGACCTTCAGTGACTCAGGGTTCTCAAACATTTATAAACCAATCTCTTGACATGGTTTTAAGTGTGCTTATTGTAGTTTTGGTCCCATTCTTTATTTGTAAATAATTTTTATTGTGACCAAAGTGAATTATGAACATTTTATAGTAATATTTAAGGTTCATAGTGACAATGAATCAGAGCCATTCCCACCACCAGTGTTGTCCTCCCTCCACATTTGTTTCCAGGCTGCATCCCATACCTCCCTCTTTTATCCCTGGGACTGCTAGTGTAACTGGTCCCTCTGTGTATAGCTTGTGTAGATTGGGTATTGATTCTGTTGTCGTTGAAGTTGGATTTGATGTTTAAGTCTGATGATTTTTTATTTCCACTCAATGTTCATATGACTGTTTGGTCTTGGTACCATCCATTTTTTCCCTTATGAGGCAAAACAAAGTGATTCCCTTATGTGGTTCTGTTGGAAAAGAAAAGAAAGAAAAAAGAAAAAAAAAACTGGGAAGACTTCGTCTAGAGGTTATAAATATAAATTTAAAAGAAGAAAGGGAAAACAAAGAAGGAAAACATAACAACAACAAAACCAAACCCAGGAACTACAAAAAAAAAGGCACAATAGCAACAAAAATTAAAAGAACAATCAAATAATAACCACAAGAATGAAAAAGAATAAAAAACGAAGAAGAGCTGGTGTGGCAAGGTTTTATGCTGCTACTTTTTATTTTTTTATTTTTTTTTGCATAGACACAGCAAATGTTGGAGGAAATTAGAAAGGGAATTCTTTTTTTTTTTTTTTTTTTTTTTTTTTTTTTTTTTTGGTTTTTGGGTCACACCTGGCAGTGCTCAGGGGTTATTCCTGGCTCCAGGCTCAGAAATTGCTCCTGGCAGGCACAGGGGACCATATGGGGCGCCGGGATTCGAACCGATGACCTCCTGCATGAAAGGCAAACGCCTTACCTCCATGCTATCTCTCCGGCCCCAGAAAGGGAATTCTTATAGAAATATTGGCTCTAGTAGTTTAGTAGTTTAGAAATATGCAGATACATTTCCTCTATACCTCAGTCAAGTCAACCACCTTAATTCTTGCCCTGTGTTACCTTCAGATCTCCTTTCTTCTGCACCCACTATTTGTCTTCTCATGGTATTTTCCTTTTCATAATATAGGGCCAAGTATTTTCACTTCTTTGAAACCTCTATGTCTTTGACATATTATTCTCTCTATACCATAGCTTAATGAGAACATCTAGTATTTGAACTTTTCTCACTTACTTCACTAAACTCCAATATAATTATACATTGGAGTTATACAGGATATATATTCCAACCAGCTGCAGTTCCAACCAAGTTGCGGAGAACCATATGATTTTATTCTTCCATGTGACTACATAGTATTTCACTGTGTTTCAAGCAACTACATAGTAAATGTATATATACTATATATATATACATTATGGCATATATGTATATATATATATGTATATATATATGTATATATGCCATAACTTCATTATCCATATAATCTCTCATGGGAAATATGGGTTATTTCAATATCCTGAATATTATATTCATTTTTATGAGTATCTTTTCAACAACATAGTCACAAATCTAGAAATGTTCTGAGTATTATTGCTGTTAAAAACTTCTTCTTTATTTATATATATATATATATATATATATATATTTGCTTATTATATAGGTGTACGCTTAGTTTATAAAGGATGTTATGATAGGACATTCCAATATGAAGGATTGTTCCACTATAAATAAATAAATAGGTTAATTTAGATATGACATCATGTTTTATATAGTACAAATATGCCTAAAACCACAGTTACATAGATCTTTTACAAAATCTACTAAGATATAAAAGCAGAAAAGCATTGGTTATCATCCTGGCTGTCCAACCTACTCATGAACTAAGAGTGATCCTGTAAGATAAAGTTTTATCTCAAAATGCTTACAAGGGATGGAGTAATAGTACAACAGTAGGGCATTTCCCTGGTACATGGCTAACTAAAGAGAGAATTGGGTTAAATCCATAGCATCCCATATGGTTTCCTGAACCTGCCTAAATGATTTCTAATCACAGAGCCAGGAGTAACCCCTGAGCACTATGGAATGATTCGAAAAAAATAATAATACTAAAAAAAAAAAAAAAAAGCTATCAGCTGACAACTGACAAGTCTTACTTTGTAACTCAAGCTAAATTTAATTTAATTGCAATATGGTTTTATTGAAGGGAATTCCCATTACACAGAATTCAATTCACACTACAAGATAAAATGAAGAGAATGAAGCATTCAAATATAATTTTGGTGCTAGTTAGCACCAACAACATGTTAGCTAACAAACACCCAGGATATTCTGCAAACTGACTTCACAGCTGTCTATTTTCACGAAGGGTAGGGCCTTTTTTGAGTAATGATTCCAGTAGTACTTGTTGGAGGAGAATTCAGGACCACTAGTGAGACATTAGTGGCATGATTGTAACACAGATTGTGGGAATTGACTTAGGACAACATATGACTGAAAGTGTATTACAGTCAGAATTTGTCAATCAGATACCTAAATGAGATGTTTATATAAAATTGTTATGGTTTAGCTCAGATGGTTTACTTAATATCATTGTACTATCAGTCTCAGAAGGTACCTTGGATAAAGTCCAATATTAGCTAAAATATACCATATTTTGGATGCATATTACCATGAACACTTTTTAATATTATTTTATAAAATGCATCCTTCAGTTGATAAAATTTATCAGTTTTGCTTATCACTATCTTTAGACACAGTCAAGTTGTTGATTGATTTTGATTGCTAAGTCACTCTTTCTCTGAATCCCACCTTTGCAGCAGTTGAGTGAGCTTGATTTCTGTGCTCCTCCAACACAACCTTTGCATCAACCAGTGTGATTCAAATGTTAATGTACATAGTTTTGATCTATTAGGTACATTACAATATAGAACATACCATGCAAAAGACAATCTAATACTCATATCATCACATGTATTTGTTTAAAATGGACATTTCCACAAAGTTAAACAATAAATGATAATGGAGATAACGTGTTGAGAATACTGTCTTTGATCACATACTAGTTTCTCAGTACATGATAGCAGCTGGGTTAATATAATCAGTTAAATTAAATTGCTAATATCTCATGTCAAATTTGAGATATTTTTTATATATTTGAACAAGTAGTTTGTTAAACATTACAATTAACCAGTCAAGAGCTCTCCTTCCTATTTATTGTGCTCACATTAATTCTTACTGGTTATCCTTTGACTGTTTTATTCCTCATTCATTCCGAATCATTCCGTGGTTAAGTGGTTTCTTTAAAGTTGCCTAAGTGACTGACCACTTGTTATTAAATGTTATTTCTTCCTTCTGAGTCAGGCCTTCAGATCATTTTATGAGCATTCCTTTCCCTCATTCGATGTATAATTGTTAAGTGTTTACCATAAGGTCGACACAGTGTTATAAAAAAGAAAAGTTTTAAAGTTGGAGAGGTCTGACATCTGATTCTGTCCTGTTTGTGATCATATTTGAGCTAACAATCATACTCCATTAGATGCCAAGTCTTATGTGGTACATGCTAATTCTAAGTCACTTTTCCTCCTTTCCTATCAAAAGAAGTATATAAAAGGCTTTGGTTGTTGAAAATATAAATTACAACAAGCTCTCTACTACAATTTTCAAGCTTCAGTCAAATATACTTTCAAATACATACCAATCAAGCTGCGAAAATTACACTTTATTTGAGAAAGAAGAAACAAGAGGGCTTTAAGCAGGTGGTCACAACTTTTAGCTTTATAGTTTAGAAAGATTTCCCTAGTAACGCTCTAAAAGGATAGAGAAGATAAACAGTAAGGCAATAATCATGCAAAATAACCCCTTAGGACTGATAAATGATAGGTTCTAACAATATCTATGTTACCTTTATACCTAGGGACTTCTAAGATGTTTCCATTCCCATCCACACACCATTGCTACATCTTTACAAAATAAAGTTTGCTTATATTAGATTAGATTGTATACATTTTAACATTACTTTCAAAAATATGACTTGTCTCTTTCCTTTTCTAATATCTATCTCCAGTAATTTCCTTAACCTAATTCCAAAAATTACTGTCTACATGTGTGCATGTGTATATGTGTATGTATGTATATATATATGTGTGTGTGTGTTTTATTTAAAGATATTATAGAAATACACCAGATACATCTGGATATATTATTACTGGATATCTAATTAACTGTATTGAAGTAAATTATTCCAGCTCAACCAATTAACAACATACTTTACTTTACAATTCAAAAAGTTTCATGGAATATTACAAATGTAATAAGATGAATATTTATTGAAAGAAATATTATTACAATAGTCATTGAAAAGTTTATTCTTCACACAAAATTTGAGGTTTATTGTAAAGTATAATGCATTTATTTCTTTTCATATTTAACACATCATCAGATAACATATTCTGACTTAAAGTCCAGTGTTTCTTTCCACTTTATCACAGCCATCTTTGAGGAAATATTGAGTTGTGTTCTCAATGCTATTGAAACTCAATAGCACAGAAGCCAACCTGTGGATTATTTAATTTAGTTATTAAAATAAATTTTTATCTAAAACAAAAACATGATTTTTCACAATAAAGACTAATTTTATCCACCATGTTTGGAAGTTAAAGAGAACTAGAAAGATATTATGGATTTGACTTTGAACGGAGACAGAATAGTATTATGACAGTTGTCATTACCATTTTAAATTTATTTTATATTACTTTAAATTTGGGGCTCATTTTTCATGATTTCTGATGGGAATTGCAGTGCTCTGATGTGAGTCTGTGGTAATGACTACAGGAGTTATGCCTGTATTCCTATATATTCATCTATTGCAGCTTTGATGCATGGAAAATGAGGCCATTTCTGCTTAGCTCTCTTTTTACACATAGATGACTTAGAATCTGAGAAGCTACATTGAAAATAGTTTTTAAATGACTTCTCCTCTTCTCATTTTTAGAGAATCTTCCATTGCTTTTATATTTGAGGTGTTGCTAAGCAATATCTTAATTTTTTTTATTTCTTCTGATTTAGTAGTTTCTCTAACAGATAAATTTTTGAGAACAGGCCACTAACACAAAGCACCATTTCTACTAGATTTTTAAATTTTTACATGGCCCAAGAATAACTAAGTTTCATACTAAGGGAATGTTATCCTTCATTTTTAGCTCTATTAGCAAAAATTCTGCCCAACAATTGAAATATAAGGAGGAATATAATTACATGAGTGGATTGCTGACTGTATTCTGCATTCCTCCTGTCTCTTGGGGTAGATTAAAAGTGATTGTAATTATATTTACAATATCTTGAGAATAGTAATGTGATAGTTTTACTGAGTGATTTCTTATTTTTATAAAGTTTTGATAATAAAAGTAATTATTCTGGTTATTTGTGAACCATTAAAATTTAGCAGTAATTAATTAATGCATATTTAATGACTTAATTATGTTAAAATATCTTCTCAGAGTGTACCCCATTCCAAAGCAAATATCATGAAATGTCACATTGCAGAAAGGAGTTCCAAGAATTCACACTGAAGGCAACTGGGGGGCCTAACAGTGCTACTCAGCCAAATCATACAATATCTGACATTCATTGCTCAAGCTGGTGATGCAGTGTTGTTTATTTCTAGTGACACTGGGCTTACAGAAGTCACACCTGCAAAACTGGGGATGAGGGTTTACTGGAAATTGATTAAGCTCAGGGATTTGGGGCTTCATGCATGCCTAGACCATTTTTGTTTGTTTGCTTTGGTTTGATTTTAGGTCACATCTTTATGCTTTGCATAAAGGTTATTTTTGTCTTTATGCTCAATGATCATTACTGAAAATGCTCAGGGAACATAAGGTGTGCCACGTATAGAATACAGAATAGATGCATTCAAGGCAAACACCTAACCCACTATATTGGCTCCTAGTACTTTGAGATCTCTTTGGAATTGCACAAGACATAATTGTTTTCATTGAATCTTTTGACAATCTATGTAACTGAGCCTATATAACTTTTAAAGCAGTAACATATATATATACATACATATATGTATTATAATTATATATATTATTTAAGTACAGAGTTGAAAAATTGAGTAGCATTAAAAGGGATATTGTATGATAAGACATTTTTTATTTATATATTTTCTGATAATTTTATTTACCGTTTCTTTAAGTTTTGTTGGAATAAGTAATATAAATAAATTTATTATATGCCTGAAAAAAAGAATCAAAAGTTAAAATAAAAACCAAACTAATGGTATTCTTTGTTGAATGCATACTATATGAAGATTTCTACGTGTTTCCTCAAGTGCGAATTTTTATTTATTTTTTAATGACATTTATTAAAATATATAACGGAAAATCTTACACAGTGATATTTAAGGTACACAATGGCAAATCTTATACAGTGATGTTTAAGGTACACGGTGACAAGAAATGAGGGCCTTTTCACCAGCAGTGTTTTCCTCCCTTCATCCATGTTCCCAAGCATATATAGCTTATCTCTTATCTCCCTCCTTTAACCCCCAGAATGCTAGTGCATCTAAAAGCATATATCTTAACACTAAAGTAAACTTCTTTTTTTTTTTTTTTTTTTTTTTGCAGTTCCAGATATTTTTACTAGTAGTTTCCTAAAGGTTTGGAGTCAAAGCAGCTCTGTAAAAACAGTGTTAGTGTGGCAATTATCGTTTGCATGGGCCCACCAAAGTATGAAGGTCATGGAAAGGAAAAACTTTGGCCTAAGTACAAGGAGACCTAGTATGGTAGCAACCACAGTTACACAATAAAAGAAGGAAGAGGCCAAGAGGCCGCTGAGAGTAAACAAGTAGAAAAAGAGTACTGGTCTTTTCCCAGCCTGAGAGTCCATCCTCTCGTTTTTATTTTGAAAATATATGGTACCCCCACCCGAACTGGTCTCTTCCTAAACTGAGAGTCAATCCTCTCATTTTTATTTTAAATATATATGGTACCCCCCTGCGGTTTTTGAAATGGAGACCAATGAGAAGAAGAAAAAAAATACCAGTGAATGTCACCACGTAATGTTCCAACATACACCAGTGCTGCATCGGCCCGCCATCCACCCCATGTGTCCACCCTTCGGAAGAGAAAGGGGGAAAGCCTGAGGACCACGATAGAGTCCACCTGGACCAGCAACCAGGGAAGACCTGGAGTAGGGGAGGAAATAGGGGAACGACTGGAGGTCTGCCAAGCCTCCCAGCACCCCCCAAGCTAGGGAGAATGCCATCCGGCATGGGGTGTCCCCCAACCCCATACCTGGGAAGAGGTGGCCTCCAGGATCAAGGCACCGGAAGCCAGCTATCTGCCCGGCCCCTCCCTTTGCTCCTCCTCCCTAGATTTTTTATTGTTAATATTTATTGCTATTTAAAATGACTTCATTTTTATAACTAGATTTATATTTCATTTTCAACTTCCTTTTAATTGAGTGTATAATATTCACTTACCTAAAACATATATATAAAGCACATATACACAAAAGCCTATTCATAGCCTTAGATTAATAAGTGCAACTGATAAGCATGGACATATGAATGAATACACTAAACCATATGCCTTAACTATTTTAATAAAATTATTCATAAGTTCTGTGCATGCATTTGTCTAGTAGCAAGAACTAGCATATTTTATAGACTTCCTTGATTCTAGGCAATTTAAAAAAAGTCATAGAGAGTTCTTATTATCACTTGTGAGATAGAACAAATAAATAATTAGACCAAATATGAGACTCATAATATTACTCATCAAAAGTATGATAAAAACTTCTGGGGACTGGGAAATAGATGGATTAAAGTGCATGCAAAAAAACCTATTTGATCCTCAGCACAACATGCTTCCAGAGCCCCAACATCCAGCATCTCCAGGTACAGCCTTGGATCTGGTCACTGCAGAGGACTCTCTGGTATCCTCTTGGCAAAGGAGCCTTTCATCCTTAGGTCATAAAATTCAACTTCTTGTCTGGTTTACTTATAACCACTGGAAATGACAGTAAGTGCTTGAAGTACTTCTTGAAAGACCATTTCTGACGCTCCAAAAAATGTGTATACTTTGAATCTGAACAAAATTTACTATATTTTATTTATCATCCAAATACTAGCCATTAAGAAAAGTAGTTTAGCATTCTTAGTAGTTGTGAGAAAATTAATAGCTTGTGAATAATTATTTCTGTAAATTAGATATAAAATCACCTCACACTTTCTAGAAGTTCTCACTTTCCTATACTCTATTAATATACATTGACTTCAAACAAACTTAAAAACCATCATTATCACACATCATTTCCTCACACAGAATGACAATGTGTTGTTATCTTTCTGTATATCCATCAATGAGTTTTCTTTGAAAGATACTTGTTTCTTTTCTAAAACTAATAATGGACAAATTCCTCTGAATTTCTTACACAACCCTTAGCTTCAGTGCATTAAGTTTATTGTAAATAATGTTTCATTTAGGATTATTTATTCATCTATGATCATTAAAGCATCATTTTTCTGTTTCTCTGAGATAATGATGAATTTTGAAATGTATTTAACTCAAAGATCAACTTTGATTATATTAAAACTAATCCTTTTATCATGAATACTCTGGTAATGAAGAAAATGCAGAGATTAATTATTGTCAGATGTATGTCACTAGAGTTAGAGAACCACAAAATCATGAGTAAGCTTCTCTTCTCATGCAAAACAAACTGCATTGTTATAAATTAGCATGTATAGTAGTCTGTAAAATTATTTGTCATTCCAGCCATTATTATCCTTTGAGTATGTTTCTCTCTAAATCACTCTCTTTCTTCCTCAAAATTCCTACATTAAAAAATGTTTTACTTAAAGAAAATTGTCATTGCTATATTTGCATTCTTAATTAATGCATTATCCAAATTTTAAAAGTCTCTTTAGATAAAAAAACAAAGGTAATTTTAATTATTATATAAACACTGTATAAAACATTATCTACATGTTTAGTTATCATGTTTTGTGTATTGTAAAAAACTTGATAGCTTATTCTCATAGAAGTTAATCAAGAAATGTTTAGCATAAGGTTAAAACTTCAATTTGCAGTAAGGCAAGATAATAACTTCAGGTGCTAAAGAATTTATTTTATGATGAAATATGAATACAAAAATAGAATTCCTTTTATTCTGTTATTTTCCTCTGTAATGCTAGCAGCAGGACATTTCCTGATGAAAGCAAGGTTAATTAGTCAATTGTAAATTTAATGAGATTTAATTGCAGAGGGGATAGGGTAGTGGCATTTTAAGATCATGATTTTGGTTTAATAACTATTATAGTGGTTTTAAACTACAACATCACTTACATATCACTTCTAGAATTTTCTAAAATATTTTTCAGGATTTCTTCAATGGGAATAATGAGTCACTAACTTTGCAGTGATATCTAGTAATTTATTTAAAAGTTCTTCCTGTAATTATAATATCAAGTACTTTTTACAAAGACTTTTATGTTGATTGTCTTTATATTAGGGATCCAAACAAATTATGTGAAAATATTTCCAGTAAGTCCATTCCCTTGTTTTTGAATTATTGAAAGTCAAAACTGAAGTTTTACATTTTTTTATTTCTTGCAGATTATAGTCAGAATAATCATATTTAATTTTCAGAAATTCCCTCTATATTTTAATTTTTAAAGCACATATTTTTGGGGGGGGAATGATGAATGTTTAAAGCAAAAGTAGCTCATTATTTTTATATGGATACAGTATTTAATTATATGCTCTTGTCCAAATGCTAAAGTAATATTATAAACATAAGGTATTCCTAGATTCCATAGTTTGGAAAAATCTAGTTGATGAACTCAGAATAGGGGTCATGCTGAAGTGGAAGACATCGTATTATATTTTTATTTATTTATATGAGGGTTATATTCCATAGAACATATAGTGTTAAATTAAAACTTTGTTTCCTGAATGATAGTATCTATATGCCTCTGAAAAGATGGTGGATCTAAGTATAAACTAACTGAAGAGAAGTATAAAGTTATAGAGGGTGGCTCGGACATTTGCCTTGAAAATGTCCAAGAGAATTTCATCTTCAGCACCTCAATAGGTCCATTGAGCACTGCCAGGAATTGTCCCTAAGGGCTAAGCCAGAGTATACCCTGAGAACTACTGACTGTGGCTTCAAAACCAATAAAAACAGCAACAAAATAGACCAAAAAACAGCCAACCTTGTTATCTAATTGAAAATATAGGTACAATATGGTAAAAACTAATAGAACAGAAATAAACAGTACATCCTATACAATATGGGAAATATTTATAGATATTTTCTTAAAATGACATAGAAAATAATCATTTATGATAAATGTATAATAAGGGAAATAATGATCATATCTTTCAGTATTTTATTAAATTTATAATGAATTACATTAATATAGAACTATTTACATATAACATTTAATGGTAACTTAAATGGAACACATGGGTTAAATATAGAAAATAATCATATATACTGATGTTTATTTTGATATTCTAGTACTAAAATATAGATGTGATAAAATATAAATTTTGTGAGCATTATCTGTTTTGACTGAGCTCCATTCTTTTCTAGTGTCATTTCAAGTTCCCTGTTGCCATAGTTGCTGCTAAGAAAATGCATTTTTCTAAAAGATTTATAAATAATGATTGTAATGTTTTTAGCTCTTTGTAGTGAAATACAATATCCAATGCCTCTAAGAAGAATATAAATCCAAGCACTAGGGAGCCATTCAGGTCACACTTGAGTCTTGTTACAAGTAGGGCAAGAAAAGTGTCTCACTGGTACACATTAATGTGCACTCTCCTGCCTACTCAAAAGATAAATTCCATGCAGTTAGTTTCTGAAGACATGTAAGACTGTCTTTTTGCCTTATAGATGCTTTTGTTACTCCAGCACCTTGTCAAACAAAATAAATGTTGAATTTATTAGCCCTGTTCTTTTCTAATATAGTCAGTTTTCTAAAGATTAAAATAAACTATTTCATTTGTGTGACTATGACATACTCAATACATACATATTAACATATCTGAAAATTAGGGAAATTTCAAGACTTAATCTACTAAAAGATAAAATGTCAATAATACTTTTTTTAGTTTTCTAATTAATGCTCATGAGATAAGTTAAATATGAATATTCAAAGACATTTTCTTGATTTTTTTATCTAAATATTAAATACAGTCATCAGGTTTGAATTCAACCAGCTCCATAGACTCACTCTGTTTTCAAAAGAATAGTAAACCAATCCATTAGTAATTATGGGTACACTGGCCATGCAGCTGATAGCTGGCAATCTTAAAAGAAAAGAGTGAGACAAATCTCTGAGCTGCTGAAACCATGCCTTTTGCATCCATCACCTAATACTTATTGCTTCACCAATGGCCATCTTTCACCACTTCTCTAATGCTCTCTGTAATCTAACCAAAACTCCAGGTATTATAAGATTTGGGCTTATGTCACATTTTGTAAGTGAGTGTGGAACTCTCCCATATACCTTCTCTAGAGCCAAAAACATGACCCACATTATTGGCAATGTTGCTCGGAATTCTTTTTTTTTTTTTTTTTTTTTTTTTTTTTGGTTTTTTGGGCCACACACATTTGATGCTCAGGGGTTACTCCTGGCTAAAGCTTAGAAATTGTCCCTGGCTTGGGGGAACCATATGGGACGCTGGGGGATCAAACCACGGTCCTGATCCTTGGCTAGCGCTTGCAAGGCAGACACCTTACCTTTAGCGCCACCTCGCTGGCCCCTGCTTGGAATTCTTGGACAGCATTTGTATCATCCCAAAAGAAACACACCAATTTAGATGCTAATATGTATCTCAAGTCACCTAGTGCTCTGAAAAAAAAAATGAATTAACAAAATGGTCAAGTAGCAAAAAAGAGCTTCCTAAACTTTGAAAATGACTTAATCATCTCATTGTAAGATACAATGATTTTCATAATTTTTTTAATAATTTCACCCTCAGTTATCTGGAAGCAATTGTATTATGGTCAACTATGTAAAATATCTGATACATAAACTATGTCACTATGTTATCGCTTAATAAAAGTAATTTATATAAAATGAATACAAAAATCAATTATATCTAGTTGAGTTACAAACTTTGGTAAAATTAAAAACTGAACAGAGAATAAGGAGATAAAGTACAAATTCTGTCCTACAGAGATTGGCAGACATTTTAATATTCTATACATATCAACATATTCAAATTTTAAGAACAAAATGTAACTGAATGAAGTTGTAGCATTTGAAAATTTCCAAGAATGGACCTAAAAATAGGGTTAAGGGTATACCTTGTATGAAACTGACTCTAGTTTTATCCTGATGACATGGTCCTCAAACTTCATCAAGTGCAATCCTTTAGGAGACCCACAACACGAACAAGGTGAAAGAAGTAATCCATGACACTATAAAGCCATCCCCTATGCATTCTTAGACATTTATGCATACTGGATGTGGAACCACTATCCCAGTTGATTCCCGCTGAGTACTATTTGAGAGATACCCAAACCAGAATGTAAACAAAACAAAACAAAAGGTTAAATAAAAATAAAATTCCTAGACTAGAAAATAAGAAATTTAATCATGAAAAATGTAATAATGAAAACAAATTAATTTATAAAAATGTCATATTGTGGGGCCGGGCGGTGGCGCTGGAGGTAAGGTGCCTGCCTTGCCTGCGCTAGCCTAGGACGGACCGCGGTTCGATCCCCCGGCGTCCCATATGGTCCCCCAAGAAGCCAGGAGCAACTTCTGAGCACATAGCCAGGAGTAACCCCTGAGCGTCACATGGTGTGGCCCAAAAACCAAAAAAAAAAAATGTCATATTGTTATGGAAAGATTTAGATGCTAATTCTGGCACCCGGATTTAATGGCACATGATAGAACTGAGCTTGAATTTAGGGATCGAATTTAAAGTTAAATTTAAGGAAGAGTGGCAAATAAATGTTAGTGGATCTTAAATAAAGAGCACATGATGACTGAAAAGTTTTGTTTCATAATTATAGATTACTGATTATATCAGAGTCCATTTTGTATAAACCTTGATATATCTACTCAAGTGCCTTTAATAATTCACACTAAGTTTCTTCTTCCTATGTTTTATATATTTATTAACTTTCACAGCCTTTAGTTCACAAAATATTTGCTTACAAAACATTAAAAATAAGCAATTAAATATCTAGTTACTGGCAAAGAATTAAGATACTTTTAATATTAAAACAAACTAATTCCTCTGGATGTTTTCCATAATGTTTTACTTAGAGATTAAGAAATAATTTGAATGTGAGTGATCAAGAGTAAAGATAAGGGAATGTTGTTTAAAGGAATCTGAAATATGACACAATAGATTAATTGTGAATAACTTTTTATATTTAAACCAACTAATTTCATATTTTAAATATTATTGTGTTTCATTTTAAGAACAGATACATTCATAAAATCATTTTATAGATTTCTTGAGTAATAAATTTAATCAATATTTTTTGGGGGGCCACACCCGGTAATGCTCAGGGGTTACTCCTGGCTATGTGCTCAGAAGTTGCTCCTGGCTTGGGGGACCATATGGGACACCGGGGGAATCGAACCGAGGTCCGTCCAAGGCTAGCGCAGGCAAGGCAGGCACCTTACCTTTAGCGCCACCACCCGGCCCCTACTCAATATTTTTATTGTAAATTGGCTAGCCAGAGCAAAAACACAATGTCTAAGTTTTCTATATTAACCCATGTTATCATGCCCAAAACAATCTCTAAATACATGTATTATTGGCAGGAAAGAAGATTAGAGATTCCTTTGTCAATTATGTTGTATAGTCTATGGTTAATACAAATGTTAATCAGACTCATGACAGTATCCTCAAGGGATCACAGTAATGGTGAAGCATATAATACAAACATAGTAGTTTGAACTCAAGTGTAAATTTGTAGTCAGTGAAGGGTCCAATGATTCATACTATTTTAATACTCACAAGTGAGGAATATTGGTGATAAAAAATTATCATTTTTCAATTTTCCCTTATTAAAAAATGCACCTATTTGGTATTGGTGTCTATGTCAAGATACTATTATTCTGACAAAAAAATGAATAACATAATTAACAAAGGCAATACAATTATTCAAGATACTACAAACTCTCTTTTGAACTCATTTCACATTGTAGTGACACTAAGCTCCAATTCAGGCATATAGAACTGTAGTTAATATAGAGTGCATTTATACATGAAAAATACTAGCTGTTTTATTTAAAGTTCTTAACTTTATATTTTAAGTATATCTATATAAAAAAGCTATCAATTTTCAAGAATAGTTAATGATGATTTTTTTCCACTGTGTTTTTGTTATTGGCTGGTAAATTAATGATCAATTATCTTCCTCTTTCTTTACAATGAATAAAGATAATTACAAAGAGGACTGCCTTTTTAATATGAGTTTTAATTAGTTACAGTTGCAATTGTTCTTTATTAAAAGCTTTCCATAGATATTTGAGGGATTGCTAGAATAGAGGACACCCACTAGAAATCTTTGTTCAACCAGAACTTGATTCAATGCTCCAATGTCAATTCAATTTGAATCCGGCAATAATGGGGTCAACAGAGTCTCACTATATGTTTCTGGAGGTTGGAGGAAAGTGGTGAATGGTTCAGATTTTATACTTGGGTCTCCATAAAAACAGATAAGCTCCTTGGTCACTGATTCATCTCTTTGACTCCCATCAACTTTTAAATTAATCTTTGCAGTATGAAATTTTAAGAAAGCAACCTTTAATCTTGTATATTTACACAGATGGTATAATCTATATTTATAAATTATATTCAAGAACATGAAGCTCACCAAAAAAGAATGGTGAGTGCATTTAGAGAAATAAATACACTAACAACTATCATGACAATGTTAATGAGTGAGAGATATAGAATACCTATCACAAATACAGGCAGAGAGTGTGTGAGGAAGAAGGAAGGGGCATTGGTGATGGGAAAGTTGTGCTGGTGAAGGAGTATGTTCTTTTTATGACTGAAACCCAACTACAATCATGTTTGTAAACATGATGCTTAAATAAATATATTATTATGCAAAAAAAGAACATTGCAGTGAATTTTAACATATTGGATCTATTTCCCTAGAAAATGATAAATTCTATAAAACAAGATATGTGTCTAGAGAGATATTTTAGGCATTAAGACATTGCTTTGCATACAATTAATCTAGGTATTGGCATAATATGGTCTCCTGGTTATATCTGGGAACAGCAATGGAGGCCCTAGAGCTGCACATGCTGCACTGTTGGGTATAAACCACTACCTGGGAGTCTGAGTAATTCTTGTTGTTGCAGAACCCAGAGTTCCAGACCCTTCCATTGAATTGCCATCCTGATTGGATATGAATCTTGAAGAGTTTTTTGCAGCCCCCATAAATAGTATAGAAAATATTATTTGTGTATGAACACATGGTGATGCTCAGGGTTTACTCCTGACCCTGTGCTCAAAGATCCCTCTTGCTGGACTTGGGAAATCTTTTGTAGTGCAGAAGACAGAAACCAGGTCCACTGCATGCAAGGAAAACACCCTACATACTCTATGATTTGACCTATAATTTTTTTTCATAATTCTTGTACATTATGTTTTATATGGCATTGCTATTTTCTCTTCTACTTTTATTTTTCAACTTTGTGTTCTAAACATTCACTATTTAATTACTTAATGAAAATCTAAATTATCATCAGCATTTCTAATTCACTCAGTAACATTAATAGAAGTTATTTTTAACTTTTTTCTGTAAAGTATATCTAAATGTATTAAAATAGTTAATTTTAAAGTTTTATTGTAGGCAATCTTTGCATATATTTAAAACTTTTTAAGTTGTTGGCTGTGGAATAATCACTTTATTTCATGTCAATCATAATACAAATTGTTGATTGTGACATTAGTTGTAAATACTAGGTGATAGGTCACCCTGAAACTTGAATTGTAAAGCAATTAAAACTAAATTGTAAAAGAAACATATTTTCAGGTTTATATTTAATGGTTTTTATAAAGTAATATATTCAAACCACAGTTTCTTTTTTGAACTAAAATTTTCTAATATAATTTTTATTTTGATCGTAGTGGTTTACATATTGTTGACAATAATATTACAGGTTCATATTTACATAAAATCAGGGGGGTTCCCATCACCGATTTGTCCTCCCTACACCTCCGTGTTCGTCCTACCTCCCATATCCTACTCCCTCACCCCCCGGGGCTGTGAGAAATTGTGGTCCCCTCTGCACCTAGCTTACTACTTAGTAGTCTTGGTCTTGGTGCCTCTTTTATTTCCCCCTCTAACTGGGAGGAAGAACTACATAGTTATGTGGTTTTATTTGAAGAAGAGAAAAGTAATAAACTGGGGTAAAAGTCTAATATGCCGAAAATGGGGAGAATCCTTCTAGAGGCTCTCATCATCGGTTTGAGAGATGAAGGAGAAAAAGAAGGTGAAACACCCCAACAGTACAAAAAGAAGAGTCAAATATTCAGTGAGCACTCCATTGATAACGATAGGCACCACGAAAAAAAGTCGTGGTCTTGAGTTAAAAAACATGGCAGAGCACCTAAAGAAAGAAAAGGAAAGAAGAAAAAAAACAATATAAATATAAATGGGGACAACAACTTCAATAACCACACCAAAACAAAGAAATCGACAAAAAGTAGATAGGTAAATAAAAATAAAAATAATGATAATAATAAATTATGAAAACAAATATATATAAAAGATAAAAATGGTTTGTGCTTTTTGCCTTTTTTTTCCCCTCATGCACTGGCACAGTAAATATTGGGGTCATTCGAAAAGGAATTCACTTGGCCTTAGCGCTATGGGGTTTCTCCACCATTGGGGTATATTGTCACGGGATTAACTATAGACTTCGTTTGAACAAAAATTTTAATGAAAGTGCTTCACTACTCGGTTTTCATGTCAATAAAATAAATAGCAAATAGTTGGGCAGAATGTGAAAAGTCCTTCATATCATGTGACTATATTTTCAGACTATTTTGTCAGTTGTCTGCTTCTTTAATTGTTTACATTGATTTTTTAAAAGTTTATGCTCTTAAAAGTTGTATTTTCTCTACTGTATGCTTTAATTCTGATCCATAGGAGTCATTTTTAATTTAATTTTATTTATTTTTTTAATTTAAATTTTTTTTTATTTAGACACCTTGATTACATACATGATTGTGTTTGGGTTTCAGTCATGTAAAGAACACCACCCATCACCAGTGCAACATTCCCATCACCAATGTCCCAAGTTTCCCTCCTCCCCACCCGACCCCCGCCTGTACTCTAAACAGGCTCTCCATTTCCCTCATACATTCTTATTATTAGGACAGTTCAAAATGTAGTTATTTCTCTGACTAAACTCATCACTCTTTGTGGTGAACTTCCTGAGGTGAGCTGGAACTTCCAGCTCTTTTCTCTTTTGTGTCTGAAAATTATTATTGAAAGAATGTCTTTCATTTTTCTTAAAACCCATAGATGAGTGAGACCATTCTGCGTTTTTCTCTCTCTCTCTGACTTATTTCACTCAGCATAATAGATTCCGTGTACATCCATGTATAGGAAAATTTCATGACTTCATCTCTCCTGACAGCTGCATAATATTCCATTGTGTATATGTACCACACTTTCTTTAGCCATTCGTCTGTTGAAGGGCATCTTGGTTGTTTCCAGAGTCTTGCTATGGTAAATAGTGAATTTTACTTTACTTAAATCAAAGAGAAATGACTTGAGATAAAAAGCTGGTAGTGTTGTCAAAATACATACAACAAATTCACGTTAGAGTTGATCCCTCGCAGCACATATGCTATACTCTGAACATGCTTATATGTAGCATGAAATAGGATTGATCTCAAGTAGTACCATATATTATATAACTGCTTAGAGAAATTCCTGAGCAGTAACATGTGTGACCTACAAAAGACATCCAAGATGATAATGGCAGCAACAAAAATAATAGAATGATGGATTTCCCAAACTTAAAATGTAACTAAAACATAAATTAACTTCAATTACTTTACTGCATACCTAAAATTTTCTCCTCCTGGGTTCCGGGGGAAGCCTACACAGCTTACTGGTGCAGGAATACTACATGTATAAAACCAATACTCATTTACTTCTTTTATAATTTTTTATTTTTAATTATAAGAACAATGATGCAAAGAAAGAAGACAAAGTAAAGTTACAGAAAAAGTACAATCACCCATAAACAGAGTTCTCAGAAGAAATCCTCTTGCTGATGCCTAAATTTTGAACTTACAGTCAAAGAACATTAAGAAAAATAAAACAGAACCCGTGTACAATTACTTTGTCCACAAGACCCCAGATTGTAGTACATTATAAATTTCCTAGCAGTACACAAATCAATATAAAGCCATGAATTTACGTGACTCCTTAAACATTGAAGGCATAGTATTTTTTTACATTTTCATGCACATGCATATTAGTTTAAGGTAACATCAAAAGTTTAAGTGTTTTTTTTAAGGTTTAGAGTCAAACCAGCACAGTAAAAATGGTGTTAGAGTGGCAAATACTGTTTTCACAGGCCCACCAAAATATGGGGGATATGGAAAGGAAAATCCTTGGTCTAAATACAAGGAGACCCTACTCCTGAAGTTTCCTGGCATAAGACCAACTCTGGGCTCCAGGCACAACACTCATTTTCTAATAGTCCCTTGAAGCCATTATTTGAGATTGGAACTTTGAACATATTAACTGTGATTCCCTCCTCGATGCTTTCCACACGTGCATTACAAGGAATTAAAAAAAAAACTCAGAAGAAAATATAAGACTATATTTGATTATCTTTTTGTTCAGGAAGATAGTACGTTTCTCTTATTGTCTTTGAAAACAAGGAAGTTGAGATTCATTGCCCCCAAACAAATATCTTATCAAATATTTTTAGGTTAAATCATTTACTCCTCTTCAGACTAATTTAAAATAGTAGTTCTCTTCTTAACTTTAACTATTTGCTTTAAAAATCACTGTGTGAATTCTTATGTGTGAAATTATCTTTTGATAGAGCATCTTTTTCTTATTTTCCCCCTTGGTGATGATTTATAGTGAAGGAATTATTGCCAATTGAGAGAATCATTTGCATTTTATAATGCTAAAATAGCAGATGCTTAAAGGCAAAAATGTTAGTTAACATTTAGTATCTTTAGAAGCAGTAGGTTAATTTTACAATATTGTTTTGATTTCAATAATTTTAATTATAAAAATAATACAGTGACTAATAATTTAGCTTATAACTAACATCTACTTTTTAAACAATCAATATGAATAAAGGCTTAGCTTAATTGTTTTCTTAGTGTATATTCCCAGCGTCCAAATCATACCTCTTTCTCTCCCAGCTTGTTGTCATAATAGGAACCTTTTTTAATTTGGTTGTTGAACTGTGGGTATCATTATTTTAGTGTTGACTATGTTGCCTTTCTTATTATTTTTTAAAACTTATCTGGGGAAATGGATTGGAGAAATTTAGAGCAGGCAGAGTGTTTTGCAAATGGATAACCTAAGTTCAGTCTCTAGCAACTCATATCTTTCACCCAAACCCTAGCATATATCTAGGATAAGCCTTAAGTACCACTGTGTGTGTGTGTGTGTGTGTGTGTGAGAGTGTATGTCTGTGTGTCTGTCTTTCCCTTCAACCACCATCTCCTACAAAGTCAATATTTGACTTTTTCACTTCTGGTGAAGCCCATTTACTTTCTTGAACACTTATTCTTCTTTCTCTCTGCTCTGACATCTTTTTAATAAATTTATTTTAATAAAACTATCTTACTTCACTAAAAAGAAAAATGTAAGAATATGTGTTAGAATATTCACTTATAGATTTTTGTTTGTTCCTAATGCAAGAAAATAAAAGGGTAGGAATCACTATAAAATATAACTAGAATAAGGATTTTTATGACAGTTTTGCAGCTATCAGAGGTTTACATCATTTGACCTTTAGTTAAATACTTCAATCTTCTAGGAATAAAGGCCATGAACCAGCATCTGATATTACTGTTCTTATCTTTATCAACAAATGGAATCTTTTAGCTACTTAAGATTCACTTCTCACTGTTGGATATTTTCTATAATATTTCTGAACTTGTAAAATAGACTTTGATGAGTATATTAAGGTTTCCTTACCCTCTAAATGAATTTTCTATCTAGTCATAGATCAACAAACTTCAAGAAAAGTTAAGATTATTCTATTCAATTATTTTTTATTTCTGCATTTTCTTATTTTTTAAAAAGATATCTCTTTCATACTACTGTTAAATCATACAAGTACAGGGTTAAATTAGAAGATATACCAGAAAATGTAGAAATAGTAATACTACTTTAAATTCTGTCATTAAATTATAGTCAGATATAAATGAAAATAATTTAATCATATAAAATAGAGTCCTTTTAATGTGAAAATATGGCTTTGTTAAAGATACATCAATAATTCATCTAATGCCTATGATGTAATCAATCATATATTTTGCAGGTTAGAGGTAGACCTAAGACTCCTCTTGGCTATAATTAGTTTTGTGTGTTTTTGTTTTGTGGCTACAACTGGCTCTTCCTGGTACTTACTACTGCTCTTTATTCTGATATCACTCTTGGTAAGTAGGGTTCTGAGGATGATATTGTTTGCAGAAAAAAACTCTGATTTGGCTTTGTTCAAGGCAAATGCACTATTTTCTGTAGCTGTACTATTTTCCAACAGCCCCTTCTAGGAAATTCATGTTTATGTTTGTAACTGGGACAGTCACATACGAGACATTTGCTTTAGAGATATGTATTGTTTTTCTGGCTCCTATTTAATCATCTTTTAGTGACCTTGGCTGATATAATGTGAGGTTAAATGAGTAAGGAATGTGGCTCAATGAAAGAGTACTCATCTTGCAGACATGAGGGTTTGGTTTCCTTCCACATACAAAATTTTATTTCAGCAATACAACCATTTGGGACAACTGGTACTACAACAAAAGTGTGAGCTCTTATGCACGTGGCAACCAGGTGTATGAAAATGACTATTAAGTGTACAAATACCACACTGCATCCTGTGGTTCCTGGCATAAACTGCTACAAAATGTACAACATTCAAACAACTGTGTGAAGCCTCTGGCAATAGTAATTACAATAATAAAAATATAAAAGGCAGGAGAGAAGAAGAGTAGTACCAAACAGTAAAAAAATGATGCAAACAAAACAAAACAAACAACGAAAACCTCCAATATGCCGTATTTGGGACTGAGAACTTTAGAGTTCTTCTTGGAGTATGAGGAGGGCGGCATCTCCAATCCTTTGTACTTTCACAACTTCCAGGAGCTCCAGACACATCCCAAACAACCACCATGTAAAGTCATTGGCTAAGTTCCACAGATTTTGGAATTCATGGAGTATGCAGCAGCATATAGGACCATTTGACACCTCTAAATTCATTAATACTGACACTTTCAAGAGAAACACAAGAAATTAGAAATAAAAGTAGCATAATGCCACTTAAAATCAATAAAAGATATAAGAAAGAATGCACAAATATTAACAAACATCTTAGCAAACCTTCAGGCAATGAGTTAATGAGCCCATTGTGAAATATACCAATTTCACATATTTTGATCAAATTTTGATAATGTTATTATGATTTAGCTGTAATAAGCAATATATACTAAATTATCTTGTGTCTGCCAAGGAGACAGGCTTGGGGATGGGTGAAAAACTGAGAATATTGGTTTAAATTATGTTACACTAGTGGCAGCAGGACTGGTATTGGAACTTTGGAGGTAACAGAAACTTTGTATGTATTATGAACAACATTATAAGGCAAAATATTTAAAGTAAATATAAAACTTGTCCACAATTATATACATATGTATAGTTTTTCCTTTTATTTTTTAATATTATTTTATTGAAACCATTGCGACTTACAAAGTCTTTCATAGTTGGATTTTAGACATACAATGTATCTGGAATTATATTACCACCAGTGTGATCTCCCTCAAGCAATCTTCTAGAGTGCATCCTATACCAACACTCTTTGGCTCTTTGGCTCCCGGCCCAAAAGTATAATAGGCCCATTTTACGTTTAGATGGTTATAGTTAGGATCTCTTAATTCTATTGTTGTTGACTTTGGCTTGGATATTTAGTTCTGCCCTTTTTTTATCTCCACCAATATACCAGAGACCACTAGACCCCTGACCCCAATCTTTTCTATCTTCCCCCTTTAATTTTATATCAAAATGCAGAAATATAAGGTAAAACAATAATTTTTGTCCCAAGGTATGGATTGCAATTTTTTCATAGGTTCAGCAAAAGTTGGGGAAAAGAGAAAGAAAAAAATCTGCTGTGTAAAAACAGGGTGTTCTTACCCTGTTGCATGTTGCCATAGGACCAAATACAGGCTCTAGGTATTAAGTTGTCTTACCCCAAATTCTTTCTTCATGATCCCAGTAAAATTTCTCTTAAATCACATTTGTCATAGTCAGGCTTCAATAATTATATATATTGGTTTCTGCCAGATCCTATGTTGAAACAAGGATAGCCTTCAGTGTCTTTAGTTTTTATCTCACCATTGGGTGGGGAGGCAGGAAACCCAACTTGAAATCGAATTGATGTTTCTAAGTCATTAAGGTATCAATTGAACCCACCCTGAAGCTAGGGCATCATCATGGCATCTCCTAATTAAAGTTTATTTCCTGGTGCTGGTGTAGGTTCCAAACATGGGGGCCCAAGGTTCGGGGGTGAGCAGCTGATGTCCGAATGAACAAAGCCTATATCAAGTCACTATGAGAAATGTTTAGAGTTAAATGACCCTCTGCAATAAAATATTAATGGTTCCTATACCTATTAGATAATAATTTTTTCAATTAAGATTTCCCCATTTTTAATGTGCCTATGCAAAAAGGAACAATGCCAGCGGATACTACTGGTGCATATGGGGTTAAAAATAACAAGCTAAACAATCTTTATGACCTGGTTCTAATGTGAACTTAGAACTCACAGAATCTTATCTACTAGAATTCCTACTAAAAAACAGCAAAAAGGGTTGGGAAATACTACATCTACATAAGGAAATACATAATAAGAAGAATTACATTTATTAAGGAAATAAACCTACAGAATATACAAAGTAAATATGCATATCCTCTATGAGTCTTTTGAAATAGTCTGTAGGGGTAAAAATCTGGAGCGAAACTTCAGCCTGGTCTTGTGGTATCTAAAAAATTAGCTTGCTGAAATCACAAATCAGAAAATGTCCTCTAGCTGAGAGTCTCTTATAAGCTTAATCTGGTATGAGCAACAGTCCACAGCAAAGGGACACTTGGATGGCAAAAGAAACACAGGCTAAAATGAAAAGATAGCTAACTAAATGGGAGACAAATTTGCACTAAATATGTCAGATAAAGGTTTAATACCTAGGATATGTAAACTACACACAAAGTTTCACACAAAACCTTAAAAATTTATTAAAATGTGGAAATAAATGAATAGACACTTCTTTGAGGAAGACCAACATATGGCCAACAGACACATGAAAAATTGTTCATCATCACTTATCATTAGAAGAATCCTAATCAAGACAACTCTCAACCACTAGTTCTTGGAATATCTGGTCCTACTCCTATGGAAAACAATTCGAGCGTTCTCAGTAAACTCAAAATTGATTTTGCCATATGACCCAACAATCCCTCTCTTTTTTTTCCTTTTAAATCATTAATATTTTATTTGGTTTTAGACAATAACTGGCTGTGCCCAGGTTTTGCTCTAGCTTCTGAGATCAAGAATCACTCCATGCAGGGCTCAGAAAACATGTATGGTGCTGAGATCCCATGTGCAAGAAAACTGCTTGCCCACTGTACTATCTATCCAGCCCTCTTAAATTAATATTTATGTATAAAGAGACATACAGCTGCAATATATATGTTAAGTCAAATAACATATAGTCATTAACAAATTTAAATTAATTTGGATTTATTTTATTTGTTCTTATTTGACTTTAATATAAAGATAATAAAATTATTTCTTGGAAAAATATGTACACTGAGAATCATCAATAATACACTCCTAGGTAACTCTTTGATTTAGTCATTATTTATGTAATACACAACATTTTTGTGTGATAAATTTCAAATCAGTCACAGTTATCTATTAACTTATAAATGAGATGTGAATTCACTTATTGTACTAAAAAAGGACATGCAAGTACATAACCTCAAACCATCTAAGAAAGAAATATCAATGCTTTATTTTAGATATATATGAGTAATTCAGTGTTAAGATTCTTCACCAAAAAGACATGGTAGATTACAGTTTTTAATATATGTATTTCATTTTAAATTATTTTATGAAACATGACAAGCAGAAAACTAACATAGTCTAAATGTGTAGGGTTTCTCTTATGAACTCTGCATATAATTCACTACTTTTTTTGTATCATTCCATATTTCCCTAATATATTTACTTAAGACTTCTGTCAAATTTAGTAGCAAATACTATTTAGTCTTTAAAGATCATTATATTTATAATGAAAGTTGAATCACATAAAGCAGTGGTCTATGAAATTTCCTTCTTTGCTCTATATCTGTTTAGTTGTTTAAGAAATAGGTATTTCATTAGCTGGAGAGATCTCACAATAGATAAGGCATTTGTCTTATAAGACACTGACTTTGGTTCAATCCCTGGCATGCCAGTCCCCAGAATACTGAGTACAGAGCTAACAGTATGCTTTGAACACTGTTTGGTGTATCTTTAAAATAATGTATATGTAAAAATATATATGTATAATGTATAAACACATATACAAATATGCATTCATATATTTATATTTCTTTTTTTTTGTGGTTTTTGGGCCACACCCGTTTGATACTCAGGGGTTACTCCTGGCTATGTGCTCAGAAATCGCCCCTGGCTTGGGGGGACTATATGGGACGCTGGGGGATCGAACCGTGGTCCATCCTAGGCTATCACTTGCAAGGCAGACACCTTACCTCTAGCTCCATCTTCCCGGCCCCTCATATATTTATATTTCTATCTTTAAAATATATTTATATATATATATATATCAGTCTGGTAGTTTATGCTTTTAAATGATATATTTGGAGACAGCAAATGTGATAATGTAAACATCATCCAAAATTGTAGGAAATGTGAGCTCCAATTAAGAAAAAAATAGAGAAAAATATGGCAAAATTAAAAGTAAAAAAAATCAAAACTACCATGCATGAGAAATTTCTTTTATTCAAAGATTTGAATGCAGAATAATGAACATATATTTACATTCTTCTGTTAATTCAATGCTTAATTATGATAGTCTAAAGGTGAAAAGAAAACTTAAAAGTAGAACAATGGTTGCATAGAAAGTAAAAATATGATAAATGTGTAAAATGAATGTTAAATTATAATGAATAAGAAAAAACAAAAAAACCTTACTAATCACAATTATATGATCTGAAGACATTACAAATATTAAAATATTTTATGTACATAAAATATAAATGAAGACGAAATTATTCTATAATATACTATAACAGTGGTCGGCAACCTTTTTTTTCAACTGAGCCAAATCTCGCCAAAACCACAATTAAAATTTATTTTGAGAGTCACATTTTTTTTTTTTTGGATTTTGGTTGTTTTTTTGGCGGGGGACAGCACTCAGGGGTTACTCCTGGCTCTATGCTCAGAAATCGCTCCTGGCAGGCTCAGGGGACCATATGGGATGCTGGGATTTGAACCACTGACCTTCTGCATGAGATGCAAATGCCTTACCTCCATGCTATCTCTCCGGCCCCGAGAGCCACATTTTTAAAACTGAAAATACATAGGATTGGTACACTGTTTTTAGCTTCAATAAGATTGTATTGAAAATATTCTGCATGCAAGTATCCACATAGGTCGGGAGGGTACAAATAACACAACTAATAAAACAAAAACTTTAAAACAATATTATTTATCGATAATGTTAAATTCCATAAAATTTGCCTTATAATGTAGAGAAAATTACATCCTGACAATGACTGACAAAGTCACAAACACTAATGTGAACATTGGCCTTGCATTTCCTTGGATAGTTTGAGTAAGTCAGGTTTGTATGTTGTTGTTCTTAATTTTAGGCACAATTCCAGGTTCTCTTCAATGGGACAATTTCTCAATTTACTCTTGATAAGATTCATGCTTGAAAATGAATGTTCGCATAAATTTGTAGACCTGACCAAGGAAAGAACAGCAAATGCTAGCTTTTTTTTAGTTGATTATATGAGTCAGAAATACTATTCCAGGTGTTAAAAAGCAACATATCTTCCTTCTCCAGGTCTTTCAAAGCAGACCATTTGTGCTGTGAACTAAGTTCACATTTGTGTTTCTCCAATCTTTCCAAATTAGCACAAAGATGTTAAAGTTTCAAGCTCCACAGTTCTTTGTTTTTTAAATCCAGAAATCGCATTTCAAAGTTGCCAATGTCAATATTAAAGGGAGAAAAATTTAATTCCGTTACAGTGGCATCCAGAGGATTTTTTTAACAAAGTCCAAAGTCGCTTTGCTGTTTCTGAAATCCTGAAACCTCTTGCAAAAAGCTTCCCTCATATTTAAAAGTGCTGTTTTAAAATAGGTAATGTCAATATCAGAATTATTTTCTTAGCAATGTTTCAACAGGCTTGGAAGGTGAATCAGTGTTTCTCTGTCAAAATCTTGAGCAAAAACATAATTTGTTTTCAAACAAAATAACTTCTTCTCACATCAAAAAAAAGTGTGTTTCCTTTCCCCTGTAGTTTATGATTAAGCTAATTTAGATGTGAAGTAACATCCACCATGAAATACAGTTTTTGAATCCACTGATAGTTCGTTAATTCTGCATAGTGAACACCCTTCTCGAGAAAAAATGCTTTGATTTCTGATAAGTAAGCAAAACGTTTTAAAATGTTTCCTCTTGATAACCAAAATGTGCTGAAAATTTGAAACCCTACAATATGGAGATGAAACAGGTAAAAGAGTAAAACCTTTTCACAATCTTTAAAAGCAAGGACAGTGTTCCAGAGAAAAATAGTGATTTTACTGAAAGAAAAAAAATCTATTGACACTTTAGTGTGTGTTACAAGAAACCAAACTAAAATACACACAAAAACAAAAATGGCTCTTTGTTAAAGGCATATGATATATAATAAAGGAATTATGATAGAGTGCCTGAAACATTTTAAAAATATTTTTATTTAAGCATATTTGTTACAAAATTATTCATACTTGAGTTTCAATCATAGAATGTACACTACCCTTCACCAGTGCTCTTTCCCCACCACCAATGTCCCGTGTTTCCTTCCCTTCCTCTGCCTATATCAGGGGCAGGCATTTTGCTTTTTTCTCTCTATCTCTCTTTTCCTTTATGACACTGAGGTTTGCAAATTTTCCTTTACGACACCGTGGTTTGCAATATTGTTAATTAAAGGGTACCATCATGTCACTTATCCATTTTTCAGCATCCAGTTCTTGTCCAGAGTGATATGTTCCAACTATCAATGTCATAATGTACCTTTTTCTATTCTAAATGAAGTCACCACTTTTTATGGCAAGCTTCTTATCATGGACTAGTCCTCCTGTCCCTCATCTTTATTTTCTCTAGATATTATTACTGTATTCCCATTTATTATTCTTATTGCCACAAATTATTATTCTGTGTCTACACCTCTCCTTTTGACTCATTTCAGTCAGAATAATAATTTGATGTGTTGATGTATGTACAGATGATATACTATGCATGTCTCAGTGTTTTTGTGTAGTCACAAGAAACAGAAGTTGCACAGCCGTACATTGTATACACTCATTGTATGATAGACTGGATTCAAAAAAACTCCCTGCTGAAGTAAACTTTTGACAGATGACACAGTAAAGATAATTTGTGAACTTCACAATTGTGATCAAATCCAGGTTATTCACCACCCTGGGTGAGAGTATGGATTTCCCCTACTAGCATCTTCTCCGTGAAGAAGTGAAGTGGCTGTTCAGGAGAAGGGTGCTTTCTCACCTTTTTGGCAAGAGGGAAGAAGTAGTGAAGTTCTGTGAGAGCAGAACTCTGACTTTGTACAGCCCCAGTTGGACAAGGAATGAGTAGCTAAGCTTGTGTATTTGACAGACATTGTTCATTTTCTCTATGAATTTAATATTTCTCTGCAGGGGAGTTTCACACGTAGTTTTTACAGTGAGACTTAAGATGGATGTGTTCATAAAAGAATTTGATTCTGGGATAGCTGTGTCTGAGAAGGAGATATTGAAATGTTTCCACTCTTGGAAAAAATTTCTGATTGGCACTTATATTATGCAGAAAGTCATAATCAATATGAAAAGCAGAATTTAAGGGCATTAGCTCACAACTTTAATCATGAGTACTCTGAACATGAGAATACATGGAAAAGAAAACTGGGTTGAGAATCCCTTCATGGAAGATGCCCACTCTTGTGCAAAATAAAATATGTGTTTTAAGATCACTCCAGGCACTGAATTTCTAAACCACACCCAACCTGGTCTGAAGAAGCAGGGTAACAGGAAAGAAATAATAAACCAAGCTAGCCTGAAAAGGATGATCATGGAGTCCATGGCCACTTGAACTCTCTGCCTCAAGCCCAAAAGGCTAGAACACCTCTTTCTTTATTAAAACCAATTCCCAATACTAAGAGGCATAGGTTCAAGAGAGAGAAAGACAAAAGTACATATTCAGTGGACTTTTACATATCAAAGGAGGAGGTTTAAGAAAGGATGATGTTGGGGGAACACCTTTGTTTAGGGTTGATACTGGGTATCATCTTACTCTCTTGGAGCCTGCCGGGGCCGCACTCAGGGCACACTGACAGAGGCTAGGAGCAGAGTCCTGACTCCTGGAGCGGCCACCGGCACACAGAAGAGCCAAATAAAAAGTGTAAAGAGCCACATGTGGCTCGCGAGCCACAGGTTGCGGACCACTGTACTATAGCATATACTTAGATATACTAAGTGATAAAAAGCCTGTCACATATTATTGTACTTATATGAAGTATCTAATAAAGTCAGACTCACAGTAAGTAAAACATCATTTGGGAAATTAGAGAGGAAAATCTGCTATTTATTTAATATAAAGCTAGAGTATCAGAAGATAAGATAAAAAGTTTTAGTATTTAAACCTTTGTCCTTTATAATAACAAAAAATAATATCTTTGAGTATTTAAGGCAATTCAATTATTTTCAGAATCTGGTTCCAACTCTGATTTAAAGCTTAGAATTTTGGTTAGTAAAGAGAAACTTCTTAAAGAAGTATGTGACCCTAGATGCTTTGAAGTTGATAAGTTTTAATTATAAATCCATTAATAAAAATAATGAAATGTTTAAAACATTGTAAACTGAAATGTTGGAAACAAATATATAATCTCTACAAATTATAGAGTAAAAATTCTGGAACACTGAGGTGGGCCATTGACCAGGCATAAGATGACTATAGCTCTTTACAAAATAACAAAGAGTTCTAGAAATACATTTTTGGAAAGAAGCACTCAAAAAAATGGAAACTTTGGACAAACATTAATAAAGGAGATTGACATTGATTTCAGATGATAATCTTGAGCCAGTAAAAAAAATGTTGGTGAATATCTGAAAGACAGAGCACATACAACTAAGCTTCAGTATGGATTCATACCAAAGAAAACATGTCAGACTGATTCAATTTCTTATTTTAACAGGGTTAGTCACTTAATATATCAGGAGATACTAAAGACACTACAAACAAGGACTGGCTTTTATCCAGGCATTTAAGTCTTCTTATGTTTTCCCTGTTGACAAGATAATTAAATGAGCTGAATTTGGAAAATTTCTCCTTGAAAAAAATTGTGGTAACATGTAAACAAAGGTACACATTAAAATTAAGAACTTATGGAATAAATAGTAATACTAAATATTAATAGTGCACATTATATCTTAATATTTTATTGTTTTATATGCTTTACAAATTATATATTAATCAATGCATTTTACACATAACATATTTTGTAATATATATTATACATTGAATCATGTTTTAAAATAGAAGAAAAAGTATGGTTAAGTAATTTGTTAATGTTTCTGGAAAATACTCTTTTTTGGGGGAGTTGGGCCATACTGGTGATGCTCAGGGGTTACACCTGGCCCTGTGCTCAGAAATCACTCCTGGCTCAAGGGACCATATAGGATGCTGGGGATCAAAGTCACATCCATCTTAGGTCAGTTGTGTGCAAGTCAAATGCCCTGCCTCTGTGTTATTACTACGTCCCTGGCAAATACTTTTTTAACACAATAGGTTTATTTTCATGTTCAACCCACCTACTACTCCATGTACTTCCTGATTTTTTATTTATTTTTAACAAATCAATTAATATAGCAATGATATGAAACAAACATAATCATAAAAAAGTTATACTCTGTTTCTAAGGTAATAGACGATATATACATGTTATAATTAATATTTATTTTCTTGAAACAATTATCATTAACCACTGTAAAAATAAAACAAAACAAGAATTGAAGTCCTATTATTTAATAATTTGAAGAATTCAAGATCAAAGTGGACTAAATTGAAGTTTCCAACAAGAAATTTCTTCAGTCTAGAGACTCTTGGGGGAAATTTATTATTTGCCTTTTCCAGATTTAGTTTTTAGATATTCATTTTTTATTCTCATCATATTTGGAATTTAGCATTGTAACAACTCTGTACCTCTCCTCCATAGTTACTTTTTGCTCTGTATGTTTTTCTATATACTTGCATGAATATTTAAGATTATTATATTGGAGTCAAATAAGAAGCCAGAAATAATCTCACTACTTGAGGCAAGTTGGATAACAAACAGCCAGAGTTCCATTTGTACAGGTATCTTCTGCTACATGCTACTGTACTTCCAACTGCTACATAGATTCCTGGGATTAATATGGCACATTCTTTGGTTATCTTGTGTAGCATTGTGTCAATCACTCCAATCATAATTAGCTTTTATGCTATAGCAAGAGTGAAATACCTAAGTCATGCATCTATTTGTGACATTTGGAAAGCATTGCTTTTACTGTTTATAATCAGTTTCATGAGATTAGTTTGTTAATGCAATTTAATGTGTGTTACTAAAAATCTTATGTTCATTTTATTTACATATGTTAACATGTTAACATTGCTGTGGTATTTGGGAGTAATTTTATAGAAGTTGAAAAATTTTAAACTGGGGGAGAGGTATATGTGGTCTTTTTAATTAAAGTGTAGTATGGATATATTTAAAATTTTAAGTAAAAATTTTAAGTAGACTCAATTAAAAACTAAAAATAAAATGTTAATATATAGAACAAGGAAGTATTTTATTGTGTTTTTATGGTAAGGGGTCAGAGATAGCATAGCTGTAGAAGGTTTGCCTTGCATGGCTGACTCAGGATGGATCAGGGTTCAATCCTTGGGTTCCCATATGATCACCCAAGTCAGGAGCAATTTCTGAAGTGTGCATAGCTAGGAGTAACCCCTGAGCAACACTGGGTGTGGTCCAAAAAGCAAAAAAAATAATGTTAAACACATTATATATTATATGTTGAGTATAACAATAGTAAAATTGTAAAGAGAATATGGGCTAGTCAAAGGATATTGACAAAAATAATGGACAAATAGTTATGTATACTTAGCCTGGCAATGTTAACGGAATGTTATCAAATATTTAAATTATAATCATAGCATAAAATAAATTTATTTTCCCTAGCTTATGAAAACATTAATTTTAATAGGTCCACATAAACATTTTTAGTGTCTATGCTGGGATGTAAAATGTAAAGGGAGTAAAATGCCTTGCACTTGACCAAATTTTGTTTGATCTCTAGCACTGTATATTGCCTCAAGGGCACCACTAAGAGTGAACCTTAAAACAGACCAGGGGCAAAGCCATTACCCTTGCAAAAAAATAAAAACCCTCAATATTTTGGAATTTATAGTACTGTCAGTTACACAAAGAAAATCTTAAAAGGCAGTGAATTGTATAACTCAGTATTTTATCTATGCAATTGTCAGATTTCAAAAAAATGTAGTTTTTTTTTCAAGTTTCTAAAGTTAGAAGTTAGCAAGGTTGTAATTTTTTTGTCCATTGACAATGAAAATTTTAACCCTTTTTACTTAGGAATACTCTCAAAATATACCACCTTATTTAACTTGCTTCTTCTTCTTTTTTTTTTTTATTGTGACCAAAGTGCATTACAAATCTTTCACTGCATCATTTATGGTACATAATGACAATGAATGAGGGGCATTCCCACCACCAGTGCTGTCCTCCCTCTGTCCCTATTCCAGCATGCATCCCACATCTCCCTCCTCTACCCCCCAGTATGCTAGTGCAACTGGTCTCCACTTTACAGCTTGTTGTAGATTGAGCATCCATTCCACTGTCATTGGAGATAAAAAGGATAAGAAAAAAAGGGAGAAAAAATTTGGTGACAACTACCAAAAAAAGAACAAAAAAAAAAGAAAGAAAAAAGAAAAATGAAAGAAAAAAGAAAAAATTGAACCTGGCAAATAAAAATAAAAATAAATCTCTATATAATAACCACAAATGTGAAAAAGAAAGAGAAAAGTGGAAGAACAAAGAGAAGGAAAATAAAATCAAAAACTAACAAATCAAAACAAAACAAGAAAAAGTATGGGTGCTGGAGTGGTAGGGTTTGGCGTTCCCCCCACATTTTTTTTTCTTTGCATAGGCACAGTAAGCATTGGGGAAGAAAGGGAATTCCCGTGGTCTAAGAGATTCAGGGTTTCTCCATCCTTGAAGCACACCATCATGGGATCAACTCCTGGCTCCATATATACTCATTACCCCATCCCCAAGGCTTTTTTGTGATGCCAGGAAAGTTTCCTCTTGGTTGTGTGTGAAAAACTCAAGCCACTGTAGCTAGCAATCTTGGTATTTGCACAGGTTATAGGTTAGGGTCTAGGATAGAGTCTCTAGGTTTTAGAGGTTCCTATCCATTGTTGTTGCGGTGTTCAGTCTTCTGTAACACTTGCTCCCTGTTTTCCTTAAGTCCCTAAGCCGAAGCCTAGGATATTATGGATCCAAAGGTTCTGCGCAATCTCTGTTGTCCAAGTTGGACCTCTGCAATAAGACATCTTCTTGCTGTTGTTGTTGTTGTTGTTGTTGTTTTTTATGTGTCCTGGACTACAGCGTAGGGTGAGGTTTTTCTTATTAGTCCAAGGTAGGCTCTGTTCAGTCACAGTTGTCAAAGTCAGTTTTCTGTTGTTGGTGTTCTTATTTTTCACAGTTTAAAGGACGATAGCTCTTCTGATTTCCCTTTAGTGTTAGGTGATGTGATAGGATAGCCTGGTCTTAGGTCAAGTTTTCCTTTCCTCGTTGTCATATCAAAACTGGCACAAGTTGGTGCCAGAGTAGTGTTATAAATCTTAGTTCCTGGTGGTGTTGCCCAGAGCTGTATCATTTCTATGTCGGGGATCTGGGGTTTCGGATTGGACTAACACTGTCCAATCTCCTGGGTACTGGTTGCATCCACATGACACATGTTCAGGATGGCAAGCACCCTTCTGCTATAAAAAGTGAGTTCTTATCCCTAGAAGATAAGATCTTGTTTCTGTGTCTATGGTTTCCCCTTTTTTTACTGTGCCCATACAAAAACCTATGGTGTCATACTGTGTTGATGGTGCTATTCTGGGTAAGGACGACAGGCTGCACACAAAGTCTCTGTCGTCTGGTTTTGTTCTGAGCTTTTATCTCAGTCAAGGCATTTTGTACCAAGCAGCACCGAAAATGGTAAAGATAGAAAATAATGTATATATTAAAATAGAACAAATAAATAAAACTGAGTTTAAAAGAAAAAGTATTCGAATAAGACAAGTGGTGGAGGAGGCTACTTGTATATTAGGAATACACATCTTAATATGTATTGTTATACAGGTATTGAGCTTCCTATAGGCAATCTAAGACTCCCAATTAAGTCTTTTTGAAATATTCTTGTGGGGAGTAAAAGCCAAGGTACTTTTCGATTCACGGGCCTTGGAATTGAGTTTGAGAAATGCTGTGCTGCATTACGAGACCATATAGTGTCTTTGAGCTGGGAGTTTTGCTGAGGCCGATTCCTGTATCGTGCAACAGTCCACAATTTGGTGGGAGTGAGAGGGGCCATCAAGCATGAGTCATCAGGCATGCTGGTTGCAGTTCTTTGCCCATGCATGAGAACGGGGACCCAGAGGGTGTCTTTCACTGAGGAGCTGGAAGGTGGTCTTTTGGGGCAGGAGGTTAATCTTGGTGGTGCCTACCGAGTTAGAACTGAGGGTAAAGAGGGTTAAATTAGGGGAAGATAAAGGATCAGGATTGAAAAATGAGGGGATAGAGGAGACAAAGGGGAAAAGAAGAGGCAATACATGACAGGGGCTATATACAATACATATATATGAATTGTTTGTGATTTCGGCTTGGAGTCAGTATGGAAAGTCATATCCATAAAGACTGACTTTAAAGATCTATTTGAGTGTTATCATCCAAATCTTTGGTATTCTGTTTCCTTTCCTAGAAACCATCTAGAATGAAGAACATTTTTAGATAATGCTCAAAAAGTATATTTGTCTCGTGGGTGCATTTGCACCCATGCAGTTATAAATATGAATATTAGTAAGAAAAGACACCACTGCAGGGGGTCCAGTATGAATACGGGAGGAGTTTCCCTCTTCCTCCCTCCCCCCAGAGCCCAGTTGCCAAACCTGCCCTGAAGACCAGTTTGGCATGGGGGGATCTCAGTCTCCTGGACTAGTTGGTCAGCCCAGGAGGCCATTGGCCAGCTGTCTGCCCAGTTTCCCAGCCATACCTATAGGAGAGGAACAGTAATCCTGGCATGTGAGATTTTCTGGATCCAGCTGCAGCCTCCCTCCCTCTCCAGTATGAAAAAGCATAGGGGAGGAGTTTGCCTCTTCCCCATCCCCCCAGAGCTCAGATACCAGACCTGGCCTTGAAAGCCAGCTTGGCGTGGGGGCTCTCAGTCTCCAGGACTAACTGGTCAATCCTGGGGGCCTTTGGCCAGCTCTCTGTCCAGATTCACAGCCAAGGAAGGTCCACGGTTCAATCCACCAGTGTCCCATATGGTTCCCCCAAGCCAGGGGCAATTTCTGAGTGCTTAGCCAGGAGTAACCCCTGAGCATCAAATGGGTGTGGCCCAAATAACAAACAAAAAACAAACTAACTTGTTTATTCTTTTCAGCATATAATTGCATGCATATTACAATTATTTGTATTTAGAGAAATCAAACACCAATGTTTTCAATCAACTTATAAAGGGTACATAATCCATCTTTCTTGAATGAAAGAATTGGGATATATTAATGTAGTACCAAAATATTAAGTTATTGAGATAAACATGAGTGGAAATAGAATAGTAGTTGTATAGTATATTGTTTTAAATATTTGCAGCATCCATTCCCATGCATTACTTATTTACCTCATCTCTAAAACTAGTGAAGTTAGATATTGAAAAAGGGAAGTAGTGTGTGTTCAAATTATAACAAATATAGGTCCTTCCTTCTCAGCTATATAAAGTTACTGTCCCAGTGGCTCACTCTAGACATAGCCTAAAATACATGTATTTGTCTTTTGCTTATTTTTGTGTGTGCATGTGGAGAGAAATAGTGGATAACTCTTCCCAGTGATCTGAGGATATTCCTTGCTTTGTACTCATTATTGACTATTGACCATGCTCAGTACTGCTTGGGATTGGAAATGAACGAGATTATGCAAGGTCAGTATCTTACCTCATGAACTATACCCACAGTCCAGGTTTTATATTTTTATTGCCAGCTCTTTCCATATAATTTTTCATAGCTTTGGGAAGATATTTTTTCAGTGGAGTTTAGTGTTCTGTCACTATGATTTTCCAGATGATCTCAGTCTTTTACCTTTTGCTAGAATATGTTTAGTGAATGAAAATAACAGTTTAGAGGTGATAATCAAGCATGCATGGATTAAATATCATGAATTTTTAAATTTCTTCCAGATATAGACTAGATTATATAAGAAGGTTTTTTAATTTAATAATTGCTATTTACATTCATTTATTTGCAGATGTAGAGTTTTATTTTGCTTTTAGTTAATATATTCTAAAGCTCCTTAAGTAGTGCAGCATTCTATTGTATAAATCAATATACCAAACTAATGTATAAATAACCATTACATTATTCAGTTTTGAATAATATAATGCCTTACATTGCTTTCTTCTTTTTTAACTTTACAAATCTCTTAATTTTTACACATTTATGAATTCAGTTTACATTGCTAACTGTTCAATAATAATGACATACAAAAAAGACATAATATACTTATCAATATCAGAATTTGGGGATTCACCTCAAAACAATAATAACAATAGTAAATAAAATATAACAATAAAACAACAATAAATACATGGTAGTTCATGCAACTAAAAAAGAATTTGCATAGCATAAAAAACTGTCACCAAACTGAAAAGATATCAAACAAATCAACAATAAATATATGGTAGTCCACACAAAAGAATATCCACAGCAAAAAAAACTGCCATCAATTTTAAAAGATATGTTAATAAACAGGTAAATATTACCTGTAATATTTATATATTATATTTATTTATAATATATTTGTACAAATAAATATATAACTATATATTTATACATATAAATATATAAATATATATTTATAATATATTTATATTATATATTATATATATTTATATATAATATATTATATATTTATATATTATAGCAAATATAAAGCCAATCATCACTTAAAATCTAAAAGAACTCATAAAACACAAAAATATAAAACAGAAATAGGGGCCAAAGCAGTGGCTCTAGAGGTAAGGCATCTGCCTTGCTAGCACTAGCCTAGGACAGACTGCAGTTTGATCACCTGGCTTCTCATATGGTCCCTCCAAGCCAGGAGCTATTTCTGAGTGCATAGCCAGGAGTAACCCCTGAGTGTCAAATGGCGTGACCAAAAAAACCATATATATATATATATATATACATATATATATAAATATATATACACATATATATAAATATATATAATATATATACATATATATAAATATAAATATATACATATACATAAAACAAAAATAAATCAACTAATTAAAATTACATGGAAATAGGTCTATGCCAGAGCAGTGTAGGGTCTTCCCTGGTAGAGGATTGCTTTCAGGTGATGTAGTACACAACCACGGTTGTTTTGTATATGGCATCCCTGGTTCAATGGTAAATGGACAATGCCCATTCTTTCAAGACATGAACCAGTTCTTTATGACAATGTTCAGGGTGTAAGGTCCTACTGCATTACAAAATTTGTGTGTTCCTATCTCTATAAGATAAGAATGTGTTTGTATATAATTTCCCATTTTAATGTGCCTATGCAAAGGAAGAATAGTATCACATGGCGAGATTGGTGCCTATAGGGATGCTAGAACAAGTCCAACAATCCAATTGACTTGGTTCTTATATAAATGTTATATGGAGGGACACTTATACAAACTTCCTTATCTAACAAATAACAAAGGGAAGGAAAGAGAAAGAGGGACTCTTTCATCAAAATACCTTATTGAACAGTTCACAAAGAGAAAAAAAAGATAAAAAAAAAGTGGGAAAAATGAACAATTTAACTTAAGTCAGTGGACTCAATTGTCACCATTTGTGGGAACTAATCAGAAACCTAGTATGGTAGCAACCACAGTTATACAATGAAAGAAGGAAGAGGCCAAGAGGCCGCTGAAAGTAAACAAGTAGGAAAAAAGTACTGTTCTCTTCCCAGCCTGAGAGTCCATCCCCCCGCGTGGTTTTTAAAATGGAGACCAATGAGAAAAAAAATACCAGCGAATGTCCCTTTAACACCCAGAGAACTTAACAACAATAACAACCTGCTCTAAAGACTGAGCTCTCTGCATCACCCTCTAATTGTGAGTGAAACTAAAGGGTGCTCCGCATCATCCTGACCCTTATTAGGTTATGGACATATTCCGAGATCCTTGGCTACGAAACCTGACACCAACAACAGTGACTGTGTGAAAAATAAAAGTGTATTGGCACTACAGACAATGACTTGGGTTGAACAACCTAATATGCCTGAAGCCTAGAGTTGGTCTTGTGCCACAAAATTTCAGGGGTAGGGTCTTCTTGTATTTAGGCCAAGGCTTTTTCTTTCCATGTCCTCTATATTTTGCTGGGCCTATGCAAACTATTTCCACACTAACACAGTCTTTGCTGTGCTCCTATGACTCATTCTTAATTCTTGTATTATGATCAATTGTGTCAACAATACTACAGCTTTTAATGCTAAAGGAGTTGCATAAATTTTGTGGCTTTGGATTGCTTTGTGTAAGAAATATTATAATGTAGTACAATCTGGGGGCTCGAGGAACAAAGTAAATGTTCATGTTAAAATAAGTAAAAACTGTGAAAAAAATCACATGGAAATATATGAATAATTATTTGAAAAAGACTTAGGTAGATGGCCTGAAAAGATGTCCATTAACTATTAAGGAGATGAAAAATTAAAACAGGGAGTTGTCATTACAGCTCTAGGTCAATGACCTTTATCCAAATGCTAAGGAATGCTTTGTGAGATCATTTAAAGGAGAGGCATATTTGCACATGTCTCACTACCCAAATACACTTCTGATATGACTCCTAGAAAAAAAATATATGATGCTAATCACTAAATTGTATCACTTAATACAAGAGTCAAAAATATACAAAGAACAACCAATATTATAAAGCATATGGATAGAATAGAGAGAGATCTTAAGCACTTATGAACTAATGATAAGACTATAAATTGTTTCAGTTCTATGTATTATTTTGGAATGGAAAATTCTTTTTTTTTTTTTTTTTGGTTTTTCAGGCCACACATGTTTGATGCTCAGGGGTTACTCCTGGCTAAGTGCTCAGAAATTGCCCTGGCTTGGGGGGACCATATGGGATGCCGGGGGATCAAACCGCGGTCGCGATCTTTTCTTGGCTAGTGCTTGCAAGGCAGACACCTTACCTCTATCACCACCTCGCTGGCCCCAGAATGGAAAATTCTTTAAAATTTTAAATAGAAGGTCCACTAACATACAGTTATTTCAGTCTGAATATCTACCTGAATAAGACACCCTTTCTCCAACTGAAATATATACTCTCTCATTACAGTGATATACTACAATGTGCTATATACATATTGTAAATATCTATATGTATTCATTATATATAAGAAAGATTAATAACTAGAGATTTGTATAGTAAGAAAAATAATAAAAAGAAAAATATGTGTCATAAATAAATTAAGAAAATCTTTATTTTTTTTCTCTTGTGCTTTCCTGAGTTGTTCTGGCTTGCTAAATGATAGCAGGGAGTCAGAGATACAATTCTAGGACTTAAAAACCTTGCTTTGCACAGGGGTGACCAACATTTGCTTAGTCTCAAAATATTTATGCAACTCCAGGAGTGATCGATGAGTATTATCTAAGAGTAACACCTGAGTATTGTCAAGTGTTACACAATACCTCTCCTAAATAAGCCCAAACAAACAAAAAAAAAATAAAGCTAGGAGGACATTGACAAAACTACTTCTAACAAATTCTTATTTTGATAGTCTACAAGAAGTGAGCTTTGAACCTTGGACTTCTAATTGTGAGTTCAGTGCTCTTTTCACAGTGCCATGTGACCTTTCCAAGTAAAATGCCACATCTTTCCAACATGGTAATTAGCCTTATGTGTGACTTTGAAATAGTGATTCTTCTATGAACTAGGGGAAAGGAGAAGGAAAGCAAGAGAGGAGAGAGGAGAGAGAAAATTCCCAATTGAAATACCCAATTAAATCAATTTGATGTATTTGATGTATTTTTCATATGAACAATCAGGACAGGAATTAATCTTAAATGAATATCTACACTTTTCTCACCTTTAGTTTGCCATATAGAACTGCTTTAAAGAGTACTCAGTGACATTTATAGTAAATATGACAAGCATATGTAAATGTAATTACACAATCATATATGGTGTGACTCATTTGTAAAGTTCACTGTAAAGAAGCTATATTGCACAGAATTCATTTGTCACTTAAGAAAATGAGATCATCTGCTTTTTACATATGAAAGAAGAGATTTTTACTCTGCACTAAACAGTCCAAAACAGAATATGGTCAACTTATCTTTCTCCAGAGGTTTGGTTTCAAATAATGTAATTGTGCAGGTATTCTCTAATCTTTTTCGACAATACTATTATAGAAAATGAACAGTATTAAGAATATGTGTATAACCTTGAGCTCTGCCCAGCATGGGGTTTGGGGCGACCCCATGTAGAAGGCCTTCTCCCTAACTTGGGTGCGCTGGGAGCCTTGATAGGCCCCCAGCCATCCCCTCTTCTGCCCCCAGCCTCCAGGCCTTCCTGGGGTGGCAGCCTAGGCGGCCAGACAAGGAGGGTGTCGGGGGTCCCTTATGGATGGGGTCCCAAGCTTTCCCCACCCTTCCCCCAGCACTAGGCTGGGAAGGGGACAGGGTGGAGGGCGGGAAGATCCTGGCTTCTGGCTCTCTTATCTATTTTTTCTTGAGCTAGAGGCTAGCTTTAGCTGGCAAGGGGTTTGGGGCAACCCCATGTGGAAGGCCTTCTCCCTAACTTGGGTGTGTTGGGAGCCTTGATAGGCCCCCAGCCATCCCCTCTTCTGCCCCCGGCCTCCTGGCCTTACTGGGATGGCAGCCCAGGCGGCCAGACAAGGTGGGTATCAGGGGGTCCCTCCTGGATGGGGTCCCAAGCTTTCCTCACCGTTCCCCCAGCACTAGGCTGGGAAGGGCTCAGGTTGGAGGGCGGGCAGATCCTGGCTTCCAGCTCTCTATTCTTTCTTGAGCTTGAGGCTAGCTCTAGCCAGCATGGGGTTTGGGGCAACCCCATGTGGAAGGCCTTCTCCCTAACTTGGGTGTGCTGGGAGCCTTGATAGGCCCCCAGCCATCCCCTCTTCTGCCCCCAGCCTCCAGGCCTTCCTGGGGTGGCAGCCCAGGCGGCCAGAAATGGTGGGTCCTAACTTGGGGTGTGCTGAGATTTGCTTGGTTGCACTGTTTGTCACTGGCAATTTCTGGCCAGTCTACATGTTGAAAACCATGTGGGGGCTAACGCCCCTGCACACACTGCATGTATTAACAGTATTCCCTATCCTTATGTTATGTTTTGTATATCCAGAATGTCCATTTTGTATTCTGCCCTTACCCACACCTCTACAAAGCTCATTTTTACTCTTTAACTCTCTCACCCTCCCAAACATCACTAACCCACATTACTCTTTTTAATTTCAGTACTGCACAATCCTAATCATAGACCAAAGCCATGCATTGTGTGTAACAACCTCCAACTATTTCAAATGACATGAAATGAACATGTATTTTTTGAATATTTTATGTTTTTTCTCTGACTGCTATAAGTCTTACTAAAGATTCTCTTATACAGTGACGATTCTAACCACTTTTTATCTTCTCTTTATGAGTATTCAATAAGGAATTTTGGTGAAAGAGTCCCCCAGTTTAATGCTTTTGAATGGGGATTGTTGGACTTGTTCTTATGCCCCCCATATGTGCCAATAATGCCACGTGGCATTGTTCCTTTTTTGCATAGGCACATAAAAATGGGAAAATACTATACATACAAAGCAGATCTTATCTAATAGAGATTGGAACATACAAATCTTATAGTGCAAAGGGACCTTACACCCTGAACATTGACATAATGACCTGGCACAGGCCTCAGAAGAATGGGCATTTTCCATTCACCCCTGAACCAGGGAAGCCATCCACAAAACATCCAAGTTTGTTTATAACATCACCTGGAAGCAATATTCTACCATGGAAGACCCTACCACTGCTCAGACATCAACCTGCTGAAAAGAGACTTCCCTTAACACTGAGAAGACTTAACAACAACAATGACCTGCTTTCAGGACAGGGCTCTCTGCATTGCCCTTTAATTGTGAGGTGAAATGAGAGGACGTTCTGCATCATTCTGACTGCAATGTAGGATATGCATATCCCAGGATCTTTAATACAGAAACATGATACCAACAACAGAGACTTTGTGAAAAATAAAAGTGTGTTGGCACTACAGAGAATGTCCTGGATTGGATGATCAAGCTTGCCTGGAGCTTAGAGTTGGTCTTATGCCAGGAAACTTCAGGGGTAGTGTCTCTTTGTATTTAGGCCAAGGTTATTCCTTTCCATGCCCCTCATATTTTGGTGGGCCTATGCAAACAACAATTGCCACTCTAACACCGTTTTACTGTGCTCCTTTGACTCTAATCCTTAAAAAAAAAACACTTAAACTTTTTAGGTTAACTTAAACTAATATGCATGTACATGGAAATGTAAAAAAATACTATGCCTCTAATGTTTAAGAAGTTACATAAGTTTTATGACTTTAGATGGCCTTGTGAGCTGCTAAGAAATATTATAATGTATTACAATCTGGGGACTTGAGGGACAAAGTAATTGTACATGGATTCTGTTTTCTTTATCTTAATGTTTTTTGGCTGAAAGTTCAAAGTTAAGATATTAGCAAGGGGACTTCTTCTGAGAATTATGTTATGGGTAATTGTCCTTCCACTGTAACTTTACCTTGTCCTCTTTCTCTGCATCTTTGTTCTCATAATTAAAAATAAAAAAATAAAAAAAAGAAAAAAAGAATATGTGTATAACCTCGATATGATTATATTTAAAGAGATATTTCTATAGTCCAAAAGGAAATCTTCTATTTACCCTTTATTTTGTGTCTTTATACTCTAGCTTTTTATAAAATCAAGTTATATTTTTCTCTAGAGCACTATGTAATTAGCAAAATAATGATTTTCTACAATATAATTGATATTCATATAAAAAGGTGAATTTATACTTATATAAAGCAAAAAATTATTTTTACTAAAATCGAAAAATTTCAGCATTGAAGTTTTTTTAAAAAAATAGGCTTTTGCATCATGGTTTGTGTCAGTAATTTTATTTATATTTTTATTAACTTTTATTGTGATCAATGTGAATTACAAGTCCTTCATAGTATTATTTAAATACATAGTGACAAAGAATTAGAGCCATTCTTACCACCAGTACTGTGCAACTATTCCAAAGAGTTGAAAATTCAGAGCAATGAAGTAGCTATAGAAAATTATTTAAAAGGACACATTTTGAGCTGTTTCTCTGCCCTGACATATACTTTCTTGTAGTAAGCTCTGGCCTTGATTATGTGTAAAGAAATCGACATACAAGAACACAAATCAGTGACAAAGCCATTATTTCAAGGACAGGGTGAAACAGAGAAACTAAGATGTTTATTGACATTCTACCTCGCCCTGAATTTTAAGTGTCCCTGTTTTCATTATATTTGGTGATTCTGATTCCCACCACTTTCCCTCATGCCTTATCTGCCTTAGCCTTTACTAGAAAATACTCCTCTAGTTTCTCTCTGCTAAAATAATAAAAGATTATTGACTTCTATTTGTTTGCTTTTTCTTTACGTGGGATCAAATGCAGTGTCTCATTCCCAAGACATAGACTAGTAAGTCACACTCAAGGCCTTAGAAATGCACTTTTATTTTACTATTTTCAATGGTTTTTGCTTTATGTCTTTTCATTCATAAATTACATTCAGAGCCAGGATTACAGATGAATTTGTAATAAGAGTTGTTTTCACTAGTTATATGTGTACATATATTCTCTTAACAAGATTCATCCCTCTCTTTCCTGGCTTTCAATTATGATTGTCTCTATCTTTTAGGATATAACAAAGTTTTAGAGTAAAATTAATGTCCTCTTGGGACTTTATCATAGCAAATGTGAGGCATTTTGATAGATGAAGAAAAACGAAACTACTGCAATAATTTTTATAATGGTCAGTGTGATAATTTAATGATAAAGATAGAGGAGAAAATAGAGCTTTTCATTTAAGAGATAACTCAAGGAATAGTACTTGATGATAGATTTAATACTTTTAAAATGAATTTTTGCCTATGCCTCTTGTATTTAAGTCTGTTAATATTTCTCTTCTCAATGAATTGCATGTTTCTAGTTTAATTCCAAAAAGTTTTTTACTAGCTGTTCTTACCAAAGACCTTAGTAAGAAGACAATGTCATCTTAACTGTGGGCACTCTTATGAAACCTTATCCTTAAAGGGAACATATTTTTTTGTTCAAAAATAAAAAAGGCAAACACATTTCATTTTCGGTTCCCAAGCTCCCAGGTCTCTAATTTCAAAGACAAGTTCTCACTATCTTTTTTTTTATCTCTTTGTATATCTCTGTCTCTTCATCCATAGTTTTGTAGTTTTAGTTTGGTATTAACCTAATTTTCAGGGTCCCTGTTTCTGTTAATGCTTGCATTTCATAGATTTCCAAGTCACATACCTGCATCTCAGACAGAGTAAAGAAAATTGCCTAGAGAGGAAGCTGGAACACAGGCACAATATTTAAGAACTGTAAAACTTCTATCAGTCTATATATAGTAGTAACCTTCTTGAATTGATTTGCAGCTCTTAAATTTATCTGGGGCATTTGTGTGCAGTGACACAGTCTACAGGATAATAGTGGCTTATTATCAGTTGCATTTTCTTTTTTTCCCTCCTTCCCCCCTTTTTTTAATCAGTTGCATTTTCAAAATATATTCAAACATATTGAATTGATTTGTATCGTTTATATTGACTTACATTGATTACATTAAGTTATATTTGATGCTATGAAAATTTAGAAAATATTTATTTAGCAGAAGATGTAGAAAAATTGATAAATTCCTTTAAGGGGAGGGGCTAGGTATTATAAAGCCCCACCCTATCTAGATTTTATTTTCTACCTTAAAAGTTATTAAAAAAATCCTGCAGGAACAAATAGCAATGCAAAATTAGTGTGATATGGTGATATGATTCTATTTTTGTGACACAAAGAAGTCTTTTTTTTTTTTTTTTTTTTTTTGGTTTTTTGGACCATACCCATTTGATGCTCAGAGGTTACTCCTGGCTAAGCGCTCAGAATTTGCCCCTGGCTTGTGGGGACCATATGGGACACTGGGGGATTGAATCGTGGTTCTTCCTTGGCTAGTGCTTGCAAGGCAGACACCTTACTTCTAGCGCCACCTCACCAGCCCCATAAAGAAATCTTAATAAAGTTTTAGAGGAAGAAATTATTAATAGTCAACTAGAGCTGCTTATGCATAAGTTGAGATTAATTGAAATGGTCCAATATAACCATTCTCTCTCTTTTTATGTATCTATCTATCTCCTTACTATTAATTACATGCAGTATAAAAAGTATAAAACCAATTTATTCAATGATACCCATGGTTAAGTGAATAGAGCACATATAGAATGGGGCTCCATTGAATACTTTCTTCAATTGACCTCCTCTTTAACCATACACTATCTGGGTTTAGAAGTTGGGAGGCAGTACTTAATATCAGTTGCATATCAATTAATTAAAATCTTAATTTTGTTTTGGGGACAGAGTGAAAGTACTGTAAATAAGGTGCTTACACACTTACCTAGGTTCAATTTCTGACACAATATATGGTTCCCTGGATTCCTTAAAAACAGCAAGGAATACTTCCCAAACAAAACCTGTGTGTTCCCTGAAACTAAACAAGCCAAACAAATATAATAGTTGTTTTGGGTCTATACCCAGCAGTGCTCAAGCGTTGTTCTGGTTTCCATGATTATTTTCAGAACTGGTGGTGCTTGGGAAACCATACCATTCAAGAAAGCATAGCACAATTTCTTGAGCCTGTCATATATTTGGATTCAGTTAACATTACCTTATAAAATTGTGTAAATTGTGAAATACCATTTCAATGTGTTATCCCACAAAGTCTGTCACCACTGTTCCCATACTCCTTCATTCCAAAGCACTGGATATCCTCCACTCTTTCAAGCTTCTCTTATTCCCCTCATTCTGATTAACACAGTTCTGTAGTCTGAATGTAAGATAGAGTTTTTTCTCTTATTTGGCTTTATTTATTTTCTTGCTATTATTTTGGGACAGTGATGATTAGGGTTTACTCTTGTTCTGCACTCAGGAATAACCCCTGGTAAGCTAAAGGTAACGGATATTATATTAGGTATCGAAGCCATGTTATCTATTTTAGAGGCAAGTGCCCTACACACTATAAAAGGTTTCCAGCCCCTGATTTTTTTCTTTATATGTCATATAGAAGCAAAGTCATCTGGCAACCTCTTTTTATTCCTGAATTAATTCAGAGAATTTTCTCTAGTTTTATCCAAGTTGTAGATTTTATAAGATTTTATCTTTACTAATAGCTTATTATTATCACATTGCTTGTGCATACCTATATGTATATCTATATCTACCTACATTAAAATATATATTTATATATCTACATATCTATTTCCATACTATAGATCTATGTATATATATGTATAGAGTTATAGCTATAAAACCACACATACAAATATGTGCATTTGTATATGTTATATTAGATTTTTTTATGTAATGAGTTATTTTTATTTAATTGATCTATGGTTATTTTTACATAATTTTAAATAAATATATACCCATGTCTTCAATCATTGTAATCAATGAATCAATATGAAAAACCTAAACTTAAGAAAGTAATTAAACAAAAAATCCCCATATTATATATTTAATTTAGTATTTTTTAATTAAATAATTTATTTAAACACCGTGATTACGAACATAATTGTAGTTGGGTTTCAGTCATAACAAGAAAACACCCCATCATTACACAACCTTCCCATCTCCAAAGTCCCCGTTTCTTCCCTCCTCACCCCCTGCCTGTATTCAAGACAGGCTTTCTACATCCCTCACTCACTGACATTGTTATGATAGTTCTCAGTGTAGTTATTTCTCTAATTGCGCTCACCATTTTTTGTGGTAAGCTTCATATCTTGAGCCGATCCTTCTGGCCTTCATCTCTGGGAATTATTTTAATGTCTTTAATTTTTCTTAAAACCCATAGATGAGTGACACTATTCTTTGTCTCACTCTCCCTATGACTAATTTCACTCAGCATAATAGATTTCATGTACATCCATGAATAGGAAAATTTCATGACTTCATCTCTCCTGATGGCTGCATAATATTCCATTGTGTATATGTACCATGTTTCTTAAGCCATTCATCTGTTGAAGAACCTCTTGGTTGTTTCCAGAGTCTGGCTATTGTAAATAGTGCTGCGATGAATATAGGTGTGAGGAAGGGATTTTTGTATTGCATTTTTGTGTTCCTAGGGAATAGCCCTAGGAGTGGTAGTAATATAGTATTTGAAATAACACATTTTAAGTGAAAACATGTTTGTTATACACTGAAATTTAGGTTTACTAATACTACCTAGAAATTTCTAAGAAATTAATTAATTTACTGGTATGTCCTTTAATATACTAGGTGAATACTCTCACAGATTTCTTTTTTCAACTCAGAATTGGGACATTTTTGTTAACTTTAAAAAAGAATTCTACAAAAACTATGAACATTTAGATAAGCATATTGATCAAGAAAACATCAGACTTTCAATGCCCCTCTGAATTCATCATGATACTCTGCAGGTTGAAATATTTTCCCACTGGCAAAGATACAGCAGGAAGCTAAGTCCACATTGAAAAACATTGAATGAACATGAAAGCCCTTAGGTTCTAACTCATCTAGATTCTCATTAACCTTTTTGTAATAAAAGATGTTTGGTTTCATTGCATGAATTGGGCAATAGAAAAATCCCCCAAGCTTCACTTCATAGTGTATGTAGATGTTTTATGTGTATATTTTATACAGTGTGAATATGTGTATATGTTGGTAGACAGACAAACACTCAGAAAGAAGACAGAAAAAGAGAAACATCCACAGAGAACAAGATTATAAAATTACAGAATATGCTTCTTTGAGCTGACCAAGTTTAGCAATATTTTTCCAGTAAGCAAAATTACATAAATGCTTTCAGAGTGGTCAAATTAATGACTATTAAGCATTGCCAGCATCTGATGTTAGGAAAGACCAACAAAATAAAGCAAAGTATTTCCTAAAGGTCATTTTCTAGGAATCATCTACATACTAATATATGTAATAAACATGCATCTGTTATAAATATGTACCAGTAAAGAATTCCTGGCTATAATATTTAGTGCAGCTACTATTTTTTGAAATCCATATATATTGACTGTGTAATCCATACTTTAATAGTTTCACATATATATTCTTAAATGCCTTTAGATGCCAAAATCACTTTAAATAGTCACAAATGCTTTCAAATTTCTTACTTTATATAGAATGATCTCATTTATTTATTTTTAAAATAATTAGACATTATGCATTTTATTTCTGTTAAATGCTTTAGAAATCATAAATTTCAAAAAAATTTTACTTCACTATTGAGCTTGTGAATTTTATAAATTATTTCTACCTAAAGTATCTCAGATCCCTGCGTTATTTATTTGCACATTTTAAACATTAAACGTTAGCTAATGCTTTTCTCTTTACTAAGTTCATTTTAGAATAAAAAGATATTTCAGTAACAAAATTTTCCATAATGATTATAAATTTAGAATACTAGTCAATTTAGGACAGAGCTATATTTTCTTCATAGTACTTGTTCATTGCATAATAAGATCTAAATTGTCCAAAATAAAACAGTTGCTTTGAAAATTCTATTTAATTTATGCATTAATAGCATTATCTATTTAACACATCCATTACATATCCTCAGTGTTAATTTAGACAGAAAAAATGTAGCAACTTCAAAAGGAAATCTTCCATTAAATTAAGAATATTGACTCTAATGGATGTCCAAAATAGACATGGAAATTAACAAAATGAGGAAACAAGTTGATTAAAAGTAGTTCCATTATAATTTGTTATACCACATAGAATAAAAATATTAAGAGAATAAAATAAAGAAAATTAAAAGGCTGCCTTGAAAGCTTTTTAACATGAAATGCATAACTTTAAAAATCCAAACCATAATATTTTATGTAAACATATGTCTCCTTAATTCTGAATAAATCTCTAGCTAGGAAAACAAATAAAACTTTGATATCTGCAAGACTCTTTTTGTTGCTTTGCTTTGATGGCTATGCAATTAGAAATGGTAATCTACTCAGTGATTTAATGGCTTTACTTCTTGGAAACTCTGATCATCTATGACATGATAAATTGCTGTTCTTTTACTCTTTTCTTTTCCCTATATACCACACACACCCCAAAGCGCTATTATTATGATTATTAGATTGCTTCAAATTCCCATTTTGTGTTTAATTATTTTGTATTTTAAAAACTTTCTAATTTCCAAAGACATTACTGTTAAAGTGTCAATATGCTTGTTTAAATGACTAATAGAAAAAACTCAATGGAAGTCTCAAGTATAAGAATATGACAATTCAGACCAGATACAGGAAAAACAAACATGGTATACCACAGCTATTGAAAAGCAGTAAGGAAAAACAAACTATTCCTTCTTTACATTGTCTCTATTTCAACAATTTAATTCATTACCATTTTTGAAATGAATCTGCTCAAATTATCATTTTGATTGTTGTTGTATTTTAAGAGGTGAAGGCTACAACCTACAGTGATCAGGGCTTCCTCCTGGCTCTTTGCACAAGGATCACTTCTGGTTTGACTGTGCCAGGACTGTATGCAAGGGCAAGCACTATACCTGTTGTACTCGGTCTCCTGTTACAACACAAACTATTTTATTGAATATGTGTTCTTTGAGAATTTTCTTTAGGACTAGGAATAGAAATAAAATGTGAAAGACTCCCCAGTCTAGACTAATGCAATAATGAACAATAAATGCACATTACTGTATTGTAATAAATTTTATATTGTTTATTCATCATATGCCTACTGACTTGTCTTCGCTTCAGCTTGGTACTGGCTATAAACTTGTCAGAATACATTGATGCTTTAAGTAGCTATCTAGTGAAGGAAGACAGAAAATTAATTTTTAACTCCCAACAATATAGTATGCCATATTTTGATAAATGCTTGAAGAAAATAAAAATGTCACAGAGATATTGGTAACTATGGTTTATGAGATAAGAAGAAATGGGTTGGGGAAAGTTTCAAAGCAAAATTGAAATTTGAATCATGTTAAAAGTGTAATGAGAATTAACTAGACAAAAATCTCTAAGGAAAAACTGATATTCTGAGAAAATGAACTAATGCTTAGTGTTGTGAAAAACAAACATATAGTTAAAGAAATTAAATAACTTATTTGAATTACCTGACCTAAACAATTATAGGGTTTGGTACAAACCCTATGATGAATGCTTCATGGGAGGTTAAAGAGAGAGGATGGGAGAGAGAGATCTGTTACTGTCACAGAAAAGTCAATACAACATGAAAAAAAATTAACCATTAACCAATAGCAAGTGTTAGCAAACAATTAATGTATGGGCAAATGGTATTATTATATTTCTATAAAGAAATGTTTTGAGTAGTAGTCCAATAAGTGTATTAGAGAACAGCAGAAGATAAGAAAAAATTCAGAAGGTTATTTTGTCATCTAGTTTATGAGATATGAAATAAAGAAAGGTGATTGGAAATGGCATTAGGGTTAAATAACCATAGGAAGAGGTATAACAAAGTTTATAAAATGAGGATCCTCATAAATCAAGATCCTGAAAAACAAATTTTTCCAGAAAAAGACCTTGTAGATTATAATTGCACAAATATGTAGAGTCCAATTCCCAAGTATCTTTCAACATACTTTACTGTGACACCAAAAGAAGAATTACACTTTCACATATAGGACTGGAGGAGAATCAAGATAGGATGGCCTTATTTTCAGGCCAGCCATCATGGAGATATCTGTCATTAACCGATCTTTTAGTGGATCTGTCATTAACCGATCTTTTAGTGGATAGAATGAGAGAGTGAAAGGCTTCAATGTCACAACTTCCCTTGGCAATCTGAGATCAAGATTTATTATCTTTTTTAAAAGAAAAATTCCAATTAAGCCCTAACTTTTCAGGTTTCTAGGTCACTTTTCTTAGTTGTCCCTTTCGTTCTTTCTACTTGTTATTAAGCTAGAGATTTTTCTTTCTCTAAGCTTTTGCAAAAGAACGCAAATGATAAAAATGATACCTTATCAGTCAATCCAGACATTTGTCACTATCTTAAATTATCATCATTCAGTTCTTGTGTACGCTTTTGATGAGATGACTAACTTTTTATATCTCGCAGCAATATCATTTGGGAAATAAAATAGCCAAATCAGTGTTGAAAGCATGGTGCTCTGTAAAGTACCCAGGTTTCTTAGTGATCAAGCACTATAATTCCTATTTCAAGAATAAGGATTCTTAGTTCAAGCTTTTGCTTTAATAAATCTCTAATCCCAAAGATAAAACACTTAAGTATTCAATCTCTCTTATTTGCTTTTACTGAATACTATGGAGATGTCTACAAATATATAAAACAAATATAAAACTGAATAATGCACCTTAAGCTCTGAGAAAAATATAAGAAAGTTTATGAAATGAGGATCCTCATAAATCAAGATCCTGAAAAACAAATTTTTCCAGAAAAGTAGAGTCCAATTCCCAAGTATCTTTCAACATACTTTACTGTGACACCAAAAAAAAAAAAAAAAAGAAGAAGAAGAAGAATTACACTAGGTGACTAGCGCCACCTTCCCGGCCCCTAAATTACTTTTATATTTGTAAATTTCCTTGGCTTAGAAGTTTTGTGAATTTTATAGCATGTAAACAGATTTCCTTTACTTTGTTCCTTTCCACTACTGCATATATGAATAATATTAACCTCTCAGTATTAATATTAACCTATTAATAATTGTGGATGTCTTTTATGTGTAACCATCCTAATAAATTATGACTTTATCTAAAATAGTTCTGAACCTCCTGTTATGCAAAGTTTAGCTAAAGTACAAAACATTTAACCAACAGTTACAAAGGTGACCATAAGTTGTGAGAGTTAGCAATACATTGGGGAGGGAATTTGCCTCAAACAAGGTTTCCCCGGTTTAATTGCCAATATCTCATATGGTCCTCCAATCACTTCCAGGATTAATCGCTCGTTTAATGACAGGAGTAAAACCTTAGCAAAATCAAGTGTGTCCTCAAAACAAAAACTAAAAAACAAGCAAGAAACACAAAATCTACAGCAAGTTACTAATATTTATGGAAAAAGATCTGAATTAGACAGAGGGAAAGATGAAGCATCAAGAAATGTTCCAGAAGAGAAAACCTTGAGCTGAAGTATGGAAAACAGTTAAGTATGAAAAACATATGGAACATTTAAAATAACCAGTGTGTTCAATAATTCAGTGTCATCAAGTGCAGAATCATCTGCAGAGTTTGGTAAAACTCACTTCTAAGCTCCAATTTAGACCTTGTATAAATGAATTGTCCAAGAAGAATACATGGTGGAAGAGTATCTAGATTATTCCAGGAGTTAAGAGGATAACATGAAAAGATGATAGGAATGACAAATGTTTGAGAATGACAGAAAACATATTTCCAAGTGTAGAAATAAATAGGATTTGATTATGCTTTTTTAAGAAAAAAATTTAGTGGAAAGAATCACACTCATATAGTATGCTGCCTAGATGCAATAGCAGCCAAAGAATAGGAGTCGTGGAAGAGGAATCAGGTTGGAATGGAAATAATGAAAAAAAGAGAAAATTGTACTGTGACAAGGGACAATCGTACTGTGACAACTTACTTTTCTGAGGTTCTACTAAATGGATATTTGAATCTGTTTGAATCTACAACTCATAAATATATGTACCAAAGTATAAATTTGAAAGTCATCGGTTTATTATTGGTTCTGAAATTTTAGGTAGGGGTCAACTCCTCTAAAATTAAACTAAATGACAATAAAAAAGAAATTTGAATTTAAGTGAAAAAATTAGAGAGCAAAGACTTAAGGACACAAAAAACAGCCAGAAATATAGGAGAAAAAAGTAAATGACTTGCTGTTTATATTTCTAATCATGTTCAGCTTTATTTAGTTATATCTTCCCATTTCTCAAGATATCTAAGACTCTATATTTATCAGTTTTAATTAATTTAAACATAATAAAATTATATCATCTTTTGAATTTTATTATCATTTTAGACATTCTGGTTAGCTAATAGTGTGATATTTTAATCCATCAGAATAAGGAATTGGGACTGGAGTGATAGCACTGGTTTGATCCCCAACATATCATATGGTCCCCTGAGGCTGCCAGGATTGAGTTTTGAATGCAGAGCCAGGAGTAATCCCTGATGCTGATGGGTGTAGCCCCAAAACAAAACAAAACTAAACCAAAACTCTATTAAAGTAAGAAATTTTAATGTGGCATTACCTTAAAAAATTTCTGGAAATAGATCTAAATGATATTAGTCAGTGCATTTTGATATATATGGCTCTTAAATTTAATCATATATTGAATTTTCTGAATAATTAAAAAGTTTATTATAGGAACCAGAAAAATAGTATAGTAGTATAGCTGTTTAGGTACTTACTTGCCTTTCAGTGGCCAACCAGACTGAATTCCTGCTACAAAAATGGTGCCCTAAGCCTCTTTGGAGTGATTCCTGAGCAAATAATCACAAGTAAGCCCTGAGCACTTCAGAGTATGGCCCTAATGGCTCTAAATCAAACAAAACGTATACCTCTCTTCTTTTGTCATTTTCTCCTCCTCTCCTCCCTTTGTTGTCACTGGCGATGTAATTCCAAGGTCCTACACATTCTAAGTAGCTGAGGGTATGGAGCAAATTTGTTTTAATATCTCCTTGCCATGCTGTATATATACCTGTGTGTATATCTATGAATAGATAGATATATATGTACATATAGGTATATGTATATATATGTACCTATATATAGGTATATACATACCCAACTCTCATGCTTTTAAGTTGTGGTGGAGCACACAGTTCTGAAAATGCTACAAATATTACATATATTATTGTACTGTTTATTTCTTAACTATGATAATGAAGAACTTAAAATGCAAATTTATAAATATGCTAAGAAAGGAGAAATCAGAGGTAAGATTTACATTTTGTTTCATTTTACTGATTTTCTTTCTCTCTTATTAGACAGAATCTCTTTTCACTTAGAATAGTATGGCATGGTTTCTCTTTCCATGTTAAGACTTTCTCAAGTGTGACTTTTTTGGTGAATTGTTCATTATATTTTTCTAGACCGTGTTGTTTTGCAATATTTGAAAAACAAAAATGACACTTCTAAACACTCTACTAAAACAAATTACATTTATTCTAAAGAGTTCAGCGAATAGCATTTTGAATGAGATCTATAATGGGCTTTTTAATTAAATGAATATAGTCATTTCATAGAGGCAATTCTCATTAGCAGAGCAGTATTTTGATGACCGTTTCATTCTAATTGTGCTGTGAGTTTATATAGGGGCCTCATTTTCGGGTTGGTTTGAATAGATTTATATCTAATCATGCCATGACACCTAGTACAGAATGAAAGGTAAATATTGCTGCTTTTCTTAAGACAAATAGTTTCAATTAAAATAAAACATTTTATTTTGCCTAGTAAGTTGCTATTCTTTAATTCTACTGAGGGGGGAATTACATTTCACATAATGTGTTCTATTAATTGATTCAATTTTCTTTGATTTTTTTCTTTTACATGAACTAAATGCTTGCATCTCCTAAAACAATCTTATGTTGAGAAATAAATTCCACTGTGGACTATTTGAAAATAGGCCTCAAAAAGTAATTAATATTAAGTGATAACATAAGGATGGGTCTTGTGGTCCCATAATTTTTGTGCCTTAAGTGGAAACACCCCAGAGATCGTGTTCATTCCTTCACAAGGGCACACCCAGATAAAAACTTTAAAATGAAATGGCCATGCTCCAAGAGTCAGAAAAAGAGTCCTTTCCAGAAACCAACCTTAAAGTTACATTGATCTCACATGCCTGCATTCTAAAAATAAGCTTCTGTTTTTAAACACCCCTCTGGAGAATTTTTATGGCAGTCCAAGTAGATAAAAAGATCAGTGGGGCTGGAGTGACAGCACAGCATGTAAAGCATTTATTTGCCTTGCATGAGACTGACCAGGGTTCCATCCCTGACAACCCATATGGTTTCCAGAGACCACAGGTATCATGTATGAGCACAAAGCCAGGAGTAATCTCTAAACATGATCTGATGTGCATCCTCCAAAAAACTATTTCTCTTCTATGTACAAGTCTGAAATCATTATATTTAGAGCTGTTGTAAGAGTAGGTATATATTATACTTTAGGAAACACCATTGTAATATGTCAAAGTAGCATGACTTTTATATTAATACAGAAATTAGAACTGGTGTTTGAATTCTAAGCTTCCATACTTTGGGGTTTGGCAGAAGAAAAGGCAATCTGTGTATCTTGGACAGCCTAGACTTTTTTATTGTTAAGGCTTTACTTTGGAAGTGACACATGCTTCTTAGATTCATTGTTTATAATTTATTAGATAACAATGGGTAGCTTCAAGAGACCTGGAACAAAAGGGAGGGGAATGGAATTTTTGTTGAACAATAAATACCGAATCTATATTTATTTGATCATCTTTGATTGATTTTCATGGTTGATTTTCATCCAATTTAATTTATATACTACCTACAAAAACTGTTTAACTCTTTAATTTTTGGTTTTGGACCACACCCAGTGACACTCAGGGGTTACTCCCGGCTATGAGTCCAGACATCTCCCTTGGCCTCGGGGACCATATGAGATTCGGGCGTCTAACAATGGTCCGTCCTAGGTCAGCCTCATACAAGGCAAAAACGCCTACCTCTGTGCCACTACTCCAGTCCCATGTTCAACTCTTTTTATAAAGATCATTGTTTAATATTCTTTGTGTGTGTGTGTGTGTGTGTGTGTGTGTGTGTATGTGTGGCGGGGGGGGCAAACTCAGTGATGCTCAGGGGTTATCCTGGTTATGCGCTCAAAAATCACTCCTGGCTAGGGAGACCCAGATGGAATGCCAGGGTTCGAACCAGGTTCGTCCTGAATGTGCGTGTGCAAGGCAAACGCTTCCTGCTACACTATAGCACCGGCCCCAATATTTAATATTCTATATAGATTATATTTAGTCTCTTTTCTAGTGAAACTTTATATGAAAAATACATCCTTATTTTCCAACACCTCCTATAGAATAAGAATGCTTTCTCAATGTTCCCTTTAAGATTATCAGTAAAAATTTTCTAATGGAGTCTGTATAGTATGTGTGAGTATATGTTATTATCATAAAATTGTTGACTAGAAATAGGCAAAAGTGAAAATTACTTATGAATCATCCTCTGAAATTAGTATTCTCTGACTGTGTCCATTCTATTGTCATAAATTAGTATGTCACCATTTGCATTTTGATCAGCCATAGCAAATCTTTATCTTTGTAAGGAAAATGTCCTCTTGCTTTCTAAATTGGATAATTGCAATTCTGAACACCCACTCAGAAATGTAAATGTTCAGTCACTTATGAAAATGCTATGTTTTGACAGGCATTTATTGTATCTGTGCTTATAAGTATAGTATAGAATTAAGCCTTTGCAAAGCTCTGTTTATATTTACTTTTCTTAATAGAATTAAGATAAAATATAAAATATTAGATATTAAATATTGCTGTCGTTAGTGGACATTAAACCATTTATTGTAATATTATTCTAGAAGTGTTCCCATTCATAAATACTTTTGGCTATTTGTGGAGGATTGTGCTATATATAAGCCAAAATCATTCTCATTGTTGTGGATTCTATTTAAAGATGATGTACAGATTTCATTTCACTAGATTCATTCTACTAACAGTAGCTATGCAAATAAACACATATACACCATGCCACACACAAAGACTATTTTTAGCTGTTTAAATCAATTACTGGTAGGTTAATGATGATGACAAAAAACTTTGGTATAGAAAACTATACTCTGTGTTCCATTTAGTCAATTTTTTTCCAGTATCTCCCATATAATTTCCTATAAACCCTCTTCTTTACCTTTATATCCGATGCTGTGACTTTGTAAAGTTTACTATTGGACTAATCCTAGAAATATTACCTTCATGTTAAAAGTCAGAAAAATGTTTTTTTTCTCTATTTCTGTTTCTTGTCTCCAAAAAAGCCTGTGATCTATGAGTCTTATCTTTTAATTCACATATAAAACTTTTGACAGTAAGGTTTTGTACATTCACATACTCTTCACACAGGATAGAAACTAGAAAATCCATGTCTTTTCTTTTCTGGTTTCTTCCATTCATATTATTAACTAATGAATTATGATTCTATTTTCACCCACAAAGCATTGAGGTGTTTCATTAAGCTTTTTTGTTAAACAAATAAACACACAGTGGATAAATCTAGTCTGATAAAAACAACATCTCTTAGAGATGCAAGTGTCATTTATTATTTAATTATGCTTAGATTTTACCGATTTAAATCCAAGCGTGCAAATTTCCCTAGGTTTTTTTTTTTTAACATTCACTTTCTTAGAAGGTGTGTCTTAACTTGATACTCATCGATCTTGTTTCATGATCTCTGATTAAATATTCTCAATGTTTTCTGTGTGAACTATTTCATAGCATCATAAAAGTTCCCTCATGTCTTCAAACCCTTAAATTTTAAATTAAAGATTACTATATTTTAACAATGGGACAACTTGTTTTTTGAAATATAGAAAACTTTTCAAAATTTTATATTAAATGAAATTAAAAATATTGCAAACAACAAATTGAAATTAGGACCAGAGCAGTGGGTAGGACATTTTCTTTGAATACTAGTAAAATTTCTAAGGGTTACTCCTATGTACTAGAATTCAACCTAGTGATGTTCAGAGGACCAGATGGGATACCCAGGAATCAAAATCCCTGAGTCACTCACCCTCCCCTTTTTTTTTTTTTTTTTTTTTTTTGGTTTTTGGGCCACACCCGGTGACGCTCAGGGGTTACACCTGGCTATGCGCTCAGAAGTCGCTCCTGGCTTGGGGGACCATATGGACGCGGGGGATCGAACCGCGGTCCGTCTCCTAGGTACGCAGGTAAGGCTTACCTTACCTCCACGCGCCACCGCCCGGCCCCTCCACCCTCCCCTTTATGATAGTACTATAATGCTTACCTTATTTTTTAAGTAGACACATAACTGTATTTTAGCATAGAACTTTATCAAATGTCATATATTTGAAGATATTCTCTCATATTCTTCTAAATAAACATATAACAATTTGATCTCTAAAGAATAAAAATCCTCAGGGATTTTCTTTGCTTTACAAATCTAAATGTTCATAATGTAGATAGTTTTACCTAGAGCATATACTGGTTTTTGTCAGAATTTTTTTTTGGAGAGGCACACCCGGTGATGCTCAGGGGTTACTCCTGGCTATGCGCTCAAAAATCGCTCCTGGCTTGGGGAACCATATGGGAAACCAGAGGATCAATCCACTCTCTGTCCTAGGTCAGCTAACGTGCAGTAAAACACCCTACCTCTAAGCCGCAGCTCTGGTCTTTGTCAAAGTTTTTAATAGGCTTTCTAAACCACACAAACAATAAATTAATAGTAATATTAAAAATTTACTAGTTGCATCTATCAATGTACTTGTGTTTATTTTATTTTTTGCTAAATTATTATTATGAGTTAACTATAGAAATACTATAAAGGACAAATATTTTGGAATGCATTTATCATTGTTTTCCTCATTGATTGTATGTTACCTCACTAATAAACATAACATAAGCAGGAAGCTTATGGCCCCCCCAAAAATGTGGATTTAGTTCCTTTGAATTTTGCCATGGTAGACATATTAGTTGTATGTCATTTTTTGTCTACTTAATTGTATACAAAACCCCTGAACATCAATAAATTTTTCATTGAGTTATGCACTATTTTAATGAACATGGGATAAATAAAATTCTGTTTATTATACTTCTCTTGTACCTAATATACAAACCCATAGCCTGAGTGCCATTTCTCTACATCAGAATGCCAAGGTATATACTTCCAACTATACACTCTAGGTAAGCTCAGTTTTATATATTTTGTTGACGAAATCCCCATTTTCACTATTTTAATTCTTGCTGCTTTTACATGTTTCCCTTATATCCTACTATGAAATAGATTTTTCTTTTTCTTTATTTTGGATCATACCATGAACTGATGAGGTTTGCACCATTTCAACTCTCATAATTCTATAATCTTTTTTCTAATTTATTTGGATTTTGTGAAATATTTATGTAGATTTACATCCAATTTACTATGTGTATTTCTGTATATGCAACATGCAGTACTCTCCTTCTATTACAATTTTAATATCACTTTTCCATTTGTGTTTTTTTTTTAGTCAAAGGTGGACATTTGATTCTCTAAATAACTAGTGCATCTGTTTTTCCTAACAAGAAAACACCTACTCAGAAAAAGATCGTTAGCTTGTGCATGAGAATTTAGGTAAAGTTCAGGAAGCAAGGTCTGAGTGCTGATTATGTAATTTGCAAAAAGAGAGTGGTAGAATTGCAGAGGTTATGGAAAGTTCTGAGACATTCAATACGACTACTGACCTGACCATCAGTGAATTTCAACATATAAATGTTTGCTTAATCTATCTCTCTTAATTGCCAGAGATACAGGGGGGAAACTCTTGACCTTTCAGGGTCAAAAAAAATTCACAAGGTTGGACAGCAGTCACACCCAAAGGAATTTAAGGCAATGTTGTAAAAACATATAAAATCAAAGATCAGTGACAGACATGTCACTCCTTTATAAGGTTTTTGCTTCACACGTTCAGAGCACTGAGTTTCATTGAAAAATCAGAAAAAATCAGGAAGAAAACAAAATTTTAAAATGCACAAACAATAGGGCTGGAGGTGGTAGCACAGTGGTAGGCGCTTTTGCCTTGCACAGGTTGGATGCAGGTTTGAATCCATGGCATCCCATATGGTCCCCTGAGAAAGGAGTGATTTGGCATAAAGTCAGGAGTAACCCCTGAGCACTTCCGGTTGTGCCCCCCCCAAAAAAACATTATTGTTATTTGCTTTTTCCTTATGATTAGTGATGTGGAGCAATTTTTATGTGCTTTTTGGCCATCTGTATTTCTTTGAAAATGTCTGTTTGTTCATTTTTTTCTCCATATTTTGATGGGTTTAGATGAATTTTTCTTGTAATTTCAGTCAATACCTTATATATCATATCTAATAGTTATCTGCTAGATGTTAGGTGGATGGTATCTTCCATTCTGTGGGTGACTTTTTGTATCCTAGTTCTGTTTTCTTTGAGGTGCAAAAAGCTTCTCAATTTCATGTAGTCCCAGTTATTTATCTCTGCTTTCACTGTTTGGACAGTTCTGTATTCCTCCCTTGAAGATGCCTTTAGTCTCAGAGTCATGAATGTTTTTACTGTATTTTTAATCTATATTACTTATACTATTTTTTGCCTGGTCATCAATATCTTTAGTCTATTCTTGATTTGACCTTTTTGCACGGTATTTGATAGAGATCTGAGTTCACGTCTATTGAATATAGATGACCATTGTTACAAAAACACTTGTTGAAGAGGCATCCATTTGCTTCCATTTTGCATTTCTTTTCTTCTTTATCAAATATCATTTGTTTGTATGTCTTGGGTTTATTCTCTGAAATCAAGTTTTTGACTGATCTAAATGTCTGCTTTTATTCCATTACCATGTGATTTAATGACTACTTGCTTTGTGATGATGCAATTTAAATTTTGAGCAAAGTGATATCTCCCATTTTTTTCTCAAGGTTGCTTTAGCTATTGTAATCATTTATTGTCCCAAATAATTTCAGAACTATTTAATTCATTTCTTTTGTAAGAATGGCTTGGGTATCCTTAGAGGGATTGCAATAAGTCAGTAAAAAGTTTTGGGTAATATTGCCATTGTAATGATGTTATTGCTCCCAATCAATGAACCTGGGTGTGTGTCTCTATTTCCTTTTGTCTTCTTTTATTTCTTCATAAGTTTTTTTTTTTCTTTTTGTAATTTTCTTTGTATTGGTCTTTAATCTCTTTAGTTCATTTGGTTTCAAGGTATTTGTGTTTCTGTGGTATTATGATAAAGGTATTGTTTTTTAATGTCTATTTCTTCTCTATTATTATTTGTATATAAAAAGGCCCACTTTATTATTGCATGCTAATTTTGTAGCCTGCCACTCTTGTTGTGTATCTATTGTTTCTAGGAACTCTCTTAGTAAATTTTTTAGAACTGTTAAATACTAGTATCATGTCATGTGCAAAGAGGGAGCTCGAGTTTTTTTACCTATCTCAGAGGTCCTTGATATCTTTTTCCTTTCCTTAATTGCTAGTGGACAGATTTTCAAGTACTATGTTGAGGAGGAGTGATGAGAGGGAGATAGTTCCTTATCATTGTACAAATTTTAAGAGAAAAGGGTTTAAGTTTATCCTCTTAAGTATATAATATTTTTATGGGCTTTTGGCTTATGGCCTGACCTATTTTGAGGAAAAATTCCTTCAATTCCCACCTTGTTTAGTGTTTTTTATCATGAATGGGTATTGCCAACTTATCAAATGCTTTATCTTCAGAAAGATGTGATATATATTCTGTTATTTTGTTCTTTTAAAATCACAACTGTGTTGCTTGTGGGCTGGTTCAAACTGGAGCTGGGTAATGAATTCAGACTCTCAAACTGAGCTTTTGGATCTTTTATTTATTTCCTCCATGCAGTGTTGTCTATTATTTCCCCTACATTTAGTTTGGATTAATGGATGGTATTTTTCTTCAATAACCAGTGTATTTGCACTTATTTAATATTTCAGAAGCACCTTTTCTCTTCAAGCTCATGTTCACCCTTAAATACATTTCTTGATTAATTTCCTCTACTTTGCAGCTTTTTCTTGACGCTGAAGAGGGCCAAGCTCTCTTGATCACATATGTTCTCCTCTCTCATCACAATTTTTGTTTAATAAAAACTATCTCAACTTACTAAAAAAAATAGAAGTCACATTGCAGAGATTAACTGCTTGTTTGGATTTGAATCTGCAATGCTCAAATCAAATGAGATGAAAAATGTTGTTATTCACTCTCTGGCTTTTCTAGCTTAGAAGCACTCAAACTTAAAGATTCAAAAAGAGCTTAAGATACAGGGAATCAGACTAGCAAGCATAGCATTTCTTTTGTGATCAATTTGGCCGTACCTATAAAAATTTACTAAATTATTTCTCTAATTATTTTAGCCCTATCAAAGGCTATTTGTTAGAAATAGACAAAAGACTTAATATCATTATTTGCATAGTAATTCCAATTGTTCTACATATAAACAGAGATAAATTTTTGCAGAAATAAATTTCCTGCCTCATGCCATCTCAGGTATTTGTGACCTTTCCCAAAACCTACTTAGATAAAGATTGAAACCTTCTAGCTGTTCTAGCAGCTCCTTATCTCTGATCCCAGAAATGCTAGAAGAAGAGAAGCGTGTACAATAGAATGTTCTGAGATGCACAGTATGTTCTACACACATCTTGTCTGACAGTAATCAATAGACTCCAATAGTCATTGAACTCTTAAAGAATATTTAATCTGTCTGAACAATTAAACTTTTAATTTTAAAAATGCTAATAATTTCAAATGATTTTAAAAGAACAAGGACAGAATGTTTTGCACTTATATATTTTTCAATGAATTAACTAAGTTGTATGTTCATATCTTAAAAATTTGGCCTAGGAGTTTTGATTCCTGGAATCATAGTGTAGCCTTTTCAAAGCTGTGTGTGATGTACTATGGTGAAGAACTTCTAGAAATAATATACTCATGTATATGTCTACCAAGTTCTAAACAAATAGTTTGTAGGATATAATCTGTATATCAGCCACTGATCTAGAGAAAAAACTTAATTTCAGAATTTTTATGTATAAACTATTTTAAAACTTTGCCTAGTCATCACTAACAAAGTCAAACCAGACTTTGTTCTCACAGGATCATGCAATGACAGGAATCAAATACAGACCTTCTGCATGAAAAGCATGTAGCTCATTCAAGAGCATGCAAAGCATTCCAGAAAAAATACGGGCATCTCCAGAGTGGAATAATTCTCAGAATTGCTTTTGGGAAACAGTTCTTTATCATTCTTCTTATAATGGCTTGGCTTAGAATTCTCTTCATACACAAATGTGAAATTCAGCTTTGTCAGAGGACAGCCTTGAGAAATTGATGGTCTTCTCAGATTTTTATCAGGAACATGAGTCTCCTGTAGCTTTTACTTTTCTGGGAGGTCCTATTTTTCACTGGGCACTGCCTCAGATTTCCCATCTTCAAAGTGTTCAGGATTTATATATTAAAGAATTGTGACCCTCATGTGCCTTATCATTTCTCAAAAGCTCATTGCCAGGCCTCGCTTACTAATCTCCTGCAACATTCCCTTCTAAAGATTTCCCTAACAAATATTATCTTTTGTATGTCTCTTTCTTCTTTCTAAAAAGTAAGAGAACAGATAAAACCAACTTCTGTGAGCCTGTTGCAGAGCTACATAATTTTTCATTTGGGTGATCACAGACTTTGACTTTGTTCTAACAATATAAGAGGGGGAAAAAAAAAGTAAAAGATTATGTTAGGGTTAGGGTTACTAACTTTCATAAAACATCCAAATATCATATTGTTGCAAGTGGCAGCATTTATCTCTTTTCAATCTTTTAGTGTTTACATTGTATAAAGTTTTTTCCGGTAGCTAACTAAAAATCAAATCTTTCTAGAACTGTTCTTTTTTAGTTAGTAATGTAAATGAGCATCTCTAGATTATTATCTTCATATAAATAAATATATATCTCTTTGGTAAGTTTTTAAGAAAAGAAATAATTTTATAGGTATATGTGTAGCTCCAAAATATTTAGCAGGCATAGTTTATAAAATCAAACATATATTTGTTTAATTATTTGTTAGTATTGTAAATATGTTGTAGCATTAAATAGTTGATATTTATATACTAATAATTATATGAGAATATAGTGTCTATTGAATAGATACAAAGGGTATCATTATTTCATATTAAAATATTATATTTGGAATTACATTTATAGCAAGAATATAAAAATTCTAAATGAAGTACCTTTGATTAGCTAACAAACAGGGGCATATAACTTTAAAATGAATAGAAATAACAATAACAAAATATCTAATATACTATGGTATAAATTTCTCTAGGAAAGACAAAGCCAATAGATAATATAGTTCCAGTGTGATTAATTTCAGGAAGCATAAAAAAGATAAGTGGATAAGAATTATGTTATGAGATTTATGTTATTTTGTGAGTTTTTTTAAGTAGACATTGGTAAAATGGTAAAGTTTTGAAGAAAGAAAGATAAATACAATAATATATTTATGAAAATAGCATTCTAGATACAAGGAACATCTAGCACAACAATCTGATAGGAATTTAGAGAGATAGTACAAGAGATAATGTGTTTTGCTTTCATGTGACCAACCAGGATTTAGTTCCTGGTATGCAGATGATCTGCTAAGACCCATCATGAATGATCTCTGAACAATGAACCAGAAGTAAACACTGAGCATAATAGGGTATGCCCCCTACCAAAAAAATCTGAGTAGATACGCACTTGGAAGATTTGAGGTACAGACATAAAAATATAATGACATTTCTGCAGCAAGCAATGCTAACCTCCTACTCAATTTTTTCACTCAGATACTGCAACTTTCGTGGGAGTCCCCCGACCCGCGGGGGTGTGGAAATGAAAGTTGCTAGTTATTAGTGGGTTCACTCGAGCAGAACCGACCTGTAAAGAAGAACTAGAGAGATTAGTAAAAGAAGCCTTCAAGACAACACATGCTGTTCAAAAAGGGAAGTTTATTGTTGGGGGATCAGCTTTTAACACGTCAGGGGTGTTACAAATTTTACACCAATCACAGTTACAAGCATTCATTAGCATAAATTGGGGCAGGTAGTAGGGAGGGGCAGAGGTAGACCTGAGCACGTTTTACTAAAAGGCATAAGATTCAAACAAAGTTTTTAATAATGTTTGCTAACACAAAGGCAAACTCTATATTTTTCTTTCTGGCTGGATATATTGGGCTGCTCTGAATTACTTTATTTTTGTCTATTTCCTTTGTTCTCAAGGCATGGGCCTTTTGGTCACGTGGGTGACCAGATTAGGAATTACTGAGGTGTCCTATGTCCCAGGTTTCATCAGCTAGGCTCCCCACAAGATACTACATAGAGAACATTCACTGAATAGACAAGAATTAAATTATTGAAACAGCTAGGGAACTACAATTATGTGCCAGCACAAGATGTTGTTGCATTGGACTGTAAAGATAGCAATAAAGGTGAGAAAAAGCTCAGTTCTGGATATATTACAAAAGGATTACATGTTTTGCTAATGACTTGGCTATGAAGTATTTGAAAAAAAATCAGGTACAAAATTCTTCCAAATTAATTAATTTACCTAGAAAATGTTACTATTAGTGACAATAAGGATATCAGGGTAGAAGTAAATTAAGAAATTGGCAAAAATTGACTTATTAAGCCTGAATAGTAATATAACCTAAAAACTTTATTTTTTTTAATTTTTGGTGCTAAAACACAGTAAGCTCAGAACTTAAATCTGAATCTGTGCTCAGGTATTGCTCCTAGAAGAGCCCAGGAAGCAACATCTAGTTTCAGGGACCAAACACCAATTCCATTTCCAAGAGAATCATCCTGCTATACTATATCTCCAGTCCCTGTAAAGTATTTCTTACAAGGGAAATCATATTAGAATTAATTTTATTATTTTCATTAAAATTTAGTCAATGGAATAAATATTTACAACATTTATGATAGCTATCAATTCAATGTAGATATTGATTGATTTAAAATGATATGTAAAGTCATGGTGCATATCATAAATGGAATGAGAATAAAGAAGCATAAAGAAGAAACAAACATTAAAATATTAATTTTACTATATTTAAAATTCAATCATAGCCAAGGATAAAATAAGTGGTCATTAGGGAGGTCAGTATGGTATAGTTGAATCTAGTTAATCAATGGCTACATGGAGGAAGTAATCATAATCAATGATGTCAATTCTCTTCATGGGATGAGCATTGTAAAGATTAATGAATGATTACTTAATTTGGGGACATGGATGATGTACAAAATGTAGTTGTATGATTCACTGTCATTGAAAATAAGAAGGCGTCAAGGTATGACAAAATAAAGGAACATATTCCCTGGAATACCTGGTCCAACAGGAAATCTCATGGAGAGAAAAGGAATAAAAAAAAGATGTTCCTTCATGAATGTTCATTGAAAAGTAACCCCAGCTACCCAGTAGAAATGGCAACAGACTGCAAGTAAAATAGATTCTTGGCTTTAGCAAGACTCACAAGGGAAAACAGAGATAATGCTCAATTAGATAGGATCAGAAATGGAATTACAACTGAATCCCGCAAAATCCAACACATATGAAAGCTTATTGTGAACTATGATGTCCTATCAAGCTGAAAAACTTGAACATACTTATGGAAGTATCTATTATCTCAAAACTGAAGTAAATAACCTAACATCTTCATGTAGTTTTCTAGAAGGCCTGTTTACCCATTTTGTGAACAATCAATTTAAAAGAAATCTATCTGGAATGAATTAACATGGGTAAAAAAACAAATTGATATGGATTCAAAGAAGAATCCAGCTTAACTGGTTAACTCTGATTAATTCCAAAAGAGGAGTTAAAACATATAAATAGAATTCAGCAATAAAAATATAAAAATGTGTTCCATATTGGCCCCTAAACCTGGAGCGATTTCTGAGCACATAGCTAGAAGTAACACCTGAGCATCACCAGATGTGGCCCATAAACCAAAATTCCAAAAAAATAAAAAATAAAATAAAATAAAATAAAATAAAAATAATAAAGTCAAATGGAAATACCTTAATATTGACATTACAACTATTATCAAAACAATAAATCTATTATAGGGCCTAAGCAAATTTTAACTTTTTGATCCTGAGTTTAGTCTTTACTAGGATTTATTTAGTATTTAAATCAATTTAGTTTAGTATTTAAGATCATTAAAGCTGGTTAACTCAAAATTGTATTGAAAAATTGATCTATCAATAATACTATCTCTGTGGTACTTTATTTTATATTGCCTGAAAGTCACTAAGGCAGTAATGAATTACTTTTTAATATTAAAAATAAGAAAAATTGGGCTGGAGTGATGGCACAACAGTAGGGAATTTGCCTTGTATGTGGCTGAACCATGACAGTAGGTAGTTCAATTCCCTAGCATCCCATATGGTCCCTCAAGCCAGGGTGATTTCTGAGCGCATAGCCAGGAGTCATCTCTGAGCTTCACCAGGTGTGGTCCAAAAATCTAAATAAATAAATAGAAATAAAAATTATTATTTTATATAATATAAACTCATGACACAAATGTAACATACATAATACAAAAATTAAAAAATCAATAGTATATTGAAACAGAAAATGTTTCTTTTTGCACTTTTGGAGGAAGGGGTTTGGGTCACATTCGGCGGCACTCAGGGGTTACTCCTGACTCAGAAATCACTCCTTGAGGGTACAGGGAACCATATTGGATGCTGGGATCCATCCTGAATTGGCTGTGTGCAAGGCAAATGCCCTACTGCTGTGCTTTCTCTCCGCCACCTATGCATCTTTTATTAAATTAAATAATACATAAATTAAAAAATTATTAGATTGTTTTTTGTTATTGTTGTTGCTCCACCTCCAGCAACACTCAGGAGTTACTCCTGGCTCTGCAATCAAAAATTATCCCTTGTAGTCTCAGGCAACATCTGGGATGCCAGGGATAGAGCCTGTGTTGACACTGCGCAAGGCAAGCTCCTTACCTGCAGTGTTATTGTTTTTGTCCCATTTTGATATGTTTTAAACCATAAAAACTATTTGGTAAACTACACTATATTATTGTTATTTAAAACTATAAAAATCGATCAAAGGATCTATCAAATAGATCCTATTTCAAAGGATTGTACAGTATATATCTCCATATGTATTCAGTCAATTTTAATAACAGTCTATAATAAAATTAACCTAACAGTTATAGTAAAACTATGGTGTTAAATGAAATGCATATTTGTTTTAAACGGTAATGGAAAAGTAATATTTATGTTCATAACCTGATATTTGTTCTATTGTTTCTTCATGCTTTCTATATGTTTCAATGACTTCTTTGTCTCTAGGAGTCATTTTTATAGAAATTGCAAGAGACCTTTTATTAAATTATGTTTATAAACTTTAGAAAGATTCTTATTAGTGTTAAATGTATTTTACCCAGGAAAAAAACATGGCAATGACATTAAGAAAAAGTAAACATAGCATGTGATCTATAGCAATTTGGAAGTTCATATAAATATATTTTTTTTAAAACTTTTGTTTCTCAATGGCTGTGTATTAAATTCCCTGAGCAGATTGCTGCTAGCATTTCTAAACTGGGCACTGGGACAGAAAAAAGTAAGGTAAGCATTATTCTAGTAAGGCAGGCATTCGCAACAGGCGGTCCTGCTATTAACCCGATCTCAGTGTGTTCCCAGATATGACTGGGAATAACTGTCAATGGAGGGCACATTTCATTAACTTTCCGTCTAATAAAGTAAAAAGAGACATAGAAAATATAACCTACTGCATAGTGCAAATGGTATGGGTGGTGAATGGGAGACATTAGTTCATATTTAATAGGCATTATATTTGGACTGTGACTAAAATCCATTTTCTTCCTAAGGTCATTTAAGTAGTTTTCCTTATGCCTGTACAAACAAAATTAGATTTGAAATAGTCTATCCATGCTGTTCTATGTACGGATTCAAAATATATCAAAAGTTCAGTTTATGGAATGCATGTTTGTCACAGAAGAAAAAATAAGAATATATATATTCTACTCCATAAAGCACTATTTTTTCATTTATTGTGAAACAGTATTTTATTATTTCACAAACTGTTGTGAGTGCATATGTGTGTTGGTTCTTCCCTGCTTTTGCTCATGAGTCACAACTGGCTTTGAGCTCAGGGGACCTTTTGTAGTGCTGGAAGATCAAACCTGTTTTGGCCATATGGAAGAAAAGTTCCTTTATATACTATTTCTCTATACACTATCACAATTTGACAAAATTCTTTTTGAACACATTTTTGATTTTTTCAGGCCACACCCATTTGATGTTCAGGGATTACTCCTGGCTAAGCGCTCAGAAATTGCCCCTGGCTTGGGGAAATCATATGGGATGCGGGGGAGGGGGGAGAATTGAACCACAGTCCTTCCTTGGCTAGAGCTTGCAAGGCAGACACCTTACCTCTAGCACCACCTCGCCGGCCCCATACAATTTGACACAATTCTTAAAGTTAAATAAGGTGCAAGGAATATTAGATGTAAACCATGTCATTATATATAAAATACTATAAAAATATAAAAAGAACTGTGTGCTTATCGGTTTAGAGATGTGATATATAAGGGTAGTAGTGGTGGCACAAGTGGTAAGGCATTTGCCTTGCTTGTAGCTAACCTAGGATTGACCAGATTTTGATTCCCTAGCGTTCCATATAGTCCCCCAAGCCAGAGGCGATTTCTGAGTGCATAGCCAGGACTAACCTCTGAGCATCACTGGGTGTGGCCCAAAAGCAAAAACAAACAAACAAAACACAAAAAGCAAACAAACAAAACACAAAAAAGAGATGTGACATATAAGTGAACTTCTATTTATTTCTTTCTTCAAGAAACAAAGCAATACAAGAATTTAAAATTTAAAAAATAAAGTGTCCTAAGTATAGCTTTCTGATTATATAAATTTTAAATTTCTTCGTGAAATCTGCATGTCATTTTTATAGATATTTAATAAATTTACAGTCTCACTAACAATATCCCCTAGTTCCATTATCTCCAAACAAATGCCAAGTCAATACTTGTTCTGGCCTTTGTATATAGGCTATATTCACAGATATAAAGTGATATATCAATGTAATTATGATTTATTTCATAATAAACTATATTTAGCATTATATGTGTCTACATATACAGGTCATAAAACATAGAATTATTAGCTATAATACGTACTTTTTGGGACAGTGTTTTGTTTATTCAACTATTCTCTCCTCTCATGTAAAACAGTTGTTTGAGGCATGCCTATGATTATTTCAGAATAATTTATAATAGCCAAGTTTCTGTATTAATACTTTACTTACAGTAAGGAACTGCATCTGTTCAAGGACAAATTTCTGTAGAAAGAAAATAAAATAATTATGATATTTAAACCCATTGGACTATTACTAACCTTGAAATAAAGGCGATATCTAGTTCTTTGCTACAAACTGGCTGATTCTAAAGGGATCCTGTTAAACAATACATGTCAGAAGGATAAAGATAAATTATAGATGTTCTAACTCCTATGTGGAAATTTAAATAATGAAAACACAGGCAAAGATAAAAATTACAAAAATTAGAAAGGCTCTTGGAATCTGAATGCAAAACTGAGATGATAGATACAGAGATAGGACTGAAGATGAGAAGGAAGAGAAGTTCCAAAGGACACCTCGAAGAGAAGATTGGAGTGATAATATAGTGAATAGAACACTAACCTTGAATGTGGTTCATGTTGCTTAGATCCCAGCATCCCACTGAGCACTTCCAGGACTAACTCCTGAGTACAGAGCCAGGAAAAAGCCCCAGGCATCGCAAGAAGTCACCCAAAATACAAAGGACAGTCGTGCAGAGGAATTGTATCTTTCAAAGTAGCTGCAGGTCATTGAAATATATTTGAAGAAGTCTGAAATTGTGCCTTTAAGAAAACAAACAGCTTATAGACCAACTTTAAAACATTTAAGTTTACATCTACTTCAACTACCCACCCCCTTTCTTTTTACTTCTTTTTCACCGCTGAGCCTATTTTTGCCAATTTCACCTGGGAAAGGAAAGTGAATGGAAGTAAGGCATTTCCTGCCAGATATAGGTTAAGAATTTTATTATTTTATTTTATTTTATTTTATCTTATTTTATTTTTGGTATTGGGTCCACACATAGTAGCACTGAAGGGTTACTCCTGACTCTGTGTTAGAAATTAATCCTGGCTGGCTGGAGGAACCACACAGGTTGCCAAAACTTAAACCTGAGTCTGCCCAGGCAAGGCAAAAGCCCTACATACACACTGTGCTATTGCACCAGCCCCAAGAATTTTAAACATTATCAAAAGCATTGGCTAGAAAGACACACAGTAGGTCTTTATGTTATTTCTTATTTTGAAAGTTGTAAAAGTTAAGATTAAAAAGTCTGACTTTTATTTGTAAAGAAAAGGAAAATTTGATAATATACTATTATCACACTCTCAGATATTTATCAGGAAAGCACCAAAATAATATCAAAAGAGATATGTGCACTTCATTTTCTTTCATTATTAATAGAAAAGAACTGAAAATAACCTAAGAAGTCACTGGCAGATAAATACAGTTATTTATTTTTTATTATAATTATTTATTTATTAGTAAGATGATTTATTTATTGTAAATATTTATTCACAATGGAATACTAGTCAAATGGTTAACAAATGAAAGCATGGCAATTGCAGCAATATGAATAAACCTAGATAAAATTATGCTTATGAAACAAGACAGACCAGAAAAATGAATGATTTCACATGTGTGGCATTTGAAGAAATCAAACCTTACTATGCTAAAACCTAGTTGAGATTCATATAGGAGGTTAATGAGGTCTGGACTTTTTGAAACTGCCTATGAGCTCTGTGGTGCTGTCCACCAGAGAAGTCTTTATCTAACAGCTCTTTATTCATCAATTCAGGAATCTTATGTGGCTGTTGGCAGTAGAAATAATAGAATCTGTATCCTAGACGTCCGTCCTGATTGCTAGACCCCTTATACTCATATTTCTGCTTATCATTTGCCATCTGTCCTGTTCTCCTATTCTGCTTTTTTACATCATTGGCTTTATTTCTCTTGTCACACTCTCAAATACAATGATCTGAGTTTATCTACTAAATTCTTTATCACTTGTTTCTGCTGTATGCATGTTTGTATGCAAATGAGGGGTTAATATTAGAATGATCAATAATATTTTATATGCCATCTCAGATGTTCTTAGGAGGCGTTTTTAAGATGATATCATTATCATTATGCAAATTAGAGTGAACAATCAGATCTCATATGTTCTTATAAGGGTTTGTAAGATAATACTTTAGAGGTTTGGTCCTATCTTATTCATTCTGGCCATTTCATTCTCATTTCCACCTTAGTAAAAAGATAATAAGTAACTTATTACTAGTACTGATGGACAAAGAATAGGGAGCAAATAGAGATAGGAAAAAAAAACAAATGAATGGTAAAGGATAAAAATGGGCTTTTAGTGTTTAACTTCCTGAAATATATACATTGTTGTAATGATTTTGAATCAAAGTTTATATTTTATGGTGTGATTTTACTTTGTTAAAATAATTATAATTTTTAAAACTAAATTTTATAATATAAATTATATTATTTTACAATATTTATTTTATTATAATAAATAATGAATTAACATGTATACAAATTGTAAACAGTTTTCAAAGATAGTTATTTGATGTCTTTTATATAGTTTAGTAAGCATATCTATTTCTTTTAAGTTTGTTTGAATGTATTCATTTATATAAAAAGCAAGGAAAGGTCAATAGAAAATTTTAATAAAATTTTGGAAGAACTTTGGGACACACCCAGTGTCACTCAGGGGTTACTCTTGGCTCTCCCTCAGAAATTGCTCTGGGAAAACTTGGGGACCATATGGGATATCAGGGATCTAACCCAGGTCTGTCCCAGATAGGTCACATGCAAGGCAAATGCCCTGTCTCTGTGCTATCAATCCAGCCCAAATTTGAATACATTTTATGAACATTTCAATATTTCTCCTCAAATAAACTTATGCTAATGCATGTTTCTCCTATATGGAGTATTTTATGTGTTTTCACCATATATATATAGAAATAAGTTAATATATATTTTATTTATATAAAGAATATAATTAAATGTCTGCAGAATTTTTAATTCTCACCAAATAGTATTAAAGAATGGTTAGATTAGCATTTCATCTGGGAAAATGTTCCCTACTATTTACCTAGCAGTATCTCATGAATATTTGTTAGAAAATATAAAAGAAGTGAAAAGAATACATTTGTGTTCACACTTAGAGGACTGCCAGCCGCCACAGCCTAGAAAATTTAGGAAAATTAGATCTTTTCATTGTCAATCAATTCTGTCTTTCATAAAGTCACATAGATGCTGAAGAACTAAGGCATAATTCCAATCCTTAAATGTTTTTATACCAAACCTTACATTACATTTTTTCCCAAATAATACCTGGCATCCTATAGGGTCCCCCTACCTGCCAGGTGTGATTTGGCCACTTAACAAATGATCTCACTTGTTAAACACCTCATTTTTTATGAGATACCAACTTCGTACCAAAAAAACAACAACAAGGAAGCCCTTAAAATATTCTGATATTAATATTTCCTGTAATTCTTCAGGTTGTAACCTTTATTAGTTAATAAAGATAATGATAGTGTAAACCATTGTGTATAAAACTAGATAGCAAAGATAACCTGTTGGAGTAAAACCCACTTTCCCTAGTTACGGATTGTTTTTATGGAATAATTCTTCCACTTGTATACATAAATAGGAATAAATCTAAGATTATCTCCTGCTAAAATAATTCATTGATTTTGAGCTAAAATTGATAACATTGTTCTTGACTCTCTTTTGACAGTTCATTAAAATAATTTTTAGAAACAATTATTTAGAAAAATGTGCTAAAATGTGATTTTCAAGTTACCTTTGGAAAGTTGAACATGTAACTATTTTGTAGCAGCTTATTTACTTATATTTTAACTTATGATTTATGCTAGATATTGACAATATGAAATAATCTTAATTTGTGTTTTAAAATTAAATTATTTTGCTTATTACCAATACATATATATATATATATATATATATATGAATTGTTACAAGTAGTACTGCAAAATCTGCAGCATGCAAACTTACTGAAATTATTGCTCTTATAAAGTGATCAGATGGCTATATATGAGAGAAGAGTTTGGTAATTCAAACTATCAAAATAACATGAAACCAATATTCTCAGATATGTGAGGGAAATTATCTAAATTCTTTACAACTCAAAACTATCCCTCATACAGTAAATTGAATATAAATTTGAAACTATGCCAACACAACGCATAACTAAAGCAAAATCTGGCAATGTAAAGCAGTATCATTTAAAACAGGTAATTATATTCATATATAATGTAAGAAAAATATAATTGCTGACATAAAAACTCACTCATTACTCCCTCTTTTGTTCTTTTATTATAGAGAGTTTAGAAGGAAATCAAAGATGTGTCATTTTTTTAAAAATCAACTGTAAGCAATTTTTAAGGAAAATATTTTCTTTACTAAATATTAATGATTTTCTAATAGGTGCTAAGAAGTGGATGTAGTTAAAAAATAAAAAAGGACATATAGTATCTAATGTATGATTGCTCTGGCTTATTATTTGGCAATTTTTGCAGGTTCCATGTCCTCATTAACTACCAAGAGTAGTGTGTGGTGTGAAAATGGGATTGATGAACACTGCAAAAATTACTTTTTAGTTGCTTTATCTATCTGTAAATGGTAAATAAGCACTAAAAAAGAAAACTGCAATCTCAAGATAGATGTCATGGATCATGGAATGGTGCATAAAGCAGTAAATATAACTGAAACAACATGTTATTTTTACCAAATAGTCATGTTTGGCTTAGCGTTTTAGTTTCAATTGAAGAGAGGAGTGATTTAAACTGTGTATACTTTGTGTATAACATCTTTCACATCAAGGCTTAATGAACACATGTAGATCATTATGTAATATATCCCAAGTCCTTGTCAATTAACATAAACTGAAACAACTTAGAGACTACGAAAAAACAGGTAGGTATCATAGAACATTCATATTTTTAAGAACTTTATCTCAACAGTCTTGTACCAGCCTTTTATTTTGCCAGAAGCTCAAATTCATTGCAAGGATATACCCTTACAGATTTTAAATCTTTCAAGTATCCCTGATACAATTATGTTTTAATCGTATAAAAAATATGGCTTCTTTTTGGTATTTCAGGCACCTGTTACTTTTCACTAAAAATATCAGACTATCAAACAAAAAAATCAAACTGTGGGCACTGAGTTTTGTTTATTTTTGTTTTTGTTTGTTTGCTTGTTTTGGTGGTTTTTGTTTTTGTTTTTTTTTGGGGGGTACACCCATTTGACGCTCAGGGATTACTGCTGGCTATGCTCTCAGAAATCGCTCCTGGCTTGAGGGACCCATTTGGGACGCTGGGGGATCGAACTGCATTCGATCCTAGGTTAGTGCTTGCAATGCAGATGCCTTACCTCTCGTGCCACAGCTCCAGCCCGGGCACTCAATTATATCTATTAAGTGAACAGAAATATTCAAAGTAGACATTAGAAGTAAAATTCATTATTTAAAATTATATAAAAATAATTCTTAAAGAAAAAACATTTTATTTAATTGCTCTCATTCCATCTTAGTTTTATATTCAATATGCTGGAAATAATACTAAAATGTTCCCCTTATTGTTTGTTCAGTTTTGTAACCATTATATTTTAAATTTCATATTTCCCAAATCATTCTTTCTAATTTTCCAAAATTCTCATTGTATTGCTGTGAGGGACTTTTTCAAACATTTACAATCCTTAGATTTGCTAAAAAAAAGGGGGGGGGAGTTTCCCTTAATTATTGTCCTGATAACTCCTCCTCCCTTTCCTGCCCCTACCTGTATCCTAGACAGACTTTCCAATTCCCTCATATATTCTCATTGTTAGGATAGTTTGCAATGTAGTTATTTCTCTAACTAAACTCATCACTCTTTGTGGTGAGATTCATGAGGTTGGCTGTAACGTCCAGCCCTCCTCTCTTTTGTCTCTGAAAATTGTTGAGAAATGTCTTTCATTTTTCTTAAAACCCATAGATGAGTAAGACCATTCTCTGTCTTTCTCTTTCTCTCTGACTTATTCCACTCAGCATAATAGATTCCATGTACATCCATGTATAGGAAAATTTCATGACTTCATCTCTCCTGATGGTTGCATAATATTCCATTGTGTATATGTACCACAGTTTCTTTAGCCATTCATCTGTTGAAGGATATCTTGGCTGTTTCCAGAGTCTTGCTATGGTAAATAGTGCTGCAATAAATATAAGTGTAAGGAAGGGGGTTTTGTATTGTATTTTTGTGTACCAAGGGTATATTCCTAGGAGTGGTATAGCTGGATCATATGGGAGCTCAATTTCCAGTTTTTGGAGGAATCTCCATTTTGCTCTTCAGATAGGTTGAACTAGTCGGCATTCCCACCAGCAATGGATAAGAGTTCCTGTCTCATCGCATCCCCACCAACACTGCTTTTTCTCATTCTTTGTGATGTGTGCCAATCTCTGGGGTGTGAGGTGGTACCTCATAGTTGTTTTTATTTGCATCTCCCTGATGAATAGTGGTGAGGAGCATTTTTTCATGTGCCTTTTGACCAATTGTATTTCTTGTTTATCAAAGTGTCTGTCCATTTCTTCTCTTCCTTTTTTGATGGAATTAGATTTTTTTTCTTGTAAAGTTCTGTCAGTGCCCTGTACATTTTGGATATTAGCCCCTTATCTGATGGATATTTGGTGAATAGTTTATCCTAACCAGTGGGTGGCTCTTGTATTCTGGGTACTATTTCCCTCAAGGTGCAGAAACTTCTCAGCTTAATATATTCCCATCTGTTTATCTCTGCTTCATTTGTTTGAAGAGTGCAGTTTCCTCCTTGAAGAGGCCTTTAGACTCAATGTCATAGAGTGTTATACCTACGTGTTGTTCTATATACCTTACGGTTTCAGGTCTGATATCAAGGTCTTTAATCCAATTGGATTTTACCTTCGTACATGATCTTAACTGGGGGTCTAAATTCGCTTTTTTGCAAGTGGCTAGCCAGTTGTTGCCAACAACACTCGTTGAAGAGGCTTTCTTTGCTCCATTTAGGACTTCTTGCTCCTTTATAAAAGATTAGATGATCGTATGTCTAGGGAGCATTCTCTGAGTACTCAAGTCTATTTTACTGATCTGAGGGTCTGTCTTTATTCCAATACCAAGCTCTTTTGATAACTATTGCTTTGTAATACAGTTTAAAGTTGGGGAAAGTAATGCCTTCCATATTCTTTTTTTTTTTTTTCAATAATTGATTTGGCTATTTGAGGGCATTTATTGTTTCAAATGAATTTCAAAAGTGCCTGATCCACTTATTTAAAGAATGTCATGGGTATATTTAGAGGGACCACATTAAATCTGTACAATGCTTTGGGGAGTGTTGCCATTTTAATGATGTTATTCTTGCCAATCCTTGAGCAGGATATGTGGTTTCATTTCCATGTGTCCTCTCCTATTTCTTGGAGCAGAGTTTTATAGTTTTCTTTGTATAGGTCCTTCACATATTTAGTCAAATTGACTCCAAGATATTTGAGTTAGTGTGGCACTATTGTGAATGGGGTTGTTTTCTTAATGTCCATTTCTTCCCAATTATTATTGGTGTATAGAAAGGCCATTGATTTTTGTGTGTTAATTTTGTAGCCTGCCACCTTGCTATATGAGTCTATTGTTTCTAGAAGCTTTTCAGTAGAGTCTTTAGGGTTTTCTAAGTAGAGTATCATGTCATCTGCAAACAATGAGAGCTTGACTTCTTTCTTTCCTACCTGGATTTCCTTGATATTTTTTTCTTGTCTGATCACTATAGCAATGACTTCCAGTACTATGTTGAATAGGAGTGGTGAGAGAGGACTGCTTTGTCTTGTGCCAGAATTTAGAGAGAAGGCTTTCAGTTTTTCTCCATAGAGGACAATAATTTCCACTGGCTTGTGGTAGATGGCCTTAACTATATTGAGAATAGTTCCTTTCATTCTCATCTTGCTGAGATTTTTGATCAAGAATGGGTGTTGGACCTTATCAAATGCTTTCTCTTCGTCTATTGATATGATCATGTGATTTTTATTTTTCTTGCTGTTGATGTTGTGTATGATGTTGCTAGATTTATGGATGTTAAACCATCTTTGCATTTCTGGGATGAAACTTACTTGATCATAGTGGATGATCTACTTAATGAGGCATCGAATCATATTTGCCAGGATTTTGTTGAGGATCTTTGTATCTCCATTCATCAGCTATATTGGTCTGTAATTTTCTTTTTTTGTAGCATCTTTGTCTGGTTTAGGTATCAAGGTGATGTTGGCTTCATAAAAGCTATTAAAAAGTGTTCCAGTTTTTTCAATTTTATGAAACAGTCTTGCCAAGATTGGTAGTAGATCCTCTTGGAAAGTTTGAAAGAATTCATTAGTGAATCCGTCTGGGCCTGGGCTTTTGTTTTTGGGCAGATATTTGATTACCATTTTAATTTCATCAATAGTGATGGGGGTATTTAGATATGCTACATCCTCTTTATTCAAACGTGGGAGGTTATTAGAGTCCAAAAATTTATCCATTTCTTCCAAGTTCTCATTTTTAGTGGCATAGAGTTTCTCAAAGTAGTTTCTGATTGCCTTTTGAATCTCTGCAATATTGGTAGTGATCTCCCCTTTTTCATTTCTAATACGAGTTATCAAGTTTCTCTCTCTCTTTCCTTGTTAGGTCTGCCAGTGGTCTATCAATCTTGTTTATTTTTCGAAGAACCAACTTCTGCTTTCGTTGATCTTTCGGATTGTTTTTTGGGTTTCCACTTAATTGATTTTTGCCTCAGCTTCGTTATTTCCTTCTGTCTCCCTATTTTTGGTTTCTTTTGTTGAGCACTTTCTAATTCTATGAGCTGCATCATTAAGCTATTAAGGTAGGCCCCTTCTTCCTTTCTGATATATGCTTGCAAAGCTATAAATTCTCCTCTCAGTACTGTTTTTACTGTGACCCATAAGTTCTGATAGTTTGTGTCTTTATTATCATTTGTTTTCAGGAAAGTTTTGATTTCCTCTTTGATTTCATCTTGGACCTAATGGTTATTCATTATGAGGCTGTTTAACTTCCACGTGTCAAAGTTTTTTTTCTGTGTCCCTTTAAAATTCACATATAATTTCAGAACCTTGTGGTCAGAGAAGGTAGCCTGCAAAATTTCTATCCTCTTGATTTCATTGAGGTATGTTTTATGTGCCAGCATGTAGTCTATGCTGGAAAATGTTCCATATACATTGGAGAAAAATGTGTATACAGGTTTCTGGGGATGGAGTGTCTACTCCATATATATCTACTAGGCCTCTTTATTCCATTTTTCTTCTCAGGTCTAGTAGATTCTTGTTGGGTTTTAGTCTGGTTAACCTATCCAGTGTTGAAAAAGCCATGTTGAGGTACCCCACAATTATTGTGTTGTTATTGATATTATTTTTTAGATTTATCAACAATTGTATTAAATGTTTTTCTGGCCCCTCATTCGGTGCATAAATGTTTAGGAGAGTGATTTCTTCCTGCTTTTCATACCTCTTGATTAATACAAAATGTCCATCTTTGTCCCTTACAACTTTCCTGAGTATAAAGTTTGGCATCATCTGATATTAGTATGGCCACTCCAGCTTTTTTGTGAGTGTTGTTTGCTTGGATAATTTTCTTCCAGCTTTTTATTTTGAGTCTATGTTTGTTCTGACTATTCAGCTGCATTTCTTGTAGGCAGCAGAAGGTTGGATTGAGTTTTTTGATTCATTTAGCCACTCTGTGTCTCTTAACTGGTGCATTTAGTCCATTGACATTGAGAGAAAGAATTGTCCTGGGATTTAATGCCATCTTTATATCAAAATTTGGTGTGTCTTTTGGTCAGTCTTATCTTAAAGTAGGTCTTTCAGGTTTTATCTTAAGACTGGTTTTGAGTCTATAAAGTTTCTGAGCTGTTTTTTGTCTGTGAAACCATGTATTCTTCCATCACTTCCTGAAAGTGAGTTTTGCTGGGTACAATATTTTAGGCAAAGCATTTATTTCTTTGAGTTTTGTCACTATATCCCACCACTGCTTTCTGGCCTTGCGTGTTTCTGGTGACAGGTCTGCTGTAAATCTCAAGGATGTTCCCTTGAATGTAATTTTCCTTTTTGATCTTGCCGCTTTCAGAATTCTGTCTCTATATGTGGAATTCATCATTGTGACTAGAATGTGTCTTGGTGTATTTTCTCTGGGGTCTCTTTTGGTTGGTACATATTGGGCATGCAGGATTTGATGGCATATATTCTTTAGCTCTGGAAGTTTCTCTTTGATGATGTTCTTGACCATTGATTCTTCCTGGAATTTTTCTTCCTGCGTCTCTTGGACTTCAATGATTCTTAAATTGTTTCTGTTGAGCTTATCATAGACTTTTATTTTCATCTGTTCCCATTCTTTGACTAATTTTTTCATTGTTCATTTGCTTTAAGTTTTTTTTCCAATCTCTCCTGCATATGGAGTTGTTATTTATCTCATCTTACACAGCACTAATTCTATTCTCAGCTTCTGTTACCCTGTTGGAGAGCTTATCCATTTTTCATTCCATTAGTTTACTGAGTTTTTCAGGCCTGTTATTTGACCTGTTATTTCAGTTTGGGTTTTGTGATTTCTGTCTTCATATTTTCTTGGTTCTTATTAGTGTTCTGTTCAACTCAATCCAGGTTTCTTTGAGTTCTTTGAGCATCTTCCATATTTCTTGTCTAAATTTCTTATCTGAAAGATTGATTAGTTGATTGGCTGTTTTCTGGTCATCAGAATTGTCATCTTCATTCTCTATGTCTGATGCTGGCCTGCGTTGTTTCCCCCATTGTCACACTTGTCTCGTAGGTTTTTCTACATGTTATGGTGGTATTCATTGGCTAAATGATGTGCGTGGCCACACTCATCTGGCTCTGCCCTTTCTGGGTAGGTCGACTCACGTCCCAAGGAAGGGGAGCCCTCTGTGGATGAAGCCTCACACAGGATCAAATGTTAGGCCAGAGCACACAGTGGTGAAGACAGTTTGGAGAGAAATGCTGGACTTCCGTGATCCAGCACAGTTCCTAGTGTGATTTTTTTCTTCTTGTTGCCGTGGCATTCTTTCATTAGAAAGAGCACACAGCCGCATAGTGAAGTGGAGTGGCCATGCTCTTCTGGAGCCTCTGGGAGAGCGAATTTTCTGGCCCCTTTTTGGCCCACTCCCAAGAGGTTCAGGAGACAGGACAGTAGAGAAACACATACAGGCAGCACTCACAGTTTCTCACAGTCGGAAACCCAAAATTAGTCATTTTTAAGAAAATTAACTATCAAATATCTAAAAAGTAAAAAGAAAGATAAATTGGTTATTTAGTCAATTCTGACATGGTTCTTTATGAGGATAAATAAAAATTTCTTACATTTCCTAAAATGATCAGAATGTCAAAACATTCATTTCCCCAAATTAAAAAATCATTTATTTTTTCTATGTTTGATAGTATAAATAAAATTGTTTAATGAATAGATAATAAGAATTGTTGAAGAAAAAAAATATAGTCATAATCCTATCCTGTTGGAGATATTTGACAAGGTCCTAATTAGCGCATGACCTTTGCTTAAAGGCAAGTGTTGCATGCAGGGAAAGAAATGTTCAATTGAATTACACAGTTTGAAATGTGTTTTGGACCACCCAGCTGTTATTACTAATGACATATCTAAATCACTTTTTTGTCCATGAAGGTCATAGGAGTTATGATCTACTGTTATTCCTAAATTGATTTATTTCTAAACTTTCCCAATCACTCTTTCTTAATATTTAATCTTTCATAACATTTTCTTCTCTTAAACATATCTTTAGTATTTAACTAACTTATGATTAAAATATATGTTCTTATTGTTGAATGAAGCAACCTTATTAATAAAATCTAAGGATCGCTGGGTCAGAGCAATTGTACAGCGCATAGGGTGCTTTTCTTTCAATATGCCTACTTGGGTTTAATCCCTATTGTACCCCATGCAACTCCAGGAGTAATTTCTGAATGTGGAGCCAGGAAGAACACCTGAACACAGCTGGGTTTTGCTGCAAAAAAAGAACAAGCAAACTAATAAGTACATATGTTTTGTTTAAGTGAATTGGTAAATTAGTGGCCGTTGCAAATTTACTATATCTTTATATATTAATAGTTCTTATAGTCTTATTAAATATAAAATAATCATGTAGAATATAAGCCCCTTTAGTTACAAAGGACCCTTGGTTTTATTTACTCAAAGAAAACAGAATGTTATTTAGTAAAAGAGAATACTATTATAATAACTTAAAAAAAAAAAAACAGTAAGTCTACCTCAATTTGTGAGAAACTACCTCTATAGGATACTAAACACTATAGCACCTGTTTAAGGGAGCATTATATTCTCTGACTGAATCAAAAGTAATTTGTCTTTAAAATAAGAGTTTGAATAAGATTGAATTTGATTGTCCACATCATAAAATTAAGAAATTTGAAAAATATAAAAGTTCTAATACAAATTAGTCATTTGCCACTAACTTCTTTAAAATCACATTTAAAAGGTTTTATAATATAATCATTGCTGAGATTTGGAAACTATAGAAATGTAAATCTTATCATAAATACTTTCTATTAAGATGATAAAAAACTATTTTACTAGAGTTAACTTAAGGAAACATTCATTGTTATGCTAATATACAGAATGATTCTTATCATACAGAAGACAGAAAGTAATAACAGTGGGCTTTTGTTGTGCACATGAAAAGGAGCTGAGACTGTATACAATATATGATTAAATAAATAACGATTATGAAAATAAATGATCCTTCATACTAAAAACTTTAAGAGAATCAAAATGTCAAACACAAGCAATTAGTAAGTATATACTTTAGAATGCCTATCTGAAATATTAATATTATATAATTATTTATAATTCTATCAGATAATATACTATCAATAAAAAAGACATTACTCAATTATTAATTGCTAGAATATAAATCACCTCATATTCAACTTTCCCTATTGTCTAAACTAAGTGAGAAACTATCTTCAACCACAGACTGTGAACATGCACATGTAATAACACATAAAATGAAATTTATTCTTCATTTACTTTTTTGTTTTTTTGGCCACATCTAGATATGCTCAGGGAATATTTCTGGTTATGCACTCAGGAATTACTCATAGCAGTGCCTGGTGGACCACATGAAATATTAGGTTGGCTGCATGTAAGACAAAATCTCTACATTATCACTTCTGCCCTTAATCTTAGAACAATTGTGTAAGTGAACAATCTAGCAGTGTTGCTAGCTACAGCCATATTAATTTTAGTCTCTATTTTGTTTTTTCTAAAAAACAAATTAAGATAATCATAGAAACTGAATAATTAATTGACATTTTTGGTTTCATATCTATTCTTTATCTTTTTATTCTCTACCCAAAGGTGATTAGAAATTTGGTAAAACTTTCTTTTACCTTTGCTAAAATACCAACAAATGTATTGGATAAATCCTCCAAAGAAAACTCAGGTACTGTAGCCTATGCAAACAAGATTACACTGCAGGTATCAAAAGTGGAGTATGAGAAGTGGAATAGCTCAAACCATATGACTTCTGTGTGTCCTGCGGTGAGGTATAGACCTTAGCTCCTACTTGGAAACAACTCTTCTGACATTTTCCTTTACTTTTATTGTTGGAAAATTGTATAGGGTCTTGTTTGATATGATTTTACAAGAAAACAATAGCAAGACAAATTCTAATAGTGCACTCTGTGCAAGGTTTTTGTTTAGGAACTTTATACATTAACATTTATACGTGAACAAATTAATTTGTCCTTAACAACTATGAAATAGCTGCTGGTAGTATAAAAAGACTCATTTTATTGGGTGCTAATCAGAGAGGGGTTAAGAGTCATGACAAGATGAAACAGTAAACAAAAGAGCTGGTTGAAATTCAAATAAAGGACATCTAGATCCAGAATTAATGCTTTTGAACCATTTTACAGCACTGCTGAGCTCTTAGATGTTAGGTTAACAAGGTTCTTAGAATGTTTGACTAGAAATCATATCCCTGATTCACAAGAAAGTGTTAATTGCAGATAGCTAGAAATGTGATCCAAGTGATAAAGCACATGCCTTTAGCATGAATGGTGCTGGGTTTTATTCCCTGTGCTGAATCTACTCTCTGGGACCATGAGATCCACAGAGTATAGATACCAAAATAAAAAAAAAATAAAATAAAAAAATAAAACAGTTGATGCTGGCAGAATTTAAAGCTAATTGAAAATTATGTTTAATAATGTCATCTTCCACTTGCTAGTGTGTTCTTTCAGAATATTGTTTATAGGTTTTAAAGTGTGTTGATGAGAATTGCGCTGACAGTAATTCAGAATAATTAACTTGGATTAGTAGATCAATCAGCAAACTTGAAACCAAATTTTGACAGACAAAAATCTTCAAATAACATATTCTGTAATTTTAATGAAGTACAGTGAAGTTCATTATCTTGATCAGTGAGTTCAAAGACAAGATTGCTTTCATAGAAGCTCCATGACATTCCTCAAACACTTTATTTATCTCTATTTTCAAAGATTAAGTGCAATGAAATACTACAACTCTTTTTTTTTGAAACAAAAAGATTTATAAGCAATTGTTCTAGAATTGTTACATGTAACCTAATATAAAACATTTCCAGCCTGGAGTTTTTGAAGCAGACACAGCATGCCATAAATTAAGAATTATGAATACTTCAAAAGAAATAAACAAATTGAAATTCTATAACTAGTGCTTTAATTTATCAGATGTTTGATGATAAGCAAATTTTCTTGCATTTCTTCATGTCCATTTATTTCACAAGTAAAATCAAGCAACATTCTTTATTAAGAGCTTAGGGAATACCCAGAGGCTCTCAGGGGTTATTCCAGGCTCTGTGCTCAGAAATCATTTCTGGCAGGCTCAGGAACCATATGGGATTAAGGGGTTGGAAACCAGGTAGGCTATTTGCAAGGATGAGCTATCACTCCAAACACCCAAGCAATATGCTCTCACATGAACTATTAAAATAAATTGAAATTAAATTTACAATATACGTATACTTTATATATTTATATATAATATACAAGATGTTATATAATATATATAAATATATTAAAATCTATACATTCTTCAGGTAATGCTCTAAAAATTCAAATGGACCTTATGTTTGTTTTTTATTTTGGGTCCACATCAAAAAACATATATCTATAAATACACATATATAAATATGAATATACATATATAAAACCTATATATAGAGGTTAGGAAAAGAACTGATATTCATGTTTATTGACATACCTATTAGTTATAGTTTCAACCTAAAATACCTTATTTCTAAACTGGAAAGAAAGTTAATAAATAAGATAGCATTATAAACCTTTAATTACATGTAGATTATGGAAACAATTTCATAAAGGTAGAGTGATTAAATTTTATATAATATAAGCAATGCAATATAATACATTATATTTTAATATATTAAACATTTTTAAAAATAAACATTGGTGGTATATCTTATTATTTAAAGGGATATTGAATTCCTTCTGGGGAAATACTAAAATTTTCAAGAGATATTACTATACAGACAGATTAGTGGTTAGATATAGGTATCTCATGGTGATTGACTATTCCTATAACAAAAGAAATAATAATATAGCTAACTAGATTCATACACATTTAAACTCTTCGATACTATTGAATTAAAAATTCATGGGACTTTTATTTTATTTTATCTTATTTATTCGGTCTAGAATCAGCCCGGTTATAACCAACGTTTTAGTTCAATCACTTGCTCTTTGGCTCTCAGATGACTTTCTTTCCATTTGTTTGTCCATTGGTTTCCTAGTTTTTTCAACCAATGTAGGCAAGAATGGATACTAGGTTAATGGGAATAGGCTAACTTTTCCTTTCTAGTTCCGTGTTTTGGTGTTGATTAGAGGATAAGTTACATTTTCTATCAATAACTACTCTATAGTATCTTTTTGAATTTTGAGTGGTGATACTTGCAACCCTGTTTCTTGTGTTGGTGTTATTTAATTATTTCTTTCTTGGTCTTTCTTGCAACTTGAATTGGTTGATACTTTTCTTCTGTGTTTCCTTAAACTTTCTTATGTGTCCAACTTTGTAAACACATCCTTTAAAATACATTCCTTTAAATATCCCCTTCAGCCACCTGTTCTATGAAATTACTCTGATCTCTATTCCTGGATAAACATTGGCCTCTAAAGAGCATTATTCTCGTGGATTTATTATTGAGAGAAGGACTATGCTGTTGCCCTTATTGCACCTCCCTTGAATGAATTAACACATCACCACATATGACAGTCCATTGATCAGAAATGTTTTCTATATTTTACCAGACAGTACAGATAGTGCATTTGGTCTTTTTTCAATGTTGCATCTCAGTAAGGTTTGCAGCTACCATTTTTTGGAAATGCATAAATTGATAGAAAGAATAAAACATTATTACTGGAAACTGATTAGCAGAATGTAATCAGAAATGTCAAAGCTCTCAGTTTCTTTAGTTACTTCATTGACCTATCAGAACCTGAAATGTAAGGAAAAAGGTAAATTACGAGTCAATGGAATTTGATTAGAACTTTATTTACACCGCTAAGTAGTTGTCTGTGGCAAGAGAACCTCAGGTGGAGAAACAGATATAGAATGTTATCGAAATGAAAATTTGACTACAAGATAAATAAAAATTACACAAGATCTACTAATTAGGGAAAAATCCCCAAACTGATGTCATTTTCCGATACAGGTTATTAAAAAATCCCCCCAGTCCTAATTTTTTAATTCTATGTTTTATATTTTCTAATAATTATTTTTCTTTAAATTACTGTATTTGTTCTAGATAATATTAAAACTTCAGAAAAATTAGAGAGGGATACTTCTAGAATCACAGATCAAGAGAAAATTGGGACTGTTTCTCGTTTTGAGATAAAAGAAAACAATGGTATTACTAAATTGAAATAGTAGGGAAAATCAACATCAATATCAAAGTTTATAATAAACAAGCTAAAAACTATTTGCTTTATGTCTCTTTTCTGTCATTTGGAGTGTAAGAAAATATTATTAATAAAATTATTTTTATTTTTTTGGTTTTTAGTTTACACCTGGTGACACTCAGAGGTTACTCCTGGCTATGTGCTCAGAAATTGATCCTGGCTGGGGGACCATATGGGATGCTGGGAATCCAACCCAGGTCTATCCTGGGTCAGCCAAATGCAAAGCAAATGCCCTACTGCTGTGCAATCACTCAGGACCAAATTTGTTATTTCTATAAATAAACCATGGACTATTTGAAATGGAATATATTATAATGAATTAGGAAAAAGTGGATCAAAATATATTATTACACTCTGGGTCAACAGTAGAAAGCTTTGTAACCAGGAGTCAGTGACTAACTCTAAATAAGAAAGAAGTTTAGAATGTGAAGTAGATTTTAAAACGTTTTTGCTTTTGTGTCCTGCTGAGTTACCATACTCCAACACACCACACACACAACACACACACACACACACACACACACACACACACACACACACCTGTTTTCACCCATGGTTTTCAGTTTTTCTTAATGGCTTTTTTCAGGATAATAAGTATTTTCAAAGTGTGATTATCGAAGGTCACATCATTGTTTCAAAATAATTGTTTTTGTTGCCTTTTAATCTGCTTTTTTAAAATGGCTTTAAGAATATTACACATCACCAGAACCTGGTTTTTTGTTGTCACTTCTAATTTGCCTAAATAAATTAGATGAAATAAAACCCATACAGACATGTGTGGAGTAGCTCATCAACTAATTTTATTAAAATCTACCAATGTAGATAATGCATAGCTCTAGGACTTTTTATTTCTTATATAAAAAGAAATGACCTCACTAATTGCCAGAGGAACAGTAGTTTTGATACTGAGTTTTTGCAAATCTGATTAGCCAGTCAGTTGATTACTTTTTCCTCTTATATCCAAAAGCTCCTCAGTTTTATTAACTCCATACACTAATCAGTGTTAACACTATGACTATAGCTTACATATTTATGTCACTTAAAGAACATTCTTAATACAATGATCCCACCTCACCATTGTAAGAAACTCAGATTTAGTGCTCAAGTGTAAAATGAAGTAACATATATTAAATGAGTCTTGTTGGATATTATTTTGTAGAAGAATCAAAAGGGCTTAAAGAAAAAGGTAATACAATGTTTATCTTCTAAATTTGATAAACTATATAACCTTCCGAAATATGAAAATCTTTCAAAAATGCAAAATAGAAACAATTTGAGAAGGGACACCAAGTTTGTGAAGAGGAATATAAGATATTCAAAATCACAGGGGTAATTAAGGAAGATATATGTGAATAAATTAAAGTGGATTCTAGATGAGGTAAAATGATATTTGAAAAAGTGTTGGTTTCTAGGTATATTGAATTATACCTTAGAATTATGCAATATGTAAGTATTATTTAAAATACATATATTTTGAAATGAGACAGCTCATAGATTAGAGAGCCACACCTTGTACATTTAATGATCTAATTCAGTCCCTAACACAACCCCTGCTCCTATTTATCACCAAGTATGGCCTTGGAGAATCCTAAGCATGGCTGGATATAATTGTTAGCTCCCAGTACATGATATATACAAACAAGCCCCTAAAATAGATCTATCAGGCCTAATTGGTCCCATGTCAGGTTTTACCAGAAGTCATGTTGGGGCTTAGTATTGCGTTCGACTTGCACGCAGCTAACCCTGGACAGACCGTGGATCAATCCCCTCCCCCACCTAACATCTCATATAGGTCTCCCAAGCTAGCAGCGATTTCTTAGCGCATAGGCACGCGTAACCCCTGAGCGTCACCAGGTGTGGCACCAAAACCAAAACCAAATATACATATATATTTGAAAACATTTTGTTTGCAATTTACAAATATCCTACTATGTTGCTTCTTCCAAACTTAATTTGCTTTTCAAAAGTTAATATTTGAGTATGTCTTGAATAGATAATGACTATTTTTGGTAAGGAACACATCTAGTTGTGCACTGAACTCACTCAGTGCTCTACTTTCAAGGGTCACATATGCTCTAGAACCATATATGTGATTGTTGTGAGGCAGAATCCTTATGGCTATACCTTATCTGTGGCCTTGAGAGCAACTATTTTTGCATCAAAATCTGTTTCTAAATATGGCATTTTTCTAACCTATCATTAACATATGGTTTCATTCGTAGTCTAATTTCATTTCTCCTACTTCCCACATTTCCACAATTATTGTAATTTTGAAATTCCACCATCTTTTGTACTTTTCTTCTTCCCATCTTACTCTTTGAGCATACTCTTATTCCTTCTGTCACTATTACGACTCTGGATTCCTTATCCTGCCTATCTCCTCACATAGTTATTCAATTTACTAGTCAGAGTCTTGTTGAGGCTTCCTGTCATAAAAGTAAATGTCAAAGAAGAAAAGCTCCAAAAGAAATATCTATTAAGAGAAATGTCTAAGGAGAAAAAAAAAGAGTGAAAATTTGAGGAGAAATGACCATAGAAAATAAGCTTTTGTTTGTGTTTATTCTCTGTAGAAAGAAATTTGAGGGGAAAATGTCAAAAGTATATAAGGAGAAAGTTTGAAGAAAAATTTTCTGAGAAGAAATCTGACAATATGTATCCAGGAAAAGTATAAGAAATGCCCATGTGGTGAAATATTCAGTGGTAAAATCAATAATTACCATAGTAGCAGGTTCTGGTAATTTAATTTTTACTGTTGTTTGAGAGAAATATCGAAATCTATTACAGCACCTCATTATCATTATTTTTTGGATTATTTTTCTCCCTATTATGCTCTATATATATTTAATGATTCTAAAGCAAATTGATCTTTGAAAGTATAGCACAAGTTTGTGCTGAGCACAGCTGGGAGCATCCCCTACCCCCAAATTACAAATAATTATTCATACAAGATATACCCTAATATTAATTTTGGAGAGAATTCACTGAATAAAATCTAACAAAGATGTGAAATATGCTCAAACTGTTTAAAGCTATTTTTATTAATCTTGCCAACAAAAGCATTAGGTCAACAATGGGGGTGGGAGTGGTGTTGGAAAATAGCAAGTAATGTGTTTTGAACCAGAGGACTTTGATATTATTATTGTATGTTTGAAAACAAGGAAAGTTCCCAGGAAACATCAATATTATTGTGCTTGATATATATCAAATAAATGGATATGTAATATATATGTATATATAAATAAATATATTTATACATAAATATATATTCATGTGATTTTATGTGTGTGTCCTCTCATGATTAAATAAGATAATTGTCATATTCTCCTTCAAATATGGGGTGCTGGAACTGAACAATAGTTAGGCATGAGCACCCTTACTCACTAAATTATTTCTCTGGCCTCAAATCCATTCCTTGGCTTTTATTTAATCTTAGAAACCATGTATTATAATGTTGTCTGTTAGTCATAGAGTTGTCATGCAGAAAACTTTCCAGTACCACAGACTTCACCATAGTGTATGCTTGACCAAAGACCACTTTCCCTATCATCTCTCTTGATAAATTTCCTACTGAAGATCAGGTCTCAATTGTTGTTGATTTGGGGTATTTTTATTATCCTAATTTATCTTCATATTGCAAATATGAGAAACATAAATTCTGTACCTATCCCTATCACATCTTCACTCAGCACTATTTTCTCTAAGATCTTTTAAATTTTTTTTATATCCACATTGACATTTTTCAGAAAATCTAAAGAAACTAGAACCTCCTTCTTCCTTAGCCTCATTTTATTCTCTAGCCTCTTCATTGTCCTTTACTAAAGTCACACTCTTGCTGAAATTTTTTAAATGTCCTTAAAAGTTTGAACTTTATCTGAAATTTTGTTCTCTAGTTCTTTAAAGCTTAGCAACTTTCATTTTTTTTCATTAAAATGATAAAATATAATGCTATAATAAGTGATCATGAATACTTCACCTTAAAGGAATACATTTTATTACATCACAATCTTCTGCACCTTATTACCTACACTATTGTATTTTTTTCTTGTTTCCATTTTTGTTTTTTGGGTTTTTTTTTTTTTTTGGTTTTTTGGACCACACCCATTTGATGCTCAGGGGCTACTCCTGGCTAAGCGCTCAGAATTTGCCCCGGGTTTAGAGGGACCATATGGGATGCTGGGGGATCGAACTGCGGTCCTTCCTTAGCTAGCGCTTGCAAGGCAGACACCTTACCTCTAGAGCTACCTTGCCGGCCCCTTTCTTGTATTTTTCAATATCCAATTTACCTCATGACTTAGACACATTTTTTCTTTTCCTTTATGAACCATGGCCTCAGATAATCAGAATAACTTATCTAATAATTCTACTACTACACACATCACATTAGAATATGTAGTACACACTTTCTATATAAACAGATAAATGAATGTTGTATGTATTACATGTAAATCTTGTTTTATTCCTATATAAAAATGTTTATGGCCTTCCAATAGGTAAATAATCACCTTTTAGATTCCCAAATGTGGTGAATTTAAATATCTCAAATTAGTTGTGTACTTTTGCCATACCAGTAGATTTATAAATTTATTTCATAATAATTTTACATATGAACCAAGTTAGAAGTTATCTTACCAGTTACAAAGGCTACAAATTTTGCATTCAAGGATGTTACTGCTATGGTGGTTAGGCTGTAATACTAGGCAATTGACAGTTAATATATTTATGATTCCTAATTTCATTTTCCTTGCAGTATTTTTCTTTCAGTAGACTCTATAGTAAGAAGAAAAGCATCAACTTTCATGGCTCTTATAGTTTAAATAGAAATGAATGGTTACTTAACACATTACAAAAACTGAGATTACCAGAGAATGTCCTGTGCCATGTGGATACAAAGCTGAAGCAGCTAACTTATATCAAGGTACCAGAGTTTTCCAAAAAGTAGCACCAAAGATTAGATTAAAAGAATAAATAGGAGCTAGGAAGGGGCAGTCATATCCACCTGGCATCCACCTGGCATGATTGACCTACTAGAATAACTGCTAATAATTCATATTCTAACTGCTTCATTTTATTCTAAGTAATATTAGATTTGATTTTCTTTCTAAGGTAGTACACCAGGTTGCCATCTATAGCACCAGAACCATCACTGTCATTATCATAATCAAAAGAGTAGATTCTAGGGGCCGGAGTGATAGCACAGCAATAGGGCTTTTGCCTTGCAAGAGGTCGATCCAGGACGAACCTTGGTTGATCCTCGGTGTCCCATATGATCCCCCAAGCCAGGAGTGATTTATGAACACACGGCCAGGAATAATCCCTGAGCGTCACAGGTTATGCTCAAAAAAAAAAAAGGCAAAAAATAAGGTTTAGCTTCTAAAAAGTACTATAATAACTATACTTGTAAAATAATAACCATACTCTTAAAAATAAAAAATAATATTATAACTATTCTTTTAAAATAGTATGGATGTAGCCACTAACATATGAAGATCCAGTTAGTTACTAAGCTTCTTTAGAAGGGATACTCTATGCTATGGATATTCTATTCTATGCTGTTCTCTATGATACAGAGTGACAACCTTCTTTACATAGCGCATTGGCCATATCAGTGTAAATGAGGAATGATAACAAACTCATTCTGTAACCAGGTCTAGCATGAAACTGTAATTTTCAGGTTATTTTAGGTAATGGCATAGGTGAAATCACATAGGTGAAAGGTACTTAAAAATCACTTCTCTTTATTGGTATAAAGTTGGATTAAACCTCAGTTCCTAATGCCCTAACCTAAGCTAGTTTCCTATTACAAACCAAATTCCAACCTCACATTGACGTAAGTTAAGTGCTTGTTAAGCAAGTACTAATTCTTAACTCAGTTTTCAAGTTATATGTGATGCTGTCAACAACAACATTACCCAATTCCCTCAATCTTGATCTTTCATTCTTTATCATTATTTATCCAGAAAACAAAACAAAATAGTAACAACTCTTTAAGTGCACTTGTTATTCTATTTATATTCAATACAAATACAACCCCAGATCTAATCACTGGGGATACTATACTTAGGTAAAAAGTATCTGAGAAATTTTCCTTTACTATTATGTTGTCTTGCCTAAAGGAAATATATATCCAGATTACAATATGACACTAAATATATTTGAATAACCAAGTCCAGACACATAAACAACATTATAGACATTTATTATTGATTTATATATATGAATATATGGGGGCACACCCAGTGATGCTCAGGGGTTTCTGGCTTAGGGGATTATATAGGATGCTGGGGGAATCGAACAGCAGTCTGTCTTAGGCTAGCGCTGGCAAGGCAGACACCTTACCGCTTCGTGCCACCACTCCGGCCCCACATTTATATATTTTAAAGTATGAAGTACAGTTAATGTTTTGATTATTGATAATAATACCAATTGTTAGTACTGTGCTTTATTAGAATTTGTCAGTTTGGGAATTGTCAGGACTAAAATCTCCCAATTGACATGACTAAGTTTTCCTATTTTCAGCTAATCTGCTTAAGTTTCTCACTTTCCTTTTTATGTAAAGAAAATATAATCATCAGCAAAAATGATGATTCCAAAAAAAAATAGTTGGGAAAAAGAAACATCAAGGATTCCCAGTGAGATTTAATAAGTTTGTACTAGTGTCTGGGACCATTTCTATTTCTAGCACCCTTTTACCATTACTGACAACATTCCCGGTTGAATTGAATAATTTACTCTCTTACCTGACAGCAGCTGTCATTACAAAAATTGTCAAGCCAATTCTGAGAGCACCTGCACAATGAGGGGGGGGGACTTAAACTTTTAACAACCTTCAGAAAACCCAGACTCCTCACCATCTCTTGTCAGCTTGTACATGAGCTCATCTTTTAGTTGCAAAAAATTTGGCAGATTAGAAGATTATATATGACAGATCTGAAGTAGTATCTATGACATCCTTCCTGAGTAGGACTTGTGAAAAGAAGCATAATAAAAATCTTATTTAGAAATTTGGTAAGTACTTTGCAAACTAGATGGTTATGCTGAGGACTAACTATAGTTATTCCTCTTATCTATAAATATGTATTAACAAATTATAATTTTGAAAATTACAAATTAATTTGAAATGGTATATTTCTTGCCATATGTATATTTTTTAAACTTATGTCTAGTACATCGATATCAGAAGGAATATTCAATTAGCAAGACACTAGCATTTTGAGAATAGTCCTATTTGTTTGAAAAAAAATTGCCTCCTCTTTCTCTGCATTCTGTTATTAGAGGTGAATCATATTGCTCTATAGATCCAAATAATATATAACAAATAACCAAATTCATTATATTTTATGAAATGCTTTGTCAACTGAGCTATAAATAATTTTACTTTGTGTTTTTCTGTATTCCTTGCTGCCACCCAGTCTGACATCAACTTCCTCATTGAGGAGATAGAAAGTCTGGGCCAGGACCTGTAAATCCCCCTCCCCAAAACCCAAGTCTACAAGAATTCCCTGTACCCTCTGGCATTCTAGAATAACCTCTAAACGTTGCTAAGTTGAATTCTTACATGAACATACATTTTTAAAGAAGTTAATTGTTTTGCCAGGATATCCTTAGTTAAGTTTTGTATCTCAAAATTTTACTTTTTTAAATGTATTTCTCTATAGCTTAATCTGGCAACAATAACTGTGCATATGGACATATTTATGTGCATACCCATAGATATATTTTTATATAGGTCCACAGAAAAATTTATTAATTGCTATCTTTGAATATGTAGAGTGATAGTTGTATATATACAGATATTAGTTTGTTATAAAATATTTCATTTTACTAGCAATATATTTTTGTATTTATTTATTTTAAACATTTACATTTTCTTAAGAGAAGGCAGACTTAGTTGAGAATGTATTGTGTGTTAAGTTCATATTTCTTCCAGAATTTTTGACCACACTTTTCCCAGTACCTCAGTAACAGTATCTCTCCCAGTTCACTAGGCTACCTCTCATCCTTCTCTGCCTTTACTCTTTCTACTCTGCTCACCTGAGTTCTGTACGATGTCATAGTTCCAGTATTTGTTTTCATTTGGCTTTGTGTGTTCTCATGAAGAAAGTTACCTTATCAAGAGAACAACAATTTTATTGTTTCTTTAAAGTCCTTGTGACATTTAAAACATATTCCTATTTATCCTTTCATGTTCATTAAACACCAAAGCAGCTCTTCCCAAAGAATGTATCTAAAAATCTTACACAAGATACCTTATGAGAGAAATGGTGATTCCATTGCTAAATAATTGGGAAAAATCTTTTCTCCCTAAAAGTATGTGATAGACGAGTTGAGTGAATATATTCAGAGGATAAGACAATCTCTTGCACATGTCTAACTTGGATTCAGCTTTTAGCATCCAATATGGCCCCCAAATATTACCAGGAGTTATTTCTAAGTGTAGAGACAGGAGCAACTCCTGAGCATTTCTGGATGTGGCAAAAAATAAAAAAATAAAAGGATGTGTATCATCATGATAGGACTGTAAAAACATTGGCTTTACCTAGCATACTTATTGACTTGGGACTTGTAATTACAAATTTTACTCAATGAAAACATTGAATCAAGGTGGGTGTGCATATTTAAACATTTTTAGAAAAATTGAGTTGAAAAAAAAAAAACAAAAAAAAATGCCTGTATTCACAGGCATTCTAGTTATCTCACTCATTAACATTGTCATGGTAATTGTTAGTGTACTAACTGCACGTACCTCTCCTTGAGGTGAGAGAGAGAGCAAGCACTATCTTGCAGACTCTATATACAAGGATTAGCATTAAAAAATGCCAGTAGGGAAAAGATACCAAAAAGAAATAAGCAAAAAGGGAAAATAATACAAGGAGGACAATATACAGATCAATGTATACTGGTCATGCAGCATTGACCATTAGTGTAAGATGCTCATCACAAATAAGAAACTAAAATATATATAAAATATTAGGATTGTTAGGAAGATACTAAACTCTTTAAGTGATTTCTCAAATTTTCCATGATTCAATAGCTATTTAAATTCTAGTAGAGAAGTCTCTATAGATGTAGAAAATTTTTTCTGGACTAAATACTAAAGATTAGAGGTTTGGGAACTTCTAATGATTGAATGTAAATATATAACTGATTTAAATAGGTACATGATTTTTAGTTTGTTTTGGAGACCACACTCAGCTGTACTTGGGGATTATTCCTGTTGTTGTCCAGGGTGCACTCTAGCAGTGATCTGGGAGAATACAAAGCAAGCACACAACTCACTATATTCTCCCTCTCTGTGGCCTGATATATGACATTTTTACTTTCATTTATATATTCTATGTCATTTTTTTGTTTATTTTTTTGTTTTTATGCTCTAGGAAATTTCATGCATGCTTGGTTCCAAACAGTAAATGTTCCATTATATTTGGTTGGATCACTAGTATTAATTTAATAGTCTTTCTAATAAGAAATAAAAGGCCTGAAATGAAAAACAAGCTCCAGCATATTGCAGTTGAAACTAAAAGCTGTGCAGATATTTATGATTTCTAGACCAATGGCACTGCCTAAAGCACTTTTTAACTTCTACTGAATATTTGCTCCTCTTTTTTAACATCAACTTAAAGTAAAAAAAGATGAAAACTCTAGCACCTCTGTGTTATGTAAGATAGAGCCACAATTATGGCTAGTGAGAGGTGGGTAAAGTCCTCTGCCTCCACCAGGTCAAAGAACCACGTTATTGGATAGTAGAATCTCTAAAGTACCCTGGCTCTAAAACAGTGAACTATGGGCTGGAGCGGTGGTACAAATGATAAGGCATCTGCCTTGCCCGCGCTAGCTTAGGATAGAGCTACCATAATCATGTGAATGAATGAGGGAACTGGAAAGCCTGTCTGGAGTACAGGTGGGGTGGGGTGGGATGGAGGGAGATTTGGGACATTGGTGATGGGAATGTTGCACTGGTGAAGGGGGTGTTCTTTACATGACTGAAACCTAATTACAATCATATATGTAATCAAGATGTTTAATTAAAGGGGAAAAAGAAATTAAAAAAAAGGACATAGAGTTACGGGAGAAAGATAAATATGCAATAATGGGAGGGGAGTTGTTAGGAGACGCAGGTGCATTAGTGGTGTTATGAAAGGCAGAATTAAACATTCAAAACGCAGATTCAACAGCATTGAAATCATAAGACCATTTTTCAACAACCAAATTTTAAAAGTTGCCTGTCAATACAGTAAAGGGTGGGAGGTATGGGAAAATTGGTGGAGGGAGGTTGACATTAGAGGTTGACAATATATAACTAGTGTTATATAGTATTTTACATTTATAACAGTTGGCTTCTATGAAGCTTTTTGTCATTATTGTTGTTTTGGGTCACATCCCATTACACTCTGAAGTTACTCCTGTCAGGCTCTGAGGACCATATGGGATGTCTGAGATCCAATCTGGGTTGACCACATGGAAGGCAAGCACCCTATCGACTGTGCTATCACTTTGGCCCCTGGACTCTTTTATTTCAAATAACAATATTATACTAAAGTTATATTGATGTGTTAGAGTAGGAAGTTATAACAGATTTGTTTCTTTGTTGAACAATCTCTAAAAGAACATCTAAAATTATAGCAATTTATATTGCTTTTCAAATAGTATAGCTACATGAAAAGACCTAATGACAGTTTCAATATTCTATTTTATGTTGTGATAAGTATAGATAAAAAGATTAAACAGCATGACAGATTCACCTTTTTATTTTCTTGTATGACCTCAATATTCTCAAGAGGAATTTCATTGAAACACATGTATTTCAGAGTATCTTAATTTATTTTGATTACTTAATGTGAAAACAAAACAGATTTCTACAATGATTAGGAGCAAAGCAATAATGACCTCTGTCTTCACCATCAGTTCACAGTATGCTAGAAATACAAATTTAAGGTGTTTTACATCAAAATAGCTTATTTATATCAACAAAGCAAAATATTTCCAAGTGTGATTTTATTTTTAGAGATTAACTCATAAGATCAATTGAAGATGCCAAGAATGATGAAAAAATATCTGGGGCATACTGAAAACAGAAATAAATAAAGCACAAGAACTATTGCTTTAGAGTGAAGAAAAGAATTTGGTTTAATAATGCAATTGCCTCTGCTCCTGCCCTTTACTGGGAGAGAATTCCGGCCAGCATCTTTCTCTCAACCAGGACAGAAGGCAGAAGGCAACTACAAATAATTCGCGAGTGTTATGCTCTTTTGTGAACACCTAGAAAATTAAGCTGTAGAAGTTAGTAAAAGGCTCAGGGTGACATGTGCCAGTCGAGAGACTTTATTAAGGGGAGAGCAGGGTTTTTATGCCCTGCTCCAGTGGGAGGAGTAGTAACATAGGATTGAAACATAAATCAATCAGATTTGTACAAGTACGACAATTTTAACCAATGGGAGCATAAATTCCTTTTTTGGTTTAGTGCGCATACTGCACATACACATTTTGATGGCGGGAAGGATAAGGAGGAACCTGGCAGGATGAGGGGAGGGGAAGCAAATTCTTAAACAAATAGCTAATTGATATTTACGCAAATACAATTTTTTGTTTAGCCTATTTTCCATTTAGATCTTTCTTTTGTGCAAGCAATAAGGATCACAATTTAAACTTTACAAAAGCATATCTATAACTACATGCTTGAGAGCAGGCACAAAAACAGATTCCATGGAAAGGTTAAGGAATCTGGTTAAGCCAGATTCTGTGTGCTGAGCTAAATTTATTTGCAGAGTTTCCTGTTGGCTCGGGGCTATGCAAACTTTGTGGCTATCAGGCAGGCGGTGGAAAATTCATCCAGAGTTCCATTGAATATGTGGGGTGCACGATCGCTACTTAGGCAGAATAAACAGAATTCTGAGTAAGTAATCATTTAAAATGTGGCTATCATTGATTTGTATACTACAGCTTTCAAATATTTTAATCTATATATACTCTGAATTAAATTTCCTATTATTATTGAAAATAAATTTTTATGCCTTTTCTAGAAAAACTTTTGGTACGATCTCAATATTATTTATTTTGAGAGATGGAACACACCTTTCTGTACTTTGGGCTTACTTCGGGCTCTGTGTTCAAAGATCATTCATAGTGGTCTTGAAACACTAGTGGGAGTATTGGGCTCAAATGAGGGTCTGCCACTTATAAGCAAGTGCCTTGTGATTGTACTATGACTGTGACTCCAAATAAAATCTTTTATTGCATAGAAAATATTAATTTCACTTAGTAGTTTTGTGAAAATAAATGTTGTATAGCTGTCTATATGTAGGCATGCATTCATTTGTGTGCTATGCGTGCACTTCAAGAGAAGGTACAGATATCCTACTGAAAACAGTCTATATAAAATTAGAAAAATGTGCACAAGTGAGGGTTGCAATTATTGATATATTTTACTAGTCAGATAAAGAGAAAATAGTGAGGATATCATCTAGTGTTGGCTTAAATGCCTTGTGTGCATGAGGCCCTGCTGTCCATCCTAACACAAAAGTACAAAAGCAAAAAACTGAAACAACTCTCTTCCCCAGGCTCTATTAACAGCCCTCCTCCCAGAAGGCATAATTTCAATATTATAATATGTAAAGATTTTCTACTGTTTTAAAAAAAAATATATGAGGACCTTGTTACTCAGACACACTTGAGCCCATCAGCAGGTTGTACTATGTCAATTCTTATGATCACATGAATTAGAAGACTGTATCAGCAAATTTCTATGCATAAATTTCAGTGAGATGGAACATACATTTACCTAATAATGCAACTTCTAGTAAATTTTCTGTAATAAAATAAACAAAATCTATATGAAGAATATTTTCTGATTTGACTTTTAGTAAAATATTTCATTAATGTATCATTTATCTTTTTGGCTGAGAGTGGTGGTGGGCCACAACCAATTTTGCTTGAGGGTTACTCTTAGCTTTCTGTTTAGTGATTGTTTTGTCAGCAGTGTTTTTAGGGATTGTTTTGTCACTGAGCTGGGGGTAGTGTGCATGCAAAGCACACACCATTATCCATGGCTGTGTTCCTTTTATAAAATGGTTGACTCATTTATCTCACACTATTTTAATCTCTTAGGAACATAGGGCCCACTCTGAAACAAAATTTTGGTAAAACAGCTCTCATCCCCTGCAAAAATTGAGGCATCAAATAAGAGCTTACATTAGAAAATATCAAAATGACAGAAAGCTAAAGTGAAAGTATCATCTAATTCTGTGATCAAGTATATTCTTGCTTGCAAAAGTGTGGATCAAGTCACTTCTTCCAAAATGACAGTACAACTCTAACTTAGTTTCAAAGATTCACTGTGTTAATGAATTAAATATCTTAGTATCATGAGCAATAGAAATCAATTTTGTGCTTCATAAATCTAAGCATCAGTTTGGATTTTCAAAATACATTGTGAAGTTTGCATGAAAACAGATTTAGTGTTTGCTAATTTTATTAGGATACAGGGTAGGGAATAAGATATATATGTAATCTATCAATATTGCCGACAAGTTCACTATTACTCCATTCTTTACCTTAATCGCTTAATTTTTTTAAATAACATCCACAGTAACTCTAAATCTTAGTATCCCTTGAGCGTTGGCCATGAGAATTAGAAATAATTCTGTAAACCAAATTCTCTATGCTAATAGCAGCTGCTCATGAAGTATTAATTGCCCAATACAAATCTCTCTGTGAAACAGTTGGAGGTATCATGTCTTTGAAACCCAGATACAGCAGAAGCACCATTTGGATAGGAAATTATTTCGTGCCAACTAATTTTTACCCTAGATAATTATGTCTTTCTTATATGATTCTATGCCTCTTTAATTGAATTTAACTTTGTCATTGTTTAAATATCCTCATTATTTTTCTTTATATAGTTTTTTTCTATGTGAATATTGGCAGTTATACTGATTTATGTTTTATTTGGCAAACACTTAATAAGTACCTTATATGCCTATATTAATGTACTAAAAGAATTCTCACAAATTTTCTAGCTAGAAAAAAATTCCCACAAGATAATTGAGAAATAAGGCCCTTGGAGAAAGAAACATCTTCAGGTTCAAACTAATAACAATAGTGCACAATAGAAAGATTAAAAATAGCTCAAGCACAGAATTCCATAGGAAAAAGAAAGAAGCACAAAATATAAATTTAAATTTCCAGTAACAGATTTGAGGTATATAGGATTATGGTGAATGTTATATGAAAAGGAGATATTAGCTTCATCCTGCCACTTTTTAGTATTGTGCTATTTCCTTTTGTTACTAGGTCTTGGGTCTTTATTTAAAAAGTAATAATAATAATAATAGCTTATATCAATTGCAAATTGTATGTTTAACAACATATTAAAGATTTTTAACAGCATTATCTTAGACAATCCTCATATAACTTGTTAGAAACGAAGCTCTCATTTTGGCCAACTAAAACTTGGAACAGTTCAGTAACTTGCCTAATGATACATCACTGGATGAACAGGTGTTCCACTAAGTCTGTTTGACTCTGATTTCCAGTATCCTATTGATTGCATTATACTATCAACCATCTGCTCTAACTAGCTTTTAGAATAAAGTTTAGCTCCTAAGGATGCATGTGGCTTTTGATCAGGGAGAAATTGCAAAGTATTTGATTAAAGGTACTCACCCTAAACGAGGAATGCAGGGTAGAACTCTTGCCCCTTAGCATCATGGAAATGAGTTGAGAAGTTTTCTTTTCTTTCTACATGAAGAATAAATAATAAGGATATAAATGTTACACTAGCTCATTACTGCCTTTTGTGTCTAATAAATACAACTTTAATATGGAAAATAATATAGTATTTTAATAGTTTTAAGCTGGATCAACAATAAAACATACTAGGATATTTCTAGGAATAAAATGACTTTCATTTTTTTTTTTTTGATGTGGAGCATGACCAGTAGAACTCAGTGTTTACTCTTTGTTCTGTCCATAGTTATCACTCCAGGTAGACCTCTGGGGAGATAATATGTATGTTAGAGATCAGCCTGAAGTCACTGAGTGTAAGGCAAATGGCTTAACTCCTCAATCATTGCTCCTATCCATCATTTAATTTTTATATACAAAAATACAAGCTTAGTATCTATGTAAAAGTTAGTATCTCCCAATTCTAGTTGCTTTACTTACAATTAGGGGGTGATAAAATAAAGAAACAAATAATGTCCCAGACAAATTTCAAGGACATGCCATAATATGGATCTTCCATTATAGTACTGATTCTAATACTTTGAAATAATATTTACTTGCTTAATCACATTGTTTATACCAGTTTTGAGTGGGATAGAAACTACTGTTCCGCTTTCTTTGTCCCTTTTTAAAATACATTAATCTATCATTTAAGTTATTCTTAACAGAATATAAGTAATCACTCATTTGTCCTCAGTTATTTCTCTGTAGGGACCTTGTATTAATAACTCAAGAGCGACAGTCCCAGTGCTGCTTTTCTTACTCTAGAAACAAAAAGAAAGGTCAAGGTGTACTTTCTTGGTAAACATTGATTTGAATCAGGTGAAGGAGCTGGAGATACAGTAGAGGTTCATGTTGGCACGGTAGTTATATTCCACAAAGCTAACCCAGGTATGATATTGCACTGTGCATGGGTCTCTTGACATGAATATAGAGCCAGGAATAAACCATGAATCCTCCCAGTCTAACCCTACCCCCAAATATAATAGAATTAAATAGATCTTTATATTTTTGAATTGTGACTTTTATATGAAGAAACACATGTAAAGATGCTTATATGCATAAAATATGAGAGATTAGAGAAAGTAAACACAAATTCAGAAAGGTAAATTTCTATTATACACACTTAACAGAATTCTAGATCATGGAGATTAGCTTCAAGGTAAAACAGACTATATTTTTCATAATGTGTAAAGGGGTAAAAATGTATCCGTAATGTTTGTAAATATTAAAGGAAAAATTGAAAGCTCTGGGCAATAATATAAGTTAGTACTTCATTAGTTGGTATATTATGGAAGTCCTAATTTCTTATTTATGGTATAATTTTAATATATTTTCATAATAGCTTTCATTAAGATAAAATAAATTTAATGGGTAAAAATTAAAAATAGATCTGTGATAGTGAAAAAATAAAAATAACATTAATTTTTCATCTTTAGTAAATGCATTTTACATTTGAAACATACTATTCTGAGAACAATTCTAAAGACTCTTGTGGATTAAAAGTTTTCTATCATAATTGTTTCAACTTTTTGCTGCATTATATTTACTCCTTTTGATGTTCTCTATTCAATTCACTTTTGTCTCTAATGAGGATCTATCATTCAGTCAGTCAATTCTTTCAAATAATTAACTTTTACAATATTATTTATGAATATTTTAGTTTCTATTTAGATGACTACATTTAAGTAAAACCATCAATATGTAAAGAAATTTATCAAAAATTTTTCAAGGGCTGGTTGTATATTATCTATTTTTTACTTTTATCCTTCACATTTATTTTATTCCTATTTTTAGACAATTATCAGAATCCTGAAAAAAACAGCTGTTTTTTACATTTTTTTACATTTTTCATTATATTATGAGATTTGAAAAAATATATTTACCCTAGAGTCTCAGAAGACATACTGTAGTTTAGTGAAAACAAAATTGTAAACTAAATTCTTCTAAATCCTATATGATACTGAATTGTTTGGTCTTCTGATATAAATAAAATCTTTAACTCATTTCATATTAGTGTCCATTATGTGACTTTCTGAATTTAAATATACCATTTAATTTTTTTTAAAAAATAGATCTTACTTCCATATTATGTTTTTAAACAAATAAATCTTTTTTACATGTTTCCATTGATTTTTATTTTACAGCCATCTTACAAATTACTCACGATACTTTTCTAGCAATCCTTGCTAAAGTTTGATGGCAAATGGCTATTTTTTCCTTTATAAAACTCTGATTAAAAAAACACTGTTTTTCTTGTTTGTACTTATTTAAAAGTTTAATACTGTTTGGCACTATGTTGTAATTATTAAAATGTTTCCTTATTTATTTCAGTAAGCCTAGTATTCATAGTTCTATTTCTCTGGATGTAACTATATCTATTTTAATGTTTTTCTTTTATATACTTTGAAACAATCTTGTTTAATTGTCATTTCTCTTCCTCTGCAATACAAACTGCTTATTTTTATTGGCACAAATTAAATTTATTAGTTAACATAAGATTAACATCCTTTCTAATAATATTAGCTGGCTGTCTATCTTTTCATTTGTATCATAGTAATCAAATTAGCATCTACAGGGTTAGAGAGACAGCTCAATGAATTCAGTGCTTGTACTGTGTATGAAAAACCTGGATTAGATTTCCAGTAATTTATACAGTCCCATAAGCACGTTTATGAGTGACCCCCAGGCATTAAGTTAGAGTTAGTCCCTGAACACCTCATAGTGTGCCCTCCCCAACACCAAAAAGAAAGCTGCATGCATATACTGCCTCATTTTTTGTAATGATTCTATGTGATATCTTTATTACTATTTGCAATTTTCAGAGAAGAGTTTACCTTTATCTGAAGCATATGCTTGTTTTTTTTTTCTGTTTTCTTTTGTTTTGTTATGGAAGCAGGATTGTAGTTAATTCTTTCTTGACTTACGCTCTTGACCAGGTGTTGGAACAATACAAAATTATTATTTTTTCTTCTTTATTCAAACTACAGCAATTCCTTGATACCAGGATGGAATATCTCCGTTGTCTCTAGTAACTCAGTGGTTATGTAAAAAATTCATTAATTCAAATTCTTCCCACTTCTATCCTTCCCCCTCATACTGCCTAGTCCACCACCAGTCATTAAGATGTAATGCATATCCCTACCTCTTCTGAACACCATCCCCATGTATAAGAATATAGGTTTTTTCTTTAGACAGTAGATCAAATATTATTCTTATGCCCCAAGCTTCTCTGGTGTGCACTGTAATTTTTAGATATTTATCAAAATAGCTGTCTGATTTCTCCCTCTTTTTTGAAATCTATTTTTAATACATTACTATACTTTTGATAGAATAATTTGTAATTAGGTACATATTAATCAATGGACTCTATCATAGACCTCAGCCCAATACCTATTGATTCGTGTAAATCATTTTAAAGTGAACTGTCAGGGCCAAATCAAAAGAGTTTAATCAAGGGAGAGGCAAAGTAGGGAGGCCAGCGGCCTTACAGCCAGTACCCTAAGCAGGGGGAGGAAGGGAGAGAGATAGGGAGAGAAATGTAGGGAAAGAGATAGAGGGAGAGAGAAAGAGGGAGAGAGAAGGTTAAAAAACTGAGCATGGAGTAAGCCAAGGAAATGATCAGAGAAAGAGAAATTGTAACAGACGCAGAAAAAAGCAGCAGGAACAGGGATTTCAGCAAGTAGTTTCTCTAGCAGAGATCATTCAGCAGGAGAGATGGCATTGGGGGCATCCCCCCAGCAACCCCGTTAGGCAGAGAAGTTATCATCTGCCTAAGTACCGTCTAGTAGCAGTTGCAAGGATTGCCTTATTATTGATAATCTTCACCCTTAATGAGACAGTAATATACTATGGCTCGCTGGGGCCATAGAGTCTCTGTTTTCTTATATGAACCAATTAAAGAATTTTATAAGAGCACATATAAATATATAAAGACTTAATTTTATATAATTAATGTATGTGTACTGAAACATCACATAATTAAATGTTTTTTTTCATACTGAATTCTGATTAGTATACTTTAAAGAAATGAACAGAAATATTCCACAATATTCTAGTTTCACTATTTGTTTAAATTTTATTATTTTATTTAGTTTATTTAGTTTAGTTTAGTTTGATGGCCACACCCGGCAGCACTCAGGGGTTACTCCTGGCTCTGTTCTCAGAAATCTCTCCTGGCAGGCACAGGGGACAATACGGGATGCTGGGATTCGAACCACCGTCTGTCCTGGGTCTGTAGCTTGCAATGCAAACATCCTACTGCTGTGTGCTAACTCTCCGGCCCCTTATTTTATTTTATTTTTTATTTTTGGGCAACACCCGATGACACTCAGGGATTACTCCTGGCTATGTGCTCGTAAATAGTCCATATGGGATGCCAGGGGATCAAAAACTATCCATCCTAGGTCAGCCGCATGCAAGGCAAACACCCTACTGCTATGCCAACGGTCCAGCACCTTACATTTTATTTTATATTACTATATTACTGAAGACGTTATGATTTACAAAGTCCTTCATAGTTGGGTTTTAGACATACAATGAATTTTGGGCCAATCCCAAAACTAGTGTCGGCCTCCTTCTACCATGTTCCCATTGTCCATCCCATTCCATCACACTTTGTCCCAAGTCTGCCAGTGTAACAGGCCTATTTAACATATACATTGTTAGAATTTGTGTTATTGATTCCATTGTGTTGACTCTTCATTGGATATTTAGTTCTGTCCTTTTTATGTTTATCTCCACAAATGCACCTGAGACCACTTGACCCCTCAAACCCATCCTTTCATATTTGTGTTTCTCCTCCTCCACTCATTTTCTTTCCTTCTCCTTGATATACTCTGGGGCCAAGGTTTTTTGAGACAACTCCCATTTGGGTAATTTAAATATTATCTTATTTCACATAATAAATTCATTTAGCATAATATCTTCCATTTCCATACATGTTACTGCATATTACATAATTGCATCATTCCTTACAACTATGTAGTATTTCATTGTGCATATATACCACATATATGTATCACACATACATATACATGTATATATATGCCACATCTTCATGACCCATTGATCTATTTTTGAGCATCTGAGTTAATTCCAAGTCTTCACTATTTTTCTGAGTGCTGTAATGAGTAGTAGTGTACATTCTTTAGGATTAATATTATTTTTTTCCTGAGAATAGATACCCAAAGAGGAATTTCTGAGTCATATGGCAGCTCAAATTTATTTTGAGAAAACTCCATAATGTTTTCCATAGGGGTTACACCAGGAAGCATTCCCACAACAGTGGATAATGAGAGTTCCTTTTTCATCACATCTCTGCCAACAGAGATTGCTTCCATTATTTTTGATATGTGCCATTCTCAACGGTGTAAGATTAGATTTTATGATAGCCTCTTGATAAGGCCCTTGTGGGTGTCATCAATTTGTAGCACAGTGACCTAGATGTGATGCAATGAATGTAAATAAAAATAAATTTGACATATTGTAACATCATCACATCATAATGATCTCTATTTCTTTCTGCAGAAAAATATAAAAGTTATCTTTATTGCCACTAGAATATTACATTTTTTTTCTACAAATATATGAGATGGAAAAAACTTCCCTCATTGTAGCAGCAGGGAGAGTCATTGAGGTAAAGAGATGTTAAATGACTATTTCAGGTCATGGGATTAGTGACCATAATTCATGGGCTCCATAGCTATATTCGGTAATGTATTAGTGATGGGCCAATTGCTTCTCTTAATACAGAACAGAAATTGGAGACACACATGTAACTTGTTTAGGAAGACCAGCTACATGATTAAGTATCTATTAACTATGGGATTCATTTTTTGGATAAGACGAAGGACCTACTGTATTTTCCGGCGTATAAGATGACTGGGCATATAAGATGACCCTTAATTTTGCAGTTAAAACATAGGTTTAGGCCCATATTCGCTGTATCAGACAGAATGTTCCTGTGCTGCAACTGTATATACCACAGTGAGCAAAGGTTCAAAGGTTATACTGTAATAGACTTTCTCTCTGACTCTGGCCAATCTGAGCAGGCTTTTTACAGCGTAGATTCGGGTCCAACACTTGTCTAATTTGCATGCATAAAAAGCCTGCTTGGATTGGCTGAGTAAGAGAGGCGGGCTGAGCAGCCTTGCTGTGATTGGTCCCTTATCAGCACCTTTTCTGGCAATTCCCTGGTGGCGTCAGTTAATCTCCCCAACAACATGAACCAAACAACACCTCATCCTCGGACCCTAGCACTGAACCACCAACGGTTAGCTGGGTTTTGCCAGAAGTGGCCCCCAGATCTCCTGAGTACTGTTTGGGAGCCCCCAAGAAAGAGATTTGGAAACTCTGCTGCTTGATTCTGTTTTGTTTTGTTTTGTTTTGTATAGTTTAGAGGCATATTGAAACATTTTTCGGGATATACTCGGCTATAAGACAACACTCGACTTTCGGTTGACTTTTTTTTGTTTCAAGAGTCATCTTATACGTCGGAAAATACGGTAATCAGAAGACCACACTTAGAATGTGCCACACTAAGAATGTGGCAGAATTTGAGGTCTTTCATTTCTGTCTGGTGCTGTTGCAGTTGAAAGTTCTATTGTATGAAAAAGACCATAATGGACCATAAAAAATCATAAAAAAAATCTCTCCTGTTCTTATATTGGTTTTGATGGGTATTTTGATGCTAACTTTGCTAGTTTAAAAGGCACCAGAATAGATAATCTCATACATAGTTCTGATAGTTTGTTTCAGATATTTCAACAAAAGCTTTTGTTTACAAAAATTTGAATTTATTATAAATTTGTGCAATATCTTTAAACATTTCTAATAAACTATTTTGTCTCTTAGAGAATTTATACATTTGTTACTGAAATGTCAGAGAATCTATTGATTTAAAATAATTGCTTTTCTCTGTCGATGGTCAAAACACTTCTGTTTTGATTAAACTAAGACCTATGCCCTAGATATAAGGTCATAGTGCTGATAAAAGTCAGTATTTCTTAGTAATGAAATGAGTTAGCCTTTATTCTCATATGTTCTCTCCAGCCAAAACTCGAATCATCCTTATTAGGGCAGTTTTATGGTGTAATTTTTAATAGAGAAAAACCTGACATAAATCAATGAAAAATCGAACATTAAACCCCTAAAACTTAAATGACTTACTCTCAACATAACCACACAGTCTTCTTGATATACTGATGAATGACAAGTAATTACTTACTCAGTAGAATGCTTGTCAATCAACTGAACAAACAGTCACTAAATTTCACAACAAATTATTCAGCAAAACCTTAAAACCCACTGGGGGGAAAACTAAATATTTCAAAGACCACTGACTCAGGACATCTGTAAGTACATTTATTCTGACTTTGTTCATTGATGCCTTTGATTTATGTAAAGTAAATGTTAAATTAAATTTATAAAATAGATTTAGTAATCCTAGCTGCTGTGACTGTAGTTCAAAAATTTGTTTACTGATATGTTAATTCTGCTTGATAAAATGAATAGAACACAAACTTTAGAATTTTAATGTTGTGTTTTATTTTTTATGTTGTGATTTATTTGTTTTTAATTTTTCTTTCAAGTACTGACTAGGTCCTTAAGATTGCATAAGATGACTCACTTTTTGTTTTGCATTTATTAGTTGTATAAGAGTATATTGATTAAATAAATGATAGAAAAACTACAAATCCCTGAGTGCATATTTAGAAATTATAAATACAGCTCTAGGACTATGAGAAAATGTGAGAAATCAGGCATTTCCCATTTATTGAAAGTTTGCTGGACTTTCTTTTAGAACAAATTTGTAAAAGAATCACAAACTTTCATTATATATTTTATTACATTTTAGGTATCAGGGTCACACTAGTGTTAATATTTATTATTTTGATATAAATAAAAAGTTACTATGCCTTCATCACCACTAAATTTCCCAAGACCTTCCACCACTGTGTGGTGTGTGAAGTCAGATCTAGCTTGCTTGCATCATCAATCCACATCCACCTACTCAGCTTTCCCTACTGTTTAGTAATCTAATTTTTTAAATCAAAGCTAAAGAGGTTGTCATTCTTCAATTACTGCCTGTTCCCTTACTTTGTTAATATATAAATCAGAAAGGAATGAATTCATCTTGTGTGTTCTTCTCTCTCTCAGTCCTACTTCTTGTAATATGATGCTCTTCAACGTTCCTCTCCTGAAAATAAAATAAACCTACGAAATATAGCATTTTCTTATTGTCCTATAATCTGCATAATATATTGATTGACTAGAGTTTATATATAGGGATGCTCTGAAAAGCTCTTGGATTGCTTTTTGTAAAGTTAAGAGAAAAATATGGGGCACAAGGTATTGAACCTAGATCAGCTGATTCAAGGAAATCCTGTTATATCTTTAGCCCCTATAAACAATAGTTTCAGAACAGATTTTTCTTATTTGTGCGTGCATGTGTGCATGCGTGTGTGTGTGTATGTGTGTGTGTGTATGTGTATGTGTATGTGTTTGTGTTTTGGGATACACCCTCTACTGCTCAGAGGTTACTCTTGGCTCTGTGCTCAGAACTCACTCCTGGCAAGCTCGGAGGACTATACATGATGCCAAAAATCAAACCCAGGTCAGTCACATGCAAAGCAAATACCCTACCTGCTGTGTTATAACAGCTTCTTTATCCACTTATTTGTGGTTGGACATTAGGTTGTTTCTATGTCTTGGCTATTTAACTTTGTGCTTTTTTTAACATAGGTATGCATATAATTTTCAAGTGATTGCATATTCATGAAATAGATGCCAAAGCTTGACATTGTTGAGTTACAGAAACTCAGTTGTTAGTTATTTTGGTAATTGTCAACATATGATATTTTCCACAATGGCAATTTCAGAATATATATCCATATCCCAACAAGTAAAACTGATTCCAGTCTATTTAATATAAATTTTAAAAATCAAATATTCACATCTAGCATAAAGGGCCACACATATAAAGAGGCATTGAAAACCTAGATATCTTATGATTCTAAAATCTTTAACTTGATGTTTACCTTTAAACATCTGAGAAAACGAAAATTCAGACTTGAAGGAAAAAGTCATATACTATAGTAGTGAATATAAATGACAGATATTGAGCAACATTTTTGCCTTAAAATAATAATGTATTTAGAGAATGTTCCCCAGATATACAATCAACTAATTTTTTATAAAGGGGCAATAAATGCAAAATGGAGAAAGGAAATCCTCTTCAACAAGTGGTGTTGGTACAAATGGTTAGCCAATTGCAAAAGAGCAAACTCAACCTCCATCTAACACCATGCAAATGGATTAAAGACCTTGATATCAGACCCAATACCATAAGGTTTATAAGATGAAATACTCCATGACATTTAGACTAAAGTAATCTTCAAGGAGAAAACAGCATTCTCCATACAATTGGACACAAAGATAAACAGAGGTGGTATATTGAGCTGAGCAACTTCTGCAACTCAAAGGAAAGAGTACCTAAGACACAAATGCCACCCAAAGAATGGAAGAAATTATTCACCCAATACCCATCAGATAAGGGACTAATATCAATGATATACAAGGTACTGACAGAAATTAACAAGAGTAAAACATCCTACCCCATCAAAAAAATGGGGAGAATAAATGAACAGACACTTCCTCAAAGAAGAAGTACAAATGGCCAAAAGGCACATGAAAAAATGCCCACATCATTATCATCAGGGAGATGCAAATCAAAACAACTGTGAGATACCATCTTACGCCACAGAGACTGGCACACATCACAAAGAATAAGAATGATCTGTGCTAAAGGGAATGTAGAGAGAAAGGAATTCTCATTCACTGCTGGTAAGAATAGCGTCTATTCTTTTATAGCCTTTATAGAAAACAAAAAGGAGATTCCTCAAGAAACTGGAATTTGAGCTTCCATATGATCCAGCTATACCACTCTTATGAATATATTTAGAAACACAAAAATACAATTGAAAAATCTGTTCCTCACACCTACATTCATTGCATCACTATTTACTATTTACTATTACTATTCCAGACTCTGGAAATAACCAAGATGCCCTTCAATAGATGACTGGCTAAAGAAACTGTGATACATATACACAATGGAATATTATGCAGCCATCAGGAGAGATGAAGTCATGAAATTTTCCTATACATGGATGTACATGGAATCTATTATGCTGAGTGAAATAAGTCAGAGGGAGAGAGACACACACAAAATAGTATCATTCATCTATGTGTTTTAAGAAAAATAAAAGACATTATCGTAATAATGCCCAGAGACAGTAAAGATAAGGGCTGGAAGGACAGGCTCAGGATATGAAGTGGTGAGTGAAGTTAGAAAAATAACTACATTGACAACTCTGATGACAATGTTAATGAGTGAGAGAAATTAAATGCTTGTCTCGAATATGGGTTGGAGGATGGGGAAAAGGATATTGGGGACATTGTTGATGGGAACATTGCACTGATTAAGGGGGTGTTGTTCTTTTTATCAGAGAAACCCAACTACAATCATGTTTGTAATCAAGGTACTTAAAGAAAAAATAAAAATATTAATAGAAATGTTTACCCCACCCAAAAAGAAATAATAATGCTCCCTATCTACTTCTTTGTTTGTTTGTTTTGTTTTGTTTTGGGTCACACCTGGCAGCCCTCAGGGATTACTCCTGACTTCATGCTCAGAAATCGCTCCTGGTAGACTCAGGGGACCATGTGGGATGCCGGGATTCAAACCCAGACTTTCTGCATGAAAGGCAAATGCCTTACCTCCATGCTATCTCTCCTCTCTGTCTACTTATCAATTATTATTAATTATTAATAATTACTATTATTCCTGAAGTTTCAAAACTCAAGTAGTACAATTAAAAATAATTTTCTATTATTGATGCTTTCTAAACAGAAACTAACTACATGGCAGGTAAACTGTGTAGATTATGAGAGTAAACCTTTAGTCCCCAAATTAAATATTCTGATTTTCTATAAAATCAGAGAAAAAATAGTATAAAGGTATTTTTCTTTTAGATACAAACTTAACACATTTCTTTGAATAACAACTCATTTTTACAAATACACTCCAGAAAATTTATTTGAATTCTTTAAAAACTGTCCCTGAAATCATGACCAAAGTCAGTTAGAGATCCTGTAAATTCAATAGAAACTCACTAGTAGCTTATAGATTGTTGTTTATTTATAACTTTTTCGAGCTAATTAGGATCTTTGCTTTATTTGTGCAATAATGGCCTTTATTGATTAGTCTGTCACAATTGCCAGCCAATACTATATTTTATTTCTTAACTTAGACTTGTAAAGGCTATTGTAAAGAAATCCCATAAATATTTTGATCTTAATGTATTTTATCTTTACCATTAGTATTCAATCTTTTTATCCAGTTTAGAAAATAAAGTGAGTACCTTCATCTATGCTCTTCCCTATATGTATCTACTGTCTCACAAATTTAAGTAATATTGAACAATATTTAAACTAGTTTGCCTTGATTTGAAGTATTTCTGCCTCTAGAAAAGTTATTTTTAATATATTAGTATCTTTTAAGAAATTAGTTTCATGTGAATCTGTGATACTTTTTTGTAATTTCACTACAAATTAATTATATATATAGATATATATATATCTATATATATATAGATATATATAGATATATATATATATATTTGGTTTTCGGGCCACATCCGTTTGATGCTCAGGGGTTACTCTTGGATAAGCGCTCAGAAATTGCCCCTGGCTTGGGGGGACCATATGGGATGCCGGGGGATCAAACCGCACTCCTTCCTTGGCTAGCGCTTGCAAGGCAGACACCTTACCTCTAGCGCCACCTCGCCGGCCCCTATATTTTAATTTTAAAAAGATAAAAATTGCATATTTTGGTTTATAATCTCTTTTTTTTAATTTATTTAAACACCTTAATTACATACATGATTGTGTTTGGGTTTCAGTCATGTAAAGAACACCACCCATCACCAGTGCAACATTCCCATCACCAATGTCCCAAGTCTCCCTTCGCCCCACCCGACCCCCGCCTGTACTCTAGACAGGCTCTCCATTTTCCTCATACATTCTCATTATTAGGACAGTTCAAAATGTAGTTATTTCCCTAACTAAACTCATCACTCTTTGTGGTGAGCTTCCTGAGGTGAGCTGGAACTTCCAGCTCTTTTCTCTTTTGTGTCTGAAAATTATTATTACAAGGGTGTCTTTCATTTTTTTTAAAACCCATAGATGAGTGAGACCATTCTGCATTTTTCTCTCTCTCTCTCTGACTTATTTCACTCAGCATAATAGATTCCGTGTACATCCATGTATAGGAAAATTTCATGACTTCATCTCTCCTGACAGCTGCATAATATTCCATTGTGTATATGTACCACAGTTTCTTTAGCCATTCGTCTGTTGAAGGGTATCTTGGTTGTTTCCAGAGTCTTGCTATGGTAAATAGTGCTGCAATGATTATAGGTGTAAGGAAGGGGTTTTTGTATTGTATTTTTGTGTTCCTAGGGTATATTCCTAGGAGTGGTATAGCTGGATCGTATGGGAGCTCGATTTACAGTTTTTGGAGGAATCTCCATATCGCTTTCCATAAAGGTTGAACTAGACGGCATTCCCACCAGCAGTGGATAAGAGTTTCTTTCTCTCCACATCCCCGCCAACACTGTTTATTCTCATTCTTTGTGATGTGTGCCATTCTCTGGGGTGTGAGGTGGTATCTCATCGTTGTTTTGATTTGCATCTCCCTGATGATTAGTGATGTGGAACATTTTTTCATGTGCCTTTTGGCCATGTGTATTTCTTCTTTGTCAAAGTGTCTGTTCATTTCTTCTCCCCATTTCTTGATGGGGTTAGATGTTTTTTTCTTGTAAAGTTCTGTCAGTGCCTTGTATATTTTGGAGATTAGCCCCTTATCTGATGGGTATTGGGTGAATAGTTTCTCCCACTCAGTGGGTGGCTCTTGTATCCTGGGCACTATTTCCTTTGAGGTGCAGAAGCTTCTCAACTTAATATATTCCCATCTGTTAATCTCTGCTTTCACTTGCTTGGAGAGTGCAGTTTCCTCCTTGAAGATGCTTGTAATGTCCTGGAGTGTTTTGCCTATGTGCTGTTCTATATATCTTATGGTTTTGGGGCTGATATCAAGGTCTTTAATCCATTTGGATTTTACCTTCGTACATGATGTTAGCTGGGGATCTAAGTTCAATTTTTTGCAAGTGGCTATCCAATTGTGCCAACACCACTTGTTGAAGAGGCTTTCCCTGCTCCATTTAGGATTTTCTGCTCCTTTATCAAAAATTAGGTGGTTGTATGTCTGGGGAACATTTTCTGAGTATTCAAGCCTATTCCACTGATCTGAGGACCTATCCTTATTCCAATACCATGCTGTTTTGATAACTGTTGCTTTGTAGTATAGTTTAAAGTTGGGGAAAGTAATTCCTCCCATATTCATTTTCCCAATGATTGCTTTAGCTATTCGAGGGTGTTTATTGTTCCAAATGAATTTCAAAAGTGTCTGATCCACTTCTTTGAAGAATGTCATGGGTATCTTTAGAGGGATGGCATTAAATCTGTATAATGCCTTGGGGAGTATTGCCATTTTGATGATGTTAATCCTGCCAATCCATGAACAGGGTATGCGTTTCCATTTCCGTGTGTCCTCTCTTATTTCTTGGAGCAGAGTTTTATAGTTTTCTTTGTATAGGTCCTTCACATATTTAGTCAAGTTGATTCCAAGATATTTGAGTTTGTGTGGCACTATTGTGAATGGGGTTGTTTTCTTAATGTCCATTTCATCCATATTACTATTGGTGTATAGAAAGGCCATTGATTTTTGTGTGTTAATTTTGTAGCCTGCCACCTTGCTATATGAGTCTATTGTTTCTAGAAGCTTTTGGATAGAGTCTTTAGGGTTTTCTAAGTAGAGTATCATGTCATCAGCAAACAGTGAGAGCTTGACTTCTTCCTTTCATATCTGGATTCCCTTGATATCCTTTTCTTGCCTAATCGCTATAGCAAGTACTTCCAGTGCTATGTTGAATAGGAGTGGTGAGAGAGGACAGCCTTGCCTTGTGCCAGAACTTAGAGGGAAGGCTTTCAGTTTTTCTCCATTGAGGATAATATTTGCCACTGGCTTGTGGTAGATGGCCTTCATTATATTGAGAAAGGTTCCCTCCATTCCCATCTTGCTGAGAATTTTGATCAAGAATGGGTGTTGGACCTTATCAAATGCTTTCTCTGCATCTATTGATATGATCATGTGGTTTTTATTTTTCTTGTTATTGATGTTGTGTACTATGTTGATAGATTTACGGATGTTAAACCAGTCTTGCATTCCTCAGATGAAACCTACTTGATCGTAGTGGATGATCTTTTTAACGAGGCATTGAATCCTATTTGCCAGGATTTTGTTGAGGATCTTTGCATCTGCATTCATCAGTGATATTGGTCTGTAATTTTCTTTTTTGGTAGCGTCTCTGTCTGGTTTAGGTATCAAGGTGATGTTGGCTTCATAAAAGCTATTTGGAAGTGTTTCTGTTTGTTCAATTTCATGAAAGAGTCTTGCCAAGATTGGCAGTAGTTCCTCTTGGAAAGTTTGATAGAATTCATTAGTGAATCCATCTGGACCTGGGCTTTTGGTTTTCGGCAGACATTTGATCACTGTTTTAATTTCGTCAATGGTGATGGGGGTGTTTAGATATGCTACATCCTCTTCCTTCAACCGTGGAAGATTATAAGAGTCCAAGAATTTATCCTTTTTTCCAGGTTTTCATTTTTAGTGGCGTAGAGTTTTTCAAAGAAGTTTCTGATTACCCTATGAATCTCTGTCATATCAGTAGTGATCCCTCCTTTTTCATTCCTGATACGAGTTATCAAGTTTCTCTCTCTCTCTTTCTTTGTTAGGTTTGCCAGTGGTCTATCAATCTTGTTTATTTTTTCAAAGAACCAACCTCTGCTTTCGTTGATCTTTCGGATTGTTTTTTGAGTTTCCACTTCATTGATTTCTGCTCTCAGCTTTGTTATTTCCTTCTGTCTTCCAATTCTTGGGTCCTTTTGTTGAGCATTTTCTAGTTCTATTAGCTGGGTCATTAAGCTACTCAGGTAAGCTCCTTCTTCCTTCCTGATGTGTGCTTGCAAAGCTATAAATTTTCCTCTCAGTACTGCTTTTGCTGTGTCCCATAAGTTCTGATAGTTTGTGTCTTTATTGTCATTTGTTTCCAGGAACCTTTTGATTTCCTCCTTGATTTCATCTCGGACCCACTGGTTATTGAGCATGAGGCTGTTTAACTTCTAGGTGTTAAAGTGTTTCTTCTGAGTCCCTTTGGAGTTCACAAATAATTTCAGAGCCTTGTGGTCAGCGAAGGTAGTCTGCAAAATTTCTATCCTCTTGATCTTATGGAGGTATGTTTTATGTGCCAGCATGTAGTCTATCCTGGAGAATGTCCCATGTACATTGGAGAAGTATGTGTACCAGGTTTCTGGGAATGGAGTGTCCTATATATATCTACTAGGCCTCTTTCTTCCATTTCTCTCCTCAGGTCTAGTATATTCTTGTTGGGTTTCAGTCTGGTTGACCTATCCAGTGTTGACAAAGCCGTGTTAAGGTCCCCCACAATTATTGTGTTGTTGTTGATATTATTTTTCAGATTTGTCAACAGTTTTATTAAATATTTTGCTGGCCCCTAATTCGGTGCATATATGTTTAGGAGAGTGAATTCTTCCTGCTCTATGTACCTCTTGATTAATATAAAATGTCCATCTTTGTCCCTTACAACCTTCCTGAGTATAAAGTTTGCATTACCTGATATTAGTATGGCCACTCCAGCTTTTTTATGGGTGTTGTTTCCTTGGATAATTTTTCTCCAGCCTTTTATTTTGAGTCTATGTTTGTTCTGACTATTCAGGTGCATTTCCTGTAGGCAGCAGAAGGTTGGATTGAGTTTTTTGATCCATTTAGCCACTCTGTGTCTCTTAACTGGTGCATTTAGTCCATTGAAGTTGAGAGAAAAATTGTCCTGGGATATAACGCCATCTTTATTTCAAAATTTGGTGTGTCTTTTGGGTAGTCTTGTCTTAGATTAGGTCTTTCAGTTTTTCTCTTAAGACTGGTTTTGTGTCTGTGAAGTTTCTGAGCTTTTTTTTGTCTGTGAAGCCATGTATTCTTCCGTCAAACCGGAAAGTGAGTTTTGCTGGGTATAGTATTCTGGGTGAAGCATTCATTTCATTCAATCTTGTCACAATATCCCACCACTGCTTTCTGGCACTGAGTGTTTCTGGTGACAGGTCTGCTGTAAATCTCAGGGAAGCTTGCTTGAACGTGATTTCTCATTTTGAGCCTGCTGTTTTCAGAATTCTGTCTCTATCTGTGGGATTTGTCATTGTGACTAGGATGTGTCTTGGGGTGGTTTTTCTGGGGTCTCTTTTGGTTGGTACTCTTCGGGCATGCAGGATTTGATCACATATATTCTTTAGCTCTGGAAGTTTCTCTTTAATGATGTTCTTGACCGTTGATTCTTCCTGGAAATTTTCTTCCTGGGTCTCTGGGACTCCAATGATTCTTAAGTTGTTTCTGTTGATCTTATCATAGACTTCTATTTTCATCTGTTCCCATTCTTTGACTAATTTTTCCATTGTCTGCTCATTTGCTTTAAGTTTTTTGTCCAATCTCTCCTGCTGTATGGAATTGTTATGTATCTCATCTTCCACAGCACCAAGTCTATTCTCAGCTTCTGATACCCTGTCCCAGAGCTTATCCATTTTGTCATTCACTTCGTTTACTGACTTTTTCAGTCCTGTTAGTTGACATGTTATTTCAGTTTGGAGTGTTGTGATTTCTGTCTTCATATTTTCTTGGTTCTTATTAGTGTTCTGTTCAACTCGATCCATGGTTTCTTGGAGTCCGTTGAGCATCTTCCATATTGCTAGTCTAAAGTCCTTATCTGAGAGGTTGATTAGTTGGTTGATCATTATCTGGTCCTCAGAATTGTCATCTTCATTCTCTATGTCTGAGGCTGGCCTGCGTTGTTTCCCCATTGTCACACTTGTATTGTGGGTTTTACTACGTGTTGTGGTGGTATTCATTGTCTATATGATGCAGGCAGCACACTCTTCTGGCTCCTCCCTTTCTGGATGGGCTGACTTGCCTCTAAGGGAGGGGAGTCCTCCGTGGATGAAGCCTCACACTGGGTCAAATCTTAGGCCCGAGCATGCAACAGAGAAGACAGTCCGGAGAGAAATGCTTGCTTCTGTGATATAGCACCGTTCTTAGTGTGATTTTTCCTTCTTGTTGCAATGGAGTTCTTTCCTTAGAAAGAGTGCATGGCCGTGTAGGGAAGCGGAGCGGCCATGCTCAGCTGGAGCCTCTTTTTGCCCCACTTGCAAGAGTTTCAAGCAAGAGGACAGTAGACAGACATAGACAGGTCACACTCATAGTTTTTCACAGTTGGGCACCACTGGGCCAGTGTACTTTCGCTGATTTTCCCCGCCTGGTGTCACACACAGGGAGCCGGCTTTTGCAATGCTTTGCCGGTTTTCATGCTCTGTAGTTTCTCCCTGAAAATGGCGTCTGGTTTATAATCTCTTAAAGGTTATAATCTCATTACCTATAGTTGTTGATATTTTACATGTATTACACATACATAGGTTAATTTTGGGGAATTTACTCATGTCAAATATGTGTATTTAGAGATATATTTTGATGGTTGAAGATATGTGTTATTTGACAGAAAAAGGAGAGTTTACAAGAAAAATCAAATACATGGAAATAGTAGAACTGAAGAATCCTAAGTGAAGGAAATGTTTCTGAAAATAACTACATGTTTTGGAAGAATATTACATGTGTGTTGTTTGGGGCCATAGAGCTAATATAGTGAAAGAATGATTACTTTGAATGCTGTCACTGCTCTGGAAACCCTGGCACATTATATGATCCCCAAGCTCATTTAGGATAGATCCCAAAGTACTGAGCCTGGAGTAAATGAGTATGCTAGATAAGCCTTCCCAAACAAGAAAACAATAACAATAATGACAATATTATAATATTTACATTGATTAAACAAAACTATTAAGACATAATTATTTTTCTTTAGTAATATTATATGACTCAGCACATAGCTGATATTCATATATACATACTTAAATATTTGTAAAATATAATTCTAAATTTTCATTGAGTTGTACTTATATTTCTAGACCTATACTTCACTCCAGACATCTATCTTCCTTTTATCTTTATTTTTCTTTTTCTGCTTCTGTGCCAAACCTGGTAGTGTTCTTAAGTTGCCAGGTACACTGGGAACAGTGCTTATAGGACACTCATATTGTTGCTGTAACACTTTGTTGCTCTGGATATCCAAGCTGGGTCTCCTACATAAAAATTATAAATTTAAATATTTTAAGTTATTTCTCCAGCTATTTTACTCCACCGTTACAGTTTCACTAATTTTTATAACTATGCTGGCTTTTTTTTTTTTGCTTAAAATGTTCAATCTCATTTGAATACCCAAATGTGTCCTTATTCCTAAAGTCATCTGTTAAGATCGCTCCTTTGTTAAAACACTAGTCTCAGCTAAATTCCTTTAAGTATGCTAGTATGGAATTAAACAGATGCTCAAATTGATATGCTTTTGTAAGTATTATTGTTAGGAAAAAAGGAAAATATGTGATTTATAACTATTTCCACATTATCTTTATGACATACTGGACTGCTAAAATATTTTGTTAAATATACAGAAATGAAAATCAAAAACAAAAAGTATAATGGGAATTAAGAAGAGGAAAAGGGGGTGACAATGTTGTAAGGTTTCCCATATAAAATGCCTAAGATGGTTTAATAAGATAATTATTAAAAATAAATATATAATGCTAAGATTGTGCAATGTCATAAGGTCTTAAAAGAATAAAGTCAAGTATATTATGTTTTTCTGATTTATGATCACTTGAAAAACACTAATTGTTTTACAATTACTGTGTTAAAAATGATCGACATATATGGAGTCTGAGTGATAGCACAGCAGTAGGATGTTTGCCTTACACGCCGCTGATCCAGGATGAACCTGGTTCGATCCCCAGTGTTCCATATAGTACCCCAATCCAGGAGTGATTTCTGAGCACATAGACAGGAGTAACCCTGAGCATCACCTAGTGCATCCCCAAAACAAAACAAAACAAAATTATTGACATATAAGTAAAAATATAGTTTACTTTTTTGGGATACAGTTTCTTTTTGACATTTGGACTCATAGGAGAAGCTTACCTTTTAATTAAACGAAATCATGACTGTTGAGTAACCAAATAAAGAGACAAGAATTACTTGATGAATTAAGCATGTATAATACATGTTTTAAGTTCTTCAATTTCATTTCTCTTGCTGAATTGTAGTCTCTATTAACCTGAATTTCAAATAGAGGAAATAGTGAGGAAAACAGCCACATAGACAAACATGAAGATAGTCGTGTCTAAGAACTCAGTCTTATTTAATCAAGTTTAATTATTTAATCAATCAAGCTACTGATATTTGGAATTTGTTACAGATATTTTACCATGTTTTCCTCACTAATGTATTAGAGGAAGATAATAAATACACACCTCTTTATAGTAGCAATAAATAATGTCACAAACATTTATCATGCAGAAATTTCTTCAAATATTTAATCAATATTTTTTAAGATTATTCAATGTGGGGCCAGAGTGGTGGTGCAAGCAGTAGGGTGTTTCCCTTGCATTTGGCTAACCTAGGACAGACCGCAGTTCGATCCCATGATGTCCCATATGACCCCCCAAGCCAGGAGCAATTACTGAGCGAGTGGCCAGAAGTAACTCCTGAGCATCACCGGGTGTGGCCCAAAAAACAAACAAAAAGAAAAAGCATAAAAAATAGATTAGTCAATGTGTGTGATCATATGAAATGCTCTTGTTAATATATTACAGTTTAAACATTATAAAATGAAGCAAAAACATGCCAGTTGAGTAAATAAAAGAATGCATGGAATTAAATTATATATTTTGATGTTTCCTTAAATAATATTCCATATGGAATCTTGTATGGAAGTCCAGATTTATATTTCCCATAAAGAATTTATAATTTATGGATTAGGGTGGAAAATTATTGATAAAGGAAGCACCAACAAAATTTGAAAAATGTGAAGGGAAATATTGCTGTCTATTAATAGTTATAGGAAAGACATCAAATTCTTAAAAATTTCCCAGCTGAGATTAGTAGAGCTATAACAACATAAAATTCCTATGTTTTATTATATCTGCTGCATTAGATCTCTGAATCATCCATTTGTAGTTGTATATAACTTAAAATTTTACACCCCAATACTAAAACGATTTGTATATACATCTGGTTTGCTATATTAAATTTTTCCTACTTGTATTATCTAGACATTGTTTTTCAAAACTTATTAATTTAGAAGACAACAATTATTTTTATTTTTATTTTGCTGTATTTGAACTACACCTGGTGACTCTCAGAGATTATTCCTGGCCATGCACTCAGAAATTGCTCCTGGCTTAGGGTACCATATTGATTGCAGAGTATCGAACCAAGGTCCATCCTGAATCAGTCTTGTGCAAGGCAAATGCCCTAGTGCTGCACTATCACTCTGGCCCAATATTTTTTAAATTTTGATACATGCTTAGCTCTTCGCAGGGCTTAATCTGGTTTTATGCTCAGGGATCACTCTATTTGGTGCTTTGGGTAGGTATGGTTGGGGTCAAATATGGTGCTAAATATTAAACCTAAGTCTGTGTGCAAGGGAATCAATTAATCACCCTGTGTTATTTCTCCAGCATAAATGATTTTTTGCTATATTATAAAAAATGTAAGTAATAATTATAAAATAAAGACAAGTATAAATATAATCTACTTCACTTGGTTAAAACTAGACTAATATTATGTGACCATATGTATTTTTAAATGTTGAATATAAGTAAAATATTATACATATATTGAAATTATGGGAGATGGTTTATTGCTCTAAATTTTGTTATAAAATGACTGAAAGTAGTAATGTTGCAATTAAAAGAATTTAGAATATAATAAAATCTAATAGACTATATATAATCAAAATATAATGATGATTTTAATTAAAAAGAAAATAATTTACCACTACTAAGAAATAAACACATACTTCTAAAATTCATAATATAAAACTCAATATATTTGTAAATGGAAATTTTCACTATCCTAATGGGAAATTAAAATTTCAATCTCTTAATATGGAGATAAATTGTAACTTAAATTTCAAAAACATGACAAGAATTATGCATCTTAATATGTTTTATACTCCCTGATAAGTATCTAAAGCCAAATACCATAATCAGAAAAGAAGTCATAATTATTTTTTGGAAAAATATTATTTTTTAAAAATACATCCAATACATCTGATAATAAAAGATAAACAAAAATTTAAGCTTTAGAATAATCATTACAATTTCTATAGCACACAAAGCCATGTGCTTTTTCCAGTTTAAAATTAAATTCTCAGTCTGGAATATGGATCAAGCAAGAGAGTACAGTATGCCTTGTATGCATTTGATTCTTAACAGCATTTGCTCTTCACTCTAAGTATCTCTTTATATTATCTTATATTATCTCGGTTTTGTATTGTTGTTTGGGCCACACTCAGTGGCACTCAGGGATTACTCCTGGCTCTTCACTTAGAAATCACTCCTTGCAGGTTTGGGGGACCATATGGGATGTCAGGGATTAAACCTGGTTTGGTGTTCAAGGCAAAAGCCCTCCCAGCTGTGCTATCACTCTAGCTTTTGTATATTTTCTATTTATAGTTTCTGTTTAGCTTTATCTTTTTATGCATGCATTTATTCATCTATCTATCATTTATCATCTTTATACCTTCCTGCCTATCATCTATTATCTAAGTTTATATATATATATATATATATATATATATATATATATATATATATATATATATATATAAAGACACCATTCACAATTTTGATGGCAGACTCCAAATCTATTATCAGCTTCATTTTTGTTTTTCTCCCTTTAAACATATGTGTGAAATGTGATTTTAAATATTGCCACACAATATCGTTTATTGATTTTCAATTCTCATTTTAAAATGTGAATTATCTTGTGAACTGTTCATTTTTAATACCTTCCCTTTTTATTGAGATATTGTAATTGTGATCTATAGTGGTAATTTCATGCATATATTCATATATTGTTCCAGTACCACTTTTTTATTATTGTTGTTGTTTTGTTTTTATTGAATACCACAATCTCACCACAGAGCCTGCTTTATTCACCAATGTTGCAGTGGTCCTTTCATTGCCCATCCTCTCTGAGGGAAACTTAGTTTTGTAGACTAGCTCTGTTGCTTTTAGCCATTTATTGCTTTCTTACTCTTATTTTTTTATTTATATATCTTATATTAGATAGTTCATTTTGTTTCTCTCATCTCTTTGTCTGGCATTATTTAGCATGATATTCTCTAGTTCCAAACCTATAATAGCAAATTGCAAAATTTTTATCCTTTTTTATTTTTTTTGTTTTTTCGTGCCACACCCATTTGATACTTAGGGGTTACTCCTGGCTAAGCACTCAGAAATTGCCCCTGGCTTTGGGGGGACCATATGGGATGCCAGGGGATCGAACCATGGTCCTTCCGTGGCTAGCGCTTACAAGGCAGACACCTTGCCTCTAGCACCACCTCGCCGGCCCCAAAATTTTTATCTTTTTTAATAGCTGTGTATATATATTAATTGAGATGTCTCTGTTCAGTTATCTATTCTTAGGAACTTGGGTACTCCTGGATTTTGAAAGTTTTTGAAATAGTGCTTTTGGGAACAGGGTAGACACCATGAAGTGGAAAATTTGATTTATATATAACAAATCAACAATTATTATTATTATTATTATTATTATTAAATATTTTAGAAAAATAGAAAATATTGTCTACTGATGACTTAGAATAGAAATAATGTTAATAACCTAGAAGTATCCATTGTGTCTCTTTCTGATTCTTATTATTCAGCCTTAGCCTGAATTAATATTTAAATGCACTTTGGTCACTAATATAGAAATTGTATTTCTAATATGGGGAATTGTTTGTATAATTAAATGTAATATTATTGTCACTATTGTTGTAAAATATGTATTTTTATCTCAATTTTAATTCTAATGTATAAAGTTTGAATAAATTCATGTCTATTTTGTTAAATACCAATGCTGTTAATATATTATTTACATCTATTTCTGTATAGATATTTAGTTCAATTACTTTTTTTTGTTTGCTTTTTGTTTTTTGGGGGCCACACCCAGTGACGTTCAGGGGTTTCTCCTGGCTATGCACTCAGAAATCACCCCTTGCTTGGGGACCATATGGGACACTGGGGGAACTAACCCAGGTTTGTCCTAGGCTAACGCCTGCTGGGCCTTACCTACTGCTCCATGCCACCACTGTGGTCCCATCAATTACTTTTGTTTTTATAGAAATTATTTTCCAAGTTACTTTTAATGCCCTTTCCATTTGTTGATGTTTTCTTGTTAATTTTCTAATTATTTTAATTTAAAAAATGGTTCTGCAATGTCCTAGTTAATTTGTATTTCCTAAATTCAGCTCTATTGTGGACATATGTGTCTATTGTTTATAAGATCTAAGTCCTTTAGCTACTTTCTTACATTTAGCTAAGTTCACTTTGTAACAAACACACATACATAGTCTCACACACACACACACACACACACACACACACACAGAGTTCAGACATTGTATGCACTGGCAAGAGACTTAGCATTAAGCTATATTGCTTGAAATAAACTCTGTGATTAATGGAAAGAATTGTTTTCTAGTCCTTTCTCCAGAAATGAATCAGTCCTTCAAAATTTTTTGCTTTACACAATGAATCATTTCTAGCTCTGCTGTATGGCAGACATAACATATTTATGTCCATGTGTAAGTAATCAAGTACAGTCTACAGGGTATGTGATGATTTAGCATCTTGACTTATGATTCCGATTTAATCCTATTTGTATTATGTCATTATTTGTTTTCTACATCTCCTTCCTTTGAATCCCAGCCAGCTTGAACTAAAAATGTAATTGTATTATTTAACATTTATATTTGTAATATCAAACTTAAAAGTACTTGATTTATTATATTCCCCAATTTTCATTTTTGTCTTTTTGTTTTGGTGCCACATCACCAGATCTCTGGCTTTGTGCTCATGTATTATTCCTGGTAAGTGTTGTGGTGTCTTATAGGATGCCAGTGTTCAAACTTGGAGCAGATACATATAAATTTAATACCCAACCTGTTGTGCTATTACTCTGGGTCCCTATTTTCATATATTCAGAAAATATTTTAGCAATATTATTGTCCCTTAACTGTTAATTTTGGTGACTTCTCAAATATTATAGATTGGGAATTTAATAAGTTAGCACTAGTCATGTCAGTGTAAATTGTGTAATTTAGAATCCTTTTTATTTTACTTATGTCAAATGAATATAAGTATCTTACTCTAATTTTGTCTTACATTCAACTTCACAGACATTTTTATAAAATTAAATATCCACATACTAATATTATGGAAAACTAAACTATATAAAAAGTTTCTGGAAAAAATTTTACTCTACTTTTCTATTTTTTCTTAAATAGAATTTTGCTTTCATATTAATATACTTACTGTAATTTAATTTTATGTAGCTTTGCAACATCATTGTTAGTAAGAATCTAGGACTATCTGCTCATGTCATTGTTTTTTTTACTAAAACTGAGTCAATCAAATGAGTGCTAATATAAAAAAAAGTTTTTAATGGGAAAATATGTTAAAAATTGTAATTTAACCTAACCATCTATAAAACAATACTAAAAGTTTCAAGATTGAGCTTAAGCAGTGTCATGTAATATGTTTGGTATGATGAAATAAATTAGATGTCAACTATAGACTAGTATAAGCTTTTAATAATTAAATGCTTCCTTCTCACCAGGGACAAAAAAACCTCTCCTTAAATCAAGAAGATAATTATTTTTCCTGACAAGTCTTCACTGTGCTTGATTGAGATTTTAGGATGCATATATATGAGTTGACAGTTTGCATTTTCTCTGGTTTCCCCAAGGAAAAATTTGTGTTCACAAGTTTTAATATTAATGAGAACAAAAGCTCTTAACCCAAAAATGCCCTTTGTACTAAAAGGAAAATTCTATCTGGAAAACTATAAGATAGAATGAATTTAAAATTGAGCTTTCCATAGGTCTTTTGCAGAGACATTTGATAAAGTAATTATGTATACTTTCAAAACTGAATTTGGGCAGGAGTTGAAGTACAGTAGATAGGGTGCCAAATTACCTGCATCCAACCCAGGCTTTATCCTTGGAATCCGTTATGGTCCCCCAAGAACTGTAAGGAGTAATTCCTGAGTATAGAACCAGGTGTAACCACTGAGCTTTGCTGGGTATAGCCCCCAAAACAAAACAAACAAAAAAATCTCAAAACAAAAATAAAATAGATTTTTCTAAACTTTGAAAGAGGAAGTGACTAATTTTATTTTAGTTTATAGTTAGGTGAACATTTATTGGGACTTTAAATAGGGTAATGCAGAATTCTGAAATCTAAAGTCACTGAAAAACTATGTTAAAGACACAAATTGCCCTATCTCTGTTTCCTTTGTTTGTTTAATGAACATACTTTGGGTGACAACAAACCTGGCTGTACTTCAGGGATCTCACTCAGGAATAACTTTAGCAGATTTGGGGGACTATGTGCAGTGTAGGAGATAGAAGACTGATTGGTGCATGAAGGCAAATACCTTAAGTGCTGTATTATCTCTCAGGCTGGCAACATTTAGGCCTATCACCAAATTTTATAGAATGGTGGTTAAGGAGTTCTTCTCCAAATTGTCAAACAGCCCATCTAAGGCACGCACATGATTATGAATTGCATAGAAACCTATCCAAGACAACCTAGTACTTTTCCTTCAGGAGATTCAGGATTGCTTCTAAAGTACAAAGGTCTCCTGCAAGTGTTAAAGAAAATAATAAATATCCTCAATGAAAATTTTACAGCAGGGAAATCTTACAAATATTAAAATTTGAGTATAAGGATTATTAAGGAAAATTATAGTGATTGTTTATACTTATTAAATAATTATTAAATTACTATGAGTTCTTCATATGTTATAGAATGTATGTCACATAGGACATTCTTTAAGTGTGATTGTGTCTATTCTTTACGAAGATAATACAAAGTGAAGCAATTTTCCAAAATTTCTGCATCAAGTGTATGGTTGATTATTATTCTGACTATTCTGTCCCTTAGTGGAGGAACCATCATCCGTCTATCAGATATCTAGGAAAACACATTCGATCATTTTATAGACCCAAATCAGACACCTTTGGGAATTACTTTGTAAATTTTTCAATAGAAGTTAGGTCAAGTAGATAACATGAAGTCATGGCAACCAATTAAGAAATTTAAGCAAAGAAGTTACACAAAATTTCAAATATTTTTTTGCATTTTCTATATGTTATTCAAATTCCATCCATCTTATATATTTGCTTATTTTTGTTTGTTTGTTTTTGTTTTTTGTTTTTGGGCCACACTCAGGGGTTACTCCTGGCTAAGTGCTCAGAAATCGCTCCTGGCTTGTGGGGGGCACCATATGGGACGCAGGGGGATCGAACCACGATCAGTCCTACACGCTAGCGATGGAAGGCAGACAACTTACCTCTAGTGCAACCTTCCCGGCCCCATATATTTGCTTATTCTTAAACATTAATAGGTGTAATTTTATCAAAAGTTTTACAACCTAATTATTTTCATGTTTCTATTGAATAAACTAAGGATTGTGAACTGATTTATTTCCTTTAAAAAAAAAGTTTTACAATGAAAATTTATTACAATTTTATAAACTAAGATTTCTATATACTAATGAATATGAATGTATTAATATGAATCAGGTAGGTCATTTTTATAAAAAATTTTTGATAAATATATTTTAATATGTTTTTATTTTTTATTTTTTACAAGTTTTTCACAGTTGTATTTCAGTAACATAGTGAAAGTGAATTAGGGCTGTTCCCACCACCAGTGTTGATTTTCCTTCACCAGCAAGTATCCTGTACCTTCACCTTGAGCCCCCTAGACTGCTGGTGTAACAAGTCCATTTTGTGTATAGCTTGTTTTAGTTTGGGTTTCTTGATTCTACTGTCATTGACATTAATTTGTGTATTTGTGGCTGACCCTTGTTATTTCCATTCTATGCTCCTGCGACTATTTGACCCGTGGATCTCATCCACTATTTTTCTTTTCTCAGTTTGTATGGAGACATATAAATGTGTAGCAGAACCAGATAATTCATGTTCTATGGTTCTGTAAAACACACACATATAAACACACACAAATAAAAAGGTGGATATCCTATCTAGAAGCTATAAATATAAATAAAATTGAAAAATAAAAGAAAAAATGGGGGATTGGGCGCATCTGATGTTTTTGTTTTGTATTTTTTTGCATAGGCACAGTAAACATTGGGGTAAATTAGATAAATTTCCTTGGACTAAGTAATACAGCTTATCTCCACCATTGAGACTGACTATAGTCTTCGGGCATGTTATCTGTCAAACCCCAAGGTCATTCCTCATAGTCTCAGGAAAAGTTCTGTTCAGGTACAGTTGTCAGAGTCATTAACTGCAATTAGAGTTCTTGGTTTCTGCACAGATCCTAGAGTGAAGCCTCGATTGTTCAGGATGGAAGGTGCCCCTGCATTATAAAATTTATGAGTTTTTCTCCTATTAGATAAGAACTTCTTTCTATACATAAGATTTCCCTGTTTTAGTGTGCCTATGCAGAAAAATAAAGCAATCAAGAATTATTTTTCTGGTGTATTTAGGGGGAAAAATAACAAGTTATATAATCTCTGTGGTCTGATTTTTACCTGAGGTCTTATCCCAAGCAAGAATTTCTACTAGAATTTCCTGCTAAGCAGAACCAACACAGGCCCCCAAAAGTAGAAAGAAGAAAATAAAGAAGAAAAATAAAAATTAAAAGGGGGAATAGGGGACTACCTTCAGATGTGGAAATAAACACATGTAAGAGTTGTAACTATTAAGGATGTAAACATACAAAGAAAATACAGATATTTTCATTGAGTCTTTTGAGATAGTCTGAGGAGGGGGATAATGATTTTATATTTAGTTGGATTATAGAAAATAACATTTATTTGTCCTAATTATATTTTATCAAAGATATCTTGAAACTATATATGCAAGGAAAGTTTTATTTATGTAATTTTATTTGAGGCCACAGTCAGCAGTGCTCAGGACTTATTCTTGGCTCAGTGTTCACAGATAATTCCTGGTGGTCTAAGGAGACTATATAGAATTCAAAGAATAGAACCAGCATATTCTGTATGCTAGGCAGGTCCTTTCCCCTCTGTACAATATTTCAATTCCAATTTATGAAATAATTTTAAAGGAATAGTCAATATCCAACTTGCTGAATAAGTCAATGAGAAAGTATGAATTTTAAGAAAATGATAGAGAAAGATGAAAAACGATTAGGACTGTGGAAGATGTTATATAAAAGGAGACAGGGAAATTCAGCATGAGGACATGGATTTTGAGCTATAATTTTTATTTGTCAAGAATATTGTTATCACATGTAAATAATTAAATGTAAACATGGTAGAGTCAGCAGTACTTCTAAGATGACCTGTTATTTAAAAGATAGAAATTCTACTAGTTATTTATATCTTCTTCAATTATATAGAAAAAAAACAAAAATATGTTAATACACTCAAATTCATATGCATATTTATGTGGGCCAGAGTTATGTCCCAATGTTCGAGCATGTGCATACATATGTAATATCTGATTTTGATCCCCTGTGCTGAAAAAAGTATATACATATATGTATATACATACATAGATGAGTGTACGAAGTATATAATTATGTAAATGAAAAGTGTAATGATAGTTACATAGCATCATATAAAAAGATAAGCATAGTTCTGAGAGCTTAAATCAGTAGAAACTTCTGGATATTTTATCGGGTATAGGGCACACTAAATTATTCTCAGGGCTTCCTCCAGACTCTATGCTTGGGTTCAGTCCTGATAGTGCTCAGTTGTAAGGAGTCAAATTAGAATAAGCTGTCTGCAAATCAAGCACCTTAATTCCTGTACTATCTCTCACTGCTTCAGATTAATTGATATGCCCATATATTCAGGCTTGAACTTTCATTCTGTAACATAATTATAGAATTTCAAAGATAATATTTTTTAAAAATTGTTACTGAAGTATCATGGCTGAAAATGGTCTCAATGTTTATGCTTTTGCAACATAAATTTATGGTCCCTTTACCACCACAAATTGCCCAAAATCCTCAACCACTGTTCTTTGGTCACTTCTTGACCAGTTCTTTACTTCTGAAGTCATCCTCTACTACCTTGTAGTAAGCACAGTTCTGTAGTCAACGCTCTGTAGATACGTTTGATTTCTTCCTATGGGGTTCATTCTTTTGCTTTTACCTACCACTCATGAATATAATCATCTGGCAATAGTCCTTCTCTTTTTGTCCTTCTGTCTTTTTTTTGCCTAACATGACACCCTCTCCCTCCATCCAAAACAAAAGGGACTTTTTATTTCTTATAGTGGAGAAGGAATCCATTGTGTGTAGTTGATAAACTTATTACATATTTTACATATTTATATTGTATATTATATATGATGTGATTTTGGTCAAGCAGCCTTCACTTATGTCACTTATGTCACTTCTAGTCTGTTATTTCCTTCCACACCTTACAAACCCCCTCACCCCTACCACTGGTAACCTCAGTTTGACCCCAAAGTCGAAGAGTTTTTAATTGGATGTTTTCATTACCTTGCTTTATTGCTCTATACACCATAGGTGAGTGACATCATCTTATATTTGATTTATCTCCTTCGGGTTTATTTCATTCAATAGTTTACCCTAAATTTATATAGCAAAGATAAAATTTTATATTTTCTTAGGGTTGAGATATATTCCATTATGTATATATGTCATAATTAGTGTATTTACTCATCTGTTGAAAATGTTTGAACTATTTATTAATCATAGTCACTGTAATAAATCTAGGAATGCAAATATCCTTTGGGGTTTATTTTTGCAGTTGTAGATATTGGAGTAAATGCCAAGTAATGGAATCACTGAACCACATGGGAGTTACATTTTGAACATTTTTGAGAATCTCTGTATTATTTTCTACAGAGAATGAAATAGTTTACAGCCCCACTGACAGTGAATGAAAGTTTCTTTTTCTGCAAATAACTGCCAGCACTGTTTGTTTATTTTTTTGATTAGATCCTTCTCACTGATGGAAGGTGTTATCTCCTTGTCCGTTAGTTTTCATTTCCTTGTTAACAAATATGATTAACACTATTTCATGTGCTTATTTGCCATCACTTTGACATCTTTGCTACAGTCTCTATCTCATCTTTCCAGTTGATAATGAGGATTTTAGTTTAGTTTTTCTTTTCATTTGTTGAATTTTGTTTACATTATTCATCATGAGAGAAGTAAAATGCCTGTCTGGAATATAGGCAGGGGGTGGGAGAGGAAGGAGATGAGGGGCATTAGTGGTGGGAATGTTGCCCTGGTAAAGGGGCAGTGTTCTTTTTATGACTGAAATTCAACTACAAATATGTTTGTAACCATGGTGCTTACATAAAGATCAAAAAAAAAAAAAAGAAAGAAAAAGAAACTGGTCCTTTGTCAGATGTATGAATCCTGTGCAAATAATTCTCCTTATTTTATAGCAAAGGTATAATTTTAGCTCAAGCATTTATTATTTGATATGTTTGTTTCTTTGTTAGTTATTGGGCCTCACTTAGCAGTGCTCAGGGGTTACTCCTGGCTCTGTGTTAAGAAATCGCTCCTGGTAGGCTTAGGGGACCATATGGGATATAGAACCTGGTTCTTTCCTGGGTTGGCCACATGCAAGGCAAGCGCCTACTACTGTACTATTGCTCTGGCACATCAAGTAATTTTTATAATATAGGGACTTTTTAGTTTAATGTAATTCTATCAAGAATATGCTTGAATCATTCTTTTTTGTGATTCAATTTTCATTTTAAAATAGAAAATTAAAAACTGCCCTGCTAGATTACAAAGTTTTAATTCAGACTCCTTTCACATATCCAAATACATGATAAATAAAGTGAAATATATACCTGAAAAAATAAAACAATGTCAGGATTATAGGAACTGGGAGTATCATGTCTACACAGAAGAGAGTTATTGGGAGATATTCTACTGAGTAAAATAGCTGTAATATGATTAATATATAATAATCCAATGTCTATTTAGGATGCTGTGATTTGCAAGAGGGAAAGAAACTAAAATCTGAAACTGAGCCTTTCAGATTTAATATAGTAGTTATTTTTTTATAGATTAGGGATATAGCTACTTGGATATGATATCAGAAAAGAAAGTCCACAGCCAGATGCACAATAGATAGGGTTTCCTCCAGACAGTAGTGAAAGTCTAGGGAGCAAAGTTTCATAGCTGATTTCTCGGGACGCTTTGATGATGGTACAGCAGTTACCAGACAGCTAGAAAACATACAAGAAACAAGAGCTAAAATAGGACATTCTCAAACACCTGCTTCTGGACTATCTGTAACATAAAAAAAGTTTATGCTTACTGTGGCCATTGTCTATAAAGGGACTGGCAATTTTTATCTATGATCCCCAGGTGGAGGCTGTTGGAGTCCAAATTGGGCACCGTTGGAAGGCAAGATAAGAGTTTGGTCGAGTTCAACCTCAGACCTCTTTATAAGAGACTTTTTTGCAAAGGTCTTGTATAATGACCAACTATTCTTGTTATTTTATTCATCTGTTGGGTTTCCTGCATCTCATTAGAACTCAAATCACTAGAATAGAAATGAGCTTTGAGGCAAGAATCATTGAAAGCCTATGACTTTAACGAATTACCTTTTCAGTACCACTTATAAAGATATTTGCCTGCCTAGAGTCTAAAATTTCTGTTTCTAGATTCTTCTACTCTTAACTACCTTTCTTTGAGAGAGTTCATTGATAGAATATGCAAATATGCACACAACTGAATAAAGAATAACCTGGAGCAGATATAAAAGCTTGGTCTGGGAACCAACCTAGAAAAGAGATTGGATGCTCATCTTGATTCTATAAATTTGTATGCTATCAGCATTTTAGAGGACTGAATTTGTGGTATTACATCATGCATCTTAGGATTTTGGTTGAAGAACTATAAGAACTGTTTAGAGGAAGACAGCTGTTTAATTCAACATTCAGTGATTGATATATAATCTTAAAATAAGGAAGTAGATAAATTTTCTACAAATGAAGCAAACACAATTTCAGAAGGAAAGTTTAATTATGATGGAACTGGGCAGCTTGCCTGAAGAATTGTAATAATTTTGAATAGATCAAGAAAAAAAAAACAATGAATCAAGAAAAAAGGCAAGAAGAGTTGTGATAATTTTAAAAGAATCAAGACAAAGCAGTCAATAAGTAAAATGTGATTTATAAAATGAATTCAAACTATTAAGAAACTTCAAACAAAATAATATATTTGAAAGTTATAATAATTGAACAAAAGACTATAATAGATGTGATTAAAAGCAAATAAGAGGAAATAGTCAATAGAGTTAGTAAATTAGAAACTATGTCTCATAAACAGCCCCAAAGCAACAGAACATAAAAAGGAATCAATTTTTAAAATCTGAACAGTGCAAAATTCTTAAAGGACTAATATATTGCATGGTATATACACTTTGTATGGTATCTAGAAAGAAAAGTGGAAAAGAATGGGATAGGGACAATCATTGAAGAAATAATGAGAAATCTGAACAACTTAGAGTTTAAAAAACAATGGAATATTCCCATACTATATGCTCACAAAATCCTATGTAAATTAACAAGAAATAACTAATAAAAGAAAAATCACTAACCAACACATAATATACTAAATGTATGAAAAAGTTAAACTAAGAACTAAAAATAAGAATAAGACTAAAAAATCTAGAGGATAATTACTTAGATATAAGAAATCCTCCATAAAATTATACATGAACATTTCATATCAGTTAAACATAATTATGTAGTTTGATATTATATATTCACAATTGTTATTTCAATGTCTAATTAAAATGTTAATATAATTCTAGATTACTTTTTTAGAATATATAGAAAGAAGATGTCAACAAATGAACAGAAACATAAGAAATTCATCACTGACAAATGGGCCTTGCAAAAAATATTAAGGGAGCTGATAATATGAAAAAAAAATCTAATTGGTAAAAGTAGATAGAAAAATGTTACAGTGCATGGTAGGAAAGTTAAAATATTAACCACTAAAGTGAATAATACTTGAGGAACTATAAATGAAGAGTTTCAACTTAAAGAATAAAAAGAACATAAAATCAAAATCTATAGAAGAAAAATGTAAGAAACACAAGAAAGTAGGAACTCAAATGTAACACAAAAGTATGACATTAAGTACAACAAAAGATATGAGATAAATAGGATATTTAATATCTAAAATCAAGTATTAAATGTTATTAATATTTATAACATAATTCTTTTATTATGTATTAATTATATCAAGGGATTAATTGATTAATGTGAGTTAATGACTTAAAATGTAAGAGTTATGACAATTGAAAATAAATTTTAGATTATAAGGCAATATATACTCAAATTAAAAATTTGAGAAACAAGCATAAAAGCAAATGCTTACTCCAAAAAAAAAATCAGGATGGTAATAGGCATATCACAAAACATATATTTCTAGTTTAACAGATAATAAGAGACAAGGATAGATTTTGTATAATATTAAGGGATTGATGTAATAGGGTATTATGCTATTACTATATTGTGACAGTGAAATAGTACCTAAAATAAGTATTATTTAAAAGAATAAAAAGTGTCAATATATTAATACTACTAAGATATGTAATTTTAACTCTTCAGTAGAAATCTACACATTTCAACTAAACGTCGAAGAAACAAGTAAATATCTGTCCTAAGTAATATGGTAGCATGATTGAGTTAAATAGACACGAGACACTTTATCCCCAGTTATGTTTATACTTTTTTTGAAAGAACATGAAACTTTGAGAAAAATCAACCATATTTGAGAATATAAAACAACTATTAGTAAATATATGAAGAGTGAAGAATGTAATTTTATTTTTATTCTGATCAGAAGTATTTAAAATGAGAAAATAACCTCAGAGAGGAAAGCAGTAAAACTGCTTTCTAAGCTTCCTCTACCAGGCTAGAGACAAAATGAAATTTTTTAAAAATTAAAGCTTGAAAAGATAGTACAGAAGCTAAAGTACTTGCCTTGTATATGGCCAATCCTAATTGGAATCTCATACCATGTATAGTTCTCAGGCTCTGCCAGTGGTCATTAAGGAGCACAGAACAAGAAATGGCTCTTGCATATGGCTAAGTGTGAGTGTCCCCATACCATTTGACCCCAATTTTTTTGATGAAAACAGAAGCTATGGAATAGAAAAGTTGTATTAAAAATAAAAATAAAATCACTAGCAAACAACTTAACCATCTAGTAAATATAACTAGAAAGGATAAATAACAAATGAAGCCAAAATTAGTGTAAGGAAGGAAATTTTTATCATCTGAGTGAAAATTAATAAAATAAAGAAAAATAAATTAAACTTATATATTACAGAAAGTAAGAGTTAGTTTTCAGGAAAATAATTTAAAATCATTGTTAGAAGTATCTTTGACAAATCTTCAGCTAAATCCATAAAGATGAAAGGTAATAACCATTTATTGTATTAGAAAAGAAAGAAAACATACCCAGAAATACTTAAAGGAGGCAAACTATTATAAACTTAGTAGGCAAAACTACATACTCAAAAACTTAGAACCCAGAAGAAATGAACTTTCTAATAAATTCCTACCTATTATTGCTCAAATGAGAAGAAACAGAAAATTGGTGCTCATTCATTAAAAGTCTGGAAATTGAAACTGAATTTAAATACATACATATATATATATATATATATATATATATATATATATATATATATATATATATATATAACACCCTGAAACCATAACATCAGCTCCAATATCAAGGGTATTTAAAATAAAGTGAAACAAATAGGACTGTACTGAATTCAAACTTTTTTAGTGCAGAAGAAAATTAAAAAATGCATGAAATGAAATCTTATTAAATGTGAGATATTTTCTTACTGTAACTATTTAGTAAGTGATTATAGTTTATAATAAAAATCTAATAGAACTGGAAAGAGCTAAATAGACAACACAATTTAAAAGAGAGCAGAAAATTTTAATAAGTACTTCTCCAAATACAATATACAACTCTTTAGACAGGTATACCATCACTGTTTATTAGAGACAGAGATTAATCTCATTGTGAAATATCTTGCACTGGCAAGAGAGGTCCACTTCCAAAGCCTAAATTGCAGCTAGTGTGGGTGAGGGTGTAGAGAAAAGGTATCTTCACATAATGCTGGTGATAATGTGGGATTGATCCATTCATTTGGAAAGTGGTATCAACCTTTTCTTTTTTTGAATTCTGAAAAGAAACAACTTTATTATGAACAACCTTGTTACCATGGTGTTTAAATAAAGTAATTTTAAAGAAACATGCTAAGATAATTCCATGATTATGATGGTTGGTCACGGTTACTAGCCTTTCAAGGAGAGAATCCAGAATCATGAAACATAGACAAATAAGGGTAGAAGTCCTTTGTTTTCTTATAGAGCAAGAAAATGTCTCCCCAGTTTTCAGATTAAAAAAACTGAAACCAACAGAGTGAAAATATTTTAATCACAGTCAGAAGAGAGAGAAAGAGAAAGAGAGAGAGAGAGAGAGAGAGAGAGAGAGAGAGAGAGAGAGAGAGAGAGAGAGAGAGAGAGAGAGAGAGAGAGAGAGAGAGAGAGAACAGAATTGTGCTGCAACATTTTCTGAGGTTAATCAGATTCCTTTAATGGGAAGAACACTTCCAGTGTTTCTCTGCCAATGCACCCATGGCCCCCTTTTGGTCTAGCTGAAAAACTAAGGGGAATGCAGAGCTTCTGATATAGGAGAATGAAATACAATGCTAAAACTGGGTACTATCAAATAATGGCAAATAATTCAAATCCTTGATTTGGATTGTAGAATTAATTACCAATCAGTGAGGGCCAGGAGGAATGAAGATTGAACTAGAAGTGATATAGGTACAATGGTAGAGGGACATAGGTACTTTGTTGATATTGGGGTGTAGTAAATTTGTACAACCATGCCATATACAAACAACATTGAAACCATGTCACCTAAACTCTAATTTTAAAACAAGTTTTAAAGAAAGTTAATGTGAATATTATCACCTCTCTAAGGCTCCTTTGCTGTATTTATCACCTATCTGAGATTTCCTGAAGTCTCAAAAATCTGATTTATTCTGGACAAGAACTTTGGGGTGGCTTAATGATTGATTTAGGAGATAATACAATACTAATTTTACAAAATCACCTTTCTTATAACAAGCTTATGTAAAAGAGAGAGAGAAAGAGAGAGAGAGAAGAAAAATGACTGTCATGGGGCTGACAGAAGAAAGAGCAAGGTGGAAGGCAGGAGGAAAATTGGGGAACTTGGTGGCTGGAAATGTGCACTGATGAAGGGACGGTGTATGACTGAAATTCATTCATGAGTAACTTGTAACTGTATCTCTTTGGTATCAACCTTTTCTATAACTTAAAGACACGACTACCCTTTATTCCATCAATTTCACAAACTCCACACCAGAGAGGAACAGCATGATGAAAAAGTCATTCCCAAACCAGTATTTATTTTAGAGTTATTTATAATCACTAGAGTATAAAAGCAGCCTAAGTGCTGGTTGCTAAAGTTGATGTGGTACATTTATACAATGAAATATGAAATCTGGAAGTAAAACAGAGAATCTTGCCATTTGTAGCAAAACAAAGTAACTCTAGGGAATTATATGGAGGTAAATAAGTCAGAAAGAAAAATAGAAGCGTTGGATGATTCCAGTCATCTGAATAAGTAAAGCAGTAAAAATGATGAACAGCCAAAGTAAATATATAAACGAGTGAACACAGACTGATATAACTAGTCAGAAAGGGGAGAATATGGTGGTTGGGAAGGAATCAAAACCCTATATATAAAATTACATATATTATATAATATCATAATACTTCAATAACATAATTTAATACAAATAAATAGCATTTTATAAAAGAAATAGAAAAAAGCAAAAGAGAAATATATAAAACGTAAAACTATGTAAAACTTTTCTCAGTGACATTGTGGTAGGTAGAATCTTTTTTACTTAATATTAGGATAGAAAAAAAAACACAAAAATTCTTATTTCATGTTTCTTCACAGTGTTATATCATACTTATCTCCTTGTTGAATAAAACTATGATGTAGATTGGATTTTCTCTCGAATACTTCACCGACTTACCTAGCCAGGGAAATAAGGTTATTTAAGGTTAACATTCAATGACAAAGTAATTGTGTTTCTTTTAGATTTCCCTTTACATGGATAAAATTTAATAAGCAGCTAAGAGGATAATTAATGGAAAAATAAATTTGACAAGCAAAAAAGGGAAACTTTCACTCAATCCAAAAGGAAAAACAGCCCCAAATTGCCCTACTCTAATGATCTTTATCAAGTGAATAATTGTGGAAGTGAGGCTGTAGTTCAGTGAGTTTGAGAACCAGGAAATGGATATTTTCTGCTGCGTCTCAGTAAGGTTTGCTGCTCCATAAACGTGTATCACCAAATCACAGTTCCATAAATGCCTCCTAGAAAAGCTTTTTCCACACATTTCATAGATCAGATGGATTTAACAAGTATTTATTCAGCTTTTATGATAGAATACTTGATGAACATTTATTTATATGAAAGAAAAGCATCAGGAATATGTTAAATTGCTAAAATCTTTTGTGATGCATCTTCTATAGATATATAATAGAAAACATCCAGATCAGTTTATAGAATTTAACATTTTCCATTAGATGCATTAAAAAATTCTAAAAGAAAAGAAAATACCAAAATTTTATTTAACTTGTTATGTCAAAGATACAATTTCTAGCATATACTTAGTAAAAAAAAAAGATTATAGAGTATTTTTTTAGTTTTTATAATAAAGATTTTTAAGTCTGAACTGTGTTTAATTTCATTTTCTGCACATCTCTCCTTAAATCAACCCTGTTTCGAGTGCTCATACGCCATGAATTCAGAGCCACAGTAATTACTACATCTTGATTTTAGTCTCAGCAAAATATGATGTGAATAAAATCAAATACAATTTTATAACAGTTAGTGGAATACAAATTATTATTTTATTTTTATGTATAAAGGTCTCTAAAAATAATTCTCAAAGAAGTTTCAGAATTATCATTAAGACTTAAGAAATAGAATCTCCAAGTATATGATGCTCTATAAAAATGAAAGACAAGCAGCATTAAATAAGTGTGGTATATGCTTCTTTCTTTAACTTCTCACCATTTACTTATTTATTAAATTTTAAATGCAAAAAATTATTGATTGGGCTTACCAATAGTTTATGATTTGCTTTAACTATTTTCTTAAACAAAATTTACTGTATCCAAATTCATTGAATGCAGGAATTTTCTACTACTCTTTTTTTCTTATTTCAAACACTTTTCTTGCACTTTTCCTATCATGTGCCTGTTTTTGTTTGCTAATTTTTATATAGGATGCACAAATTAAATTTTTCATTATTACCATATACCAGGTGGATGGAACACTAGCATAGCAGTAGGGATGCCTTGCATGCAGCCTACCTGGGTTAGATCCAGGTTTGATTCCCGGCATCCCATATAGACCTCCGAGATTTACAGAGGCGATTTCTGAACTCAGAGTCAGGATTAACTCCCAAATGCCACCGGGTATGGCCCCAAAACAAAACAAACAAACAAAACATATACCAGAATTAAGTTTACCAAAGAAAATTGACTACCAGGGAGGTCATATTTTGAGCAATGCCCACTAGTGGCTCATTTAATTTGTGGACTGCTTAAAGGAAATTATGAGCTGCAGAGAGCTTAACATTTCGAACATTATAGAAGGGCAGTTTTAATACAAGGCATCACCTGAGCATTTGCAAGAAGAATTCTTTTTGGTTTTCTCCGTATTTGTTTTCTACCATCATTTCTAGAAATATAAAATAATTTTCTTTTCTCAATGAATACAAGTCATTATCAGGCACATTGCCAGGCTGAAATCAATAACAACTCAAGGAAAAGCAAATTATACAAGTTCATGAGGTACAGTATAGAAAGAAAGGTAAGTGCTATAAAATAATTGTTGCATATATCCAGGGAATGAGTCCTTGAGTGGAATGCCAAGGCATTCAGCCATCTACTTGTAAAATGGCTAATAAAAAAACACAATTGAGTTCAAACTATGTTCTGTTCATATTACCTTGAACTTTTTTCATCATAAAAGAACTCCAAATTTTTTTAAAGATCAACAATAAAATTTATATATAGTGGCACCCAAAAGTACATGAAATAAGGTCTATTTGTATAAATATTTGGAATAATACTTTTGAAATTACTTATCAATTCATATTGGCTAGTCCTTCATCTTTTGTTTGTTTTATTATGGGCTAAACCAGCCTATTCTTAGGTATTACTTCTGGTCTGAGCTCAGGGATCACTCCTGGTGAATGTGTGACTACTAATTCTGTGTTGGCTGCATGCAAAGCAAGTGCCGACCTGTTTCTACTATCTCTCTGATGATTAGTTATTCCATTACATTTATACCCTAGACATTTTATTTTGTGGATACCTGGAAGCTCATTCCACTAAATATTAATGCATATTTAAATTTTTACTACATATATAAAGTTTATTTTTTCTGAATTAGTGTCCAATGATGTTTCACTATTGAAGATGACAATGATTCCAAATGTCCATGTTCTATGTAATGTTTTCAAGACTGTAAAAATCTTCTAAATTGAATTTTGGAAAATTAAAAAATATTGAGGGATAGATGGGACTATACTAAATCCAGGGAAGTGAAAATTTATCTGAGCCAAAATGTAAACCCCATGTCACTACAATCCTGGAAACAGGATAGAAAAGTGATGGCATAGCATACATGATGGAGTTTTTCTAACAACATGAGCACTTTCTCAGGGACCACAGAAATCATTGTGTTAGTTCTTCTTTGCTTCTTTGCACAAGAACAATTCTTGTCCTAACTAAATTTGCTTTAGAAACATATGCATTATTGTCTGAGCTGTGTCATTAGGAGTTATATGCTTATGACTTGTCATCTGAGGTTAGAAAATCCCTCTTAGTGGTTTGCGTCTATATACATGTCTTCCCCAAGCAGAGGGTAGATGTAATTCATATTCCATTAAAACTTCACAGTAGGTGTAAGTGTAAATAACAATAAAACCAATGTCAATTTTTTAAACCTTTTAATGCCTTTAATTTAGTATAAAATAAATGTATGTCAATAAAATTAAATTAATTTATATGTCAATGATATTTTCTAGAGAAATTACATGACACTTTTATTTTGAAAGTTGTATTATTATAGAATGTTATTGCCACCCTGATAGAGATCATTGCTTTCATAAAGTTAATTTAAGTTCTATCATATAAATTGGTCGCATCTTTTTATATATGGAACTAGGAATTGTTCACATAATTTTGAAGTATTTTCTTCAAAAAATAGATGTGACTGCAGAACAAGTTTTAATTCTTTTCATTTGGCTGATAAAGTTGTTGCACTGGGTAAATAAAACTATTTAGTGCTAATTTTTATTTCTTAGCTAATAGTTCAGATTTTAAAACTCAAACATAGAATGTTCACTAATGTGAACAAACAAAAGTTTAGTGAATTTTATATTTTATATTTGGAATCTTGGAGTTCTATATTATAGTAATCTCTGACTACTAAAATAAATATATGTGGAAACAAAGACGAACTTTCAACTATAATTACCTGCAGTCTCATATTGAAGAAATTCTCTTTATTTCCTTGGCAGTATTAAAGCAGGCTTCTTTGTCATAGGAGTTTCCTTATATTAAATTTTTTTTTTGGTTTTTGGGTCACACCTGGCAGCGCTCAGGGGTTACTCCTGGTTCTATGCTCAGGAATTGCTCCTGGCAAGCTCAAGGGACCATATGGGAAACCTGGATTTGATCCACCGTCATTCTACATGCAAGGCAAATATTCTACCTCCATACTATCTCTCCTGCCCCTCCTTATATTAATTTTTAAGTGTAACTTGACCTTTGAGTTTAACATTTAATTCAGTATAAATTGGGACTGAATATAGAAATGAAGTTCAGTTCAGTGGAAGAGCAATTTTCTTTTGTTGTTATATGAGGTCCCATGAATCCATTCTTCATTCTACCATCACCAAAATAAAATCAAAAGACACAGGTTCAACAGAGATTCTTGTCTGGAACCTCTGCACTAGAGACCACACACAGCAAAACATAAGCAGAACACCTGACTTTAACAAAATTATAAGCTATATGATTCTGTCAGAATAAATATTTTTGAAAACATACAGAAACATATATATTTATAAAATATGAACATAGATAATTTATTGTAATTCTGTTCATTTCTGGTAGATTTTCAGTATTACAAAATAACAAGAGCAAGTTCTTATATCTTTAGAACAGAAGTGCACAATAATTCAACAATTGAAGTTAATTTTTAAAGTAGAAAGAAAAACAATAAATATACACTGAAACAAGAGATAAAATATGCAGAGATCTAAATCTAGCATTAGTTTAAATATAGACTATTTACTTAGAAGTAACTGTAGATTTAGCTGAATTTTAATGTTATTCTACTTCAAGTAGGAGGACTGTAGAGTAGCAGTGAATTTTGAATGGTTTGGAGAAGTATTGGATATGAAAAAAATGTTGATCTTTAATTTTATTGAAGCACAGAGAGTGTATTAACAATGCTATCAGTATCTTTCTTCTCTAACATATACAAAGTTGATGAGGAAAAACCTATTGCTTTATGGTTTCAATGTCTTGAAAAGTCTTCAGTAAAGTTTAGTGCTTTTGTTACATATTTAAGACAGCTGTAAAATTAAATTATATAATTGAAAAGGGGGAATGTTGATAAGACTTTGCATATATGGAGTTATTCTTATTGCTCTTTAAAAATAATATTTGTGTGAGTCTTTGTGTTCTTTATTTTGGGGACATTTTAATATATAAGGATGGTGCCTTCATATTTATATTGGATGATTAATCCTCTTTATTTTTTCTTATACATGTTTTCTTACTATCATACTTAAAAGATTATGTCTGAATTATCTTATCAAATTCACAGATATGTTTTTAGGGGGTGGACCACATCCAGCAGCGCTAAGGGGTTACATTAGGCTCTGCACTCAGAAATTGCTACTGGCAGGGTTGGGGGATCATATGTGGTATCATACAGGGGATCCAATTCAGATCGGTCCTGGGTCAGCTGCACACAAGGCAAATGCGTACCTGTTGTGCTATCACTCTGGCCTTCACAGATTGGTTTTATACATGTTTCAACTGTTACATATTACATGGCTTATATTAAAATGGTTTCATCACCATTTTAAAAAGGAAGAGGATTATACAGTAAAACGCCTATCTTACACAAAGCCAAATGGAGTTCAATCCCTGGCACCATATATGATTCCCCAAACACTTGATGGAATGTTTCCTGAGCTCAGAATCAAGAGTGAGCTCTGAACATGGTGGGTATGCTTAACCACCCCCACCCACTTATTTAGGTAGGTCTTTTGTTTTTGTTTTTGTTTGTTCTTTAGGGCTGGGAATATGATTCAAAGAAGTGTAGCTCAGGTCTTACATTTGAAAGTCTTCAATTTCTGCCAAGAACACAATACAATCATCTCCTAATACCCTTGAACACCTGCAAAGTAGCCTGGAATTCCCTTGCACTGCCAATCTAGAGCGAGTATCTTTTAGTGTTGTCACTGCTGGGCCAAATACTGGGCTACCTAGCACATTGGGAGTCATCTAATTTTATATTTCTTTTTGTTCAGTTGGTTGATTTTGGGGCCACACCTGGCAACCCTCGGGTGTTACTCCTGGCTCTGTACTCAAAAATGACTCCTGACAGGCCGGGGAAAGGGCATATGGGTTGCTGAACACAGTTTGGCCACATACAAGGAAAATGTCCTACATGCTGTGTACTCGCTTCAGCCCCTAATTTTGTTTTAATTCTCTAATCATGGATTTATATCAAGGCAAAACATTCTAATTTCACTTTTCCACCAGGCATAAATAAAATATAAATGAGAGTGAGAATGTTCTAGTGGTTGTACTAGCAACTCTACTGAACAATTTGTTTGCTCTTGTTGCTTGAGTACTTTTTATTTTAAATAATAAAATCTCTTTATATGATTTACATATTTTTTCTCTTTGAGAATCTAGCAAGCTTTAAGACAAGTTGAATATCCATTGGAAATCTCTTATATTTGTGACTGTCCTTTCAAATTACATAGACATATTAAAGGGAAGAATACAGTGCTCTTCTGGTTTAAATTTTATACCACTGAAATCATATGGTTTCTCTCCCTAAAATCAAATAACTTAGGCCATAGCACTGAATTGCCCAGTTAGTAGAAATTTTCTGGAAGGGTAATCAGTGCTTCTTGAGCAACCACTTTGTATATGTTTGCATGTGTATATACAGATATATATATATGTATATATATATATATATTAATCCTCTAAAATATTCTGACTCATACTCCTCATAACACAACTGGGTTATTAAATGAAAAGCAATGGAACTATAAAGTTGAACAGCAAAGGGGCAGGGGGAAAATATAGTGACAAGAAACAACACAAAATTCAATAACTCATTAGGTTTTTGATCTAGTCAAGTCCATGGATCAAACATCCCAGGAAACCATGGAAACAGGAAAAATAATTTAGTCACGGGGTACTTCACAGAGGATTTTTAGGCTGCTAAAAATATTCTCAAAAATATTTCATGAACAAACTGAAAAACAAATTCAAGGATTTAAATTCTAAATTATCAGATCACTCAGGAACATTTTAAATTCTAAATTATCAGATCACTCAGGAACATTTTCAAAAGCTATCTTCAGAAACTAACAATCCTTTGACTGTATTTAAAATCATACAATTTTTATGCAATATAAAATTGTTATTTGTCCTGAATGTTTTAATTCATAGGACATTAAAGTTGAAGACTAGTGCTTTTATATTCCTCTTGTTTTCTCTTTGCAATGCAATAACTCTAAATTTCAGTTTCCTTGAATACTATTTAATGGTATTTGTATAAGCTAGTAAAGAACTATGTGAAAAGTAATGTTAGGAGCCATTTACAGATAGCAAAGGAATTAAAAATTACATTTTAAAATAATATTATATGTAATCACTTATTTTGCTACATTTATTCTTCTCACATTGAATTTTTCTACATTAAAGTACATTTATATTTTTATATTTCTGGAGAGTATTTCAAAAGACTAGCTTCTAGCTTACATGTATATTTTTAGTGAAACAAAATAGTTTTTACTGAAATTCTCATACAAAGTGTAAAAAGAGAGAAATATGTGTTCAAGAAAAAACAGAGACAGCTCCAGAGTATAAAATGCTATTACATTTTTTTAACTCTTCAAGGTAATGGATGGAAAAAATCAAAGAGTGGTTATAACAGTTGACTTTTGTATAGTTGTTTATTGAAAAATTTCAAAATCTATTATGACATTCTCCTTCATGGCATATTTATGATATATTTGTAAACTGACATCACACAAAGTAATTAGAATGAGTGGTAATAAGTAAATACAACATTTATTTCCCAGGTCAAGCCTCTATATCACATTGTAGTGCATTTGTGATTCTCACTGACCACTGATGTCAAATTCATATACTACAGCAGTTTAATACTGCTTAAGCTGCCTAAAATCTAGCCCTCCCTAAAATAAAAAACTCACTGCTGACTTTGTACTGGCACTAAGCTGAGAACAGAAATGAGAAAGCATGCCACATGCTTACTGAAAGGTAAGTATACTAGAATATATATATCTCTTATAGCTGAAATGCTATGTATGCAAAAGGAGCCCATTGAAACTTGTAAATTATGTCTAACAATTTAAAACTTAAATATTGGTCAGTTCCTGACATTGATCTAATTCTGTGAGAATTTGGATCAAATACTTTTACCAACATATTTTTATTATTTTTCTGTTTTACAAGTTATCATTTAGAAAAATTTCAGTCTTAGTGTATTGAAAAATAGCAGGTGCACTGGTAAGAGGTTTGGTGCTAGAATGGTTTATGCACAAATCCTCACCATTGGCAATTTTGTAAACAATGCTGTCTAAACTAAAATTTTAAAAATATTACTAATATTGGGGCCAGAGCAGTAGTGCAGCGGTAGGGTGTTTGCCTTGTTTGCAGATGACCTAGGATGGACTATCAACCAATGCCCGGCATCCCATATGATCCCCCAAGCTAGGAGCGATTTCTGAGCACATAGCCAGAGTAACCCCTATGTGTCACCGGGTGTGTCCCCATAACCAATATATATACACCACAGCAGTAAGCTGTTTGTCTTGCATACAGACAACTGGGGACAGATGCAGGTTCAATCCTTGGCATCACATATGGTCCCCTAAGTGTGCCAAGAGAAACTCCTGAGCAAACCAGGTAAGGTCCAAAAAAATCCATTTTAATGTTTATGTTTTTAATTTCTATATTTATGCACCATGGCTACAAAGGTTTTCCTTTTTGGGTTTTGGTCATACATTATACACTACACCATCCTTCACCAGTGCACACTTCCTTTAACTCATGTCTTCCATCTCACACACACACAAACACACACACACACACACACTCATACTACAACCATCACCACCACTATCAGCACAACCACCACCTTGGTTTAGGGGAGGCAATTTGCTTCTCTTTTTCACTCTCTTTCTCTCTCCTGTTTAATGCTGTGATTTGTACTGTTGTCAATAGAGTGATGCCTTGTATGTCACTTCCTCCCTGTTCAACACAGAATTCCTGTTGAGTGTGATGAATAATATCATTGTCTTAGTAGATCCTTTAATGTTCTTTTTTTATATATATTTTTTTTTTTGGTTTTTGGGCCACACCCGGTGACACTCACAGGTAACTCCTGACTAGGTGCTTAGAAATCGCCCTTGGCTAGAGAAGACCATATGTGACATCAGGGGATCTAACTGAAGCTCTGTGCAAGGCAAATACCCTACCTCTTGCACCACCTCTTCATCCCTGATCATTCTTTATTCCACTACTGTTTGTGTCAAGCTTCCTGCCTTGGGATGGACCTCCTGATCTTTATCTCTATTGTCTCTAAATTTTGTGACCATACTATCTCTTGTTTTTCTTATATTCTACAAATGAGTAAAATTAATTTATGCCTACCCCTTTTCATTGGCTCATTTCACTCACCATAATAATTTTCATGTCCATTCATGTATAAGGAAATTGTATTTCTCATAATGGCTTCATTGTATTCCATAGTGTAGATATATTACAGTTTCTTCTGCCATTCATCTGTTATCTAGTACCTGGTTGTTTCCAGACACTGACTATTGTAACTAGTGCTACAATGAACATAGGAGTGCAGCAGGTATTATGTTTTTGTGTTTCTGGGTCATATCCTTAGGAATGTAATGCTGGATCATATGGAAATTCAATTTCAAGGATTTTGAAGAATTTTCATATTGCTTTTCAAAAAATCTGAGCCAGTCTGCATTCCCACCAGAAGAGAATGAGAGTCTCTTTTTCTCACATCCATGCCAGCACTGTTTTTCCTTTTCTCTTTCCTTTTCTTTTTTGTTTTGTTTTTTTGGGGGCCACACCCAGTGACGCTCATGGGTTACGCCTGGCTATGTGCTCAGAAATTGCTCCTGGCTTAGTGTCTATATGGGATGCTGGGGATTGAACTGCGGTCCGTCCTAGTTCATCCACATGCAAGGCAAATGCTTACCATTGTGCCACCACTCTGGCCTCTTTTTTACATTTTTTCTTTTTCTTCATTTATTTTCATTTTTTATTTTTCCCCTTCTTTTCTTGTGATTCATACTACTCTGTAATGTGAGATGATATCTCATTGTTGTTTTGATTTACCCCCTGATGAATAGTGATGTGGAACATTTTTTCATGTGCCTTTTGATGGCCATCTGCATTTCTTTGATAAATGTCTGTTCATTTCTTCTCCCCATTCTTGGATGGGACTAGTTGTTCTTTTTCTTTGTGAAGTTCTTTCAATTCTTGTATATCTCAGCTCTTAACACCTTATCTGATGAATATTGAGTGAATAGTTTCTCCCATTTATGAGTAGTCGTTTTTATCTTAGTCACTATTCCCTTTGCAGTGCAGAAGCTTCCAGTTTAATGTAGTCAAATTTGTTTATTGTTGCTTTCACTTGTTTGGCCAATGATATTTCATTTTTAAAGATGCCTTTAGCTTCAAAGTCATGGAGTGTTATGTTATACCTCTATTTTTTACTGTGTACCTTATAGTTATAAGTTGAAATCTAGGTCTTTAATCCATTTCAATTTACCTCTTTACCTGGTGTGTGATGAGTTCTTCTCCTCCTTCTCCTCCTTCTCCTCCTCCTTCTTCTTCTTCTCCTTCTTCTTCTCCTTCTTCTACTTCTTCCTCTTCTTCCTCTTTTCTTCCTCCTCTTCTTCCTCTTCTTCTTCCTCTTCTTCTTCCTCTTCTTCCTCTTCTTCTTCCTCTTCTTCTTCCTCTTTTCTTTCTCTTCTTCTTCTTCCTCTTCTCCTTCTTCTTCCTCTTCTTCCTCTTCTTCCTCTTTTCTTCCTCTTCTTCTTCCTCTTTTCTTCTTCTTCTTCTTCTTCTTCTTCTTCTTCTTCTTCTTCTTCTTCTTCTTCTTCTTCTTCTTCTTCTTCTTCTTCTTCTTCTTCTTCTTCTTCTTCTTCTTCTTCTTCTTCTTCTTCTTCTTCTTCTTCTTCTTCTTCTTCTTCTTCTTCATGTAGTTCACCATTCTTCCAAGCACCACTTCTTGAAGAGGCTTTTGTTACTCCATGTTGTATTTTGGGGCCTGCATAATAGTACAGTGAGTAGGGCCTTAGTCTCGCACACAGCTGACCTGGATTCAATCCCCAACATCCCATATGGTCCCCAGAGTCCTTGGGGAATGATTTCTCAGTACAAAGCCAGGAGTAACTTCTGAGTGCCCCCCTTTTATATATTATTTTATTCTAACAGAACCATGTAACTTGAACCATTTGTTCTACCTCACAAATTGGAGTAGAAATAATGGGGGTAGGGTACCAAGATCAAACAGTCATATGAACATCAAGTAGAAATAAAAAATGATCAGACCTAAACACCAAATGCAAAGCCAATGACAACAGAATCAATACTCAATCTACAATAAGCTAGACACAGAGGGGATCACTTATACTAGCAGCCCGGGAGGCAAAGAAGGGGGATGTGGGATGCATGCTGGGAACAGGGGTGGAGGGAGGACAACTTTGATTTTGAGAATACCCCTGATTCAATGTAATTCTGTACCTAAAATATTACTGTGAAAAAGATGTAATCCACTGTGGAAAAAATAAAAATAAACATTTCTCAAAAAACAAAAAACAAAAAACCAAAGAAACAGAAAAAAAAGAAAGAAAATTATGGGCCAGATCGGTAGCACAAATGGTAGGGTGTTTGCCTTACATGTGCTGACCTAGGATGGTCCACATTTCAATTCCCAATCATCCCATATGGTCTTCCAAGCCAGAAGCGATTTCAGAGCACATAGTCAGGAGTAACCGCTGAGCATTACCAGGTGTGGCCCACAAACACAAAACAAAACAAAACAAGAAAGTAAATTATATATCAAATAGAAACATATGGGACTAAAATTATTTTAGACATACAGTTATTACACAATTTAAGAATGAAATTATTTTAGACATACAGTTATTACACTAATTTAAGAACAAAAGTTGTAAAAGAAAATACTATTTTATATTATATATTTATATACTATATTATATATATTTAATATATAAATATTATTTATCAATATTTTTATAAATTATAAGAGGTTTGATTTATTTAGTTTCTCAAAAATTCAAATACAGCGAGTTATGTTACTTGTTCTGCATGCATCTATCTAAGTTTAATCATCAGACAGCCAATATGGTCCCCTAAACAACTCTAGAAGTGAATCCTGAGCATAAAACCAGTAGTAAGTCCTGAGTACAGATATGTGTTGCTCCCATATTTTTAAAAATTGAAACACAAATTATAATATATTGGTGTTTATTAATGAAACAAAATCCACAAGTAAAAACATTCCTTAACATATTTAAAAAGTATTGGTGTCTCCTGAACTTTGAAGTTTTGTTCTTAGCATACAGACAATGCAAAAATATTACTAATAAAAAGCTATGTGTATATGAGGCTGGAGCCATAGGACAGTAGGTAGGGCATTTGCTTTGCTTATAGCTGATTCAGTGGTTAGGAGTAACCTAAATACTGAACAAGTTCATCAATCTAAAAGTAATCAAAGTCACCTTGGTAATATACCCTTGTATATCTTTGTTAGAAAGAAATCACTAGTGAGTTATACATTTCATATGCATTTAATTTATTCAATTCTGAATTATAGCACATTAGTTTAAGAAAATTATGTTAATTTTATCTTGTAGTTTATAATATACACACAGATTTTCCCTCAAAAGATTCTATAAATGGGAACAAATATATAGCTTAAAGTGGTGCACTCCATGCCTAGGATGTATAATATCTTGAGTTTATCTCTAGCACTGCATGACATTTCTCCACCAGTAAACATGACCCTGGTGGACCCTGAGTAATATCAAGCCTGAGAAATGCACTGAAATTTAGGCCCACGACACAGGGGTTAATAGAGTCATGTTCCCTATTAAAAAGCAGATTGGGCATATGCACAGACATAGAGATGAAGACAGAAATGTTACATGTAAATTATATATATATATATATATATATATATATATATATATATATATATATATAATTATATATTAAAGATAAATAAAAATTTAGGGATATTTTATATTTAAAATATTGGCTTTTTCTCCAACTGATTATATTATTTTCTACATTCAATATTTACTACCTGGATAGAAAATATCAACGGATTTATAGTCATATAGGACGTAGTTTTTTGGGTTATTGTTTGTTTGTTTGTTTTTCGGCCACATCCGCCAATGCTCAAGGATTACTCCTAGTTATGCACTCAGAAATTAACCCTGTCTTGGGGGAATATATGGGACACAGGGCCTCGAACTCCGGTCTGTCCTAGGCTAGCAGAAAAAAGGCAGATGCCTTATAGCTTGTGCCACACCACTTCAGCTCCAGAACATAGCTTTTAATCCAACCTATGTTTTAAAACATAGCTATTTATAATCATCCATTATTCTTATGAAAAACAAATGTAAAGCACAGTATACATATATACTTTCAATCAAACTGACTGTGGCAATTTATGTCTCAAGTTCAAGGTGACTTCTAAGAGCATAGTGGGTATATGATGAGGGAGCATTATCATTGTGCTACTTTTTTTTTTTTTTGTATTCCTTTTATGCTCAGGAACATGTTGCATTTACATCCATGCAGAGAAACAGTTTGTCACCTGACATCTAAGTAGAAATTAGTTTGTTTTAACTACATGGTAGAACTGAAGTCTATAGCATTAAAAACAAAAAAGTGTCTTGGGTCATCAGTTTACAACTTGATGAAGACAGAATTGCATCTTCCTCAATTATCTTTTAGTAAAAGTTAATTCATCTTGATATGGAACTGACCCATTAGATGCTTGTTAATTTTCCTTAATATGATTGGACAAATCTTTGTTTTTCATTGCTTTGAAAAGCATAAACCATGATTTGGAATTGTTTTTAGCAATTTAGACATTGGAAACAGAGATATTTTTTTCTTTTTTTTTATCAAGGATCAGAAAAGAGAGAAAAGAAAAAATTCTAGTAAACTAAAAAAAAATAATGAAGGAAAAGATTCATAAGATGTGTCATGTCAGGCTAAGTGTTCTTGATATTCATCTCAGTTACTGCTGAGCTAGCCTGTCTGTCTTAGATATTTGCAAAGCTGCCAACACTTGCTTAGCTCCATTTCCAAACAAATAAAATCCAACGGAGTCATAATTTATACTCAATATGCTTATTATGGCCATTGGCTATGTTCAATAACTTGAAGTAGATTCTCTGTGAAGTGGCGAGATTTGCTCCTGGCAAATAAATGTCAAGTAGTAGTGGCATAATGTCTCTATTCGGCTGCATTTTATCAGTCTTCTACACGTCTGATACTTTCTTCACTACTTCCAACTGCTCATTTTTCTCTTTTTCCTTCCATTTGTCCTCATTTTTATAAAAATGTTTCTGAGTAGTTGAAGGATGATACCTTATAAGTTCTAAAAATATACTAGCCAGTTCCAGTCACAAATGTCAGTTGAATAGTAAAGGAAGAAAGCTTTTATATATTTTCAGTATATTCCAATAATTTTATTTATTTAGGTATAAAATATAGCCTGCATTTACATCTGTGGAAACTCACAGAATTGATTTATTGTTTATTTTATAAAATATTTTATTTTACAATCATGGCCCCAGACTCCTTATATGTGTGATTATTTACACACATGTATAATTCATTGAGGTAAATTGGTTTATAAGAGTGTAAATGTGTATGTTTAGGGGTAGAAGTTACGACCTAACATCCGCAGCCAAAGTATCATTTTTCCACATAGTCTATAGCGTCTTTCCTATCTAGTGCTTCTTTTATCCTCCAATCACTTTAACACAGATAGTTATGTCGTTGGAGGTTAGTTTCTATTGCACATTGATTCTTCTCAGGATTCTTTTTTTTAAATAAATTATTTTATTTAGATACCATATATTACATAGTTGCTCATTACACATTTATCCTAGGATCAATGCCACCATCACTGTACAATTTCTTTAATTATACCTAGATATTTTACCATTATACCCAGATTCCAACTTTGGCAGGCAAAAAATAATATATTTTAAATTGCTTGATTACAGGTAAATGGTAATGAAATTATATTTCTAAAATACAATTATAAATGAAACGTATTGCTTTTCACAATGAGTTATTAAGTCATTGTCAGAAGATTTGCTAAGTGATTTGTTGTTTGTTGATTTTCTTCTTTATAACATAGCATTTAAGTGTAAGTTCATTGAGCATTTTTGCCTTTCATCTTTTGACATATATATATATATACATATATATATCACATATGTAACAGTTATATCAGCCACAACATTTCTATCTATTGTTGACCATGTACTATTTGTCAGGTTTGGGTTATTGGAATATATTTGAGTGTGCATTTGTCATTTTGTTAATTTTGTGTGTGTGTGTGTGTACCTTTAGGACATAAAACTATGAAGTAAAGTCCAACATCAAATGGTAATTTTTTTTTTTTTTTTTTTTTTTTTTTATTTTCAGTTTTATTATAAAAATGTACACACAAAGATTGTCATAGTCATTTCTTGGCTCTACTTGCATTCAGTACTTGCTCTTGAGCAGCCTTCTTTGCTTTTACCATCTCAACAAGTTCCTTGTATCGTTTCATGCAGTCCTTCTTTGTTCGGCCAGGCACTGCTTCTGCTATTTTTTCCCATCTTTCAGGTGTATTTACTGGGTATGTTTTCAAAGCTTGTTCCAAAAGTTTCTGTTCTTCTGTTGTCCAAGGGGTGAAATCTGTGCAAGGGCCTTCAAATCTTTCTGAAGGTGCTGCATTGTCTGCTTGAGGCACCACTCCATGTTCTTTCTTAAATTTATCAAACGCCTTTTTGTTTATGTCATCTTTTTGATGAGGGTCAAGTTTTTGAAGACTCTTTGCTTTGCTAATAACATCTTTGGCAGTTCTTTTGACTCCAGAAGAAGAATGTATGTTCATGTAATTAGCGATTACTTCCCATCTTGAATTTGTTCCAGCAGGGAAGAGATTCACAGCTTTAATTAGTAATTGCAGATCATCCTCTGACCAGTTTTTATTGCCAATTCCACCACCGCCAGTTGATTTCTCTGCATTTTTAGATGCTTGACGCATACGAGCCTCAGCTTCCTCTTTTTCTTTTCTAATTTCCTCATTGATTTCTTCTATCTGTTTTTCCAAAGCAGCCTTTCCTACTTCTTTTGTACAGGATGTGAGTGTTTCATTCAAGCACTGTAAACTTGCTAATTCTAGTCGATCACATAGTTTTTCCACTTCTTCCATCATTTTAACCCGTTCTGCTTCATTGTCAGAAAAGTGATTCCAAGTCTTACATGAGTTCCGAAGTTTTTGTCTTTCCTTTTTAATGGCTTTTTTCTGAATATCTTTTTCTTTTTTTGCCAGTAAGGCTTGTTGTCTAACTTCCTCTTCTTCTTTTTCCTTAGCTAATCGAGCCGCTTCTAATTCAGCTTGTCTTTGTTTTTCTTTAGCTTCCTGCTCCTTCCGTTTTGCATCTGCTTTTGCTTTCTTTTCTGCCTCCTTCTTGGCTTTTTCTTCTTCTTTAAATTTCTTTATCCTTGGATCACAGCTATATGCATTATCAACTAATGTTCTTATTCTGTTCATTTCTTCTTTCTTTCTTTGTGCCCTTGTTGCTCTGTTCTGTTTTTCAATCCATCTCCGCTCATCACGACATTCTGCTTTTTCTTTTTCTTCTTCATCTAAGTAAGAAAATTCTCTCCAAGAATCAAAATTATACCAGAAAGAATAAAATGCATCTACATCTTCAAATGATGAATTCATATCACCAAGTTTAGGCACATTTTTTTTATTTGACCATCTGGAATTTCTTTCAAACACCGAGGAAAACACTTCAAAGAAATTGTCCTTCGCTTCACTTTTAGATGGAACGGAGTTATCAAAGGTAGGGTCTACACTATTGAATGCGCGTCTTTTCACTGGATCTGATAACATTTCATAAGCTTTTGTTATGCAAGTAAAATAGTCATTATCACCTTCTTTAATTGGTTCACCAGCTGCTTTCCTTTTGTCTGGATGATGTTTTAAAACCATTGCTTTATGGGCAGCTTTGATTTGTCTCTGTGTAGCTTTGTATCGTACGTGGCCAAGTCCAAGTACTGCATAATGATCCTGATTCTTCCAGTCTTTGGGATCAAGTGTTTTCAGCATGGGAAATTCTTCTAACTGCAATTCTTCATCTTCTGATTCCTCTGACAACTCTTTCTTATCCTCCAGTTCCTGAAAAGAGGTGGAAGCATTTCTGTTTCTCCTCTTTACAAAAGCTTCAAACCATCTTCCCACAGGTTCAACTTGACAGAGTGTTGAGGCGGAGGTCAGCGCGCGGGCGACGGCGGTGGCCTGGCCGTCCGCGGCGCTGGGCAGGAACAGCATGACGGCGGCGGGCGGGCCGGCCCCGCGGGGCAGCCGCTGGCGTCCCGAACCCCGCGCAGGGCGCTCGGCGCTCCCGGCTCGAGTCCGATCGGGCCGCGCGGGGCTCGCTCGCGCCTGGGCTGGCCGACGTCCCCGAGCCCTCAAATGGTAATTTTTATTTAATGTTTGAAAAATCTCCAAATACTCTCTTCAGCTGCTGAACCAGTTTGCATATGCTGTTTATCATCTTTGATATCTCACTCTCACTGGTGTGAGAAAAAAATTCATTGACATTTCTATTTTTATTTCCCTGATAATCAGTGTTGTTAAGTATTTTTTCCAAGTGTGTTTGATCATCTGTATGTCTTTTTTGGAGAAGTGTCTATACAGCATTTCCTCCCAATTTTGGACGACATTATTTTTTGTTTTTGCTGACTTTTGTGAAATTTCTATATTTCTGATATTTGCATTTTGGAATAAGTGTGGCATATAAATACTTTCTCCAATTTAGTAGGCTGTCCTTTTGTTTAAATCATTATATATTTGTGATTCAGAAGCTTTTGACATAATGTGCTACCATTAGATTAGCATTGCTTTTGTTTTGTTTCCTTACCAATGAATTTGAATTAAATGAAGAAACAAATGAAGGAAAATAATCTTGACTTAAAATATGCCATAATGCTATAGTGATAAAAATAAAACTGTAATATTCAAACAAAGGACATTTGGAAAAATGGAATAGAATTGAGAGATTACATGGAAAGCCTTTATGAATAAGGATAAATCATTTTCTAAAAAGGATCCTAAAGTGGTCAGTCTCTTACAGAAATGAAGTTGGAGGAACATAGAGTAGTACAGTAAATAAGGTGTTTCCTTGCAACACAGCTGACTCCAATATAATTTCCAGCTCCCTTTATGGTTCCTTGAACCCTCCAGATGTTAACTCTGAGCACAGAATTAGGAGTCAGCCCTGAGCACAGCATGGTCTGGACAAAAAAATAGCAAATTAAAAACAAGTCTAAAATAATGAAATTTGATCACTATCACACCATATTGGAAAGTTCATTCAAAATAGAATAAAGTTATGGATTTAACCCAGCATTATTAAGATGCATCATTAAAATAACAGTTAAACCACTGCATGATATGGGCAGTAGTTTTCTAGAGCTTATCTCTGAAAACATTATTCTGAATTATTTGTGTCCTCCTCATTTATAGACTCTTCTGAACTCTACAGAGCCCATATTTTACTCATCTTTCACAAAATTAACTAATAAAGAATCTTTTATTTGCTATGTTCCTTTGAAATACAGAAATATTTTAAATAAACTATATTATGACAGCAAACAGCATGTTACAAGCATAATTTTAATCCATTTAGGATTATAAACTAAGAAATTTAGATTATCAAGCAAAAGAAAAGACTAACTCCATCAAGTATTTATACGTAGTTTATATATTTAGCATAGCAGATTATAATACTTAAGCAGTCAGTGATAAAAAAAAATACTGATGTTTGTGAGAGTTAGAATTTTAAAGTAATTCATGTGTCATTTCAGCTTTTAAATCACAAGGGAAGTGGCCTTGATTTTTTTATTTTAAGCTCAATTAATTTAAGCTCTCTGAATCTCAATGCTTCATCAGAAAAATGAAAAGCACACAAGTACCTACATCATAGTTTGTTATGATGACTACATGCTAATCGCTAATCAATCATTTACTCACCACATTATTAAATACTTATCCAGAGTAATCATTATTCTTTGTGTGATTATAAAAAACCTTTAATAATGAAAGAAGTGGTCATAAATATTATGATAAAAATGCGTGACATTCGTGTAGTAACTCATAATTTTTCTGTTAACATTTCTTTTTTTTTTTTTTTTTGGTTTTTCGGGCCACACCCGTTTGATGCTCAGGGGATACCTGGCTAGGCACTCAGAAATTGGCCCTTGCTTGGGGGGAACCATATGGGATGCCGGGGGATCGAACCACAGTCCTTCCTTGGCTAGCGCTTGCAAGGCAGACACCTTACCTCTAGTGCCACCTCGCCAGCCCCATCATTTCTTCAACATTTTTCACAGTTCACAAATACTAATCAGAAGAAAACTAAATCTTTTTGTCTATAACTTCCTTAAAAATACAAAATAGGTGGCAAGAGAGATATTATTCTGTAGGAAGTGGTACTTGCATTGCACTGGGTTAACCAAATTTCAATACATGACAACCCATGGAACCCAGGAGAATCCACCAGTAACTATTCCTGAGCATGATTCAAAGTAAGGCTTGAACAGAGCTGGCAGTGTCCCTCACCCCAAAAAAAGGAAAAATCTTTTAAATTCATAATAGTTTAATAAATGATATTTTGGGGGCACTCTTAAAAATGATGTTGACTTTTTAATATATAAGCAATTTAGTAAAGCAAAATTGTTAACAAAATTAAATTTATGCAAAGTAAATAAACTCAATTATACTTGTATTATTTGTAAAATTCAGAGCCTTTCCTTCTACCTTCCCCAGTAATAAATTTATTACAAAGCGCTGATACATATTAAAAGCAAGCTGTGACAAATAACTCATGTCCTTGGAGCCAAGTCACTCCTACTTTTTGTGTTCTTTAGTCTTCAGACAGTAAACATAGATTGATTGAGTCTAATACTGACAAACTCAAATGACATTTAGGAATATATTTGGCCTAGAAAATGAATTACTCAAAACTAAACTTAAAATTAGGGTTTTTTTTTTTTTGGATAGTTTTAGGCACCTCTCTCTTTCCTATTCATACACATACACACACTCCAAAATATAGAAGATATATAACTTTTAATGAACTCTTACCTTTCCTTACTTACTGTCTGTTCTTTGAATTGCACCTATCATGATAGACTTATAGTAATAATGTAGATGTCTAGGGAAATGAGAATGCCAGAATAATTTATTATGAATAGTGTACAGGTATGAAACAAAGAAAATAAAATGATTTCTAGATTTGTGTTCAAAATGTGAAGAAGGTTGAACAGCTATGGTTTAAAAACCTGCACTTGTCACTTTTGTTAGATGAGATAGTATGTTTATTGAATCTTTGAGAGCTAATGTACTTGTCACTTTTTTATTTCATTTTAAAGTAGAAAGTAATTTTATTAACCTAAAAGTTGTGCATTATTTCACATATATAGTAAGTGACATTGAAAGTCATTGATGAGCAAGGCTGAAATACATCATTGAAATTATGGTAACTGTCCTTTCTAAAGTCAAAGTGATTGGTGAGTTCAAAGAACATATAGAAAGTTTAAAAAATAAGGTACATCCTAATTAATAAGAATGTTCAATGGTAATGTAGAAACTAGACTATATTAGAGGTATATTTATTGACTATGCATAGGATGACAACTTTATTTTTTTGTTTAGTTTTTTTGTTTGTTTTGTTTTCTTTCTGTGCCACACCCATTGATGCTCACAGGTTACTCCCAGCTATGTGCTCAGAAATTGCTCCTATCTTGGAGGGACCATATGGGACATGGGAGGATCGAACTGCCGTCCTTCCTAGGCTAGTGCTTGCAAGGCAGACGCCTTACCTCTAGCGTCACTGTGCCGGCCCCAGGATGACAACTTTAATTTTTGAAAGCTTCAAATCTTGAAGAATACCCTGAGTTTTAATAGTTGTTTTTTTTGTTTGTTTGTTTTTGTTTTAGCAATTGCTTTATCTCAAAGTAGTAAAAACAAGATTTCACTTAAAAGTAGAAAAGGATAGTTTTATGGAGTCATTTTTTTTATAGATATATATCAGGGGCACACCATACAGGTTGCTAAATAGTCAATTAATTCAAGATTCCATAGTGCTGCCAACTATGCTTAGACTGGGATTCTCTGGAAGCGTTGGCAGCCAGAATTATGCTCTCTCTGCTCACTTCATTATTCTTTTTATCTGAGATCATGTTTGGCAAAGCTTAAGCCTCACCAGAGAAATAACTGCAGCACTTTAATGAAGTGTGTCAATGAACTGCAAATCTGAGTTAAACAAATAATAGTTTGGGGCTTGTCCACATTTATCCCATGTAAAAAAAATTGAGAGAACCAGCCAAATATAACATAATATGTACATACACATATAAATGTTTTGCATTTATGTAAATAAAGCAATGTGCAATATGATTTCAGTCATCCAGAGAGAGCTAGGAAACATTCTAAATTACAATGATCCCCATCCTAAACTTATTACCAGAACTGTCTAGGTATTAAGGCACCAGTGACTGTATCACAAGGTTCTGTTTGTGCAGAGGATGTAGAAATATTGTTCTTCCTTAACCTGTGTCCATACAAGTGCTTGGGATCAGCATTCAGCTGAAGACTTGTTTACTCATTTTATGAGAATCCCCAGGAGAATCAAGAGATCACTCGGTCCTTTGGACTGTGGAGGAGATTGGACTGTTCTTTTCATTACTTGCCTTATCCCTTAGATTAAATCAATGCTCTCAGGCCATGTCTCTGGAGCCTAGTCCCTGCAAAAATGAATGAAAAGAAAATGAAATAAAAAAGAATATTGGGGATCCTGGATATAGTTTATTTTATGGAAAACATATACTTGTATGAACTAAGAAGAATATTAGGAGCAAACATTTTTTTAAAACTTCCATTTCAGTAGAATTTAAAAAATATAAAAATATTTTCAAAAATCTCCTTTCTCACTATAATGCATATTGACATTTCTCTTTTAATTGTCTTGTTTGGGGGTTATATCTTACTGTATATAGTGCTTATTCCTAGCTCTGTGCTCAGGGATCATTCTGGAATGGTTCAAGGAACCATACCTGGTACAAGAATAAAATTCAGGTCAGCTGCATACCAGGCACAAGACATGCTTGGGAACTACACCTGGCAGAGCTCACTGTATCACATGCAGTGCCAGGTTTGAACTACTGTTATGGTTATAACTATATTCAAGGAATTGCTTGATTCTCTGTACATTGAAGGTAATAGTGCCTTAACATTTTTATTATTTAGTCTTGAACATTTACATTCTATCTTTGAACATTTACTCATAACATGTGCTTGTAACAAAGAAAAAAATTCATATTTAGGTCTCTTTAATCGTTGACTTGTATACCTCCATGTAGCAAACTAAATATATGAAAAAATTCAAATTTTCTTATTGGCTCTAAAATTGCAATTATTGTACGCATTGTCTTTTGTGTTTTACCTTCCACAAAAATAGCACATTTATTTTAGCTCAATTTTGAACTGTTTAAACAGATGAAATATGATTTTATAAAATGTACTTGTTATAATTCTCAAGTGTCTCCTGAGAAATAAAAGAATAAAAATGGTGGACAAAAAATGTAACCCCAAAAGGAATGCAATCCTTTTCTGGAAAAAAAAAAACAGTGGTGCAAATAGCCTTGAGGGGATTAAATGTCTGATTTACTTTTTATCATTTTGATAAACTTTATCTACTTTGTTCTTCCACTTTAAGTGCTAGCACTAAATCAACCCGATCAGAAGACTCTATTAATAGCTCCACACCTTTCCAGGAAAGACCTGGCAAGACCCTGGTGTCATTTCACATTTCTATCTACAGCCCACATTTTACTTGTAGGATGAGAGAAATCCATATCAAATGAGTTTATAGAATTGATTCCCCATGAAGAGAATCCATCTTTCTTACTTAAATAGCCTCTCTTCTAATGGAATCATCATTTCACTTACCTCTGGGATACTGGATGCAGGACTTTTTCCTTTCATTGCACGGGGAGAAATATAGCACCCTGGAGGGAGGGAGAAGATAAAATAAATGGCACAGAAACCTAGAAAAATGATCATCTCATCTCTGCCGCCCTCCAAATTTCATACTTCCTTTTCATTGTATGCAACATCATCCCAATATGCAATTTTTATATTTGTTACCTCATTAAGTTGCCACTGTTAAGATGAATCATTATCTTCCCCAAATATTTTAGTTGTCTAAATTTTGTTCTTATATAAGTTTATATCATTTCATTCATTAGACTTTAATTAAAATAAACAACAATTATAAAAATTTAGCTTTAAAACATAAATACATTAGGTTTTGCAAATGATGTATTGAGCCAAGTTTGACAATTTTGTGATAAAAGTCACCTATATTTATATTTATAGAGTATAGTTTATTCCTTATTATAGAAGATTAGATTTTTTCATTTACCCCACATGTACCTTCTGATATTATAACTAGAAAATATATTTCATATGATGCAACCTATATATTTTAATACATGTTAATAATGTATTTTTTTTCCTTGGGCCACACCCAGTGATTCTCAGAGGCTACTCCCAGTTATGTGCTCAGAAATCACACCTGGCTTGGGGGACCATATGGGATGCAGGGGATTGAACTGTGATCCGTCTTGGGTAAGGTGCTTGCAAAGCAAATGCCCTACTGCTGTGCCATCACTCCGGCCCCAATATTATATTATTTATGATAATGTATATTATTATACAATGTATATTATTTGTATATCATATATCTATGCTCACCTAGGTGTACATGTGTACATAGATATTTACACATATATATAAACATACATCCCTGGGTATATATTTGTATATATATAACTTATTTAAATCACTGGATTCAGAAATCTATTCACATTTTAAAATGATTTTTATATCATATAAACTAGAACTATGACCTTTTAAATGCCTTAATATAAAGATTTGAAAGGTTCATATGTTATGTCTCTCCTATACCTCTTAGATACGCAACACGATATGAAAAGCACATTTTTTTACTTTATTGACACAAAAATGATAATTATCAAATATTAAATAAATACTGGAAGGAGAGAAATTACATAGCACTAACTTGCCATGTGCACAGCTGAACCAGGGTTCTATCCTTAGCGGTCCATGAATACTACCAGGAATTAAGTTCTTAGCAGGTGGTGGAACAAGGGGGGGGAGAAATGAAGGGAAATAATTATCTTAACAGTTATGTTATGGCTAAATTAGTATTATTAATTTAATAATAAATGACTATCTTAGTTTACTTCCATTTTATTTTCATGTAATTGTCAATGACCTAAACCTTAATGATTAAAGTTCTTTAACTTGAATGGAACTTTTTGGATTAGGGAAGAGTAGAAAAATTGAAGCAAATACTAGTCTTTGAAATATTTTCTACCTTTATTTACTATAAAAGTGGCAATTATTCACATACTTTATTAGGCTTTAATTAAAATAAAAATCATTTCTAGAATATTATGTTCATTTTCATAATATGCCATACTAATTATCGAAAGAATGTATACTCTTTTGACATTATCACAAGACCAATGACAACTATTTAATAGATGGCATCATGGAGTTTTCTAATATAAAATAATATAATATACGCAAAAAAAGTATGGCAAAATTTCAACAGATTTGATGTTAGTGTACTCTAAGAATCAAAATAAAATCTTACTGTTTTATAATTATACTGTCAGTCATTTTTTGTGATCATATTGTTGCCTTGATTAAAGTCATCATTTAGCTTTACATACAATTAAAGCCAAAGAAAAAGGAACATCTGGCATTTCTGTCACATATGCTGCATTTCAGGCCCTAATAAATAGGAAAGCTACACATTTGTACTAGTTTATTTCTGCTTCCTGAAGACACAACTTCAAGACATTCTAGACAATAGAAATGTTTGTGAAAAGTCAGCACAATCTTGTTATTGACCTGAAGAAGATGAATGTCATGAACTACATCAGAGCAGAAAAACGGGATAGTCAGCAGAATATTTTGCTGCCATGTTCCATTGTCTGGAAACATGCTATATAAATCTGTGTTGATGGCTAAAGCAGGATAAAACTTAGCAAAAAAAAATACTAGCGTTCTCTTCGGGGAACTGGAAACACAAAGTTGCTCCAGAATAACCAAGTTAATCAAAGTCTAATATGGAGTTACTGCATATCCCTAGATCATTTGGTGACATCTGAAATGCAAAGAGTGCCCCACCACACACCAGGTCACGTTTTCTTTCTTCTAACACAAATTTGCTCATAGAATCTCACCTCTGTCTTTATCTTGCAAACATGTGCATTTTCTGACAAATTTAGTAAACATTATTGTCTTAAAGTGGGAGATGGGGTGTTAAAAATCTCTCAGTGGGAGAGCCTGTGTTTAAAGCCACAATAGAGTCATTTAATTCTCTTTGTTTTTTGTTTTGTTTTTTTTTTGTGTTGCCTAAAGGATCTTATTCTATTGCTACTAATGCACCATTATTTTTCTTTAAAAGCCTCAGACAACATCCCATATCATCCTCTCTGCCCCATTTTCAGTTTTGTCCTGAAATTTTGGTTCTCTTTGTCTTTCACCACAGTTTCTTCAGATAACAGATTCTGATTCATACTTCTCCTCTTCTCCTATGATTAAAGTCCTGCCCCTGAGCTCTAGATCATGTGGCTTCATTTTTCTTGATGCCAGACACCCTGAGAGTATATCTAGACAACTGAGTAAATCACACAAGTCACTACTTACTGGTCCAATAGGTATCACTAATTCTTAGTATTGAATAATCTTGGCATTAGCCCCTGGTTCTAAACTTTCCATGGTTCACCAATTTTTGGATCTTTCTCATTTGCTGCTCCATTCAGAGTCACATAAAGTCTATATTTTTTCTGAGATCCAAATAAACATCCTAAAATGTTATTGTGAATTATTGTCACGGAAGAGGTCAAAGAGTGAAAATTTTATTATTATTATATTAATGGTTTCCATGCTATGAAAACCACTTGATACTACGCAGTATGTATTATAGAAAATGTTAATCTCTGTTGTGAAAAATCCTTAATTTTATTTATAGCTGATCATTGTTTCCATAATCTTCTCTTTAAAAAACATAGATTAAGACAAAATTATGTATTTTAAAGTTAGCAAATAATGAGAACATTCTTCTGATATAAGGTCACAGCCTATATCTTATTTTTATTTGTCTTTATATGTATATAATATGTAAAAGTAAATAGTAGATTCATTAACTATGTCATACACTATATACACATAATTCTTACTATCACTGTTCTTGGCAAAGACATGTTTACCCCCACCCCATAAAGAAAAGTAAATGAATTTATATAGAAGTATTGTAGCACTACTGTTTAGATCTCCTAATTTGGCTTTGGTTTTTACAATGCTTCACTGGAGGTATCCTCTTTATTTACTTGAGGCTATCAGGCATAAAAAGGCATTATTTAATTAAATGGAGTTCAATATTAAAGTTGATTTACTCTAGTGTGAGAATATTAAAAGTATCAAAACATAATAAAAGTCTGAATTAAGAGCTAACTTTCTGGGGCCGGGCGGTGGCGCTGGAGGTAAGGTGCCTGCCTTGCCTGCGCTAGCCTAGGACGGACCGCGGTTCGATCCCCCGGCGTCCCATATGGTCCCCCAAGCCAGGAGCGACTTCTGAGCGCATAGCCAGGAGTAACCCCTGAGCGTCACCGGGTGTGGCCCAAAAACCAAAAAAAAAAAAAAAAAAAAAAAAAAAAAAAAAAAAAAAAAAGAGCTAACTTTCTTTTTTTTTCCATTTACTTCCCATATTTCCTCTTTTCTTTCATCTGGTATACATATTTTCCTTTTTTATTTTTCAGTCAATACCCATATAAACAATTGCATTTGTATATTAAGAGTGTGATGAAAATTATTTTTCTTCTCTTATTTTACTCAACTCATTTTTTGCTTGCATGACTGCCTTCGCCCATGAAAAATACATTAGAATTTTAGGATAAAATTAAAAATATATATTTTATATACTTGAATGGAATGATTGCCATTTTTTTTTACTATTCAGAACACATTTAGTCATGACAGTAATAGTTAATGTATCACCACATCATTCTCAACTCTTGAAGGGGCACACTATATATGTATCTAAAATTAGAACCAGGAGAAAATGGAAAGACTGATGGACAATTACCAATTAATGCCAGCAGCTTTTTGCACACATGTGTATTTTTCATTTTATTTTTTGTAACCATCTGAAAGGTTTTTACAGTTTAGCAATCATTCCTAGTTGTGATCAACTTTATTGTACAAGCCCAACTGCTTAGAGCTTGGCCTGGTCATAAAGTATTACTCTCACCGACCTAGTCCACATGTTGCTGTGCTCAGGAATTTATGCAGTGTCAGGGATCAAATTCAGGGATCAAATCTGAGATGCATCACTATAGACAACCAAGCACTATCCACCTAACGATTTTTTTCATTTTTCTCTTCAAAATTGAATTCTTTCTCACTTTAAGGCTAAGAGATGGCTGGAATTGCAGAATTCTGCTTCTTTTTGAGCTAATTGTCCCTTACTATTAGAGAATAACTTTTACTAAAATGATGTTCTATTATTTCTTTAGTTAAGTAAGTGAACAAACTTTCCTGGAGACAGTAGATTTATGGGTAGTGTTTGGAAAGCTTTAAAAGAGAAAATTCTCAAATATCTGTCCAGTATGATATTTTGTAAGCTTCTACAAATATAATTGTAGGAATGATATAGGAATGTTCTAAACATGTCATTTAAAATTATTTATCTTGTATCTGAGTATCTCTATCTTTAATGCATCTTTCTACTTATAAACCTGAATGAAACTTAACCCTTAAAGAAATTTTATGTCACATTGAATTGCTAATTTTATCTTTACTTTCATAAAATATGACTTATATATTTTATATAATGATGGTCTGTCTTTGCAAATTTTTGAGTCTTGAATTTTCTTAAATTTTTTATATATGTATTTTTGAAATATAGAATATAAAGTACAATACATATAATTTACTAATTATATGTATTAATTTTTGCCTTCAATTTTGGCAACAGAACACTATACATATATCCTCTGTAGGGAAAACACAACTTTCTGTTTTAAGTTCTTGTCTACATGTGATCAGTTACATTTACATAAATGTTCATATTGGAATTAATATTAGGGATCAAAGATACAATCATTACATATTGTTTAATCTGAAAATTTAGCTACTTACAATGTCATGAAAATTAATTTAATATAATACAGTCCAGTGGCACTTAATAAAATGGTGAGTTCCTAACTTTTTTTATATTTTTGTAACAATTTCAAGAAAGCTTATTCTTCTACCTAGAATAAACAAAGCACTTGGCATTAATATACTTTCTCTTGTCTTTTTTTTTTATCTTTCTTGTCATTATATTCAAAACAGTACACCTACACTCACACAAACCCTCATGTGGATACACAGACATACTGTGTTTTTTTTTCAAATCTGCTTCAAAATAATTCTGAATACTTGAGTATCTGCACCAAAGTCATGTAGAGTGCTGTTAAAAAAGCCAAATTAAATTGTATGTTCTCAGATTGTCAGAGAACAAGAAGTGCCGATAGAATAAAACTAGTTTTCCTCCATTGACACAAATACCATGTCTCAGTGAAATGAATTCCATGTTTGTTCTATGAGAGCTGACAAAGACAGTTTTTGAATGTGCAGATTTTATTTTTCTACCAAGATAAATATTTTCTTTAGTTTAAAATATATGTTATTTTCTGGCACTGTCAATGCATTTCTTAGTGGACTCTGTCTAAGATAGTAAGCTGATGAAAATGTGTTTCAATTTGGTTTTGAGAAAGAAATATTAAAAATCTTGAAATTACTTTATTGACTTTGAAAATGTGTACCTCAAATATTTTAATTATTTAAAATGATCCATTTTAGTATTTTCCTTACCTTACAATTTATGTAGTACAATTATAGATATCATACAGATATGTCATATATATCATATGTATATCATATGATATATCAATTTATATATATATAAATTTCTTTCCAAACATTAGTAGTAGTAGTAGTAGTAGTAGTAGTAGTAGTAGTAGTAGTAGTCAACATCTTTTTCAGATATGTCTTTACTTCAGAAAACCATACGCCCTGATAGTGCTCAAGGATACTCCTGAGTCTATACTCAGGTATCATTCCTAGTAGAACTCAGGAGGCCAGATGTAGTGCTGGGGATCAAACCTAGGTTCACTGTGTATTGGTACTATAGCTCTACTCTCTATTATCTCTCTAGCCAGTAATCAAATATTTCTTTTAGAATACTCAACAATAATCTTCATCTCAATTTCTGCTCAGTGTTATATGGAATTTAACTGTAGTCACGGCTCTTGTTAACCTTCACTCTCATTCTTGAATTTTTTTTTTTTTGCAAAACCCTGGGGCCACTGAGGTATAAACAAAAACAGGTATGTTAAATCCATATATAGATACTATATATCAAATAAAATATGTAACTTCCTATATTATATATTTAATATAGTATATCAATTATATATCATATAATCATATCATATATATAAATATATTATATGTTACATTATAAATACATTATAAATGTATAATATAGAGAGAGAATAAAATAAAATACTACATATATAATATTAGTTTTCAGTCTTCTTGAGATTCTCCTTTTTTAGGCAATGTCTATGGAGAATAGCATAGAGGAGGTAACACAAAATTATCTAAGATTAACTAGTAAAATTTTGGGAGTTTTTTTATAGTTATAACTAGATAATCCCATCCAGAAACAAATTTGTCATGAGTACAGATAGGCATTTTTTCATGCAGTTATATTTGTGGGATTTTGCCTACAAGAGGATAACCACAATTGTAGACCATAAAATACCATTACTTTTGCCCCTATTATAACCTAATTAGTAGAAATTAGGCATATACCAGAGAAATAAAGTGCCTAGATATTTAAAATTCTAAGTTATGCTATTTTACCTGCATGTACCTGACCCTAATTTAATCCCTCACACTGTCTGGTATGCTGCTGAGCACAGAATCTAGCCATGAGTATAGAGCCAGGTGAAAGTCCTTAACACCACCACTTGTTGTCCATAAGTTTAAAAAAAAAAAAGTGAAAATTGAGTTCCAAACTTTACTTGAAAATTATAGGAGAAAAGCAGAATTTCAATATTGGCTAGATAATTATTTAAGGTTTATTGAACATTTTTGTCATCCTTAAGTGATTTTGTTTTTTATTGAAAGCAAACTCCAAAGAGAACATTTTTGTATTGGATCTACTGTCCCAGTACTTGTGAGAGAAGTGGTGAAATTAATATGATGTACACAAATTAAATATTTTTCTTATAAGCAATATACTTAGGAAAATTATTAGATTAGAATTTGATGTTAGAAGCTAAGTAAGTTTTTTAAATAGCTAAGTTTCAATTAGAATTATATTAAATCATGGTATTAATATTTTAATTTTATGACTGTATTTTTTAATGTTTATTTTGCCAAGAGATTATACATTTATACTTCTATATTTACTTCTACCTTTGTTAATGTTCTGGTTTCTATTTCTATGTCTTTAACTATAACTTTAAAATTTGTTTCTTCAATAAGTGAGAGAAGTGCAAGGCCTGTTCGAATACAGGCTGGCGGGAGGAAGATGGAAAATGGCGGGCATGGCTAATGGAATGTTGCACTGGTAAAGAAAGTGTTCTTTATATAACTCATTCCCAACTACAATTATGTCTGTAAGGAAGGTGCTTAAATAAAAATATTATTAAAAAATAAAAATAAATAAATAAAATTTGTTTTAATAGAGATATTTAACTATATTTAAATGGAACAATATTTTAATTATTATCTTATTTAGTTCATTTATCTAAAGTTATCATATGTCATATGCATTATTTATTTGTTTTCCAGACATTATTGTCTTTTTTTATTTCTATATAAATACCATATATACAATCACAATATTACCAAAATAAAATTAGCAATTTTATTTCTACTATTAGGTCATCCTTCAAATCAAATTTGATTAATAGTGGTACATTTTTTAGACCAGTTATAAGTAAAATTTAGCTTTAAAATTTCTGATTATTCTAGGTTAGATTAATAATTTTATTTTAAGTAAAATTATTTATCTGAATATTCATAATTATTACCATCGTATAGATCATAATTGCCCGAATTTATTTTTTTCGAAATTAATTTTTTACATTTTGATGCTTATATACTTATTGTTCCTTATCTTAACACTTTTTCCTTTCTGATTTTTTATATTTTAATAAATTTACAAAATAACTTTTTATTAATCTTCCATATATTTGCTACCCCTTTATTTATTTTTATATATTTTTCAATCTTTTCACTTTTATATTACACTAATATATCTTATTTCTAATATAAATGTTTTAAAATATTTTTTTTCTTTTCATTTTGTTCAGTGCTTCAGTTCAGTTTTTTCTCGTCTACTGGTTCAAACAAGGCTAATCCTTCAATTTGTCAGTAAGTTATGACTAGTTCAATAAATTATTCAATATTCTAGTTATAGTTCTTTATCTGCTTCCTTTCCTTTTGTACTTCTTTAACTGGAATTGCATTTTCAGCATTATATGATATTTTGCCCCAGGAAAAATGAACTTGGCAGATATATTTACATAGTTTCATATTTCATCTATCTTATTATCTTATTTTCTTTCTCCTTTTTATTTAATTACTTAAGTCTTAAAACTAAATATTTTAATTAGTTTTCATAATATTCTCATATTTTGATAAAACTATTTCCCTTTATGTTCTCAATTTTTAAAAATCTATTTTATGTGATCAGCATTATATTTTTAATATATACTGCCAGTGTTTTAGATAGTTCTGTTTGTTTTTTGTTTTTGTTTTTTCTGTTTTGTTTTTGTTTTGGGGGTTCTGGGTCACACCCGGCTGTGCTCAGGGGTTACTCCTGGCTATCTGCTCAGAAATAGCTCCTGGCAGGCATGGGGGACCATATGGGATGCCGGGATTTGAACAAACCACTTTAGGTCCTGGGTCAGCTGCTTGCAAGGCAAACACCGCTGTGCTATCTCTCCGGCACCAATAGTTCTGTTTTTTTAATGCTATTAATAGTGTTCATGATAATTTGTAATCATGTAGGTATAATCAGATATAATCTTGTATCTGATTTTTATTTGAAAATGTGGGGGGTGAGTGTGTGTGTGTGTGTCTGTCTGTCTGTCTGTCTGTCTGCCTGCCTGCCTGTCCATATAGGCTGTGCTTATGGATCATTCCTGTTTCCTGCGTTCAGTTATTAGTCCTGGAGAGATAGTTCTGAAGATCATATATGCTTCCAGGGATTGAACTATGGTCAGCATCATGCTTGGCAGGAAGTTTATCCTTATACTATCTCTCAGCCAATATCTGATAATTTAACATGTTTTTAAAGATTCAGAAGAATAAATCTATCCAGGAAATGTTTTGTGGATTTATTATTTTGTTGTTGTTGTTTTGTTTTCTGAAACTAGAATAAATTATGAACCAAATTCCCAATTTCTTAGAGCAAAATTTCTCTGAGAGAAAGAGACTGAGAAAGTCTCCTGGATGTTATTTGCCTTTTAAGGTCTTGTTTTCTGTCTTTAGAGCCATTATAAACAAGCTAAGGCTGCCAGCAAACAAGCCTATGGCTTAATAAGATCAGTACCAATAAACTAGGGGTTTCCATTTTCCTTTTAACATACCATTCTCATTTCTAGTTTATTCTCCTTAGGCCTCTGGTCATTTATAAGATCCTATTGTGAGCTCAGCTACAACTTAGAAAGCTTGTATTTTATATTTAATTCAGCATGCCTAGGTGTGCTTTGTCAGTTGTTTCTTCCAGTTATTTAGATAACTTTGCTACTAGAAACAAAAGCCTTTGCTCTGACATGTAAATGTGGTGTTTATAGCTGTGCTAGACTTTAACAAGGTTGAGCCAATTTTTTTCTTATTATTATGTTGTTGTTTCAAGTCTTAACTTCTTCAAAACTAGCAAGCATGAAAAAAGTTTTAAAAATTAGTAGAAATTTAACACAACAGGAACAGACTATGCTGGTGAAAAACATACATTTTGGAGCAAATCTCCTGGGCTTGATTTCTGGCTGTATTATTTCTAAAATGCATAAGTACTCCACTTAGCTAAAAATTCTTATCGACAAAGTGGGCACATGCATGTCAGCAGGTAGTTTTGTGGAAGGCTGTGATACTGAAAAAATGAGTAAAACAGTGCTGGTATGTCAAAATGATCTGTGAATAGTCTATTATTAATGATATTTATTGTCTGCTTCAATGCAGTTCGAACTTATTTAACCAATATAATATAACAAAGATGTTCTTGATAATTTTTAACCTGAATTTAACTCACTTCCTTTATAAGCAATTCAAGACACAGCTTACATTGTCTTATGATGACAATAGCTTAAAAGAACTGGTTCCTTTTTGTCTTTTCATTATCCAGGTAAATTTTGTGAGTCTAGAAATAGGCATGCAGAAAGGGAAATGTTCAAGAGATTTTTATACTAACAAACTTAGAAACAATTATAGCCTCATATATTTTGCATTGGCTAATTAATTTGCAATATACAAACAAGTAAAATGTCATTACATGGTGTATAAAATGTGGAAAAGCAGTTAAAGATAGGATATCAATTTGAGGTACAAAATTTGTTTGTTCTTGTTTACTAAATACTTTTTTATTGGTAAAAATTCAAGTACTTAGGCCAGAAAGAAAACTTTATTTCCTACAGTTAGTGGCTAATATTAAAAAAATAACAAGTATGCTTTCAGTTATAAGTTGTTTACTAGAAAACTAATAAGACTACTCCTACTTCTTAATATATAAATCTGTGTATTGTATCATTTAGAAAATTAGATGTTGTAATAATTATTAATCATATTAGGTGTTAGACCATCATCTACTTAATCAGAATCAGAAAATGACCTAAAAACTTAACAATAATTATAATACTCAACAAAAATGAAAAATTACTGTACATGTACATGGTGACCTGTTATTTTTAACACTTTTTGGGGGGTTATTTTGTTTACTTTGCACCACACCCAGCAGTGCTAAGGCCTTACTCTTGCCTCTGTTCTTAGAATTAACTCTTGACAGTGCTTGGAGGACATAAATGTTGGCAAAGATCGAATCCGATTGATTTGTTCAAGTCAAGACACATAACAGCTGTACTATCTCTTCTACCCCCTTAAATTATTTATGATATTTTTAGTCTATTACTGAAAAAGTTTTATGTGGCTTATTAACTACATGTAATTTATATTAGAAAGGAAATGTTATGGTTGTCCCAAAATAGTCCACAATACTTTTGGTATGGGGGATAAACTCCATGACACTCAGGAGTTACTCCTGGTTCTCTGCTCAGAAATCACTACTGGATGTTGTAGGAAAATCCTGGGTCAGTTGAGTGTAAGGCATATTTAATCTCTGCTGTGCTATTCTTCTGACCCCAAAATATTTATTATAAATTAAAATACATTTAGCAATCACGGGTCAGAATGATAATAGAGCCAGTAGGGTGCTGCTTTGCATGCAGCTGATACAGGTTCAACATGGCATTTCATCCCTGAGCACCTCAAGGAGTAATTTATGAATACAGAGTCAGAATTAAATCTTAAGTGTTGCCCAATATAAAACAAAACAAAAATAAGTACATTTAGCATTTTTAAATCTAACCCTTCTTCCAAATATATTTGCCTGTAATAAAATAATCTGTTTTCAAAGTTATACTGAAGTCTGTTCACTGGTAGATAGAATACAGTATGTATATTCTAAATGTGGTTTAATAAAAATGTTTACTTTTAAAATAGAATTTTTGGAATTTGAATATTATTATCTATTGCACATGTTTGCACAGAAAATATCAATACCACTTTCAAACAAATAATTTTAACTTCCACTATATTTCAGTAACATTTTGTGTTGAATATGTTATATTCACAGTTCTATTATAAAGAAATTCTAATTTTTAGTAATCTGAACCTATCATTCAATACTTTATACATGCTTTCAAGAAAGCTAGTTTTCATTAAGATTATTACTTACTAGATGCTATCTTTATTTTATGGCGAAATTAGCAGTGGCTCTGAGGAGTTGTATTACTTGAAAATATGTTTTCTCGGGGCCGGGTAGGTGGCGCTGGAGGTAAGGTGCCTGCCTTGCAAGCGCTAGCCAAGGAAGGACCGCGGTTCGATCCCCTGGCGTCCCATATGGTCCCCCCAAGCCAGGGGCGATTTCTGAGCACATAGCCAGGAGTAACCCCTGAGCGTCAAAAAAAGAAAATATGTTTTCTCGAAAACATAAGGTCCAATTCAGACAAATACCAAAGTCTATATTATTAAGCAATTGATGATTATATATATTTACCAGAATATCTGGACAAGTAATTAAATCCTCGTGAAGATATAAGATACTTATCATGATATTATGAGGGAAAATTTTGGAACAATTTATTCATGAAACACTAATGGTAAATAGTATTATAAATCATTGGGCCTTAAATTAAAAAACAAGTGTAATAGTTAAATGTATCTCTATAAGAGAAAATCAAATTAAGCATGATTAAACAAAAGAAACACCTGTATTCGTAAAATTCTAGAGAATATTATGTAAATTCTATTCACACAATCCTTAGAACCCACAATCATTTTAATTTGGCATCCATGCATTTTAGGTTGTAGTCCTCATCACAAAGCTTCAAAGTAGTAGCTATTAATTCAGGCAAGATGATGTAATATCAGTTGAAGTAGGCAAAAATATGAAGAAAGCTAAATAGTGACAATTGGTCACTGAAATTTTTATCAAATGATCTTCAATTAATCTGTTATTGAGAAACTAATTATCACTTGCTACTTTTCCAATAAATTGTGTGTTCAGTTACATATTGTAATGTTCTTTTGCAATAGCAGAAAATGTGAAAATAATCCCCACTCTGGTATAATCAACTTTCTTTACCAAATGAGTCAAAGTAGTAACACAGCAAAGTCTCTCTACTAAATATTTATTAAGTATTAAGCAAATAGGAAATTGAACCATTGATTGATTTTAGCCACAGCAAGTTTTTCATATTAAACTCCTGATTTCCTCTTATATGTTGGTTATATTACTGGTTTTCACAGTTTAAATAAGTTGTTGGTGAAATGCATGGAATATGTCTACTGCCTCCAATTATTTTTTTCATTTAATTTTTTTGTTTAATTAAAGGACTTTTATTTGCACATAATATTTAAATGTCAATTTTCCTTCCATCAAAGTAACCATACTCTATTCTCCCTCTGTACCCACCCCCACCTGGCACCTTGACAGGCACATTACAAAGTCCAGTGGTTGCAGTGTAGATCATATATATCATATATATATAATAATTTTTATTTTGACCAAAGTGGTTTACATATCTTTCACAGTAATATTTTAAGTACATATTGATATTGAATCAGGGGAATTCCCACCACCAAAGTTGTACTCCCACCACCTCCAATTTTTGCATGTAAAGCTAGCTCTTGTTGACAATAATATTTTAGGTACATGTTTAACTTAATATCAAAGGGATTCCCATCACCGAATTGTTCTCCCTACACCTCCATTCCCAATCCTACCTCCCACATCTTCCTCCCTCATCCCCGTGGCTGCAAGAATACATGGTCTTCTTGAGATAAAAACATGGCAGAGCACATAAAGAAAGAAAAGAAAGGAAGAAAATAAATGTATAAATATAAATGGAGATATAAACTTCAATAACCTCACCAAAACAAAGAAATCGACAAAAACTAGATGGACAAATAAAATAAAAGAAGAATAATTGTTTTGTGCCTTTTTTCCCCCTCCTGCACAGGCACATTAAATATTGGGGTCATTCGAAATTGAATTTTCTTGGCCTAAGAGCTACAGGGTTTCTCCACCCTTGGAGTACATTGTCATGGGATTAATTATAGACTCCTTACAGGTTCATTTACTCTCCCCTTGGTGCTTTCGCGCTGTTTGGGAGACTTCTGCTCCGTCCTGGGTGATAAAATCAGACCTCTATATCTAAAGATCTCGGTATCTACACAAGTCAAAGAGTGGGACTTATGATGAAGTCTCTATTTGTGGTTCTAGAAGTTCTGCTCCCTCAGTGTCATTTTAATCGGTCTTCTATGGTTGGTGGTCTTGGTGTTTGTGTTGATCCTAGGATGCTTCCAGAAGACCCATTCCATTGCAATTGTCTCAGACAGACCTTTGGAACTGGAGATCATGGTTGTTGTGCAGGCCATAGCTCAAACTCTAGACTAGGGCTTTTTTATTGGTCCCAGGATACATACAGTCTGGTCATGGTTCTATCAGCCAGACATCTGTAGATTGCAATCTTGGCTTTTTGGACAGACCAAAGGGTGACAAGTCTTCTGATTTTGTCTTATCGTTAGCTGGTGGGGTAGGATAACCTGCTCTTCGCTCAAGTTGTTCCCATTTTCCTCATTGTCAGGATATCATATTAGAGCTGGCACTTGATGGTGTCCCAGCAGTATTAAGAATGTCCCAGACGGGATTTGTTTTCTGTAGCTGTTGTGAAGAGCTGTGTCATTTCTTGGGACATTCTCGTAGTGCAAGCCGGGTATGGTATCTCGTGTGACTGAGCCCCAAGATACCATCATATTTTGTCCATCCTTTGTATCCAATAATGCCTGTGGACAGAAAATCTGAGAGGTTATTTTAAATATGGTAAGATTAAGGCATTAAAACATATTGTTATGAGATGTTTCCTTTGGAGTCAGTGATATCCCATGCTATTCTTTACCTGTATTTCTGTAGATCCCTCAGGGGATATTATGGGTCTTTTTGGTAGAAGGCTGATTACATACCTCTTCTCTCTATGCTGCTGTTTCTGCTGTTGTTGGTTTCTTTATGGTATAATGTTTAGTCAAGAGTTTGTGTTATTATCCTTTAATGTGTTTTAGGCACTACTTCCTGGTATTTGTTGACTGTTACAGTGTTTGTAGTTTCTACCCTGTTAAACCCTGTTATTTGATTGTTGAATATTAGTTGTATATAAGGTGTATGTTCTAGGTGCTTTAGAATAGTGCTATCATTCTGTATTTCTCTTTCATCTTCTGACTTACTTCATTTAACATAATATGTTCTATATCCATCCACGTTGCAGCAAAGTCTGTGATTGTATCATTTTTGACTGCCATGTAGTATTCCATTGTGTATAGATACTACATCTTAATGATCCATTCATCTGTTGGACATCAAGGTTGGTTCCAAGACTTGGCTATTATACTAAGTGCTGCTATAATTAGAGGGGTGCACACGTATTTTGGGATGAACGTTCTTCTGACTTGGGGTAGATACCTAGGAGAGCAATTGCTGTTTCAAATGGCAGCTCAATTCTCAGTTCCTTGAGCACTCTCCAGACTGTTCTCCATAGTGGTTGGACTAGGGGGCATTCCCACCAGCAGTGGATGAGAGTGCCTTTCATACCGCATCGCTGCCAACAGAGGTTGTTCCCATTATTTTTGATGTGAGCCATCCTCACTGGTGTAAGGTGGTATCTCATTGTTGTCTTGATTTGGATCTCCCTGATGATGAGTGAAGGTGAGCATGTTTTCATGTGTTTATTGTCCATCTTTCTGTCTTCTTCAGAGCAGTGTCTATTCATTTCGTCTTTCCATTTTTTTTGACATTATTTTGTTTTCGGGATCTCAGCTTTCTGAATGCTTTGTATATTCTGGATATCAGCCCTTTATCTGATATGTTGAGTGAAAAGATTTTTTTCCCAGTTAACTGTCTTCTTGTGTTAGTGAGGGTTTCTTTTGCCATGCAGAAGCTTTTTAGTTTGATGTAGTCCCATTTGTTTATGTTTGACCCTAAGGTTCTTGCCATTGTTGCTCCATCCTTGAAGACTTTTTTGATATATAGGTCTTTGAGTGTTCTGCCTATTTTATTCTCAATAAACTTTATAGATTTGGGTCTGATTTCAAGGTCTTTGAGCCATTTTGAGTTGACTTTTGTATAAGGAGTGAGGTATGGATCAATTTTCAATTTCTTACATGTGGTTTTTCCAGTTGTACCAACACCATTTGTTGAAGAGACTTTCCTTGTTCCATTTCAAGAACTTGGCTCTTTTGTCAAATATTAGTTGACTGTATACCTGGGAGTTTATGCCTGGAAATTCTGTTCTAACCCAGTAGTCTGAGGTCCTGTCTCTGTTCCAGTACCATGCTGTTTTGATCACTATGGCTTTATAATATAGTTTCAAGTTAGGTAAAGAGATGCCACCCAGCTTCTTGTTTTTCAACATGTGTTTGACTATCCTGGGTATTTTGTGATTCCAGATGAATTTTATTATTGATTGTTCTAATTCTTTAAAGAATGATGTCTGAATTTGGATTGATATTGCATTAAATCTATATAGTAGTTTGGGTAGGACAGTCATTTTGACTATGTTGATTCTATCTACCCATGAGCATAGGATGTTCTTCCATTTCCTTAGATCCTCTTCAATTTTTTTCTGGAGTGTTTTTTTTTTTTTTTTGGTTTTTGGGCCACACCCATTTGACGCTCAGGGGTTACTCCTGGCTATGTGCTCAGAAATCGCCCCTGGCTTGGGGGGGCCATATGGGACGCCGGGGGATCGAACCGCGGTCCTTCCTTGGCTAGAGCTTGCAAGGCAGACACCTTACCTCCAGCGCCACCTACCCGGCCCCTTCTGGAGTGTTTTAAAGTTTCCCTGATATAGGTCCTTCACTTCCCTTGTATGATTGATTCCTAGGTACTTTATGTTTTTTGATACTATTTTGAATGGAGTTGTATTTTTTATCTCTCTCTCCTCAACTATGTTATTTGTATAGAGAAACGCTAATTTTGTGCATTGACTTTGTAACCAGCCACTTTGCTGTATTGGTTAATTGTTTCTAGGAACTTTACTGTGGAGTCTTTAGGGTTTTCAATGTATACCATCATATCATCTGCAAAAAAGAGATAGTTTGAGTTCCTCTTTCCCAATTTGGATTCCTTTGATTCCCATCTCTTGTCGGATTGCTATTGCTAGGACTTCTAATATTATGTTGAATAAGAGTGGAGAGAGTGGACAGCCTTGCCTAGTTCCTGACTTTAGTGAAAATGCTTCTAGTTTTTCACCATTAAGGATAATGTTGGCTGTGGGCTTTTCATAAATAGATGTAACTACCTTGAGGAAGGTTTCTTCTAACCCTATTTTGCTGAGTGTTTTCAACATGAAAGGATGTTGGATTTTGTCAAACGCCTTCTCTGCATCGACTGATATGATCATGTGCCATTTGTCTTTCTTGTTGTTGATGCGATGTATGATGTTGATTGATTTGTGTATGTTGAACCAACCTTGCATTCCTGGGATAAAGCCCACTTGGTCATGATATATGATCTTTTTGATAAAGTGCTGAATTCGGTTTGCTAAAATTTTGTTGAGAATCTTTGCATCTATGTTCAGTAGTGAGATTGGTCTGTAGTTTTCTTTCTTGGTGGTGTCCTTGCCATCTTTGAGAATGAGTGTGATATTAGCCTCATAAAAGGAGTTGGGAAGGATTCCTGTTTCTTCGATGGTTTGGAAGAGCCTGTGGAAAAGTGGTAGTAAGTCTTCTCGGAATGCTTGATAGAATTCACCTGTAAATCCATCTGGACCTGGGCTTTTATTCTTAGGGAGTTTCTTAATTACATCTTCAATTTTCTATGAAGTGATTGGTCTGTTTAGGCTTTCTAGGTCTTCCTTATCCAGTCTCAGAAGATGGTATTTTTCCAGGAATCTGTCGATTTCTACTGGGTTCTCTAGCCTAGCTGAGTATAGTTGTTCATAGTATGATCTCATGATATGTTGTATTTCTTGGGGTTCTGTTGTAATCTCTCCCCTTTCATTTATGGTCCTACTTAGATTTGGGTGTTTTCCCTCTTTTTTTGGTGAGTTTTGCCAGTGGTTTGTCTATCTTGTTTATTTTTTCAAAAAACCAACTCTTGGTCTCATTGATTTTTTTTATTGTTTTCTTAGTTTCTATGTTGTTTATTTCTGCTCTGGTTTTTATTATTTCTTGCCTTCTGGTTATGGTTGGATTTCTCTGTTGCTGTTGTTCCAATTCTTTGAAGTTATCCTTTAAACTGTTGGTTTTGTCATTTTCCTGTTTCTTGACATAGGCCTGTATTGCTATGTGTTTCCCCCTAATTACTGCTTTTTCTGTGTCCCACAAATTTTGACAAGTTGTCTCTTCATATCATTTGTCACAAGGAATTTTTTTATTTCTTCCTTGAGTTGCTCTTTGATCCAGCTGTTGTTGAGCAGCATGTTGTTTAATCTCCAGGTATTAGTTTTTCTCCATTGCTTCTTCTTGCAGTCAATTTTGACTTCTGTTGCATAATGATCTGATAGGGTGCTTCTAATAATCCTTACATTTGTATTCTTATATAGGTTAGTTTTGTATCCTAAGACATGGTCTATTCTGCCTCCAATTAATTTTACTTGATTTCATGGCACATTAAGTTTTAGAAGTTATTTTTCTTTGTTTTTAACTTCTTCCCTGCACTCAAAAATTAATGGTGGTGCTTATGGGGTTTTGTGGGATGCTGAAGATCAAGCCCTGTTGACAGCAAGCAAAGCAAGCACTTCATCCACTATACTATCATTCCAGCTTCAAGAATCAATTCTTTCAGTGGTAAAATAATCAGAATATTTTAGGAAATGTGATCTCATAGCAACATAAACACTACTTCATATATCATTGTTCCTAATACTTATTGCATCTTATAACCATAGCTTTTTAACTTTCTTTATTCCCTAGAGTAGATAGTTGGGGAAATAAGCCAATGGATATTGGAGACTGATCTATGAACATACTAGATATAATGTTTCTTTGTGATCCTAAAAATTCCCTATATGTTAACATAAGTTTTATATAAAACTAATGAAATTTAATTTTCAATCTTATTACAAACACAATAATTATTATTATCTGGATTTTTTTACCTAATATATATATGAACATATATAGTATATATGTCAATTAGATTGAGTATTTTGACATAGCAAATTATGTGTATGTTCAAAATAAAAACACATTTTCCTCTTACATTAGTATCTAAAGAAAAAAGGATACAAGTCATGGTATTTTAAGGAGAGAAATGTGCAATGTGAAAATTATATATATATATATATATATATGTATATATTTATTTATGTATATTTGTTATTTGTATTATTTTTTCTGAGGGGACTATACTTTATAGGGTTTACTCCTAGTTCTGCACTCAGGGATCACTTCTTACAGTGGTTGGGGACCATATGGAATGCCAATGATCAAAAAGAGGTCTGCCACATGCAAGGCAAATGTACCTGCTGTATGTGTATGTGTATACACTCACACAAACATACTTTGTCTTTACTGGTTCTCAGTTTGTTAAGTAACAACAAATATTACTATTCTTTTCTTAACTCTGGGAGTTTCTCTGTAATAATGACCTTGACTGTTGATTTTTCCTGGAGATTTTTTCCTGAGTTTCAGGGAATCCAATGATTCTTAAGTTGCTTCTGTTGAGTTTGTCAAGGACTTCTATTTTAATCTATTGACATGCTATGAGTATTTTTTCCATTGTCTGATCATTTATTTAAGGCTCTTTTCCAATATCTTGTTGTATAAATTGTTATGAATCTCATCTTCCAGTTCACTGATTCTATCCTCAGCTGCTGTTCTCTGTTGTAGAGGCTTTCCATTGAGGTTTTCATTTTTTGTATACTGAGTTTATCAGTCCTTTTATTTCAGTTTGGAGTTTTATGATTTCTAGCATCATATCCTCTTGATTCTTATTTGTGGTCTGTTCAGCTCCATCTAAGCTTTCTTTGAGTTCAATGAATATCCTTCATATTTCTTCTCTAAATTCATTAATTGAGAGGCTAACTAGGTGATTGGCACTTTCTGGGTAATCAGAGATGTCATCTTCATTCTCTGTGTATTGTGTTGGCCTGCATTGTTTCCCCATTGTCATGCTTCTAGTGTGTTTTTTTTCTATTTGTTATGGTGAGATTCATTGGCTAATGGTTCATTGAACCATCATGGGTGGAGACAGACTACCTTGATGATGTGCCTTAGGAGATGTTTTTCACGAGGCCCTTTCACAGCTGCCATACACAGGAAAACAGGAAGAGAAAATTAAGCAGATGCAAAGCAGTGGTTTTTTTTTTACTATTATTTTCTTTAGAGGCGTTGAGTTTTTTTTTCCTTTTTTAGGAGAATTCACAAGGCTCTTTGCTCAGGGATAATTTCTAGTGCACTCTGTGCTGAGAATCAAATCCAGATCTGATGCATGCAACACAAACACTCTATCACCTATATTGTAACTACAAGCCCATAAGACTATTTTTTGAGGAGGGGCCCACACCTCGTGACACTCAAGGGTTACTCCTGACTATGTGTTCAGAAATCACTCCCAGCTTGGGGGAACCTTATGGGATGCCCGGGTATGGAACTATGATTTGATCTGGGTTAGCCACAGTAAGAACAGGTGGGCACATACTAACCTCATATTTACAGACACTGATGGAGATGCCAGGCCAATTAGGCCTTATGCTATACTTTAACTATGCCTTAAGGCCTATATTCATTGGTGTAGGTCAGGCTGGAGCCTACCAACATTCCCAGAAGAAAAGAGACATCCAGGAGGCACTGAAACTGATACTGATAGATGCCTATGGTGCTCCCATAAACACTTAACCTACGTCTGCTCTTCCACATCCGGGCCTGGTGGACATGCCTTGTCTAAGGTGGCCTTGATCTATCTGAATTATGTTACTTGTGTTATGCGAAATGTGTATCCTTTGCTATCTGTTTCCTGAGGCTAGGACCCCAATCTCAGGCCCAGACCTACATCTTGCTGGCCAGGAGTGGTTGGACCCCATCATGCTGGCTTAATAAAACATACATTGTGTCTTGCATTGTCTAGTGGTCTCTTTGGCCTATCACTGGGTTGTCAGCACTATCACAACACTGCATGCAAGGCAAATGTATCACTGTGCCATCGCTCTGACTTCTAGACTATCTTCTATTTTGAATTTAATTCTTTTTTTCTTTATTTTTACCCTCACCCCAATTTTTACCTCTTCTAAGGACATAGGGTGGAAAGTTTTCTGTCTTTTTTATTTTAATTTTGTTAATATCTTTATTTAAGCATCATCCTTTCAAATAAGTTTGTAGATGGCTTTCAGTCACAAAAAGTACATTTTAAAGTCCATGGGCAAAAGATTGTTCAGTATACAATTGTTATTTTTTGTTTCTGTTTTATAATTATAATGTTGTTCATAATTGAGTTTTGATCATAAAATGCACAATGCCCTTCACCATTACACATTTCTTGTCACCAGTTTCCCATTTCCCTCCCACAAGCCCTGCCCTCTAGGATGATAATTTCCTTTTCTTTTTCTCTTTTCTCTCTCTCTCTTTCATCTCTCCCTCTCCCTCTTTCAATTCACCAATCTCCTTTTTTCTTTTATTTAGACACTGTGCTTTGCAAATTGTTACTAAATGGGTATCATGCATATCCCTTGTCTTTGTTCTTAGGGATCCTTCTGAGCAGAGCTCAGCAGATCATAATGTGCTTATAGAAATTGAACCACAATAAGCTGTATCTGTACAACAATGGGAAACACTTGGATTAAACTGTAAATTACATATGAATATCTTTTGGAATATATTTTGTAAGATGTCTTTTAACATTAAATCTCTATTGCATTTGAAATTCACAGCTGTTTATTATGAAACTCACTAAAATTACTTTTTTATTTTAAAGACTTGGCATTCTGGACTTTGGGATTCTCTTTATATGTAGTCCAATTATAGTCATAACATATGTGTTAATATATATACACAAATATATGTATATATTTGGTAGTGACTGACTTCAAGAAAAAAACATATCATTGGATGCCCAGTGCAGAAGTTTGCTGGATCAGTATGTTTTTTTGTTATTATTTATTGGGGAGGTCACACCAGACACTGCTCAAGCATTACACCTGGCTCTGTGTTCAGGGCTCATTCCTGGAAGTACTAGGGGACCATATGAGATGCTGGGAATTGAACTCAAGTCGAGTGCTTTTAAGGAAAAGAGACTACCTGCTGTGCTATTGCTCTGACCCAAGGATCAAGCTAATTAAATTGTGTTTAAAAATAATACAAATGGGGGTTAAAGATGTAGTATAGGGAGAAGTCATTTGATTGGCACATGGCTCTCCTAGTATGATCCCAGTATTGAATCAACATTAGCAATTGGAGAAAATAAAATATATGCTGCTGTACCTCAGGATCTGAATCCAAAGAGAACATTAATATTCCAAAAATTTTACTGTAAGTACAAAGAGAAGTTGAAATTATGATGGAAAAAAACCTAATGACAAAAGTTCTGCAAGAAAAAAGGGCATTCATTCAGAATCTTTTTATTGAAAGATTTCAAGAAGTATTTAAGCAACTCTAAAATACAGTGCAGATGAGAAATTGAAATGGCTATTCTTTCAGAGAATTCATTTGAATTAAAAAACAGCTTAGTTGGATTGCATAAGAGCTTCCATGTTATTAAAAAAGCCGGCTCCCTGTGTGTGACACCAGGCGGGGAAAATCCGTGAAAGTACAACGGCCCAGTGGGGCCCAACTGTGAAAACCTGTGAGTGTGACATGTCTATGCCTGTCTACTGTCCTCTTGCGTGAAACTCTTGCGAGTGGGGCAAAAAGAGGCTCCAGCGGAGCACGGCCGCTCCGCTTCGCTACACGGCCATGCACTCTTTCTAAGGAAAGAACTCCATTGCAACAAGAAGGAAAAATCACACTAAGAACGGCTCTATATCACAGAAGCAAACATTTCTCCCCGGACTCTCTTCTCTGTTGCATGCTCGGGCGTAAGATTTGACCCAGTGTGAGGCTTCATCCACGGAGGACTCCCCTCCCTTAGAGGCAAGTCAGCACATCCAGAAAGGGAGGAGCCAGAGAAGTGTGCTGCCTGCATCATATAGACAATGAATACCACCACAACATGTAGAAAAACCCACAATACAAGTGTGACAATGGGGAAACAACGCAGGCCAGCCTCAGACATAGAGAATGAAGATGACAATTCTGAGGACCAGATAATGACCAACCAACTAATCAACCTCTCAGATAAGGACTTTAGACTAGCAATATGGAAGATGATCAACGGACTCCAAGAAACCATGGATCGAGTTGAACAGAACACTAATAAGAACCAAGAAAATATGAAGACAGAAATCACAAAACTCCAAACTGAAATAACATGTCAACTAACAGGACTGAAAAAGTCAGTAAACGAAGTGAATGACAAAATGGATAAGCTCTGGGACAGGGTATCAGAAGCTGAGAATAGACTTGGTGCTGTGGAAGATGAGATACATAACAATTCCAAACAGCAGGAGAGATTGGACAAAAAACTTAAAGCAAATGACCAGACAATGGAAAAATTAGTCAAAGAAGGGGAACAGATGAAAATAGAAGTCTATGATAAGATCAACAGAAACAACTTAAGAATCATTGGAGTCCCAGAGACCCAGGAAGAAACTTTCCAGGAAGAATCAAAGGTCAAGAACATCAGTAAAGAGAAACTTCCAGAGCTAAAGAATATATGTGATCAAATCCTGCATGCCCGAAGAGTACCAACCAAAAGAGACCCCAGAAAAACCACCCCAAGACACATCCTAGTCACAATGACAAATCCCACAGATAGAGACAGAATTCTGAAACCAGCAAGATCAAAAGGGGAAATCACGTTCAAGCAAGCTTCCCTGAGATTTACAGCAGACCTGTCACCAGAAACACTCAATGCCAGAAAGCAGTGGTGGGATATTGTGACAAGACTGAATGAAATGAATGCTTCACCCTGAATACTAGACCCAGCAAAACTCACTTTCCGGTTTGACAGAAGAATACATGGCTTCACAGACAAAAAAAAGCTCAGAAACTTCACAGACACAAAACCAGTCTTAAGAGAAAAACTGAAAGACCTAATCTAAGACAAGACTACCCAAAAGACACACCAAATTTTGAAATAAAGATGGCGTTAAATCCCAGGACAATTCTTTCTCTCAACGTCAATGGACTAAATGCACCAGTTAAGAGACACAGAGTGGCTAAATGGATCAAAAAACTCAATCCAACCTTCTGCTGCCTACAGGAAACGCACCTGAATAGTCAGAACAAACATAGACTCAAAATAAAAGGCTGGAGAAAAATTATTCAAGCAAACAACACCCATAAAAAAGCTGGAGTGGCCATACTAATATCAGATAATGCAAACTTTATACTCAGGAAGGTTGTAAGGGACAAAGACGGACATTTTATATTAATCAAGGGGTACGTAGAGCAGGAAGAATTCACTCTCCTAAACATATATGCACCGAATGAGGGGCCAGCAAAATATTTAATACAACTGTTGAAAATCTGAAAAATAATATCAACAACAACACAATAATTGTGGGGGACCTTAACACGGCTTTTTCAACACTGGATAGGTCAACCAGACTGAAACCCAACATGAATATACTAGACCTGAGAAGAGAAATGGAAGAAAGAGGCCTAGTGGATATATATAGGACATTCCATCCCCAGAAACCTGGATACACATTCTTCTCCAATGTACATGGGACATTCTCCAGGATAGACTACATGCTGGCACATAAAACATACCTCCATAAGATCAAGAGGATAGAAATTTTGCAGACTACCTTCGCTGACCACAAGGCTCTGAAATTATTTGTGAACTCCAAAGGGACTCAGAAGAAACACTTTAACACCTGGAAGTTAAACAGCCTCATGCTCAATAACCAGTGGGTCCGAGATGAAATCAAGGAGGAAATAAAAAGGTTCCTGGAAACAAATGACAATAAAGACACAAACTATCAGAACTTATGGGACACAGCAAAAGCAGTACTGAGAGGAAAATTTATAGCTTTGCAAGCACACATCAGGAAGGAAGAAGGAGCTTACCTGAGTAGCTTAATGACACAGCTAATAGAACTAGAAAATGCTCAACAAAAGGACCCAAGAATTGGAAGACAGAAGGAAATAACAAAGCTGAGAGCAGAAATCAATGAAGTGGAAACTCAAAAAAACAATCCGAAAGATCAACGAAAGCAGAAGTTGGTTCTTTGAAAAAATAAACAAGATTGATAGACCACAGGAAAACCTAACAAAGAAAGAGAGAGAGAGAAACTTGATAACTCATATCAGGAATGAAAAAGGAGAGATCACTAGTGATATGACAGAGATTCAAAGGGTAAGCAGAAACTACTTTGAAAAACTCTACGCCACTAAAAATGAGAACCTGGAAGAAATGGATAAATTCTTGGACTCTTATAATCTTCCACAGTTCAAGGAAGAGGATGTAGCATATCTAAACACCCCCATCACCATTGATGAAATTAAAACAGTAATCAAATGTCTGCCGAAAAACAAAAGCCCAGGTCCAGATGGATTCACTAATGAATTCTATCAAACTTTCCAAGAGGAACTACTGCCAATCTTGGCAAGACTCTTTCATGAAATTGAACAAACAGAAACACTTCCAAATAGCTTTTATGAAGCCAACATCACCTTGATACCTAAACCAGACAGAGACGCTACCAAAAAAGAAAATTACAGATCAATATCACTGATGAATGCAGATGCAAAAATCCTCAACGAAATCCTAGCAAATAGGATTCAATGCCTCGTTAAAAAGATCATCCACTACGATCAAGTAGGTTTCATCCCAGGAATACAAGGCTGGTTTAACATCCGTAAATCTATCAACATAATACACAACATCAATAACAAGAAAAATAAAAACCACATGATCATATCAATAGATGCACAGAAAGCATTTGATAAGGTCCAACACCCATTCTTGATCAAAACTCTCAGCAAGATGGGAATGGAGGGAACCTTTCTCAATATAGTGAAGGCCATCTACCACAAGCCAGTGGCAAATATTATCCTCAATGGAGAAAAAACTGAAAGCCTTCCCTCTAAATTCTGGCACAAGACAAGGCTGTCTTCTCTCACCACTCCTATTCAACATAGCACTGGAATTACTTGCTATAGCGATTAGGCAAGAAAAGGATATCAAGGGAATCCAGATAGGAAAGGAAGAAGTCAAGCTCTCACTGTTTGCAGATGACATGATACTCTACTTAGAAAACCCTAAAGACTATCCAAAAGCTTCTAGAAACAATAGACTCATATAGCAAGGTGGCAGGCTACAAAATTAACACACAAAAATCAATGGCCTTTCTATACACCAATAGTAATAAGGATGAAATGGACATTAAGAAAACAACCCCATTCACAATAGTGCCACACAAACTCAAATATCTTGGAATCAACTTGACTAAATATGTGAAGGACCTATACAAAGAAAACTATAAAACTCTGCTTCAAGAAATAAGAGAGGACACACGGAAATGGAAACGCATACCCTGCTCATGGATTGGCAGGATTAACATCATCAAAATGGCAATACTCCCCAAGGCATTATACAGATTTAATGCCATCCCTCTAAAGATACCCATGACATTCTTCAAAGAAGTGGATCAGACACTTTTGAAATTTATTTGGAACAATAAATACCCTCGAATAGCTAAAGCAATCATTGGGAAAAAGAATATGGGAGGAATTACTTTCCCCAACTTTAAACTGTACTACAAAGCAACTGTTATCAAAACAGCATGGTATTGGAATAAGGATAGGTCCTCAGATCAGTGGAATAGGCTTGAATACTCAGAAACTGTTCCCCAGACATACAACCACCTAATTTTTGATAAAGAAGCAGGAAATCCTAAATGGAGCAGGGAAAGCCTCTTCAACAAGTGGTGTTGCCACAATTGGATAGCCACTTGCAAAAAAATTGAACTTAGACCCCCCAGCTAACATCATGTACGAAGGTAAAATCCAAATGGATTAAAGACCTCGATATCAGCCCCCAAACCATAAGATATATAGAACAGCACATAGGCAAAACACTCCAGGACATTACAGGCATCTTCAAGGAGGAAACTGCACTCTCCAAGCAAGTGAAATCAGAGATTAACAGATGGGAATATATTAAGCTGAGAAGCTTCTGCACCTCAAAGGAAATAGTGCCCAGGATACAAGAGCCACCCACTGAGTGGGAGAAACTATTCACCCAATACCCCATCAGATTAGGGGGGCTAATCTCCAAAATATACAAGGCACTGACAGAACTTTACAAGAAAAAAACATCTAACCCCATCAAAAAATGGGGAGAAGAAATGAACAGACACTTTGACAAAGAAGAAATACACATGGCCAAAAGACACATGAATAAATGTTCCACATCACTAATCATCAGGGAGATGCAAATCAAAACAACGATGAGATACCACCTCACACCACAGAGAATGGCACACACCACAAAGAATGAGAATAAACAGTGTTGGCGGGGATGTGGAGAGAAAGGAACACTTATCCACTGCTGGTGGGAATGCCGGCTAGTTCAACCTTTATGGAAAGTGATATGGAGATTCCTCCAAAAACTGGAAATCGAGCTCCCATACGATCCAGCTATACCACTCCTAGGAATATACCCTAGGAACACAAAAAATACAATACAAAAACCCCTTCCTTACACCTATATTCATTGCAGCACTATTTACCATAGCAAGACTCTGGAAAACAACCAAGATGCTCTTCAACAGACGAATGGCTAAGAGAATTGTGGTACATATACACAATGGAATATTATGCAGCTGTCAGGAGAGATGAAGTCATGAAATTTTCCTATACATGGATGTACACGGAATCTATTATGCTGAGTGAAATAAGTCAGAGAGAGAGAGAAAAACGCAGAATGGTCTCACTCATCTATGGGTTTTAAGAAAAATGAAAGACATTCTTGCAATAATAATTTTCAGACACAAAAGAGAAAAGAGCTGAAGTTCCAGCTCACCTCCGGAAGCTCACCACAAAGAGTGTTGAGTTTAGTTAGGGAAATAACTACATTTTGAACTGTCCTAATAATGAGAATGTATGAGGAAAATGGAGAGCCTGTCTAGAGTACAGGCGGGGGTCGGGTGGGGCGAAGGGAGACTTGGGATATTGGTGATGGGAATGTTGCACTGGTGATGGGTGGTGTTCTTTACATGACTGAAACCCAAACACAATCATGTATGTAATTAATGTATTTAAATAAATTAAAAAATAAATAGATAAATAAATAGCTTCTATGTACATACACATGTTTAAGTTTTCAAATATTCATTTAAGGATGAATATCTATAAGATATATACTTAATATATCTAAGGTGCATATAGATAGAAATATAATACATAAGTATAATGTAAATGGTATAATTATAGGAGCTTATGTAAGGAATATTAATATATTATTTAAAATATATAAATTTTATAAATAAATGCAATGCTATTGTTTCTGATTATTAGTTAAAAATTATCAATAATACTAAAATATATAAGAATATATATTGACTTCATTTGTCTTATATAGTAGGAAAACATGATAAATTTAAAATGCAATAATAAACTAAACCATAAACTGAAGAGAATACTTACTAATGATGACAGAAGAAACAGAACAGTTTGGTAAAGACAATTAGTCATATGAATAAAGTGGACATTCTTGGGAAGTTTATTTTAAAACAAAACAAAAAATTTGAGGTAGACTCCAAACTTAGAGCTTGATATACATGTCTTACAGATAAGAGACAATGAGGATTCACCCAAGATATCAGCTTTGTTTATGGCAAAAGATGTGAGGCTTACATTCTGGATTTAAATTAAAGGCTTGTTCAATGATTTGTTAGAAATATTCAGTGAAAAACAGAGAACCACCTCAAATATTTGAACTTGAGTTCATGAAAACTAAGATTTCCCATTATATTGAAAAGAATGGACACTGGTGAAATTGGTTTGGGATAGAACATCAGTCATTTGTTCAATATTAAATAGAACATATTTTAGATGCCTGTTAAATATCCAAATGAAACATCAATAAGACAGGTTTAAGGTTCCTAGTGTTTCAGAATGACTGGAAAATTTATATATATATATATATATATATATATATATTTTTTTTTTTTACTTAAACACCTTGATTACATACATGATTGTGTTTGGGTTTCAGTCATGTAAAGAACACCACCCATCACCAGTGCAACATTCCCATTACCCAATGTCCCAAGTCTCCCTCCTCCACACCCGACCCCCTCCTGTACTCTAAACAGGCTCTCCATTTCCCTCATACATTCTCATTTTTAGGACAGTTCAAAATGTAGTTATTTCTCTTACTAAACTCATCACTCTTTGTGGTGAGCTTCCTGAGGTGAGCTGGAACTTCCAGCTATTTTCTCTTTTATGTCTGAAAATTATTATTGCAATAATGTCTTTCATTTTTTTTAAAACCCATAGATGAGTGAGACAATTCTGCGTTTTTCTATCTCTCTCTCTGACTTATTTCACTCAGCATAATAGATTCTGTGTATAGGAAAATTTCATGACTTCATCTCTCCTGACAGCTGTATAATATTCCAATATTTTAAATTTGCTAGAAACCAAAGAGGCTTAAAACTAAAGGTAGCTGTGCAGCAAAGAGTGAAAACAGTATTTATGTACAGAGCCCTAATTTACAATTAAGAGGAATTTAAGAAAGAGAATGTGAAAAGGGAGAATTGAAAGAAAAAAAAACCATCATGGACGTAAACAGAAAATTTCAATGATAAATACTGGAGTGATGGGACTTTGGTTATTTGTATTGTGTGGCAATACTTATAAAGGATTTAAAACATCAACATGTACTTTTGGGGTGTGACCCAAACAACTGAAACAGAACAAAACAAAAAAAGATTCCTCTAGGGCAGGGCCACAAAATGTTGTATGGAGGGCCGCAACTGGCCCGAGGGACGAGAGTTTGAGACCCCTAATTCCTGATATAGGCCATTGCACTGAATTGCCCAGTTGGTGGAAATTTTCCGGAAGGGTATTCAGTGCTTCTTGAGCAACCCCTTTATATATGTTTGCATGTGCATATACAGATATATACATATATTCATACATATATTTAAATAAATTTAAATTTTACTTTAGGGATTAAATATAAGTAGTAAAACAATTTAAAACATGTTGGAAACTAAAAAAGAGAAGCATATACTAAAAATTCTTGACTCTATATTTGATATGTAGAATTTTTGCGATTTTAATCTAAAAATAATTATTAAAATGTAACCATCAGCAAGACCAAGAATGATAAAAGATTTTCTATTATATTTGATTAAATATTAGTAAGTATACTTACAAAGTAGATGTATAGGCTCTATGCTTTCTATCCTAAGTACTCACTCTACAGTTGTTTATTGAAAACATCCATAAGTAATATGTAAGCCATTATGCTAGCTTAGTTCCAATAAAACTGTATTTACAATCAAAAAGGTTTTTGAGCATTATTTGGCCAGTAGTTCATGTTACCAACCAGGCAGGGCTTACTGCGGCGTGGTACACACAAATGACAATACAATGGAAAAATTTTTTGACAAGTAAAGGTTTCCTGAACTGAAGTATACTTGCCAGGAGAAAAAAGCTAAAGTTCAGTCTGTCTCCCTATTTTAGGCATTGAGGTGTGAGTGACGATAAGAAAGAGGGAAAATATGAGGAAAGATTGACCTGGATAAACTTCTCTGGTCTCATAAACCAGTGTTATAAAATGAAATAGCTGTGAAGGTCAGATTTCTTCTTAGAAACTCCACAGAAAAAATTCTACAAGTTTCATTTGCAGACTTTGGGTCCTACAAATGGTTCCCATAGTACTCAAGGTAATATAAGACCAGTGTTCAACACAAATGTAAGTCTAGTTTCACTTCCTGTGAAACAGCTAAATCTTCAGTTAGTAAATTCTGCCAGAGAAGAGAAACACAACAAAAACCTGACAATGTGGTTCTCTGAAACCCTGTTTTATTCACTTCAGACTGATTTTTCCAATGCTTAACTATATTAAACACTAGTCTTTAATTTCAAATACAAAAAATATAAAACAGTCAAATATTTGTTTTTATGCAGATCTCAAATATGTTACTCTGAAATAAGACATTTTTCTTTATTTGTATGTACTTTTTATTCATAATGAATTTGAAAGTATTTCTTTTGACAACCATTCTTGGCAAGGTTGTAAAAAAGAAAATACTTGTACACTATCAATGGAAATGCAAATTACTCCTATAATATTCTTGTAAAAATATCAAATAATAAAAGACCACAGAACAATATTTGCATTTGAGCCCCCATCCTATTTCTAAGAATGTATCCCAATGATTTGAAATCTGGATATCAAAGAGAAATCTTCATTTCCATGCTCACTGCACCTATGAGTAATGACCAAGATATAGAAACAACCTCATTTCATTGACAAATGAGTGAATAATGAAAATGCATTTTATATATAATGAAAGTGCATTATATATGTAGACAATGGAAACTTATTCAACTTTAGCAAATTATAAAATACTAGCATATGCAAAAACATGATAGGCATGTAAAATTAGCCAGATACAAAGAGAGAAATATACATAATTTTATTTTCATGTGAAATCAAAAATATTCAAAATGATGAAGACAGACAAAGAGCAACATTGGGTAGGAGAAGATGGGGTGGAATATGATAGTGGTCTGAGTGCAAGATTACAGTTATGAAAATTATATAAGATCTGAAAATCTGTGAAGCATAGGACTTCTAATTAGCTATTTTTCATGACACACTAATTAAATACATAAAAACTTAAAGTTTAGGGGCTGGAGAGATAGCACGGTGGTAGGGTGTTTGCCTTGTATGCAGCTGAATCAAACAGAGGTGGTTCGAATCTCAGCATCCCATATAATCCCTGTGCCTGCCAGGTGCAACTTCTGAGCCCAGAGCCAGGAGTAACTACTGAGTGCCACTGGGTGTGACCCATCCCCCCAAAAAAACAACCTTAAATTTTAAATATTAAACTATTATCACCAAAAAATAAAAATATAATGGGTGATAGAAATTTTTTGTAGTTAGCAGATTTATGTGTGGTATTGGCAATGATTTTGGTAACTATAGGTTCACACATATTCAAATATATCAAGTTATATAAATTAAGTACCTATGGTTAAATTTAAATAAATAAAATTTATAAATAAAATAAAATATACTTCAATATAAATAATTCAAACTTAAGTATATAAAATTAAATTTAGTTTTGATTAAAAATATTTGTTAAAGGCAATATTATTACAAGACTGTACCTGCCTTTATATCCTCTTACTTGAAAAGTAAGTTTTGCCACTGTAATTTATCCAGACAAATAATGTGATTTTTGCAAAGTGTTCAAAGATAAGTAGCTTTCTAAAATAATGTTATTTGTTGTTATATATCATGATAATTAATCATACAAAATCCTTACATCTATACAAAAAATCATTCCCTAGGTTAATAAAATATTGATTAGAAAAGAATAACATAACAAATGAGTAACAAGACAAACTTCAGCAATGTTGTTATATTCTTTTATGTGTTGTTTGTTCAGTGATAATTTGCTAATTGAAAGACCACAGTTGAGTACCCCAAAATACCTGAATTTCCATGTATGGAATTCTTCTATATTAAACACTTCTTATTCTGTCATATTCTTTTAAATCACTGGAAAAATCATTAAAACCAATTTGGTATTTCCAGTCTCTATTGTATTTATTTGGAAAGATATCAAAACACAATATAAGAGAATTCTTAATGAGATTTCCGAGGGCTCAGGGGAGCATAGAACAACAAAAGTTCGTCTTAATGCTGCATTCTGCCTTCTAGCAAAAGTAAAAAAAAATAAAAAATCTGCAAAAAAAATTCACTTAAATAGTTCAAAGAATAGTTTTACTTCGGAAAAGAAGTTAAAAATGGAATTCTTAGACTTAAGTATTGGGAAAAATAGATTAGAAACATAGCAAATAGAAATCTACAGGAAGCATCTTACTTTCATCTTTTTTTCTTTTTGTCTTCACTTATAAATTAAACACTCCCTTTGTTGCAGGTAGCTGTGGAGATTAATTATTTGATATGTAATCACCATTGTGAATGTGTTTAATGGAATCTTCTCATGAATTAAATGCGACCTCCTTCAAACACAGCCAAAATGTAGTTTGCCAGTACAAGTGAATATGTTTTTACACACAGAATAATAGGCCTGCACCTTCTTTTATGCTTTTATTCCACTTTATATTACATATTATTAGACTAAGAGCTTTCCTGTCTCTATAATATAACAGTGAAATAATTTTATATTACTATTAATTATTCTATATCATGTCCCTTGCATTGGACTCAGATCTACTTTAAAATTTTGGGCTGTAATTGGAAAATATAGGTGAGAAGCCTCTTCTATAGCCTTTACCCATGGGCTTCTTAACTCTGGTACAAAGATTATCCTGGAGATTTAGAAATATCTAATGTTTACACCTAGTGCCATACAAGAATTTCTAACATTTCTGATCAAATTGTATAGTTCCTAGGAAAACTGGAAAAAAATCTTTGACATGACTCATTTGTTGTATCTCTCATATTCTTCTGAGATTCAACTTAGGTTCTTTGGGAAAAATTAATCCTAGCAAAGTTACTCTCACATTTTCAAGATGCTAAAATGTATTAATGTGCTATAGAGATGATACTGGCTTAGGATGTATTGCTTGTATGCAGCTAGCACTAGTTTCATTCTTGGTATCATCCTGAATTGCTCTGAGCACCTTAGGGTGTGGTCATTATCATTCTCAGCATCCCATCCTCACCTTGCGTATTGACCTTCCATTCTGGTTTACCAGTAATTGCCTGCAGATTTACTGAGCACCATTTACAAGACTTTCAACAAAAGTTATTCAAAGATAAGTGATTCAAGTGGTAATTAAATCTAAACCACAATTTATGGACACTTCTGAGTGAAAAATGTGTTGCTAGATGTTTGAAGGTAATCCCTTTAGCAGGCACATAAAAATGATTCTTGTTTTATTCATTTAATTATTTCATACTACTATAATATCTCTATGTAAATATGTAAAATATTTCAATTTAGGCAATCAATATTGAATATAAATTTTTTGTTAATATATGTAATGTCAGATTTACATTTTAGCTTCATTTTATCATTGTAGGGTAAGTAAGTTGGTATTTTTCCTTGATATAAATATAAACATACCTGCTGTGGTATTTTACATAATGGTATATGTCTAGTCATAAGAAAGCACAATTTCTATTTTCTCAAAACTTACATTTTTCAAATTAGTTGACAATCACAAATAATTTAAACAATAGTTATCTCAAAAGCATACAACTTTGACTGGAACACTAGCACAGCTTGTCATCAACGATTTCTGAGTGCAGAGCCAGGAGTATTTCCTGAACACAGCCAGGTGTGGCTAAAAAAAAAACAACAACGATGTTGTTTATAACTAAAAGATAGAAATGACATAAATATTATGTTCATTTGCATAATTTACCTTATCATTTCTCATAGGATGATTTAGGCAAAATTTTATTGATGTTGCTAATCCTTCTTTTTGATATAGCAAGAATCAAAGGAAAAACAAGAAAATTAATACAACTCCCTTAAGAAACACAAGAAAATATCCATGCTCATTTGTCATAAATAAGCAAGAACATTACAGTGTATCCTTCTCATTATCATAACAGTTGTTACTATAATATCTGTTTTTTATGCACTGCTTGTTTTATTTTCCAGCAATACTTCAAGCATTAGGAGAGTGACGGGGGCTGAAACTGTTATCCCATTTTTCAACTTGTGAATTAAATTACATTCCATTAGGGATTCATTTGGGGAAATATTCTTTAAAGTATTTAAAATATGCAAATAAATTGCAGTCTGCACATAATATGTATTGCTACAAATTAGAATAGTTAGCTTCTCAATTCAAGCCCAAGCACCGAAGGGATTTTTCTATCTTCCAAGGACAGAGTCAGTTCTGCTAAGTATTGTAACTCAGTGACAAGCCATTTACGTTAGATGTACTTGTAATTAATGCTTTCCCAGACTGTGGCATCTTTCTCCTCAAAGAATGACTCCAAAAGGATAAAAATGGCTTTTTTTGCATCTTATGTTAATGTTAGGAGTCTCAATGATCAACACAAAGCTGAAATAAAATAAAATATATATGTAAAGTGTTCTAAAAGAATATGCATTTGACTTTACAATAACCTTAGGAGGTTCCAATTTAACTTTTCATCTTATTGCAATTAAAACAAAATTGAAAATTAAATTTATAGTTTGATTTATAATACCATATTTGAATTATATTATTGACAAGCACAATAATATGCATAATTAGTTTCATGACAACAGCCTAAGAAAATATTAAATATTTAGTATTATTACACATAACTATATGCACCTAGTTGCTAGGAAGCATGTTGCAAATTGATATAAAGAAATATTAGCTATATTCCACATCTGAAGTAGACTGAAGAGTTTAAAGCTATTATTCTGATGATGATTTCTATACCGACAATAATTAACACACTCAGAGAGAATCCAGACTCTTTGTAGTTTATATAAATCTAATATACAAAATGAGAAAAATAATAAAATAGTTCCTGGTTTCTAAAAGCATTGTACCATTAAATTTAAATTTTGAATTTCTTTTTTTTTAATATAATTTTTATTTTGATCATAGTGGCTTACATATTGTTGTCAATAATATTTTAGGTACATATTTACATAAAATCAGGGGGGATTCCCATCACCAGATTGTCCTCCCTACACCTCTGTATTTGTCCTACCTCCCATTCCCTCTTCCCTCACCCCCAGGGCGGCCAGAATATCTGATCCCCTCTGTATCCAACCCACTACTTAGTAGTCTTGCACCTGTTTGGTCTTGATGCCTCCCGTATCTCCCCCTCTAACTGTAGGCAGGACTATCTAGTTCAAGTTGCGTGGTTTTGCCTGAGAAAGAGAAGATACATAAACTGGGGTAAGAGTCTAATACCCCAAAAATGGGTGGGATCCTTCTAGAGGCTCTCATCATCAAATTGGGAGATGAAGGGGAAAAAGAAGGTGAAACACTGCACCAGTACCAAAAAAGGTGTCAAATATCCAGTGAGGACTCCAGCTATATCGATAAGCACCACAAAAAAACAGACGAAAACAAAACAAAACAAACAAAAAACAAACAAACAAAAAACACACCATGTTCTTGAAATAAGAAACATGGCATAGCACATAGCAAAAGAAAAGAAAGGAAGAGAAAAAAAAATAAGTATACTTAAATTTTGAATTTCTAAATTTGGGGGGAGCCACATCTGGTAGTGCTCAGGCTTACTCCTGGCTCTATTCTCAGATAATCATTCCTGGCAGGCTTGGGGCACCATATTGGGTGCCAATGATTGAACCTGTGTTAGCAATATACAAAGGAAACACTCTATTCACTATTATACTGCTCAGACCCCTTGGTAAGTTATTAAGAATACACAATTTAAGCTTCTGCTAGTCTGTATTAGCTTTTAGTTCCAAGTGTGTTGGCAGTGATATGTGGCCTATCTACTCTATTGCATCATGGATAAAACCATATAATGAATAAATATTCCACTTTGATACAAAAATATTGATTTGTATTTAATGACCTGGACATAATTTCTTGTTAAAATAAACCACAGAGGCTTGCTCTGATAAATTATTATCAATATTTATGCTAAATACTACAAAATGCCATTAAGTCCACAGAGAACTACCATAATTATGTGAATGAATGAGGGAACTGGAAAGCCTGTCTGGAGTACAGGTGGGGGTGGGGTGGGATGAAGGGATATTTGGGACATTGGTGGTGGGAATGTTGCACTGGTGAAGGGGGTGTTCTTTACATGACTGAAACCTAATCACTATCATATATGTAATCAAGATGTTTAAAAAAAATGGATAGCTCAGATGTATAAAGCCAGAAATGCAACAGAGCTTTTCCTGAGACCCAATGTCTTTATTAGGAAGCACTAGAAGACACCCTGGAGTGGAGAACAAGTGGTCTAAGGCACCAATCACAAAAGGTGCTTTATCCAAAGGTATTTCTGACAAATGAGTAACAAGCATATGGGATCCGGCTAATCCAACATTTTCCCCCTAACTGACTTTATAGAAAAATGAATAAATAAGAGGTAATACAAAGTTATTAGCATTCTAGGTTCAAAGAAAGAGGCAGATAACACTAACTAAAATATAAAGGATTGGCAATATTTTACATAGGTGCAGCAAAAGTGGGAAAAATAGAAAATTGCAGTAAAGACAAACTGGAGAGCCAGGTTCAAGCACTAGCACTGTCTTATTCCATAACACAATAGTCTTTAACCACTTTACACCTAAAGTCCAATCCTTCCAAGGAGACCACACAATGGGAGTTATAATCAAGGTAGTAAACTAATAATTTAACTGTCTTTATATGGGAAGTGGTAACAGTCCCTCGACAAGTTTGAATAACACTGATCTATTACACTTTGGGCAGCCTCTGAACACTGAGATTGAATTTGTGTCTAAACACTGAAATGTATCTTACCAAGTCAAAAATTTTTTTAAAAATTTTGTTATGATAAGAAATAAGTCCCTTGCCTTACATGTTACCATCTTGTGTTCAATGCCTTGCACCCCAAAGAGTTTTATGAGTCTACCAGAAGTGATGCCTTTGTGCAGAGTCAGAAGTAAGCCCTGAGTACCAAGCACATATGATCCCTAGAGTACGGTCATAATTGATTTCTTGACCATGAGTTCACTAAGTCCTGAGCACTGCTAGAGGTGGCCCTAAAAACAAAAAGACATATTTGTATTATAGAGTATTACAAATTGTATAAGTATTTAAACTATAATGCATTATAGAGAAAAGATATTAGTAATAACCAAAATATAAACAAGTTTTCTCATGTAACTATTTGCAAGCATGTATATACTCTCACTATATAAATCAGTATAAAATATGCATATTAATTACCTAGATATCTTTTGTAAAACAGTTTTTGTCTGAAATATAAACTGAAATTTTGTATATAAAATGATCTCAAAATAATATTAAAGCTACAGATTTGAGCTACAGATTTCAGGATGTGAGGATCTGTTTAATTTAGAATTATGTTTAAATATATATTTATTTAGAATTTAGAATTATATTCTGCTACTCTATACTGTACTACATTTTCAACAAATATATTTTATGTATTAAATTTAAATTATCCATATAAAATGATTATTATACAATTTAAAAATGTATTTTCATGAAAAATTCCAAAAGTATTGACATTGAAACCAAAATAGTTTTATTCCTTCATTTTCTGTTACTCCTCTATAATATTTTGTACCGATTGGTCATATTTATTTCTGTTTTAATAAAGCATCATCTTATAAAGTCCTCAGTTGTAAATTGATGACATATGTAGTTGAAGAATTGTTAAAGTATGGAAAAGTTTAGAGGTTGGGCATGGAATTGGCCAAGCATTGTTGGAAAAGCCAAACTAGATATTTCAATCATGAATATCACATGTGCTAAATCTTTAGATTTATCAATTTTGTAATCAATATATTTTAGAGCATTAGTTATTTCTTATAGAAAAAAATTGTTTCAGATATATTTTATTAAAAACTTTTTGAAATGTGTATATAATTATGTCTATGTTCAAAACATTTAGGTTAATTCCATTTATATAATTGAATTATAATTGGAGACCAGGGACTAATATCAATGTTCAGCGGGCTCTTGAACCATTCCTTGCAATACTTGGCCAACTTGACCAAATGGTTTAATTCTAGAATGAAGTTTATTGTACAGCTGGGTCCCTGTGGTTACAGAGATCATCATGGCTACCCCAGTCTTCTGTTTTCTTTTCTACATTGTTATTATTATCAATAAAAAATATTAGCCAGTTGTATATTTTATAAATTGAAATTATCTCAAAAGTACCAAAAATTATTATAAAACATAGCAAAAAAAGACAATAAACCTAACTTAAAAAGTGAAAAAAATAATTTCATATATTCAACCAAAGAAAATATATATGTGACCAATAAATACTTATGTAAACATGACTGATAAATACTTAAAAAGTACTTTAAATTTATTGTTGTTATAAATATTTGGGTCAGAACATAAGAATACCACTTTATGCATACTCTTATGACTATAATTAGAATGCAAAAATAGCAAGTGTTGTTTAGGATAAGAAAAGTATAAAATGGTACAGCTATTATAAAAAATTGGCAGATATTTAAAAATTTTTAAATAGTGACTATATGGTTCAATAATTTTATTTATATACTCAAGATAATTTTAAAATATATGGCCATACAAAAACTTACAGTATACTAATAGAAATATTATTCCTAAGAGCCAAATAGTAAAGTAATCCATTTGTCCCTCAATTGAATAATGGATAAACAAAATATAATATCACCTTACAGTAAAATGTTTATAATTTATTAAAAGCACATTAATGTGTACTATAAAAATATAACTCATAAAATACATAAAAATGGAGCCAATAACAAAATATTATACATTGCATGATATCAGGAATATAAAATGTTTAGAATAGGTAATTTTGAGATAATAAAAATTAAATGAGTTGTTTCTAGGGATATAGGGATGGTGGATTGATAATAAGTACTTAATAAGTATTAGTATATTATAGATATTCTATAGTAAGAAAAATATTTTGATAGTAAAAATGATAATTTTACTGTTGGAATATGTTTAAAAATCTTCTGAAATGATCACTTTAAATGAAAAACTTTTGATGATGCAAATTTTGTTATAATTCAGAAAATAAACAAGAATAATGGAAAGAGTAAAAATTACAGTGAAACAATCACCTTGATTTTGTCTGCCAGATGTTTTTTTCTTTTTCTAATTTGTTCAGAAATAAAAAGCTGTAGTGTTTAGTCTTCTTTTCATTAAGAAGAAATCAGAGCTTATTTTAAAAAAAAACTACTTTGAGTAGATGGAGTGGCACTTTATAGGTTGCGCTTGCCTTGCAAGCAATCAACCTGAGTTCGATTTCCAGTATCCCATATGATCTTATGAGCACCATCAGTAATAATTGCTGAGAAGAGCCAGGAGTTAAACCTGACAATTATGAGTGTGGCCCCAAAGCAAAAAAATAAAGAAAAGAAAAGAAAGAAAAATACACTATATATATTTATATATGTATTTATATATATGTATATAAATATATATTGTTCATATATTTAATAATTATTTTAATAAAATAATAAAAGTATGTTCATTAGTAAAATCCTTACATGTTGGGACTGGAGTGTTGGTGCAAGTGGTAAGGCATTTGCCTTGCCTATGCTAGCCTAGGATAGGACCGTGGTTCAATCACTTGGTATCCCATATGCTTCTCCAAGACAGAAGTGATTTCTTAATGCATACATAGCCAGGAGTAACCCCTGACTGTCACTGGGTGTGGCTGAAAACCCCCCCAAAAAAATCCTTACATGTTAATGTATCTTATAAATAGGTATTATTTGTCTAACACTATCATTTTAGTTCAATTTTATAATGCCCAAAATATGATAAAACCTCTCATTTCACTTTTATATTGATAATGCACATCAAGATAAGCATGTATTCACAATTCTAACTGAATATATATTTTTATTAATTTTGACTATACTGACTAAATGATTTACCCTAAAATGTAATATGTCTTTGAACTCAATGATATCTTGCATAATAATATCTTGTTATGAATTAAATCAATACAGGAAATTGACAGGATGTAGTCTTGAACATGTTCTTTTTGTTTTGTTCTGTTCTGTTTTGTTTTGTTTTGTTTTCAGAGAGCACAGGTGGCAATACTCAGGAATTAGATTTGATACTCCAGGTTAGGCACTCAAGAATTACTTCCAGAGTGTTCACATGCTCTTTACTGCCAAGATGGAACAATGTACTTCAACTTCTATCGGTGACACGCACCAGATTTAAACCAGCAGAATCCAAAATGCATCTAAAGACAAACAGTAGATCTATAGTTCCTCATCATTCTCTAACTGGAGTATATTATCATGCTAACTTGCAAGCCAACTGTGCCATACCACTACAATTCCAAGTACAGCATTTTGGATAAGGTGTTATAAGGAACTAAAAGTGTTGAAGCCCTTTCTATTGTAAAATTCTTTTCATTTCTCAGAAAACTCATGGATAAACATTTTGCTATTTGCTATTCAATGTACAAGCTATTTGCTTGTACATTTGCTATTCTATTAATGCCATATTCCAATTATTAAATGTATCATATTCCTCCACTGATATCCCACCAATGCACAGCCTTAAGGCAAATTTGGAGTTTGGCATTCTCCCCAGCAGAATTTAATCAAAGTTCCTAGATTTTTTTTAATCATATTGAAGATTTTGAACCAGATTTGAATTTCAGATATAGGCTGTAATTCAACTGCATGCAACCCATTAGCCAGATTTTTGTGTTGGACATGACTCAGGTAGCAAGATTAGAAATCCTTGCTTAAACCAATTCTGAAAATATTTTATGGTTCCATTAAAATTTTATATTCTTTAATTTCTTTTATTAGTATGTCTGTCTTATTTTGTTTATACTGTATACATATGTATTCAAGCAAAGATGTTCATTATAAAATTGGTTTCATGTATGAGTCAAGGTTTTTCTGCTCAGTCTGTCAGCTCACTTAATCAATATTACTTTCCTTTCACTAACTCCTATTCTTGATTCCATCCTATTCAAAATCAAAACCCTCTGTACTTAAAGATAACCCTCTTACCCTTTTGACCCCCTTTAGACCCAGCTAATGCCTCAACTTATTTTCCCTGCATCACATCTTCTGCTTCCCCACTTCCTGCTTTACTGTTTATGAAATTCAAATAAATATACATGAAATGCAATTATTGCAATGTGTATCTGAAAGTCAGCCATCCTGATTTTATAATGACTTTTTCAAGATATTTATCTTCTTATTATTCCCTAATTGATGGAGACTTCTTGCTTTTATCTTCTAATTCAATGCCCTTTTGCTGATAGCATTCAGTTCTTTTAGAGATGTTCTCAACTTTAGTGACTATATTAATGTCTGATACCATCACCTTTTACCCACTTCCTTGTTGCCCAACTACAAACTTTTTATCTTTATTTTTTAAGTGATGCTAACTTTAATCAGAACAGGTTAGTGTATATCAATGCAGAGTTTTTATTATCAAGAGGAATATATTTTTCCAATTTTTAATAAGCAACAAGTGCTGCAAGTCTTTCCATAATCCTACCTTCTTTCTATCCTTTTTAAATTGCTCCAGTTTTCAAGAGCTTTTCCTGGAAGTTTTTGTACATGACTGTTTATTGTTTTCTTTCTTTAGCCATTTCAATAGAATTACCTTGTGTTACATTTAGATTGTCTACTGACACTTTGCTTCTCTCCCAGCACTTATTTTAGGCACATTAGGCTTGTAGATTTGCTATTCAGTGTACAAGCTATTTGCTTGTACATTTGCTATTCTATTAATGCCATATTCCAATTATTAAATGTATCAGAATCCTCCACTGACATCCCACCAATGCACAGCCTTAAGGCAAATTTGGAGTTTGGCATTCTCCCCAGAATTTAATCAAAGTTCCTAGATTTATTTTATTATATTGAAGATTTTGAAACCAGATCTGAATTTCAGATATAGGCTGTAATTCAACTGCATGCAACCCATTAGCCAGATTTTTGTGTTGGACATGACTCAGGTAGCAAGATTAGAAATTCTTGCTTAAACCAATTCTGAAAATATTTTATGGTTCCATTAAAATTTTATATTCTTTAATTTCTTGTATTAGTATGTCTGTCTTATTTTGTTTATACTGTTCACATATATTTAGCTCGTATTAATCATTTATCTCTTTATATAACACTTATACATACTTTTCTGTACCATAAGATGCACCCTCCTCCCCAAATGCATCTTATGGAGCGAATGCCGCCTGGAGCTGAAGCCTGAGTGCAGGGGAAGAGAGCATCTAAAAACTATGTGCGTCTTATGGTCGGGTATGTCTTATAGAGTGAAAAATACAGTAAGTATATGTATAAAGCTCTAAACTTAGAGCATCTTTCATCTCTTCTCATGCTGGCATTTATTTGTAGTGGATTTCAAAAAAATAAAAAAAAGAGGATACTGCTCCTTTTTTTTTTTTTACTAAGATCCTTACATCACATTCATTGATATACTTCTTTTGTGCCATAGTGATTCTTTTTGCCACAACTTGAACTCTAAAATAAATGAGATTATAGAATTTGAACTTTGGTGACTAAATCTATTTATATAGATTCCCCTAAAGATGATGTTGACCATTATTCATATGTTTTAAGATGATTTTATAATCGTTTTATTTTTTTTTCTATTTGTTTTTGGTTTTGTACCACACTTCAATTGTGCTTAGAATTTATCCCTGACTCTGTTCACAAGGTTCACTTCTGGCAGGCTTGAAGGACCATATGGGAGCCAGGGATCTAATTCAGGTCAACCCTGTGCAAGACAAGTGTCCTACCTGCTGTATATCTCTTTAGCCCCTAAGTTCCTTTCTTGATTTATTCACTTAAAATAATACACTTAGCAAAAAAGAATGCAAAATGTCCTTTTGTATATGAAAGAAAGAACAGTGGCATACAAATTCTTAAAGAGCTTATTGGAAATCACAATAGAAATAAATAGATTTAGGATTTGTTTAGATAAAGCAGTACATTATTTTTACTTTTATTATAATAAGTTGTTATTATTAGCATTATAGAAAGAAAACAAAAGTCACAGTTCAACATCTTTAAAATTTAAAAGATAATAATTTTATTCATATAAAATGAAATTTATATTTATAATTGTACCACCATATAAGAAAGATCTATTAGATCCTCTTTAACATTTTAAACAAATATATCAATCACTATTTGGCTATACCTCATACATATGTTTATATTTATATAAAATACATGATAATAAATATTCTAGTTTCATTTTTCTTTTATACCAATATACAAATGATGTAAGAGTTTATGTCAGCAATGCAAATGATCGATTGGTAAATTGTGAATGAACTTAATTCTGTTATTAAATAGGAAAGTCAAATGATTTTTTTGTTTGTTTTGATTTGTTTGAGCACTACACCTGGCAGCACTGAGGTCTTTTGGCTCTGCTCATGGATCACTCCTGTCAGTGTTCAGAGTACCATAAGGAACTTTGGATCTAAAGCATGTCTTTGGGTACAAGGCAAGTGCCCTTCCCACTCTATTATCTCTCCAATCCAGAAAGGTTAATGACTTCTGCAAATCTCTGCTTCCTACCAGCTTTAACCAAATATTTTGTTTCTATGCTATACTCGGCTTCCTGACTTGTGTTTTCTTCCCCTAGATCATGTATGTAGATTTTTTCTTAGTATTGCATGCAGTTTCATTTCAAATAATATAGAATCTTAGACTATTGAGATATCTTGCTATAAATTTTGATTTACGACTAAATAGTGGTATTTATAGGCTTATCAAACAAGCATGCCTTTATTATTTTCACAAAAAATTGAGGTCCTGAGATTTAATTTTAAAAGTCCCTCTAATTTTAGCTTAGCAAAATTCAGGACATACATTAATTTTACATCACATTTGGAATACATTTTTAATCAATCTATTATTATAATATGAGTTTTCTGGTGTCATTATTTTTTCAAACTGCTAAGCTTATCATAGAGAATGAATACAAAGATTTATTGCTCTAGAGATCAGCAGATATGTGTGGAAAACCATCCTGCTTCCTAATTCACAATAACTTCCTTGTTCAATGAAAAAGCTGATACCATAATAGATTTTAGTGGAAATTAAATAAAATAATCCTTACAAAATGCAAAATAATACATATTCATTTTTTGATAAATTATTAATATTATTAGTTAATAATATTAACTGATATTAATTAATTGACTGATACAGGAACAATATGAGAAAATTAGCCAAAGTCAAGTACAACAGGTGCTATAATTAATATTAATTATCATGTTTATAAGACAATATATCTAATAATATGCTATAATTTATAGACCTCACAATTTACATTATGGGTAGGTCTCCAATGGTGGTTAATATGTCAAGCAAAAAAAACAGCAGTTGTATAAGGTACTGAAAAAGGAAATTCAATATAAAATACTCAAAATCTTTATCTGTAACAAAAAATTTTCCCATACTACTGAATGGACATATATTCTTACAGATGTGAAGTAAAAGCATCAAGCAAATCTAAGATGTCATTGATCTTGTGAGAGAACCACTGAGCAAAGCACATCTGGACTAATTGACCAAGGTAACCTTGCTTGTAGATGAGCTAGGCCTCTCTCCGGAATGCACAGACTTCAGTGGCTTGAAATATGTGGCTGATGGCTGTTGTGTAAAATTAATTTTGGCAGGTGACTTTCAAAGGATTTCATGTGTATTTACTTACCATTTTTCTGAAAGTCTCATATAGGATGAAAATGTCGTTTTTAAAATCTACCTTTAAATGAACTTTTTCAAATCTCTTTCCCAGCTGCCTTTATAGTTCAGTGAGCTTTAACTCAACTGCATGTGGTTCAGTAAATGGGGTAATTATCAGATTGCCCAGTGAAAGATAATTTGAAATAATATAAGAACTTTTATTTTTATGGCAATGCATCATTTTACAGTTATATCTTTCATATGACTATGCAAGAATTTTTAGGGTGAGAGTAGTTACCAGGTAAAATTTATAGTTTACTAAATTTTTAAAAAAATATTTTTAATATTTAAAATTAACATTTTAAGATGAAACATCTTTCCATTATTTTAGACTCTGGGTTGTTTGTACTGGTGGTAATTAAGATATTATCTGCTTGGTAAGAGGCAGTCTCTTTTGGTGCTTGAGGAACCATAAATGGCACAAGGGATCAAACAGACCTACTGCGTGCAAAAACTTGTACCTTAGTCTATTAAGCAATCTATTGGTATAGTCCACAAAATATTTCTTTTAAATTAAGTTTTTATATTTACTGAGTCAATTAAGCTAGCCAAGGAACAATTCATAATGTCCCTTAATGCTGTGTTCTAAGTATTCACACACATTCAGACACACACACACACACACATACACAATTTAGTATTTTCTTTAAATAATGATGTACAATAAAAATGCATTATTCAAATGTCCTTAGTATTATACTGAAATTTATCAATTTCATAAAATATATTTCATACTGTATGTATTAGATATTTAGTAGCAGCAGTTTTATGTAAATTAAATTCTGAAAAATGTAAAAAAGCTATTTTGAATTTATAATTTTTGTTTATTATAATGTTTTGATGGTAAGGGAGTATCTGAATGGAATATTTTTAAACTAGCTTTGATTTAATTTTTAAGAAAAAATGTAAGATTATGAAGTCTAAGATGTGATAGTTATCTAGTTTTGTGGTAAATATAGTAACTAATGTCCTCAGAATGGAAATATATTTTTAAATATTTTTGAAAAAGTATAATTTGGAAGACTACATATAACGATTATCATCCAATAAAGTTTTATTTTCCAGTTTTATACATTTTTCTAAAAACATTAATTATCGAAAATAAAAATATATAATATAAAAATCACATGGTTAAAAAAATCACATGGTTAGAAAATATTCAGACTAAGGGAGCAGCATTGCATTATTCTAGATATAATAAATTCAGCAGCAATAAAACAAGGCTTTTTAGATTATAGTGTGATTTAAAATGAGAACACAATGATGGCCAGCAACTTACCCTACCATTAAAATAACAAAGAAACTGCTCTCTCTCTCTCTCTCTCTCTCTCTCTCTCTCTCTCTCTCTCTCTCTCTCTCTCTCTCTCTCTCTCTCTCTCTCTCTCTCTCTCTCTCTCTCTCTCTCACACACACACACACACACACACACAGCAGGCATATTACTCTCCCCCCAAAAAAAATAACAAAGAAACTAAAGACAAATGCAATTGTGTTCCAATTGTCTGAAAATATGCACTAATAATTAAGGGCCTCCTTGACCCTTCTGCATTTGTGCTATAAAATATTGCATGCTATGCCAACTTATTGGAATCAAGAAATACATTCAGGACACTATGGAAAATGGAATCAAGATACATCAGGACACTATGGAAACTCGAAATGCTATGCTGTGAGACAGTAAAAGACTGAAAAGCTCTAAGACCGGAGAAAGGAGAGAAATGTGAGAAGAGAGAGAGAGAAAGAGAGAGAGAGAGACAGAGAGAGAGACAGAGACAGAGAGACAGAGACAGAGACAGAGACAGAGAGACAGAGACAGAGAGAGGCAGAAAAAGACAAAGACAAAGACAGAGGGAAACAGAGAAAGACAAACAGAGAGTAAAGATATTGCCTGAGTTAGATAAATCTTGCCTCTACCCTTGGGTTTTAAAGTATCAGCATAATCCCTATCCAGGAAGACTAGTCAGAAGAGCCAGGCCATTTCCAGATATGGCTTCCCAGAATTGTAAAAATGGCAAAAAATTATCAGAGCAGTTTGATCATCAGTATACAAGATGACTGACTTTAACTATTATTTGTTTATATTAATTGCATGACATTATATAATATGTTATCTAGAACTATAGTATTTTATTTCACTTAAGCTTGAAGCATATTATTATATTTAGGAAGCAGAGAAACTGAGAGTAAAGGGAAAAAAATCCATAACACATGGAAGAAGAATTATGCACTCAAAGCTGGTATACAGTCTAGTTCAAAATGATGTACCTTTAAGAATCACTTTTATTTATTCATTTATTTATTTAGTGACAGTGCCTGGGATTGAAACCAGGACCTCACACATATAAAATAATATATGTGCTACATCTTTAGCTGTGAACTATTTTAAATGTAGAATTTCATGCAGTTTCTTGTCAATTTTCTTTGATTTAGCCAGCTTAAAGTTAAAATAAATTTAAAATACTTTTTTAAAATAAAATATTTTTATCAGATGCTGTATTATCTAATACAAGTAGGCATAACTATACATAAGGCATTTCCAACAATGTGACTATATAGAAATGTATAGAAAAAAATGCTCCTTTATAATGGTTAAATCATGACAAGTTGACCAAGGAGGCAAATAATATTTGACCTTATTATATCTTTCAATTTACCCCATATATCTTTCACATGTACATTCTAGGACTCCCAATAGCTATTTTAATTGTACATGTTTTATAAGGTCACTAGTGTCATATACATTCTCAATGAACATGAATAAATTATTTTATTTTACTTGCTCATTAACCACCATCAACTATTAAATACTATATATATGGCTTTGAAAGTCAATCCAGGTACAATTTATTCATCGTGAAATAATGACAATGCAGAGTGACTAGTGTGGGTACATAAAATTAGAAAGCTATCACAATTAACTTATGATTGCTCATACTAATGAATCATAGTCCATAGTTTTAAGAATTTAATCTATAGACGTCATATGGCAGGTCTATCAAAATGATGAAAAATGAAATTACTTCTGAAGAACTTATTTTCTTGTATATGAAGATATAACAATCTACATTATTAACTTGAGGATTATTATTCTGTCAGCAATGAAGTTTTTCATATTCTCTCTGCCCCCCATATTAAACCAGATCCTCATGGAATTAGAATATTTATCAATGACTTTCAGACTAATAGAATAGATCTACAAAAAGTAGAATTTCTTTCCATTTTGAAAGCTTCAGTAAGACATGCTTAAAGTATTAATATTAGATTCTCCCTAGGCTTTGATTTTTATTTTTAAGACAAAGAAACTCTTGAGGACTTATTCAAACTCTGGGATTAATGTCAGTGAAAATTTCTATATTAGCAATATAAATATATTTTTTCAAGGGTAATAACATAATTAAAATTGCTCCACAATTCATAACTTCATAGATGTTTTATCAATTAAATTTTATCACTGATAATACATTAATATAAACTAACATTTCAGATTTAAATAAATTACAAATAAAAAATTGCATTTGTTCTAGTTCAAAATCTGCAGTGGGACCACTACCAAGGAGCAGATTTTTTTGAAAATAATTACAGGGAAGACTATAACTCTCGAGGTTCAATCCTCGTAGAGAATAGAAAATGTAAAAAGAAAGATCAGGCTAAGGAAGGGATTCTTCCTATTCAGCAAAAAATTGATCTTTGCTGGTAAACAACTTGATGCATAGAACATACAAAACATTTCTGCACTTCATCTTGTTTTGAGACTTGGTGCTAAGAAAAGGAAGAAAATCAAGCCACTCGCAGAAGAATAACCATGAGATCCAAAAGGTGATTTGGCTGTCAGGAAACACTGAGAATGGCAAAATCAGTAGCCTTTACTGAGAATACCTTTCTGATAAATGTAGTACTGGAGTTTTATGACAAAACACTTTGATAGACATTATTGGGGCAAATATTGTCTGGCCTATTGTTTAAAACAAATGAAAAGACAAAAATTACCTGTATAGACTAATAGAGGGCATTAACTCTAATATTAATTGCTAATTTAGGTCCATTGATTAAAAAATAAATCTTTGTGTTTATTTCTTTGAGGGGTTTACCCCTAGTAATACCTAAGGGGATAATATAAGACAATCTCCATAAGAATTTGTTTTTGTTTGGGGCAACTCCGTGCAATCAGGAATCAGTCCTGGTAGAGCTCTGGGGGACTGTATGGGATGCCATGGATCAATTCCAGATGTCTATGTGCAAGACAAACCCCCCTACCTCTGTACTAGCCCTCTGGACCCTAAAATGACTTTAAGAACATTAAAAAAGCTCCTGGATTTTCCTAAATTACAAAATAAGAAAGTAAAGAATATGTAAAAAGAAATTAAAAATATGAATTTTTATTTTGATTGGTTATGGCCGCTTCTTACAATTTTCATCACGAGTTTTTAAGGATAAAACTGTGCTATTTCTTTTGGTTTTGATTTTATACTTACATTGAAAAAAACCAGACTACATATAAAACATGATTATATAACCCTCTTGAGTAATAATTAAACCTTTCTGTGTCAAGGTTTTTGTGTTAATATATTTTTGCAAAAATTTAAACCCCCTCAAGCCCCTCAAAATACTTCTAACAAGAAGATATTATTTTTGCCTTCATTTGGGAACAAAAAAATCTAAACTCCACTTTATAATTATTTACACGTTAACCAGGCAACAAGTAGTTTAAATGTAAGAAGTTACATTAAGAGCCATATAACCTTATATGTAATATAAATATAAATATATACATATAAATGTATATTTAATTTTTCCAAATGCTTGACTTTCTACATCCTACCATGAATTCAATATAATAATTAAAATATCTAGCATATAGATTCAGAAAGATAGTACAATGGGTATGGTACTTGACTTATGAACTAATAACCAAGTTTGGTTTATGTCACCACCTATGATTCCCAATGTTCTATCAATTAATGATTCCTGAGTACAGAGGCCTGATTGATATTAGGCCCTAAAAACTTCTGGGTATGGCCTCCGTATCGTATCCTCCCCTGCAAAACATTATTATGCATAAGCTTATAGTTTCATTCTTGACTTTTCCAAAAATATATGTATACTTGTTGCTGATAAAAATAAAATTAATGGGTCGGAGAAGTGGCACAAGAGATAGGGTGTTTGCCTTGCACACGCTAACCTAGGATGGACCAAGGTTTAATCCCTGGTGATCCATATGGTCCCCCAAGCCAGAGCATTTCTGAGTGCATAGCCAGGAGTAACCCCTGAGTGTCACTGGTATGACCCCAAAAGAAAAAAAAATACCACCTAACAAAAATAGCAGCAACAAACAAAAATTAACTCTGTTAATTTTCAAGACTCTAAAACATCTTAATCTAAATTGATCTTCTAATAAAATTAATTCATTTTCTCCAAAACAATTCATTGTGAATCTTTGAATTTCCTGCTTAATAGTTTGTTGTAACTTTATATTATGTAATAATTTATCACAGGAATTGTTGGAAATCCTTTTTTTAAATATCTTTATTTAAACACCTTTGGTTACAAACATGATTGTGGTTGGGGTTCAGGTCATGTAAAGAACACCTGCCTTCACCAGTGCAACATTCCCATCACCAATGTACCAAATCTCCCTTCTCCCCCATTCCACTCTCACCTGTACTCTAGACAGGCTTTCTACTTCCCTCATTCATTCATTATTTTGACAGTTTTCAATGTAGTTATTTCTCTAACTGCACTCATCACTCTTTGTGCTGAGCTTCATGTAGTGAGCTGGAACTTCCAGCCCTCCTCTCTTTTGTCTCTAAAAATTATTGCAAGAATGTATTTTATTTTTCTTAAAACCCATAGATGAGTGAGACAATTCTGCATCTATCTCTCTTCCTCTGACTTATTTCACTTAGTATAATGGATTCTATGTACATCCATGTATAGGAAAATTTAAAAAAAATAAATTTAAACTTCAAAAATTCCTTTTTAACCAAAAGAAGACCTACTGAATAAAAAAAGGTCATCAATTATATTTCCACAGAAAATTGGCTTTAATTTTTTATATTCATTATATTTGAGTGTTTTTAAATAATTTTTATTTCAACCAGAGTGGATTACAAATTTTTACAGTAATATTTTAGGTAGATAGTGACATTGAATCAGGGGCATGAAACTAACTGATTCAAGGTCTTATGGACAAGCTAACATATAATATAGAAAAATGAACTTCAGTGTTTCCTACTCAAGTATTTTGAAAATATTTACCTGTAAGGCGTCCTTTTGATCTTCTAACTTTGAGGTGGGGGGTATGGCTGGAGAACTGAATTTCCAAGTGGCACTCCTTAAAGCCAATGAGCCACCCCACTTATATTTGCCAAGCAGGCCTGATGATTCCATAGCAAGACCCAGTGAAGCAGTTTGCTATATACTCAATGGTGCTTGGGATGGATGAGTTAAAGTTTGCTTTGTGGGTTATCTAACTAAGGTTATTGCACAGGTGAGACATGCTCGCTTGCTTCTTGAGTTAGCTATCTCTGACCATTAAACTACCTCTAGGTTTTAATTTAAGGCACCATAGCGTAGGGGGCCTACATAACAGAGGATTATTTTGGTCCAACATGTTTGTTATGGTTTGCTGTTATTCTTTTTCTTTCAAATTGAAATAAAACAAAGTGCTTTTCTCTTGACTGTTATATGAGATGCCTTTTTGCCAACTAATTAGAGATATTAATTCTGGGGTTCTTAGGAGTATTTGGTGGTATGTAAGATTTAGATTATAATCAAATTGAATAAGAGAGGAAAGGAAATATATATACATATATATCTTATAAATCAGATTTATATATAAACAAAATGTCTTTTGCTTTTATTTCTCCTAAAAGTAAGCATTATAAATCACTGAACAAAATTGCTTTGCTCTCTGTGATTGCTAACTATCCTACTAGTGTATGTGGGTTAATCACTTGGTATAGAATGTGGCCATAAAATAGTGGTGTTCACATTTAAGAAATCCCATGTTACTAATTTGAAAAGGAAACAAAATTAATAAGTCTACTGCCAGTGACTTAATTCTAAACAAATTATGCTGGTCAGGCATATGGAATGTGTTCAAAATGATGATTGAAGACATCCCAGCACCTCAATTGCAGGGCTTCTATTGATTCCAGGCCAAAACATAAGCCATTATGTTTAGGTTCTTGCTATTTCATTTTAATATCTCTAAGTGCTGAAGCTACCCAAGTGAAAAAAAACGAGGAATATGTAGACAACTCTACTGATGGAATTGTCTACTGTGACAAGATAATGGTTTGTTATTGAAAGACAAAAGACCTTACAAGTCTCAAGATATTTGTCAAGAAATAAAAAACTTAGACCACATGGCATATTTATTTTAAAGTACATTGTTTTACTATGAGAGCTTAGTTTCCTTGATTCAAATATGCTAAATAACTATGTTATAAAAGAATATATTTAGCTGCAATTTAGAAGCCTTTGCCAAGTTTAGCATATTAAAAAAAATATCGCCTGACAAAGTTTAGTGTGGGAAGAAAACGGCATTTTTTTTGAGATGACAACTTTTTAACTGGTTTAACGAACAAAAGAATATATAAAAGTTGCTTAGAAAATAACATTTTAATACCAAATGAGAAAATTCTTAATCATAAATATATTGATATAAATTCAATGACAAAAATCAAGTAATAAAATCCAGGATTCATAACCTTCATATTTATATTAAACATGCTCCATATTGTATACATTGGACTAACACAAAAGTCTTGTTTATATAATTACATAAATAAGGTTGTTTAGATCAAATGCCTCATCTGAAAAAAAAAACAGAAAACAAAAGTTTTCCTTGATACTTTATCTTATCTTTGTTAATTCCTAGTGTATTTAAATTAGTTAACATTTTCTATTAATTGCATTTAGTCATGAAGGCTAAGTATTCAAATTAAAAATATTAAACCTGGCTGTAAATTGTGAGTCTTATGAGGGAAAAGGGCAAAAGTAAAGAAAAGAAGGGCTGGAGCGATAGTGCACTGAGTAGGGCATCTGCCTTGCATGCTGCAAACACAAGTTCAATCCTTTGCTTCTTTATGGTTCCCTGCGTATTATCACAAGTAATTCATGAAAGCAACTCTAGAAGTAATTCTTCAGGTATGGTACAAATTTTACTCCCAACCTCCATCAATGAAAAGTAGGCAAAAGATAATAATCAGAGAGGGAAGCATTAATGAAATAATGAAAGACAACTGACAAAATAAAGAGGAGAAGATAAAGTTATTAGATAACTAGGATACTAAAGTCTTATATAGACCCAATCAACCCAGTTCAGCCTGAGGGACACCAGTGTAGTCAATCTCCATCTCAACTATTTTGTAGTTTCTTTTCCTTCAACTAAACACATTTGTTATATGACCAAAGACTGACAATCCAAAAAAAGTTACCAGTAATAATGCAATGAGCTTTTATCTATGACCTATATATAATCAGAAAGTATATTCAAAGTATGAATAGGCTCAAGTAAAATATCTTTCCTTGAGACATTTTTTGTGAATTGAAAATAAAATGTCAAGGGATTCTTAAAATTTTAAGAATTCTTTAAAATCTTAAAATGTTATATTGGTATGATTAACACCGTGGAAATAACAAGAGTTATGTGAAAAATCTTAACTATTCACATATAATTTCAAGAACACAAACTTGGAAAATACAGGTGGTAACAGGATCTGAAGAAACAGACACATGATATGGTCTCAGCCACATTTATATATCTGTTAATTCTGTGGGAACTTCTATGTCTCCAGGTCCATTAATCTCAGGGCTAGAATGGCTCTTATTCAAAGCTGCCATTTAGATTCTCCTCCTCATTCCATATTCAAACTTAATATAGATTCATTTTATTTGTATTCATTTATTTTGATTGCTCCCACTTTTTTACTATACATGCACTTTAGAAGCATCTAGAGAGTCTATAATAGTTACCAATAGGTCTTGATTTCACGTGGAGATTAGGTAGTGCATTTGTATAATGTCTGAAAGCTCCCCAGATAACTCTAATATGCAGCCAGGTTGAGAGCCACTGGAATAGCTTGGATACTTCACAATGCCTTGAATCAAACAGCCAGACTGAAATTCATGTTATAAATAGTAAGGAAAGGTAAAATTAACCACTATTGCACTGTGATTTAACAACTAAATTGTATGTTACTAGACTGCAGACTAGTCATTCTTCTAATTAATGGTCTTCTTGTGGCTAATGATAATCCAATTAATTTGTTTAGTTTATTCTAGGTTTCAGAGCATTTTCATACACATTATCCAATTACTTTTAATAGAATATATATTACACTGTTAGCCTACTAGTTTCCACAAAAATTTTACACCCACATAGGTTATATAATATTCACATTACCTATAATTTAGGAGTTATTTTTTATAAAATTTTATCTAGATCAAATCTTTATACTACATTTGTGTGTGTTAATCTGTCTACATTATTTTATAGTTTTGATCAGGAGACTAAGAGCAGACTTTTGTAAAATGTAAAATGGTAAATTTAAGAATATGTAAATCATGTAATTTCTATAGTAATTTTTTGTCATCGTAGTTGAAAGCAACAAATATAAATAAACATGGCCATATTATTAAAAATAAAACTTCATGTACTAAATAGAAAAAAGACTGGTATTAGCCATATTCATATTTTATAAAATATAGTCTGACTGCATAAATAATAATTGTGTAAGCATTATCTATTACAATTGTGAGTGCACTGAAATTTATCTTTAGATTTTAAGTTGGAAAGAGACATTAGAATGAACATTTCTCCCAAAATTGGATGAATAAATTCAGAATTATTTTTATTTAATTGTTAGTCAAAAACTTTAGACAAGAATATACTCAAGTAAATATAACATTGTCAAGTAAATGACAATTTTGTGAATGAACTAAAGTCTTACTTTATTCTATTTTTAAAATAGTAACCCATGATATTTTTGTTGCATTTATGACAATCTTTCAATGTTTTATTCATTCTTTAGATTTTGAATATTTTTTTCATTTATATTGAGCCTTTAAACCATTTATTCTGCTTTTTGGGTTAACTAGTCTACTCTCTCACCTCATTTATAAATATAAATAGTATTCATACTTCATAAATATAATTTTATATAAATAGTGAGTTTACTTTATAAATACAACACAATAAATAATATATAAAATATATAATTATATAAATAATATTCATATAAATATTATATAATATAATAATGTGATATATTACAATAAAATTTTATATTTATTTATTTTTATTCATTATGCAGTACCTGAAATTGAACCCCGGCCTTCTTTATATATGGCAAATATTGTGTTCATCAGTCACATCCCTAATTCAAAGTGTGTATTTCAGGGCCCGGAGAGATAGCACAGCGGCATTTGCCTTGCAAGCAGCAGATCCAGGACCAAAGGTGATTGGTTCGAATCCCGGTGTCCCACATGGTCCCCCGTGCCTGCCAGGAGCTATTTCTAAGCAGACAACCAGGAATAACCCCTGAGCACCGCCAGGTGTGACCCAAAAACCAAAAAAAAAAAAAAGTGTGTATTTCAATTACTGTAGCCATTTTTGCAGTTGTCCTTATTATTAGAATATGATCATTTTATTGTTACAAGTTACTGATATAGAAATGTCCTGTAATGTGTACTAAAAGGAAATATAAATTGAAACTTATCAAAAAGAATTTTTGGTCTAAAAGGAAAATATGTAAATTAAGGTATTTGTACATCATAAACTCTGGTTCTATCCCCTCCATCCTTCATGAAAGATACCCCCAGCCACCCCAGCACTATCAGGAATGATCCTTGAATAAAACCAGGAATAAGCCACCAGCACTTATAGGAGTAGCTCAGAGAAAAACAAAGACCAGCTCATAAAAAAATGCTTCATTATAAATAAGATATTGTCATATATACTCTGATAGACTTCCTCCCCTTAGACAGCCAGATCTTTTTATGCACTACATCTCTCTCTCTAGCTAATTTTACAATGGTCAGTGGTAAAGCAAATATAGAATAAAAAAAAAAAACAGGGAGGCTATATAGGAGGTGTGATTTTTCTCTTGAGTATTCAGGCTCAATCACAAAAGAAGAGAATAGGAAGGTCAGCTCAAAGACCAAAACCACCAACCACAGAAGAAGGATTAAAATGACACCGAGGGAACAGAACTTCTAGAACCACAAAGAAAGACTTCATCATAAGTCCCACTCCTGGACCTGTGCAGATACTGAGATCTCTAGATACAGAGGTCTGATTTTATCACCCAGGACGGAGCAGAAGTCTTCCATATACCACAAAAGCACCAAGAGGAGAGTAAATTAACCTGACAGGAGTCTATAGTTAATCCCATGACAATATACTTCAAGGGCGGAGAAACCCTGTATCTCTTAGGCCTAGGGGATTCCTTTTCGAATGACCCCATTATTTATTGTGCCTGTGCAGGAGGGAAGAAAAAAAGGCAAAAAAAGCACAATTTTCTTTTTTAGTAATTTATCTAGTTTTGTCGATTTCTTTGTTTTGGTGTGGTTATTGAAGTTGTTGTCTCCATTTATATTTTTTCTTCTTTTCTTTTCTTCCTTTATGTGCTCTGCCATGTTTTTTTGTTTTGTTTTGTTTTGTTTTTTATCTCAAGACCATGGCCTTTATGTGGTCCTTATCTTTATTGTTGGAGTGCTCACTGGATATTTTACTTGACACTTCTTTTTGTACTGTTGTGGCGTTTCACCCTCCTCTCCTTTGTCTCTCAAACCTAGGATGAGAGCCTCCAGAAGGACTCCGCCCATTTTCGGCATATTTGATTTTTTTTACCCAGTTTAGTACCTTTCTCTTCTTCAAACAAAACCACATAACCTGAACTATCTAGTCCCGCCTCCCATTAGAGCGGGAAATAAGGGAGGTACCAAGACCAAACAGGTGTAGGACCTCTAAGTAGTAAACTAGGCACATAGGGGACCACTTATTCTAGCAGCCCCGGGGTGAGGGAGGAGGATATGGGAGGTAGGACGGGAGCAGACGTGGAGGGAGGACAATTTGGTGATGGGAACTCCCGTTTTTATGTTAATATATACCTAAAATATTATCGTCAATGATATGTAAGCCACTATGATTAAAATAAATATTATATTTTAAAAAAGTCAGAATTCCCCCCCTCCCCAAACAAAAAAGATTCCTGGCATTGGGCAGACTTTACACTTCCCACATCCCCTGTTTATAGACTTAGGAACAGGGACAACAAGGTCAGGGAGCTGCTGTTTGCTCTTTACTTGGCTCAGATGACCTGGGAAATGATCTCCATAAAGATGGTGGAAGATTTTCAGTGATACTGAGGTTCAGTAATTCTGTACATCAATATTATAAATGTGAATACTATTGTAACTATATTACATAAACCAAAATAAAATATTTCTTGATTAATGTAAAAAAAGAGAAAATAGGAAGATTTGCAGTGATTGTCATTTTAATTTGTATCTTGAGATAGCAAACACCCAGGGGAGGAAGAAGAACCCAAGGCAATTTTAGCCCACAAATCATCTCGGAGTTGGTCAGTTCTTGCATTTGTTTTCTTAGCTAGCAGAGTCACTTCCTTATTCTGCTACTGTGAAGCTGGTAGGAAGCCAGTTTTCACAGTGTCCCTGCTCTTAACCCAGCTCTGCCCTCTGAGCAAGAATTAGTGCAGCTGTTTAGTTTCTGTGCTGTAGGAAGCAGACGACCTGGTTGCAAATAAATTGTTTGAGGAAAAAATGTTTCAAATGAGTAAGTCAAAAACAAACTTGTTGAAATGATAAATTGGTCAAAAATGAATTTTTCCAGTCACCGATTTTGCAATTTTTTCAGTCACTGATGCCTGCTTACTTTGAAAAACAGCAATTACTCAAAGTAAAGAAGAGCAGACTGATTGTTTCTACTTTTAAAAACAGTGGTTAACCAATGGTAACTTCTCTACTTTTACAAAGCATGATTCTTCAAATGAAGTAGACAGTTCCCTCTAATTATATACATGCACATTTAAAGCAAAGGTAGTAGTAGCATCATCACTTACAGAGAATGGAATATACCAAACTTAGGCATTTTTGTAAACTTTATTTACTGTAAGTGTTATATCTCATCTACTCTATATATACTATAAGGTTCCCCACCCCCTAATTATATTGAGAAATAGTTGAACACAATTAATTAATTTTGAGGAGTACAACATGATGGTCTGACTTATATATTATTACTAATATATATAGTGCAATTATTACCACAGCAATTCAACAGTTCTGATTTTATTATCTCTTCTATTATAAAGTAGCCACTTAAAGTTGCCTATAATGAAAAGATAATGCTAATGAAGCAAATAAATATGTCATGTAAAAGTATTTGTTTTGCATTACATCAACTGTCATCCTATCAGTTCTGCATGCCCTGATTTGGCTAATTATTTTGAAAATGAAAAGTGAAATCTTTTGAAATGAATGTTTTAAAGTCAAGATTAAGCATTTTCACCCTATATTCATTATAATATCAAACAAATGCCATAAATTTTTATCAACCCTTCATAATATTTGATAAAATGGTTTTGTGTGATGTCAAGAGTAAAAATCACTTGAAGAGTTTGCACAATTCCAGAGTTCTTTTTTCTATGATATAAGCTTATCAATGTACCAGTCACTTTTGGAACACCTTCATTATTAGCCATACTTGTGGCCTCTAGCCTCTTATTTGTTGTAGAGAACTTGTAGAACCTATTTATATCATCTCCCACTTCCCTTTACCTGCTTTATTCATTCTTTGGAATGACACTTCAACTTAGTTGCCCTTGTTGAGCAAAAATTAAAAGTGAGAAGTGAGGAGAGGAGAGGGTTCATAACCATAAAGAAAGAAAGCAAACTCATAGTTTATCCTAGATATGCTCACTCTGAAGTATGCCATAGACATACTGTGTGTCGCAGAAGAATTTTTAAAAATATGCTTCTAGCCCTAAACCATTAATATGTGAACTCGTTGGCACTCATGTTAGTACATGCTAATCCAAAGATACTATATTATATTTATTTTATTTCCTTTGGCTATTTTGAGTCATTTTTAATAAATAATCAAACTATATACATTTATTGGCTCAATTTTTTAATTTAATTTTTATATATGGTCCTTTTTCAGTTTTATATTGTGACCTAATTGTGTACCCAATGTTCCTGCTATGTTTGGAAAAGAGTATTATTAATTCCATTACGTCTAGCAAGATAAAAGGGGAATTTTGAACTGGCTAGCAGCTACAGATCAATACCCTAACTCAATAGGGATAATTATTGAAATCACTAGGAGACTAGCAAGCTGTCAGCTGTAAGCAATCATTTTAGGCCTGGAATAAATCTGCAGAAAACACAAAGCAAACATTAAGTATATTATTTTAAAATTGAGAGTCATATGCCTATCATTGTCTTACTGATGTCCATTTCCACAGATCTGTTATCTTTGGTGTCTGATGATGTATATTGATTTTTATATACTTTATTTCACTAGCTTCATATTCAAAGTTAATTTTTCTGTCTGCTTGCTTTCTCATTTCCAATTTATGTTTTGCTGTCACATTGAAATATTTAATTTCATCGACTTTGTATTTTTTTAATCTGAATGCCTTATTTATTTATTTACTTACTTAATTTTAATGGAATCACCATGAGATACACAGTTACAAAGTTATTCATGATTGAGTTTCTGTCATATAGTGTTCCAAGACTCATTACTACACAGTGCACATTTCTGCCACCAATGTCCCTAGTTTCCCTCCTGCTCCCTCACCTCACCTGCCCACCTCACCTGCCCATGTGGCAGACAACCTCTGTCTGTCTCTTTCTGTCTGTCTGTCTGTCTGTCTGTCTGTCTCTCTCTCTCTCTCTCTCTCTCGCTCTCTCTCTCTCTCTCTCTCTCTCTCTCTCTCTCTCTCTATTTTCCTATTTAGGCATTGCGATTTGCAACATTGTGCATTTCATGCACATTACTTTACCTTCTGTCAACACCAAGTTCTTTTCCAGAGTGATCATTTCCAATTATTATTATCAAAGTTGTGCCTTCTGTGTCTTAACTGCATTTTCCCCCAAGGCACCCTGTGGCCAGCTCCTTCTGAGACTGTCAACTGATCCACCTCTTTTGTAAAAATAATATGGTCATTCATTAAAAAATAAAAATTGAGTTTTCATACAGTTTAGCAATATCGCTCTTGGGAATACAACTAGGGGTTCACCTATGTGCACCTATAGGGCACTCCTATGTTCATTGCAGTGCAATTCACAGCATCCAGAATCTGGAAACAACCCAAGTGCCTGAGAACACATGAGTGAATAAAGGAACACTGGTACATTTATAGAATGAAACACTAAGCAAAGATTAGAAAAGACTAAATCTGGCGGGGAGATAGCACTGCGGTAGAGCCTTTGCCTTGCAAGCAGTCGAATCAGGACTGATGGTGGTTCGAATCCAGGCATTCTATATAGTCCCCTGAACCTGCCAGGAGCGATTTCTGAGCATAGAGCTAGGAGTAACCCCTAAGTAAAGTTGGTATGGGCCGGGCGGTGGCGCTGGAGGTAAGGTGCCTGCCTTACCTGCGCTAGCCTAGGACGGACCGCGGTTCGATCCCCCGGCGTCCCATATGGTCCCCCAAGCCAGGAGCGACTTCTGAGCGCATAGCCAGGAGTAACCCCTGAGCGTCACCGGGTGTGGCCCAAAAACAAAAAAAAAAAAAGTAAAGTTGGTATGACACAAAAAAACAAACAAAAAAAAGACGAAATGATGAAATTTGTTTATATTTGCTTAGACATGGAGAATACCAGGATGAAAAAAATGAGTCACAGAAGGGAGGACAAACAGAATGACTTCACTCATTTGTGGAATATAAAAATTAAAGAGAGTATGGTAATAGTATCCAAAAACAAAGAAACAAAGACGAGAAGGATTGGTCCACAAAGGATGAATGGGAATATATTAAAAACAGAACACAGCATTTCTGCAACATCTGAATTCTTTCTTTCTGTTTTTTTCTTTTTTTTTTTTTTTTTTGATTTGTGAGCCACACCCAGTGACTCTCAGGGATTAAACCTGGCTATGGGCTCAAAAATTGCTCCTGAGTTGGAGGACCATATGGGAGGGACACCAGGGATAGAACTGAGTTTCATTCTGGATGATGCTAGGCCTCCTGTATCTATTTCTTAATGAAATTTGCATTTGTTTCTTTTTAGGGTTATTTTCAACCAATGAAGTTGTACAGAATGCTTGTCTCTAATTCTCACAAATTTCAGATTTTTGTTTATCCTAAATATTAGCACAATATCCATACATCTTCATTTGATTTATTGATATTTCTTTAATCTTCATCCTGAGATTCCCAATTTCTTTTACACAATGTTGATGGGCCCTGTATCCTTATTTTATTTGAGAATTCAAATGGAAAACCATTCTATTATAAATGTCCTGAAAAAAGTCAATGAGGCTAAGCTTTACTTCAAGCACATTTTCACTTTTGTTTTAAATTTCTGTGTCAGTACCCTTGACGTTGTAAGAACATGATTAACATAGAAATTAATAGAGTCATAAGGATATTATAAATTGCACACAGTGTACATGTAAAATTTCACATTGACATGATTCCCTATCATTGAAGAAAGGCAATGCTAGTAAAAATGTAGAAATAGAATCTACTATTCAGATTCTGAGCACTGTAATCCTAAGGCAGAAATGTGTGTATTTTATTAGTTCTCTAAAAGATTATATAAAGTGAAGGACTGAAGGAAGCTTCATAACATCCTAAAAGATTAGCCTGACCCTAAATGATCACTTTTAAGTTCATGTTTCTCTTTTGTGGTAGGGTAGCTATAGCACAATTCTTTTGAATTTCTGAAAGAAATTCAAAGCATGAATGACATTGCTTTTTTTATAGACAAAATTTAAGATTATTTCAAAACAGAATAAACCTTCACTACAAAAAAAATATGCCTTAAAACCACATATTACTTATTATAGGTCTTTGAGGGAAAATGAATGTAAAAACAGTGAAGAATCATGAAACAATTGCATTTTCTAAAAACAGCAGCATACTGTAGGGAAATGGATGGTTGATTTTCATGGATGCATCCTCTATCATGAAAATCATCCATTGCTTTTAATTTCCTATTTGACAAGGTGAGACAGTGTGGGGGAAAAATAGGTGAAGTCTTTATCCAGGTGTTCAGATTGCAAATTTGATCATCAACTTAGACTTTATGTAAATAGTTAATGCTAACAGATGACAAACTTAAACAAAAACTAGCTTTATAGTTATCTGGGGACCTTTAAAAGTTTGGCATATTATTGATGCCAGAGAAAAAGTATGTAAAGTGGTTATAAGCCATGACACTACATGTATTAATTTTAGGAACAGACTTGCACACATGGCTAGTGATCCACTGGGGGAATCATTTATTTTGATTTCAATAGCTTAGTCTTCTACATTAAGATGATAGATTTATCTTAATCTGAAACACTTTCTTTTGAAAGTCAAACATCTGTAGTCTAGAAAAGGCACTTAATTTATTTGATAGTCGGAACTTCTTTGAGGACTATAAGGTTAAAACAAAACAAATTACTGACTCATTTCACCATTCTCTAAACAGATCCAGCAGTTCTCAGTGTTTTCCACTTTTGTTACTATAAACCTTCGGTTTATGTGAGTGAATCTCTCAAGCACAAAAGTTGTCAAGTTCTCCATCTTTAACATTTTTGAAGGAATAGTGAGTTTGTATAGGGTTAATTATTTTTTTATATTTTATTTATTGATTGATCAATTGATTGGGGGCCACACCCAAGGATTACTCCTGGTTACTTCTGGTTCTGCCCTCAAAAATCGCCCCCAGCAGGGAGACCATCTGGGATGCCCGAAATCGAACTGGGTCCCTCCCAGGTCAGCTGCATGCAAGGCATAGCCTTATTGCTGTGCTATCTCTCAGGCCTCAAGGGTTAATTCTTTCTATTAGGATTCTTTGCACTAAAACTGTAACAATAGCCTTTTGCTTCTACTTATCAAATGATAATAGCACATCCACTTAGTTCTCATAATCAAAAACAACCTGTAGGGGGTACAGAGTGATATCACAGCAAACTGAAAGCACAGTTTGCCTTGCACATAGCTGACCTGGGTTCAATTGTAGCATCCCATATAATCCTTCAAGTTTGCCAATAGTAACTTCTAAGAGCAGACTCAGGAGTAGCCCTGAGCAACTCGCCAGGTGTGGCCCCAAACAAAAAGAACAACAACTAAAGCAATCTGTAAAATCTTTAAATACTGCCATCTGAAAAGTGTCCTGGATTTAAAACTAGTGTTGTAATATTGAATTAAGTCTGTTATTTTATTTGGTGGATTTGGTTGGCTAAGATACATGCAAGTAAAGTTTTGATTTGTTTGTCATATGAACATATAATATAATAATCATAATGGTTATTTAGAGAATAGGTAAATGAATTATCAAAGTAATTGTAGTAAGTATAACAGGAGATAACCTTTAATGAATACTTATTGTGGCAAACATTTTAGGTCACTAAAAGTATTAACTTTTTAAATGTTCTCTATGCAATAAATATAGTTATGCTCTCCACTTTGTAAATTGAAAATTGAAATTTGGGCAAGTTGAGTAATGAGTAGCATGATAACATAACTAACAATGCAAGTAAATGGTAAGAAATACATTTGGTAGACAGTAAGATATTACAGTGGGTGAGATTCTAGCCTTGTACACAGCTGACACCAATTTGGTCTCTGGCATCCTGAACACTGCCAGGGAATCTCTGAGCATAGAGTCTGGAGTATTCCCAGAGCTCAGAAATAAACCCTGGATCAAGCCTTGTTTAGGGCGTGGCCCAAATAATATCATAAAAGAAATAAACTTTCCATTATTCAACTAGATCAGAACAAAAGTTTAATAAAAATATGCTTGTTTCTATCAGTTTCATATACTTAGTGACAAACAATACTATCTAATCTCTAAAAATCCTTGTAGATTAAGATTCTTGGTAGGAATAATGAGTTTTTTTTAATATAGCCCTATGCCATCAGGAATATTAGCTTAACAAATTTAAATGTAAGTTAAAATAAGTCTATATGATTTTAATAGTGAAGTAAAAATATAGGATAAAACTAAATTAAAATATAAAAAGCTGGGGCAGGTGAGGTGGCGCTAGAAATAAGGTGTCTGCCTTGCAAATGCTAGCTAAGGAAGGACCATGGTTCGATCCCCCAGCATCCCATATGGTCCCCCCAAGCCAGGGGCAATTTCTGAGCACATAGCCAAGAATAACCCCTGAGCATCAAATGGGTGTGCCTGAAAAACCAAAAAAAAAAAAAAAAAGTAAAAAGCTAAATAAAATGTAGTTTTAGAGGAGAAAATAGCCAATGATGGACCATTGGCCTACTGAGAAAGACAGTGTAACTAACCCCTGAGACCCATTTCCCTTTGATCATAGGAGAGAAAAAAAAAAAAAAAAAAAGATTTGTGTCCTGAGCTCAGGTCTTCCCAAGACAAGTAGAAACTTCTAAATTTTTAGCTGAAATTTTCTGAGTTGGTCTTTGAAATGAATTCATATAAAAGAAAAAGTGAATTGTTTTATCAAGTATATTATAGCTATAGACAAGTAAAGTTCATTGTACATTGTTTGGTTCCTTTCTTTCTTATGAATAAAGAAAATATTGCTCTCAGATCCATTCTATTACTAAACTTTGTAGTCATTTCATATTATTTTCAATAATTTCTACAAACTATACAAGCTTGACAAACACATTTTAAAACAATAGCATCTGAAACCAGAGAGATAGCATGGCGGTAGAGCTTTTGCCTTGCGAGCAGAAGTATGGTGGTTAGAACCCCGCATCCCATATGGTGCCCCAAGCCTGCCAGGAGCAAATTCTGAGCATAGAGCCAGGAGTAACCCCTGAGCGCTGCTGGGTATGACCCAAAAATCAAAACAAAACAAAACAAAACAAAAAACAATAGAATCTGAGTATATATATATATATATATATATATATATATATATATATATATATATATTTTAGGTTATATACCTGTTTCTTAAGAAATAAATTTGTGGGGCCAGAGAGATAGCATGGAGGTAAGGTGTTTGCCTTTAATGCAGAAGGTCATAGGTTCAAATCCCGGTGTCCCATATGGTCCCCCATGCCTGCCAGGAGCAATTTCTGAGCATGGAGCCAGGAGTAACCCCTGAGCACTGCCAGGTGTGACCAAAAAACCACAAAAAAAAAAAAAAAAAGAAAGAAATTTGTTCAATTTATGGAAATGTGTACACACTATTTGGTAAATTACATAAGAGGTATTGAAATTCTTTATCAAAACAATACTATATTTTCATGGCAAGCAATGAATAATATTTTACTCGTGTTAACAAGATTACTGATCGATAACCTTAAGGAGTATTTTAAAGCAAATTTAGCAAGAATAGCAATTTTTTTCTTTCAAATAAAAGCACTCATTTTTGGATATTATAATTTTAATAATATGTATATACAAATCTTATTAAATTTCCAGATATAAGTCAAAGACTCTTAAAAAGCTTTAAAAAGCACAAACTATATTATCAATTTCTAAAAGTTGACATAGTAGTTGTTCATATTTTAAAGCAAACAAACAACAAAAACATTCAAATATGGTTCCTGAGCAAAAGCATTGAAAAAGCACGTAAATACCATCAGGTATGACCTAAACTCTCTCCCTGTGAGCACCCCCCCTTCATATTAATGTCAAAACACAGGGAGGACAACACTGGTGGTGGGAATGGCCCTGATTCATTCTCAATATGTATCTTAAATATTACTATTAAAAATTCGTAATTCACTTTGGTCACAATAAAAATTATTAAAAATAAACCCACAGAACTAAATACATTATATCACCTTCCTTATCACTTGGCCTTAACCACAAATTTTTACGTTACAATTAACTGAGTATTATCTTTTACACAAATAGAAAAGAATATCACACACACACTCTATATTTACAAATATTATTATTATTATTATTTTTTTTTGTTTTGGGGCCACACCCTGTGACGCTCAGGGGTTACTCCTGGCTATGCACTCAGAAGTCGCTCCTGGCTTCTTGGGGGACCATATGGGATGCCGGGGGATTGAACCGCGGTCCGTCCTAGGCTAGCGCAGGCAAGGCAGGTACCTTACCTCCAGCGCCACCGCCCGGCCCCCACAAATATTATATTTTAAACAATGATTGTGAACAAAACAAAAATATAACCTTTATTTTACTTTTTAAAAATAGCATCAAATTGTACTTAATTTAATTTCAATTATTTTAGAAAGAGAACAAAATAACAAGACAGATATATAGGATACACCTTTATAGCAAAATTTTATATCAAGATAACTTTGAATATAGATATAATAAACAATCATCTTACTAAAAAGCAAATAAAAATAGATAGCCATAGCTGTACTACTTTAAAATAAATGCTGACTCACTTGGCACATTCAAAAAGAATAAGTTTGTTTCTACTGTTAAAAAACTTTTCAGATTTTTGTGGATACACAGAATTAGTTTGAAAGCCTTCTATTCATTAAATAATTCTTAACTATTACTATTTTCCTCCCCTCATATATTTGATAGTATCTAAGAGATATTTTGTTGGTTGAATAACTGGGAATGATGATTCAAATGATACCTAGTAGGTATTATCAAGGTGTACTATTAAGAAGCATTCTCTAGTGGCAAGAAAGACAACACAAAGAGTAGGGTCTTGGCCTTGCTGTCCTCAAATCATATTGAATCATCAACAAGTCATATGGTCCAAAAAACCCTGCCAGGAGAGATCCTGCAGTGAAAAGCCCAGAGTATACTACAGCTAAATTAGATCAAAAATAAAAAATAAAAAAAGAAGACAACTGAAGAGAAAAGAGGAAGAAGAAGAAAGATGGAAGAAAGAAGAAAGAACAAAGAACAAAGAAAGAACAAAAGGAAAAAGAAAAAAGAAAGAAAGAAAAAGGAAAGAAAAGAAAGAAGAAAGAAAAAAGAAAGAAGAAAGAAAGAAAGAAAGAAAGAAAGAAAGAAAGAAAGAAAGAAAGAAAGAAAGAAAGAAAGAAAGAAAGAAAGAAAGAAAGAAAGAAAGAAAGAAAGAAAGGAAGGAAGGAAGGAAGGAAGGAAGGAAGGAAGAAAGGAAGAAAGAAAGAAAAGAAAGAAAGAAAGAAAGAAAGAAAGAAAGAAAGAAAGAAAGAAAGAAAGAAAGAAAGAAAGAAAGAAAGAAAGAAAGAAAGAAAGAAAGAAAGAAAGAAAGAAAGAAAGAAAGAAAGAAAGAAAGAAAGAAAGAAAGAAAGAAAGAAAGAAAGAAAGAAAGAAAGAAAGAAAGAAAAAGAAGAAGAAGAAGAAAGATAGAAAGGCATAAAATAAGAAAAAAATAGCAGGCCTGGCGCAAGGGCAGCAGTAGGGCATTTGCCTTGCACGTGGCCGACCTAGGACGCACTGCAGTTTGATCCCCCAGTGTCCCAACTACTTCCCCAAGCCAGGAGCAATTTTTGAGCATATAGCCAGGAGTAACCCCTGAGTGTCCCTGGTTGTCGCCCAAAAACTAAAAAAAAAAAAAAAAAAAGTTAAAAAAAATAAAAATCTTAAAATGGGCAGGGTAGTCCTTATAAATATCCCCAAAAGAATGAGCAATTATGAAATGCCAATAGTGTCAGTTAAGAAATCCAAACAGCTTCTTGGAGCCAGAAGTCTAGCAGGAGGAGGTTTGGCAGGTCCCCGCCATGCCGGAGGTCTGCTTGACCAGGCCTATTGGGGGTGCAGGACTTGGGTAACCCCAGCACCCCTCTACCGCCTTGCTCCATATCTCCAGGGCTTTCCTGGGCCACATGCCTGGGCAAGCCGGTGAGTTGAGTCCCTTGGTGGAGCTTGAAGATACCCTAGGCCTTCCCTCATTATCCATTTGGCTCCTTAGGGAGGGTCTGGGTGGGGCACTGAACTTCTGGCCTCCCAGCTTCTTGAAGTCACTGGTAATCTCTGTCCAGTCTATATTTTCAGAATCGTGCGGGGGCGCACAAGAAACATTAATAGTACTCACACAAGAAACATTAATAGTACTCACACAAGAAATATTAATAGTACTCACTATCATTGAATTATGGTTTTATGTATGCAGAATGTCCATTTTGTACTCTGCCCTTTTGCATACCCCTTCATAAGTTCATATTTCTCTTTAACTTCTTTAATTCCTATCATCATTACTCCTCATTTACCCTTTCTAATTTAAGTACTGTAGAGTCCTAAGTCTCAGACCAAAGTGGTGCCCTGGAATTAACACCCACCCAACTATTTAAAAGGCATAAAAAAAGACACTTATATGTTTTCAACATATTATGGGTGTTTTCTTTGACGTCTATAAACTTTTGCTGAATATTTTCTTATACAGTGACGATCCCCCCCCCCATGTTTTTTATCTTCTCTTTGTGAACTGCTCAATATGGAATTTGGTGTGAAAGAATCTCTCAGTTTAATACTTATGTTTGAACCAAGTCATGGGTCTTGTTGGAAATATTCTTACCCCCCCCCCATATATCTGATAGCACCACGTGGCTTTATTTCTTGTTTGCTTAGGCACACTAAAATGGGAAAATACTATACATACCAATAGGTTCTTATCTAATAGAGATGGGAACACACAAATCTTGTAGTGCAATGAGACCTTACACCCTGAACATTGACATAAAGACCAGGCACAGGCCTCAGAAGAATGGGCATTCTCCATTCACCCCTTGATCTACAGAAGACATTTACAAAACATCCAAGGTTGTATATAACATCACCTGGTGGCATTCCTGTATCAGGGAAGACCCTACAGCTGCCCTGACATCTATCTACTCAAAAGAAACACTGAGAAGACAACAAGAACAATGACCTGCTTACTGGATAGGGCTTGCTGTATTGCCCCTTAATTGTGAGGTTTGTCTATAACATCACCTGGAAGCAATCCTCTACCACGGAAGACCCTGACACTGCTCAGACATCGTCCTGCTCAAAAGAGACTTCCCTTAACACTGAGAAGACTTAACAACAACAACCTGCTTACAGGAAAGGGCTTCCTGCATTGCCCTTTCATGGTGAGGTGAAACGAGAAGACACTCCACATCATGACTTCAATGTAGGACATACAGATTCCAGAATCTTTAATACAGAAACATGATACCAACAACAGAGACTGTGTGAAAAGTGTGTTGGCACTACGGACAATGTCTTGGATCGGACGATAACTTGCCAGAAGCCTAGAGATGGTCTTATGCCAGGAAACTTCAGCGGTAGGATCTTTTTGTATTTAGGCCAAGGTTATTCCTTTCCATGCCTCTGATATTTTGGTGGGCCTATGCAAACAACAATTGACACTCTAACAACGTTTTTACTGTGCTCCTTTGACTCTAATCCTTAAAACGCACCCACTTAAAATTTGAGGTTAACTTAAGCTAATACTCATGTACATGGAAATGTAAAAAATACTATGCCTCTAATGTTAAAGGAGTTACATAAGTTTGATGGCTTTAGATTGCCTTGTGTGCTGTTAAGAAATATTATAATGTGCTACAATCTGGGGACTCGAGGGAAAAAATAATCGCATATGCATTCTGTTTTATTTTATCTTAATGTTCTTTGGCTGAAAGTTCAAAGTTAAGATATCAGCAAGGGGACTTCTTCTGATAATTATGTTATGGGTGATTGTCCTTCCACTGTAACTTTACCTTGTCCTCTTTCTTTGCATCTTTTGTTCTCATAATTCAAAATAAAAAAATTAATAAAAAAAGAAATCCAAACAATTTATCAACATAAACTTAAATCCATGATTGAGGTTATAGGTAGAAATATGCCCCCACACAGGGAGAAAAAATATTTACTTAAAAATCTTAATTCAGGGTCAAGAGTGGTGGTGCAAGTGGTAGGGAGTCCTAGGACGTACCGTGGTTTGATCCCCTGGAACCCCATATGGTCCCCCAAGCCAGAAGAGATTTCTAAGCACATAGTCAGGAGTGAATCCTGAGGTCATCAGGTGTAGCCCAAAAACCAAAAACCAAAAAAAGAAAAAAAAAGACTAATCCAATGCTGGAGCTATATTAGAGTGGGTAGGGCACTTGTCTTGCGCACAACAGATCTTGGGTTTACCTTAGTGCAGCCCAGATCCAGTAGTAAGGCATGAAAATAACCAAGTATTAGGGAAAAAGAAAACTGAGAAGAAACAAAGAAGGGAGCAGGAAGTGAGAAAATGAATGGGCAAAGGGAGAAATAAGGGAGGAAAGCAGGAAGGAATGAAGTAAGGAGGGAGGAAGGAATAAAGTAAAGAAAAGAGGAAGGAAGGTAAGAAAAGAAGAAGGAAGGAAGGAAGGAAAGAAGGAACGAAGGGAGGGAGGGAGGGAGGGAGGGAGGGAGGGAGGGAGGGAGGGAGGGTGGAAGGAAGGGAGAGAGGGAGGAAGGGAGGGAGGAAGGAAGGAAGGAAGCAAGGAAGGAAGGAAGGAAGGGAGGGAGGGAGGGAGGGAGGGAGGGAGGGAGGGAGGGAGAGAGGAAGGAAGGAGGGAGGAAGGGAATATTGATTAAAAAAAGAAAAGGCCTCATCAGAAAACAGAATTATTGAGAAGTAGGGAAAATAGGACCATGCATATGTAATTGTTTAACTCAAAGTGAATTAACAATGTAATTGAATAGGTTTCTACTCTAATATCACTTGTTTTGTTTTAACAAAGGCGCTTTGGATACCAATGCATGTAGGAGAACTTCAGATACAAACCATGAAGAGATTAGAGGAATTTAAATTAAACCAAACAGCTAGAAGACTGTTTTCTCAAAAGGGAGCAAACTTGCTAATACTTGACACTCAAATGTTGAGCACTGTAACTCCCAGTTACTAAGAGTGTGCATGGAAACTAGTTAAACTGTAGTTCTTTGCTATAGCATTAAAAAATGAATGCATCCACAGTTAATGTCTCTATTATTACTATTTATAAATATTCTACTCAGTAACAATATTGGAAAAGATATTACAAGTTAGGTCTACAATGACTTTCTACAGCTCACTTTACTTAGCAATGCACTCACTTAAATCAATGTTATGTATGAAACCAAACAAAAACAAGAAATGTTTTGCTAAAGGTGCCAAGACAAGGAGGGGTGCCAAGAACAAGATTTCTTCTTATAAAGGTTTCTCTCAGGCTGAGACAGAACATATTGCTGAACCACTAAACAAATTTTAACTCCCAAATTGGAACCAAATGTATCTTGATACTTGGTCATTTGTTCTGATTTAGCAGCAGTCTAGTTTCATGGAGAATACATTAACACTCAAAAAACTTTAAATGAATGCATAGAATTTTGTATTATTACTATTTATTATTATTATTCATTATTATATTTGGGCTTTTGAAGTACATCCAACTGTGTTAGGGCTTAAGCCAGGCACTGTGCTCAGAATTTCTACCTGGCATGGTTTAAGAGACCAGATAGTTGCAATAGTGCAGAGATTAAACCAGGTAGCTCCACCCTTATTCTTAAATTCCAATTTTATATTCAAATTCCTTAATCTTAGTTCTATGTTTCCTCAGGTCCCCTTTTTTTTAAATAAATGTTTAACGAAATATTTATCTACTTCCCTTTATTGATTCAGCCAGTTTCACGTCATTCTATTTAATAACAATCCGATATAATATTTTAAAATCTTCAAAGTCATCATATTTTACATATATATATAATATATATAAAGTGTGCATCTCTGTGTTTATAGAGATAATATATGTTCAATAATTAGATGGGAAGGAGATCTTTTTCCATTATTCTATTGTTTCATGCTTATTAGTTAAAATATTATTCACCTATCATTATTTACACAGTGAATATGACAATTGTTTCATGAGAAATAAATGTATGATTCAACACTTCAACCTCAAGGCTGGATGTGGCAGATGCATCATGTCTCATTGTCAAGAAATATTTTCTGTAGAAACTCTGTTGAAAGCTCTTTCAGGTACTTCATCATTGAGGCTATCTGTATGGTTCTAAGGCAATTAAATATCAAATTTGTTTTTAAATGTAATATGCAATAAAGATAGAATATATAGATTGACTAAGTTTTTATTTACCAAGTATTTGTAATATAGTTTTGAGAAAAAATGTTGATTATTATATCACCTTTGATTTCAGTTGCCTCTATTAACAAATGTCCCCAGGTAAAGTTCATACAAAATGGTAAAGAAACAAATATGGTTTGAAATCATGATGTCTTTTTTTTTTTTTTTGGTTTTTCGGGCCACACCCGTTAGATGCTCAGGGGTTACTCCTGGCTACGCACTCAGAAATTGCCCCTGGCTTGGGGGGACCATATGGGACGCCGGGGGATCGAACCGTGGTCCTTTCCTTGGCTAGCGCTTGTAAGGCATACACCTTACCTCTAGCGCCACCTCGCCGGCCCCATGATGTCTTTTTTTCGACAGCCTGGAATAGCTTCAATTAACTTTATAACACATGGGTTTATATATGCAGTATTTTAATGGATAATTCATCAAAAATTAAAACAAAACTATAGAAGTAATTAGATTTATAAGTAATATTAGAGAATCAATAATGATTACACAAAATGGAATAAATCCACCAAATCCAGAATATGAGGCTACAAAATGTGGTTTCCTTAAAAGACCAAGGATATAAGATAAAAAGATGTGATTGATCTATAATAAAAGAAAATCACAGTTATATAAACAATTTTAATGTATAAATATATTCTGGGGCTAGAGCCCATGTCTGTCCTGGATCAACCGCATTGAAGGCAAGCATCCTACTGCTATGCCACCACTCCAGCCCTGAGTAGATTAAGTATTTCATAATTAAGATTATTAAATGTGTTGTTTTAGGTGTAAAATAACCCTATATTTAGGCAAAGCATGTCCCTATTATTGAAAAAGAAAAAAAAAACCTACTAATGCAAATTGCACTAGACAATGGCATGATACCTGGAAATTTATTTACTTTAACAAAATATATAAATAAATAATAACAATTGCTGTAGGTGGCATCTATCCTACAACTCTAGTGGATTTTAATAAATCCTACTTCAGAAAGTGGGTAAAATATGGACTGAGCAGTGAGACAATATGAAATAAGACCACACAGGGAATATATGGGGAAATATGTTCTGGCAAGAGTGTTACAACTTTATTCTCCATGCTAGGAGTATTTTAGGATTAAAAGGAATTTCTATGGAGACAAAGACCAGGAAAACAAAACCATTAGCTGTAGGCCTGTTGGAAATACATAACAATATAACTGTCTAGGCAGTTCAGGTGAAAAAGATCTTATATGAGATGTCTTGAGTTAGAAAGGAGGTAAGTTAGCATATCAAAAAGGAGGGGGCTGCCTGACAGATATGTTCTGAAGGCTAGCAGGGAAAAAGTTGCCTTTGAGTTAAAAGAGAACCAGGTCAAAGAAATGTAAATGTTGTGCCTGGGTAAAGTTTCAATGACTCAGACTAAGTTCCTGACCAGGCTTTTAGATGTAAATAGGGCTGACAGAAGAAAATTGTCATGGATTCATTTGGTACTGAAAATTCTTTGGCAATTTGTTTGACACAAGAATTTGTTTAAAACCATATTTTGGCTTGTAAGTATACAAGGGAGAAAAAATATTTAGGCCAAATAATATGAAGGTAATATAATGTCAGTACCATGACATGGATTTCAGAAATATCTCTGGGAATTCCTCAACTCTCCACGTAAGGTTTATTCCTCCACAGTGGGTCCTTTGAGGAATCCAGTGGTTTTTTGTTTTTTTTTTTTCAGTTTTCTGAGCAAAGAAAATTTAGGAGATTTCATCTGGTGGGTCTACTGAGTCTCCCCTTTAATTGGAGATATAGAAATTATTTATCAATAGCATAAGCAAGCAATTATAATATATGAAACAAAAAAGCACTTTAATACTTGTTAAAATAAAATGATAAGAATTTGAGTTTATTTCTTTATGTGAAGTTCAGCTTCGTTATAAATAGTACTGATAGTAAATAAAAGGCCCCATAGTTTTAGGTTAAATATTTCTCAAGATTTTCTAGATTAAAGTACATAATTTAATGTATTTATAATCTCATTCTCATACTCTATTTTTATTATGGGTTATACCTGGCAGTTTTCAGGAATTATTCCTGACTGCATTCATGAGTCACAGCTGTTGGTTCAGCCATATTGGCTACTGAGCATAGAATTTGGGTTGACTGCATGCAAGACAAGGGCCTTACCCTGTGTACTTTTGTTCTGCCACTCATATTCTCTTTAAAAAATTTGTCATCTTGGGGCCAGAGCATTAGCACAGCAGATAGGGCTATTGCTTTTCATGGGGCTAACCTAGATATAATCCCTGGCAATTTATATGGTCCCATCTTGCCAGGAGTAACTTCTGAGTGCAATGCAAGGAGTAACCCCTGAGCACTTCCAAGTGTGGGCCAACCCCCCAAAAACTTTCATCTTTATATGTAAAGATAGTTTTGAAAGGCTCAGTAGTCCAAATACCGCTCCTACGTGGAGAAATGAAGAGACAGTTACTCAGGAAAAGAAAAAGTGGGCATCTCACCCTCTGTAGGTATTTTCAGAGGTGATCTGTCTGTTCCACTTCTCTTCAGGTTTGGAAGAGACTGACCTCGAATCCTCTTTCTCTTAAGATTGAAGGTGGAGGGTGAGAACAGGGCCCACAGGCTGTGGTCAGTTTGTGCTGCTCCAGAATCTTCTAGGAAATCTTCAATTTCCTTACTCAGGCCATTCATCTCTGTATCTTTCCATTCTTTACAGCCAATTGCTTAAGGGTGCCTGCTTGTCACACCACCTCAACTCCAATTATTCCTCTGAAAGAAGGCTTTGGGGTTCCCGCACTAATTTTAGGATTTTCTGTCTGCATGGGGATCACTCCTCATGCAGAGAGGAAAGCCATCTGCTTGTATCTTGTGCAAAGCAACATGATGCCATCACATAAAATGGTACTGAAAGATTCTAGGAAAAGAGAAAAGGCAAATATTACTTAACCTTATAGAAAATAGAATTTTACTTAGTTTTCTGGCCTCGGTTTATAGGCAGAAGGCACCAGCAATTCACATTACACAAATAAATTCTGAATACCAGAAAGAATGCACACTACTTCTGGCCATTAACAATCACCAATTTTCAAAAACTTTAAAACTGAACCTCAATGATTTTTCTAAATTCTTGACTATTTTCCTTAAAACTAGCTTTTATCTTTCAGATGCTCATAAGATTTATTACCCCATTTTTACCCAATAACATGAGAACACTATAACATGTTTTGAAATATTTAAACTCCTTTTAATGCAACACATTAACTAATTTAACCAAGGTTTAATCATCTAGTTTGATTCTCAGTCCCTTTTGCACATTCTTAAACTTTCTGCATTCAGCCACGACTGATCAGCAGGGAGCTTTGACCTGCTTCATTTCCGACCTGGGCCGGTTCGCCCCTCCTTAGGCAACCTGGTGGTCTCCCACTCCCACGGGGGTCACCATATTGATGCCGAACTTAGTGTGGACACCCGATCAGCATAGCACACTGAAGCCCAGAACTCTTGGTCTCAAGTGATCCTCCGGCCTCAGTTTCCCAAGTAGCTGGGACTACAGGCAAGCGCCACCACACCCGGTAGTGCTTGGGACCATATAGGATGCCGGATTTTGAACCACCTTTCTGTTGCATGCAAGGCAGATGCCCTACCTCCATGCCATTTCTCCAGCTCCTTTTCTTTTTTAACTTCTCCACTCATCCTCTGGGAGCGGTCTTGCTGCTAAAAGAAAAAAAAAAAAAAAAAAAAAAACGCCACATGCCCCAACTCAGAACCAGTCTTTCCTTAAGGACCAGCTTTTCCAGTATTAGAGCCCTAGGAACAGAGCTTTAAATTGTCTGCTGCTAATTTGAAATTACTTTGCCAAATATTTTGCACCTAGCGGGACCAAATTCTATTGATTCCCTTTTCTTTAGATATTCACAAACTAGTACCATCAAAATTTTCACATTAAAGCTACCTTAAGACCCACCATTAAGTTTGGGGAGATAAATACGACATGGAATTGAGATACTTTTACAATAACATGCATTCACAAAATTAAGAATATTGTTTAAAGAGACCAACCACAATAATTAGCAACATTTTTCACCCAATTGTTCATTCTAAGAAGCTTTTAAGTTAGAAATTTAAACGCTCAAAATTTTTCTTGACTCCCAGCCATTAACTGACTTTCTTAGCTCCAGTCCTTTCTTTGTTATGTAAAGGACCCACTGGAATTACTCTGCCTACACCCACACCCCCTCCTTGTCAGATGAGTCTGGGAGACAATAGCTAGCCCCTTCCTTGGGGGCTGGGTGAACTATTTTTTTTTCAGATAGACTCCCCTCTTTCCAGGCTGGGGAGTTAAAAAAAGCACCTTTTTTTTTCTCTTCAACCAAAAAGCGGCCAGTTAGCCTTGCTCTTCTCTCTAGTCACATGTCCATCTTTTCTGGCCTTAACTAACACATGGCAAGAAAGCTGGGTGGTTGCAAAGTACAGAAATTCTCAAGGGAAAATTTATCCCCAATGGTCATTGAGAACTCTGGGGTTTGTGATCTCCGACACCCTCTGCCATGTCCCTAGAATAACAAAACTGGCTTAACACTATTTCTGACCTGAGGATTTGTGAGTCAATCTTAGAATTGCCAAGAAGGCGGACAGACAAAGGAGGCAGTCAGAGAGGAATCAAAGGAACATTCAGAGGCACAACTGTAAAATTCACAGATTAATTCTCGACTGTAAATACCAACAATAAATCCAAGACAGGCAGCAGTGCCAATAACAACCAAGATGGTTGAGCTCCACAAATCACAGGCAGACAACCTCTCCCAGCAGCCTGGGAATGTCTTCCCACTACTTTTAACGACCTCCTTCAGCGCCTCCAGAGTCGTGACCTATAGCACCAGAACCCGTCAGCTTGCTACTACTCGGATTCCTCGTCGAGTAGGGGACTCGAACCCTTAGTCACAAAGTCTGCTACTACTCAGATTCCACATGGAGTAGGGAACTCTTAATTCCACCTGAATCCATGTCGAGTGGAGACTCTCAAGCCCTCGATCACACAACCATTTCCTATTTCTATTTCCAACACACATCAAATTACAACCAACAACACAGGACACACTGCTTAGTACCCACCGAATAGTCTGTTCACCACCCCACTCTGGACAGATCAAGGACTCCTGGATTGCTCACCAATGAAAAGCTCGGTAGTCCAAATACTGCTCTGACGTGGAGAAATAAAGAGACAGTTACTCAGGCAAAAGCACACATGGGGTTCTTTATTCTGGCCAGCCAGGATTCATTGCTCCGTTCAGAACCAAACTAAGGCAAAGGACCACGTGGCATTCTACACTCCCTCTTATATACCATAAGAAGGAGGAGGGGGAAAGAAGGGGCAGTGACGACTTTAAAGGCAGGACATCTGCCAAGGTAATACGAGTTATTGGTGGGGGTGGAGTAGTGATGACTTCCTTAAGGGCGGTACATCTGACAAGGTTGGTGGGGGGGTAGTGATGACTTCCCTTTTCAGTTTATATTAAAACATGCATAAAATGATGGATAAATAACATATGCCATAGTTAATGTTAATAGTATGATTAATTTAGTCATTCTATTTTAAGTAGAGAAATATTATTTAGGTATTTTTCTTATCTATCTCCCTGTATCTTTCACACTACTCTTTCACACACAACACAAATATATATAATATAATATAATATAATATAATATAATATAATATAATATAATATAATATAATATAATATAATATAATATAATATAATATAATATAATATAATATAACATAATATAATATAATATAATATAATATAATAATTAATATAATATAATAATATAATATAATATAATATAATATAATAATTAATATAATATAATAATATAATAACATAATATATATTATATAATAACACAAGTATTAATATCTTTAAGAAAATATTGTCATTTTCCATATCCAGAATATTTCAGGGGTTATGCACTGAAAAAGGAAGCCAGCAACTAGTCACACCAACCCCCACTATGCTTATTCCTGGTTTTTATCTAATTCTTTTTGTCCTAAAGAGGAACTCGTATTCCTCAGCAGAAGTCTTCCCTACCCCTCTCCTTCTTATAGTATATAAGGGTGAACAGAAGGACCACGTGGTCCTTTGCCTCTGTTCGGTTCTGAAGGAGCATTGAACCCTGGCCAGCCAGAATAAATAACCCCACTTGAGCTTTTGCCTGAGTAACTGTCTCTTCATTTCTCCGCATTGGAGTAGTATCTGGACTACCGAGCCTTTCAGCACTTGCTTTGTATCTGATCAGAATCTCGTTTGAGTTGTTGGCATTAAATATGATCCTATAGTACTATCAAAAGTGATTACTGAGCACAGAGCCAGAATGGCCCTGGGTACTTCTAGATGTGTCCTGAAATAAACTAAAAATGTTACTTTCATTTTTTTAAGATTTCGGTTGCCTTACCTTTGAGTTTATGATACAAGTAATATTTGCACTACTTAATGTTACTTGTAGTATCCAAGTGCCATATTTTAAAGATAATATTTGGTTGAACAATTTTTTAAGTAATTTGTATTTAATTCCCTTCAAATATCAGTATCTTTTCAAGTATTTTATATTTAAATGGGTCCAAGGAACTCAAGTAGAAAAGGAACTATGTCCTTAGAACATATTTGCATGTTGTATAAACTAAGAAAATATATTTTAATTTTTTTATTTATAAAAATATTCAGAAAAACATTCCTGGAAGATTAATTGCATTTTTTATTTCTTCATTATATTTTCTTATTGTCTGGGCAGAATATATGGAATGAACCAAACAGAAGTAACAAAGATCAGGATTTCCTATGAAACAGTTCAAGTCTCTTTAGCTCGAATCTTGCTAATATGTCCTTGATAAGGACTGAAAATTGTTTTCCCTGTTTGTGGGCTGCACAATTTATTGTGTTGCTATTTTAATCATAAATAAATTATAATTGATTTTGTTTTACCTGACATTTGAGCAGAACATCCATTAGCTATTCTTCCCATAGAAATCTTAGTCACTTTAAGATGAAGGATATTTGTAATAGGAATTCTGCCAGATTATAGGACCATTAGACAAGTCTTGATTCATCATCTTTTATAAAATGTGTCTATCATTTATACATTCATATAATATTCAGGTTATGATTAAATGTTCTTAAATGCTTTTATAATAATATCATACCTGCTTAACTCTTTTTGTTTCTTCTTTTATACAATATCACTGTTGAATTTGACCTGAATTTATTTTGGTAGGCAAAATTAAATGAATATTGTCATATTCTGTCTTAAAAACTTGTGAAAGCAGTGAAGGAGGATACTTCAGGGAATGGAAATTTCTCAGAAAAGCTTTTCATTATAATGTATATTCTCTATTAAGAACTGGAGTATAGTTTTTATTTGGAAATGAGTTGTCTGACAACAGTTCTCACATAAATTGAAGAATTTTAGCAAAAGAGATGTCAGTTGGAAAATAATTCTAAAATTAAATACTGGGTCACTCAAACACTGAAATAAATGCAGAAAATACAACCATAATAGACAAATTTATAGCTCTTTTGTTATATAAAAATTTACAAGTATAAAACATCAATATAAAAGATGAATGATTGAAGAAAGCAATGACAATTAAAGCCATACCAGCATATAAGATGACCCTCGACTTTCAAGAAGTTTTTCATGTTAAAAATGGGTTAAAAAAGTTGTCTTATACTCCAGAAAATATGGTACTTTAGAAAAAGTCTACTCTTTCATCACTAAATATTTCAGTGTATTATTCCTACAAATAGAAGATAGTCTCTAGTGTTCCCATTAATATAAATATTATAGTTAATAAAACGACACAATACTATTACCTAACACAACATAATTCACAATTTATCAAATCATAATTTCATGTTTTTATTAATTTAAACATATGGCCCACATAGCATTTAGTGCATATGCATCCTGTATATCTGAATTTTATTTTATTAATTTTTAGTGTGTAGAGGTGTGCTGGGGGTGGTATCCCTATGGGTGTTGGGAACTACTTCTGGGATTTTGCTCATTGGGTCATTCCAGGTACTGTTCAGGAAATCATACAGTGTTGTAGTTCAAACATAGGTCTCCTACAAGCACAGATGCATTCAGTGTGTTGAATATCTCTTTGTAACTAATGCTTTTTTAATAATATTAAATCTATTAAATTATAGCATGCCTTATTGACTCCTCTATGATATAATCTGTTTAATATACAAATTACTATCTTTTGATTTAATAGTATTTTAGTTCAGTATAAAATATAACTCATCTCATCCCCAGCTGTACTGAGAATATTAGAGATTATTTTGATTAATTGAGAAGCCCATTGAATGCTGCTTCTAAATAAGAGTACCAACATTTGAGCTTGATATTATTATCATTTTATTGAACCTACTGAGGCTCAGCTAAAATTTATCAAATTGACAATATCTTTTGACTTCATATGATATGACCTTATTCAAGCTTCATTTAGAGTTTCAGTAGATTAAACAAGACCTGTTTGTTTGAAAACATAAACCATTTGTCAGAATCTCTGAAAGCATTCATCAAACAAATAGTTCTATCTAATATAAATAATAGCTGAGGATGTTAGAAAAATGCAATATTTATATCTTTACAAGGTAAGAACAATATATTAATTAGCACTATAAAACATTTAAAATGCATGGAAAAACTTAAATTTTACAAAAAATTAATTAATTTGTACCACAATGAAACCTATAATGTCATCAATCAGACCATGTAATTTATATGTTTTCTGATTCTAACTACCAGTTCAGAAATGTGAATATAGTAAATATATGTGAATATAGTCATCAAGATAACTGGCTCTCACCAAAATAATATAACAGAAAATCAGATATTTTGACATATAAAATTTATGGTATTTTAAGTAACTAAAGTTTAATTAATTTTCAATATCCACTCAAAAATATTATAAAATGAAATATTTTAAGGTCCAGTTTTGGTTTTTCTATTCTAGTAAAATGTTATCCTATTGAAATATATAGGAGATACTCTACCATTATTGAGCACGTGTATCTTCACACACAAACACAAAAAATATTGAGTCCTGAGAGAGTTCTAGAAAGAGTTCTAGTATCAAATACCATTGTGTCCTGGAAGAACACCAGAAGAAATGCTCCAGTATAAAATTGTTAGAGAGCGAGAACAATGATAGAGAAACTTGAAGGGTTTACATTGTGAAGCACAGGGTTATGGGCCTGTCATCTAAATATAGCATTTAGCTGCAATATTTCAAAACAAGTGGAGAAACAGGGAGTATGTAGTTGCCCAGATACCCAGCTCTGTTTTTAAATTGACTGAACCAGGTAGTAAGTCACTGAGTAATGGAGCTTATTTCAGAATAATTGACTTTAAATATTTGAATATTTTGAATATTGACTTTGTTATCGTTGGCAGTTTGGTTATGGTTTGCTATTTTGGAGATGACCCCTTTAAAAGCAAGACAAGCTCTTGGTTAATGAACACTTGCTTAGCCAAGCCAAGAATCAGCCTGGACCATTTTACCTACTACTCTTTGCAAGCAAGCAAACCCTATTTTCCAAAGCATTTCTAGCTAGGTAGAAAGCCAAATTACCTGTGGGAAATCCAACTCCATAGGCCAAGAGAGAGGACAGATACACCAACTCTCTGGGTCATGATATATGCCACCTATTTCTTATAAACTGTATAGATACAGGAAAAAATGGGAGATTATCAGGATTTGTCAATATATAACCTTCACTACCACCCAGGATATCCTAATAGATGTATTCAGGCATTATGGTGTATTAATGATCTTGAAGCTTAGGCATCCCCAAGATATTTGTGATCTTTGGGAATTTAGCTTCATTTTTACTGTCAGATACCAAAGGCCAACTTGACACAGATTCTAACTGTTGTAAAATACTGGTGACAAAAATCCCAGCATTCACAGACATTCAAATTCAAAGAAACTTAGAATCAAAGGCACTGACTTGATTTTACACGTATAAACCCTTGATTATTCTGCAGACTAATTTGTAGTCATTTTTTTCATTCATAGTCCATACAAAGCAGCATGAATAACAATGACAATGCAAACAATGGAGCAATTTTTCAGAGGATGAAAACAGGTACTTAAACCTTTTAAAAATCAGGACTTTATAAATTCCATGAGGAATGAGGAATAGTTAAAAGAAAAAACAATATTAATGTTTAATGAAATAAAATAATCAATAGAAGAGAGTTTTCAATAAACACAAAGAAAATATGAATGGTTTGGAACAAAATGAATGTGCTAAATGTAAAATACTTCAACTTAAAAAAAATTGGGGGCTGGAGCGGTAGGGCAAGAGATAGGGTGTTTGCCTTGCAGGCGCTAACCTAAAATGAACGGTGGTTTGATCTCCTGGCATCCCATATGATCCTCCACGCCAGGAGAGATTTCTGAGCGCATAGCTAGGAGTAACTCCTGAACATCACCAGGTGTGGTCCCAAAAAACAATAACATAAAATAAAATAAAAATTAGAAGAAAAAAATTTTTGTCTGATTCAGCAACTGAATGGAAGTAGACAAATTTTGTATTAGTAAACTTCAGAACAAGGTAGAAAATCTTATTGAAATACAAAGAAAAATTCTAACAGTGAAAAAACATGAGGTTTTTGCTATTACATTAATGAGAAAAAAGATTGCATCAAGGGATTCCAGGCGAACAAGAATACTGAAAAAGAATGAATTTCTTGTAGAAGAAATAAACTTTAGAAAATTGTTCAGTGAGGATGGAGATATATGTCCTGATTTAGGAAACCCAAAGTGTTCCAAAAAATAAGAACTCAAATAGAAAATTATTAAAACATATTTAAAACTCTTATATTTATAATAACAAGAATAAAAAAGAGAAATATATTTCTAAAACCAGGAAGAAAAGAGCAAAGACTCTCATACATATCAATTCCCATTTGAGTCATTATTTCTTGCCTTGAAATAAAGTTACTCCATTTTGAACTCCAAGCACTACTAGGAGAGATACCTAAGTACAGAGCCAGGTAAAAGCTCTGAGCCCAGCCAGGTGTGATACAACCTTCCGCTGGAAAAAAAATAAAGTACACATGGTGAAAATAAGTGACAGCCAATAATATAAATAATAACGATACTCTAAATCCTCAAATCTTCATAGAAAAATGATAATAAATTAATCTTGGTCAATTATTTTTCTAAATGTATCCAGACTTAATTCTCCAGACAAAAGTCACTATTGGAAACAAATTCCAACATTCAAAAATTTACAAGTAAAAATTTGTATGTATATAAAAAAAGCTCCAAAGGTGTACAATAAAATATAGCAAAAAATTGAATGTAAAATCAATAGCTATAATCATTCTAGTATTGGATAAAATATATTTAAAGTAAAGAAGATAAAGGTAAATATGAGTGGAATTTATACATCATCCTCACATATAGAAGACTTATCTATTTTCAACATATATATATATATATATATATATATAAAACGAATGAAGAGGCTACAAATTTCTTTTTTATTTTATTTTATTTTATTTTTTTGGTTTTTGGGCCACACCTGTTTGACGCTCAGGGGTTACTCCTGGCTATGTGCTCAGAAGTCGCTCCTGGCTTGGGGGACCATATGGGACACTGGGGGATCGAACCGCGGTCCGTCCTAGGCTAGCGCAGGCAAGGCGGGCACCTTACCTCTAGCGCCACCACCTGGCCCCATAGGCTACAAATTTCTTATAAAAACTACAAATAGACACAATGAGGGACATAGGGACATTGACAGTGACATAATAGTAGCAGGCTTTAATATTGCATTTTTATTATTGAACAGTACATACAAGCAGAAAATAAATAAGGAAACAACAGCCTTGAATAAGGAATTGAAATAAGTGGAACAGCTTCCCAAACATTGGGCTCAAATTCACCAACAAGAGTCCAAATAAATGTTATTCCCAAATACACATGAAACATTCTCCAACCTGGACTGCATGCTGGGTCACCAGACACACAGAAGCTACAAAAATGCAAAAATTTGGAGACTAAAAGGAATCCATAGAAAGGAAATAAAAATTATATATAAATAAAATAATATAAAAATAACATAAACACTATATTGTTTGATAATATCAAATGATATAACATCAATAAAGGAAAAATAATACCATCATGTCTATAGATGAATAGAAAGATATTGACAGCCTTAATAATCTATTTGTGATTGGAAGTATATTAAACTTGGAATAAATGAAATTACCTAGAGCTCAGAGCAATAATTCAGCAGGTAAGGTGCTTGTCTTCAATGTGACTGATTCTGGCTCAATCTCCTGCATTCTCTGTGATTCTCTAAGCCCCTCTACCAGTAATCTGTATCCACAGAGGAGAGCCAGGGGTAAGCCCTGAGTATTGCTGGGTGTAGCTCAAAATCTTCATGTAAGAGGAATTTATCTAAGTAAAATAAACAAAGTAGATATAAACAACAAACCTACAATGAATATGTCATACTCTGACAAATAAAATAGAAAACTCCTCAGCTATCAGAAAAGATGAAATATTTGCTATACTTGAATAAAACAAGAAGGTATCATGTTAAGCAAGATTCAGAAACAGAAGCAAAAGTCCTTAATGATATCACTGCATGTGATTTATAAACAAATAAAGGTACAAATTATCTATTGCAAACAAATTATTGTACTCTGACAACAAAACTGGTTTTATTAAGGGGCTCTGCATGAAGAAGAGATGGACAAAAGAAAAGGATCTAGGACAATGGTAGGAGGAATTTGGGTACCTTATTGAAGAGGTAGTATAGCAACATTGAAAGCTAAAAAAATGAAATAATGACATTATCATAAGCCAAATTTCTAAAGAATAATAATGTAAAATTAAAATACAGTTATTTTATAAGCCATCCTTTAGTGACAGTAATTCTTTGCTAATTATTTTTACTGTTCATTTTGCCTATATATGTATATATATATATATATATATGCATATACAATGGAAAATACAAAAGTAACTTCACAAGGTCTCCTGGAAATTAATATAAGTTTAATGTAACATCTGAATTGATTATACAATACTTATATCTTATAAACACAATATATTATAGGCTGTACAATGAAGATATCATTTTATTATTTTAATTAGCTTAAATTCTAAAATTTAGAAAATGCATTTTAATAGGGAAGTTGTTTTCTAGAAGTACAAATATAATTTGAACCCCATTTTCTTCTGAATACAAGTTCTAAATGTAATCTTTAAATTTAGAAAAATATCAGTGAGGATAAGAGAGATGAATATATATATATACATATGTATATATAATATTCACATCATTAACATTAGATGAGCTTATACTAATAATAATGGCAAAAAGACATTATTTTAGTTAACTAGATTTCAGTTAATAATTTTTCTTAAATTTGTTTCAAAATAAGAATAATGTATTTTAATTGGTTAAATTTTTAATTTGAACTCATCTCTTTTTTTTATAATGTCTTTATTTAAACACCTTTATTACAAAAAATGATTGTAGTTTGGTTCAGTCTTAGCCACCATTCATAACAACTCTCAACGGTTTTATCATTTTCCTAGAGTTACATATGTATTGAATTTTAAGTACAGCACGTTTGTTGTTTGTTTCCATATAGTTTTATAAAAATAATTGCTTTCTTTTTTAAAAAGAAAAAAACAGATAAAAAGTAAAGAATTATTTATATGTATTCAATGTAATATTTAAAAATTAAAAATTAATTCACATTATTTCCTATTTACAATAAAGAATCTTTTTATTTTTTTAATTTTTTTTTAAATTTTGATTTCTGTGTCACCCCTGGCTCTACACTCAGAAATTGCTCCTGCCAAGTTCAGGGGACCATATGGGATGCCGGGATTCCAACTACAGCCCTTCTGCATGAAGGCAAATACCCTACCTCCATTCTATCTCTCCGGTCCCCTCTTCTTTTACTTTTATTTTATTGAGACCAATGTGAAATACAAGTCTTTCACAGTTTTATTTCATTTACATAATGACAGTGAATTAGAGCCATTCCCACCACCAGTGTTGACCTCCCTTCACTAAGTTCCCAGCATGCAGCCCATCCTCCACTTAGTCTCTTAGACTGCTAGTGTAACAAATCCATTTTATGTATAGCTTGTTATAGTTTGGGTTTCTTGATTCTCCTGTTGTTGACACTGGTTTGGGTATTTAGAGATGACCACTTTTTATTTTCACTCTATACTCCTTAGTCTACTTGGCCCCTGAGTCTCATCACTTTTTATTTTTAATATAGGGTTTTAGTACCACATTGCCTTTTTCCTAACTTCTAGTATAAAAAGTATTTGCTTATTTTCTAGACTTTTAAAGCATTAAGGATCTATCTAGTAAAAAACAGATATATGTTCTTTAAGTTCAACTATTTTGCTTAGTATTGAGTTATATTTTCAATTATAAAATGTACTAAGAATAGAGCTATTATATAGGAAGGAAAAGAAGATGAACACTCTCCAACTAGCTCCTCCACTTAGCATTGTGTGATGACTTGCATCAACATTAAAAGTCCTAATAGTTGCATTTTCTTTTTTGTTTGTTTTTTGTTCTTCATGGCTCTGCACTCAGAAATTGCTCCTGGCTGGTTCAAGAGAGCATATGGGGCGCTGCAGTTCGAACCACTGTCTGTCCTAGGTCTGCTGCTTGCAAGGCAAACACTCTACCGCTGTGCTATTTATCCGACACCCAAAAATTGCATTTTCTAAAATGATTTCTTGAAGTCTGACTTTGCAAAAATGCAGAAAGAGGGGCCAAAGTGGCGGTCAGCAATAGGGCTTTTGCCTTGCATGCAGCTGAACTACGACTGATTGTAGTTCTATCCCCAGCATCCCATATGGTCCCCCAAGCCAAGAGCAATTTCTGAACGCATATCCAGGAGTAACCCCTGAGCGTCACTGGGTGTGGCCCCCCCCAAAAAAAATGAAGAAATATACTGACTGGAGGACTAGAAACTTCTAGGCTAACAGCTCAATTCTATCTGTGGCAAAAATCTAATAATATGAATGCTGTTGCTGATTGGAAGAAATGAATTAAAGGCAGTCCAGAATATTGCATCACATATGTGTTTGATATGTGACATAAATTATGTTGAAATGTTATAGAGACTTAAAAACTATGTTATTGCTTTTCTTTAACAATAGATAACAGTCCAAAAATAAATGGCAATACATATATAAAACATGTATGCTATACAAATATGTGTATAAACCAGAGACAAGCATATCAGATGATATTTTAAGATTGCAGTTAACATGCCTAAGGTCAAGTGAATTTTAATAGAAAAGCTGTGCCTGACTGTGCATGGCAAATAACAATCTATTAGGCAAATTTCAGAAGATGAATTTTTAATGTAACATGGTTATTAAACCATGATCTTCATTTGCCTTTTTTTAAAGATTTTATAAAGAGTAATTGAAAACTATAGTAGCAATATTAAATTAGTCCTTGAAATGTTTTTACTTAAAAGCCCATAGAAATATTCCTTGAAAACACAGAGTATAATCATCAATACATATTTAGGAAAAAATGTTAAGTGATTTTAAAACAAATAAACAAAATATAAAATACATATATGAATACATCATAGGGAAGAACATTTGCTTACTTCAATTATGTGTATAATTTACAATATCATAAGCTCAATTGGTTTGCAACAAAGAATATGTACTCTGATTTCTGACATTTTCATTGACCACTGACCTCCTCCAGGTGCTTTTCATCTTGAACCTTCTTGAAAGATTAAATTCAATTAATACATAAGTCCCACCAAGTGGAAAGTTTTTTATTTTGAAATTAAACTTGAGAGAACACTTGAATCAACAATGATTCAATTGTTTACAGAACAAATTCTAGTATGTGATGCTTCATACTGATAACGATTACAAACATATATGACTATTGGTGAAAAAACACTTATAAAATGTTTTTTCTCTCCTGGTTTTGACTCGTGTGTGTGTGTGTGTGTATGTGTGTGTGCACATGTGTGTATGTATGTATGTATTTGGACTACACCCAAATTTTCAGGGCTTACTTTGGTTCTACCTTCAGAATTACTTCTGATGGTGTTTGTGAGACCATCTGGAAGCTAGGGACCAAATCTGAGTTGACCATGTAAATGGAAAGCCCCCTCCCCACTGTACTAATTCTAGGGCCTCTAAACCAAACTCTTAATATCAACTCACCACTAATAAGATGATTTTATTACTTATCTGCACAAGACACATAGTTTTAAAAAGTGTGAATGTTTAAATACTAGGAGTAGGAAAGCTATGTGAAAAAAATCATTGTCAAGTTATTTTTTTCAACATGAAAATTATGCTCCAATATTTGAAAGACCCAGAGAATTTGGGAGCTGTGTAATACTTGGAAATGCCTGCAAGAGAGGATTAAGTGATGGATATAGAAGAGAACATTATGGTCTACAATCAGTGACATCATTCCTTACATATTTAAGACTAACAAAAAAATAAAAGAACATATCTTTTGATGTCAATTATGAAATGTATCTCCAACAGTGTTTCTGTTAGTTATTTTAGCACTTACTAAATTGAGTAAGAACTGTCTTCCTCAAGCCAAGATCCTTGAAGCCCACATTTTTTACTTCTAAAGTGAAAAATTTATAAGAATATTTATATTCTTGATCTCTATAATTACAAGTTTACATTAGAAATAATGAGATAATTCCAATATCTCAGTGAATTACAGAGTAAGAAAATATAGTGAAATTGATTTTAATAGTCCTTTCCTATAGTAGGGGGATCTCTATATTTCAAAGCATTCACTAATACCAATTCCAATAGTATTAAACTTTATTAAAATTGTTTTGAAAAACTGTTTAGATCATTTGACCACAAAATTAAGTTAGTACAAAGTTTCAGTGTCTTATTTAGAAATATTGAAGACATTTAAACATCTCCTAATTGAGATACTGTGCTCAGAATAAAATATCCATCATCATTCTCTGCTTCAGTCATTCTTATAGGATAAATAAGAATATTTAGACTCACACACAAATATATAAAATTATGGCAACATATTTATTATTTGAATGTTTCTATATTAAATATTTATAGATTTATGAAAGCAGTAATTTATAAAAATAATGAAATAGATACTACTCATTCTGGAGTTATATTTGGTGTTTTAAAAGTAATTGTGTGGCTGGTGTGATAAAAAAAAAAGTGAGTGAGCTTTTGACTTGCATACAGAGACCTGGAGTGTACGTAGGTTCGATTCCCTGAATCCTATATAGTCCCCTGAGTCTGCCAGGAGTAATTTCTGAGTGCAAAGCCAGGAATAATCCCTGAGAATTGCCAGGTATGACCCCAAAACCAAAAGTAAGTAAGTAAGTAAATAAATACATAAATAAATAAATAAATAAATAAAGATAACTGCGTGGAAAAATGCAACATACATAAAATATCATGATATAGATGTAGTATTTAAACATTGGCAGAGATTAACCTTAGCTTGGATAGTAGTTTGAGACAATTATTGTGCATGACATATTTATGTTGTTGGTTTTGTTGGTTATATGACTACAAGTAGTGCTACATAAAGCTTACTACTAGCTGTGTGCTCAAATATAATCTATGACAGGGAGAGGACTGTGACCATAAGAGATATCCAGGTTGAAACATGTCAGTAGCATACAAAGCAAGTGCCATACCCATTTTATTATTTCTACAATTTGAACATATATATCGTAAAAGGATCCTGAAAGTAGAATTTTGTTGTTGGAAAAAGTATAATATTCCAGCAGTTAAATATTAAATAAATAAAATACATTTGTATTAAGATATTATACTATAATGTATGAAATTATAAAATCTCTAGTTTAAGGAAAAATCGGAAATACAATCCTCAGTGAAAGAATTTTCTTTTAAATATTTAACTGTCTTCCTTTTTATAATGTAAAAGTTTGCCTTTAGTGTTGTACTTCACTTGGTTTTTCCTATTCATGTTCTGCCTTTTACTATTTTTCTATGTTATGGTCTTTATTATTTATTAAAAAAGCCACTTGCTTTTTATTAATACATATGAATAAGCTACCAATTTGTATTTCTTTGCTTTGCTGTTAAAATATCTACATTACTGTGGGAATTCCGTGCTTTAATTAATTAATGTCCCAAAAAATTCTTTGAGAATAAGACATTCTAACACTCTAGGGAGGTACAGTTGAAGTCTGGAATCTCAGAATCATTAGGCTATTCCTCAAAGTTTAAAAAGATGAAAATTTAAGGAGAAAGAATTTTGCAAAAGCTCCTGATTCATAGTTAGAAAATGCCATTATTAATTAAGTATGATTACCTGCTAATGGAAGTTTAAATTCTCTTAAGGTATTGTTAAAGGATTGATTAAAAATATTGGTTAGATCAGCTTTTATCTTTCTTACACATTTTTATTAAATCTGCTAACTTTTAAACTTCAGTTACTTTAATTTCTTATTATTTATACTGATTGATATTTTAATGAGTTAACTATGTAAATGTTAGATTTTTTTCAATGATTTCTTTCATGAAATACATATAAATCATTATATATGTATACATATTAAAAGGCTTCTATGGATCAATTATAGTACGAAACTTTGTAAATTAAAATGAGATAATCATTATATTGGGGTCTTTATTTCACATAAAATGTAAATGTAATCAACATATTTTCTTTTTTTTTAATTTATTTAAACACCTTAATTACATACATGATTGTGCTTGGGTTTCAGTCATGTAAAGAACACCACCATCACCAGTGCAACATTCCCATCACCAATGTCCCAAGTCTCCCTTCGCCCCACCCGACCCCCACCCTGTACTCTAGACAGGCTCTCAATTTTCCTCATACATTCTCATTATTAGGACAGTTCAAAATGTAGTTATTTCCCTAACTAAACTCATCACTCTTTGTGGTGAGCTTACTGAGGTGAGCTGGAACTTCCAGCTCTTTTCTCTTTTGTGTCTGAAAATTATAACTACAAGGGTGTCTTTCATTTTTCTTAAAACCCATAGATGAGTGAGACCATTCTGCGTTTTTCTCTCTCTCTCTGACATATTTCACTAAGCATAATAGATTCCGTGTACATCCATGTATAGGAAAATTTCATGACTTCATCTCTCCTGACAGCTGCATAATATTCCATTGTGTATATGTACCACAGTTTCTTTAGCCATACATCTGTTGAAGGGCATCTTGGTTGTTTCCAGAGTCTTGCTATGGTAAATAGTGCTGCAATGAATATAGGAGTAAGGAAGGGGTTTTTGTATTGTATTTTTGTGTTCCTAAGGTACATTCCTAGGAGTGGTATAGCTGGATCTTATGGGAGCTCGATTTCCAGTTTTTGGAGGAATCTCCATATCGCTTTCCATAAAGGTTGAACTGGACAGCATTCCCACCAGCAGTGGATAAGAGCTCCTTTCTCGCCACATCCCCGCCAACACTGTTTATTCTCATTCTTTGTGATGTGTGCCATTCTCTGGGGTGTGAGGTGGTATCTCATCATTGTTTTGATTTGCATCTCTCTGATGATTAGTGATGTGGAACATTTTTTCATGTGTCTTTTGGCCATGTGTATTTCTTCTTTGTCAAAGTGTCTGTTCATTTCTTCTCCCCATTTTTTGATGGGGTTAGATTTTTTTTCTTGTAAAGTTCTGTCAGTGCCTTGTATATTTTGGAGATTAGCCCCTTATCTGATGGGTATTGAGTGAATAGTTTCTCCCACTCAGTGGGTGGCTCTTGTATCCTGGGCACTATTTCCTTTGAGGTGCAGAAGCTTCTCAGCTTAATATATTCCCATCTGTTAATCTCTGCTTTCACTTGCTTGGAGAGTGCAGTTTCCTCCTTGAAGATGCCTGTAATGTCCTGGAGTGTTTTGCCTATGTGCTGTTCTATATATCTTATGGTTTTGGGGCTGATATCGAGGTCTTTAATCCATTTGGATTTTACCTTCATACATGATGTTAGCTGGGGGTCTAAGTTTAATTTTTTGCAAGTGGCTATCCAATTGTGCCAACACCACTTGTTGAAGAGGCTTTCCCTGCTCCATTTAGGATTTCCTGCTCCTTTATCAAAAATTAGGTGGTTGTATGTCTGGGGAACATTTTCTGAGTATCCAAGCCTATTCCACTGATCTGAGGACCTGTCCTTATTCCAATACCATGCTGTTTTGATAACTGTTGCTTTGTAGTACAGTTTAAAGTTGGGGAAAGTAATTCCTCCCATATTCTTTTTCCCAATGATTGCTTTAGCTATTCGGGGGTGTTTATTGTTCCAAATGAATTTCAAAAGTGTCTGATCCACTTCTTTGAAGAATGTCATGGGTATATTTAGAGGGATGGCATTAAATCTGTATAATGCCTTGGGGAGTATTGACATTTTGATGATGTTAATCCTGCCAATCCATGAGCAGGGTATGCGTTTCCATTTTCGTGTGTCCTCTCTTATTTCTTGGAGCACAGTTTTATAGTTTTCTTTGTCTAGGTCCTTCACATATTTAGTCAAGTTGATTCCAAGATATTTGAGTTTGTGTGGCAGTATTGTGAATGGGGTCATTTTCTTAATGTCCATTTCATCCTTATTACTATTGGTGTATAGAAAGGCCATTGATTTTTGTGTGTTAATTTTGTAGCCTGCCACCTTGCTATATGAGTCTTTTGTTTCTAGAAGCTTTTTGATAGAGTCTTTAGGGTTTTCTAAGTAGAGTATCATGTCATCTGCAAACAGTGAGATCTTGACTTCTTCCTTTCCTATCTGGATTCCCTTGATATCCTTTTCTTGCCTAATCGCTATAGCAAGTACTTCCAGTGCTATGTTGAATAGGAGTGGTGAGAGAGGTCAGCCTTGCCTTGTGCCAGAATTTAGAGGGAAGGCTTTCAGTTTTTCTCCATTGAGGATAATATTTGCCACTGGCTTGTGGTAGATGGCCTTCACTATATTGAGAAAGGTTCCCTCCATTCCCATCTTGCTGAGAGTTTTGATCAAGAATGGGTGTTGGACCTTATCAAATGCTTTCTCTGCATCTACTGATATAATCATGTGGTTTTTATTTTTCTTGTTATTGATGTTGTGTATTATGTTGATAGATTTACGGATGTTAAACCACCCTTGCATTCCTGGGATGAAACCTACTGATCGTAGTGGGTGATCTTTTTAACGAGGCATTGAATCCTATTTGCCAGGATTTTGTTGAGGATCTTTGCATCTGCATTCATCAGTGATATTGGTCTGTAATTTTTTTATTTGGTAGCGTCTCTGTCTGGTTTAGGTATCAAGGTGATGTTGGCTTCATAAAAGCTATTTGGAAGTGTTTCTGTTTGTTCAATTTCATGAAAGAGTCTTGCCAAGATTGGCAGTAGTTCCTCTTGGAAAGTTTGATAGAATTCATTAGTGAATCCATCTGGACCTGGGCTTTTGTTTTTCGGCAGACATTTGATTACTGTTTTAATTTCATCAATGGTGATGGGGGCGTTTAGATATGCTACATCCTCTTCCTTCAACCATGGAAGATTATAAGAGTCCAAGAATTTATCCATTTCTTCCAGGTTCTCATTTTTAGTGGCTTAGAGTTTTTCAAAGTAGTTTCTGATTACCCTTTGAATCTCTGTCATATCAGTAGTGATCCCTCCTTTTCATTCCTGATACGAGTTCTCAAGTTTCTCTCTCTCTCTTTCTTTATTAGGTTTGCCCGTGGTCTATCAATCTTGTTTATTTTTTCAAAGAACCAACTTCTGCTTTCGTTGATCTTTCGGATTGTTTTTTGAGTTTCCACTTCGTTGATTTCTGCTCTCAGCTTTGTTATTTCCTTCTGTCTTCCTATTCTTGGGTCCTTTTGTTGAGCATTTTCTAGTTCTATTAGCTGTGTCATTAAGCTACTCAGGTAAGCTCCTTCTTCCTTCCTGATGTGTGCTTGCAAAGCTATAAATTTTCCTCTCAGTACTGCTTTTGCTGTGTCCCATAAGTTCTGAGAGTTTGTGTCTTGATTGTCATTTGTTTCCAGGAACCTTTTTATTTCCTCCTTGATTTCATCTTGGACCCACTGGTTATTGAGCATGAGGCTGTTTAACTTCCAGGTGTTAAAGTGTTTCTTCTGAGTCTCTTTGGAGTTCACAAATAATTTCAGAGCCTTGTGGTCAGCGAAGGTAGTCTGCAAAATTTCTATCCTCTTGATCTTATGGAGGTATGTTTTATGTGCCAGCATGTAGTCTATCCTGGAGAATGTCCCATGTACATTGGAGAGAATGTGAATCCAGGTTTCTGGGGATGGAGTGTCCTATATATATCCACTAGGCCTCTTTCTTCCATTTCTCTCCTCAGGTCTAGTATATTCTTGTTGGGTTTCAATCTGGTTGACCTATCCAGTGTTGACAAAGCCATGTTAAGGTCCCCCACAATTATTGTGTTGTTGTTGATATTATTTTTCAGATTTGTCAACAGTTGTATTAAATATTTTGCTGGCCCCTCATTTGGTGCATATATGTTTAGGAGAGTGAATTCTTCCTGCTCTACGTACCCCTTGATTAATATAAAATGTCCATCTTTGTCCCTTACAACCTTCCTGAGTATAAAGTTTGCATTATCTAATATTAGTATGGCCACTCCAGCTTTTTTATGGGTGTTGTTTGCTTGGATAATTTTTCTCCAGCCTTTTATTTTGAGTCTATGTTTGTTCTGACTATTCAGGTGCGTTTCTTGCAGGCAGCAGAAGGTTGGATTGAGTTTTTTGATCCATTTAGCCACTCTGTGTCTCTTAACTGGTGCATTTAGTCCATTGATGTTGAGAGAAAGAATTGTCCTGGGATTTAACGCCATCTTTATTTCAAAATTTGGTGTGTCTTTTGGGTAGTCTTGTCTTAGATTAGGTCTTTCAGTTTTTCTCTTAAGACTGGTTTTGTGTCTGTGAAGTTTCTGAGCTGTTTTTTGTCTGTGAAGCCATGTATTCTTCCGTCAAACCGGAAAGTGAGTTTTGCTGGGTATAGTATTCTGGGTGAAGCATTCATTTCATTCAGTCTTGTCACAATATCCCACCACTGCTTCCTGGCATTGAGTGTTTCTGGTGACAGGTCTGCTGTAAATCTCAGGGAAGCTTGCTTGAACATGATTTCCCCTTTTGATCTTGCTGTTTTCAGAATTCTGTCTCTATCTGTGGGATTTGTCATTGTGACTAGGACGTGTTTTGGGGTGGTATTTCTGGGGTCTCTTTTGGTTGGTACTCTTCGGGCATGCAGGATTTGATCACATATATTCTTTAGCTCTGGAAGTTTCTCTTTAATGATGTTCTTGACCGTTGATTCTTCCTGGAAATTTTCTTCCTGGGTCTCTGGGACTCCAATGATTCTTAAGTTGTTTCTATTGATCTTATCATAGACTTCTATTTTCATCTGTTCCCATTCTTTGACTAATTTTTCCTTTTTTTTTTTTTGTTTTGTTTTGCTTTGTTTTGTTTTTGGGCCACACCCATTTGATGCTCAGGGGTTACTCCGGGCTATGTGCTCAGAAATCGCCCCTGGCTTGGGGGGACCATATGGGACGCCGGGGGATCGAACCGCGATCCTTCCTTGGCTAGTGCTTGCAAGGCAGGCACCTTACCTCCAGCGCCACCTACCTGGCCCCGACTAATTTTTCCATTGTCTGCTCATTTGCTTTAAGTTTTTTGTCCAATATCTCCTGCTGTATGGAATTGTTATGTATCTCATCTTCCACAGCACCAAGTTTATTCTCAGCTTCTGATACCCTGTCCCAGAGCTTATCCATTTTGTCATTCACTTCGTTTACTGACTTTTTCAGTCCTGTTAGTTGACATGTTATTTCAGTTTGGAGTTTTGTGATTTCTGTCTTCATATTTTCTTGGTTCTTATTTGTGTTCTGTTCAACTCGATCCATGGTTTCTTGGAGTCCGTTGAGCATCTTCCATATTGCTAGTCTAAAGTCCTTATCTGAGAGGTTGATTAGTTGGTTGGTCATTATCTGGTCCTCAGAATTGTCATCTTCATTCTCTATGTCTGAGGCTGGCCTGCGTTGTTTTCCCACTGTCACACTTGTATTGTGGGTTTTTCTACGTGTTGTGGTGGTATTCATTGTCTATATGATGTAGGCAGCACACTCCTCTGGCTCCTCCCTTTCTGGATGGGCTGACTTGCCTCTAAGGGAGGGGAGTCCTCCGTGTATGAAGCCTCACACTGGGTCAAATCTTAGGCCCAAGCATGCAACAGAGAAGACAGTCCAGAGAGAAATGTTTGCTTCTGTGATATAGCGCCGTTCTTAGTGTGATTTTTCCTTCTTGTGGCAATGGAGTTCTTTCCTTAGAAAGAGTGCATGGCCGCGTAGCGAAGCAGAGCAGCCATGCTCCGCTGGAGCCCTCTTTTTGCAAGAGTTTCACACAAGAGGACAGTAGACAGGTATAGACAGGTCACATTCACAGTTTTTCACAGTTGGGCCCCACTGGGCCAGTGTACTTTCGCGGATTTTCCCCGCCTGGTGTCACACACAGGGAGCCGGCTTTTTCAAAGCTTAGCTGGTTTTCATGCTCAGTTGTCCCTCCCTGAAAATGGTGTCTGGGCGAGCGAGGTTTCTGGAGCCTCTCCTTGCCCCACTCGCAAGAGTTTCACGCAAGAGGACAGTAGACAGGCATAGACAGGTCACACTCACAGTTTTTCACAGTTGGGCCCCACTGGGCCGGTGTACTTTTGCAGATTTTCCCCGCCTGGTGTCACACACAGGGAGCCGGCTTTTGCAAAGCTTAGCCAGTTTTCATGCTCTGTAGTCCCTGCCTGAAAATGGCGTCTGGGCGAGCGAGCTTTCTGGAGCCTCTTTTTGCCCCACTCGCAAGAGTTTCATGCAAGAGGACAGTAGACAGGCATAGACAGGTCACACTCACAGTTTTTCACAGTTGGGCCCCCTCAACATATTTTCTTAATGATACTGTGAATCTCCATACACTAAGGCAAAACTTTATATAAACCAGAATAATGTTTGTCATCTAATGTAATGCTGGATTAGATAATTTTAATGTTTATAAATTTTCTCTAAGAATGTTTTGTTTTATATTCATACCTTTTTATTCCCTGTCATCTTGATATTTTTGAATTTACATCAATAGGAAATTTAATTGTTTGAATATTGTTAAAACTGTTAAAAATGTCAAAGTACTATTCTACATGCACAACTGTTACATTTTTAGTTATGAAAATTTGTCAAATGGGACCGGGCCAAAGAGATAGTACAGCGGTAGGATGTTTGCCTTCACATGGGTTCAATCCCCAGTGTCCCATATGGTGCTCCAAGACAAGAGTGATTTCTGAGTGCATAGCCAAGACTAACTCCTGAGTGTTACCAGATGTGGCCCAAAATCCAAAACAAAAAGAAAAAATAAAAATTTTGTAGAGAATAGAATATCAATAATAACACTAATCATGTTTTTATAGAATGTAACCTATTCAGTATAGATACATATAAGTATATACTGAATGGAAGACAGAAATAAACCTTTTATTCTCAGAGGTTAGGTTTAGAATTTCTTGAAAGAGAAGTCAATCGCAACAAGTTTGCATTAGCTGCTTCACATAATCCATAAAGGAGGTTACAATTTTGATACAGTTTGGAGTAATATTCTTTCCTTAATGAGCAAAACTACTACACTAGTCAAACCATATGTCTTTATTAGTCATGTAATTCCCCATATCCTAATAAATAAATATTTGAGGTCCTTATCTTTAAGGCAAAAATATGTCTAGGTGGGAATCAATAAAAGTTAAGAATTGATTTGAGCCAGAGATGTTTGATGTCAGATATTTAGCTTAAGTGTAGGTTCCAATCTCTAAGACCACATATAGATCTCATGTGGTGTACTCTGGGAACCATATGCAGTGCCTAGTTTATGTTTTGCATGACAAGCATCTTACCAACTGTATTAGATCTCCATTCAATATTCTACACACTCATATATTCACATTTACTATGTCCTTACTCTTCAGTCTTAATTTATTAGAAAAAAATTATTAAAATATTTTCTTTGGTCAGTTGATGTTTTTATTTATATAAATTTTAATCGTTATATATTATCTTTATGGAACATTTATAATGTATATATCCTATATCATTTTGTGGTCACTATTTTTCTATTTCATTGTTTAGAAGGCAAAGTTCATATATGAAGTAAAAGGAAGCAGGAGAGATATTCTAGATGTTTGGAATTTACTTTGAATGTGATAAATCTCAGTTCAAATACTGAACACCACATGAGTCTCTGAGCATACCCACGAGTGATCTCTGAGTAGAGTAGACTATGTCTCCCAAATCAAATCAAATCAAGTTATAAATAATAAAAATAAGGTAAATTGAAAGAAAGAAAAGAAATGTGAAAATGACCTGACATTAACAGATTTAAAAAGAGATATAAAAAAAGATTTATCCACAACATTTGACAATTATTTTGATTATGTATTTTTTGGAAATAAAAATGTAGGGAATTTTGAAAAAATGAAATAATCTGACTAAAATAAATCCATACCTTAATATATATAAAGGATTAGTGACTTGGCAACAAAGAATTCATGGATCTGGGCCCGGAGAGATAGCACAGTGGTGTTCGCCTTGCAAGCAGCCAATCCAGGACCAAAGGTAGTTGGTTCGAATCCCAGTGTCCCATATGGTCCCCTGTGCCTGCCAGGAGATATTTCTGAGCAGACAGCCAGGAGTAACCCCTGAGCATTGCTGGGTGTGGCCCAAAAAAACAAAAAAAAAAAAAAAAAAAAAAGAATTCATGGATCTAAGTGAGAGATTGGCATACAAAGTGCCATAATTTTATTGGTTGTCCACAGTAGAACATTTTTATTCAGGAAATAAAGGGAGAAGTTAAAAAAGTGCTCAAGAGAGAATAGGGCATTCACCAGAACTGAAAAAGTAAAGAAAAAAAGAAAATAAAGAAAAGAAAAGGAATAAGCCTTGAATAAATGGCTTTCAGAGAAAAGATATATAATTTTATATAATTACATATAGTATATTATACATTATAATTATATACATAATTACATATAATTCTTCCATATTGCTTGATCTGGAATTGTCTGTATACATGAAATTTAATCTGGGCATTGCCAGAAGACAATTCTTGGAGTGTTGATTTTTCTTTTATACTTTAAAATTTTTTATTCAAATTAAATTACTGTGAGCTAGAATTTAAAATTGTCAGTTGCATTTTAGTCATACAATATCCCAACACCCATCGCTTCACCATTATTCATTTCCTGCCACCAAATTCCCACTGACACTGTCACCCTTCCATATCCATCCCAGCCTTCTGACACACTCTAGTAGCTTTCCTATGCTGAGGAGATCACTCTTCTCTGGGTACAGCTCTGGATGGGAATATTTACACCTGGTTAAAAACCTGAAGCTTACACCTCAGCTTCTACATTTTCAAAGACTCAGGATTTGCATCTCAATGGGATGTGTTCTTCCTGCCTTTAATTTCTGAGAAATCGTTTCCTTTAAAAACTTTCTTTCAAAGCAACAGTGATATCTCATTTCACACCTGTGGAAATAAGAGTGAGGGAGGGATGTGGTGAAAAAGAAACCCTCATTCATTGTTGATGGCAATGTCATCAGGCCCAGACTCTATAGAAAAGAGTGTGTTGAATTCTCAAAAAAATGTAATGAGATCTTCCCAATATCCTAGTGATTTTACTCCTTAGCATCTATTGCAAGGAAAGAATAGCATGTACTCCAAAGTTAATGGAAACTCATGTACATTATGCTGCAAGTATAAGGGTCAAGATACAAAAACAACCTGAATGTACAATGACAGATGAAAACTTGTAGACATATATTTTCATCTATAGGTAGATCATCTATATATAAATATCATATTAAGATATATTTGTAAATGTATATATATCACTAAACCATTTTTATTTGATTTTATCAAAACCATTGTTATTTACGAAGTCCTTCATAGTTGGATTTCAGACATAAAATGAGTCAGGTTCAATCCCACGCAAAGTGTAGACCTTTCTCCACAATTGTTCCCAGAATACATCTCATACCACCCTCCCCTGCAGCCCAGCCTGCCAGTATAAAAGATACATTAAATATTTAGATTGTTAGGAATTATTGTTACTCCAAATTAAAAATAGTATATTTATTCTCATATCTTTTTTCTCACAATTAAATATAAAACTTCTTCAGAAAATATTTAGATTGTTTAAATTTAGGTCTTTTTATTGTTGTTTGACTTGGATACTTAGTTCTGTTCTTTTTGTTTTTATTTATTTATTTGTTTGTTTGTTTTTTTGGTGGTTACAACCGACAACGCTCAAGGGTTACTCCTGTCTCTATGCTCAGAAATCGATCCTGGCAGGCTCGGGGGACCATATGGGATGCCGAGATTTGAACCACCATCTTTCTGCATGCAAGGCAAACATCTTACCTCCATGCTCCCTCTCTGGCCCGGGTTTGTTTTAAATGTTGTCTGTACTTTAATTGCACTTTATTATTTATTTATTTTGGATTTTGAGTCACATCCGGCAGTGCTCAGGGGTTACTCCTTGTTCTGTTCTCAGAAATCGCTCCTGGCAGGCTCGGGGAACTATATGGGATACCCGGAATGGAAGCAGGGTCTGTCTAGGGTCGGCAGCTTGCAAGGCAAATACCCTACCACTGTGCTCTCTCTGACCCCAATTCTGTTCTTTTTTAACTACACCAATGCACCTGAGATCACTTGGCTCATGGCCTCCATCCTTTTGTATTATTTCTATTTCTTCTTCTCCCCTCAATTTCTTTATTTCTCCTCACTATACTCAGGGAACAAGGATGTTTGAAACAACTCCTATTTAGTCCATTTTGTTTCTTCATTCAGTAATTCTAAATATCACATGTAAGTAATATCATTCTGTATTTATACTTCTTCTAGCTTACTTCATTTAACATAGTATCTTACAGTTCGATCCATGCTGCAGTAAATTGCATGATTGCATCATTCCTTACAGCTATGTAGTATTCCATTGTATATAAGTACTACATCTTTATATTCCACTATTTTGTTGTTGGACATCTAGGTTGATTTCAAGTCTTAGCTATTGTACTTAGTGCTGCAGTGAATAGTGGTATACATACATTCTTTTGGATGAATGTTTTTCTGTCCTGTGAAGATACCCAAAAGAGTGTTTGCTGGGTCATTTGGCAGCTCAATTTTGAATTAATTGAGAACTTAACTCTTTACAAGTGCATATAATAAAATGAATTATAACAAAATGTGAAATATTGCAGTTTGCTGTGACTGGATAAAAATGAAGGGTGTCGTGTTAAATAAATTTAGTTGTGGGAAGACAAATATTAGACAATCTGTGGAATAGAGAGAAAAAAGACAAAGGGAAGATAGTATCAAATAATGATGAATACTTGGATTTTTTTCTATAAAACTGAAATATAAGCAGTAAGAAAACAGTATAGGAAGAGAATATTGGGAATAAAAGAAGTGGATGAGAATTGACACAAGGCCATGAGCAGGGTTTTGAGCACTTTTGTTATGAGAGCATATTACAATATCTCTGAAATTTAAAACCATAAATTTAACCAATTAAAATTAATAAAATATTTGTAGAGGAATTAAAGCATAAATTATGAAACAGGAGAAAAGGAAATAATATTGCAATAATATATATATGAATTCTGAAATCAAGTATAATATGCCTAGAAAGTTTTAAACCAAATTTTAAAACAACATTTTTGACCTTCATACCGAAGTGCAATTGGAGGAACAGGGAGCTCATTCGTTGTGCTGGCATTTACAGGTGTAGGCTCTGCACCTCAACCTCTTCATCTAAGAAAGATCAGAGCTAATATAATGATTTCAAAAATTCTTTCACCTAAGTAGCACCACCATAATAACCACTGAACTTTCAGGCTAACTACAGAAAGTTCAACCAAAATGTTCAGGTAGCAATGCATAGTCACCCAAAGCCCATGTTGGGAGAACCTTCACCTACTCCATCACCAAAGATCAAAGATTAAGAAGATGTTAATCAAAGTAATTTGCTTTTCAATGAGATTGCTATATTTATAGGATATCCTTCCACCTCAAATCACTACAAAATGCCAATTTTCTTGATATTATCTAAGAATGACAATTGCTGGCTTGTTAATGTTGTAAAACAGACAAATACTTTTGTGGAGATGATAATAGGGTTATCTAGAGTCATATCTGGTTCAATACTTTTATGCAAATTGAGCTAATTGCTAACATTTTTTCCACTTGAGAAAGCCCATACATGTCTCTATTAAAGACATCAAAGAAAATGGAGAAGTAAACTTTACTAGAATTTTAGATGATAGGAGATATTCTAATAAGAGAGTTGACATAAATAACTTAAATCTAGATTATGCTAATTTAATCTTCTATAAAATAAAAAATCAAGAATATTTGTAGTGAAGCTCAAAATGTCATGAAGAGAGAAATAAGCTATTCAGGAGCTGACAGAGGTCTTGGCTGATCAGAAACTTAAAAATATGAATTGCAATGTAAACCAATAATTTTCTAAAGGTATTATAACCAGTAATCAAAAAAGGTAGTATCAAAGACTTCTAATGATTAGATTCATTCTGGGACATTACAATTAAACTCTGTATCTATCTAAAATGAAACTAAAGTTTCACACATGCCCAAGAAAAAACAAAAAATTAAGAAGTTATGAACATAATGAGATGCAAGAAATTGTTCATTGGAGCAGTTCAGTGCTTTTTCATACATGTTTAAGAACCAGAAGGTATTTGTAGGCATGGTCTTGAGTAGAGACTATAATACATGTAATCTCTGTATGTATTAATTAGATCACTGGCACATGATAAATAAATCATTTCTTTATCCACATTTTATAGAAAATTATTGTCCATTTATTTGACTACAAAATACACCTGAGACTCAAGATTGCCAAATTCAAGCATATGTGTTTCAAAACTATGCTTATTTTAGACATGTGTTCATCTATTTTAAAAAATTATGAACATGCTGAATGCCTGATAAGTGTTATAGGTGACTGTGATTTCTCTGAAATCACTGAGGATGAGATATCTCTTTCCTTCTCAGTTTGCCTAGTAAAAAATGCATATGGCAGGTGCTCAATGAATGTTTAGTGTATTAATGATGAGTTAGGCAGGCTTTCTGCTTTCATGTACTTGAATTCTGTTAAAAGAATAAAGGTGAAATCATTAATAAAGGAGTAATTTTATAGGCTTCAAATATAATGAAAAACTATTTTATTGTATTTTAAGAAATTGAAGAGCAAAAAACCAAATGTGATATGTAATTTTATTTATTCAAAGATAACTGCCCCATAAAAAAATTTAGCCTACCTAAATGATAAACTAAGTGTTTCAGTCAAAGACACTATTTTAGAGGCTGGAGAGATAGCATGGAGGTAAGGTGTTTGCCTTGCATGCAGATAGATGGTGGTTTGAATCCTGCCATCCTGTATGGTTCCCCAAGACTGTCAAAAAATATACCATTTTATAAAATAGTTCTGTATTGTAATTGACAGTTATTAGACACGGACATCCATGTGCAAGACAAACACTCAAATTTCATATGTACCACTGTACTATAGCCAGGACCAAAGAGTTAGAATTCTTAACAGTAAATGTATTTGATGGCTTGCTGGTTAGTACCTGGAATTTTTTTTGCTTGCTCTCTTTATGTGGGTCTAAGATGGAATGCCTTGCTTTATAATTATACTTTTAACTGCTCTTCTTCATTGCCTTTCAAACTAGAAGTCTTCAAAATTAGAATAGGCTAATTCTAAAGTACTATATCAATTTGATATTGGTTGAAAAATGATAATTTGAAGAACTCATTAGCTGATGAAAGCTAGTGTTTTACATTCAAACATCACATCTTAATCTAGAAGATCAAACTTGAATAACAATGGAGTTAGGTGGAATTTCAATTAATTTAGAATTTTACTAAACCATAATAATGCATGAAAGTTGATTTATACTTGCAGTCAACTATTGTCTTCTTCCTCTGAGGCAAATTTCATAAATGAGGTTACCATTAAACAAGGGCTTCACTTTAGTTAAAAATTTACAATTATAAATTGTGAGATCTAACAATTTAAGTTGGCAACCTTTTAAAGCAGACTAATCAAAATAAAATAAGTTTAAAATACATATTTATTTATATTAAATAATTACCTATGTTGTAAGATCTGCTACACTATTCAAGAATGAGAATACTTTTTTTGTTGCTGTTGTTTTCGGTAGCCACTCCAGGGAGTAGTGAGGACTTACTTCTTTCTGTATTAAGAGACTAATTCTGGCAATGCTCAGGGATTCTCTTGATGCTGGGGACTGAAACAGTGCACTTTTCTTTCTACCAGTGTTCCCAATTTTCTCCCCTGCTCCTTCCCTCTCCCCTGCTGTCTCTGTGGCAGACATTTTCTTCTCTCACTTTGTCTCTATCTCGCACCCTATCTCTTTCAATCTCTCTATCTCTTTCACTCTGTCTCTTCCTTTATTGTCCCTTTTAGACACTGTAGTTTGCACTACTGTTAATAAGGAGGGTCTCATCTACAAAACATCCAAGGTTGTCTATAACATCACCTGGAGGCAATCCTCTACCAGCGAAGATCGTACCACTGCACTGACATCGACCTACTCAAAAGAGACTTCCCCTAACACTGAGAAGATTTAACAACAACAATGACCTGCTTACGGGACAGGGCTTTCTGTGTTGTCCCTTAATTGTGAGGTGAAACTAGAGGATACTCCACACCAGCCTGACTTCAATGTAGGATGTGCAGATTCCAGGATCTTTAATACAGAAACATGATGACAACAATAATGACTGCGTGAAAAATAAAACTGTATTGGCACTACAGACAATGACTTGGATTGAATAAACTAGTTTGCCTGGAGCCTAGAATTGGTCTTATGCCAGGAAACTTCAGGGGTAGGGTCTCCTTGTATTTAGACCAAGGCTTTTCCTTTCCATGTCCCTCATATTTTGGTGATCCTATGCAAACAATATTTGCCACTCTTAACACCGTTTTTACTGTGCTCTTTTGACTCTAACCCTTAAAAAAACCTTAAACTTTTGATGTTAACTTAAACTAATATGCATGAGCATGAAAATATAAAGAAATACTATGCCTTCAATGCTTAAGTAGTCACATAAATCTCATGGCTTTAGATTGCTTTGTGTACTGCTAAGAAATTTTATAATGTACTACAATCGGGGGACTTGTGGACAAAGTAATTGTACATGGGTTCTGCCTTATTTTTCTTAATGTTCTTTGACTGTAAGTTCAATATTTAGGCATCAGCAAGGGGATTTCTTTTGAGAACTCTGTTTATGGGCGATTGTCCTTCCACTATAACTTTACCTTCTCCTCTTTGCATCATTGTTCTCATAATTAAAAATAAAAAAAATTAAAAATATATAAGGAGGGTCTCACGCAAATCATTTTATCTTCTTTCAGTATCCAATTTCTGTCCAGAGTGATCATATTCAACTGTAAATGGTCCATTCCCTTTACTAACTGCATTCCCCTGCTCTTTATCTTAACACCATTGGTCTTAATAGGACTGGCTCATTTGAAAGGTGGGTATAAGATATAGTAATTATACTCTTAACTGTTATGCTGTGTTAGAACTAATTGCATTCAAATAGAATGGACTAGTACCAGAAAATTAATATCAATTATTTAGTATAATATAGACTTTATCTTTAGGAGTTATTATATGTACTGTATGGTGCTTGCACTAAATTAGTAAATTTGTTACCTTTTGTGATCAATGACAATATATAATCATATGAGAGGTGATTATTTTCTATGTTGTAATTATGTTATATGGTGAATCTTTCATTTGTAAAAAAAATAAGTTACATTTAATTCTCTCTCTGAAGTTCATTAACATCTTCAATTTTCTTTGATTTTTTAATAAATATAATTTTTATTTTAATCATAGTGGCTTACATATAATTGACAATAATATTTTAGGTACATATTTACATAAAATCAGGGGAATTCCCATCACCGAATTGCCCTCTCTCCATCTCCCTACCCATCCTACCTCCCATATCCTCCTCCCTCACCCCCCGGGGCTGCCAGAATAAGTGGTCCCCTCTGTGCCTAGCTTAATACTTAGTGGTCCTACCCCTGTTTGATTTTGGTACCTGCCTTATTTCCCACTTTAATTGGGAGGTGGGACTAGATAGTTCAAGTTATGTGGTTTTGTTTGAAGAAGAGAAAAGTAATAAACTGGGGAAAAAAACATATGCCAAAAATGGGCAGAGTCCTTCTGGAGGATCTCCTCCTAGATTGGAGAGATGAAGGGGAAAAAAGGTGAAACACCAAAACAGTACAAAAAGAGGTGTCAAATAAAATATCCAGTGAGCACTCCAACAATAAAGATAAGCACCACATAAAAGCCATGGTCTTGAGATAAAAAAAATGGCAGAGCACATAAAGGAAGAAAAGAAAAGAAGAAAAATAAATAAATATAAATGAAGACAACAACTTCAATATTCACACCAAAACAAAGAAATTGACAAAACTAGATAAATAGGAAAAAATTTTTGTGCTTTTTCCCTTTCTTTTTTCCTTCCTACTTTTCTTCCCTCCTGCACAGACACAGTAAATATTGGGGTCATTCAAAAAGGAATTCCCTTGGCCTAAGAGATATGGGGTTTCTCCACCCATGAAGTATATTGTTATATGATTAACTATAGACTCCTTTCAGGTTCATTTACTCTCCCCTTGGTGCTTTTGTGGTGTATGGAAGATCTAGAGATCTCGGTATCTGCACAGGTCAGGGAGTGGAACTTATGATGAAGTCTTTCTTTGTGGTTCTAGAAGTTCTGTTCCCTCAGTGTCATTTTAATCCATCTTCTGTGGTTGGTGGTCTTGGTCTTTGTGCTAGGAAGGGGCCTGGGATAGCGTCTTTCATCATGTTTCCAGAAGACCCATTCCATTGCAATTGTCCCAGACAGACCTCTGGAACTAGAGATCATGGTTGTTGAGCAGGTCGTAGCTCAAACCCAAGACTAGGGCTTTTTTTATTGGTTCCAGAAAAAATATAGTCTGGTCATGGTTATATCAGCCAGTCATCTGTAAATCATGATCTTGGCATTTGAGCAGACCAAAGGGTGACAAGTCTTCTGATTTTGTCTTATAGTTAGCTGGCGAGATAGGAAACTGTTCCCAGTTTCCGCGTTGTCAGGATATCATATTAGCTCTGGCACTTGTTGGTGTCCAGGCAGTATTAAGGATGTCCCAGATGGGATCTGTTTCCTGTGGTTGTTGTGAAGAACTGTGTCATTTCTATGTCTGGGATCCAGGGCTCAAGGCTGAACGGTTGGTGTCTAATCACCTGGGGTCTAAGTTGGGACCACATGACATATTTCAAGGTGGGAGATGCACCTGTATTGTAAACAAGTATGAATTCTTATCTCATAGATAAGAGCTCATTTTTATATGTAAGATTTCCTCCATTTTTAGTGTGCCTTTGCAGGGAGAAATGGTGCTACTGTATATTGCTGGTACATTTGAGGGTGGAAAGAGAAGGAAACAGAAATAGATCACACCCCAAAAAAGATAAAAATAGAAATAAAAATATATGTGCTCATATATATATATATATATGATTTAAAAATGAAATAAAAAGGTAATTAAAGGAACAAAGTGATGCAAGAGACTACCTTGCATTTGGGGAAAAGCAGGTAAAGAGGTAGTGTCATACAGGTCTTATACTTATGATGGTAGTATAGGTTTCCCCATTGTCTTTTGAGATTTTCTTCTGGTGTGTGAGTTCCCAGGCGCCTTTTCATCACACAACCTAACCCTCTTGAAAATGGCAAAAGATTTGCGGCAGGAAGGTCTTGGTAAGAGTTCTTGTATTGGGGATACTTTTGGAGCTAATTCCGGTTTTAAGTAACAGTCCACGTTTGGAAAGGTTGGTAAGGAGGACTGTGCAACATGAGTCAGCAGGGGAGTTGGTTGCTTTTTTTTGCAGGGGACGAGGTGTGGGTTTGACTGGTTGTCCCTTCACTTGAGTGCTGGGTGCTCATTTGTTGGGGTAGGAGGTCAGTTTTGATGCCTAATGGATTAAGAACTGAGGGTGAAGAGTTTTAATAAGGTGGGAAATCTATATGGGATTGAGTCGTGAAGGGATAGTCAGATTTCCAAAGGGGGAAAAGAAAGTATTTGGATGGGGCAGGAGAGGAGAAAAGAGAAAATAAATTAAAAAGAAAAAGAGAAAAAAAAGAAAGTAGTGAGAAGAGAGGAGAAAAGAGCAAGGGAATGCTAGTTTGCATAAATGTTTCGATGAGTAGTGCCTGTAGTATAAGTCTGTAGGTCACAGTTGCTGCTTGGGTGGTCTGGTTGGTCACGTGTTTCATGTCCTAAAAGAAGGTATAACCTAGAGATAAAGGGTATATTAAAGAGTTTTATCAGGACATTCTCATAGTGCAAGCTGGGTATGGTATCTCTTCTGACTAAGCCCTGAGATGCCATCTTAGTTTGTCCACCCTTTGTGTCCAAGAATGCCTATGGACAGAAAAGCTGAAAGGTTATTTTTAAATATAGTAAGATTAAGGCATTAAAACAAATTGTTATGAAATGTTTCCATTGGAGTCAGTGATTTCCCATGGCATTCTTTACCTGTAATCCTGTATAAGATCCCTAAGGGATTTTTATGGGCCTTTGTAGTAGAAGGCTAATTACATACCTGTTCTCTCTATGCTTCTATTTCTGCTGTTGCTGATTTCTTTGTGGTATAATGTGTAGTCAAGAGTTTGTGTTGTTCCTCTTTCATGTGTTTTGGGCACTGCTCTCCGGTATATGTTGACTGTTACAGTGTTTGGAGTTTCTACCCTGTTAAACCCTGTTATTTGATTGTTGAGTATTAGTTGTATATAAGGTGTATGTTCTAGGTGCTTCAGAATAGTGCTATCATTCTATATTTGTCTTTTATCTTCTGTCTTACTTCATTTAACATAATATGTTCTAGGACCATCCATGTTGCTTCACAGTCTGTGATTGTATCATTTCTGACTGCCATGTAGTATTCCATTGTGTATAGATACCACATCTTAATGATCCATTCATCTGTTGTTGGACATTGAGCTTGGTTCCAAGATTTGGCCATTATACTTAGTGCTGTGATAAATAGTGTGGTGCACACATACTTTGGAATGAATGTCCTTTCTACTTGGGGGTAGATACCTAGGAGAGCAATTGCTGGGTCAAATGGCAGCTCAATTCTGAGTTCGTTGAGCACTCTCCAGACTGTTTTTTATAGGTGTTGGTCTAGGGGGCATTACTACTAGCAGTGAATGAGAGTGCCTTTCATACCGCATCCCTGCCAACAGAGATTGTTCCCATTATTTTTGATATGAGCCATCCTCACTGGTGTAAGGTGGTACCTCATTGTTGTCTTGATTTGGATTTCCCTAATGATGAGTGAAGGTGAGCATGTTTTCATGTGTTTGTCGGCCATCTTTTGGTCTTCCTCAGAGAAGTGTCTATTCATTTCATCTCCCCATTTTTCTATGGCTTTATTTGGTTTTGGGGGGCTCAGCTTTCTGAGTGCTTTGTATATTCTGGATATCAGCCCTTTGTCTGACATGTTGAGTGTAAAGATTCTTTCCCATTTAGCTAACTGTCTTCTTGTGTTAAGTAGGGTTTCTTTCGCCATGCAGAAAAATTTAGATTTGGTGTATTCCCATTTGTATATGTTTGATGCTAAAATTCTTGCCATTGGCATTCTATCATCAAAAACTTTTTGATATATAGGTCTTCAAGTGTTTTGCCTATTTTTCCTCAATAAACTTTATAGATTTGGGTCTGATTTCAAGGTCTTTAATCCATTTTTAGTTGACTTTTGTATATGGGTGAGGTATGGGTCAATTTTCAATTTCTTACAAAAGGTTTTCCAGTTGTACCAGCACCATTTGTTGAAAAGACTTTCTTTGTCCCATTTCAAGTTCTTGGCTTTTTTGTCAAATATTAGTTGACTGTATATCTGGGGGTTTATGTCTGTAAATTCTGTTCTAATCCACTGGTCTGAGGCTCTGTCCTTGTACCAGTACCATGCTGTTTTGATCACTATGGCTTTAGAGTATAGCTTCAGGTTTGGTAAAGAGATGCCACCCAGCTTCCTATTTTTAAGCATGTGTTTGGCTATCCTGGGTCTTTAGTGTTTCCACAGGAAATTTTATGGTTGATTGTTCTAAGTCTTTAAAGAATGATGTCTGAATTTGGATGGGAATTGTTTTAAATCTATATAGGAGTTTGGGTAGGATAGTCATTTTGACTATGTTGATTCTACCTACCCATGAGCATGGGAACATCTTCAATTTTCAATTTAAATTAACCTATTCCATTTTAAAAGAAAACAGATTCTACATTCTGCTTTGAAAAATATCCAATCATCCCAGGTCTTCACATCATGTTTTATAAATATCACAAAGAAGGATATGATATTTTATGGTTCTGTTAACTGTCACTTTTATTTTTAATTGTTTGCTTGACATTTAAGTGGCTCTGGCAAAACTTTAAATTACCTCAGGGTTCCTGGTTAATCATATTTTAGTTTTAAGGGTGCTCAGGTGATCTGATTTGGTAAAAAGAAATGATGAGCTATGCCAAGAAAATTAACCTAAGAATATGTTAAGTCCCAGAGAATAAGTAAGTGCTTAGAGAAAAAGACAAGAATGTACACTTTTCTTAGCATTTAGAAGATTTTTTTAGAAAAAAATAAAAATGTGTGTATATGTATATGTATATATGTTTGTGTATTTTTGTGTAACATATTTTCTTTCCGTTAGGGGAATTAAAAATGTGAAGTCTTAGAGTGTCAGAATTTCTTCATTGGAGTGTAATGATTATATAGGTTGAATGCATGTAGTCTACCTGAAATTCTATTCCTGGCACCAGATATTACTCTCCCCCAGCATTCAACACTGCTAGAGATAATGCCTTATATCTTCTTAATGTGGCCCTAAAACAATAAACAAAACCAAAAAAACCCCAACATATTAAACATAAGTTGAAGAACACCATTAGAAATAAAAATTTAAGGAAAACCGGCTAAGCTTTGCAAGAGCTGGCTCCCTGTGTGTGACACCAGGCGGGGAAAATCCGCGAAAGTACACTGGCCCAGTGGGGCTCAACTGTGAAAGACTGTGAGTGTGACCTGTCTATGTCTGTCTACTGTCCTCTAGCGTGAAACTCTTGCGAGTGGGGCAAAAAGAGGCTCAGAGGAGCACAGCCGCTCCGCTTCGCTACGCGGCCCTGCACTCTTTCTAAGGAAAGAACTCCATTGCAACAAGAAGGAAAAATCACACTAAGAACGGCGCTATATCACAGAAGCAAACATTTCTCTCTGGACTGACTTCTCTGTTGCATGCTCGGGCCTAAGATTTGACCCAGTGTGAGGCTTCATCCACGGAGGACTCCCCTCCTTTAGAGGCAAGTCAGCCCATCCAGAAAGGGAGGAGCCAGAGGAGTGTGCTGCCTACATCATATAGACAATGAATACCACCACAACACGTAGAAAAACCCACAATACAAGTGTGACAATGGGGAAACAACGCAGGCCAGCATCAGACATAGAGAATGAAGATGACAATTCTGAGGACCAGATAATGACTGAACAACTAATCAACCTCTCAGATAAGGACTTTAGACTAGCAATATGGAAGGTGCTCAACAGACTCCAAGAAACCATGGATCGAGTTGAACAGAACACTAATAAGAACCAAGAAAATATGAAGGCAGAAATGACAAAACTCCAAACTGAAATAACATGCCAACTAACAGGACTGAAAAAGTCAGTAAACGAAGTGAATGACAAAATGGATAAGCTCTGGGACAGGGTATCAGAAGCTGAGAATAGACTTGGTGCTGTGGAAGATGAGATACATAACAATTCCATACAGCAGGAGAGATTGGACAAAAAACTTAAAGCAAATGAGCAGACAATGGAAAAATTAGTCAAAGAATGGGAACAGACGAAAATAGAAGTCTATGATAAGATCAACAGAAACAACTTAAGAATCATTGGAGTCCCAGAGACCCAGGAAGAAAATTTCCAGGAAGAATCAACGGTCAAGAACATCATTAAAGAGAAACTTCCAGAGCTAAAGAATATATGTGATCAAATCCTGCATGCCCGAAGAGTACCAACCAAAAGAGACCCCAGAAAAACCACCCCAAGACACATCCTAGTCACAATGACAAATCCCACATATAGAGACAGAATACTGAAAACAGCAAGATCAAAAGGGGAAATCAACCCAAGTCCCAAATCTCCCTCCTCCCCACCCAACCCCTGCCTGTACTCTAAACAGGCTCTACATTTCCCTCATACATTCTCAATATTAGGACAGTTCAAAATGAAGTTATTTCTCTAACTACAACTGCAACACAATTAACATACAAAGCCTTTTAGATTTTTGGTTAGTAAGCCTTTAGCCCCCAAAACAAAATAAAACAAAAAACAAACATAAGTTAAAGAACAACATTAGAAATGAAAATTTAAGTTATTTATTATTTTAAAGGCAAACTGGGGTTTTTATCCTTAGCATGCTAAAGGCTTACTTGAGTCCTCCAGAAGTGATCCCCAAGCAGTCAGAAAAAGCTTTGGGCATAGCTGGGTATGGTGCCAAAACTGAGACAACCACCAAAAGTTTTAACCAAAAATCTAAAAGGCTTTGTATGTTAATTGTGTTGCAGTTATTACCTCCAGCATACTCATCTTTGCTAAATATAAAAGCAAGAATGTATAAAACTATGATGACTTGAACATTTATACTGTCTTATTTAACATTTAAGCTATCAATACAATCTTTTATCAATTGCTATCTTGGCATTACATACACCAAATAATAAGATTACATTTGAGAGGCAAACAATATTCAGCTAGAGAAGCTTATAAATAATAGAAATTAGCTGAAAAGCAAATTAAAAGAATAAAGAGTCATATTTTAATGCTACAATGTAAAGTATTGAGTATTTTCATATATAAGTGTTTTGTATAACTTCTTGACAAAAGATTCTAAACTTCTGTACATTTAAAAATGCTTGTGTTCTTCAATTATATTGATATTCAGTTACAGAAAAATGGTGATTTAATTTGTCAAAATTATTTACAGTTCCATAGCCAATATTGCAAATAATATTAATATATTAAGAATAAAAACTAATTATGCATCTATTGCTAACATAATTATGAGCTAATTATACTACTAATGGAAAGTGTCTTTCATTGCTGTTAGATTACAATAAAAATATTTTTTATAATCTTCACTTGGCATTTAGTATGCAATAACTGTCTCCATAAATATAAATCCAATGCTTTCTTGAGAGAGCTTGTTTAAAATAATAAATACAAGTGACAATGATCTTGTTAAGAAATATGATTTTTAAATATAGAATAGATTACAGCCTACATTGGTTCCTTGAAATTATTCTGACATTGCAGATGAAAGTTAAAGACTTTATGAAATACTTGTTTCAGCATTTTGATTATCTTTAAAAATAAGCAAACTGATTTTTACTCATATTTTATAAGGCTAATTATGTATTTTATAATACATAAAATTATGTACTCTGCATAAACTTCTGCTAAACTCTCAGAATTCTTTAAAACTTATGTTATCACATTTCATACTCAAGTACCCCATCCCACAAGAACCAATATCCCTTTACCACAGTACACTCCTCTTTCTGGTTCACCTCTTCTCTTTCCATTCTGGAAACTTTAGTTCTACAGTTATAAGCTGAAGAATTACATTAATTCACTTTGTTTACTTTATTTTCTTCTTTATATCCCACATTTGAGTGAAAAAATATATCATTGGAATTTCTCCTTCAAATTTAATTTGCTTAAAATGGCTCCTACAGTTCTATCTATATTGTTTACAAAGTGCAAATCTTCATTTATACTTTGAGTAAATAATGACATAATCTTCATTTATACTTTGAGTAAATAATGACATATTGTATATACATTTCACATTTTCTTTAGACACTTATCTATTGTTTTACTTGGTATTTTTCATAGGTTAACTATTGTAAATAGTAATGTTAATGGATATAGCTGTGCATATATGGATTTTTTATTTACCATATATATATACTTTTATGTATATTTTTTCATAATATTTATGACATATTATTTATATTATGGATCATAGGGTAAATATAAAGTACATATAGTAACTCTTAAAATCAATAAGAAAACAATCACATCAGGAATTTGATAAAAGACTTGAAAGGATGTTTTACCATATAGATGGCTAAATTACATGAAGAAATAAAAGTTTGCAATCAATTATTAATTATGACTTAATAATATCAGTTTAATAATAACAGAAAAGAATATGAGCTCCAGTCTATTTGAATGGTCTACAAATAAAAAGAAAAAGAAAGGAACAAAAATAGAATTTCCACCAATGAGGTAAAAAATAAATCTACTCTTCATTCACTTTATGGAAACATACAAAGGTCCAGATTTAATGAAAAGCACTATGACATTTTCTCAAAACACTAAAGATTATATTCTTTTATACTTAAGAACACCAGATATTCATAGACTTTTTGTTTGTTTGTTTGTTTGTTTGTTTTGGGGCCATACCCAGTGGCTCTCAGGGGTTACTCCTGGATTTTCTTCTCTTAGATATAGCTCCTATCAGGCTCCAGCGACCATATGGGATGCCAGGTCTATTCTAGCAGCATGCAAGGCAAATGCCCTATCACTGTGCTATCACTCTAGCTTCTTACTCATAGACATTTATTGTTCAATAGATTTTTATTCTAAAGATCTGCTATTGTTTTCAGAGTTTAAGCATACTTAACACAAAGTGATATAAGTGTTCCTCTATTAGTGTAACTAATAGAAATATACTTAAGATCAAAGGGATAGCAAGGCCTTACATGCAACTGACTGGAATTTGATTCCCAGTATCTTATATGGCTCCTTGAGCACTGGCAGGAGTTATTCTTAAGTGCAAAGCCAGTAATTACCCCGATCATTGCCTTATGTGCCAGGTCTGACTCAAAAATTACAACAAAAACAACAAAATCATGTTTTTTGACATAAAGGCAATTAGTAAACCAATAATAAAAATGTAATTATGGAAAGCGATATGGAGATTCCTCCACAAACTGGAAATTGAGCTCCCAATCGATCCAGCTATACCACTTCTAGGGATATAACCAAGGAACACAAAAGTACAATTCAAAAATTCCTTCCTCACACCTATATTCATTGCAGCACTTTTTACAATAGTCAGACTCTGAAAAAAACCAAGATGCCCTTCAACAGATGAGTGGCTAATGAAACTGTGGTACATATACACAATGGAATACTATGCAACCATAAGGAGAGATGAATTCATGAAATTTTCCTATACATGGATATACATGGAATCTATTACACTGAGTGAAGTAAGTCAGAGAGAGAGAGAGAAAGACACAGAATGATTTCACTCATCTATGGGTTTTAAGGAAACTGAAAGACATTTTTAACAGTATCTCAGAGACAAGAGAAATGGGGGCTGATAGATGCAGCTCATGACATGAAGCTCACCACATAGAGTGATGAGTGCAGTTAGAGAAATAACTACACTGAAAACTACCATAACAATGTGAATGAATGAGGGAAGTAGAAAGCCTGTCTCGAGTACAGGTATGAGTGGGGTGGGGAGGAGGGAGATCTGGGAAATTGGTGGTGGGAATATTGCACTGGTGAAGGGGGGTGTTCATTACATGACTGTAATCATATAACTACAATCATATTTGTAATCATGGTATTTAAATAGAGATAATAAAAATAATAAAAAAGAAAACAAATTTATTTATTACAAATTTCAAATAAATTAATGAATCAGTATAAAATTATTTAAGATGAGTAATATATAATATTAGTAATAGTTATTGTATATAAAGAGGAGTGAGGGGCCCAAGCGGTGGCACAAGCGGTAGGGGCTCTGCCTTGCACGTGCTAGCCTAGGACTGATTGCAGTTCTATCCCCCAGAGTCCTATGGTCCCCCAAGCCAGGAGTGATTTCTGAGAGCATAGACAGGAGTAAACTCTGAGCATCACTGGGTGTGGCTCATAAACCAAAAAAAAAAAATAAGTAGTGATAACACTTGAGTTGAACGTAGCTGACTTACTGACTTCAATTCACAGGGCTAAATATTGTTCTCTGAGCACCACCAGGTGTTATACTTAAGAACAGAGCCAGGGGGTTCAGGGTAGGAAAAAGAAAAAACAGAACCAGGAATAAAATTTGGGCACAGTTAGGTGTGGTCCCTAAATCAAAAATTTTAAAAGTTGATAACTGATTATTGTAAACAAAAACAAATAATTTTTATAAGTGAGAAGCATCTTTATAAATTTACAGGGTTAGATATTCAGTTATATCAATCATATATCACATAATATTATAAAATTTCTCAGTACATGATTTTAAAGCAAATGATAATAAATTTTTCCCCAAACAGAATGCTTATTAGGAAGATATAGTTAAAAATGAGATCAACTAAAATATATTAATTTTCATTTTTCTTATATTTATTTATCTTTATTTTTTTGCATTTATTAAATATATTTAGCCCTAAGTGCCCAGTCTCTGCTGTGTCATACAGCAATGTGAAAAGAAAATATATGTTGTGATGGGAAGAGTTGGAACCTCTGGAAGTCTTTTTTTTTTTTTTTTGAAGTCTTAGTTTCTGTATATCAGTTAGTTCCTAGACTTCCCAGATGAGTTGCTAAATTACAAAATTCTTCCTGCCCTTGGGCTGGTGCCTCAGTTACTTTTGTGATCTGTATTTCCTGCCTGCCAGCCTACCTAAAACTTCCATTTCAGTGGAAGAAAATAAAATAAATAACTAAATAGATATGTGAAAGCCAAGATGTAAATGCTATGAAGAAATCTAAAGAAAATCAACATTTATGGAACAGAGTTCGTAAGGTACAATTTGCATGAGATAATCCAATCAACCTTTCTGTAGATTAAAAATTAAGAGGTATTTGAAATAAATGAAGTGTTAGCTATATGGCTTACTTATGGAAACCTTTGGCTAGACTAAATGATAATTAAAATCTTGCTGTATTTGAGTAGTTCTAAGAAGATTAAATGTACCAGAGAAAATGACACAGCTCCTGTAGCAGATGTGGGAAATTTGGCCCATAGGCTGTATAAAAACCATGATATAATGAGGCGTAACCATGGTACACAATGGAATTGACAAAGATGATTTTTGTCAGCTTCCAGGTGACAGTTTACCTGTATTATATGGCCTGAAAAGATGCTATCAATATCTGAATGTCTCTTTAAGGAAAGGGGGTTCCCTCTCCTGATTGTAGAGAATATTATGGGGCATAAAAGTTGGATAAAGATGGGTAATGACAATAAATTTTGGAGGAAAAAATGCAATATCAACTTTATTTTGTTTGTTTTTGCTTAATTGGGCCAACTCCAGCAGTACATAGTGCTTACTGCAGGCTCTGAACTTAGAGATCACTCCTGGCTCCCTCTGCCATGAGAAAATACGTGATACAGAGGACTTAACCTGGGTTGAGCTCTTGTGAAGAGTCACTGACACTCGCTAAAATATTAATATTTTATAATATGAAACAAACTTATGGTGTAAAAAATGTTCTTTTGTTCTCCTTAAATAAACAAACAAATAAAAAACTGCAGTTTGGAATAAAGTATAAGAATAGGAAAGGGAAAGTAGTCTTAGCTAGATCTGAATGCAATTCTTCTGACCCAAGGAAATGATGGTTAAAGCAATTGTTATAGAAGTAAAAGAGCTGAGTCTTAATATTCTCGGAAGTACTTGTTGACATTTGAAATGTGGAATATAAAAGAAAGAGGAATTGATACTCATGTTATGTTTTGGCATTTATGGTCAAACTACCAAGTAAAAGACTAAAGTTAATAATTCATCTGATGGTGCTGGAGTAACAGCACTTTGGGTATTCAAAAGGATATGAAGATGAACCCTGATACTTATCAATATATTTTTATTTTCTAATTTATAAACTATAAAATAATTAATAAATATTTTTTCAGGTCAAAGAAAAACATATTTAAGGTAATTGACAAAATTTGAATACATCATATGTAAATAAGCTTTAGAAATATATATGTATATATTATACATATAGTTTCTTCTTAATATACATAAATATTGCTTTCAAATATGGAGAAAAGGTCCCAATAAAATAATTATAATTGATTTGTAAACAAAAGGGATAATACAGTTGGTAAAGAGCTTGCATTGCACACAGCTAACTAGATTTCAATACTAGAAATACTATATATGACATATGCTTTTCTGAGCCCTGCCATGAATCATCCCTGAATAGAGTCAGGAGTAAGTACTAAGTACTACTGAATGTGTTTCCAAAAAAATAAATAAATGAATAATAAATAAATGAAAAATAAATGAAGGAAAATACCATCGTTTTGCTAAAGATAATTAAGACATTACTAAAAATTGTATTCTGGTATAAAATTTTTGAAAAATAATTTGAAAGTACTTATAAATAACTTTAGGCCAAGAAAATATCTTTTGGTATTTTACCACAGGTAATGATGAGTTCTATTTTTTTATTTTTTTGTTTGTTTTTTGCTTTTATTTTTGGGCCACACCCATAGCTCAGGAGTTACTCCTGGCTATGCGCTCAGAAATTACTCCTGACTCAGAGACCATATGGTATGCTTGGGTCAGTCATGTGCAAGGCAAATGCCTTTCCGCTGTGTTATCACTCTGGCCCCTTATTTTTCTGAATTTATTTTTATAATATAAAATTGTTCATTATCTTGGATTGATTTCTTTAACAATTGTTTTACTATTGCAGCTATGGAGACAACACTATTTAATCACTATTTACTTTCATTACTTATATAATTCACAGCATTTTATCAACTTGAATTTGCTAATTTGTTTGATGAGTATGGTTTCTGCCTTTGTATTCAATTTATCTTGGTCAGCAGTGAAATTTGTTTTGTCTCTTGAACTTAATTTTACTTCTTCTTTTTTAAGGTTATATATATTTATGAATCTTTCATGTTTTATATATTTGATGATTGGTTTTTATAACTTATTTGCTTTCTCTGGGCATTTTCATAACATACGCTAGATTTCTGTTTTCTTATTTCTTTATTGTTGTTGTTTGTTTTGGGGCCACGCTTAGAAGAGCTCGGGGATTACTCCTGGCTCTGCACTTAGAAATTGCTCCTTGCAGGTACAGGGGACCATATGGGATGCCGGAAATCGAACCCAGGTTCGTCCTGGATTTGTCAGGTGCAAGGCAAACGCCCTACAACTGTGGTATCTCTCCGGTCTCTGTTTTCTTATTTCTTATCAAATAATCTTGGCGCCTGTTGTAAAACATCTGCCTTGCCTGTCTAGCCTAGGACGGAAAGGGATTCGATTTCTGGCATCCAATATGGTCCCCCAAGCCAGGAGCGATTTTTGAGCACATAGGCAGGAGTAACCCTAAGCATCACTGGGTGTGGCGTAGAAACCAAAAAAAAATTCTGACCTCTGATATATACTTTTATATCTTAGAGTATCAAATATGTAGTCCAAATCACTTTCTATCACTTGAGCAGAAAACTCTGACCTTATTGTATATAAATGTTTTTGTTTAGTTTTAGTCAACATCTCACTGTGCTCGAGCCATATTCCTAAAGGATTACACTAAATTTAGGTATCACTCCTGGAGATGCTAAGAACCTCTGTGTTAAAACGGAGGTGTAGGGAGGACAATTTGGCGATGGGAATCCCCCCTGATTTTATGTAAATATGTACCTAAAATATTATTGTCAACAATATGTAAGCCACTATGATCAAAATAAAAATTTATATTAAAAAAAAAGAATGAACCCTTAATGGATATATTCAGAGCAGACCTTATCCATTGTACTATCTTTCCTGCACATTCTATAAATATTTCACTACTCTTTAATATTTCTTGTCTTTTAATTATTACATGTATAAGCATGTATTTATATTGTGTTTTTATTCATTGATAATTTCCACTAGTCATTATAATTTATATATTTATCATTTATGTTTATATTTGGGTGAGTGACTTGAGAATGTTTTCTTATCTTTTCAATTTTGTCTCATAAGATCTAATTCTAAGTTTTGTTTATGAAGATTTAGTCATATGCATGGCTTCTTTTCATTTTCTATTACCTTGGGCATTTCTAGAAGTGTTTTAATGGAGTGGAAGAACTTAATCTAAACTCACCATTTTCCCCTGGAAACACTCTGATTAATGTTTTAAATGGTTTTTGACACTTGATAACCATTCATGCATTTGTTTCCAGATGTACTTCTGTATCACTGAATACTAGCCAATTTTCTTAATCGATGTACCTTTCATTTCTCAGTGATTCAACACATTACCTTATGATAGCTAATCCTTCTTCAAATCTTTCTTTGAACTTCATATTTTTCTCTCCAAATAAAATGCTAAACTCTTTGAGATAACACTTTTTTTCATGCATGTAGAGTCTGGGAGAAGACATAGTTGTTTATTTTTTATTCAGATCAAATATAATGAGTGCTGATACAGTATAAAATGAAAAATCATTAGCCTATCTTAAGAACTTTTACATTATTTTAAGTGATTTCTATCTGTTATCAAGATAGCTCATGGTGTATATAGATTTTTTAAATGTATCTAAAAATGGAAAGATGTAGTAAGAAGCATATGAAATATCTGAATATTTTTTGCACACAATTGATATCTTTATTTAAACACCTTGATTACAAATATGATTGTAGTTGGGTTTCAGTCATGTAAAGTACACCCCCTTCACCAGTGCAATATTCCTATCACCAATGTCCCAAGTCTCCCTCCTCCCATCCCACCCCACACTGTACTTTAGACAGGCTTTCTACTTCCCTTATTTATTTACATTGTAAATAAATTGTAGTTATTTCTCTAACTGCACTCATCAATCTTTGTGGTGAGCTTCATGTTGTGAGCTGGACCTTCCAGCCCTCTTCTCTTTTGTTTCTGAGAATTACTGAAAAAATATCTTTATTTTTCTTAAAACTTATAGATGAGTGAGACTATTCTGTGTCTATCTTTCTCCCTCTGACTTATTTCACTAAGCATAATAGATTCCTTGTACATCCATGTATAGGAAAATTTCATGACTTCATCTCTTCTGATGACTGCAAAATATTCCATTGTGTATATGTACCACAGATTTTTTTTAGCCATTCACCTTGTTGAGGGGCATCTTGGTTGTTTCCAGAGTCGGGCTATTGTAAATAGTGCCACAATGAATATAGGTGTGAGAAAGGGATTTTTGTATTGTATTTTTGTGTTCTTAAGGTATATCCCTAGGAGTGGTTTAGCTGGATTGTATGGGAGCTCAATTTCCAGTTTTTGGAGGACTAGACAACATTCCCACCAGCAGTGAATAAGAGTTCCTTTCTCTGGTCCGGAGAGATAGCACAGCGGTGTTTGCCTTGCAAGCAGCCGATCCAGGACCTAAGGTGGTTGGTTCGAATCTCGATGTCCCATATGGTCCCCCGTGCCTGCCAGGAGCTATTTCTGAGCAGACAGCCAGGAGTAACCCCTGAGCACAGCCGGGTGTGGCCCAAAACCAAAAAAAAAAAAAAAAAAAAAAAAAGAGTTCCTTTCTCTCCACATCCCTTACAGCACTGCTTGTTATCATTCCTTGTGATGTGCGTCAATCTCTGTGGCTTGAGATGGTATCTCATAATTGTTTAGATTTGCATCTCCCTGATGATTAGTGATGTGGAGCATTTTTTCATGTGCCTTTTGGCCGTTTGTATTTCTTCTTTGACAAAGTGTCTGTTCATTTTTTCTCTTCATATTTTGATGGGTTAGCTGTTTTTCTTGTAAAGTTCTGTCAGTGCCTTGTATATTTTGGATATTAACCCCTTACCTGATGAGTATTGGGTGAATAGTTTCTCCCACTCAGTGGGTAGAAAATATCTGACTATTAATTGGACTGTTTTGTTCTAAGTGTTGAGCAACACTGCTGTTTCTCAAATAGAACTTTAGTGAACTCAAATAGAAATTTGTCAAATATAACTAAAATAGAATTTTTATTTTAATAAATTTCAAACATGATATGTTAAAGTTTATATAGTATGAATTTAATAGACATACTATAAATAATTCAATGTGCATTGCACGTGTCTTGATTTTTGTAAATTTTATTCTACATGTTATGTTAAAAGGTAAAATAATTAATACAAATTTAAAAATAAAAATATTTGATAATTCAGTGCTGTCCTTTAAGGACTCTTAATGATATAGGAATTACATTGTGCATATAAAATTAACATGCAACTGGCAGCACTAATATGGTAAAGCACTTTGTTTTTAATATTATAATGCCTCCATGATTGTTAAAGATATTTTATTTTGGGATTTTTGAGTGACTATCATTTGTGCTTCCAAATTCTGGCTATTGTTATTGAGATCACTTTACAGCTTCTATAACCTTTTGTTCATTAGTTCATGCATGTATTATAAATTAATTCTGGCATGCTGTGACCAATCTATTATGAAAACTATTTTCAAAAACATTTTAAATTCTTTTGATTTTTAATCTTCTACAATTTTATAATATTAAAACAGTACATTAAAGCATTTTTTTTGCCATTAAAAACTGAAACTTACACTTAAAAGAACACTTTATTTGATAGCAAAAGTATGAAATTAAGAGAGATGACCTTAGTGGCTAGAATGGGTAAGACACTTGCCTTGCAAGCATTTGACCAGCTGTACTTTATCACAGAATCTTGTGATACAATTTACAACTTGAGAAAACACATTATAAATTATTGTAATACTTTTCCTTTTCAAATAATACATTATGCTTAACAAAATATATAATTTTCAAGCTCTTCAAGTCATATGGTTAAAATAAAATATTTAGTATCTGGCATAAATTTAATGATTCTTTTCTGTACTCTTCAAGTTTACACAACAATTAATTCTAAATCTTAAATCCCTTATCTGTAACTTCAGAAGAAAATGATGCCATTAACACTTTAATGAAGATTGGATGGATGATCCATGTAATGTACTTCAAATAACCTCTAGAATAAATATTGTCTTCTGTTGCCATGAATTAATAAATTAAATATTCATATGTTTTACTAATATATACAAGTATCTAACATAGTAAATTAAATGTCACTAGTAAAATTAAATGTCACTAGTAATTTTATCCAAGACATATAAAATATAGTTTTATTTTAGTAATATTTTTAATATAAGGTATAACTTTAGAGCTGTTTATTAGATTTATCCATATAGAAATTGTATGTTGAATCAAGTAATATGCACATGTGATCATAACAACTATGAAATGAGATAATTGTATCAATATTTGTGGAAGGGAAACTAGAAACTTTGAGAATTGGTTTTAGTCTCTGAATATTGATCTGCTCTAACCGACATCTCCTGCTGAGATTATACCATTATTATAATGGCTGTTGATGAAAAGATAACCAACATAAAAAGTGAATGAAGAATCAGTCTTTGCATTATGCAATATAATATTGGTTTAGGAGTCACAAATTGATGCTATGCTTAGAAGCAAAATTCTTCTATTTTATCTAAATTTTACTATAATTCCCTCTACCTTGGACCTTTTCTTTAGACACACACTATTTTATAATAGAAGGGAGAGAAGAAAGTACTATTTGGGGGGGACACAATTCTTTTCACAATCTGGATATTATGTATCTTGAAATATTAGTATATTTTATTTGTCCTCTAATTAATTACTTAATTATTGAGAGAAGAAAGGAGCATAAATTTTGAATATCTGAAAGAATGTATTTTGAGGTCTCAAACTCGCTGCCCGCGGGCCGCAAACGGCCCTCCATACAACATTTTGTGGCCCTGACCTAGAGGAATCTTTTGTTTTGTTTTGTTTTGTTTTAGTTGTTTGGGTCACACCCCTCAATGTTCAAGGCTTACTACTGACTTTGCAATCAAGGATCACCCCGACTTTGCCTCCTGAGGCCCGCAGGTAAATTGAGTTTGAGATCCCTTCAAAATTTAGAAGATTAATGAGCTGAGAGCAAGCAGTTTGTAGGAGAATTTGTCTCAATCTTTAGAACTACATTCTATTCATTTATATTAGTCACTTACAGAAGTGACTCCAAAGATCACAGGCAGAACGATCACCAAGTGTGTCACCCCCAACACACCCTTCAAAAAAAGAAGGAAAGGAACAAAAAGCAAGTGGGAAGAAATGAACGGGAAGAGAGAGATGTAGAAATAGGAAGGGAAATAAAGGATAGAGGGAGAAGGCATACTCATTATTAGAAATTGATATACCATTGAATAATATATTAATTAAATGATATAAATTAATACATTAGAGTATAAACTAGATTGTTCTTACAACTAAACATATGGAAGACTTCCTCCAAGATTGTTCCTGAGCTTGTGAATTAGAAAAAAACTAATTCAACTCAAAACTTCTTTTTTTAAAAAACTACAAAATGGGAGAATTGGATCCTGTCATATAAATCATCGTATTTAAGAGATTATTAGAAAAGATTACTACCAATCTCCATTTAACAGACTTAGACATAGGTGGAAAAAATTAACCAGATATTATTTGTTAGTTGAGGTTTTGAACAATTAAAATATGACATAAATCTCGACAGACTTTTTGAAAGATGTATTTTCTTTATAAAATTCAAATGAAAAATTTATGACTTGGGTTTTTGAAAAACTTATTTTTTACACATATAAATTCTCTTATTCTATTTGAAAAAATGCAACTTCTCAAATTATTATTGGTGAATATATGATTCTATCATAATTTTTTTATTTGAATAGGTTTTCATTAAATCACCTGGGCGGTTTCACCTACTAATATGACCTGTGTTTATTCATGAATCAAAATTCTCCTTATAATAGTTGAAAAAATATAACTTCTTAAATTTTATTGCTAAATATATAATTCTATTAATTTTATTGTAATTTGAATAGATTTTTATTGAAATTATTTAGAAAATTTTACCTTTTGTGACATGGTTTTTTCCAGATAGTTAACTATTTTATTAATATTTGGGTTATTTCAAATGACTGGAATAACTGATAATATGCATTTATGTGATCAGATTTTGAGAGGGTTCACAATCTTTATTCCTTAGGTGTCAAATCATGGCAGAATTTGATATGCTGTATGTGGTGCCGGGGCTGAAATGTGGAACCCTGATGATTATTATGCTGTTTCTCTTTAATTTGTTCAGATATCTCTTGTCTACTATTCATTTATATTAATACATATAATATATACAACCTCTCCCATCTTATGCTTTTGTCTAAGGTTTCTGTGCATCTAATCTTGAAACTCACATTGATTTTGTTCTCAACACACTGGAACATTTGACCACAAAAATGTTAAAGTCATGTAATTGTGATACAAAGTTGTTTCTAGACACTATCATGCTGATATGAAATGAGTCAGGTTTAGGGATAGTCACAAAATTATCTCACTCATATCAGGATCTCAATAAATATATAGTAGCAGTGTAATGAGCAATGAACAGAAATAAAAAAAGAACACAAGAATTTATCTTAATAGAAAGCTTACCACTGGGGGCAGGAGGACACTTGGGAAGGGTCAGGTAAGAGACCACTACTACAACTATAAAGAGAAATGGTCACTTGGGATAAAAGATGAGTATTGTAAGGAAGTAAAATGATATTCATAATACCCTATTAATAACAGGATTGCAAATCACAGTGCCTAAAAGTGTAATAATGAAGAATAGAAAAGTAGAGATAGAGACAGAGAGAGATAGAGATAGAGATAGAGATAGATAGAGATAGAGACAGACTGAGGTCTACAAAGAAATTGGGGGACATTGTTGGAGGCAAATAGATCCTCGAGAAGGGATTGGTGTTGGGATATTGTGTGCATGAAACTCAATCATGAATGTTTTTGAAAGTTGTAATTCACAGTGATTCAATTTAATAAGCTTTTATTTTTTTTTTTTTGAGAGAGAGACTCTTCTATTTTTAACTGTTTTTACCCCTTTGGCACAATCTAATCCTCTTTAAAAAATTGAGTGGGAAAAAACATTAAAAATGAAGAGAGGAAATAAATAGAAACCTCTCAGGGGAAAACCAACAAATGGCCAAAAGGCACATAAAAATTGCTCATCTTACTTATCATTAGGGGAATTCAAATCAAAACAACAATGAGTTATCATTTTATACCAGTGAGGATGGCACATATTAAAAATATTGGTAACAATTTGTGTTGATGGGAATGTGGTGAAAAATGAACTCTCATTCACTGCTAGTGGGAATATCTGGTCCAACTTTTATGGAAAACAGTATGAAGGATTTTCAGTAAACTCAGAATTGAATTGACTATGACCCTTAAATCCTGTTTTTGGGTACCTATCCCCAATACAGATTAATTAAAACATTAATCTAAAGGTTGTATACACACAACCACTCATTGTAGTTTTCAGTACAATAGCTAAGATTTCGAATCAACCTCTATGTTCTGTAACAGATGTGTGGGTCATGAAGTTGTGGTACATATATATAACAGAATACTACATAGCTGCAATGAATGATGCAATCATGTGATTTGCAATAATATAGATGGAACTGAATGAATTAAGTCAGAAGAAGGCTAAATACTGAATGATATTACTTAATAACTATATGAACAAATGCAATTGTTTAAAGTATATCTGTGTAGAATATTCTAGGTCCCAGAGTATAGTGAGAATAACAAAAGAAACTAAGTTGAAGAGAAAGACATATACAAAATGATGGGACACAGGGGACAAGGGCAAGTGCACTGTTGGTGTTAAGAAAGGACAGAATTAAATATCCAAGCATAGTCAATAACAATTAAATTATGAGACCCCAAATTTAGCTTTAACAACAAAAATTCAAAAAGTGTCTTTTATGCTGACAGGCTGGGATGGGGAATGAGGATTTAAAATGGACTCTGAGAACATTAGTGGTGCAAGGTTGACACTGGTTACAGGACAGTTCCTGAAACACTGCATGTTTAAAACCCAAGTATAAATAACTTTGTAAATCACAAGGTTTAAATAAAAAATATATTTTGCGTGATATCCCTGTGTCTGTGGTGATATTAACCCTCAATAGTAAGATCTACCAATGTTTTTAAATAATCAAATGTGTTCAGAGTTGTAACTGGGATGATGGATGACATAATTTAATTCTTAGAAATAATTTTGTTACATTATGATATCTAATTGTTGCCTCTTTGTTTCAAAAATTAATAATGGGTTTTAATTCTAGTCAGCTGAAGTTGTCTCAGGATTCTATTTTATATGTTTATAATGCTTTGCTATTAGTAAAAGCTAGAGAAAAATCAGTTTTCTTTAAAAAATAAAAAGAAAATTCTTGTGCTTTCTAAATTACTTCTTAAACCACTTTTACATTGAAGTTTTATGTTTTAGTTTTTTTTTTTTGGCTTTTTTTTAGAAAAAGAAACCTAATGTATATAGTTAAAACAAAACAGGAGCCAAACTACTTCAAAAGACTTAAAAGGGATATGTATATTTCCTTTGTATATTTCTTTAGATGTATTTCCTTACTAGGTATAATTCTTGTTGTGTATTTACTTTTGTAGCTTTAGTTTACTCATAATTTTTTGGATTTGCTTAGTAGGAAATTCTGTAGATACTTTTCTCTTGGGGTATGAGTTCAGGTTAGAACTAGGTTAATAGGGAATCTTGGCTTGTTATTTGTACACACATATATTACCAGTAGTATTGTGTAGCATTGTTCCTTTTTGCATAGGCACATTAAAATGGGGGAAATATACATATAGAAAGAACTTCTTATCTAATAGGAATAGGAATGTATACATTTTATATTCTAAGTGGCCTTTCATCCTGAACATTTGTCATAGTGACTTGACTTAGGCTTCAATCAATCGGACGTCAACCAATCACCCCCTAACCTTAGATTCCTATTTTTGAAACTGGCATGTTCTCTGCACCAAGAATTGAACTTTTCTGGGGAAGGCCCTAATACTGCCCTGGCACCATTTTGCTCCAGGTGGGTTCATATGACACCCTGGCGAGTTATCAACATTAAAAACTGCTTTCAGGACAGATTTCCTTGCTATGCCACCTAACAGTGAAATGAAACCAGAAGATGTTCCATGAAACTCTGGCTTTGACTTAGGATTTTTGTAAAAATTAAGATCTAATTACAAAATTCTGACTGCTACAATGGTGATTGAGGAGAATTTTTTCTGCGACCGCAAACATAGACTTTGGGGTTAGACAACTTAGTATGCCTGGAGCCTGTTGGTTTTAGGAGTAATCAACTCCATGGAGTAATAAACCCATGGAGTAATCAACAAATAATCACTCCATGAAAAACCCTGTTTTTAGGTCAAAGGTTTTTCTTTTCTATGTTCCCTGACTTATGCTATACCTATGCAAAATAGTCCCATCCTCCTTTTAAAAAATTTTTATATAGGGGTTCTCAGTTTTTCATAGAACCTTAGGGCATGAATTAATTTGTTTTAGCATTTCTATAAGTATTTAACATTTTTTATAAATTTATGAAAAAAATAAGAAAAGATGAGGACAGTGACCAAGAGTCTCAGATTCATTGGTGAAGAAAATAAAATGATAAAAATAAATACCCAAGCCAAAGTCAACAAAATAGAATCAAGACACCAAAACTATAAGACTCTAAATTTAAAATGGTCCTGTTACACTGGCAGGCCAGAGGCAATAGGTGGTATTAGAGTTTGCATGCTATAAGTTTTAGTGGTGGGAGGTCAACACTGGTGGTTGGAATGACCCTGATTCACTGTCACTGTATGTCTAAAATCCAATTGTGAAGGGCTTTGTAAATCACAATGGTTTCAATAAAATACAATTTTAAAAAAGGAACAAAAGTAAATTTATAGTATTTTTGTTCAAAATTTGACTCAAAAGTTATAAACACATTTTAGTTTGTTAAAGTCACAAGAAATAACTTTACTAATTTTGTCACTGCTTTAAAATACACAAATATCTTTTTTTTGGTTGTTGTTGTTTTAGTTACACCCAGTAACATGCAGGAGTTACTTCTGGCTCTATGCTCAGAAATCGCTCCTGGCAGGCTTGGGGGACTATATGGGATGCCGGAATTTGAACTACTGTCCTTCTGCATGCAAGGAAAATGTCTTATCTCCATGCTATCTCTCTGGCCACACAAATTTCATATTTTAAGACTCTAATTATAAGTCCTTCATTTCTGTTCAGCTTCCCCTGACTCATTATTCTTATTCTCCAAACCTTTATCCATAGCGTCTTGCCACTATTCTAGTCTAGATTATGCTTTCACTATGGAAAAGCCAATATCAAACATGTTTCAGTGCTTTTATATTACAGCCTTATTCTAAAAATTTTATAATCAGTTATCTGCTGTTGCAAAATAAATATCATCAATTTAATAATTGATACTTGAAAACAACTCTTACTTAAACATTATTTTGCATGTACTGGAATCAGAAAATTGCTATTTTCTGTAAGAAATAATTTCATTATTTAATAGTACTTAACATGCCCTGTGATTTCATTAGATGGTCACAGACATTGTTCTAATAATTTGTTTATTTTTTCTTTGTATCTTTGCAATTCCTTCACAGGATTTATGGCATCATTTCATTGCTATGACAACTGAGGTTTGAGGAAGATTTGTAAGTTTTATGATCACATAAGAAAAAATATATTATGGTTACATATATTGTTATTCTGATTGCAAAAATATAGCATAAAACACTGTACTAGACACTCTCAAATATTGCCTACCTAACATTAAAGCTTTATGAACTTAATAAATATAGAAAGCAGATTAAAATTATTTTTATTTAAAATGAGAGTCAAGATTTGAATCCAATAGCCTGCTCATGAATAATTTCTATTTTGTAATGTTCAGTTTTATCAGTTTGTTAGTAAAGTGACGTTCTGAATATAAAACTAATATAAACTTTGATTTCCAAATTTTAAGCAGGATTTTTTTTTTACATAGAACTGTGAAATGAACACCAGACTGAGGTCATCAGATGTGTGATATTTGAGACTTGAGCTTTGAGTTCTCTACATTTCTTTGACAAGGTATTTTTTTTTTCTTCAGGAACTGAGTGGTAGGCAAATTAAATGAAAAGATCAGAAACAAAATATTTAAAGAATTGTACTTTAGTATAGTCAACCACTAATAATTAAATTTAAAATTAAATTAAAGCATAACTACCCTCTTTGAAGTCTTTAAGTTTCTTTCATAAAAGAAAAATAATTATACTAGCCATAATAATTGTATAAATGCAAATTTTACTTTTCACAGTATGTCATAAGACTTTAAACTTTTCACAAGGCCTTAAACTTTGTCCTAATAAAGGCATTGTCCTCTTTTGTTAAATATTTCTTTTCTTTTTTTTTTTTTTTTTTTTTTTTTTTTGGTTTTTGGGCCACACCCGTTGACGCTCAGGGGTTACTCCTGGCTATGCGCTCAGAAGTTGCTCCTGGCTTGGGGGACCATATGAGACACCGGGGGATCGAACCGCAGTCCGTCCAAGGCTAGCGCAGGCAAGGCAGGCACCTTACCTCTTGCGCCACTGCCCGGCCCCATAAATATTTCAAGAGTAAGCCTTCAAGTTAACTTCTTAGCTATTAGCATTTCAGAATGTAATTCAGGAGTAAATGTATGTCTGTATATATACACATATATTCTATTTGGTAACAATCTAATAATTTCAAAAGTAGGTCTAGATGATAAGAAATGAAAGACTTTAATTTATACCCTCTATTAAAAAATGTAAGACCTGAAAATGAATCAATAATGAGATTAGAAGACTTTACATACAAATTTCTAAAATTTTCATTTGTAACCACCATTGACTTTTCTAGATGTCTCACTAAATAACACAAATTATAAAAATAAAAGCAAAAAATTATTAACAGAGATAAGGTATTTAACTTAATTAGCTCACTGCCAAGCCAGAAATTTAACTAAGCTAATACATAAACAGCAATTTAGTAGAAAAGGTTATCTGGACAAAGATATAATATGGAAACTCCATGGTTTGTTTTCATGAAGGATGTAAATAAGAAAAATCTGAGGCATCAACAAATAAAAGAGCCCATAGGAAAATTTTAGCTATCAAAGAAAATTTTACACCCCTTCTGTTCTCTTTCATCTGCTCACAGTCAGAAAAAGAGCAAAAAAACCAAAACAAAAAGAAAAGTAAATGAGAGCTCAGAAATCTATAGCTAAGTGAAATGCCCTTTGGACAAGGAAATAAAAAATCTTTACTTCGAGGGAGCTATTTTTTTTATCACATATAAAAAATGAAGCATTTAAAATGTAAACTAAAATTCAGAACATAAAAATATAAAATATTTTTCTTACAATAAATTTTTAATTATATTTATAAATGAAAAGTAAAGTACATATTGTTCTAAATATCCATAAAATTTAGCCAAATCTTTACATCTATATTGGTGTAAACTAATTTACATGTAAAAATATTTAATTATCTCTTGCCAATCTGAATTGAACTAGCTAGCACATTCTCTTTTAAACAAAGCTATGATCAAAGTTATCCTTTTTATTTTATGCAGGCACATTCTAGCGAAGGAATACTTATGATCTACAGATTTATAAAAGGTTAAATGAATCAATAATGAGATTAGAAGACTTTACATATAAATTTCTAAAATTTTTATTTGAACCACCATTGACTTTTCTAGATGTCTCACTAAATAACAACGATTATAAAAATAAAAGCAAAAAATTATTAACAGAGATAAGGTATTTAACTTAAATTGCTCACTGCCATGCCAGAAATTTAACTAAGTCATCCTTGTCTGTAGGAAATTTCTTCTCTCTACATTCTACAAAAACACACGAATGTGGGTTATATTTCACTTTAGTAAACTACTTAAATACTAATATTTACCAAATTGTAAAATGTGGGGTTAATGGAGATGCTAAGACAGTAAGAGCTTATTTTATCTCTCTTACAAAATTATAAGAATTCAAATAAATTGGCAAATATTTGGACAAATGTGATCAGGTTGGTATTTCTTCTAAAAATACTGTATTTCCAATGTACTTCTTTTTGTACATAATCTTCAAATATATTTATCCAAATTGATAAAACTTTAAATGTGACTTTTAGAGTATACATATGTATACATACACACATATATTTATTAAGATAGTAGACTGGCAGAGCAAAAAGACCAGGCTAACATAAAATCAAATTTTTCCTTAAATACGAATTTCTACAGCCTCAATATCACCACCAATACCTTTATAGGCTCAAATTCTTTATTTTTTTTAATAAAACTGAATAATTACTTTAAAAGTACCCAAATAAGGGTCAAGTACACACTTCCTATCTTCACTTCTTTTTTTTTATGCCTTTTACTCAGTTGTACACATTTTATTTTATGAGATTGTGATTGAGGAATATTTACATTATACTACTATAAAATAAATAAAACAAGATATGAGCCTATCTAAAGCTACTCTACATTTCTAACAATTCCTCTTACTAGAAAAATACAATACACTATCATTTCAAATATCTAATTGTCCTTGCTACCTAATCACATTCTACTGCCAGGGCAGCAACTATTAAATATGGCAGTAGGTAAGAATGTGAAGTCCCAGGAATAGAGAGTGTAATTCTAAAATGTAATTCACCAAAGAAACACTTCAAGGGTTCCATCTATCACATGTAAGTTGGTATCTCTGTGTTGTGAGTATATTTGCTTTTTTCAGGGGCAAAATAACTGGGTTTATTGGTAGAAGAATCTTTAAACTGATGGTGGGAATAGCCCTGATTCACTGCATATCTGAAATTTAATTATGAAAGACTTTGTAGCTCACAATGGTTTCAATAAAATTAAATTACAAAAAGAAAAAAAAATTTTGATAATCAAGATTCTAACCAATAAAGTAGAACAAATGGAAAACATGTAAGAGCTATGAAAAGGAATTTGCTCACCATATTGGTAAAATCTGAAATACATAGTATAAACTATCAGGAACTCTGGGCATTGGCAAGCTTTGCTGACTGAAGATGGCAAATTCAGTTGTTTTTCAGACCTCTCATCTGATTAAATGAGACCTAGAATGACTACTCAGGAGATGATCTCTGAGTGTTAACTGATTAGGGACTCAGACCATAGCCACAAAGAACCTTTGATGCAGCATCTGAGCTAATGTGTCTTGAATAATGAGTGGAGATTCTTGGCACACCATTCAAACAATATCATTGTTTCTAAATAACAAACTTTGCCAAAAGAAATGAAAAAACTATTTTATTGAAGCATCTGTAGTGATTATTCTTTATCAAAATTTTTGAGAAATGGAAAATTGTTTTTTTAGTATTAGCAACAAAAACTTATTTAATCATCAAACTGTTTAATGATGTGATATTCTTGGCTCAAAGAGGGAGAGAAAGGATTTATTTTAAGTGCAAATTATGTAGTTTGGGGTCTGTGAATTTTTCATGTCGACATGGGTGGGTATACGTTTTGTAATAAATTAATATTGAAGTAATAAATAAAATATATGATCGCCATGTACTGTATTCTAAACATACTCATATGGCCATATCTTAAACCATCTATTTTTACTTTCTCCTCTTTTTATCTTACAAATGATTTTTAGACTATATTACCTTTACAAATATATTTCTATCTAATTTCTTTATTTAGTTCTACTAAGCCATAGTCTCTAAGGAGAATAGGTGAAAAACTTGATCCTTGGACCAATAGCTCGTTGTTCATCTTGCAAGGGGTCAACTTGCATTTGTTCTATGCACCAATATAATCCTAAATCCCACCTGGAGTTGTTCTGAGAACCAGTAGATGTGACCCCTCCCAACACTCATGAAATAAAAAGTTTATATTCTTACTTAACAACTAAATTTATTATTATACCTATGGCACTGCGCTGGGACTTGACTCATGTTGATTAGAAGGAGGGAAGAATAAAAGTAAGGTTATTTTTCTTAAAACTAGCCTACTATTACCCTCAAGTTTTCTTCAAAATGCATAAAAATAGGTGGGATGAGACTTGTTCAGAGATATATTTATATATAAAGAATCAAGTAAGAAAAAACCGTCAAGGGAAACCAAAACGTTGATATTGGTGTTTGACCTGAGACCACCACATTGAGTGGAGAGTAGATTGAAAGCATGGGCAGCCCATGGTTTAAAAGTACTTTCCCGGAGGGGGTGAAATTGTTTTTCTAAAACATAGTTTTAGAAAACAACATTATTTAAAATAAATCAATCTACCTACCAACGTGGTGCTGTTAATTCTATAGTAGGATACATGGTTACTGAGAAGTTAAGTAACTTTCCCAGTGCAAAGCTACAATTTCTCCTGACTTAGAATAGTAGCCAAAATCTCTGTAGCCAAAATGATCTCTGTGGGGGAAATAAATCTTTTAAAATTCAGGATTATTACCTGGGTGGTTTTACTCTTTCCATGTAGCTTTTTACTCTCCTCATCCAGGAGACTATGTAATTTTATAGGAATATTGTTAACATTCTGGCTTTGATATCATTATCTCTGTTGCCTCCATTGACCAGAGGCAAAGTCTACAGTAATTTTATTATACTCTTAATTCTGTCAAGGCGATTGTTTTGAAGGTCTAGTTCTACATCATAGGTGGTATTGACGTTCTTTCTTTGAGTCCTAATAGTGCTCAGATTTCTTCTGCCTCACAGTGATGTCTACTTGATTTTCAGTTTGTCCCACCACTTTTATTATAAGGTCACTTTCTTTCTTATGATACAGTCACAAACACACTTTTAATAGTAGGAAAATCCTTTCTGCTCTGCATAAGAGCTAGGGAAAAAAGCACACACTTTCTTCAGGATTTGCCATATGTTAGATTATGTTAGCAGACCAGGTGTGCTCTATGAAAGCAACTCATAAAATTAAAAAAAAGGAACACCTTCTATTAAGTGTATACATCTTTTTCTGCACTCTACTACTTGAGCACAAGCACTCAAAAAGAGTTCCACTTCTTTCCGTTGGGATTCAACCTAAAATTGGTTAAGAGACAGCCTTTGTGTTATGATATATCTCAAAAGGAAAGCAGGAAAAAAGGAAAAGATAGAAATTATAAGTGATGAAAAGTTGGGAAATGGTTATGTAAAAACAATCATAATTCTACATTCTATTAATACTGTTGTAATGACAATTATACTTCCTGAATTTTTAGTTTTTTGAAGTCACATGTTTAAAAATTAACAATAACTTAAAATTTCTAATAATCAAAAATATATAGGTAAGTATTAATAATAGCATGACTAGTAATTGTCAACTGATATTATGTGTATGTTGAGCATAAAAAGAGATATCTTGCTGAATAGCTGTTTTCCTCATTTTAATTCAGTGGTTGCATTAGATTTCTGAAAAGCAATCTTAGTTGTTGCAAAATTGTTGCATAATAAAATGATTTGAAGTTATTTAATTCATGTTTTTTATGTTTCTGACTCTTCGTTCTTCATATGGGAATTAAATCTACTCGCTTGAAAAGTCATTTCTATTTCTAAGCCTATGGTAGTTTTACTGCAAAAATCACATTTGAACTTTGACATCAAGTACAATTAGAGCTCATCAGTCTTGACTGTTGCTCTGCAGGTGATTCCTTATGCTCTTCAGAATTTCTGCAGTTAAATGATTTTGTATCAGTAGCTAGAGTGATAGATTTAAAGAAAAAAAGAAGAAACAGGAAGGGAAAACTGTAACAACATAACTCTATAGGCATTAATTTCTCAGTGTAAAAAAAGTCAATTCTGCCCTATAGGAGGTTTCATTGGCACATCTGTTTTAAACTCCTGTGTTGTAATATTATTGTGATATTTCCAAACAATAATTTAAATTTTGATAGAACTTGGACATGCTAGAATAAGTTTCCCTCCTTTCCTGTTGTGCATATATACTTGCCAAATTGCTTAGACTAAAATTCCATTTTCCAGAATTCTTCCTGGACATAACTAGGAATTATGTTGATCATACAAACTTTAACACATGATTTGAAATGCGATCATCATATGTTTATGCTGTACTGTTTTATGAAAGATTTAAAACATTGCAGTAGATAACATCTTGTAGATATGAATCAGTATTTTAATACTAGTTTTCACAAATCTGTGCATGTTCTTTCTTCAGTACCTTGTGATTTTATTCCATGTTAAAGAATTGATTCGGGAGGAGACTACTGCCATACATTTTTGCTATTTAGATTGGAGATAAATGCAAAGCAATGAATATGGCCTTTGGTCTCGGTGTTCAACTCTTTAATTTTTGCACACATGTATACATACAGATCTTCAGCTACCAGTTATCATACAGACTAACCTTTCAAGACAGCGGACTCAACATTATTTATAGAAGACTTAGATTCCTCCACTTGTCTCCATAATGCTATAAACTCTTACCCTAATAACAAATCTTTTAATACTATTAAGTTTCTTATGATAACCTCCAGCACATATAGACACAATAGTTAATTAGGTGTATTTTAAATTAATTTTATACAATGAATAGAAAAAATCTGAATTTTTCACTCTGAACCGGGATGTAAATTACTTGACAATATATTATGTGATATTGTCATTGATTTTGACAATAGTATATTGAATAAAATATAATATCATTAGCTGCATCTTTATTTCTGTAGCAATTATGACTGATAGAACAAAATACTATAAATCTGAATAGTTGGAACAGCAAACATCCATTTCTCATAATCCTAGAGACTATGCAATCCAACAATGTCAGGGTGGGTTAGAGCCCCATTTCCTATTTGAAGAGGAACCACCTTTATGCTGTATGTTCACATAAATGAGTCAGAGAATGCTCTTTATTCAAAACCCCTTGTTCCATCACAGATATTTACCATAATAACCTCACTTTAACTGCATTACCTCCCACATATTTCACATGCTAATAACATTTATGTTTGTTAGGATTACAAGATATGCATTTGAAGAGAAACACTGAGTTAGAAACACTACTTTTCATACTCTTGAAAATTTGAAAATATGACATTTAAAATTTTACATGTTATTCACATACATATTTCTTTTCAGTAGGTTGATCTGCATTAATTATAGCATTTCTGATGTTCTGGTAAAAATCTAATTGATTCATTTAAGTATCAGTTTTTTATCTGAATGATTAATATTACATAAAGAAAGCTTCAAAAATGATACTTGAGATTAATGCAGTTGATTATTGTAGGTCTTTTTGAAGGATATTGTTCAGTCATATCTGGCAGTACTCAAGCCTTACTCCAGGATCTGAGCTCTAGGATCACTCCTGTCATAGTTTGTGGTACCATGTCAGATACAGAATTCTATTCAACTTTAGTCAACAGGGTGCAAGGTCTGCACCCTGTCTGCTGTACTCTCACTCCAGCTCTGAATATTGTTTTTACATGAGAATGATGAAGTAATGAGTCTCTTAGAATATCCATTGCCAAAACAATTTATCTCAATTAAAAAATAATCTTCTATAAAGTTTCAGCTGACTTTACTAATATTAGTAAAGTCAGTCACTGACTTGTTCATTCACAAATATTCCACCATTATTCTATAGGTGTAAATTACATAGGTGATTGAATAGATCGAATAGAGATTTGAACATATTATTAGTGCCTGTTCTGATGGACTTTGAATGCACTAAAGAGAAAGTGATGATTCACTGAGTCTAAAGTGTATCCTGAGCATATAAGATAATATATTAATATTGAAAATGTTTTTTTTAGTTTGAATAGTTATTATTTTTCTCAAATTATTAAAGATTGAAGCTTAAAAATGATTGAAGCTCCTGAAACTTCAGCAGGCAACACGTCACGGCAAGGTTCCATGCTGTAGGCTTTTTGGCCAAGATAAGGTGAAGATGCAGCCATGGCTGCCCCCCACAGCCTTCTCTCTCCTTCCTCCCGGTCCCCAGGGTTATTTTGGACACCTGCTCAGGGTCCCAGCAAGTGGATTCCTGCGAGGTGAAATTTAAAAGAGACCCAGACTTCCTTGTTCCTGCAAGGGGCTGGGAGGAGACTGGTGAACTTTCAACTTCCAGCAATTAGGAAGCAAAGGCCTCTCGGGGAGTTAGAAGTTTCAGCAGGCAACAAGGAAAGGACATGGCTCCATTTGCTCTTCGCTTGTCCAAATCACAGACCAAAGTGGTGTCTTAGAAACACCCCCCTCCCTCTTGACTATTTCTAAAACATAAAAGGAACACGTGCATCTCCTTTGTATATCTCAGATGTATTCCCTTAACATCTATAACTCTTTTTGAACATCCTCATATAGTGACAATTTTGCCCACTGGACTTATTTGATTGATTTTTTTCCCCCTTTGAGATCTGTTTTATAAGCAATACTGGTAGAAGAGTATCTCTATAGATTTCAAGTTTGAACCAAGTTACGGGTAATGTTGGACTTTATTCGTCGGCCCCCAGATGCACCAACAATATCTTGTGGCATTGTTTCTCTTTTGCATAGGCACATTAAAATGGGAAAATAATACATATGTAAACAAGTTCTTATCTAATAGAGATGGGAACACAAATTTAGTAATGTAATTAGGCCTTTTACCCTTTTACATTGGCATAATAATTTGGCTTAGGCCTCAGAAGAATGGGCATCACCCACACACACCTGAACAATGGATACCATCTATGGAAACAACCACAATTGTCTATAACATTACCAGGATCCAAGCCTCTACCAGGGAAGACCTACCACTGCTTTGGCATTGACTTACTCCAAAGAGTGCTCTCAACACCCAGATGACTCAGCAACAGTCTGCATGCAGGGCAGATCCCTCCGCATTTAATGGCATGCTGAAACTAGAGGATGCTCCACATCAGCCTGACATCGATGAAAGAAATGCACAGAATTCAGAATCTTTAAATATAAAAATCTGATACCAACAATAGCTAAAGTGTAAAAAAGTTTTACCGGGACCACGGAGAATGACTCAGGCTTGATGGACTGGTATGCCTGGAACCCAGAGTCGGTCTTATGCCAATAAACTTCTGGGGTGAGACCTTTTTGTAATCAGGCCAAAAATTTTTTCCATTTTCTCCATTTTTCTGAACCCATGCAAACAATGGCGATTGCCACTATCACACCTTTAATATATTTTTTTTACTCTTATCTTTTAAGGAAAAAAATACAACTTACTGAACTTAAAAACAAATAACTGTAGTAGAATGCCTATCTCAAATACAGGCAGGGGATGGGAAGGGGGGAGGGGGTAATAGTACACTGGTGAAAGGGGGTGTTCTGGTTATGACTGTAACCCAACTATGATTATGTTACTTAAATAAAAATATATTTAAAAATGATTGAAGCTTTTTTATATTAAAAAGGTTGAATTTACCATTGAGATAAATTTTCAATGTATATATCTTTGAAATAAAAGAATATTATAAGATAAATGTTAATATTCTGAGAGCACAAATGCATGCCCTTGGAACCAATGCTGTGATTAGTGGAATGTTAGAGCATATATTCAAATTCATTGCTGAAATGCAAATTTGAACCTACAACATAGCTTAAAGAATTGGAATGTCTGCTTTGTACAATTATGACCTGAATTTAGTCTCTGGCACTGCATGGAGTTTTCCAGCAACTCCAAAGTAATCCTTAAATTTCCCCTGCTATTGCTGAATAGCAAAACATCACCAGCTGAGGTCTGGTTTTTGGGGCCCACACAACCAGGAAGAAAGATTAGTACAGGAGTAAATCTGCAGAACCTACATACTTGTTGGAAGGCTTCCTTCAAAGTTGTTCAACTTAAGCATTTCGTTTGCCAAACAATTATGTTTGATGTTGCAGACAAAGTAGAGACTAAATTGCAGAGTATTTTTAGTGAATAGAAAGAAATCATAACTCTTAGCACATATAAATATGTTTTAAAATATGTGAGTGACTGTAGAATGCTTTGAAAAAATAGTTTTTAAATTAGAATATTTATGATAGATGAATCATAGTACATTAATAATGCATGTTATTTATTAAAATTCAAAAATCATAAGTAGGCTTCCAAAGTACATGTTTAAATTCTAAGGAAAAGCAAAAAGACAAGTCTCTCTCCTGATGAAAACATTGATGCTAGAGAAAGTGCCAGAGAAAAAGATCATTTCTTACTGACATCAGTGATGAAAGTATATGGTAATTGTAAAGAAAAAAATTCACTGGTTCCAACATCTTTCCTTTGAGTTGTTGGCCCATGAATGTCTCCAAATGGTGTCAGCGTTAGACTTGTGCAGAAAACATTAAGTGGATCTGTGCCAGAGCAGTTTTGACAAACTTTTTCATTGGTGCCAATTCTCATGATGGTGTTCTCTCAGTATTTGCCTTTGAATTTTAAATGGTTATAAAACTCCAGGGCTCATATTCTATGAATGAAATGAGACAAGAAGATGTCAGCAAAACAGTTGAACTGCATTTCATCTTCTAAATTTTTCTTCTTGGCTCCAACTTGGCTTGCAACCTGGCACACTGTATGACACAGTAAAGCGTTACACAGAAAGTGCTAACCCAGTCAGAAACATTGAATCCTACAAGGAGAAAGCAATAAGCTACCAGAGAGGAATTGCCAACGCCTGGCCATGCCTCCAGGCCTAGAAAACAATTATAAAGATGGTATACTTGGAAATTGCTGTGTCCCAGGCAGAGGCAATAAATTGACTGAGGTAATGTACATGATTTGACTACTGATATAAATATGAGCTATAAGGAAAGCTCACCTCAAGAACTTAGTTTAGGACCCAGATATTATTCAAATATATAGCTGTTTGCCATGCGCTGAAGATTACATGAATAGTATTTATTTGATAGTGACAATAGAAGAACCTGATTCAAAAGCTTCTCTAATATCACACATTTAGAGAAGTCAAAATTTATACTGTTATGTTCGATTTATAGTAAAGCTAAATTATTGTAAGCATAATGGTGAATAATTAGCCTTTTAGACATTGTTGTATTTGAGAAAGATAATATAAAATATAGTATATTAGAAAGTAAATCAAGATTAGGTACTGGAATATCAGCTTTCAATTAGGTCACTAAGATAAAAAATGTGTATTCACAATGACGTGAATTTGTATTAACAACATAGCTCATTTAAGATTTTTCAATTATTTTCTTTTCTCATTGTCTTATTAGTCAAAGTATCTGGCCAAACATATTAACTGGTTGACTTAGTGACAGAATTTTGCAATTGTCCACCATGTGTAGATAATATTTTCTCTCTATATTCCAGTTTGGTGCAATGGAGATTTATATCTTAGATAATATATCCAGGGCACAGTAAGAGTGTGCATTTTCAGTGACTGATTAATTCATTGAAGGAGCAATAAAACCATATGAAAATTATATTAGATGTAGGAAGAAATTGGTTAACCTCTCGTGTGTCTTTTGTATAGGTTATGGAGTTGCATTCAGCAGCTGATTTCAGGAGAGTGATTTGGGAAAAGAAAAAAAATCTTCTATTCATGTAACCCTCTCTGTAGTAGAATAAAAAATGTGCAGTCCTTTTTTCCACTGAATCATTGCAAAATCACTGTATACCTTGCTTTTCTCTTATCCCTTAAGGGAACAGTGAGACTTCATTGTAAAACTATTACTAATATGCCAACAAAATATACTGTTTATAAATGCATTCATGTTTTTATTTTATTAAACAGGGAAAGGACTATGGAAGATTAACACTTTATCAAACCTTGGAATTGATTTTTACTTGGCTTTCCTATGGGTGGAATGTCTTTTTTCTATTTATAGACTTCCATTGCTTTCTGAATATATTTTCACATGGGAATGCAATTTGATCATATAGCCAATATATTTCAGCATGTTTTACATGCATGACTGCTATCTTCATATTGATCTTTCTAAATTGCTGTAATATTTTGTACTAAGGCACTCAATGTGTTTTTTTTTAATAATGCATGAGAGCCTTGATGCTAACCTCTTCCTTTTCATCACATCTTCTTTGTGAATGCTTAGTCCTTATTTTAGATAACAGAATTTCAAATGTGCTCACATTCTATCTTATGTGAGCAAAAGCCAATGTCTTTTTTATTATTAAAAAATTGAGGGGCCGGAGAGAGCATGGAGGTAAGGCGTTTGCCTTTCATGCAGGAGGTCATCGGTTCGAATTCGGCATCCCATATGGTCCCCCGTGCCTGCCAGGAGCAATTTCTGAGTCTGGAGCCAGGAATAACCCCTGAGCACTCTGGGCGTGACCCCCCCCCCCAAAAAAAAAACACAAAAAAATCGATCTTTTTGAATATTTCTTTTTTTTTTCTAAAGGTCTCTGTTATACAAATTTAAACAAAACAAAAAAATAAAATACTGTGTATTTAAGATTAATGCAAATTACCTTAAAATTAAATGAAAGCGGGGCTGGAGTGGTGGTTCCTTGTGGTAAGGCGTTTGTCTTGTGGGCCCTAGCCTATGATGGAATCCTATTCGATCCCCGGCATCCCATATGATCAACCCAAACCAGGAACAATTTCTGAGTGGATAGCCAGGAGTAATCACTGAGCATCACCAGATGTGGCCCCAAAATAACAAAAATAAATAAATTAAGTGAAAGCTAAAACAACATTTTAATCATTGGAATATTTTTACAATAAAAGATCTTACATATTTATAACCACAGTGCTTAAAAAAAGAAATTATTATTATTTTTTAAAAAGATCTTAATCCTTGAATCCAAGTGTAAATTGTGGAAATGGGAGCAACACATAGAATACTTGAATTGGTAAATAGTAATGCATCTTTACCTAGCTGCAAAAATTACTACATTTATTAAGAATTTATTTTGCTAGAGATACATTTCCTCCAATAAGTACATTTTGGCTGTGTACTGAGCATAGGATCCAGATCTTTCCTGGCTTTTTCTATTTCATCAGAGACTGGTGTCTACTAAAATTGGCTTTATACTACCTCTTTAGTGTGGGTGGCTTGTTGCTACATGCCAGAGAATGTTTTCAGGAGGTCCATTTTTGTAGTATTGATATTCTGATCCTATGTATTCTTATGTCATAAATTATTTTAAGTATTTCATAAATATTACCATTCCGATAAAAATATTTCAACTTTTTGCATCTTCTTGTTTCATCTGAAGTATCTGCTGTCTCTGAGGGTTGCTATGATTCCCAGAAAACTACATACTGTTCATAATTTTTTCTTCACTACCTCAGAATACTGTGTAGAATATATTATTTTGATAATTCCATAGAACTTATTCAAAGCATTTAATTTTTCATCTCTCTTTGACTTAACCTTAGTGACTTTACTTTTAAAAATGACAATATTAGTAGTAATAATTTTTAATAATTTCTTTGTCATTACCCACTGACCATATCTTTAATGTCTCATATAGATACAAATGTTTCTTAAATTTTCAGAAAATGTGTTTCATAATGGCCTAGGTTTAAAAACATTAGAATATCTAAGATTATAGGATTAAGTTATAAAACATATCATCAGTAGCCCTATGAATTTAGTTCATTTTCTTCTTAATATAGACAGTTTTCATCAATAGATGTTCTTTATCGAAGTCTTAGAAATTCACATTTGTGAAAAGAAAAGTGCATAAAAGAGATAGTTTATCCTTGGATTTTGATTTGTTTATTAGTATAAGAACTTGGAATCTAGAGACAGACTGCCTGGATTTGGGGTTAAATCCTTGCCCTTCTGTTTCTAGATATGTGTAATTAAAAGTATTATCTTTTTACTTTGTTCTGTTTTGGATTTTTTTTTTGTTCTTCTTTTCTGTGCATATCCAAACTACAAATAATAGTGTCAAGGTGAAAATAAAAATATGTTAGTAAATAATTAACTAGTTGTGAATTTCCTTAAATAACTCTTGGCATAGTACAACTACTATAGAAAGAGTGAATACATATAGTAATGTCAATGATAATAAAAATAATGTAATTTTGATTATATAATTATTTAACATATAAGGTATATGTAGTGCAAGGGACATATTTTCAGAAGTATAGCTCTTTTTGCATACATTTAAGACATTGGTGAAATTTAACACCAAAGGATCTTTGAACATTATAAAGTTTGTCACCTATTAAAACTAAATTTATTTACTTATAAAAATAGAAAGGAAATTTATTTATCAAGAAGAACTTATATAAAAGATCTCAAAAAATTTGCTTACTTGTAACCTAAGGAATCAGAATGTCTTTAAAACATAGAAACATAAAAATTAGGGGCTGGAGAGGTAGAACAGCAGTAATGGTATTTGCCTTGCACATGGCGATCCAGGATTGATCTTGGTTCGATCCCATGAGTTCCATATGGTCCCCGAGCCAGGAGTTATTTCTGAGCACCTAGCCAGAAGTAACCCTTGAGCTTCACTAGGTGTGCCCCCCAAATAAATAAATAAATAAAAACTATAAATAAAGCAACAAGTTTAAAATGAATCAAATTAAACTAGATAAACACTATATGTCAATTAGTAAAAGAATTAGGTCATAATATAATATGTTTGTGGCTCTATATAGAACAATTTTTGTGTGAGTTAGTTATTAAGTGCAAATGAATCTAATAAATTAAATATTGGTACTCTAAAAATAAACAAGATAGGATCAACTAATATGATCAAGTGTGAATAAAAGTATGGGTAGAACTGAGATTCAGTGTTCCATGTAAATTACAGGAAGAAACCAACCTGAGTAGGCCATGTGAGCAAGAAAACCAAGAGCAAATCCAGGGGCATAGAAAACATGAACTTGTATAAATACTAAGACACTCAGGTAGAAAGCCTTGGGGGTTTCCACAATGGAGTGATACATTTCATTATAGGTTTTAGGAAAATCTGGCTATTATACAGAAAGGGATGACTCATATGCAAATAGGGATGACACTCAAGAGACAATAGCTATAGTTAAATGGAGATGGTTTCAACTGGAGCAAAGATAGATACTGAAAGAAAAGTCTGTGCACTAGGTTAAAAGCATTGAGTTTGGTATATACTTAGGATGCCCAGGAAGTAAATGTCAACTATCTCCAACCATAACTGGGTATCTTATAAACATCTCTAGTTAATGCATCATAGCATCTATTTTATACACCGATAGAATCCTAATTTCTATTCTTTATCATAATGACTTGTGGTTTCTAGCAATATAAATTATTTCCAATTAAAAGCAAAATTGGAGGAGGATTCTATTAGTTTTCAGGTAGTGTTACCCAGTTTCCTGGTGACACTTTCCCAGGATTTTCAGGTACCAGCTTTATTCTGCTGTTGTGAAGCACAAACATGGGGACAAGAGAACAATTTATAACTTAGGGCCTCTACATGTCCAGCAAATAATCTAAGACTCCAAAATAGTATTCTGAGAGTACTCTCAGACAGTAAAATGCTATTTTTAAAGTAAAAATAACACATACATATGTGAAAGAGATCAAAAATATATGTGAAAGGAGGGGGAATCACAATATTATTTTAGAAGAATGTGGTATGTAACATCAAAGCTTTGCAAAAGCTAGTGATTTAATTCTAAGAGAGTAAAATATTAAGCATACATTTTAGGCATTGGAAGAAAAATCAATGAAGCACAATTAACATAGATCTTTATTTGAAAATGCCAGGCATGGGAAGAATCCAAAGGAACATTTTAACTTGGGTCAGCAGAGCAGAATATTTTAAGGGGTTTAGTAGACAAGGTGAGTTGTCATTTGGTTCTTGGAAAAGCTTGTTCATATATATACAGGGATACAGACTATAATAGATTGTGCAATTTCTTCGTATTAACTAAGAATAGTATGAGGCAGCAGAAAAAGAAATTCATATGTGCTGAGTGTATAGAAGATGTGGGAGAAATATTTGCTAGGACAAAACAGAAGAAATGCTGTAGAAAATTCTTAATCCTATGTGCTCTTTGTAAATGAGTTATATATATATATATATATATATATATATATATATATATATATATATATATATATATATAAAATGTGAAAAGAGTGACTTGGATAAGGAGTAAGGTTGTATAGTTAGTAGAGATAAAGAAATGTGCTTATGAGCACAAGGAAAAAAGAATATATCAATGATGATCCATAGCTTTTGTTATCTTCACCTTCTTTTTGTACTTACTATTATGCTCTTACCAATCGTCTCTGAGAAATTACTAATAAGAGAAGTCTTACATAGTGGAAGAATGTCTGATCCACAGTGAAACTTTCTACCTAGTATATCCCCCATCACATACCAACACTCTGCTGATAGATGTCACCTGCATTCTGAAAAGGCTGTCTGACTAAGCCAATGAAATCGATCTCTTTTCTGGAATTAGACACAAATTTAAATTGTTAAGTCAGGGACAGACCTGTAAGCATTTTAGGCACTTGTACTCACCTACTGGGTTTCAATCCCTGGCATTATTAAGGAGGCTCTGAGCACTGCTGGGAGAGATCCCTGATTACAGTGGGAGTATACCCTGAACATAGCAGGGTGTGGCCCTGAAACACAATCACAAACAAAAATGTCTAATTATTTCCTATACTTTGCCACTTCCCAGACTAATAAATTAAAGGTAGGAGCTTGGAGAACTATTTTTTATTTGGACTTCACTCTTTGAATGTAGATGTCAGGAGGGGTAGATATAACCTGAAAATTTAATAAATCAGGATGTGGAGCTTTCAGCTTCAAAGAGCAGACAGATAACATTAATAATTAGTTGACTATAATCACATCTATTCCATTCAATATTCTTTAAAACCAGGAAGGGTGATTTGCTTTTGTTATTTAAATAACAACATGTGTTCTCTTTATTATTTACATATCTCAAACTAAGTACCACTGCTGGAGCAGGCAACAAACAAATTCTCCTAGAAAAACATTTAAGGAAAGCAGAGTTTCTCAAGGCTAAAAAAAATTCAGAGAATAAAAAACTAGAAGCTCCATGTAAAACTTTCCTTTATCCCATCGTGGAAAGCTGTGGACTGATCTCAAGGATGAAAATATAAAAACTCAATTAGATGAACAGCTGTGGAGAAAGCCCAAGATAAAAAATTGACTGTGTAAATCTCAGCTGTTTTTTTTTTTTTTTTTATTTCTTCAAAGTTCAGAACCTTTCAAAGACAACCAAAGAGGAGCACTGTGCTCTGTCTGCATAATCAGGTAGTAAAAAATGACTAACCCACCATTTACTTATGTCACTTATAACCTTTGAATACCAGACACTACACTACTGCATTTCTGTAATCTGTTTGCCACAATGTCACTTAGAGATTCCCCATTCCTCAGATATCCTGGAAGCAATAACCAAGACTACACGTATAATCATGCTCAACATTTCTCTCAGTAGTTCTGCTAACTTGTTCCACACTTCCTCATGCTGTCAATTATTATTGTCACAGAAATTTGAAAGGAAAGTATCTGTATGATGCAACAATACCCATATAATTAATATAGCTTCTTTTTCTTTAGGAAGACTTTAAGACTCAGAATAAAGTGCGCTTTGCTCAGTACTAAGCAGAAATTGCTCTCTAATGAGTGCAAAGGATTTTTCTTTGCCTTCTATGCCCTACAGGCTCATTCACTGGTGACTCAGGGTTATGCTTTTCCACCTATGGCAGCCACACTTCCCCAATCTTTCTCTATCTCAGTCACCGTCTGAGGCTTTTGTCAATTCATCAAGTTAAATGAGGCTCAGAAATAAAAAAAAAATCACATAGGTTATATTTTTCAGTCTACTTTCAGTAAAGAACCATCTATTGTACAGTTTCCTTGCTGAAAGAAGCTATTATCATTGTCCATTTAGTTCTCCCCATAGTATATCGAACTGTCACACTGCCCTTGTACATTTTTAAACTGGAACAACTTAGTTTTAAGGTACAATAGAAACCACCTGAAAGTGGCATTTGAAGCAGTTCTAGAAATTTTGGGAATCTATCTTTGTGAATGTTCAAAGTACTTTCATACATGAGATTCTGAGACAAGTGAAAAATGAATACAGGTATAAAAATCCTAAATGGTATGTTGCAATAGAAAAAGTATAACCTGGGGCTGACAATTCAGTGTAGCAGAAGCATGCATAATTGCAAACTATTTTAAACGTTTTGGGATACTGTTCCAGTGAAATGGTAATGTAGATAAGACACTTTCCTTGAATTTAGCTGAACTGGTTTGATTCCCAACACCCATTTGATCCACTGATCTGGTCAGGGGTAATCTGTGAGTGCAGAGCCAAGAGTAAGCCCTGAGCAACACCAGCGGTGGCTCACAAAATTGAAAAAAAAAAATTAAAGATTGGTCATTGGTTTGGACCATAGAATAAGGTGTTTTCCCCCTGTATGTGGCTGACCCGCATTTGAGCCCAGACACCCCATAGAGTCCCTTAAGTCCTATCAGGTGGCATCACTAAGGAAAGAGCCAGCGGAAAGCTCTGAGCATAGACAATTATGTGCCAGGGGTTAAAAAGCTTAATTCAATAGTTTAAATCAGAAAATTGAGAAAATTTGAACTTCAAATGTCCTTCAAAACAGTGAAATCCCAATAAAGATGGAGAAGGTAAAATATATGTTGATTTTATAAAATTGCAAGAAACTGGCTATGTCTCTCATGTATTATTTGTAGATTTCTTGCCAGCCTCTCTGTTTTCTTTGTGTTTCATTCCCAGATTTAAGCATTTTTTATGGTCCTCTGATTGGCCCATAGAGAGTTGTAACTCACAGTCATCATTACTGAGTACTAGTTGCTCAAGTACATCTTGAGAATCTATCAAGATATTTTTTGAAACTGTTCACTTGAGAATTATATCTATTCCCAGGATAGGAAACAGAAAGAAACACATGTAATGGCAAGTAGTTACACTTCTCATACTGTTGAGTAATATTCTTTATGATTGTGATTTAATTACATTGATTTATTGATCTTGCTGCAGTTCTGTTTGAAAGTGTTTGGGATGAGTCATAACCATAAAGAAACTATAAGTCAAAAATGACTAAAAGAAACCAGCTTATGCTTTATTGTCAGGAAGAATAGAGAAAATGGGGTGAAAAAGAGGGGATAGGTAAGGGTAATTGAGGACAACAGAAATGGATTATTGAAACATTTTTTTGCTTCCTCAAAAGGAACAGCTAATAGAACAATGGTTATTAAGCATTCATGAATATTTTTAAAAATTCACTTAGAGTTATTTTTTGAGTACAGATTTTAGAGACTAATCCAGGTAGAAATTCTCTCATTAGAGTATGCTGTTTTGTGTCTTTAAGTCAGAGATCAGTGGGTTAGTTATCATATCATGGTCCTGGATCTTCAATCAAACTGATTATTCTACAGAAAGTAGAGGAATTAGACACATTAACACATTTATGGGAAACAGCAATATCCAGTATGTAAATGTAAGCATTTTGAATATATTTACTCTGCATTTTAGTTTGATCTATGAAGAAAGACTAAGGATTAGAACAATATGCATATGCTATTGACTACATTTTATTGTATAAATAAGGTTTTTTATGGGGTATCAAATTTATATAGTACAATATAGAGTAATGTATACACTATATCTTGTCTGCATCTTATGAGATAGAAATTCTATCAGTTAATGTCAAAAGATCAAATTTATTAATTTAATCAGTGTTTATGGACAATGAGGTCCAAGTCTGAGGGTTGAACCATGCTATATTAAAATATATAAAACCCTAAGGTTAAAAATTGTTAAATCACAATACATAGTGAGAAATCAAATATTTATATAGACAGGTACAGATACATACAATGATCAACTTGCCACTATATTCATATTCAGATGGATGGAAAAAATCAGGAGTAAAAGTAATTCACTTTGATAGATCACTGTCAGAGAGATCATAAATTCGTTTGATTGTGCTTTGTAAATTGACGGTTGTTTCAGGAGAATGGAATCAGAATAAGAAAATTAGGTTAATTAAATTTTTACTGGCTTTGGAAGAAGGTATTATGAGAAATTCAACTCAGAGAAGTCTGGTTTTGCTTAAATACTCAAAATAATCTGCCAACACTGTCTGTGACTCTGGCTTCTTCGCCAATGACCATAATCAACATTTTTTTCTTGGACTGTACATTTTCCAGACTAGATATGTGTCCTTAATTGCTTTTTAGTTATATTAAAACATTGACAAGTTCCTGCAAATGATCTGCAGGAGTGGGTCTCTAAGAACAATATTTTATTAAGCTTGAATGTTAGGACAATAACTCAATTATACAAAAAATGGATAATTTTGTTTTCTATAACTACACTTAATTTTATTTTTGCATTTCATCTCCGTAAATAGTCGAGAAAATTTCCTTCTGTCATTAACATTACTATATTTATTTTCATATGAAAGTAACCAGCAATTTTTCTCTAAATTTCCAGCCAATCAGATTAACTAAGGATGGTTTATGTTTTGTTTTTTGTTTTTTTTTTTTTTGCTTTGCTTTTTTTTCCAGTTTACATGTAAGAGAGCAATACTATTAGGGCATCACTTAGTAATAAGTACAAATTTATATTCACCTCATCTTTATTTTCTCCTATTAAGATTTAGTGATACATGTTCATAAATAGAACTTTAACTGGACTTATGCAAAAACTAATAATTGGTTCTTTACAATATACTTAAAACTAGTACCACTTTGGTTTTTTTTATTTCATGTGAATTATTCCTTCTTTAATCTATTGCATTGTTATGGAAAGTTCATTTCACAGATCACTAAGCAAAATCAAACAAATTGGGATAATTTCATAGTAGGACACTAAAAGTTTCATGATATAATATTTTAGTAATGATATTTTGGTTTTGGAGTTGCAGGCAGAGAACTTTAAGACTTAATTCCAATTCTTTGCTTGGTGGACAAGCAAAGAAGGAACACATATGGAACCTAAGTTTTCAGTATGCCAATCATGCATTTGTCCCATTGAGCTAGCACTCTGGATTTCAATTTACTATATTAGTTTTATTTATGTATATGTGACAGACTGTGCTCTTTAGATGTGCAGCATGAGTATTTGATATATTTATAAATTTTAAAGAGATTTCTTTATCTGATGAGTTAAAATATCTGATACCACACATATTTAAATTTCTATTTTTGTGAAAACAGTTAAATTCTAGTTTCTCAGCACATTGAAATATAAAATATAATATTATATTTTGCTTTTCTTCTGTAAAGATTAATCTTATTATAATATACTTTTTTCTAACTTTAAACTTTGCCACTTGTTTTTAAGTTGAAATTTTGTTGGGTTATCATTGATTAGAAGAAACAACAAAAATTGGGGGAAACATTTTATATAAACACACATGTATATATATATATAGTGTATATACATTTATATGTTTGTATGACTCACCACCAAACACCAAAGTTCCAAAGTTCATTCACTAATCAGAAGGCCCATCTACCCCTTCCTTATAATCAAACTATTTTTATCTGGTAACTTATGAGTTTCTTTATAGTCGCTATTTTTGTGGTTTATTTGCAGTTTCACTTGATTTGGTTTCTTTTTTCTCACTTATGATTGAAACCATCCAATAATGCCTTCTACTTCTTTATTTTATTTAACATAATAACCTCAACATCTATCTTTGGTGTCTTTTTTTTTTTTTTTTTTTTTTTTAGTTTTTGAGCCTCACCTGGTGACGCTCAGGGGTTACTCCTGGCTTTGCTCAGAAATCACTCCTGGCTTGGGGGACCATACGGGACACAGTGGAATCAAACAGTGGTCCGTCCTAGGTTAGTGCATGCAAGGCAGATGCCTTATTGCTTGCACCATCATTTCGGCCCTAGATCATTGGCATCTTATTAGGCTAGATTTCTTCTTGTATAATGTCAGAATAGTATTTAATTTAGTTACAAATCTGTTTCTTTATCTAATCATCTGTTAATGTGCATATCAGATCCATTTATTCTTGTTTTGGAATTAGGGAATAGTGCTTCTTTGGAGAAACGTGAATTAATATTTTCAAACAATTTGGATAGATGTCTAGGAATAGTATTGCTGAGTCACAGGTATTTTAATTTCTTTTAAAAATAGGGATGGAGAGATTGCACAGACGTAGGGCGTTTGCCTTTCATGCAGCTTATCCAGGAGCCATTTCTGAGCACAGAGCCAAGTAACCCCTGAGCACCGCTGGGTGTGACCCCAAAACAACAACAACAACAACAACAAAATCACCATATCATTAACCATAAATATTGCACCATTTTACATTCTCATCAACCAGATATTAGATTTCTCTTTTCTCTATAGTCTTTTTTTGTTTGTTTATTTTGGGCCACACCCGGCAGCACTCAGGGGTTACTCGAGGCTCTCCGTTCAGAAATCATTCCTGGCAGGCTCAAGGGACCATATGGGATGCTGGGAATCGGACCTAGGTTCATCCTGGGTTAGCCTCTTGCAAGGCAAATGCCCTCCCAATGTGCTATCTCTCCAGCCCCCATTTTTCACCCATTTTCTAATAAGATATACTTGTTTGTTTTTTTTATTTTCATGCCCCTGATAATACTTGGTATTGAGCTTCTTTTCCTGAATTTGTGAACCATCTTTATGTCTTGTCTTGCTTCTTTCCCTTTTAGTGCACTGGTGGCTGAGTAATATTCATGTATGTGCATATTTATGCTTTGTTTTCTTTATCCATTTATCAGTTGGTAGTCATTTAGATAGTCACCACATATTATTATGTATAATTCTACAACAAATGTGGACTATATTAATCTCTTCTCACACTTGATTTTAGCCAAAAGGCCGAGAAGCAATTATTAATCTCTTCTCTATAATGATTTTATTTTCTCTGGAATATATACATATGGTATTTTTTTTTAAAACTGGTAAAACACTTGTTGTCCACAGTGACTTCACTCAATCAAAATTATCAATAGCACACAAGAATTTCCTTTTCTCCACATCCTTACCATCATTTTTTTGGGGGGGGTTCTTTATGATAGTCATGCAAAAAGTTTTGAGTTTAAATCTTTCTGTAACTTTGATTTGTATTTCACAGAATCTTTTTAGTGTTGTGAAAATTTTAAATGTTATTTTTAAAGAGGGTAGTTCAACATTAAACATTTCTCAGTATGTTTAATTCCCTGAACATTCTAAACAACATTTATTTAAGCCAACAAATATTTATCTAAGTTATCTGTTTGTTGTTTGCATCATTAATAGCCTAGTATTTATATACTAAGAAAAGCTTAGCTTCATATGTATTGTTTCAGGAACAATGAAGTATGCAGTTAAGGGTTTAAAATATGCACGAAGTACACAGAGTCAACTTTGCTAAAGATAGGCGCATAGCTCTCTCATAATAGTCCCTGCCAAATTGTGAGATTCTAGCTCCTAAGCTAGTAGCCTCTCTTGTTTCTCACAGTTTCTTAAGATTATTCTTGGTGAAGTAAATACCACCAGCATTTCACATCATGTAGCATGTATATCAGAGTTCAATTTAATGTTTACTCTTTTCTTTTTTTATTTGTTAGTTCAAGCATTATTCAATGGTCATCCGGGTCAATCCTCTCAATAGTCCATCAAAAAAACTGTTCTGTGCTAGGGCCCAAGAATTTGAGGCTGCTGGGTCTCAGAGGTCACCAGGATTTGTCTTGAGCCACACCCAGGAAAGCTAAAGGGATCATATGATGACAGAGATAAAGATCCCATACTTCAGTCAGAGATATAAGACTATTTCTAAACATTAATTCATGCAATACAATTTTTCAATGTTAAAATAATGAAGCTCTTTTTAGTAAAACAAATAATTTTCAGGGACTAAAATGATAGTACAATGGGTTGAGTGCTTGCTTTATATGAAACCAGCACCCAGAGCCCACCATGATATTTCCCAGTTAAACCAGAAGTAAATCTTGAGCACCACCAAGTTTGGCCCTAAAAGCAAAATTTTATCAAAATCTATAAACTTTAGAAATGTGCTTGATCACGTCTTAGAAGAAAAATAAAAATGTCTTGTAGTTCTTTTTTTTTTTTTTTTTTTTTTTTGGGTCCTAGGACCACAAATTTCTATCCTCAGCCACCTCTTGCAAGGCAAGGTTCCTACCCTCATTGTACCATCTCTCTGGCTCCTTAATCATCATTGTTTTTGCTCACTGTTATTAAGAATCACTGGAACTTGGCAAGAAGCCCTTATCTTTGTATTAGATATGCTATACAATATTTCTTCAAGTTCTTTAACTGCAGTTATTAAAAAATTCCTAGACAAATTTATACTAAAAATAATTACCAATTTCCATTTTCAAATCTCTCTCGTTTCAGAAGTCCATGTCAATAGCAGACTCTGCTTTTTTCCATGCTAGAACTCAGAATTATCTCCAACAATCCTCCTAGGTCTTTCTGTAGTAGCTGTTATAGTAGATTAGAATTATCAGGTGAGATATTGTCTATTCTTTTTTTTTCTAACATCAAAATTTTGTTGCTCAAAACAGTCAAGGGAACATCTACATAATAAATTATGTAGCTAAACATTAGTAATTAACGTTTTTTTCAGAATTGGACATTTTTTAACATAACTGATAATATTTTTTTAGGAAGACCAAAAGCAACATTTTTTTAAAATAAAAAATTGAAAGAAAAACTAAAGAAATGGGACAGAAAGGAAAGAATATTTTTGAAAACCATTGACTCACAATGTATTCATTGAAGCACCAGCAGAAAATTTAGTAAACTCTTTTTTTTAAAAAAAAAGATATTGTCTATTCTTATGAAACTATAGTACCTTCCTGCTAATGTTTCTTTTAAACCTCTGGCTTTGCTTAATAAAGAGATGAAGTGATATTTTCCATATTGCCTGGTTTGCTAAAATATTCCTGCATTTTTTAAGCTTCTTTTCATGTTCATTGTCACAGAGAGGTGGAGAAAGCTTAAAAAAGGTCAGAGAGCATTGATAGTACTGTCTTTCCACCACTGGTGGTCTTTTATGAATATTTGACACTTAGGGCAAATGAGTAAGTACATTGGATTAGGCACTTGATTTACATATCAGGCTCAACATATGGTTGTCTGAGCCCTTCAAGGAGTGTTTCCTGAGAACACTTACTCATCAGTTCCACTATTCCCATCAAAAAATATTTATACTTTATACTGAATATTGGCCAAAATTCATCTGCACTTAAGATATTATCTGACAATTATTAGCATTACATTAATGTGTATTGAAAAAATAAATATAACTCAATATCATTTTATACATACTTAATTTCCTTACTTTTGCATCAAAATAAGGTTATTTACTTTCCTCTGAAAGTCCTTTCAAATTTTCTTTGGTTTAGACTGTCACATCCCATTTTGGTACTATTTTTTAATTTTTTTAATCTGACCTTTTAAAATGTACATTTTCAAATACAAATTTTATTACCTTCTAACATCACGATCCTGCTTCTGGGTTCACATAATGCTGTTAACTTTAGTAGTAAATTTTGTGAACATTTATTTATGGTGAGGACTTTTGTATTCTAAATGTGACATTTTGCTTTAAAACACTCTTGTAAAAAGTAATTGACTTGCATGTAAAAATTCAAGGTTTGCTGTGATTTCTTATTGTTGTTATTATTTGTGGGGACACCTTGATGAAGCTTTGGAGCCATTCCCAGATATGCTGGCTGGGTCTGAACAAAGAATGCTGGGGACAAATCTTTACCCTCTCACATTTAAGGCAGATATCTTATCACTTTGACCCATATCCCTAATTTCTCACTCTGATTTTACTTTCAAATGTTTTAAACTATTGCTATCTAAATTGTTTCACAAGTTATTTTTCCTGTTGATAATTATGCTACTAATTGTTATTTCTGTTTAGAAATTCTGATTTTTCTCCTTGATAGCTTTAGTGAATTATTGTTTTCTGTTTAGTAATTTTCCAATGATTTGGGCTATGATTTATTTTTATTTAATATTAGACTTATGTCTATTAATTCATGTAATGTATCTTCCACTGATTGTTAACAAAGACTGTCCCATTTATTTTCTAAGTGATGCAAAGGCATTTTATTTAGAAAATACGAAAGAGGAGAAAAATAAAAGAGGAAGAAGAGGACTCCATAAAGTTAAATAAGAGTTATAAGTAACAAATTAGAAATGATAATTTCAAAACTGGATATGCCTCTGCTTTTATTATTTTCTAATGTTACCTCTCTAAAATTTATTTTTTAATATTTTACTTTAAAATTTCTTATATTTCTATATATTAGGGGCTTCAAAACTATCATTCTTACCTTTTAACTTTTATTCTACATTCTATATTGACAATTTCTCATCATCACCTTAAATTTAATAAGATTTTACTCTTGGAACTCATATAAAATTTAGCATATCTATTTTTGGATAACAGTTTTAATTTTTCAAGATCTGTCATCACTACTTTTATATCTAAAGCATTCTTTATTCATATCTACATGTACTAAGAATAATTCCCTGTTTGGAATTTATAAATATTGAACCTTCTTTTTTATCTCTTCAAATTGTTTAAGAACATTCATTTTAACAATTTTTCTCAGAAAATTTTTGTAATATTTTCTTACTCTCATAAATCAGTTCTTTTATTTGTTCAGTTCTCTGACTTGTTTTTAACTTATTGAGTTTTCTTTGTGCTTTATACCTTGATATATCCATTTATTTTAGAAAAACTTTGTGTTAACATGTGTATATTTTTATTATTTTCATTTCAATGATATATAGATGCTCATGCACTTATATTGAATAGATTCTGCTATGCAAAATATGTATTTTACATTATATTGACTCTGTAGAATCCATTTTTAACAGAAGGTTCAGCACTTTTATCCGGTAGCAATCTCAGATACTCAATTCAAGAATCTGGAAGGCTGAAACCTGATCCTGATTTGGGGAAGAGGGGTTCTCTATCTACATTTTGAGAGCCCATTGACTGAGTAGCAACTATTTCTGTGGAGCTGTCAAGTTTTCAGATGTGCTTGTCGTGTGTGTGTGTGTGTGTGTGTGTGTGTGTGTGTGTGTGTGTGTTTTAGCATCGCTCATCTCTTGTCAGCTAAGAAAGAGTTTGTTCCTTGTTACTCTGATGCAGTGAATCTCCCATAGGCTTCTTTCCACTTTTGATATCTGAACTTCTTAGAACTTGTTGTTCAGGTATTATTATATTATTAATTGTTTTTGGATTTCTGTTATATTTTTTTATTCAGAATATCTACATAGTTTAAAATATTTTAATTAACATTTTTATAACAATGGAATGAACGTAGGAGAGTATCCTAGTGTCTTCACAGTAAACTAGACTAACCAAATAATCTTTTTGCATTCATAGGTCCTCTGAACAATAAAATTCAAATGGGAAAAAAATGAAAAAAAATTCAAATGTGAGACTTTCCAAATATATATAAATTTAACTCACCAAAAATATTACCTAGGTATTGATAGTAGTTATTCTTTTTCATCTCCTCTATGTATTTTGTGAATTTTATTTCCATACACCCATCTAAATGGAAAAGTACAGTTTCTCAAAATATCTGTTTTTCTTGATATTTTTGAAATATCAAGATTTATAATAAGACATACATGTCAGTTAACTGATTCAACTCTGAGATCTACCCTTAGAACCTTCCTCTTGATTTACACCAAAATGTTAGAAAAGAGTTTGAACAGAAATTTCATTCTATTTCTTAGGCACAGTAATAATTTAACAATTATGATATCATGAATTGGATAGAAAACCATAAAACAGTTTCCTAACTTCCAAAAGGTAGTTTTTTTTTTTTTTTGGTTTTTGGGTCACACCCGGCATTGCTCAGGGGTTACTCCTGGATGTCTGCTCAGACATAGCTCCTGGCAGGTACGGGGGACCATATGGGACACCGGGATTCGAACCAACCACCTTTGGTCCTGGATCGGCTGCTTGCAAGGCAAACGCCGCTGTGCTATCTCACCGGGCCCAAAAAAGTAATTTTCTGTTCAAATGGTACCAATATAGTAAAATCAATTTCAGATTTGCATTAACTAATAACAGATATTATGCTATTACATACATATGTATCATTTATTAAAAAGTGAGTAAGTTATTCTGATTCTTGAAAACCACAACTTTCAGAGGTTTGGTCCATATCCTGCCATGCTTGGGATTTTTTGACTCCATCAAGTGATCAGTTCAAATGAGCTTGGTGGAGCTATATATGACATGAATGATCTAATCAAATTGGTTGTAAGTAATTAAGTTTCCTTTCTTGGGAGTAAGTTCTGTGTGTAACAATACACTGTGGCCATCTCATAGTGTAGCAGAGAAAAACTCAGGGTGATTCTTCATCTATTAGCTTCACAAGTGAAAGAAGTCACTGGGCATACCTGCTGATTTTCATAGGACAAAGGAGACTAACTTCATTGTTCTTAAGACCCTGTGAAACATATGAACATGTAGTAAAAATAAAAAATGATCAGACTTGAACACCAAACCCAAAGTCAATGACAACAGAATAGATACCCCAATCTACAACAAGTTGTAAAGTGGAGACCAGTTACACTAGTATTGGGGGGGGGGGTAAAGGAGGGAGATATGGGATACATGCTGGGAACAGGGATGGAGGGAGGACAGCACTGGTGGTGGGAATGCCCCTCATTCATTGTCACTAAGTACCGTAAATAATTCTGTGGAAGATTTGTGATACACTTTGGTCACAATAAAAATTTATTAAAAAAACAATAAAAAAAACTAAAGCTTTAAAATTAAGCTATATATATATTATTATGTATGGTGAAAATTATGTATGGTGAAAATTCATTGCAATTTTGCAATTATTTTTCTTGCACAGGGGCCATGCTAATCTTCTCTGTATCATTCCAATTTTAGTATATGTGCTGCCAAAGTGAGCACAATTTTGCAATTATGTTCAAGTATAATATTGTTTTAATTATTTACATTTTAGATATATAAGTATATTTATATTTAATGTAATATATGAAGTGAGTAAAATATATTTAAACTATGAATACAAATTAATCGTGAAAGTTTGGATTTCCCTTATCTATCTCACTTTTATATAATGATATTCCTGGAATTCATATACCCTCAATTTGAATTTAGTACTTTAGAATGCAGGTCAGTTGAGGGTCTTCTTTAATTAAGTGTAAATATGCATAATATTATTCAATATTGAATAGTTTGTATACTACTGCTTGGTAAAATGAAGTATTTTCTTTAAATAGTCTCATCAGAACTAGGACCTATTTTTGTTATTAAAAATAACTGATCATTTTTTACTAGTAAGAGTTATAACATTTTTAAAATAAATTTTGTAACTAAAGACAATTCTCACATAAATTTACAAAGAAGCGATAATCACATCAATTGGGTTGGATTCATTGTTATTAACCAGTATAATAATTCTTTCAAATAATACATTATTGCATATTTCATACATTACATATTTGATTACATTACATTACATATTTCATAACATATTGTAGAGAATCAATAATGGAGTATTTAATTGTTGCTAGTTTATGTGTACTATAATCACAGACAAATTATTGTCTTATTTGCAGCAATATGGAACATTTCATAAAGAAACATGAGCAAGCCTGAGGTAGATAAAAATCTGTCCTTCTCAGGAGGGAATCTATGTGCTCATCATATCAGTAAAATAAATACACATGCTTTACTTTAGGTTGAGAACTATGAGAAAACTTGCAGTGCTGTTTTCAGAAATTCAAACCATTCATTAATTAATAAAGGCAGAAAATGTTTTTACTAAAGCTAATCATGTTCAGCCTATTAAAATCTTATACATACTCTGAATATCAATACAAAAACGACATTATGATGCAAAATACAGAAAGAATATTTCAGACTATGTTACACTGCTGCAATGCTAAGGACAATACTTCAGTAAAAATCAGAAATCATTGTCTCCACAGTGTTTATTTATATTATTTTGTTCTATTTATGGATAACAACATAGATTTTAAATCAGAGTTACAATGTGAATATCAATCAATATTTCTACCCTTTGACCTAAACATATAAAAGATGTAGTGAGTTCTTAGAAATACAGAGGGTAAATGATTTGTTTACAGCTACTTGAAATCTAAGTATGTATGTGAGTAAGATGAAGGGGAGCATATTAACTCTTTTCAAGCACATACTACTATTTATATTCTCTTTCAATATTTTACCACATTATTAAAATGATGTGAGTATGGCATATACCATACGTACTAGGACTGTGTTATTAATAGAGGTTAGCTTTTTGCTGGAAAAAGAAGCAACCATTAGATTTTTGTCTGCATTTTGATCTACTCTTATAAAAAAACTTCCTGAGGTCCTTAATAAAAACATCAAATCATATGGCAAGACTTTTGACATAACAGAATTTTCTCTGATATCCTTTCAGCAGCTGGAAACTTGTCTCAGGAGGGAATCTCTCACCCTGCTTTGGATTATTAAACCTAATTAAAGTGATGGCACATGTTTGCCCTCCCATCATGAAGGTCTCTAGAAGGGGCATTCATTCTATTGCTTCTTGTTTTTCTTATCCTTTTCTATGGTATTGACAGAAAAAAAAGAAGAAAATGTTATCCCACAGAGGCTCTAAACTGAAAGAAAATTTCTCTGGAGATTTTTCTAATAGATAGAGAAGGCGATTTCTCAATTTATTCTTAAGAAAATGTTATATCCCCAATTAATTCATATTTGAATTTGTTTAATTATTCAGACCTTTTAATTGCTTATCATTCAAATAGTTCAACTCTATTTCTAAAAATGATTTAACTTTTTTTTACAAAGAAATTATTTAATTATTTTATTTATTCTTTGATTTTGAATTACACCTGGCATTGCTCAGGGACTACTCTCTGCTTAGCACACAAGAATTACTCCTGACAGTGCTCAGGGAACCATATGGAATGCTGGAGATCAAATATTTTAAAAAGTTAGAATATCTTGAAAAAAATTTATTCATAAAACACAATGATGGGGCCAGTGAGGTGGCGCTAGAAGTAAGGTGTCTGCCTTGCAAGCACTAGCCAAGGAAGGAGTCAGTCCGATCCCCCGGCGTCCCATCGTCCCATATGGTCCCCCCAAGCCAGGGGCGATTTCTGAGCGCTTAGCCAGGAGTAACCCCTGAGTATCAAACGGGTGTGGCCCCAAAACAAAAACAAAAACAAACAAAAAAACGATGATGATGATGATGATGATGATGATGATGATGATGATGATGATGATGATTGGTGTTTGGATCACACCCGGCAGTGCTCAGGGTTTGTTTACTCCTGACTCTATGCTCAGAAATCACTCCTAGCAGGCTCGGGGGACCATATGGGATGCTGGGATTCGAACCACCTACCTTTTGCCTGCAAGGCAAATGCCTTACCTTCATGCTATCTCTCCGGCCCCGTAATAATGATTTTTTTTGGGGGGTCACACCCGGCAGCGCTCAGGGGTTACTCCAGGCTCTATGCTCAGAAATCGCTCCTGGCAGGCTCAGGGGACTATATGGGATGCCGGGATTTGAACCATTGACCTTCTGCATGAAAGGCAAACGCCTTACCTCCATGCTATCTCCGGCTCCAATAATGATTATTTTTAATAGAAAACTATAAGAAAAAATTATTTGGTATCATTGGATTTGACAAAACTCAGAAGTTGGAGGTATAGCATAGAGGATATGGTGTTTGCCTTGCACACAGCCTACCTGGTTTTATTTGAGAAATCCCATAAGTTTCCAGAGCCTGCCAGGAGTGCTTTCTGAACAAAGACCAAGGGTAACCCCAGAACACAGCTAGGTATGCCCCTCACAAGACCCAAAACTCCAAAACCAATACAAAGTACTCCCAGTGGCTCCATACTATACTCAATGCTTCAGGCATCTACTTTTTTTTTTAATATGTGTTTTATTTGTTTGTTTTGGAGCCACACCTGGTGACCATTAGGGGTTAATCCTGGCTATGCCCTCAGAAATCTCTCCTGGCTGGGGGACCATATGGAATGCCGGGGATTGAAACAAAGTCCATCCTAGGTCAATAGCGTGCAAGGCAAACACTCTACAACTGTGCCATCACTCCAGCCCCTATATGTGAACCATAATTTGTTGGTCTGTGGCCTCAGGTAGCCAGAAATCTCCAAACAAGTTTCATATTCTATTTTAGGTTTTAAAAATGTTTCAGCAAGCCTAGTTGAGTGAGTAGATTCCATTCAGAGGACATTTCCTTTATTATCAGAGGCTTACATGATGCCTCAAAGCCACTAAACCAGTAAGTCAATGCAGAAAAGGGGTATTGTAGATATAGGAAAACTAGAATTTCTGCAACAGTGTCTGCTACAAATTGTTTTTTCTGGATATTAAAATATTTCTTTTCTTTTCTTTATTTTTTTTCTTTTCTTTTTTTTTTTTTTTTGTTTTGGGCCACCCGTCACTCCTGGCTGTCTGCTCAAAATAGCTCCTGGCAGGCACGGGGGACCATATGGGACACCGAGATTTGAACCAACTACCTTAGGTCCTGGATTGGCTGCTTGCAAGGCAAACATCGCTGTGCTATCTCTCCAGGCCCATTAAAATATTTCTTAATCTTTGAAGTAATTAAATTAATATGTGCTGATATTCTAATCTATTGCATAATACAAAGACATTAATGAATCAGTACTGTATTTTTCAATCTTAAAGCTCAAAATATAAATGTACTTTACATGATTCACAGGAATTATCAGCTAGCAGATTTATTGTGCAAGACTTATAAAATTAAATCAGACATTTTAACATTATATATGTATTATAACTATAAATAATTCATAATTGTTTGGTTAACCATGTGATGAATCATAATCAAGATAATTATCACAGCAGGCACTCAAATAGTTATACTTGGTATTTATTTGTATTCAAAGGGTGTTGGCTCAAATATTATAATACCTGTATTAAAAAGTTATATAGAATACTGCAATGTTATTAATTTTATTAGAATATTTTCTATAATTCAGAGTACCATGAAGCCTATGTATTTTAAAATATTAAATGGCTTGAGTCTTTGTACACTAAAATGATTTGAAGAATTTGATTCTGTAGACATGGAAACTGCAGATCAATTTTTTACGTTCTCATGTGACTTTGCAGAATATAATTTTAAGAAAATTGTCTTACTAAGAAGTGGTACCATGTATAAAATGTAACTTAGAGTCCAGAAAAAAGTGTTGGGAATTAAAAGCTAATTGGAAACTTCTCTGCTCCACTCTAGCTTTACCAATGTATTATATATTTATGTTAATAAAAATCATTCGAGTAACCTTAATATGGTGGAATATAATTCTTTATTTTTAAAAAATAGGCATATTGATTTAAATTAATAGTATTATTAGTGTTTAAGGAATACAATGGCACTAAACCACACTTGCAACCCAAGCACCAATATCCCTCAGTCACTGTATCTAGGTATTTTCTCAGTCCTCACACTCTACTCTCTTCAATAGACTCAAGAAATCAGTGCTGTTAATTCATTTAACATTATATTGAAATTAATAAGAAACTTTAAAATATTTCAGTATTAATATGTATAGAATAATCACATATAAGTACTTGAATATAAACATTTATTTTATTTTTTCTACATTTTTTATAAAATCTTTACTTAAGACCACGATTACAAGCATGAATGTAGTTGGGATTCAGTCATAAACAGAACAACCACCTTCACCAGTGAAACATTCCCACCACCAATGCCCCTTCTTTCCTCTCCCACCCCTACCTGTATTCGAGACAGGCATTCTATTTCTCTCAAGTCATGCTATTTCTCTAACTGCACTCACCACTCTTTGTGGTTTGTGGTGAGCTCCATATTGTAAGCTGGTCCTTCTGGCCCTCATCTCTATTTTCTCTGGGCATTATTACAATAATGTCTTCAATTTTTCTTAAAATCCATAGATGAGTGAGACTATACTGCGTGTGTGTGTGTCTCTCTGACTTATTTCACTCAACATAATAGATTCCATGCACATCCATGTATAAAATTTTTTATGACTTCATCTCTCCTTTAGGCTGATTAATATTCCATTGTGTGTATGTACCACAGTTTCTTTAGCCATTTATCTGTTGAAGGGCATCTTGGTTGTTTCCAGAGTCTGGCTATTGTAAAGAGCGTTGCAATGAATATAGGTATAAGGAAGGGATTTTTTAAATTTTATTTTTGTTTTCCTAGGGTATATCCCTAGGAGTGGTATAGCTGGATCATATGAGAGCTCAATTTCCAGTTTTGTGAGGAATCTCCATATTGTTTTCCATAAAAGCTTGACTAGACGGTATTCCAACCAGCATTGAATAAGAGTTCCTTTCTCTCCAATTCCCCATCAGCACTAAGTGTTCTTGTTCTTTGTGATGTGTGCCAGTCTCTGTGGTGTGAGTACCAATGTTTGTGGTACCAACCTCATAGTTGTTTTGATTTGTGTCTCCCTGATAATTAGTGATGTGACCAAACAAATGGAAGCAGAGATAAACAGATGGGATATATTAAGCTAGAAGCTTCTGCACCTGAAAGGGACTAGTGCTTCAGATACAAAAGTCACCCACAGAATGGGAGAAACTATTCATCCAATACCCATCAGATAAGGGGCTAATATCAAAAATATATAAGGTACTGATAGAAGTAACAAGAAATAAACATCTAACCTCATCAAAAAATGGGGAGAAGATATAAACAGACACTTTCTTTTTTTTTCTAAACAGATACTTTCTTAAAGAAGAAATACCAAGGGTCCAAAGACACATTAAAAATATGATTAATTTTCTGAGTGAATCTAACTCAAACAACTGTTAGAACTTTACTTTACATACCTATGTTTCAGGTTATGAGTAAAAAATATAGTTTTCCTATCACAGATATGTATAAAAAAGTTATACATTTCATTATTATGGAAAGCAGGCTAAAATATTTCTTAATAGCTTTAATAAAGCTTATAAATCATGTTTTAAAATGCTTGGTTTCAATTTAATATTTGCATGGTCCAGCTGGTTTTTCCTTGAAAGAATGTATATAGATAGCCTGAGGAGAAAAGATTTGTGTTGATAATATTTTGTTGCTATTACCAGCTGTGAATTTTTGAATGAGGGACAGTTGAGAAATACTTTTATTTTTGTATTTTATTGCTAATTTTTTTAACAAAAACTATAATTTCCAGTTGTCATCTCTGTATATCTTACATATAACCATACGTGTTGCCTAAAAGAAGGTCAAAGAATATTGAATAAAGATTTAACAAACCCAGTCACCTTTTAAATGTAAATAGATAAATAATATTTATATTACTCATGAATATGAATATTTTACAGCACTTACTGATGTGTCAGACACTTGTAATTGAGCAGAACAAAATCTGATAACTAAATAAATCATCTTATTACATTTTTCTTTTAAGAGTTAGAAAGCCAAATATAAAAAAAAAAACTAAACCTACTGTGATATCTAGATGAAGAAGAGAACTTAAATGTCAGTGTATTACCATAACAATCTTAATTCTCATATTTACTTTAACATTTAAAATGTAAAAAAATATGCAATACAAAATATAAAATGATAGTTTCTCTACTCTTTGCCTTTTAATGGATCTTTTGGTCATCTTACTTAAATTGCTTTGTTTTTTTGGGCACATTTGGTAATGCTCAGAGCTTACTAGTGGCTTTGCACTCAGGGATCACACCTGGTTTGTTCAAGCACCATATGGGGTGCTATGGCTGGAATCCAATTAGCCACAAGCAAGGCTAATGCCCTCCCTATATTCTATGGCTCAGGCCCCTAATGGTTCTTTTAAGCCAATCCCTACCTCAAGCAACTGTTCAGCTCTACATTTAAACACTTGAATGAAATTTTTTCTCATGAACTTTCATGTTGATTGTGTTTTTGCAGGAGGCATTATTTCAGGGTAAAACTTGCCATCACAACCCAATCAGTTACATCTACGTAGTGCCTCCTGCTTTTTAATTCTTTTCTTAGCAATCCACATTATCTTTCTTGCAAGCTCTAATTTTTCAATAAAACTTTATATTTTAAAAAATTCACACAATTTAGATTTAAGTTTCAGATCCTGTTGTCTTCCTCTTCCCTATCACTTAACTCATTAGCTAATATATGAAGAAAAACAGAAACTTTTTGAACATGTATGTATACTTTTCTGCTTTAATCTTTTCCAGATAATAGAACAAAATATTACAGACACAGTAGCTCGTAAGCAACAGAAATTTATTTCTTATAGTCTGAAGACAAAAAGTCCATAATAGAATGTAATTATGTGTAAAGAAGCATGCTTTTCTTAAATTTCTGGCTTCTTTGTACTCTCAGATGGTGAAAGGGGCTAGTGTTCTTCGTTAAAATTATCATTACCCCAAAATGCAGTTTCCATGTCTACATCTGCAAGCTCCATAGATTCTCTTTTCTCCAAAGAGATGTAAACTTTTGAATTTTTCAAAATTATTGTCAACACTTAGAAATACACCAATTTAGACACTAGGGTATACCTGAAGCCACCTAATGTTCAAAAACAAGAGAAATAACAGAATGGTCAACGAACAAGATCTGATCACACCTTTGACAATGACTTAATGACCTCATTGAGAGACACAATAATTTTCAAAAGTTTTTTTTGCTATTGTACTCTTTTTTTAATTTGTTCTTTTCTACTATAATAAATTCACCCCCACTTATCAGAAAACAAATGTAATATGATCATTTGTTGTATTATGTCAACTATGTCTTTGATAATCTTTAAAGTAATTTGTATTTTTAAAAAAGTCCTTATCTCATTCATGAAAGTTCCACCTTCACAGTTTAATCATTTTCCAAAGGCCCTATCTCCTAGAACCTAACAATATATATTGTAACATAAAATCATAGCTTATGAATTAGGGAGGTATTGTGGACACAGACATGTAAACAAAGTATTGTGCATTTCCAAGGATATACAAATATGCATAGAGGATTGAAAAACATAAACTTTAGCTCCAGTCATGTACTTAGATATAATTGGTACATTTTCTTCATTTCTTATTGCTAGTTCTCTCAGAAAATCTGTATAATTTATTTTCTTATTTAAGGCAGATTTCTATATTCTTCAGTTTTACACAGCAGTACATCATTGTCTTTTATATATCCAGTATAACATATATTGTAAGTAAGTAAAGACATTCCAATTCAATTCTTTCTTACGAAAACCCAGAAGAGGGGCTACTTGATTAAATTGTGAGTAGCTCCTATAAGCATTTGTTGGATCTGTCACTTGTCTTAAGGAGAGCTAAAAGTAAATATCCAAATACAATTTGAATATATAGAATCAGAATGTTTGTTCCTGGAGATAAAGAAGGAAAAGTGGGTGATAGGAAAAAAAATCATGCTTTAATAAATAAATGAAGTAAGGAACAAACATACCCCAGTCCCCCACCCTATCATTTTTTTCTTTCTCCTCTTCTACTCATTATTTTCTTCTCCTCACTATGCTCAGGGGCCTAGATTGTCCTCAACAATCCCTATTAAAACCATTGTATTTCTTCATGCAATTCTTCTATATATCACATATAAGTGATGTAATTCTACATTTATCCTTCTTTGTGGCTTACTTCACTCAGCATAATAGCTTCCAGTTTCATTCATGTTACAGTTAATTTTATTATGGCATCATTCTTACAGTTCTGTAATATTCCATTTTATATATGTTCCACATCTTTATGATCCACTCTTCTGTTAATAGACATCTAGGTTGATTCCAATTTAGATATTGTACTGATTTTCATTGTATTGTCTTGCAATAAAAATGGTGTGCATATATCCTTTTGGATCAATGTTTTATGCCCTGGGGATAAATACCCCCCCAAAAAAGACTGCTGAATGATTTGGCAATTTGATTCTGAGTTTACTGAGAACCTACATACTGTTTTCTGTAGAGGTTGTTTCAGGTAGCATTCTCACCAGCGGTAGATAGTTCTTTTTCACCAGGTCCTGCAAACACAAATTGTTCCCGATATTTTTAATATGTGCCATCCTCTCTGGTGTAAGATGATATCACAATTTTGTTGTGTAAAGAATGTTTCTCCTACAGTGTGACACACACTTCGCACAAAGCTGACTCAAGTTCAAGTTTCTATACTTGACACCACAAATAATCCCTAGAGCTGCACCCAATGGGTATGCCCCATTAAAATGAAAAAAAATTATTTACTTAAATGTTTTATATAGATTAATTTAGTCTTCAAACTATTTCATTTTCATCTTGTGGTTGATGATTCTGCAGAGTTTTCACTTTCCAAAAATGACATGCTTATTGAGTAATAAAGTAGATGATTTAGATTTAACTTTTAAACAAGTCTCTGGTTTAGATCCTCAGTCAGATTTCTATGACTAGTCCTTTGACTCCATTGTTATTCATGAATACTTTTTTATAAAAGATGCATATATGAATATGATCAATAACTTACTGCATGTTTCTTGGTTGACACATGGTCTGGTTTGCAACCTCTGCAGTTGTTTCACACTGGTATTTCATCTGATTTTATCTTCTACCTGAAGTATTCTGCTTCGTCATGTTTTCTTCTCTATTAACTGTTCAATTACTGGTAATCTTTATCTTCTACCTGAAGTATTCTGCTTCGTCATGTTTTCTTCTCTATTAACTGTTCAATATTTGCTTGTTATATCACAAAACTAGTGATATTTAAAAATTTTTTTTAATAAGTCGAAGCCGGAGGGGTGGTGTAGCGGTAGGGCGTTTGCCTTGCCCGCTGCTAACCTAGGACAAACTGCGGTTTTCTCTCCAGGAGTTCCATGTGGTACCCCAAGCCAGGAGTGATTTCTTAGCACATAGCCAAGAGTAACCCCTGAGCGTCACTGAGTGTGGCCCCCAAAACCCCAAAAATAAAAATAAAAAATAAGAATTTTAATAAGAAATCTGTTGAAGACAATCCCCAAATCAGCTTGCCTGTTCTAATAGTTCTTGATTATAATAGATAAGGTTTAAAAGGTTTTAGTACTTTGGGACCAGGAGTTGTTGAGAGATCTTTAGATAGTAACATTTGGGTTATGGCTAACTCTCATCCATTAAGATGGGGACCATAACATTAATCTGCCGTTTTATGAATAAAATAGAGAGAATATTAAAGCCTTCAGAAGATCACCAACACTGATACTATTTCTAGTTTTACTCGAGATATTTATGTCCCTCCTCATCAAACACACTGATCATGATGAGTTTAGCTTTTCTAAACAATGTTGCTTATCTATGCACTGCTGAAGAACACTCTCAATTTCTTCACCAAGAATATGGAGAAATTTGAAGAATATTTTTTTCTTGCCTCCTTTTTTTCAGCCTCTTTGCACCAGCCTTGTGATGATCACCATCCCTGCTCATCTTCACTTTTTTTTAAATGACGAATGCGATCTTTCATCTGTCAAGACAAACTCCGCTCTTAGTTATTTAGACACTATTTTATCATTCATTAAATTATCTCAACAAATATTTTTTCTCTTGCATATTTATTCACTCTCTATCACCAATTTTTACTGAAGTATATAAATATGTTCAATTCTTTGCGATTCTGTTTAACATATCATCAGGCATTCTCAGACAAGCTCAACACTCAATTTTTGTTGAACATATTTTATATTGTATGCAAATTAACAATGTCTGTGACAATGTTGATTGAGTAAATAACAGAGAATGAATGAATGAATGAATGATTATAGTTCTATGGTGTCTGTCATACAGTTTAGTTTTTATGCAGGTTCTGTCTACCTCATTTATTGCTTAGCATGCAAGGGTATTCAGCTAGAGGCTATACGAGTGAGAGAGCATTTGGATTGCAGAAAATAAATGTGAAAGTGGCACATTGAAATATATATATTTTCTCATGTTCTATAAAAAAATGACTACAGCCATTTCCATTCATCATCACCAACATAACTAAGCAATAAAATCCTCGAACTTAAGCCAAGCATGTGCCTTGATACCATTTTCCTCTATCTAAATTTCAAACAGCTAAATGATTCTGAAGAACAGCCATAGCAAAGCATTACTTTCTGCAGTCAAAAAATAAAGGAACTACCTTCAGACTCAATCATCCAGAACCAGTCTGGGGGAGGAGGGAATCTGTTTGTAGGCCAAAGGGGAGAAGAGTTTGGGAAGGCTCATAAAAGAAAGAAAACTATGAGAGGGCTAATGGTTGCCATCAGAATATAATTTGTATGAAAAGAGCCAGATAACATATTAACCTTCCCCATAGACTCATAAGCAATGGGCTTGACCATATGGAAGCTCACATTCATACTGAGTGAATGTAAATAAAGGTTCTCAACTCCAGTGCTATCAAAGCCATTTATGTTTCTGGCTCAGCAAGCCTTTCAATTCTTTCCTAGACACAGTTAGAAGAAAAAGGCTTCCCACTGTTTGCACTATATTTGAATTAAAAAAAAGTTTATATGTTAATCCTTATTTTTTCTCATTAGGATTTGAAAGAGAAAGCATATTTCCTATGGTTTAGATTACTTTTTCATAAATGTAATATAATAAAAAATCACCAATTGACAACCATTATATCAGAAAGAATGAAATGTCACATTTTCCTGGTCGCAATGTTATCAATATTCTAAAAGAAATAAACCTTTACAGTGAGTTATGTCTAAGGGGACCTGAGAATCCAATAACAGTTTTTGATGGTTATTGCATTTATGCCTGGGGCAGTGAGAGGTTGCCTCAGATATTTTGGAAATCAACAGGCTGCTGATTCAAGGGAGACTGACTGCAGTGAGTTAATGCTCTGCCCTCCTAAAATTTAAGTTTCATATTGAGAATACACTACTACTTGCAATCTTTGGGAATAGGCTTGTGATAAAATGTCTTCATGTTGTGTGTGCTCTTTGCAGAAAATTACTCTTTACATCAGGCTGATATTTTTTAAGGGCACTTGTACTTAAATTGATTTTAAAAATTAAGCATTGTGTAATATTCCCAAGGATTAAGCAAAATAGTTCAAATATATAAAAACAGAACTATTGTGTATATGTAGAAAATCAGTTTTAACATTACCTGTAGCTTTTGTTTGTTTCTTTGTTTTGAGTCATATCTGGCAGTGCTCAGGAGTTGCTCCTGGATTTGTGCTTAGGAATCATTCCTGGAGGGCTCAGGGATGTGGGGATTGAACTCAGTTCAGTTGCATGCAAAAGTAGCACCCTGCCTACTGTACTAAATCTTTAACTGTACATTAAGAAATATGTTAGTATTATTAAGAATTTCAAGAAAAACAAATCTCTGTCTCCATATTGGACTTATTAAAATATAGTAGAATTAATGAATTTCCAAAAAGAATGCCCAAGTTTCTTGCTTCTTTTGCACATTTCTAACAAAAACAATAGCTAGCTACATATATACACATATTTGCATGCTTTCATACATGTGGACAGACTCAAACACACAGAGAACAAGAAGGATATCAATATTTTGCAAAATCATATATATGGACAAGATATAATGGTATAAATAAAAAGAGAATCAATTTTATCTTATCTTGGGTCAAACCAATATAGAGAGGACTATGAAGGCTGAGACAGCAAGAACATTCGAGTCCACTGTGACTTATAGGAATCAAAATCAGAATGACTGCTGACACAAATTAAAACTATTTTCTAATGAATGAATGCTTAAGTTTACAAGATTTATCATTCTTATGTTTTGATTTCCTTTGTCTTGTTATATGAATTATCATGTAACTAGGTATTTCTTTATAATAATGGCACATGCTCTAATCAAAGCAGGGATAGGGGAGGAGGGAGGTGGACGGCATTGGCGAAGGGAATGTTACACAGTTGAAGGGAACTGTTCATTTTATAATTGAGGACAAACTGCAAAGATGTTTGTAATAAAGCAAACAAACAAAATGTCATATGCTGTTCTTTCTAAACTAAATCAAACAAAATTAACTTTTATTACTTCCCTGATTCTTACTTAAACTTTTTTTAATATAAATATATTCTATGTAATTAGAAGAATTTTTTCATGGTGAATGGTTTTATATGTAAAAAAGAGAAAATTGCATTATATTTTTGTATTTAAAGCTAAAATATTGTATAATGTGCCTATAGGTAGATTTAGATTAGCCTATAGGTAGATTAAAATTATACAAAAGTTGAAACCTTTCAACATAAAATATACACAAATAAAATAAAAAATTACTTTAATTGTATGGAAATTATAATTTATGTTATAAATAATAAGAATAAAATATAAGTATTTTTATATTTGTTAGTTCATTAATAAAAATCTGGTATATCTAGGAATTTAAAATACATCTATTGGGGCAAATTTATTAAAATTATGATTCAGCTTTTGTTCCTTTTTAGCTTATTATTATCTAGACCAATACTAAAAGCTTTTTCTATGAAACTTGAAATTATTCGCTTTAGGTACTATGTTTTTAACAGAACTACTTTATATATTTTTTCCAAGAAGTGATTGAAAGCACATTTTCTTCCATCTTGAAAATGTGAAAATGACAAGCAATATAATTTTTTCCTGAGTGTGTGTTTCATTGATCCTTTATTTAAGAAAAGCTGAAAATAACTTTCCATCCCATTTATCCCATGACATATAATTTCAACTGTGAGAATTAGTAATAGAATGAATGACAAATGATGGGGAAGGATTGACAGATGCTAGTAATTGTATATGTTACTCTGGTTATTCTATTCTGTCCAGACTGCTGTATTTTATTTTATCATCCTTTATACATTAAGCTTACTCATCCATCTTGTAGAAAGATGGAAAATTGCATAAATGGGTTATTCGGTTGTATTAGCACTGATCGAATAGAAATGAGCATTACCACCAAAGGTATATATTAGAGCTCATTAGAAGTAATATGGTCCACAATACCCTTGTCTCTCAGGAAAGACTGTATTTTCTTTAGCAGAGTTTGCCAAATACTGATTTAAGGTTCTTTCCTTCAAAATTAGAGATGATAAAAAAAATACATAGCCCATCTACCTGCAGCAGAGTCTACATGTTAAAGTAACATAGTTACATACTAGTTAGGTTGAGTCTATAATTCCTTTAATAAATATTAAAATAAAAACTTGGCTTTTATATTTAATTGAAGACAGGGAAAACTATCAGTTCTTTATAAAATTATAATGCAGTACTAATTGCTTGGACATTTTATAATTACTCTTCTACACAGTTTATCATTTAATCTATGATTTCAAGATCAATGAAATCATCTTCTAATTCAGCGATACTCATTTCCAACATTTGTTGTTGTTGAGCTGTCATTTTCCTTCAAGCTTTCAGAGAATACACACTTTTTAGGCCACACAGCGTAAGTCTTTATCTCTATGAATATTTCCCCTCTTCCAGAAAATATTAATCTTATTTTGTTGTTTCAGTGTCAAAGAAAGCATTCCTAGTTTTATCTGGTCTAAATAATACACACTGCTCAAATGCTCATAAAAAGAATCTTTACATAATATGTTAGACTCTCATTTAAATAGAACAGAGGAAAATAAATTAAGTTTTCATATAGGTGATCTAAATTTCACATGGCAATCACTCTTAGTGCACTGTAACATAATAAACCAGACACAGATCACAGCATCATTCCAAATTCATAAGTTTCGGAAAACCTACATACTAGTAATGAATGTGCCTTGAGGAAAATGTGAAAAAGATGTGGATATTGCAAAAAGTGTTCAATAGATAAATGGATTACTCACGACATATATAACACGGCAGGTGCTATCAAAGTACTACTAATTAGGCAGTTTCTTGTACTAGAAGGAAGGAAAAATTAGTAAATTTTTCTCTCTGCTGAGAAGCTCGCAATATGTGTTAGCTACACCATCAGTCTACATCATCTAATTAGGTGAGCAAAATTGACAAGAATTTCTCAGGGAATTTATCTTGGGCCTCTGTCTTTCACCAAGATAGAGTCTTTTAGGAAAATAAAGTTGAAAATCATGTAATTTCACTAATATTTTTGAGTCTCTTAGATCTGGGGGCCTATACTCCTCAACTTTGGGAAATCTGTATTTACATATTTTTTTAATATAAATTTTTATTTTGATCATAGTGGCTTACATATTGTTGACAATAATATTTTAGGTACATATTTACATAAAATCAGGGGGATTCCCATCGCCAAATTGTCCTCCCTACACCCCCGTTTCTGTCCTACCTCCCTTTTCCTTTTCCCTCACCCCAGGGCAGGTAGAATATGTGGTCTCCTCTGTATCTAACCCACTACTTAGTAGACTTGCACCTGTTTGGTCTTGATGCCTCCCTTATTTCCCCCTCTAACTGGAGTCAGGACTAGCTAGTTCAAGTTGCATGGTTTTGTTTGAAGGAGAGAAAAGTAATAAACTGGGATAAGAGTTTAATACCCCAAAATTGGGCGGAGTCCCTCTAAAGGCTCTCATCATCAATTTGGGAGATGGAGAAAAAGAAGGTGAAACACTCCACTAGTACCAAAAGAAGTGTCAAATATCCAGTGAGGGCTCCAGCTATATCGATAAGCACCACACAGAGCCAACAAAACAAACAAACAAACAAATAGGAAAAAAAACAAAAACAAAAACAGACAAACAAAAATCACGCCATGGTCTTGAATTGAGAAACATGGCATAGCACATAACGAAAGAGAAGAGAGGAAGAGAAAAAAAAAAAAAAAGAAAAAAAAAGTATAATTGGGGACTACACTTTCAATAATTACACCCAGAGAATTCGACCAAAATAGATTGGTAAATCAAAAATAGTAATAACAATAATAAATGAAGGTAATATATATATTTATATAAAAAGTAACCAAGGTTTTGCGCTTTTTGTATTTTTGTTTTTTCCCTTCTGCCCTGGCACAGTAAATATTGGGGTCATTCGAAAAAGAATTCACTTGGCCTAAGAGATATGGGGTTTCTCCGTCCTTGGAGCATACTGTCATGGGATCAACTCTAGACTTTGCTCAGGATCCTTTACTTTCTCGTTGGTTTTTTTTTTTTTTTTTTTTGGTGTGTGGAGGACTTCTGCTCTGTGTTTAGAGGTCTCAGTATCTGCACAGATCCTGGGGTGGGACTTATGATGAAGTCAGTCTTTGTGGTTCTAGAGGTTCTGTTACCTCAGTGTCATTTTAGTCCATCTTCTGTGGTTGGTGATCTTGGTCTTTGCACTGAACCTAGGGTGGCGCCTAGGATAGCGTCTTACTTTGTGCTTCCAAAAAGCCCCATTCCGTTACTATTGTCTCTGCCGCACCTTTGGGACTGGGGATCATGATTATTGTGCAGGTCATAGTTCAAACCCTAAACTAGGGCTTTTTTATTGGGCCCGAGATGTATACAGTCTGGTCGTGGATCTAGCAGCCAGTCATCTGTAAATCCCAATCTTGGTTTTTGGACCTACCAAAGGGTGGCGAGACTTCTGTTTTTGTCTTGTCGTTAGTTGATAAGGTAGGCTAATCTGCTCTAAGGTCAAGCTGTTCACATTTTCCTCGTTGTCAGGATATCATGTTAGAGCTGGGCCTTGTTGTTGGTCTCATCGTATTAAGGCCGTCCCGGATGGAGTTTGTTTCCTGGAGTTGTTGTGAAGAGCTGTGCTGTTTCTATGTCGGGGATCAAGGGTTCAAGGCTGGATGAATGGTATCTAAACACCTGAGGTCTAATTTGATTCCACATGACATATTTTCAAGGCAGGAGATATCCCTATATTTTAAACAACTATGAGTTCCTATCTCTAGTAGATAAGAGCTCTTTTTTTTTATATGTAATATTTCCCCTTTACTTAGTGTGCCTTTGCAGAGGGAAGTGGTGTTACATTATAATGTCTGTGTATTCGTGGGTGGACTGATGGGGTAACAGACACAGGTCACGTATCAAAAAACGAAGAGAGAAAAAAGAAAAAAAAAAAAAAAAAGAAAAAAAAAGGGGGGGGGAATTAAAAATGTATGTGCTCACAAATATATATGTAGGATGAACATTCAAAAAAGATAAATAAATAAATTAAAAAAAAAAAGAAATAAAGTGAGTTAGCAAAATTTTTAAGGGGCCAAAGTGGTGCAAAAGATTACCTTACATTTGGGGGAGGGCAGGTTAAGAGGTGGTGTATTACAGGTCTTATGCCTATGTTGGAAGTACAGTTTTCCCCATTGTCTTTTGAGTTTTTCTTGTGGTGTGTGGGTTCCCAGGCATCTTCCTAACCCACCCCCTGCCCTTCTTCAGATTGGTAAAAATTTGTGGCAGGGAGGTCTTGGAAGAGTTCTTGCATTGGGGAAACTTTTGGATCTAGGCCCGGTTTCAAGGAGTAGTCCGCGTTAGGGGGAGATGGCAGGGAGGGCTTCGCAGTGTGAGTCCACAGGGGAGTTGGCTGTCTTTTCTTTCAGGAGACGAGGTGTGGGTTTATCTGGGTGTCCTCTCGCCTGGGAGCTGGGTACTGGTTCGTTGGGTAGGGGGTCGATCTTGATGCCTAATAGAATAAGGGTATGTATTTACATATTTTTTAACTAGTGGTTTTTTCATTGAATTTCTCCCCCCCCTTTTTTTTTGAGAGTCTGGTGATTCTTTTTCTTTTTCTTGATCTCATGCTATAGTTCTCTGATGTGATGATACTTTCTTTTCATACTTTCATTACCTCATCCTGTTTAGTAGAGATTCAAGCATTTCATCTTGGAATGGCTCTATTTTTTGTTTTTGTTTTGGGGGCACACATAGAAATATACAGTGCTTACTACTAAATCTGTTTTATGAATCACTGCTAGCTATGATAAGGGGCTCTGTGGATTAAATATGGGTCTACCATGTTTGAGGCAATGTCTCTACTCTCTAATATCTCTTGGCCCTTGGGAGATTGCCAGTATTTTCCTCAGGTGCTATTATTTTGCCACTTAACCTATTTAGATTTTAATATCATCTGTCTGTCATATTTTTCATATCTGTGATTTCTGATTGTGATGTTCTCATTTCATCTCTGATTCATTGTTCTTTTATTCTGATTATGTATACCATTATTTCCCTGAGCTTATCAAGCATTTTCACTTCTGTCACTATAATAATTCTCAGTTAATTTCAGAGTTGGTAGAGACATTAATTCTATTATTTTTACTCCATGTTGAGTTGGGTTCTATGTGGTTTTCCCACTGTATTTTCGGTGCTCCTTTTGCACTGAATGTGTATTATTAGTCCCAGTAGGAATCATTGATGAATTAGGTTGTATTATTCTTTTCTTTACATGCTATTCTTCATCCAGTAAGAATAATTATGTGTGTGATGTGATATGGGACAAAATCACTTGGAGAATAGGATCTGAGATGTGGAGGTGGGCCTGCTATGAAGGGGAAAGTTAGGCTGCCAGGATCCAGTTGGAAGCAATAGGAATGTGCTTTTAGTTCCAGAAAGGTCCTGGAAACACCAGCATTTCATCTGAAATGTTGGAAAATCAAGCACAAATTTTACCAAAATTAAATTAAAATGAAAAAATAACTGCACAACACATTATAATCATAATTAAAAAGGTCAAAAATACAGCATAATATTGAAAGCAGCATGATCAATAAAGAGAATTGAATCTTGTGGAAGTCCAGAAGATTTACTGCATACTTACCAAGTGAGACTGTATAAGCCAAAAGTGAATGGTGGAATATAGTTAAGACAAAAATGGCAAGGAAATGAACACCTTGCTAGAGATAACACCAGCTAGATTATCATTTTATTTGTAGAGGTGATACAAAATTTTATGTGCAGAAATTTTTTTGGCAATTTACAGACTTGAAACCAGTTTTGTAAAGAGCCTTTCAGAGGGGCTGGAGAGATAGCACAGTGGTAAGGCCTTTGCCTTACGCGCAGAAGGAAGGTGATTCAAATCTGGCATCCCATGTGGTCCCCCGAGATTGCCAGGAGCGATTTCTGAGCCAGGAGTAACCCCTGAGCACTGCCGGGTGTGACCCCCCCAAAAAAAACAAAAGATCCTTTCAGGAGCTTATTCAAAAGACAAGACAATCTTGCCTTTAAATTTGGCAAATTTTTATAGAGTCTAAGGTTTCCCACTACTAGATTAAGAAAGGTGTAACCCTAGCTTGCTAACGATTTTTTGTATTTTATTAATTAAATTATCATTTCACTTATATTTAAAAATATATGTCTATTCAGGTACTGTTTACATTAATAGAGGTTTTTATTATAGTATTTTGATCACCAATGCAGATACTCAAGCTTTCATTATCTATAACATAATCTTTTTTAACATAACACCTATATTCCATTACAGGATAAAACATGCTTTTATAGGCTTATAGATGGATTCCATTAATAAAAATAGATTCCTTTAATAAAAAATTTTCTCTCTTCATTATTATTGAATTGAATATTTGTAGGATTTATCTATTTTATATAAAATTTAATTTTTTAAATAAGATTATTTAAACAATTGTTTAAATTTATATATCTGTAACAATATAAAGTTATAGTTTTAAAAATCAACATTTAATTATTAATTAAAATTTTGTGAAATTTTAATAATTTATTTTAATTTATATGTGTGTCGCCAACTCTACACATGAAAAGACTAGGTTTTTAATTAAATGTAGAATATAAAAACATTATAAAAAATAGGTATTTACAAAGTTATTGAACTATAGATTTTTATATTTCTATATAAACTATAGAGCAGGAATTCTATACTCTATATAGAAATATAAAATAGATTTTGTCTAGGGAACTGAATGGAACTTGGAGAGACTGTGGCTGTGAAGGACCATTTGGAAAGGCACTGGGAGGAGGAAAGTGCATTTTCCAGATGATGGCTGTGGTGTTGGAAATGTATATGCATGTAAAGTATAATGAGAAGTATTGTAAATAATGGCACCTCTTCGAGTGTGGAGGAGGGAGACTTGGGACATTGGTGATAGGAATGTTGCACTGGTGATGGGTGGTGTTCTTTACAAACACAATCGTGTATATAATCAAGGTGTTTAAATAAAATAAAAAATAAAAATAACAAATTAAGTCTCTCCTAGTACTATTTAGCTACTAGTACTATTTAGTACTATATATTCCATAAAAAAATGGTATTTACAAAATGTCCTAATAAAAAGGGAAGGAAGAAAGGAAGGAAGGAGGGAGAGAGGGGAAAGGGGAGGAAGTAAGAAAGGAAAGAAAGGAAGGAAGGAAAAAATGAAGGAAGGAAAATGAAAGGAAGTCAAAAGGAAAGAAGAAAGGGAGGAAGGAAAAGAGAAATAAAGAGAGGAAGAACAAAAAAGAAAGGAAGAAAGGAAGAAAAAAGAAAGAAGGAAAGGGAGGAAGAAAGAAAAATGAAAGGAAGGGAGGAAGGAAGGAAAGAATGAAGGACTGAAGGAAGTGAGGGAAGGAAGAAGAGAAGAAGGAAGAAAAGAAGAAAGGATGGAAGGAAAAAAGAAGAAGAAAGGAAAGGGAGGGAAGGAAGGAGAGAGGGAGGAGGAATAGAGAAAGGAAGAAAGGGAGAGTAGAAGATGTAAGGAAATCACATAAGGAGGGAGGAAGGGAAGGAGGAGGGAAAAGGATGATATGAGCTTTTCTTTGGTTTTGGGTTGGGGCTACACCTAGCTTTACTCAGGGTTTACTATTAGCTTTAGGCTCAGGGATCATTCTTGAATGATGATTCATTGCAATATCTTCTTTGCTCAATATGCCAATGAAATAGAATGTTATCTTAGATTAACTATATTATTTCTATCAGAATAATTGTTCATTTTATTATAACTGTTACAATATTTACATTACATCAGAACCTTTGAAATGTTATTAATTTTATCTTATTATTTGAGAGAAGGAATAAGCAGGGCTTATTCCTTTCTTGATCTCAATGATCTCAACTGGAGGAGACAATATAGGCTAACAGTTGTTGAGTTAAGGTTAGGAACATACAAGGCCTTAACCCTCAGATTGTCTTTACTTACACACAACTTAAATCCTACAAACATGGGCCCGGAGAGATAACACAGCGGCGTTTGCCTTGCAAGCAGCTGATCCAGGACCAAAGGTGGTTGGTTCGAATCCCGGTGTCCCATAGGGTCCCCCGTGCCTGCCAGGAGCTATTTCTGAGCAGACAGCCAGGAGTAACCTCTGAGCACCAATGGTGTGCCCCCCCCCCCCAGAAAAAAAATCCTACAAACATATCGATTTAGTTTTTATACACATATGTGTCTGGCGATATTGTTATATTTTTTGGTTCTTCTCTTGTATGTCTATGACATTTTCCAAAAAAAATCCCAAATGCATACTAAATTACATATAAATACAGTTAATATATTTAATATCTGTTTTTGCGTTTTTAGTTCCAAAATGACTTTTAATATCTTTGTATTACTCAATTTTGCTCCATTATTTTGCAAACAAGGGGTATCAAGCATAACTACTTGTCCATTGAGGTCATAACTCTTTCCAAACCTTACATTGTGCCCTGCCCCAGTTCCATGTGCCAGTCACTTCTAAGGCCAATTACATGCCTGAATCTGAACCAGTTTCCTATGATGTGGAGAATGGCCTTCCCAGGGTAAAACAATGGGTACTCTTTGTTTGAGTTCTTTGAACATCTTCCATATTGCAACTCTAAACGCCTTATCTGAGAGACTGACTAGGTGGTTGGTCAGGCTCAAGTCATCAGAGTTGCCATCTTCATTCTCTATGTCTGGCACTGGCCCGCGTTGTTTCCCCATTGTCACACTAGTATTGCGGGTTTTTCTACGTGTTGTGGTTGTATTCATGGGCTAAATGATGTGCACCGTTGTGAAGGGGAGCGGAGCAACCCTGCTCCTCTGGCTCTTCCCTTTCTGGGCGTGTCGACTCACCTCCACGGAAGGCTCACGGGAAGGCAGGCTGGCAGATGAGCCGCACCCAGGATGAAATCAGGCCGAAAATGCAGGACAGCAGAGAAGAGAGGCAGAAGGGTGCTGGCATCTGAGATCCAGCGGAGTTCAGTGGCCACAATGGGTACTCTTACAGGATTTCCCTCTTGTTAATATGCTTGCCACTCAACAATTGACTACTACCAAACTCTATTGACCAACCCTCCTACAGAAAATGCCACTTGTTATCTTAGGGTTCTGGAACTTTTTCCAAATATCAAATTACCTAGTTGACTACATGAAACTTTCCATTGTATGTTTTCTGTTCCATATGCTCTGGAAATCCATTGGGTTGAAAGGTTGTTAAAAGAAAAAATAATTAAATGAACTGGAGACTTAAGTGGACCTCATTTACAAATTGATTGGAATTCTATTCTGTACTTGGCTCAGAGATAGTCTTGAAAATTTGACATTAATTGTATCTCTACTTTTCAACCTCTAGCCATGACTATTTGGCATAATAAGCAAAATATAACGTTAAACACCTTCCAGTGAAATCAGCATATTCAGTTGTAAAGTAGAAATCTAATTACATTGCTGTATCTAGAGGCTGTGAGGTTTGGCTTATAAAACTTTTGGCTGAACTATGTGTGAAGATTGTGTGAAATTGCTCTTGGGTAGATCTCTTTTTGTAAGAAATTATGGATTTTGTTACATAAACCAATTATTTTTAAGGGGTAATTGAATAACGGATAATAGTAATTCTATACCCTTTCATATGATCAGGCATGATTTTGCTGAATATATGAAATTTCTCAAAATTATTACTGTAATTAGGACTGAATTAGTACATAAATCAACAATTTACTGTTTTGTAGAAAAATAGTGAGTAGTATTTGAAAGTGTAATATAGTGAAAAGTTTCCTCACCATTTCTAAAATTATTCATAGTCATGAGAGTAAAAAAGCTTTTAGAAATGGACAATGTGAAATATAGCATTTTAATTCTATATTATTTTCCTCTATATAGGGAACATGATTTATTTGTGATGGGTACATTTACTTCTCAGAGACTTAAAATATTCAATTACTTTCAGTTTATATACTTCATTACATTATCTAAATATGAGCCCTAGTTTTTGGAAACATTTTAGAACTTATGGAAGGAAAGCTGTTTATCTGGGGATTAAATTGTGAGGCTTTCTCTGAAACTCCTTTGTTGCATGGCATGGCCACATCACTTATCTCTGTGAGTTTCAATTTCCTTTTCTTGAAAGGAATGAATGAGACCCTGCAAGCTCTAGCATTGTTTCTGCTTTGATATTACACAAACGCTATCAAAAGTCCCATTGGCCTCGATGTATTTTCAAGAAGATATGAGCCTGGAAACAAATAGATTTCAGAAATTTGGTAAACTATACATTCTCTGTAATTCTCATATTTTAAAAATGAAATGGAGTAGATAATTCCAATTATTATGATTGTGGTGAGGACAGTATAGCTGACAAAGGAGCAGTTAATGATGTATTTAAAAATGCCCTATGTACTCAAAAAGCATCATCAGTATGATCAGTGTCATTAGAAAATAGTTCAATTAGTGATTTTTATCCTATGAGATAGTCAAAATTGAAAACACTTCTTGAAATGTAATAATGTTCTTTTTTTTTTTTTTTTTGGTTTGGCTTTATATTGCCAATCTCAAAGGTATTTAGGGCTTACTCCAGGCTCTGCATTCAGAATTGAGGGGACAATATTGGGTTACCAGGAGCAATCAAGGGGTGACCTGTGCAAGACACAGGCATGGTGCTATCTCTCCAGTCATACAGAAAAAAGCTGCACAATATCTTTCCTCTATTTACGTATGTTGGAGAACTTCTAGGATGCCTCCTTCTGGTTTCAGCCATCGTGTTCTTTTTGAAAAAAAAAAAAATTAAATCTTCATTTTAGACACCCATGTAGGCCTGTGAAGAATAGAAAAATGAATAAATAAATTGAAACATAATAAGGACTTCTACAAGATAGAATAAAGCCTATTTTTATAATAATTGAGTCAAAAGCTATCCTTATAAGAAACTAATAATCAGTTAGTGAAGTGCTCACCTGAAGAATGTCTTTAAAGAGCAAAAGAAATTCAATAAACACATTTCTAAGCTCTAAAGCATTAGATTCCTTTAAGTATAGTAAGTGAAATAGAAAATAGCAAGATCTTGGATGTACACTAGATGTGTGTTAAGCCCTTTGGGAGGTCAACAGGGTAGAGGTCTCTTTCTTTTGTAATTAGCAAAGGCTAATGACTGCACAGTAACTGACAGCTCCCTATTCACTGCAGGGAGGAGTTAGATTTGGGTTAAATGCATTGGCAACAAAGGTCTGGGATTGTGAGATCTTTGAAAAGAAGCCACAAATCAATAAGTAGAAAAATCTCCTTTAAATGCTTTACTTGGGCATAATTATTTGAAACACTGGACAGACCCCTGTGGTGAAAAGATGGACCCAGGACATAAACCTTACTTAGTGTTGTCCATGTCCCAGCCATTGTGTGCAAATTATTATATTTTCCTTATCCAGATCTTTGTTTCTGTTTTCTTCGACTCTATCTTGAAGATTTCTTTAATTTCCAGCCCAAATCAAAAAGAAAGGGTTAAATAATGTAAATAGTGTATTGTGGAAAATTAGACTGAATGTGGGAGAGCAATAGTATTGAAAACTTAATGCCTGTATCTGCATAGATTCATTGAGCAAGAAAAGAGCTAGCTAGCTAGTGTTCCAACTGTCCTTTGTGAAATAAAAGGTACTTATTCTGATTTCAGGCACATTTCTCTTCTTCCTTCCTGCCTTGCTTGTTTGCTTCCTTTCTTCCTCTCTCTATCTCTCTTCTTTTAATTTTTGTTTTCTATGTTTTGGGACCACATCTGGCATTTCTCAGAGGTTACATCTAGCTTTGTGTTCAGAAATCATTCCTGGTCTACTTGGAGGACCAGATGAAATGCTGGGAATTGAAACATGATCAGTAGCACCATTCAATACAAACATTCTACCAATATGCTTATATGTGTCGCTCTTTTCTTTTCTTTCTTTCTTTCTTTCTTTCTTTCTTTCTTTCTTTCTTTCTTTCTTTCTTTCTTTCTTTCTTTCTTTCTTTCTTTCTTTCTTTCTTTCTTTCTTTCTTTCTTTCTTTCTTTCTTTCTCTTTCTTTCTCTTTTTCTCTTCTTTCTTTCTTTCTTTCTTTCGCTCTTTCTCTCCTTCTTTCTCTTCCTTCCTTCCTTCCTTCCTTTTTTCTTTCTTTTTCTTTATTTCTTCTCTTTCTCTCTTTCTCTTTCTCTTTCTCTTTCTTTCTTTCTTTCTTTCTTTCTTTCTTTCTTTCTTTCTTCTTCTTTCTTTTCTTTCTTTCTTTCTTTCTTTCTTCTTTTCTTTCTTTCTTTCTTTCTTTCTCTTTCTCTTTCTTTTCTTTCTTTCTCTTTTCTTCTTTTTCTTTCTTTCTTTCTTCCTTTCTTTCTTCTTTCTTTCCTTTCTTTCTTTCTTTCTTTTCTTTCTTTTTCCTTTTCTATCCTTTTATCTTCCTTCCTTCCTTTCTTTCTTTGTTTCTTTCTTTCTTTCTTTCTTTCTTTTTCTTTCTTTCTCTCTTTATTTTTCTTTCTTCCTTTCTTCTTCCTTTCTTCTTTCCTCCCTTCCTCCCTTCCTTCCTTTCTTCTTCTTTCTTTCTTCTTTCTTTCTTTCTTTCTTTCTTTTCTTTCTTTCTTTCTTTCTTTCTTTCTTTCTTTCTTTCTTTTCTTTCTTTTCTTCTCTTTCTTTTCTTTCTTTTCTTTCTTCTTTCTTTCTTTCTTCTTTCTTTTCTTTCTTTCCTTTCTTCTCTTTCTTTCTTTTTCTTTCTTTCTTTCTTTCTTCTTCCTTCCTTCCTTCCTTCCTTCCTTCCTTCCTTCCTTTCTTCCTTCCTTTCTTTCTTTCTTTCTTTCTTCTTTTTTTTCCTTTTTTCTTTCTTATTCTTTCTTTTCTATTTCTTCTTTCTTTCTTCCTTTCTTCTTCCTTTCTTCATCCTTCCTCCCTTCCATCCTCCCTTCTTTCCTTCCTTCCTTCCTTCCTTCCTTCTTTCTTTCTTTTTTTCTTTCTTTCTTTCTTTCTTCTTTTTTCTTTCTTATCTTTCTTTTCTTTCTTTCTTTCTTCTTTCTTTTCTTTCTTTCTTTCTTTCTTTCTTTCTTTCTTTCTTTCTTTCTTTCTTTCTTTCTTTCTTTCTTTCTTTCTTTCTGTCTTCTATCTCTTTTTGGGTTTTTGGGCCACACCCATTTGATGCTCAGGGGTTACTCCTGGCTAAGCGCTCAGAAATTGCCCCTGGCTTGGGGGAACCATATAGGATGCTGGGGGATAGAACCGCGGTGCTTCCTTGGAAAGTGTTGCAAGGCAGACACCTTACCTCTAGCGCCACCTCTCCGGCCCCTCTTTCTTTTTTCTTTCCTCCCTTTCTTTTCTTCCTCACTCCCTCCCTTCCTTCTTCCTTCCTTTCTTCCTTCTTCCTTCCTTCCTTCCTTTCTTCCTTCCTTCTTTTCTTTCTCCCTCCTTTCCTTCCTTTTTTTCACCTGACTGTGCCTGTTCTTAGAGATTAATTCTGCTTTACATTCATGAATCACTCTTGGCAAATTGAGGGCACCACATAGAATGATAGAGATAGAATTTACATCAATTTCTATGCAAGCACCTTACTTATCATACTATCTCTCTAGTTTACAATTATATGTACTATTAGAATATAATATTTCTAAAGGCTAGAGTGATAGCACAGCATTAAGCATTTGTTTTGCATGTGGCTGACCCAAGTCAGACCCTGGTTTGATCTTTGGCATTCCATATGGTCCCCCGAGCCTGCCAGGCGCAATTTCTGAGCACAGAGCAAGGAGTAACCACCCAAGCATTGCCAGATGTGCCTCAAACCTCTACCCCAAGAAAGAATATATTATTTCCAGATGAGTATTTGCTCTTTATGAATTTTAAGTGCCATCTTAAATGTGCGCTTAAAGATTATTATCACTGCATTAAACAGTTTTTAATTATACATAGTGAGTGACATATTTTCTTATGTAGAATCTACATAAACAAATGTCTGAGTATGTGCCAAAACGTTAATGGCAGGGAGATGAATGGTATAATTGACATTTGAGTTTCTTCATTTTGCTTACTTACTTCTTAAATCTTTTAATCATTGCTTATTGCCTTTTTAATCAAGTATATAGATGACAATGATATACAAGTCCTCAGTGAATGTTCATTTGTCTTCATATATGTTAAACAACTATAACTCATTAGGCATTGAGCTATTTGTTTGGGATGAAATATATATATATTATATATATGTAAATCATAGTGTCTTTTGACACTACATCCAGTCTCTAGGAGGGAACACGATGAGTGTTATAATTTGTTACTGTAAAACCCAAGTGGAAAAAATTTTAATGATATATAAACCTTAAGAAAATAACTTGTTGTACCTCGGACAAAAGTTTTATACTTATAATTTCATATATACATATATAAGTGCAAGTTTAAGAAATGTATCTTTTTTATAATATTTTAATTTAAACACCATAATCACAAACATAATTGTAGTTGGTTTCAGTCATAACAAGAACACCCCTTCACCAATGCCCCCATATCTTCCCTCCTACTCCCGCCTATATTTGAGATAGGCTTTCTCCATCCCTCACTCACTGTCATTGTTATGATAGTTTTTTGTGTAGTTATTTCTCTAACAGCACTCACCACTCTTTGTGAGCTTCATATCTTGAGCTGGTCCTTGTTGCCCTCATCTCTGGGAATTATTTCCAATGTGTTAATTTTTCTTAAAACCCATAGGTGAGTGAGACTACTTTGTGTGTGTATATATCTCTCTCTGACTAATTTCACTCAGCTTAATAGATTCCATGTACCCACATGTAAAGGAAAAGTTCATGACTTCATCTCTCCTGTTGGCTGCATAATATTCCATTGTGTATATGTACCACATTTCTTTAGCCATCTTGGTTGTTTCCAGAGACTGGCTAGTGTATAAAGTGCTGCAATGAATATAGATGTGATGAAGGGATTTTGTATTGGATTTTTGTGCTCTTAGGGTATATTGCTAGGAGTCAATATTGCTGGGTCAAATAGGAGCTTACTTTCCAGATTTTTGAATAATCTTTATATTGTTTTCCATAAAAGCTGGACTAGATGGCATTTCCACCAGCAGTGAATGAGAGATTCTTTCTCCTCACATCCCTGCCAGCACTGATTGTTCTTGTTTTTTTTGTGATGTGTGCCAATCTCTGTGGTGTGATATGGTACCTCATAGCTGTTTTGATTTGCATCTCCCTGATGATTAGTGATGTGGAGCATTTTTTCATGTGCCTTTTGGCTATTTATCTATTTATATTTCTTCTTTGAGGAAGAATCTGTTAATTTCTTCTCCCCATTTTTTTTGTTAAGTTCTGTCAGTACCTTGTATATCTTAGATATTAACCCCTTATCTGATGGGTATCGGGTAAATAGGTTCACCCAATCTGTGGGTAGCTTTTGTATCCTATGGATTATTTCCTTTGAAGTTCAGAAGCTTCTCAGCTTAAGATAGTCCCATTTGAGTATCTCTGCTTCAACTTGTTTGGAGAATGCTGTTTCTTCTTTGAAGATGCCTTTAGTTTCAATGTCCTGGAGTGTTTTACCTACGTGCTATTCTATATACCTTATGGTTTCAGGTCTGATATAAAGGTTTTTAATCCATTTGTATTTGACCTTGGTGCATGGTGTTAACCGGAGGTTTGAGTTAACATTTTTTGCATGTGGCTGAGTAGTTGCGCCAACACCACTTAAGAGGCTTTCCTTGCTCCATTTTGCATTTCTTGCCCCATTATCAAAGATTAATTGATTGCATATCTGGTGAGCATTCTCTGAATACTACAGTCTATTCCACTGATCTGAGGGTCTGTCTTTATTCTACTATCATGTTGTTTTAATGACTATTGCTTTGTAATACAATTTAAAGTTGGGAAAATTGACACTTCTATATTCCTTTTCCCAAGGGTTTCTCTAGCTATTCTTGGGTGTTTATTGTTCCAGATGAATTTCATGAGTGTTTGATCTACTTCTTTGAAGAATGTTATGGGTATTCTTAGAGGGATTGCATTAAATCTGTAAATGCCTTGGGGTGTGTTTGTATAAGTCTTTCACATGTTTAATTATGTTGACTCCAAAATATTTGAGTTTGTGTGGCAAGTGCATGTCTTAACCAAGACCACTTAAAGGATTCAAAATCAATTTATATGTTTGAATATAAGATAAGTGATTAATAGTTTATTTGAAAAGATCAAAAAGAAAGTATATGACAGCACATAAAGTTATATGCTCATATTCCAACATTTTAAGTTAGAACTATATGTATATTTGTATTTGAATTCATATCAGATGTCACCAGTAAAGAAATTGTTTAGGGGCATATTTAGGAAATAAAATTTGGAAACTGTGTCATCAAATTTGAAGTATAATATGGAAGTAAATTTTTAAAATTTTCCTCTGTTATTAGTTTGGTTGAATTGTTACATGTTTGAGTCTGCATGATTATAGGAATGATTATAAGGGGATGGAGCAGTAGTTCAACAAATAGGGTGTTCGTTTTGCATGTAGCCAATTCAGGTTCATTCCCCAGCATCCCACATCCTGAACCTGCTAGGAGTAATTTTTGAGCTAAGATCCAGGAGCTAATATCTTAAGCATCATCATCAATAGTGACCCCAAAACAAAACAAAACAAACAAAAAGTGATAATAAGTAAGGAGACATATCACTAAGAATACAGGTTTCTTAAACTTTTCCCACTTGAGACCCTTTTGCCTGAGAAAATTTTATGACTCCAAATATATATGTGCATTATATAGAAAGACAAATAAAAATATATTTAAATAAACCAAATATAAATTTATTTTCAACAAAATTTGAGAAAATTACATACGTCATGTGAGATTCTGATCTACAGTCAAACACATAATCAAAATATATCAATAAATTGAAGACAGCAAAATATATAGATTAGTAAATTTAAAGATAAAATATTTTGAAGAATAAAATTTAATGAGTAAATTAATTAATTAATTAAAACATATTCATTTGACAAACAACTATATTGATTTGTTACTATATATTTTAAAATCATTCCTATCCCTGAAGCTACAAACAGAAACCTAAACTAAAAATTATGGATATTTTATCAGAATTGATATCAGAGAAAAACTTTAAAAGGTCAGGAATATTTGAGGATCCAGGTGTAAACAGAAGTCAGCGAGAGAAAATTGAGCAGTAGAACACTGGAACAAAAAAAAATCAGAGTATTGTCAAAAATCTCCAGAGTATTATTAATGAACAATGTCAAACAGTATAAAATGTATGCACCTTGGGGAAAATGTATTGGAAACAGAAATTAGGTTAGAAGATAAATCATGGTTCTACTATTTTTATGTAGAATAAATTGGACTAAATAAGTTTCCAATAAGATGGTGACATAAATGATAGCTTTTGCAAGAATTACTTCTAAAGAGATGAAATAGAAGTTCAAGAAAGTTTGAGAGAGATAAAGAAACAAGAGAGAGGAGAAGAGACAGAGAGAGAGGAGAAAGACAGGAGACAGAGAGAGGAGGAAGAAGAGAGAGGAGAGAGGAGAGAGAGAGAGAGAGAGAGAGAGAGAGAGAGAGAGAGAGAGAGAGAGAGAGAGCCTGCCCCAGAGGCAGGCAGGGAGGAGGAGGATGGGAAAAATACCTGGGACTTTGGTGATGGGACAAGTTTATGGGTGAAGAGAGGAATACATCATAAGATTAAAGCTCAAGTTTTAACAACTTTGTAATCACGATGTTTAAATAAAAATGGTATAAAATTATTAAAATCTTTCTCTGTTATAAGTACTTAAATTTAGGGTTAGTAAAGTTGTTTCATTCTCCCTTAAGAATTTAAAAATGTGTTTTAAAATTTTGCTGAGAATAAAATAATTCATTATTCTCCTTTTATGAATAAGAAAGATGTGTTTTGTTATGTTAGCTTGCTCGCTTATTTTTAAGTATATAAGATATTTAATGAGTTTGAAAACTTCGAATTAAAAAATTATTTTTCTGCAGTTAGTAAAACATACATGAGAAAAAAATCTGAAAATAAAAACAGAAAAGACACAAATATACATGTAATTATTCCCAAACTTTCTTCTTTCTCTTTTTTTCCTCCTCTCCACCAATTCTTTTGTTTGAAAATATTATTTATTTTCACTTAATTTTTAAAAAAATATTAATGCACTGTGGTTTAAAGTGTACAATGTTCCAATTCCAATATCTATGCCTTCGGTCTCTTTTCTTAATAGGTTCATTTTTAAGTTTGTCATAGTTTGTCTCACACTTTATAGTGTTATTAGCTTTGCAGTTTGAGGTCTATGCATCTACCACATCTCAACATCAACTACATGTCCGAGACCCCATTCTCCTGTCCCTGTTACCTCCTCTCTATCTTTTCATATGATCCTTGTTTTTCAAGTTTTTCCAGCTCTCATATTATAATAAAAAATTAAGGATAATCTGGTTCTCTTTGATATCTTGATTTTATCCCTCTGGTTACACATCTTTATATCACAGAAAATAGAGGTCATATGGTATGTGTTCTCTCCTAATGAAGTATTATTTCTATTTATGCTCCTATTTATCCATTCTCCATCTCTATTTTTTCAACTTGTTTCATTTGCAGCTTAAATTCATGCAGGAAAATTCAAAATACTTACAGTTGTTGATATAAAGTTTGCTACTGGAATTTGATTTTAGTTATTTTCAATGTTTCAAAATAACTTGTGTAGCCTTCAATATTTCCTAAAACTTTTCTAATTTAAATATGACTTGACAAATTTAACCTTACTATTGCTATTTGAATAGTTGCTAGAAAATTGTTTATCTATGTGATTGTTTTAAAGTTAATTGCATGGTATTTCACTCTAATAATCTTCAACATATGCTATGATATATTTATTTAAAAGTAACCTCGTAGAATTTGTTTTGAATTTATTAATTTATTTTAGTGTTTTTATATAAAGTGCTTATTCTCCAAAATGAGTAATGATGCTTTATTTAATGATGACACTGATTTTTAGGTTGTTTATTGTATATTTCTAATATAGTTCTGTTTTTGTATAGTATAGTATTTTTTGTTTTTCTTTTTTCAGCCACACCCAGTGACACTCAGGGGTTACTCCTTGCTATGCGCCCTTCAGAAATTGCTCCTGGCCTGAGGGGAACATATGGGATGCTGGGGAATCGAACCATGGTCCATCTTAGGCTAGAGCTTGCAAGGCAGATGCCTTACCTCTAGCATCACAGCTCTGGCCCTTTATAATATAGTATTATCCAAATGTGAATGTAACAATACCAAGTTAACTATTAATCAAGTTTTTAAATGTTAATTTAATTAATAAAATAGTAAAATGTAATTAAAGTATGTAATCCTTTGCTTCAGATCTCATAACATTGTTTCTTTATAAACCCTAAAGTAAAACTTAAAAATAAGTGATTTGTCCAAAGTAAGTTCTTAAAATCTTAAGACATTTATATTCAGACTTTATATATATATATATATATATATATATATATATATATATATATACATATATATACACCTATATACTGATATGGTCATAAGTTGCTTCTTTATCCAATTAATAAGAGGATTGAATTAATTGCTTTTCAAATGTTTAAAGAGATATGCATAGCTTGATTAAATTTTACTTGAGAATATAAATTTAATCAAAATAATGTGCATTTCATTTCTTAATATTTTGCTGAGGATTTATGCATCTATGTTTATCAAAAAAATATTTGCCTATAGTCTTCCTTCCCCTGTATTTATATCTTTGCTTCTGGTGTGAAGGCAATACTGACCTCAGAGACTGCTTAGAATATAATCCCTTTGCTTCTATATTCTCCTATTATTTGCAGAAACTTGGTAAAATTTGTCTCCTAAATATTGGTAGAATTGATTAATAAAGGAAAATTAGTTAATGAGCACTAACTCATTATTGATTTAATTTTTGTAAAGTAAATAGAAGTCTGCAGAATATTTTTGTATTTAAATTTTAGTTAGTATCATTCTTTGAATGGATTCATGAAATTGTCATTTAGGGACTTGTGGATAGGCTTATTGATACTATTATTCTTATATTCCCCATGAAATTAATTGTGATGACTCCTTCAAATTCTTTGCAATGCAGTTTGTATATTATCTCCTTTGCTGGTTAAACTGGTTAAATATTGGTAAGTTTCATGGGTATGCACAAATTTTGAACTTTTATTTTCACTGAAATTTTTCTGCTCTTTTCTAGCTTTCAGCTTCATAAATATATGTTTTAATTGTTATTGTTTTCTTTGCTTGATTTATAAAATTACTCCTCATTTTCCAGTTTCCTGCAATATAATTTTAGATGATTACTTTTATTTATATATTATTGCTGAGACAATTTTAAAGGCATAATTTAATATGGTTTAAAAACAATATTTTAGAGTGCTACAGGTTCCTGTAGCATTATTGAACTTAGTTTAGAAACATTGGAAAATTGTTGTTTCAATATTCTTGGTGAAAAATTAATGATGAAGGGTCAGAAGAAAACTTTACTACATCTATCTATGGAATTTATCATAATATACTACATAGAGGAGTTTGAAATTATTATAAAATCATTTCCACCACATAATTCATGACAAGAATACAGGAAAAAAAACAGTGAATAATTACAATTTTTTAAGCATCTGATACACTAGATTGTTAGCTGTTCAAAATGTTCTATACCCCCCCATCTACTTTCAAATAAAGTTAATTGTCATTCTGGTAACAGCTATAGACACCTATGTTGTATGGCTTATATAGGGATTTAATTCTTAATTCTTGATCAATTCACTCTACTTCTGTGGAATTTTTTGTGATGGCACTTGAAGAAATATATTTCTCTTTTGGTTGGAGAGATTAAAGGGATTGATATACTTATGCTATAAAAGCAATGTAATAAAAACACAGTGTTTAATAAAACAAAAATATTTAGAGCACAAGACATTAAATTTTGATGCCTAAAATATTTACGTGCACATTTTGTAAATATTTAGAAACATGAATTACTACTATATGAATATATGAACTAATAGTATATAGATGTAAATGTATTAACAACTTGGTAGTATAAGGGTGATGCCTGATTATAGATGGTTGCATCTCCCACTATATAAAATATTATGGGGCAAGAGAGATAGCACAGCAGTAGGACGCTTGTCTTGCACCCAAATGACCTGAACAGATCTTGGTTCGATCCCCTGGCATACCATATGGTCTCCCAAGCTAGGAGCAATTTCTGAGAGCAGATTCAGGAGTAATCCCTGAGCGTCACCAACTGTGGCCCAAAATTTAAAAAAAAATTTATAAATACTTAGAAATTTCATTTTAAATGATCCTTATCAAAGATATATTTTACAGAAATATAAATTTTTATTTTATAATAAATACTTAAGGTTTCTTCTAATCTGGTAAGATTAAATTAAATCTGTTGTTTACACATTTTAATTTATTATAATCCCTCTCAATGAAAATATTTTAAAAGGTCATATTTTCCTGTTTTGTTTTATTTCATTAATGGTTATATTTACCCATTTTTAAAGGAGGATGGTTTTAATCTCTATATAATGATATATTTTTCTTTTTATGGATGGGCATAAGATGGATGAGGATCTATAAATAAAAGTCCTTACTGCCATTTCCCAAAGTTTTGCTATGTCTTTTTAGGTGGCATTTACCTATACATATATCAATATGAATATATAAGTCATAATAATAATATTTGTTATTGTTCTTTATTCTTATGTAGTTAAGGCAAGATCCAGTGTTTCTCAGGGATTTCTGGCTCAATATTTGAGTGTTGAGTGGGTTAAAGGGACTAAGCGGATTTAGGAAGCATCTCTGATATTACACCATACAATGAATGTCCTTCAGTCCATTGGGCTCTATTTTTGTCTAATTTCTTTTGAAGATGTATGGATATTAATATCTATTTTGATTCTTATAATAATGCACAAGGAATATGGGGACCAAGATCATCCAGATCTACAGATTCAGCAGAGTACTAAGACCTGTTTTCAATTATCTTGTAATTATGTATATTTTAACTGTCAGAGCAATTTCAGGATAGGAATTGCTGTATCCTACAATACATTTTATATTCACTTGGTTCAGCTTTAACTATTGACTGATACTTTAGGAGGATAAAGGGGATATCTAATATAGTGTATTCCAAGGAGATCTTTACCAGATTATTTCTGGAATAACAAGAAAACATATGAACCACATTATAATTTCCTGTAAAAGTAAAAGAGCTTTTTGGCATCAATTTATAAGGCTTTTTTCTATTCCAGCAACTCAGTCATGCTGAGACTATCCAGCATAAATAAATAAATAGTGACAGTTGTACTTTGTATGTTAAATCCCTGAACTGAATATGTTATCTGAGCACAGAGCCAGGTGTATATCCTACACACCTCTCTGTGTAGCACACACACACACACACACACACACACACACACATCAATTTAGCAGAGTTTTGTGCCTTATAAAAATGTTTCCAATTATAAACATGTTCAAATTTTATTTTGATTTATATTTTAAAAGCTGGAACAATACCTTGATTTCCAATTTACTTAAAAGTATTTATTATGGTGCCAGAACAATAACACTGAAGTAGGGCATTGGCCTTGCCTGATGCTGACCCAGGACTGACCTAGGTTCAATCCCTGGAGCCCCATATGGTCCCACTCCCCAGGAACAAGTTCTAAGTGCATAGGCAGGAGTAACCCCTGAGCGTCAGCAGGTGTGGTCCCAAACCAAAAATTATATATATTTATTATATTATTCTTAATCCATTTTAATAAACATGAGTAATACTAAATTATAATTGATAGCATCAATTATTATTATTAGCATATAATGTGCTATGTCTACAGATATTTAATTCACCAACTATGTTTCTACTTTTAAGAAAAATGAAAAGGACTTTGAAGTGATTTTTTTTATTTACCCAGAAGATACAATATCAACTCCATTTCCTCAAAGTTTGTAAATATGACTCATTTTTATAAGACATTATAGAAAAGAAAACTACTAATCTTAATTAAAACTTTATGCTGCATAAACTTAGGAAGCATTTTGATCCTCACTCCTATATTTATATGTGATTTTGCACATGTTTTGGCAGTCTATTTACTTTTATCCAATTTCAAGTTGTTAATTCACACTGAGGATTTTAAACCCAAAACAATTTCCTCAATGGAATGTGGTGGGAAATTGGAGACCCAGTTTTAAGGAAAATTATTTTTCTGAAATTTGGTATAAACTCTGTTTATGTTTGTGTGTTTGTGTGTGTGTAGGCCATTCAGAGCTGTAACTCTGTGCTCAGGAATTATGTGTGGCAGAGTTGTGTCTGGGTCTGAGTGTATAGGTACATATCTATTTTGTATGGGATGAATTTAGCCTCTGGAATATCTCTCTGATTTATACTTTGTTGGAATTTTAAGACTTAATTTCAATAGGAAAAAAATTACAAAACTTTGATGAATATACAAATTTTGGAACAATAACCTGTCAACAATATTACTATCAGTATAAAAATAAATTGTTATTTATGGGGATGGAGAGATAGCACAGTGGTAGGGTGTTTGCCTTGCACGCAGCCTAACCAGGAGGGAAGGTGGTTCGAATTCCGCATCCCATAATGTCCCCCTTGCCTTCCTTCCAGGAGCAACTTCTGAGTGCAAAGCCAAGAGTAATAACTCCTGAGCACCGCCGTGTGTGACCCAACTCCCCCCCAAATTATTTACAGGAAGAAATCAATCAAAATCTATATGATATCATATTTTATGTAAGCAAACCTGAAGAAAATGTTTTATTTTATTGTCTTACTTCATGTATCTAATACTTTGGTTTGGTTTGGTTTGGTTTGGGACTACACCCTGCTGTGCTCAGGGATTATTACTCTTGGCACTTCTGGCAGATTCGAGAGACTATATGTGGTGCTGGAAATTCAAACCTGGGTCAGTGTATGTAAACTAAGTAAGTGCCCTAACCACTGTAATATTGCTCTGATCCCTGTTTATTTATCCTTACTTGTTTCAGTTTACAAGGGAGAATTTCGCTAAGTGACACAAACATGTTATATATACATATATACTGAATCTATAATTAAATCTAGTTTCCTCAATTACTATATTGTCTTACATATGCATATACTTTATTTTTAATTAAAAATTTTGAATGTACCAGACTGTACTCAGAGCTTACTCCTGGCTCTACGCACAGGGATCAATCACTTCCAATAGTGATTGAGATACCATGGATATTGTTGAGCTTGACCCAGAATTGGCTTCATGAGAGACAAGTGTCTTGACCATTATATTATCTATACTACCTCTTCTTTGGCCCCTAAATGAATACTTCTTTTAAAAAAAAGATCAGAATAGATGCAGTAACCAAAAACATTTTTGCACATGAATAAACTGTTATATCTTTTCACCATTCTTTTCCTGTCCTTTACCTTTTTTCTCTGATATTTTTAGTTTCTTTGTGAAGTCAAGTATGAGGAAATTCTACTCATCATGTTTCTCCAATGACAGATATTATCCTAAAATAAATTATATACTTATATTAGGACAGATGGAGTGAGGTATACTTAAAATTACAACTCTTGTATTTCAAATCCTGATAATATTGTTATAGTTTAAAATAGAAAATTTTATAAAAAGCCTCATTCTGGTATTCATATTTTAATTAAAACATCATATGTTAAGCATGACCATGTAGAATGCACTTAGGGTACAATAATATATTTTAAATATTAAGGGTTTGGGACACAAACTACATGTGTTAAAATTCCAGTTTATATCCAATAGGTGTATAATCCCTCCATACTAATGATAGTAACACCCAAGTACCACATCAGAAGTAATCTCTGTGTGGCCCCCTCTCAAAGATACCTTTAACTAATTAGTAGGAGGTCACACACCTTCTGATTAATATTGTCTTTTCTCATGAAAAGATTTGAAACAATTTCCCTTACTACCCCAAAATCTACAAAAGTAATTTTAATATAATCTTAATTTATCTTAGAGTATGTACTAATTTTATGTTGGAAGGAAGAATTCAACTGGGACGAGGAGGTGTTCTAATAGGTGATAGAGCATTATGTATGATACCCAGTCACCATCATTACTGTAAACCAGAGTGCAAAATGTAATCTAAAATATATTGTCTCTCCTAGAAGCAGAGTGGTGGGTGGGAGATATATAGCATTTGGGGGAAAAATGAACTGATAATCAGGGAATAGGATCCTGGTGAAAGAATCAGTGTTGAATTATTGTATGTCTAAAACTCAATCATGGGTAATAACTTTGTAATTTCACAATGACTAATTTCAATTTTTTTAAATATGTAAGAATTTGACTTGTGTCTTGCTTTTTGACATTAAAAAGATGGACAGAATGTTTAGTATAGCTGACCTCATGGAATATCTGCATTCATTAACTTCTTGCTTATAAATGGAGTTGTCACAGTAGCATCAGCAATTTCCAATGACAATTTTTATTTTTCTCAGAATTTTCACATTGTAATTCCTTTTCACTATTTTTATATTTATTAAAACTTAATATAATCAGTGTGCATCACTGAAAATAAAAAAGTGCATTTATACCATGCTTATTTTGAAGTTTAGTGTGTAAATAGTTATATATTGATATGTAGACACTTTTCACTTGTATATTATTTATTGTTAATTCTAAGTACAATGATAGAGTTTCAACACAGACTATCTGGCAAGGATAGCCTAGAACAGGGGTGGCTAACATGCAGCTCTCTAGCCACATGCGGCTCCCGGCAAAAATGTATGTGACTCTTTGCCTTTTATCAAGATTTGTATACTGTGGCTCTTCGCCAAGTCTGGATTTTGTTCTGCTGCTTCTGAGGAGGGAACTCTGAGGAGAGATCTCCGAGCCCGTATTCCTGCTCCAGGCTGCGTCACCCTGTCTCCCATCCCTCGGAAACAACTGCACGGGCCAGAGAGCAGGGGACCAGTGTGTCACATGTTAGGTCACATCTGGCTGTTAGTGCTTAGTGTGGAAGATGCAGCACACCCTCACCATCATGCATGATTTTTACCCTCACTCAAAATGGCAAAATGCAATATGTGTTTTATATATTATTGTTAAATTTATATGTTTTTGTGTGAGTGTTTGTTTGTTTTGGCAGGTCACTGAGTGGTGTGGCTCTCTGACTCTCACAGTTTAAAATTTCAGCTCTTTGTGTCGGACTTGTTCATTACCCCTGGCCTAGAATATTTGTTATTTGTCCTTTCATTAAAAAAAAAGCCTTGTAAATACCATATTTAGGGTAATTTTGATCTAAGAGTAGTAAATACTTGTGATAGTTTAACTTTTGTACAGGGAGGGAAAGTGACACAAGATGTGTATGTTTTTATTTGAATAAGGCAAAGAGCATCGGTAAGATGTAGCAGTTTTGAAGGTTATGAATGGGGTAAAGGATGAAATTCTTAGGTCTTGTAAATAAAAAAGATCAAGTTAGTTGTTCTTTATTTTTCTGGGATATCTACAATTTAAACTAAATCAGTTTAAGTTTAAGAATATCACTACATATTTTCTGATTCCATGCAGTGGTTTGTCATTTCAGATGGAAATAGGGGCTCAGTTGTTCATATTTTCTTCAGCACAGGATACCTTAGAGATACAGATGCATCATTGAAATGATCATTAAATAAGAGATGCTGTAAGAAGAGAAGGAAGTGTTGAGACCTGGGTTCTAAACAAGGAGGGACAACATATAGTAAAGGCCACATAGCAGGCTTCTTCTCAGGTTCTGAGCAAGGAGAGACTCCATTTTCTAAGAAGCACATGGTGTAGTTCTTCTGAAGCCTATTTCCATAGACACCTCCCCAAGATAGCCTATCAGGAAAGAACAAGGGAGCAGTAGGAAGGTACCCCCAGACAATAGCCAATCATTTTAAAGATTATAAGAAAGCTGGAATCTCCTTATATTCTTTCGCTATATAATCATATAATCTTCTTGACTTTGGGCAGGTGGCTGGCTAGTGGGCCTTTATTTGGCAGACTGATTAAAGTATTAAACTTTATTCCAGCTTTAAAAAAAAAAGATGCTGTAAAAATATCTGTGGTTTGCCTTTCATATGTAGAAATTCCCTTAAGAGATCGCTTTATCATTATCACAAGCTCTCTTCCTAGTAATGCTGTGCAAATGGTTAGAGATTTTTTTTTATAAATATTTGACGTCATATTAAGAGAAATGTTTGGAAAACGTTTTATTTTATGGTGTGGAACTTCATAGTTATAAGACATCGGTCGCCATGTGAATCACATTAGGCACTAAAGCTATTTTTATTGATTCAAAAATGTCCGGGACTTAAAGATAATAGCTGCAGTCAAAATCAATGACAGTAGAAGTCTGATTAAAATAAAATGTATAGCTTTCAATAGCAAACTAATCTATCTGACAGAAATAAGAAAGTCATATAAAAGTTTTTGTTTTGAGATGTGATTATTATGAGAAACATATTATTGTTTTTTATATTCTGGTCATTGCACCTAATAATAAGTAAAGTTAATTGAATTAAATTCATTTTATCAAAGATTCACTTTATAATAGTGAACCCTAAAATGCTTTTAAATGTTAAGGAAATAATTTGATCTTTAATACTACAAGACTCATGATAGATCATGAGAATCACAGGGTATGAATCAAACTCCCCTAAATGTTAAAAACTATAGAAAGAAAACATTCAAATTTTTCTGAGGTGTACAGGACAAATTATATGTATAAAATAATGCCTCTTATGTATAAAATGTTAATGGAATCTCCATTGAGTTACTTGTAATTTTCTTTACTATGTGAAGAAAGGTACAGAAACTATTTCCAGGAATAGAAATGTTGGTTCTAATCATCAGGTTCCTTGTAATTAAGAGAAACATATTTAATGACAATGAAGAGTAACATTAAACAATTGTCTGTGATAAAGTTGAGTCTTTTTTATATTTTTCATATAAATTTTTATTTAAGCACCATGATTACAAGCATGTTTGTAGTTGGGTTTCAGTTATAAACAGAATACCCCACCACCACCAGTGCAACATTCCCACCACCAATTCCCCCAACCCTGCTTGTATTTGCGACAGGCATTCTACTTCTCTCATTCTTTAACATTGTCATGTTAGTTGTCAGTGTAGCTATTTCCCTAAAAGAGTTCACCACTCTTTGTGGTGAGCTTCAAATTGTGAGTCGGTCCTTCCAGCCCTTCCAGTCATTAACTCTATTGTCTCTGGGCCTTATTACAGTAATGACTCTGGGACTTATTACAGTAATGTCTTTAATTTTTCTTAAAACCCATAGAAGAGTGAGACTATTCTGTGTCTATCTCTCTCCCTGTGAGTTATTTTACTTAACATAATAGATTCCATGTACATCCATGTATAGGAAAAATTCATGACTTTATCTCTCCTGATGGCTTCCTTTCTTTATACACTACACTATTACTAGCAGAAGACTAGATTTATATTGAAGTCTTCTTTGTACTCTAAGTCTAGCACATTTACCATTCAAATTGCCTCCACATTGGTCTGCTGAATCAAAGGGTAGATTATTTTAGTGTTTGAATGACTATAGATTTATTTTTACTAAATATTTGATGATAAATTCTTTTTAATTTATAGCACATGGACTAGGGTGATGGAGAGTGTGCCAGGTGTGTGCTATGCACTCAACTGATCATGTTCAATTCCCAGGATCCCATATGATCCCATGAGCTTATCAGGAGTGATCCCTGTGGACAGAACCAGGACTAAATCCTGAGCAAAGTTAGTTATGGTCATCATAAAGAAAAAACAAATATTTTATTTTCTTTTGCTTTTGGGGCCATACCCAGTGATGCTCAGGGGTTACTCCTGGCTATGAGCTCAGAAATTGCTCCTGGCATAGGGGACCAGGGGATCAAACCGAGGTTTGTCATAAGTTAGCATGTGCAAAGTAAATGTCTTACTGCTTGCGCCACTGCTCTGACTCCTGAAACTACAAATATTTTAAATAGAATAAAACAAATATGTGGCAACTAAAAGTAATTTATTATGTGTATTCTACCTAGTATTCCCCCTCCCGATATTGTGCAAGCAATTCACTCTTGTAATAATTCTTTCTATAGGACTTAGAAAAATTATCATTAAAGTACATGTGCTATAATTTTGTGTTTTATTTCACCCTTAATTTAGAAAAATGCTAATATGCAGATCTGTTTTAAAATCACTTTGATGATATTCCTCCTCCAAAGTGTTGAAACAAAATAGAGCAGACTGCTCATGAATGCATCTGTCTGGTCTATTTGAAGACACATTGTCAGAGAAACAATCAGTTTTTCCTGACATCTGGGAAACTCAAGTTCATTTTAACTTCATTAATGATGTACATTTATATATTGGAAAAACAGTCCCTGAATAAGTCAATTACACTATCAATTAATTATAATAACAAAGCTCTTTCCAGGAAGGCAAAAATGAATGCTAACTTTGATTTAATTGCTCAAATCTGAATTGCTTCCATTCAAACAGACTCAGTACTTCCCGATAACATTTCATTAATTTTCAATCAATAAGCCATTAACAATGGAGACATTATTATTAAATAATTCAAATTTTAAAGTTTCATGAGACTTTATTACTTATAATTGTGATAAGCTCTATGATTATTCAAAAATAGAAGTTAATATACTGAATATAACAGAACTAATCAAAAATAGAAGTTAATATACTGAATATAACAGAACTTATACAACTACATAAATCAACCATTAAAGAAATTGTTTTTATTTTTCATTTAAAAATGAATGTAAATTATTTATGCTATTTTAATATTGCATGGTTTACAGATATTGAAAAGTCACATTGGTTTATCACTAGAGATTTATTGTATGTAAGGCAAGAGCAATAGCAAAGCAGTATGGGGTTTGCCTCACACATGATAACCAGATTTAATCCCAGCATCCCATATGGTCCCTGAGCCTACCAGAAGTGATTTCTGAGTGCAGAGCCAGAAATAATCCTTGAGTGCTTCTTGGTGGGACCCAAAACAAAAACAAACAAACAAACAAACAAAAGACTTATTTTATGAGAGACTACAGCATTGTTTCACTTTCAATTCTAGCTTGCCTTATACTTGCTTCAGTGCAAGATTAAAAATTATGGTCAAATCTATGCATACTGCGGTATGCATACATGCTTACAATAAAATAATCTTCATTAATACTTTTAAAGTACTAGCACTTATTTTGAAGGATATTTTCTGAATAATTTATCTTATATTATTTTTCTACACTTATATGTATTATTTATTCAAACAGCAAATATTTATCATTAATTAACAAATTGTAAAACGTATTTCTTGAAATCACTGTTTACAATCTCTGAGCTCCTTTTTGAAAACATTCAATTTGAACTCTTTAATTTTTTGTTATTCAGCACACAATATTTCTTATATTTTACATTCAAAACACTATTATAAGACTTCAATTTGACTATATAAATAATAGATTGTTTTTATAACAAATACCTGAAATATGCATTCTAAACAAATATGAGTTAGTATTACTTTTAAGTATAAAAATTTAAGTATAAAAATTGGGCTTTTTATAATCCTTTTAAATTCAGTTATAGTATTCATATACTAAGTTTTTTGCATGTGAATAGAATTTATTATTTTGACTTTGTTAGATGAAATTAAATTTGTTAAATTTATGACATATATTTAGTTAAATTTAACAACTTAAGTTTGATGTTACATTGGATTTGTGACAGATTCCCTATCAATATTTGAAGAGCCCTCTGGATATGGCATACATGAACTAAAACTCAATGATAATAAAATGATAATAAAGGACCTTGAAGTTGACCTTTTATGGTATTCTTCTAAATTATTCTTTTAGAACTAAGGTTTGAACTTACTCTTTCTTAGAAAATCTATATATAGCGATCACTGAACTTGAATAAATAAGCTCTGAAATTTGTTTGGGTGGAATTGACTGGATCTTTATTGGTAAATCACTTGTGTTACAACATTTCATCTTTGGAAAATCTGTATTTTTGTATTTTATTTTATATTTTTGGCTTGTCTATAGCATTCTCAGAATTTACTTCCACCTCTATTCTATGCTTAGTAATCACTTCTGGCAGTACTCAATGGAGAATATGCAGTGTTGGAGGTTAAACAGGGATTGGCTGTATGCAAGACAAGGGTCTGAATTTAGGCCCTATGGATACTGCTACAGTGGATTTATTTCTGAGTTGTGGATTCTTGGAGACAAACTCAGATGCTTAAAATCAAAGCAAGTTTAAATGTATATGTATGCACAACCTCCCAAGTCTCCTTGTACCATTGTACAAGTATAATAAGTAAAACATGTATTCACTTGCCCTGTCCTTTGATGTCCAGTTCATATTATACTGTCTTAGCCCTGTTACTGTGCCACTACTCACCCACAAGGCAAAATGTTATGTTCTTGACCCTATGTTATTCTCTGTCCAGCACATGTGTGCCTTGCCTGAAACCTACAGATGGGACATTATTAGTCTGTTCCCATCGCTGGAGTTTGCTGCTCCATAACCTGTCACTAAATGTTATAGGACTGTAGCCCAGCAGTGTCCTGCCCATTGGTTTCCTTTGTTTTCTAACCAGTCATGTGCATGTGGGTGAGAATCTCTGCTATCTGTCTGGACATATGTGAGAGGCAAAAATAAATGCCTACATCAAACTTCACTTTATTCCCTACTATCTCCCATCTTCAATCATCCCATTACCTAATTTGATTTGATATCATTTCAGTAGATGAGATTTAAAATGACCAATTCTATCAACCAATTTACCTGTAACTCCTAATACATACATAGTACTACCCCCTGGTCTCAAGACTGACTTTTTATTGCATCCAATTTTTCTTTTTTTATATTTCTTAATTTTTCCACTTAGATCTGTTCATTTGACTTACAATCTTGTTTATAACAGAACTCCATGATCTTTATCATTTTCCTTCTTTTGTGAGCTCTGCTTCTTGTTTTTTCATTACCATTGCCTTCACTTTAATATCCAAGTATCTTATATCAAAACAAATTTGGGTCTGGAGCAGTGGCATGGAGCAGTAAGGGTATGCCTCACTGGCACTGGCCTAGGATGAACCACAGCTTAATCCCCCTGTGTCCCATATGGTCCCCCAAGCCAGGAGCGATTTCTGAGCGCATAGCGAGGAGTAACCCCTGAATGTCACAGGGTGTGGCCCAAAAAACTCCAAAAAAAAAAAAAGAACAAAACAAATAATGTGTTTAACACATGGCTATTTTAATTATAGTAGTATGACCAACATCCATTCTATTAGATATTAGAAAACGATTACAATGATAGGAAAACAACAATAGCAAAAATTTGACTGAAAATTTTCTCTCTCCTAAGAAGTGCTCTATGAACTCTTAGAGTAGAATTGTATTCTCCAGAGGTACTTTGAGCCACCTCCTAGTAGAACTAGGTTTACCTTGTATAATATTTAGTAGTTTATGGCTCAGTGTCTACTGGGAATTTCTTGATAGTGAGAAGCTAGACTTCCTGTTTGTGTCCTGGGCATTTAACAGAGAGTCTAAAATATAACAACAATGAATTTACTAAAAGACATTTTTAAAAATTGTACCAGAATCAGTGCTTCCTTCGCCAACTGAATATGTATGCCTAACCGGAGGGAAATTGGTGTTAATGTATTTTTATTAGCTAAAGTACTGTTTATTTTCTTCCCCAAAGCATTCTATTTCTCTTAATTGTATAAAATTGTCAGATTTGCGTATAAATATGGAATATTCACAGGGAAGAATTATACCCATCAATCACTTAAAACAAATAGGGCAGCTGTAAAGAAATAATCACCATAGGCTCCAAATCTCACACAGATAGTCTAATTCAAAATCATTAAAATATTTTAAATCAAATTCACAAAATATCATATATTTGCTAGCACAAATTGCACAAAATCTAGTTATGATTAATGATATTATTATAAGTTCCAAATCTCATTACAGAGTATTGCTGAATTTACTTGCAGTTCAATGTTTAAACATAGTGAGATTAAAACTATTCAATGAGACCCTTATAACTTGTGGCAAATAATTATTACTTTCTCCAATTGCTATTGTAATAATATTAATCATAATGAATTCCTTTGAAACTCAGTGGAGCAGCAATATATTATTCCATATGCACTTCCACTATAAATTAACTCTAGTGACTTAACTGCCTAAGAACTATTGTTAAGTTACTAAGTAACACATCTAGAATCTTAATCAGACCAAGGAATTCTTCAAAATGAAATTATCGCAATCATTTCTGTTGGAAATGAAAATCAGATAAATGAAAAAAAGTGAGACATTCTAAGATAAAGTACTTCTAAATACTTTCAATACTTTAATTTATTTAAAATTAAATTTTATTAAATTTAATTTGCAAAAAGGTACAGTAGACTTCAATAAGAAAATATTAAAATTCAAAGACATTTGTCTTCACCTGACAAAACACGAGAGAGCTCAGTCATGAGGGTTTCACCTATCTCTAGTCTAATTAAGTGGTGAAAAGGATTTATGGGTACAATAGGACAGTAGCCCCTAGGTAGATTTGACATCACTTCCATCTGTAATGTATTTTGCTTACAATAAGAGCAAATATTGAGGAGAGAAAGAAACAAAAGACAGATCTGTCCTACTTGTCCTTGAATGGGTTTTCCACTTTTACTGTGTTCTAAGTGTTATTGTGTGGTACTTGACTCTCACTACACTGGGGAATCTCTATTGTAAGAGATTCTATCTTGTTCTGAAAAGATTATATGAAGTATCTACAAATAGGAAAACTTTTTTTTTTTTTTGGTTTTGGGCCACACCCAGTGGTGCTCAGGGGTTACTCCTGGCTGTCTGCTCAGAAATAGCTCCTGGCAGGCACGGGGGACCATATGGGACACCGGGATTCTAACCAACCACCTTAGGTCCTGGATTGGCTGTTTGCAAGGCAAACACCGCTGTGCTATCTCTCCGGGCCCAAGGAAAACTTTTAAAAGTCAATTTATGTCATATAATTCAAAAGATAACTTTCATTCATGACAGGAGCAAGCAAAATGAGGTGTCTGGACAGCTTTGAAGTCTTTTTATTTGAAGAAAAAAATTAAAATCCTTCCTTTTACTCCTTATTGTTTTGTGCTAAGAATTTAACACATATAAGTCTATTCTTACATGCCTAAAACAAATACACATTTTAAAAATAAAATGTGAATGATACAGCTACAGTTTAAAGTAGGTTATCAAAAGCAGAATACTGTTTAGATGTGAGCAGAAAAGTCTAAATATTTGCATCTATATAATTATCTATCATTATGTTTATATCTGTGTAAAGAAGTTTTTTATTTATATCATTTGTTAATTAATTCCCTAAACGTACAATAGATACTGGGTGGTTAGATACATATTGACAGGAAGGTCTAAATAATTTTGATGAAATAATAAAAATTATACATTTATAGACTAAATTTTATTATCTACAACATTATATTTTAATTTATAATGTATATAACTTAAGAGAATCTTGTTGTGAATATAGGCAAATTCACTAGTAGAAGTCTAATCACTAGTACAAGTGTATGCTTCTACTTACACTATGGTCTTATCAACATGTTTCTGCTGGTTGATTTTTGACCACTGCATTTATAGTATGAGTTCTATTTTTTTTATTTTGGGGCCACACCCGTTTGATGCTCAGGGGTTATTCCTGGATAAGCGCTCAGAAATTACCCCTGGCTTGGGGGGAACATATGGGATGCTGGGGGATCGAATAGCAGTCCTTCCTTGGCTAGCGCTTGCAAGGCAGATACCTTGCATCGAATGCCACCTTGCCAGCCCCGTGTTCTATTTTTCTATCTCCAACCTTTATTTTTCTGAAACATTTATATCTGGAACCACAATTAAAAATATATTTTTCCCCTCCTCCATAGCTAGTCATTCTGCTATACTTATAAATCCAGTTTTATTCATCCCTATAACCACTTATTAAGTTCTTGATAAGGTTGTCTAAAAATTTGGGCCCTTTCAAAATTTTCTTGTACTTCAAAACATTTTCCAAACAATGAATACTTATTTTTCTCTCTTTTACAGGCATGTCTGAGAGTTTAGATTATTTGAAGTAATGCAGGTGTCAGTCCCCAGATTGACATATGTGATGTGTGGGGGGAAGAGGCTGCAGCCCTAAGAAAGGCATCTGCAATTTCGTCTCTACCCACCTCTCCAGCAAGAAAAACTAATCAATCCCTAGACCTTATCCAGTTTTTTCTGGTCCTTCCTTCAGAAAAAATGACTTCTAGTGGGAGACGTAACAGTGAAGTATATGCAGATTTTATTCAGAGGTACAAAGGAAAGGGAGGGAGATGATAAGTAAGAGAGAGTAATGAACAACATGCATCAAGAGAGAGCACAGGCTCTCCAAAGGCAGATAGAGAAGGATAATTTACATCTCAGGAGGGGAGATGCCACCACATGTTCTTGGGCACCATGTACCCATGTGTGCATCAACTTTGTTCCAAGCTGACTTTTATATGGTTTAATCCTACTGCTTCATTTGATCCAGGCAAGAGTCCTGTAGTTATGGTGGTTGCCCTGGGAAGGGTTGGGGTAGTTAATAGCCTCCCCTGATATTTATTTCCTGGCCTTTGTTCCTACTGGGGTTTCTCCTGGGAGAGGTTTCCAGCCTTCTCTGGGCCTGCAGCAGTACCAGCTGAGACTTTTATCAATGATGAATTCTCTGGTCCAAAGAACTCATTGCCTTGGGGATCCTTGCTTGCTTCAGTTGGAAGAACTTATTTTGAGTGACAGTACGGTACATCAATAAATTCAAATATGGTGAAGGATGCTGTTAATGATATTTAAATATCAATACAAAAGGATTAGATGTGGCTCTTAATGGTGTTCTAAAAACCTGAGGGCCACATCAGTAAGTCAATAGATGGGTAGCTCAATGCAATGACCAGAAAATTTAGTTTCTGGATCCTGTAGTGCCAGAGGTGTCCAGGGCTGTAGCTTGTAATGCTTGAGGGACCATGTGGTTCTATAATCTAACATGATAGGGCAGTTCAATATTTTACCTGCTATGTTGTTTCTAAGGCCTCCAGGCAGTCATTTTTAAATGCAGAAATTATCTTTAGGATATCTACAGATTTTTGTTAATCAAATATTTTGTTTAGTTTTGTTATGTGTTTTCAACCATAACCAATGTTATTCCATGCTTACTGTGGATCTGTTCTCAGGGGCCACTTCAACTTGGCTGGTGTGCAGTTAGGCACAGGAAAGACAACACAAGGGATGGAATCTAGATTGACCTCATTCAAGGCAATTTGCTGTACTATAGCTCTGACCCGAAAATTGTATCTAGCAAGGAGACCTGGGAAAGAGGTCAAAAATGCATATGGAGAGAACTAAGTTCCCTTTTAAATCCTTCAGGTTTTGTTAATATGCTTGAAATTTTTTCTCTTTTAAAAAAATTAATAAGATAGATATGGCAGCATGTTTTTACAAAGAAACATCTTTGTAGTTAAATTTTAGACTGTGGAGAATTCAACCTATTATTTGTACTCATCAAAGTAGGTTTTGATTTGTTCTGTTGTTGACTTGAGGGCAACACCCAATGGTGTTCAGGGTTTACTAGTGGCTCTGTGCTTAGGAATCACTCTTGATGGGTCCTGGGAGCCCATATACTCCCCAGGTATCCATCGCAAGTCAGCCACTGACAAGGGATCTGTGGTTCTATCTTTTGACCCCAGAGAATACAGTTTTACAGGGATTGCATTTTTAATACCCCAGCTCATTCTTTGCTGACCAGAATGATAGAATCCTTAATTTTCTTTTCATCTTTTAGGGATAATACTTTTATTCAGGAGAAGACATGCATTATTGCTTAAGGTTTACTCATAACTTGTGTTCAGGTATCATTTCTGGTATTGCACTGAGGTCCATATACAGTATTGAGGATCGAACCCAAGTAATCTGAGTACAAGGCAAGTCTTTGGTCACAATAATAGTCTATTTTAATATGCTTCCATGGCAATTTAAACATTGCCAATTTTAACATTTTCAACTCACCACTCTTTTCATTCTATGATGACTTTGATACTTCCCTGCTAAGTACACCAGTTGAACTGGGCCAGACTCTGTTTTTCTGCAGGGAGTGATGACAGGGAGGTCCTAGGAGGATTGTATGATGCTTTTTCCTTTGAAGATTCAAGTAAAATTTTAAAGCTTAATAACCTTTTATTTCAGATATTATTCATTGTCCTCAAACACTTCACTGTGTTTATTTAGAACCTCTTCAGTATGACCTCTATGTGAGCCATTTTCCACCATTTTCAGATATTTAAATACAACATACCTTAGATTAAATTCTTATCCTTGCATATTCTGCATTATCCAGTATCTGAAAACAAACTCTCTTTTTAAAAAATATTTTTAGTTTTTTGGGGGGGCACACCCAGCAGTCCAGAGAACTTGCTCTTGGTTCTACATTTAAGAATCTTACCTGACAGGCTCCAGGGAACAAATGGATTATCCAGAGTCTGTTTCTACAATGTTTAAAACTACTGCACTAACTCTTCAGCCCCTCAACATAAGTCCTTTTACTTTTCAATAATTTTTACTGTCATCAAAGTGAATTACAAATATTTTACAGTATATTTAAGGTATGTAGTGACAAAGAATTAGGGTCAGTCCCACCACCAGTGTTGAATTCTGTCCACCCTTTTTGTTCAGCATGCACCCCATACATCCCTCTTTTGCCCTTGGACTGCTAGTGTAAGAGGTCTCCTTTGTGTATAGCTTGGGTATTGATTCTGGTGTTGTTGACTTTGGGTTTGATGTTTAAGTCAGATCGTTTTTTATTTCCACTCAATATTCATACGACTGGTTGTTTCTGGTACCATACATTTTTCCACCTCAAGTTATGAGGGAGAACAAGATGATTCAAGTTCTGTGGTTTTACTGGAAAAAGCAAAGAAAGAAAAGAAAATAAAAGAAAAAGAAAACAAAAAAGATGTTGGGTCAGACTCCATATAGAGCAGGGGTCTCAAACTTGTGGCCTGCGGACTGTTTGTGGCCCTCCGCAACATTTTGTGGCCCACGACAGGCCTTCAAATATCGTAGTATTCGAGATTATTTGCTTACCAAATAATCGCAATAAAAAATCGCATTAGTAAGAAATAAATCGCATTAAACATTTGCATACTCCAAGCAGTTCAATTCGGGGTATGCAAATGTTTAATGCGATTTTTTGCGGTTTTTTTCTTACTAATGCGATTTTTTATTTTGAATATTCGGTAAGCGAATAATCACGAATACTTTGCGCCTAGCACAGACGTCATTTCCACTGCTCCTGCCTGCTGTCCCTTGCATTATCGGAGGCCTAAGGGAAAAGGGAGAGAAGTTTATTACAGAATTAGATCATCATAACTTCATCAAAGCCTGCAGTGAAGGGAAAGATTGATGAGGAGCACAGACATTTTCAGGAAAAGTGGGAGACACAGTATTTCTTCGTTGAGCACAGGGGCATCCCCACATGTCTTATTTGCTCAGAGAAAGTTGCAGTGCACAAGGAATACAACTTGAAACGCCATTATTATACTAAACATGCTGAGGAATGTGCAAAATATCGAGGAAAAGAGAGAGCCAAGTGGGTTGCCAGTTTTAAAGCAATTCTAATGAGGCAACACGATTACTTCAAGAAAGCAACCAAAGAGAATGTTGCATCAGTCAAAGCTAGTTACGTGGTTAGTGAGATGATTGCTAAGGCAGGGAAACCATTCACAGAAGGAGAGTTAGTTAAAAAATGCATGTTACAGGCTGCAAGTATTATCTGTCTGTAAAAGAAAGGTCAGTTTAGCAAAATCAGCCTTTCTGCCAACACTGTGGCAGAGTGCATTTCTGACATGTCAAGTGACATTTATCATCAACTGTGTAAGAAAACCAAATGTTTTGATGCATACTCAGTTGCTCTAGATGAGGGTACAGATAAAACAGACACTGTGAAGCTCACAATTTATGTCCGTGGTGTTGATTGCAATTTTGAATTGACAGAGGAGCTGCTCACAATAATTCCAATGCATGGCCAGACCACCGCTAATGAGATATTTCAGCATCTGTGTGATGCCATTGAGAATGCAGGTTTGCCATGGAAGAGGTTTGTTGGAATAATAACCAATGGAGCACCATCGATGACGGAGGAAAAATGAACTGGTGGCACTTGTTCAAAAAAAATCTTGAAGCGGAGGGTGTAGAGAAGGGCATTGCTCTTTACTGCATTATCCATCAGCAGGCCCTTTATAGTAAATGCCTGCCATGTGACAATGTGATGTCTGTTGTGAAATGCATCAACCAAATCAGATCAGGGGCTTAAAGCACAGGAGGTTCCGTGCTTTTTTTTAGAGGAAATGGAGTCAGAATATGGAGATGTGCTCTATTTCACCGAGGTACGTTGGCTCAGCAGGGGAAATGTCCTGAAAAGATTTTTTGAGTAGAGAAGAAGTGAAAGCATTCATGGAGAAGGATGGGCATGCTGTTTCTGGAGTTGAGTGATCACAAATGGCTCATGGACTAAATTTTTCTTGTTGACATCACACATAAACTGAATGTACTAAACAAGATGTTACAAGGCTATTTTTAAGCTAGGGAAGGAATTTGATCACAGATCTGCAGACTTCAAAAAGCACAGAGCCACTTTCCAAATTTTTGTGGACCCCTTTTCCTTTTCCTTTGATGTGAAAGATGCCCCTCCTGTGCTTCAAATGGAGCTCATTGATCTGCAATACAACTCTGATCTCAAAGCCAGGTTCAGGGAGATTAGTGGAAAAGCAGACATGCATGGGAAATTTTTGAGAGAATTGCCCCCCAGCTTCCCTGAGCTTTCCCGAATGTTCATGTGCACCATGTGCCTTTTTGGGAGCACATATTTGTGTGAAAAGTTATTTTCCACATTGAACTTCAATAAATCAAAGTACAGGTCTAGACTTAATGATGATCATCTTCAAGCCATACTGAGGGTCTCAACTGCTTCCTCTCTAAAGCCAAATGTGGTTCAGATTTGTGAGAAGTGCTGTCAAGTCTCTAGCAGCAAGGAATAGGCAAAATATGCCATGTTCAGAAGAACTGTTCATGATCTTCACTCAATGTTCTATCCATGTTCAGAAAAAAATAATAAAAACTGTTAATAATGACGTTTGAGGACTTTTTTTGTGTGTGAAATCCCTTATGCGGCCCTGCCTCACCCCGACTTTGCCTCCTGTGGCCCCCAGGTAAATTGAGTTTGAGACCCCTGATCTAGAGTCCATAAATATCCATTCAGAAGAAAGGAACAAAAGAAAAGGAAAAACAAAACAAACAAACAAACAAAATATCAATAAACAGGGGCCGGAGAGATTCCACAGTGGTAAGGCATTTCCCTTACATGCAGAAGAATGGTGGTTCAAATTCCGGCATCCCATATGGTCCCCAGAACCTGCCAGGAACTGATTCTGAGCATAGATCCAGGAGTAACCCCTGAGCGCTGCTGGGTGTGACCCAAAAACCAGAAAAAAATTAATAAACGAAAAAAAAAATAAAGAAAAACAAAAGCAATGACCAAAAACACAGCAGCAGCAGCAGCAACAACAACAACAACAACAAGAACAACAACTCATCACCCAAACCACAACCATAAGAAAAAAAAAGAAAAAAAAAAGAAGGGCTGGTGTGGCAAGGCTTTATTTGTGGGTTTCTTTGTTTGTTTTGTTTTTCTGCCACACCCAGTGAGGCTCAGGCTCAGACTCAGGGGTTACTCTTGGCTATGCACTCAGAAAGTGCTCCTAGTTTGAGGGTCCATAAGGGACTCTGGGGGATAGAACCATGTTACATTCTAGGCTAGGTCGGGCAAGTCAGATGCCTTACCACTTGCACCACTGCTCCGGCCACCCCCACCCATTTTTTTTTCATAGGTACAATAAGTATTGGGGAATTGAGAGGGAATTCCTTGGCCTCAGTGATAGTTTCTCCACCTTTGAAGCATACAACCACCACCACCACCACCCCTTTGTTTTTAATTGTTTAGTTTAGTATGCCCAAAGCTAATGCTTAGGAAATGTTGTTAGTTTGCATCTTGGTCCTTAGTAATTTTATTTTCTTTACAGAGGCCTTGAATATCTTCAGATCCCACTGGTAGACTAAAGAAACCAACAAAATGTAGATATAGAAAAATGGTTTCAAATGGTTGTGGTATAAGAGCCTCTCCTGGCTATTGGCAAAGGGCAAACTTATTATTTTTGCTGGCAACTGGAAAGGGAGATTTTTTTCTATAGTTCTCATATATTTTCATTTCTTCACTCAACCTCAGAAATTAGTGACATTATGTTACAACTTAGAACTTTGGAGGAGACAGTTTTATATAGTTGAAAAGGGGTTGATATATCGATTTTTGAGTCAAAAAACTTAATGGTTGGATTCTCTGCTCTTTTAATCTACCTACTATGCCTTGTACATATTACCCCCTTAAAAATGTAGCTTAGGTATGAAAATTTATAATTTTATACGCAAAATTGTTAACACCATCATAACAAAGCATTGATGAATCTCCACCATTATGTCCATGTCTGTCCACCATGTCTCTTCTGTTCTGTTCTTCTTCATCATCCTAAGTTTCCCTACTGTTAGATGATTAGTTCTATATTTCATTGCCAAATGTTTAACATTGCCAACACTGTCTATGAACATGTTAGCTTTTACCTGACAGCTTCAACTTTATTTCTGAAAAACAATAGCGAGAATCTCTACTTCATAGACAAATAATAAAATTTGTAGAAAATATATGAGAGAAAATAAATTTGTCTGTTCATCATATAAATTTGAAGATTATGGACATATTCTTCTCTAAGAAAGGAGTAAAGTACTTAACATATTTTAGACATCTGCTATATTGTGATAATGACTAGAATCTAATATTTTCTGTTGTATTTAATATTTACATCACCGCAAATTTCTCATATTTATGTCAATAAAACATGCTCATACAATTTATGATATAGTCTCTTCAGATTATTATAACAAAAATACCACTGAATGTAGCTTACAAATCACAAAATATATATTTAAAATCAGTGTGCATGGTTTACATTTGTGAAGACCCAACATTTGAATCACAACCACCATTTTTCATTATATTGTTATAATGAAAGCAATTTGTCAAGCTCTTCTTTAGTATTCACTAACTCATTTATGAAGACACACTTATTATATCCTAATTTCTTCTGCATGTCCTAACTCCAAAAATCATAAAAAAAACCCTCAGGAACAGGTTTCAATATATGACACTATTAGGACATTAATGTTTAGTCTGTGCCAAGCATTGATGAAAATAAAAAATATTTTAATTATGATAGTAGAAAAATATGCTTTGATTAATTATTTTAATATTTACTCACTTTAAGACTTTTTACATTTTTGAGTAAGTTGTTTGTCTATGGGAAAATTTAAGTTATAGGACATTCATTATCCAAGTTGACTACATTTATGTCACTTAGAAAAATACTATATTTTATCTTAATATTAATGTCTCAAATCAAAATATTAAAGTTAAAATGTTATTTTTGGTCTAAATATTTTAAATGACTCATTGTTTTTTAAAAAATACATATTGTGAGGGGCTGAGTGATAGCACATCAGTAGGGAGTTTGCCTTGCACACTGCGATCCAGTATGGAGCTGGGTTGGTTCAATCCCCCTGCATTTTATATGGTCCTGCCAGGAGCAATTTCTGAGTGCAGAATCAGGAGTAATCCCTGAGAGCTACCAGGTGTGCTCCAAAACCAAAAAATGTAAAAGAAAAATACATGTTGTATACAGCAGTATAAAAGGGATATATAAATTTCCGAACAAAATTTTGTATCTATAATTATAATTGCATAATTAAATAAAAATAAAGTAAAACAAGTTTTTGCAATTGTGATATGTAAAAATCCTATTTTCTGCAATATCTTTTTGAAAAAAATTCTCACATTTCTTCATTTTTCAAAATATTATAGCTTGACATTTCATATTTAATTCCAAATTGTTTTCCACTTGAAGCAAATTGATGCTATATATGTTTTCCTGTTCATTTTGTTCTTGCAGCTTATTACAATGCTTTAAAATGGCCTCGATTGTAAATATGTAAGTTTTCCTCAGTACTTAATAGTTAGCTTAAAAAGTCTTTGTAATCAAAATGCTTCTTACTCTATGGAAAGCTGCTTAATGTTGTGTATTACACACTGTGCATCCTATTTCTGCCACCAACTGTATCATACATTTGCCACAGCAGTTTACTCTTCATTTGTACCAATATTGTCCATGGCTTATAGGGCCATTTTCAATCTGCTAAAATAAAACATGATACATTTTATGGCAGTGGCATTTTCACAACAAATGTTTCTATGCTGAAAACCTTGTTACACTGAGACCAATAAATATACATTAGAGTGAATCATATTCTCCTCAGGAAAATATTCTAAATATTGTCATTTAAGTATACTAGTTGGTTTATCATGAACAATATCCTTGGAGTTTGAATATTTTATTTTGTTTACAAAGATAAAAGCTACAAAGTAATTACAATTCTGGTAAGACTCTCTTGGGTTAATTGTACTTTGTTATAAACAATGTCATTATAACCTGGTATTTACTATATTCATGACCTTAAATAAGGCACACATCTGCTCTAAAGTTAAATTAAAGTTGTCAATCCATAGGGCCTTGACACCATAAGGCAATTTCTGCATTACACAGATTGCTTAACTTCTCATAGATGTCCTGAATTCCTAAATGTCCCAAGTATATTCTGTAGAAACATCAAAATTTATCACCTTCATTGTATCAAAGATGAAGAATACTTATAAATATCCCTAAATACAAGAAACAGCTTTATAAATACGTAATTTTATGATGCCTTCATATGCTGTAAAAATCTTTTTGTTTACTATTTTATAAACTACATGCCCACTGTACCAAAAATAAGCTGTCAAAGAACAATGCACAGCATTGTTAACTCAATCACTGTAATAATAGCACATTTTAGTATCTATTTTCAGTAAATAGATATACTATATTTTAAATAAAATATTGAAATAATTGTATTGAGATATTCATATCTCTTATTTCTAGAAGTAGCTATCCATACTTCTTCATGTGATAAGTTACTGTTACTTCTGTTAACTTCAGTTCTTTTATTTATCAGTATTTTTTGGTTAATAACTATTTCTCAAACATGGTAAATTTTTTAGAGACACTGCTTGAAACATAAAGTCTTATTAGAGAGTTGTTCGCATTTCAAACAAAAAAGCAAATAGATAAAGAACTGAATGAAATTCTGTGTGAAGAAGGAAGTTCAGTATTGCAGTAGAAACTTAAAAAAATTTTAATTCAGTGAAAAGTTGCCTGAGAGAGGCATCAATAAAGTATGAATAGGGAGTTGAAGGGAAAGTAAACTGGACTTAATCAGGGTTTTTTGTCCAAGTATATGAGCAGGAAGAAAACATTACTAAACTGGACACTTAGATATTTGGTTTATAAAGAATTAGGTTAAAGTGTCATTCTTCAGAAGCTGACACAAAATTAATGTTTCTGAATAGTTGAATAAGTCCTAGAATATTTGTATGAAAAATTTACAATCACATTTCACAATGCTTATGATATTAAAGTTTCTTTAATTTACTATTATGTAGATAGTTTTAAGTCCCTATACCAAATATGGTCCTCTCCCTCTTTTATCAGTGTATGACATCACTCATCCTTTCCTTTGTTGTCACTTTTTTTTATCATGAATAACACGAATCTTGCCACCTTCCCACCTTTCTAGTGGATAATATCACTGTCTATGTCCCACACTGCCCTGAGATTCAGATCCTTTGCTCTCCTGATCTGAGGTCTGAGTTTGAAATGGGAGCTCTGCAACCTTCCTCTCAAGAAAAAAGACCCAGCCACTTTGTCTCCTTTAATTTCCTTTGTTTCTACACCACATGATCTTTTCTGCCATCTGCCAAGGAAAAAGTTAGGTGTCAGATAGAAAGTTATCTACGCTGGTGTACCAACTTTTAGGAGTTCTTACTCCCTATCATTAACCATTTCTATGATCAACCTCACCATAAAAGTAAAAAAGAAAAAAATAGACTTTTTTATACATTTATATTGGTGTATTTCTTGGCACATACTTCTATAGAATATACAAATGACATAATTTTAGAAAGTTTTTTTTTGTTTGTTTTGTTCTTTGGGCCACACCTGGTGGTGCTCAGGGGTTACTCCGGGCTGTCTGCTTAGAAATAGCTCCTGGCAGGCACGGGGGACCATATGGGACACCGGGATTCGAACCAACCACCTTTGGTCCTGGATCAGCTGCTTGCAAGGCAAACACCGCTGTGCTATCTCTCCAGGCCCCAATTTTAGAAAGTTTTGAGATATAAAAGTCTGGAGTTTACAAGATTAAGAATAATCCAATTGTTAGAAAAGGAGAAATAAATTATAAGAAAGTCAATATCAATAATTTTAATATCTTTTAATAGTTCAATTGTTATTTTTATTTTTGGTGAGTATTTAGATCAAATGATACTCCAACCTGTCTGCAATTTAATCTTCAGAAAAACATTAAATATATCCATGTTCTGGATATAGAAGAGAGGGGAGGGTGCAGCACTATCTCTGGCTTGAGGATAAGCCTTACTATGAATGATCTTTGAGCACAGAGCAAGGAGTAAGATCTGAAATTCTATGGATGTTTCTTCCTCAAATAAAAGCAAAATAAATGTTTTTGTTTGTACTTTGTATAATAAAATTAATGTTTTTATTTTTACTTTGTTATTAATGTTGATTGAAACAATATTACTTTTTATTTTGTAGTTGGGCCACATAATGGTGCTCAAGAATTATTCCTCTTTGCTCAGGGGTTACTTCCGGCTTTACTCAGTGGAACAAATATGGTAGCAGTGGTGAACTGGGTCTTCCAGTTAAGGAAAATATCTTAACTTTTACATTATCTCATCAATCCATATAAACTATTATTTTATGGTATATTGTATTAATTATTAATTATTGAGTCCTAGTGTTGTGGATGGTGGTGCGGCCATTCTTGGCTCTGTCCAGCACCTGCAATCCCTACAGCAGGAGGGTCTGTAGGTGCAGGGTGATGGCAAAGAAACAATCCAGATCCACAGGAAGCCAGTTGAAGTTTCAGGAGAAATCCAGCTTTATTACAAAGCCTTAACCGACATATGCATATTTCACATGGCCTCCAAGCTAAGCTTTATTAAGCAGCCTCCATCAGCTGCCCTTCAAGTACTCTTCCTGTGTCAGATCTCTCTCCTTGCTGTGTCTGCCTCTTCCCTCATCACAGGCAACCCCTTAAGTACTAACCACAGACCCCTTCCAGTTGTGGGTGGGTCTTACCTTCCAGGTGAGATAGGCAGTAATTTTGGGGAAGGGTAACAGCATATAATAGTCTCTACATTTATAATTATTAAAGGTACATTGTCTATTTTCTTTTGCAATGAAAGAGAAGGTAGTAGACTATATGTCTTATACCAAATTATGATTGAGAACTTCCCACTGCACCATACAATTTATATCACGATTCTTTGCCTCTAGAAAATATTTTTACATGTACACATTTATCTGGGAACTATTAATGATATGACATGAATTAATATTCACTTCATGACATTTATGTGCCACATTTTTATTAATAATGTTATGTCTGATAATGTTAAGTCAGATAGTACATAGTGTAAAATCTATATCTTCTGAATATTGGTGAAATTAAAAATCTGAATCCTGGAGATAACATTCAAGTTTTCATAGTAAATATACTAGCAGGTGGATACAGTATTCATAAAAATTGAAGTTGAACCTATTGTGCATAGCAATTTTGTAGTACAAATTTATACATCATCTTTATCTGTATGAAACACTATATTTGAGATTGTTTTTTCATTGCAAATAAGAGTTAGCATAGAGATTTAAGCATCAGTAATATGTATTCTTTTATCTGTTTTCCTCAGGGGGCAAAATACCAGTTATCTATAAATAATAATACTCTGTAATCTGACTCTTGTTAGATGCAATTAGAATAAATTTAATATCAGTAGCCTTTTTCTGGTATGATAATAAACTATTCTTCAGTGTGTAAAAACACTATTATGTATATACTTACTCTTATGACTGTTGCTCAGAATATAATCTATTCATTTTTTGTCTAAATACTGAAATAACATTTCCATGTTTTATTTTGCCTCCATTTTTTATATTTTTTTCCTGCTTTTTATCCCCTTCTTATATTCCTTTGAAAAGCAATTCAACTTGTAGGTACAAAATCACAAAAAAGCAGCTATGAGAACAAATCTTATCTGTTCAGAAAGCAAAATTTATTTGAAAGCAGCAGTTCCTAAAATTCTCTAATATTTGGCTTCCTAACCTTGTAGGAGAAAAATGAAAAATGACTTTACAGAGCAAATAGTAAATAGGTTTAAATGTGGATATAAGAATAGCTATCCTTGTAAGTAAGACTGACATGATTAGAGGTCTAATTGACATACTGAAATCTATATCAAAAATTTTCATTCTAAGGCCTAGGTAGAAATTAATATCTATAGACATGTGACAAAAATAAAAACACACAAAAATACACACACTCTCACTTGAAATAGAAACACCATCATGACCTTAAAACATGATGAATGTTAATACGTGTTCTGAGAATATCATAATATAAGCAATCATGCATACCTGGAAAATTTCAACAAGAATTTTTGCTAATTTTTCTGCTGAATGCAAAGATGGAGAAAAGATTTCTGGCCACATAAAGTCCATTGAATACTGATATATTAAAGATATCGCTTACACAAGGGAAATAGAAAGCCTATATAGAGTACAGGCGGGGGTCGGGTGGGGAGGAGGGAGATTTGGGACATTGGTGATGGGAATGTTGCACTGGTGATGGGTGGAGTTCTTTACATGAGTGAAACCCAAACACAATCATGTATGTAATAAAGTTGTTCAAATAAAAAAAAAGAGAAAAAAAAAGATATCGCTTACAAATTAGACCATCTAAAAATATCTGAACAACTTATAGTATTGTTGATGTTGCCTTTTGAGTGGTGCTCAAGAAACATTGTGCCTTCCCATCCCTTCTCTTTGAGATTCAAGAAGCCTATACTGTTCATTGATGCAATGTCAGGGCTGAGGAATCTTTGGGGTCACAAACTCTAGTGATGTTTCCATGTCCATGTGTTGTAGGAGGCTAAAAAGGGATCAATTACATGCACTTTACCTCCATACTATCTCTCCAGCCTCAATGCTTTTAGACAGTTTGTTTCATTACGTGGAGTCAGAAAATGATTTATTATTTTACACAGTCAAGTGTGCACCATGATATCTATCTGCACTATTAGAAAATATAAACTTCTTTCCCCTTAAATATTAAAAACAAAGTTACTAAATACCTATCAAAAATGTGTTGCACTTTCCAAAATATAAAAATCTGAAAGCTATTTATTAGTAAACTACATTCAAAGTTATTTCCTTCCATTTTGTAAAAATTGTGACTATTTTTCTCAATTGCAATGTGAGAAATAATGTTTGGCTTCCTATTTTTGAAGTATCAATATATCTTCACTACTCCTTACCTCATTTGATGTTGAATGTAGTGGATCCTCAAGCAATAGGAACACTGGATCTACATGATAAAAAATCATAAGTTCATGAATCTTCATCAGAAGAAAGCATTCCAGATAATCTGTATGGAAATGCTTTCTAACTGGCATTCCTCTCGTGTTAATTTATACAATATTTTTCTTGAAAGAGATATTATCCTGAAATTATGATTATAAAATCAACATTATTTTCCAATCTTGAAGGTATAATTAAAAAAAGTATAAATATATTGTTTCTTCCTCTGGAAATATTTTTTAGTGTAAAATATCATCTAAAATGCAGTATTGTGGTCAGAGCGGTTTACATACTCACCTTACCTTCAGCCAAATACAGTTAAATCCTGGGACCACAATCTGGTCACTCAAGCACTTTTAGAAGTTATCTTTGGTTACAAAGCCAACAGTAAGCAGAAACTTACTGCTCCACACCACCACTTTGGCCCCAGGAATGAAATATTTAAATATTATTTTCATGTGGATCTATCTCACTACCTAGTGATCTAGTCAGAATTCATAGTTAAAAAATGTTCCTCATTAGAGAAAATAGATCTGTGACTTATGCTTTAATAGGTCAAGTATATCATTTAGTTCTCTCTTCCTTACATTTGATCTATAAAACATCATCAAATTCATATGGTGATATTAAAATTTAAGAAAAGGGGGCCGGTGTGGTGGTGCTAGAGGTAAAGTGTCTGCCTTGCCAGCACTAGCCTAGGATGGACCAGGGTTCGATCCCCTGGCATCCCATATGGTCCCCCAAGCCAGGAGTGACTTCTGAGTGCATAGTCAGGAGTAACCCCTGAGCAACACCGGGTATGGCCCAAAAACCGAAAAAAAAAAAAAAGGAGAAATGCTTATTTTCCTATACAGAATTAATCTAAATTTTCTTTCATGGGTGTCTAATAAAAGAGAAATATCTCTAAAGGTAGCCCAGGCTACCTTTGCTTACCTCATATTCCAAACAGCATAAAAATGTTAGCATAAAACAAATATGTTAAACTTATATTGCATATTAAAATTAAGTTTTTAGTTTTTCACTCAGAATTAGAATATAAGTATCATAATGATTCAAAATAAAGTATTTCTACTTTAAGATAAATTGGGGTTAAATGACATTAGAGAACTTTGTTTTCACCATAATGCAAATATGCTTACATTTACATTACCATTTATATTTAAATTACTATTCACATAATAACAGTATAAGCACTGTTGTGACTATGATGATGCCTGTATGTTACACTTTTGTATTCTTTATTCAAGTACTAGACAGTATGCTTAGTGATCAAATAATTTCTAAATATTCACAGAAAAAATGATAAAATTGCCTTACTGAAATTGTATGATTATGTTAGTATTTAAAACTTTATTATTTAGTTTTTATACTTTATATTTACTCTGGTTTCTGCCTAAACGTGTAGGATAATAAGGATAAAAATCATTCACCAAAAAATAATTATTATCTTCTAAGTATTTACTTTTATATGTATAATGAATATATTTTATGATAAATTCATTTGTGTAAGAAAATTTAAGCTGAATAGTTTATCCTATAGAAACAGAAACTAAATATGGGAAATATAAATTATTATGGAATAATAAAGTATTTGAAGACAGTGTTGACATGAAAGAAGCAAGTCATCAGTGACACTATAAGCAATACAACAAAGCCTAAATTTTATGTCTTAAGAAATAACCTTACATATATATAGTTCATGATTTTAACGAAGTGAACACACTTTATTTAAATGAATAAACTTCAAATTAATAAACTTTATTTGAAATAATACCATGATGTTGTATTACTGATCTTACCCTAATCAATTATTGTGCCCCACCCTAGAGTGTGACCTGGTGAAAATATATTGAATTATTGCTTACTTGGTATTCTGCTCCCACCCAGGGTGGTACCTGATTCTTGTCAATAAAAACAAAGGTCTGAGGAAGGCTGGGGATCATTTCTTCGGTCTTCTTCAACTGAATAAAGCTTATATCTCCTGAAGGAAAAAAAAAAAAAACGGACTGCTCCCTCCTCCTGGCACAGGGCCCCTTTTGCTGCAGCCCTGTGGCTGGGCAGGACAGAAAGCTAACACCATGATACTAGATAGATAGATAGATAGATAGATAGATAGATAGATAGATAGATAGATAGATAGATAGATAGATACATAGATAGATAGATAGATAGATAGATAGATAGATAGATAGATAGATAGATAGATGATGATAGATAGATAGATAGATAGATAGATAGATAGATAGATAGATAGATAGATAGATAGATAGATAGATAGATAGATATAGATAGATAGATAGATATAGATAGATAGATACATAGATACATAGATAGATACATAGATAGATACATAGATAGATAGATAGATAGATAGATAGATAGATAGATAGATAGATAGATAGATAGATAGATTCCAAATCAAATGTTCCTCAAACCACCAAAATGGGAAGCAAATGTATGACAGATGTATGCAATAAAGATAAGAATAAAAATAATTTATTTGAATAAACTATTTCATATAAATTTTATTTTATTATATTAGATTATAATTTTAGGCATCTTTATTTTTGAAAGCAAAATATACTCCATCTTCACTAATATTGTTTATTGAGTATGTTTAGTGAGTAACTTTTCTGGTTTTTATTTTTTGTTTTTGCTTTGAAAGCCTATAGAAGTTCTTAGCTTAGAGATTGTCAGTTCCTTTTTTGTTAAGTTTGTTTTGCCTTAATAGTTCTGTTTTTCAACTGCACTTGCCAGTGCTCAGTGATTATGCCTAGCTCTGCATAAAAATCATCAGTGGCTGTGTTTAGGGAAATATATTTAGTACTTGGCAATGATAAGGGCTTTTTATTGCTGTGTGCTCACTTATTCCTTTTACTAATCCTTGGGTGACTATATGTAGGAGCATGGATTAAATCTGGGTTGGCTATCTGCAAGACAAGCACCATTTTATCTCTCTGGCCTGGCTGATACCATAAACTTACTGATCTTTAAAATTGTTGTGTGGGAAATTTATCGGTATAAAAATATCTGTGGCCTCAAAGTTTTCTTATAAAAAATGTAACTTGGCTTGAAAAAATAATTTCCCATTATTTAGATTTGGTGTGAATACTTATTGCTAAAAGTGCAATAACATATTTATGTTTTTCTTGGTTTAGAATAATAAGAGCATCAACATTGATTTTGATTATTTTAATTTCTGTTGCCTCTTCAATTTAAGATGAAATAATAGTAAATTCATAAAATTTTGTAATCCAGGAACCGGCACTAGAGGTAAGGTGTCTGCCTTGCAAGCGCTAGCCAAGGAAGGACCACGGTTCGATTCCCCAACGTCCCATATGGTCCCCCCAAGCCAAGGGCAATTTCTGAGCACTTAGGAGTTACCCCTGAGCATCAAACGGGTGTGACCTGAAAAAAAATTTTGTAATCCATATATTACAATAAAATGTATAACTATAACTATGTCTTTTTAACTATTCAGAAAATAGAATTAAGAATCGGTAATCCCCAATCTCCAATCTTCAATCTCATAACTGTACTTCCTTTATAAATGTAACTTTAGAAAAGATTATAAGTTTGTGTATATCAGGGGCCAGTGTGATAGCATAGTGGTAGGGCATTTGTCTTGCACGCGGCTGACCCAGGAAGGACCCGAGTTCAATCCCTGGGGTCCCATATGGTCCCTCACGTCAGGAGCGATTTCTGAGGGCATAGCCAGGAGTAACTCCTGAGCATCACTGGGTGTGCACCCTCCCCGCCAAAAAAAAAAGATTATGTATATCAATCACATCATTTTAGTCTTCCCTGAGAAAATGACCAAAGGATTCTTTCATCCAAACTCAACAAAATTGTGAAAGCATCTTATTTTGTGATACCTATCACTGATAATCAGTGTAATGTAGCTAGTTCATACCAACTTATAAGAACTAACTTAGATCTATAAAATATGTCTGTATATTTTCATAGCCAATCTCAGAGACATTGTGTTGATACCTTAAAATGTTTTATTGTGTAAATATTTACTTCCAGACAAGGGGCTTATTTTTCTTGAACTAACTAATGAATATATACTATTAGTCCATTACTAATTCATTATTAATACATTAGTAATGGATAGTCCATTAGTAATCCATTACTAATACATTATTATAAATATTTTGTTTTAATCAAAGTGGATTATTATTATTTCACAGTAATATTTTAGGTACATAGTGATATTAAATCAGGGTGTTTCCCACCACCAATGTTGTCCTCCCTCCACCCCTGTCCCCAAGCATGCATCCCATACCACCCCCCACACCCCCCGGGCTGCTAATATAAGTGGTCAGCTCTGTGTCTAGTATGTTGTAAATTGGGTATCGATTCTGTTGTCGTTGACTTTGAATTTGGCGTTTAAGTTTGATCATGTTTTTTATATCTACTTAATGTTCATATGACTGTTTGGTCTTGGTACTCTCCATTATTTCCCCCTGCATTTGTGAGGCGGAACAATTTGATGGTTCAAGTTGTGTGGTTCTGTTTGAAGAAAAGAGAAAATAATAATAATAATAAAATAAAATGGGGCAAAAATCAAACTAGCAAAAAATGTGAGGAGTCCTTTTAGAGGTTATATCTATCAATTTAAGAGAAGAAAGGGAAAAGGAAGAAAACCATAATAACAATACAAAAAAAATAAGAAAAAAATCAAACAAAAAACTTGAAAAGCACCAGAGCAATATAGACTGCAGCCACACAATAACCACGGTCTTGATTTTTTTTTAATTTGTGTGTTGCAACAACTGTCTGAGGAAGAGTCAGAAAATTAACTTTTTCAGGTAATGTATCTAAGATTCCAATATTATTTAGATTATCTCTTGTTAATTTAATAGAAACTAGATGGAAAGCTGGTTTTCAGCCTCTAACTTGATTATTTTAATTTGTTACTTGATTGTATCACTAAAACATTAAATGTTAGAATATTTATCTCTGATAAAGTTATACAGATTTGTACATGTGAAAACTCTATCTATATTTATATCTAAAATTAAATAATAATGCAATTTCTAAGGAACTGTGAGTAACAAAGGGATCACAGTTCACTTTAATCCTCATAAGATCTTCCTGCAGAGTTGAGTTTTCTATTTCCAGCTAATGTAGAATCTCACTTGGAGAACTGGAGTCCTGAGGCAAAATGAACATTATTGACAGCTTGGTCATTTGCTTGGATAAAATATATCTCAACATAGAAAACTGTATATACTTCAAGCAAATATATTATTTCTCTACATAGAAAACTGTACTTCTATGTTGAGAAATAAGACTTTCAAGCAAATGTTTCTGATTTCAGACTCTGCATCTGTGAGTTCAATCAAGTACATATTGAAAATAATTGCCATGTAATTTGGCCTACAGTAGTTGTTTTTGTACTGAATATATACAGACTCTTTTTACTTGTTATTCTTCCCTAAACAATATAGTACAATAACTACTTACATATAATTGACAGGCTATTATGTATAATAAGTAATCTAGATATTATTTAAAGTATACAGAAGGATTTGCTTAGATTAAAATGCAAATTCTGTGTATTTTTATGTAGGAAATTTGAGCATATTTTGGTATCTGATACAAAATGGATCCTAGAACCAATATATTTTGGTGGTGGTGGTGGTGTTGATTTTGAGTTTGTGGGCCACACCTGGCATTGTTCAGGACTTACTCTTTACTTTGCACTCAGAGAATCCTGATAGTCCTCAGGTAATCCCATGTGGTATCTGGAATCAAACCCAGGGCAGCCTCATTTAAGCCAAATTCTTTACCTATTATAATATGCAAAGGACTCAGGAACCACACCAGAGAACAATTTAACTTGGGTAGGGAATTCTTTCTTATTTTAAATTTCTGCATTTAATATTTGAATAAGTAAAGTAAAGAAAGCATATCTAGTTCTAGTGAAGATTTAGATTTTTTTCAGCAAGTTTATACCTATCATGACTGTGTCTAAAATCATTTTTTCTAGGTTCACTAATAAATACCCAGCAGAGAAATTTCAGTTTCTAACATGCTCTGTGCTCAAAAATTTCTCCTTCTTCATTAATTTATATTATCATGTCTCATCTTCTCAACACCTTATATCTGAAGAGAAATTTATTTGGCAGTTTTTAATCAATATAATGAATATTGATTGTGCAACCATGAATCAAATACTATGTACTATTATTTCACAAGCATGATATCTTAGGAGTGCAATTATTAATGTCAGGGAATAATTTCAGTAATAAATCTTAAGATATTAAGAAAGTTCTCTTCTCTTTCACCTACTTCAGTTCTATATATCTTTCTTTAATTATTTCCAGTAGTGTAGTAAAATATGCATAATTTAATTCTTTACTATATTATATTCTAGTTAAATTATCAGCCTCTTTAAATAAGTAGGTAATTGTGAGAAAGTGAGATAATAAAAAGAAACATATTATAAAACAATGAAAAAGTTAAAATATGTAATAATAAGCAGTAATAAAAATAAAAGGATATAGCACTTATATTGTCTTAGGAAGTATCAAATGGATTTTAATTTTATTTGATATGTTTCTGAGTTGACAGAAATTGTGCTATAGGTGGTGAACTTTCAAATATTATTTTCATATATTTATAATTTGTCATAGTTGATTTTCTGTATGATTTAACTTTATTTTCTAAGATTGTATCCATAAACTTAAAGGTTAAGCAAGAGACAGCTATACAGTTATCTCTAATTGCTTAATTTTTTTATTTTTAAACTAGTCATTTAAAACTGTTTTTATTTATATACACTTATATGTTTAATGTCCACATAGTTTATCTATGTGTATATTTATATAATATAAATTAAAATCATATATATATATATATTGTTCATGATGTCTATATATCTTTTTCTTCAAGGGCAGACACTCCTAGGATTGCTATAGTGAATAGCCAACATATTACTATGAATTAGTTTGCTTCTTTTTTTAATACCACTCCCAGAAATAAAGCTTGCCTTCAACTTTAATATGGGAGGGGTAACATTTAATTTGAAATGGAATAAAGACTGTCCCTTCAACAAATTGTCTTGGAACAATTGGATAACCACATGTAAGAAACTAAAGATTGATCCATATCTCACACCTTACACAAAAGTCAATTCAAAGTGGATTAAAGACCTTGAGATTAGATCCGAATCCATAAAGTTCTTTGATCAAAACATGCAGAACACTTTAAAACTTAGACTTCAAAGAAGTCTTCTAATATAGGATATCAAGGGCAAGGACTATTGCATCAAATTTCTTTATTTTTATTTTTTTCTATTTATTTTTCTCTTCATTTAGAGAGAGAGAAAGAGAGAGACAAACAGACAGACAGAGACAGAGGGGGGAGAGAAAGTTACAGCATTAAATCTCAATAAATGGGACTACATCAAATTAAAAAGTTTCTATTTGGCAAAACAAACTAGCTAAAATTAGAATACAGCTAACTGAATGGGAGAAAATTTTTGTACTCAACAGATATTCAAAATAATCACAGAGTTTAAGGCCAAAAAAATCTAAAAAATTTATTAAAACATCCTTAAAAAGCCCCAAAGTGGGGGGAGGAAATGAATAGACACTGCTCTGTGGAAGACCAAGAGATGGCTAACAGACATAAAAAATACTCATCATTACTTATCATCAGGGAAATCCAAATTATGGCAACAATGAGATAGTACACTAATGAGGATGGCACATATCAAAAATACTGAAGACAGTCTCAGTTAGTGGGGATTGGGTGAGAAAGAAACTGTCATCCACTGCTAGTGGGACTGCTGCCTAGTCCTAACCCTATGGAAAATAGTATGGAGGGTTCTCAGTAAATTGAAAACTGAGCTGCTCTTTGCTTCAGAAATACTCAAGACAGAAAATTATTTATCCAAAAATTGTATACACAACACTATTCAATAAAGCTTAATACAATAGCTAAGACTTGGATTCAACCTAGATGCCAAACAACAGATGATTGGATCATGAAAATGTTGTACATATATACAATGTAATACTGCATAGCTTTAAGGAATTATGTTATCATGCAATTTACTGCAACATGGATGAAACTTAAAGATATTAAGTTAAATAAAGTATTCCAGAAGAAGAAGATTAAATACAGAATGATATCTGTTGTATTATTTATATTCATATCTAAGTTTATATCTAAATTCCATTTATATCCATTAGCTATAATTCTATTATATCTAAATTTATAACAACTGCATAAACAAAATGCAATGGTCTAAATGGGAATTGTCTTGAACACCCCAGATTTTAGCAAGGAGAAGGAAAGAAATTGAGTGGAAGCGGAGAAACACAAATATGAAAGAATAGAGCCAAGGAACAAGCAGTCTCAGATGCATTGATAGTTTAAAAAAAAAAGAAATAGAATTAAGTCTCCAAGCCAATGTCAAGAACAATGGAATCAAGAGACTCAAATGTTAACGATCTTAAATTAAAATGGGCCTTTTATACTGACAGGCCTGGCAGCTGGGGAGGGTTGTATGTGGGATGCAGTGTGGGAACATGGGTGAAGGGAAGTGACACTGATGGAGGTAGCTGCCCTGATTCATAGTATGTTTGAAATCCAACTAGGAAGGATTTTATAAATCACAATGGTTTCAATAAAATAAAATATTTTTGAAAAGAACAGTATTTATGGATTGTAGAGAAAGCTTAAGAGATGACGTAGATGCGTTTTATGTGGGAGACACAGGTTTGACACCCAAACACACAATACGCTATACACAGTATAGAGATGGTCTTAGATCTCTTAACACTCCCGGATGTGGATTGCTGCCAATCTATTGAAAAGAATACCCCTTGCATACATGATTATACCACTTTTACTCACATCCTTGGCAACAATGTAGTCTATTAAAATAAAAAATTATTGTGATTAAATGGAGAGCATCTGTATTGTGAGGAAGCTTTGTGTACAGATTAGAGATTATATTTTAGTATAAGTGAGTTCACTAAACATAATTTTGATAAAATTTTTCTCTCTCAGCCTCGCTCAGCCTATAACTTCTCCTATAAAACAAATTGTTTACCTTATTTGAACAAAAGTTTATTTTATTTTAATTATATTTAAAAATTATTTTAACTAGACTTTTTTTTTTTTCAAATTAGACAAAAAATATAAGGCAGTATGAACCTCAATCCTAGCTGACATCTTTAGGGATTAAAATTTCTCTTGAATACCAGAAATGCTTTGACAGCCATATTTAAGATATTTATAGGGAGAATATATAGGTCAAGTACTTTAGATGTTTTCTCATATATTTTTTATAAAATCTTCTTTTTAGGCCTCAATATAATACTAGATATAATACTGTTTAGATTTGAGGAATACAGGTAGATGGAACAATTTCAGGGAGAAAACTCGAACAACTTCTAAATTCCATCCTTCAATTTCAAATCCTGTGCTCTTTACATGATAGCATAGTAGAGAGAAACCTTTCCATATGCCACTCAACATGCTTTAAGATGTCCAACTAGTTTGAAGAAAATTTCCCAGAGAAACCAATGACCAAGAGAGAATTGCAGAAAGCAGATGGTATCATCAGCACACTTCTGGTGTAGCATCTGTGGCTTCTTCTGTGCCTCTAGATTGGATTGTACTTACACCAAAAAAGCCAATATGTGCAAAAAATAAAGAACACAATAATAAAATAAGACTAAAACTTTTAGCACAGTTAGATTAATTATAAACTTACTAAGGAATTATTGTAACTACGTTGAAGTGTGTATATGTGCTTACGGTGTGTGTCTGTGTGTTTGTGTGTGTTGTGTTGTGCCTTAGTCTCAACACTGACTTGCCTAATGCTCAGTGAATTCTGTAAAGCTTGGAAGCCCAGAGGCCAACCAGGCCCCAAGAGACTCACCTAGAAATCATACTAATGGAGTTTCAGTAGTAACCCCCCACCTAATTACAGATGGTGCTCAAGGCAAAATCCCATTAAGACAAGTTTTATGGGTTTGTTACGGATTGGCTCTAAAAATTGCACCATTAGTACACAGAGCCTGAAGCCGAAATAATACTGATCTCCCATTTCTTGGCAGAGTGATAACAAATGTAAAGCACATATACAAAAACACACAAATATAAATATACACACAGTATGTATTTCTATATCTTAAAATGAATTCCATTGCTAGAAAATAGACTTTAAGTAAAATTAAAAAGTGAACAAGCAACTCTAAAATAAACTCTGAAACAAATGTGTTGCTGAAAAGTATACTCAATTTTCTAATCTACTCTTTTAATTAAATGTGGAAAAGAAACTAAAACAGACACATATGTAAATTTCCTTCAATTTTTATTTGAAACACTATACTTTCCTTGATAAAAAAAAATGACTGATCTCTAAAGTCCTACACTGTATTAGATCCAGTTAGAGTTTACATGGAGAGAATGCCAGAAAAATGTTAGATTTATTGTTCTTATGAAGGGTTTTAACTTTTTATTTTTTTTATCCTATCCTGAGTAGCTCTGAGTATTAAAAGGGTAAATGCTTATATTTTGGGGGTACAAGACATGTTTACCACCAATGTTCCAAAATCTTCACCATACTTTATTGGAAAGATTTTATTTGACATCTATTATCTATACTGGACATATCTATGCTGAATCATTTGCATACCCTAAAGTTTCACTCGATTTGTTTAAATTAAGATTAAAATCTAAGAAACCAACTTCTATGATTTCCCATAAGTTCATACCAGGATATGGTGATACTAATAAACTAAGTCAAAAGGAAATCTTAAGGAAAAAGGCAAGACAGGAATAATGCAAGAACTAGAACTAAGCAGGACTAATGTTCAGTTAAACATGAACATACTACTGGTGAATCAATGGATATTTACTTGCACTGGCCAGCTTTTAAAAGCAAATCCTATACTGCGGGATGTAAGATTTCTAATGCACCATCTCAACAGCCAGAATTAATGTAGCATTCTAGATGTAGCCTGTGGGCCCTCATGTACTGACCAGATGGTCAGCTTTTAATAAGTGGGCCATCCTCCTAGCTTGAGGAAGCTCTTGCAACAAAGAAAATAGAGACATTATTAACAAACAGGAGTGTGAAGGAGCTACAGAGAAAAGAAGAAGAATAAGACTTGGACAGTGTGTGGCCAGGGGGGTCAAAAAGCTCTGCACAAATTCTTCCGTGGGCTGAGCATAAAAGTCCTGACCTCAGCTCAGACTCCTAGGTTTGTTGTTTTGCAGAACATAATTTCAAGGAAAAACAGTGAAGCAAGATCCTTTGAAGACATATGAGAGATGAAAGTGAATTCTTTGCAGTAAAAAAAGAAATTGTGTGTCAAGCTGAGATGTGGGCCACCCATAAATGTAGCATGCCATAAAATAAAGGGAAGACATTATACAACCAGAATAGGGGATCTTGGGGGATTACAAGTTTAAGTGTATTTAATTTGCTTGTGCAAAGTTCTTTTTAAAGACTTTCCATGGTGTTTGTGGTTGCATAAAGGAGTCCACTGTTGCTATTAAAATTTTTTCATTTTCTCAGACAACCTGGGATCAAACAATTCCAATCTGGTGCAATGCCCTTCTCCTCTCTGGACCTAGTTTTATATTCTTATCTGGTCCTACTGTAGTTTGTCCTAATGGGACATCTAGTTTCTCCTGATGGGCTACCCCATCCTCTCTCATATCTTTCAAAGTCAAATCAGGCAATAGTTCCTAAAGAGCCATCTCTGAAGAAGTTCAGCCTGAGCATACTTTGTTCTGGTAAAGGACTAAAGACAAAGTAACTGCTATTCAGAACATAATTTTTATTCCATTTTTCCCAATAATCCACCTAGCTGACTAATGATGTACTCAAAAAGCATGACAGAGAGAAAAGGGTTGTCAGGGAGGGAGGAATAGGAAGGAAGGAAGGAAGGAAGGAAGGAAGGAAGGAAGGAAGGAAGGAAGGAAGGAAGGAAGGAAGGACGGAAGGAAGGAAGGAAGGAAGGAAGGAAGGAAGGAAGGAAGGAAGGAAGGAAGGAAGGAAGGAAGGAAGGAAGGAAGGAAGGAAGGAAGAAGGTAGGAAGGAGGAAGGAAGGAAGGAAGGAAGGAAGGAAGGAAGGAAGGAAGGAAGGAAGGAAGGAAGGAAGAAGGTAGGAAGGAGGAAGGAAGGAAGGAAGGAAGGAAGGAAGGAAGGAAGGAAGGAAGGAAGGAAGGAAGGAAGGAAGGAAGGAAGGAAGAAGGTAGGAAGGAGGAAGGAAGGAAGGAAGGAAGGAAGGAAGGAAGGAAGGAAGGAAGGAAGGAAGGAAGAAGGTAGGAAGGAAGGAAGGAAGGAAGGAAGGAAGGAAGGTCGTTTTGCAAAGCCACTTCTTTATTATATATAATATCTTTATTTAAGCACTATGATTACAAACATGTTTGTAGTTGGGTTTCAGTCATAAAAAGTACACCCTCCTTCACCAGTGCATCCTTCCCTCCACCAATGCCACCCATTTTTTCTTTATTTTATTCCCTGATCCTAAACTTCTAGTATAATTTGTTTTGTTATTTTTTTGAACCTTTCTTCAGTACCCACCAAATGGCCAATCATGTCATTTTGAGCTTTATTTTAAAATATGTGCACAAAATATATCACAGTGATAAGTAAAATACGCTATTATTTCAATAATCTACTTCAAAAAATTCTCATAAAAAGCTATACTTGAGTTATTCTAAAAGTCAGACTTATTCTATAATAGACCTTGTTCAAAAGTTAATGTCACATTCATTATGAATCATAGAATGGAAAACAACATGTATGTTTAACATAAAGATTGCTACTAAACATTTTATTTATTTTTATCTTTATTTTTTTATTTTTTTCAATTGCATACATTTTATTTTTTTATTTTTTATAATTATCTTTATTTAAACACCGTGATTACAAACATGATTATAGTTGTATGATTACAGTCATGTAAAGAACACCCCCCTTCACCAGTGCAACATTCCCACCACCAATTTCCCAGATTTCCCTCCTCCCCACCCCCCACACCTATACTCGAGACAGGCTTTCTACTTCCCTCATTCATTCACATTGTTATGATAGTTTTCAGTGTAATCTCTGCAACTGCACTCATCACTTTATGTGATGAGCCTCATGTCATGAGCTGCACCTGACACATTTTATTTTTGCTTTTTGGTAATATCTACTTAATTTTTTATGGCATTAATGCAAAAGGTTAAAAAAAAAAGTTAAGACAAGCTAAACCTGAATTTTAAATTGTCTTTATCGTACTTCTGTTATTCAATGAAATTGGGAAAAAATGGTAATTAGTCTGTTTGACTATAGATATCCTTTTCTGTTTATCTAAAAAAAAAAAAGGTATCTTTAAAACACCTCAGCTGTATCCTGTAAGTCCTGAAATCATTTAAAGCACTGCTTCGTTTAAAATGCATGAACCCACAATTGCCCTCCCTGTTCCAGTCTTTGATCTTTAGCCACTGATTGTTCTACATCATAGAAAATCTTCAAAGCTCCTTCGTGAGTAGTAGCCAGGCCTATAGGCACGCTGCTGAATTTGATCTTGAAACCATAAAATTGAAAGTCTTTACAACTCATCCTCTGGTTCTCCACTTGTTTAAACATATTCATAACACTTTGGAATGGTTTTGCTGTTCTTCAGTAAATTATACATGATACCATTCTTAATGTTTTAAATGAGAGAACTGACAGTCAAAATAGAGAATTCCAATTAACACTGAATTTTTATTTTATCAATATTTTAAAAGGTTTTAAGCATTAGATATGAGGTGTGATTCTAAAGTGTGATTTTTGTCACAAACCCAAATTTCCACATCCACATGGATCCTGTCCTTCTATTGGATTCAACAAACAATTATTGTGTGACTGCTGTATGTCTGGTGCAAAGGCATATAAAGACATACACTCTGCTTTTCACTAGCTTGAAGTTTAGATAGGAAATTGGGATTTGTTTTTACATTACCTTATTTGGACAATTTTGGTGAGATTAGTTTTCAAGAACATGACATATAAAGCAATAGTTCACATGAAAGAATACATCTTATTACTGAGATTAGAGATATAGTTACCTCCTTTTACTCATTTGTCTTCTTTTGCTCTCTTCTCAACTATTTGAAGATATCAGTGATTTGAAACTACAAACAATATATATATACATATATATAAAACTAAAAAAATTCAAATATTATGCTAAATTATAAACTGAAAAAGGCAGAACACTAAGTAGTAATTTAATTTTTTAAATATATATACTGATTTTCTAACTCTCTAAAAGGGTATATTAATAAGTAGGAGTCCACTGTATCAAATGATTAAATGTAAGAAAATATGAAATGATTAATGTAAGAGAATAGAGACATAATCATTTCTCAAAATATATAAGTATTTGAAAGTCAAACCTGAAGAAAAGTGATTACTTTGAGAATTTTTTATGCCTCAAGTCTTTCTTACTTTATCTTTTGAATATCTGTAGTTCTAATATTTGTTCTAATTTCTTGTGCTTTAGTTCTAGTACCATAACTATCAAGAACTGGTTTACATCTTGTAAATTTTATACCAGGAATGATGATGGATTTTTAAATTTTTCAGTATTATAATCCCAGAGACTGCAGTGACTTAATTTTTTATAGGTTCACACCTCAAAACAAACTATTCATATTAGTGCTTCTAATATCTATATAACTATGACAAAGGGCAGGTTCTGAGAAAAGGGATAAGAAAACTTTCAGGATTGAACATCTTTAATGATCTACTCTAGGATCAGGGAAGTAGTTCAGTCTGTAAGACATTTGCCTTGCAATCCCATTCAATCCTTGCCACCACATATATGGGTTTCCCAACATCACCCGGAGTGGTCCCTGAGCAAAGAGCCAGAAATAAAGTCTGTTGAGTGTGTGAACACAAAACAAATAAACAAATATATATATGATATAAATATTTAAAGTACAAGATATCATATGTGAATATGTATTGAAAAATATTTATAATTATAAAGATAAATGTCATAAGTAAATCATAGAGATAAATGTCATAAGTAAAGAAATTATAAATATAATAATTTTACATTTAAATACAGGAATATAACAACCAATTTTATGTACTGTTTTTATATATTTTTGATTAATTTATATAATTATTATTTTGTTTCCGGTGAAGCTGGGCGTGACTTTCATACTTAGATTTACTTTTCTGGTATAGTTTATTTTTTAATTTAGGCCAAGAATTGGTATATGAATTAATAGAGACTTTGTTTGCTTGATAGAATTATCATTATTATCATTGTTAAGATCAATCATGATATTCTTAGTTGTGATATAGTTCTTTTATTTTATTGATGTATTCTTTGATAATACGCAGGTTGGAGATATAGTACAGCAGAAAGGTCTGTTGCCTTGCACATAGCAGACATGACTGTGATCTCAGTTGGTTCCCAAGCTCACTAGGAATGGTTCTCCAAGTGCAAAGTTAGGAGTAAACCTTGAGCACATCAGAGTGTGTCAAAAACAAACAGAAAATAATGAACGACTTACATTTGAACCAGTGAACTAATAAGTGTATACATTATGTATACAATTTAATCTATTAGAAAATAAATTCACATGCTTGCTAATTGCTGATGCTCAGGAGACCATATTTGGTGCCTGGGACCAAACACAGATTATATGTGTGCCTTATATGCTCCATCCTTTTGTTTCCAGTCCTGTAGAAGGATTTTTTTTTAAAAAATACATTTGCATTTCATAAAACTTTCTAAATAGTCACTGAGTAGAGATCTATGGCTTTGAAGGAGGATATAAATTCAATTCCTTTATTTATGAATAGTAGAACTTAGAACTAATTTTACTTAGATTGCTAAATGAAGTCTCAAACTTACCTTTTGTTTATAAGGACAAAGGTGAGAAATAATACTCTAATAATTTGCTATTATACCTAAAGTTCTCACAAAATGTTTAGTGCTTTAATATTGAATGCTATTAGAAAAGTGTTTTATCTTTATAGAATGCTTGTATTATTAATACCTATGCAAAGGTTCTACTCAAGTATATTGTGAATACAGTCATTTCTAATTTAGTATGGCATATATAGTCTTAAAAATCACTCTGCTACAAATAACTGTATGACAACATTCCCCAGCCTATGGTAAAAATGAAATTGGGTCACAATACTCAAGAACTTTGTTAGTGATACATTTAAAGTAAGAACCGAATTAAAAACTACCACACTTTCACACAGAGTAAAATACAGAAATTATACCAGAAAGCAATTTGAAATAGAAAACAAAACCAAACTGTGAATATGTGCATTAGAAAATTTATTAGGTCTCTTGTTGCACAGCAAATAACCACATTTTTTGTGGTTAAAACAGCACTCATATTTTATTTTGAAATGATGTTAGTTAGAGTTTACACTTTTTTTTGCCTTGTATGTAACTGACCCTTGTTCAATACCAGGAATTCCATATAGTCTCCTGAGAACCACTAGTAGTGATCCCTGAAAGCAGAGCCAAGAGTAACCTCTAAACACCACTAGATTTTACTCAATTACAGAGTTATTACAGTATAGCTGGACACTGCTTGGGTTTTCACAACTATAATGGGCTAAATATAAGGTAATAACAATATTTTATTTTAGGCAGCATGATTTATATTACCATTGATAATATGGTCCACAATTAGATACAAACATGTTATTATCTAATAGAGATGGGGACACACAAATCTTGTAATGCAGTAGGATCTTACACCCTAAACATTGTCATAAAGACCTGGCTCCGGCCTCAAAAGAATGGGCATTGTCCATTTACCACTGAACCAGGGATGCCATCTACAAAACAACCACATTTGTGTACTACATCACCTGAAAGCAATCCTCTACCACTGCTCTGTATAGACCTATTCAACAGAGACTTCTCTTTAACACACAGAGGACTTAACAACAACGACCTGCTTCATAAAAGCTATTTGGAAGGTTTCCTGTTTTTTCAATTTCATGAAAGAGTCTTGCCAGGATTGGTAGTAGTTCCTCTTGAAAGGTTTGAAAGAATTCATTAGTAAATCCATCTGGGCCTGGGCTTTTGTTTTTGGCCAGACATTTGATTACTTTCTTAATTTCCTCAATAGTAATGGGTGTGTTTAGATATACTACATCCTTTTCATTCAATCGTGGAAGATTATAAGATTCCAAGAATTTATCCATTTCTTCCAGGTTTTCATTTTTAGTGGCATAGAGTTTCTCAAAGTAGTTTCTGATTACCCTTTGAATCTCTACCATATCAGTAGTGATCTCTCCTTTTTCATTCCTAATACGAGACTCTGGAAACAACCAAGATGCCCTTCAACAGACGAATGGCTAAAGAAACTGTGGTACATATACACAATGGAATATTATGCAGCTGTCAGGAGAGATGAAGTCATGAAATTTTCCTATACATGAATGTACACGGAATCTATTATGCTGAGTGAAATAAGTCAGAGAGAGAGAGAAAAACGCAGAATGGTCTCACTCATCTATGGGTTTTAAGAAAAATGAAAGACATTCTTGCAATAATAATTTTCAGACACAAAAGAGAAAAGTGCTGGAAGTTCCAGCTCACCTCAGGAAGCTCACCACAAAGAGTGATGAGTTTAGTTAGATAAATAACTACATTTTGAACTGTCCTAATAATGAGAATGTATGAGGGAAATTGAGAGCCTGTTTAGAGTACAGTTGGGGGTCGGGTGGGGAGGAGGAAGACTTGGGACATTGGTGATGGGAATATTGCACTGGTGATGGGTGGTGTTCTTTATATGACTGAAACCCAAACACAATCATGTATGTAATCAAGGTGTTTAAATAAAAAAAAAAGTGTGCCATGAGCCCTAAAAACTGCAATCATTAAAAAAAAAAAAGACAACGACCTGCTTTCAGCAATGAGCTCTCTGCATCACCTAATTGTGAGTGAAACTAAAGGGTGTTCCACATCATTCTGATTTTTATATAGGATATGGACATATTCCAAGATCCTTGGCTACAGAAACCTGACACCAACAAAGTGACTGTGTGAAAAATAAAAGTGTATTGGCACTACAGACAATAATTTGGGTAGGACAACTTAATATTCCTGGAGCCTAGAGTTGGTCTTATGCCAGAAAACTTCAGGGGTAAGGTCTCCCAGTATTTAAGCGAAGGCTTTTCCTTTCCATGTCCCTTATATTTTGCTGGGCCTATGCAAACAATTTCCACACTAACACAGTCTTTGCTGTGCTCCTTTGACTCATCCTTAATGAAATAATGTATTATGATCAATTGTGTCAACAATACTATAGCTTTTAATGTTAAAGGACTTTAATAAATTTTGAGGCTTTGGATTGCTTTGTGTATTGCTAAGAAATATTATAATGTACTACAGTCTGGGGGCTCGAGGGACAAAGTAAATGTGCATGTATTTTGTTTTATTTTTCTTAATGTATTTTTGGCTGAAAAAGCAAAATTAAGGTGTCATCAAGAAGATTTCTTTGAGAAGTCTGTTTATTGGTGATTGCCTTCCCACTGTAACTTCACCTTGTCCTCTCTTTGCATCTTTGTCTTCAATAACATTTAAAAAAGAAGATGAAAATTTTAGTTGAATCACTGTGAGACACACTGTTACAGAAAGGTACAAAAATAATAAGGTCCACATATGCAATACTCCTATGCCACACCCTCCACAAATATGCCCCCATCAATATATTTCAATATATTTCCCCTACCACCAACACAGTAAACTCAGATTTATAGACCAGTTCTTAGGTTCCTTTGCTTTTGGCCATCTGTATTTTCCTTTATATATTATATGATACACAGATGGGAGTTCATTCTGTATGTGGTCTTATCCTTCTGACTTAAATTGATCATTATGATACTGTTTGAGCCAAGTATTCTTTTCAGTATATATGCCATAGTTTCTATCTAGTAATTTTTTCAACATTTACTATATTTTTGCTCTTTAAGACACATCTGACCATAAATGTGCATAGATTTTATGTTTTTTGACTAATTGATATATTTATTTTAGCACCATGATTACAAACATGTTTGTAGTTGGGTTTTAATTATAAAAAAGTAAACCCCCCTCACCAATGCAACATTCTCACCATCAATGCCCCCTATCTCCTTACTCCCCAATCCCCTGCCTGTATTTGAGATAGGTATTCTATTTCTCTCACTCACTGCCATTGTCATGATAGTTGTCAATGCAGTAATTTCTCTAACAAAACTCAATGCTCTTTGTGGTAAGCTTCATACTGTGGGCCAGCCTTCTAGCCCTCATCTTTATTGTCTCAGTGTATTATTACAATAATGTCTCTTATTTTTCTAAAAATCTATATATGAGTGAGACTATTCTGAGTCTATCTCTCTCCTTATGCCTCTTTTATTCAGCACAATAGTTTCCATGTTCATTCATGTATAGGGAAATGTCATGACTTCATTTTTCCTGACAGCTGCATAGTATTCCAATGCATATATGTATGACAGCTTCTTTAGTCATGCATCTGTTGTTGGACATCTGGGTTGTTTCCAGATTCTAGTTATTGTAAATAATGTTGCAATGAACAAAGTAGTGAAGAGGCTATTTTTGTATTGTGTTTTTGCATTCTTAGGTTATAGCCCTAGGAGTAACATTGCTGGATTAAGTAGGAGCTCAATTTCCAGTTTTTTGAGGAATCTCCATATTGTTTTCCATAAAGGCTGGACTAGATGGCATTCCTACCAGAAGTGAATGAGATTTTTTTTTTCTCCCCACACCCCTTTGTTTGTTGGTTTGTTCTTATTCTTTGTGATGTGTGCTAGTCTCTGTGGCATGAGATGGTACCTCATTATTGTTTTAATTTGCATCTCTCAATGAGATGCTCATCTCTCAATGAGATGTTTTAATTTGCATCTCTCAATGAGATGCTCTCCTCTGCACTCAGGCTTTAGCTCTAGGTGGCATTCACTCCATAAGATACACTTTTGGAGGGAAAAAGTGCACCTTCTGGTACAAAATATGGTAAGATTTTTCTGCATTTAGCCTACTGTGAATAGTGCTGCAATAAACGTAAAAGTGCAAATTCTTTTCAGAACAGAGTTTTTGGGCTTACAGGGTAAATTGCAAAAAATAGAATTATTGGATTATATATCCATTCTTATTTTTTATAAGTATTCTTATTTTCCAAAAAAACTGAAATTATCACCATTTCCACAAGCACTAAATAAGAATTCCTGTTTCTCCATATTCTTGCCAATACTTGTTGTTTTATTATATTTTTTGTCTGTGCTAGTCTTATTGATATAAAGGGATATATCTCATTGCTTTGTCATATTTCCCTGATAACAAAGAATCTGCATGTCTTTGTTGAAGAGATTTCTATAGAATTAAGAGATTCATGTAACAAAGTGACAGATTACAAAATTAACATTAAAAATAATGGTATTCTTTTACACAAATAATGATAGTGAATAAATAGATATTAAAATAATCCATTCACAATATCACAATAGAAATTCAAAAAAGTGGGAGTCAACTTAACTAAATAGCTTAAGGACCTATACAAAAACATTAACAACACTGCTTCTTTAAGAAATAAAAGAGAACACAAGGAAATGAAGACATGTACCCTGTTTATGGAGTTTGAGAATTAACATTATTAAAATGGCAAAGCATTATACAAATTTAATGCAATACCTTTAAGGATACCCAAAACATTCATCAAAGAAGTGGATCCAACAATTCTATGTTCTTTTTGGAACAATAAGTGCCCACAAAGAGCTAAAACAACCTTTAAAAAAGAGCCAGCTTCTTCTTGGGCTGAGATACTGTCTTTTCATTTTGGGAGCTGGATGGCAGTTGGCTGGGGTGGGTGAATGTTCTACTTCCTGAGGAGTTAAGAACTGAAGGTAAAAATAGGTTAAATGGGGGGAAACAACAGATCAGGGCTGAGTGAGTGAGGGTCTAGAAAAGAATTTGTAAGGTGGTAAGTGGAGAGGTGTAAGGAGGGGTTATATATAATAGGGGGAAGGACAATATACAACACAGATAGTATGTGTATTACAGATGAACATTAAACAGACATTGTGGTGGCCAACACATACATTCATGCACACAGACAGACACTGAGTAACAATCCATGAGTTATAGTTGAAAAGCTGACCCAGATAAAATGGACAGAACACAAAAAAGTAAAACTGACAATTCAGATATAAAGGTTTTTCATTTTTTAGGCTAATCATGATTGGTGGGGGTAAAATTTACTGAATGAAGGCTTTCTAGGTTAGTTTGTGTATAGAGCATTCTTAAAAACAATCATAATTTTTAAGTCTGAGAAATAAGTCATATGGTCATGAGCACTGTAAGAGGGGTCTACACCATGAAATATAACTAGCGGGTCTTGAATATCCAGGTTCCTATCCTAAAACAATATAAATTCATGAGAATTATTGTATAATGGTAAATGAACTAAAATCAAAAACAAATTATGATAACATACTCAATGAAAAGAGAAGTTTTGGCATGCAGTTGCATATTACAATGGTATCTGTGGACATAAACATTAGATTATATTAGAAAGCATAATCAAGTAGAAAATGAAGAGATTAAAATTCTTTCAAAACGGGGCTGGTAAGGTGGCGCTAGAAGTAAGGTGTATGCCTTGCAAGCGCTAACGTAGGATGGACCGCGGTTCAATCCCCCAGCATCCCATATGGTCCCCCCAAGCCAGGGGCAATTTCTGAGCGCATAGCCAGGAGTAACCCCTGAGTGACAAAGGGGAGTGGCCCAAAAACCAAAAAAAAAAATTCTTTCAAAACAATATTTGGTAAGTACTGTCTACTGAGTCAAATATAGTATGCCATTGCAATGTAGAAATGGGGTGTCCAACTTATAAATCCAAGTACCACTGTGGTCAAAAATATCAAGGTATTATTATAGACATAGTGAAGTTAAGACATTAAAACTTCTTTTTCTTTTTTTATTAAATTTTTTATTTATCCACCATGATTAAAAACATGCTTATAGTTGGGTTTTAGTCAACATTAAAACTTCTTATAGAGAGCACTGTAATGGAAGTCCTTGGCTTCCAAATGCATTCAGCACCTGTTTTTGTGAATAAAAGCATCAGAACATTATTGTAGACCTCTATAAAGAGTAGTTGATTAAACATTTGCTCAATCTAAACAGCTGTATCAGTTCTTGACAGAATGATTTAATCTATTGACATTTAAGTAAACTATGACAGAAAGGGCTGTTGTGCGATTATATTGTATAGGACTATTGTTGCAACTGGGTATATGGTTTGTTTAATTGCTCTTTGAGTAGCTCATTTAGGGTCAGTTTGGTTTGCTCAAATTTTGTAAGTTTCTTATTGTCTGAGAATGTTTTTTACCCTCCCTCCCATGTAAGTGACAGTTTCACTGGCTAATGGACTCTAGGCTAAAAGTTTCTTTTATTCAGTAGTTTGAATATGTCATTCCACTATTTTCTTGCCTGGATTGTTTAATGGAAGATCTGGTTTGATTTTTATGTTGTTTCCTTTAAATTCCAGTATTTTTTTCTCTCTTACTGCTTTAAAGTGTTAATCCTTCTTTTTTTGTTTTCTTGACATTGGATTACAAATGTCTTGGTGTTGTTCTGGTATGGTCTATTTTGTTCAACACTTTTTTGCTTCTAGGATTTGTAGAGAGACCTCTTTCCCAAGGGTGGGGAAGTTGTTCTTCCCCTTTATAGTTTTCTTCTCCTTCTGAATTTCCTATAATTTGGAGATTATTTTTCTTGTTCTTGTTCATTATGTACCTAGCATTTTCTTCCAAGGCTTTCTCTCTCTCTCTCTCTCTCTCTCTCTCTCTCTCTCTCTCTCTCTCTCTCTCTCTCTCTCTCTCTCTCTCTCAACTTCTTTATCACTCCTGGCTTGGAATTTGTCTTCAGTTTGTCTATGTGATTTTCCACCTGTGTAATTCTTCTATTATAGCTTGCTAACATTTTTTTAGTTCCTTCAGTTCCATTTGTATGTAGTCTTTCATCTTCTGAAAGAGTTCTTCTTTGAGTTTGTTGAACTGTTCATCTGTAGATTTCTTAATTTTGTAGACTAGTAACTACTTGATTCATATTGCTTAACCATTAACTGTTGATTTTAGGACCTCACCTATTAGATTCAGGCATTTAGGTGGGCTTGGAGATTTGCCAGGATTTCTCTCCATATCTCCCACAGAAGATGTCTTCTTTAGCTTCCCTATTGATCTTTGCATTTAGTGGTTTGGAAACTGTAGTATAAGGGTGATTAAGAAAGTGATATATTGAATTGTTTGCATAAAATGTGTCTCAAGGTATATCTTCTTAAAAGTTATTTTTCTAAAATATCAAGGTTGTCTAAGTATGATAAAAATGCATATATTTTATTGATTTGTTCAGCTATGCTTTGGGCTGTATATTTTCTAAGAGAAAGAAATACTAGATCCAATCTGGCAGGAAGTCTATGATATAAATTGAAATGACTTTGTTTTGGGAAAAAGAGGACTAATGGGAAAGAAGGAAGTTTCAGTAATGGCACTGGAGGGAAGGCTGAAAAGGAGGCCCAATTGGAGCTTAGTGGAGGGGATTAGGACAGGGGCCTCCTTGTTCCCGCCCAGACACAGACCTGACAAAGTATCATCATGGCATTGGAACCCAAAAGGGGCTGAGAAAAGACCAAAAACAAAAACAAAAACAAAAAAAAAACACATCCCTGTTTGCATTTGGTGGAAGGGATTAAGATTTGAGGTTCCCTGTTTACTCCCCAACACCAATCTGTCTGGCTCCAAAGGGCAGATTAACAGAAATGGCACTGAAACCCAGATGGAAGCTCAGGGAAGGCTGGAAAGGAGGCCCTGTTCACGCTTTCTGGAGGGGATTAGGACAGGAGTATCCCCTCTAGACTTAGACTTTTAATCATAGAAGTTTATAACAATTTTAGATATAAGCATTTAGATTTGTATACAAAAATTAGTTGTATAAGCTACCCACATTGAATTTTTTCTCTAGTGACTTTCAGAAAAATATATAGCAGAAAAATATATATCATATTTCTATTTGTTTCTGGTAAATAGGCAAGTATTTAAAGTGACTTCATAGATATACTAACAATGTGGAAATGGTGAGCCAGATACAGAGTAGAGGGATTTTCCTGTTCTGAAAATTGAGTAGTTAATTTTGAGGTATTCAATAGTTCTTCCTTTATATATGTTTGAAGTGTTTCAACGGTAACATTAATGAGTGGTTTAAATTGTTAAAGTGCCTTGAGAATTACTATCTTTTTGATAATATTAATAATTACACTCATGAAGAAAGAATGCATTTATATTTTTGTCAGCTTTTGTTTCATTTAGTAGTGATACTATCTATTTTCATGTGCAAATATTAAAACTATGGAGACATTCTATCAAAGGATATAGACATCAACATAAAGAAAATACTTTGCCAATGCTTCGATCAATTTGAGAAACTAAAATGACGAAATGTTCAGTTTAAAAAGTAAATATTCAGGGGGCCTGAGAGATAGCACAGCAGTAGGGTGTTTGCCTTGCAAGCGACCCACCCAGGACAAACAGTGGTTTGAATCCAGGCATCCCATGCCTGCTAGGAGTGATTTCTGAGCAGAGCCAGGAGTAACCCCTGAGCACTGTCGGGTGTGACCCAAAACCAAAAACAAACAAACAAACAATAACAATAACAAAAGTAAATATTTATAAACTCACTTTGATATCAATAAAAAGACATGTAGATACACAAAAGGCTGATATAAATCTCTGAGATAATGGAATTCCAAATGATGTACCTTGGTATTTCCTGCTACTGAATCTGATACTCACATCCTGGTACTAGAATAGACTTAATTATATGTCTTCAAAGCTTACAGCACATACACAAAAGGAGGATATCATGTATTGTGTAGATTCTGATAAACACTACTTCTGCAAGGTGATCAAGATAAACACAGCAGCAGCAACAAGCCATTGTAATATCCTGTACACTTGATAAACTGTAAAAAGAGAGCATTCCACTTCAGTTGTTATTCTAAACAAACGAACAAAAAACTCCATAACTTCAGTCTATCACAGATTAAAAAACACTAGCTAAATAAAAAGTGACCAACAATCTATGAAATATTCTATGGGATTTTTACACACATTTTATGTTCTCAAAAATAAAGTTAGTCAGGACAAGACCAATAGTACAATGGTAGGGCCCTTCCTTGTCTAGTGCATGACCAATCTAAATTAATCCTGGGCATACCAAATGATCCCTTGAGCAATCCCAGGAGAAATTTCTGAGTACAGAGCCAAGGATAAGCCCACTCATTATCACTAGGTGTGAACCCAGATCAATTAGTAAAAATATCAAGTCTAAGAAACTGTCATAATCAAGAAAAAACTAAGGAGACATGATATATGTAAAGGCCCAGGTAGAATTGTAGAATAATGTTCTAGAAAAGAGAAATAAGGAACTGTAGTAAAAAAAAATCTAAAAGCTATAAATAAAGATTTAAGTCTAGTGATAATACTATAGAAAATCTAATTTGTTTTTGAAAAAGTTCCAGATAATATGATAATGAAAAGCCATATAGGAAAATGTTGTACCATCTTTGGAACTTTTCTGTTTACAAAAATTATTTCAAAGAAAAAATTGTTAAAATTATTTGAGGAAGAATAGTACAACTTTTGCTTTTATTACTTTGGCAGTGGTGTTGAATGGGATATTGGTGCCTCATTCCCAATATGAGTTCTGTATTTGAGTTTATTACCATTGGTGCTCAGGAGACTAAAAAAAATACTGGGTATTACTGCTTGTAAGGCAAGTGACAATGCCTATACAATTATTTATGCTTAATAGTATTTTTAAAAACAAAAATAAAGTAAAATGTAATAGAAATACGGCATGGAATAATGGTTTTGTGGCATGAAGTGGTTGGCAAGGAAATTTGTGGCATTAAAGTAATAGGCAGTTAGTATGGCTTTAATAGAGCCTTTATTTTAATTCTATATACCATATTTTATATGCTGTTTTGCATTATTCTATATTTAAGCATATAAAAATGTTTAAACCAAGAAAGCAACTCTAAGTAGTAACTGCTGAGTCTTCCAAATTACAAATAAATCAAATTGACAAGTTTTGAATGTCATTAAGGTTTACATATCACTGAGTGTGACAGGTAAGAAATTAAAGTCTTTTTAAGGTTCTAAAATAAATTAATAAAACCTCTATGTCTTTCTATTTTACAAGTGTAAAGCATTTAGAAATCTATAGGAAACTAAACCTTTATTAAAAAACCAAGCTGTCATTTTTTGAGGCTTTATAAGGATTTTCTATAGTCTAAAACTGTGCAAAGTGAACTCAAAATATTGTAGAAGGAACTCCTGAAAATCAGCTTATCTAAAACTAACAGAGGATTATAGCAAAGTTTATCTTTTGGGTGAAAATATCTATATTTTTCTATAAAAGGAAAAGAAAAATATAGAATGGCTATAAATTAACCTTTACCATTATAAATGTCTCCATAAAGGCCAGAAGGTATCTATCTAGTATTAGAATATAAATTTAGAATTAAGTTTTGGTTTAGAATAAATTGCTTGTTCAGCTTATGTAACCTAGCTTAGCTATTGATATAACTGTAGCCATGACAGGCTTTAAATATTTGGCAGAGCCCAGAATAGCAGTTTCAGGTTCTTCAAGGGCATCTACCATGATAGTTAGATAAACTAGCAACACCTGGGGTGCTGCAGGTGATAAACCTTACCTAACTGCACACCAGGGTCCTGGACCCCTGACAGGCACCCAAGCCTGTTTGACACACATGTACTAAGAACTTATAGTTTTACCCCTAGCTTGAAGTAGCAGCAGCCTCATCAAATGACTTGTAAGTCTGCTGCAGGGTTACATATCATGCTAGTAACTAAATAAACTCACTTGGTCATTGTATTACTGACTCATTTCCTAGCAGTCCTTGTCAGTCAGATCTCGAGTCTGCAGCTAACATGTTCTTCAGAAAGCTTAGGAGGAAAATATGTAATTAGACAAAGTAGTTTTCTTGGTATTTAACATTCAATATGTTTGCCCCAAAACTTAAAAAAGGTATATTTTGTTTAATTTTATATCTTGGGATCAAGAGAAACTAATTTGACCAGATTTTCTCTAATAACAATGTGGTTTATTCAGTGAATGTCTGGGAGGAATGACTTAATATCGATATTAGTTTATTTCAGAGGTAATTACACCTACTGGACTGGTCTTCTCTTCAAAATAACCTGGAAATAAGGCTTTTATGAGCTACCCTGGTTTGAAATTCTTTGAAAGTTTGCTAAACATTGTTGCTGGGACATTTCCTCTATTCATGCATTAACTTAGCCACAAATGAGCCTAAAATGCTCACTTGGTTTATAGTGAATATCCCTGGCTACATAATTTATTTACAATATATAGTTTTGCCCAGAGTCTACAGGCTTTTCTGAGTTCAGTGATTTCCTTCTACTAATATGAAAAACAGAATCTTAATAAACCTAGTCAAAATAGGTATCAGAACTAGGTTATAAGAATACCCTTCTCTGAAAACAGAAACATCAGGGCTTTCACAAGAAGCAGCTTTTAATGCTTTTAGACAAAAGACTAAGAGAAGATTCTTATCCAGTCTCATCTCTGAGAACAAAAGTGGAAATATCATCAGCAAATTTAGTTACAGATCCATGAAGCAGGATTATACTTGATAAAAGTATTCATTTCCCAATGACTGATCTGCTCTACTGGTTCCTTGGTTCTTGAAAAATTTGCCCCCATTTCCCTCTTTTCTCAGTGCCTCGTATCTTCCCATTTCACACTATTATGAATTTCTGTCACATGTGCCTTATTTGCCTTCTGTTTGTTTGTTTGCTTGGCTTTTGTTTTATGGTTTTTTTGAGGGATGGAATGGAACATCACACCTGACAGTGCTCTTGAGTTACTCTTGGCTCTGCACTCAGGAATCACTCCTGGTGGCCGTATAGGATGCCAAAGATCATCACATGCTGATTTGGTGCTTGCAACACAAGTGCCTTCCTTGCTGTGCTATCACTAGATCCCCTCAATGTCCTTTTTAACCTGAAACTGAAGACTTTACCAGAATTCCCTTTGAAGACTTTATAATTTTAAGTGGTATTAAACTAGCTTGTAGGGCCTCTCCTAGCTGCAACACAGGTCAAATAAAAAATATAGAATTTGTATTCCTTATCATGTTAAATATTATAGAAAAATATGCTTTCAAGAGTGATGGTATGAAGACCTCAACACATCCCTGTCAACACTTGATAGGTCAACCAGACTGAACCCCAACAACAAAAAAAGAGTGATGGTAGAATTGTTCAAAACTTTATATTTCTTTCTTCTTCATCCTTAGTATTTTTGATCAGTTTTATTCCAATTACATTTAGGATATACATGCTCCTCTTCTAGACATACAAATGCTTCTCTGACCATTCAAATATAGTTCTAGGCAAAAATTGGAACTACTAGATAAACACAATAAATAAATAAAATGTGAACATGTGGATAATATAAAGTAATTTAATCCAAATTAGTATATAACTATATATATATATATATTGGAGATTTTCTTGAAAGTGCATAATTATTTTGACAGTCAGTTTTCATCTTACATGAAAGAAACACATGTATTCAATTATACAAATGATATTTGGGGGCAAGAGAGAGTTTAAAAATTAATGTACTTGCCTTTCAAGAAGCCAACTACAGTTTGTTCCCCATCAACATACAGTAGCCTCTGAGCACTATCATGGCAATTCCTATGCAGTGAGAAAGAAGTAATCCCTGAGTACTATAACCCCCAAATCCCAAAAATTAAATTTCAATATTACTGCAACAATTATAAAACTTAAAGTATGTAAATAATATGCATAACTTATTTAAGAATTAGGGTTACAAAACTATTCTCTAATTATTTTTTATTTGAGAAACAATATCTGAATCTGGTGTGAGAGTAAATATTATAAGGACCTTAGCTATGAAAGCACTTGACTGCTATAGCAATCAGATTATATTCTTCTAAGTTAACTTCGTCATAGACACTTTATAATTTCTTTCAATTGAGAATACACAAAGGCTAAACATACAGAAATTATTTTGTAAAAAAGGCACTGTTTATTGTGTAATTTATTTGTGCAACTATTTTCTCCTTGATATTCCCTGAAGCAAAATGGAAGTATGAACATTTTTATTTCTTTGTTTAAATTCTGTGTCCAGTATGCATAACAATTCTTTCTCTACCTTGCCACTAATACCTTCAGTAATAATTTGCTCATTGGCTTTATCAATAGCTCATTTCATTTATGTACACCATTCATTGCTGACAATAAGTGCTTACTAATAAACTGAACAAATAGATATTTTCTTATAAATTAGCCCAGAGCTTTAAGACTTATTCATGCCAAACTTAAAGTTTTTGAAAACACTCTAATTTTTTTGTAATTTAAATTATTCAACTTTCTATTATTATTATTATTATTATTATTATTATTATTATTATTATTATTTCAGTGATATATGGTAAGAAAAACTGAATTCTATCTTAGTCCTTTCTTTTTTTTTTTTTTTTTTGGTTTTTGGGCCACACCCGGTAACGCTCAGGGGTTACTCCTGGCTATGCGCTCAGAAGTTGCTTCTGGCTTAGGGGACCATATGGGACACCGGGGGATCGAACCACGGTCCGTCCAAGGCTAGCGCAGGCAAGGCAGGCACCTTACCTTTAGCGCCACCGCCCGGCCCCCTATCTTAGTCCTTTCTTATACAAAAATAACTAGAAATAAGTTCTTAATTATATAATATTTTAGGCTCATGTAAATATCTTTTAAACTTAGAGATGTGTAAATAAATTGATTCACTCTTCATGTATTTCAATAGATATGTTATTATCATTACCCTGTTGAACCTTAAAATTTTTGTTTATACTTCTTAGAGCTATAAAATATTTAATTAGTCCTTCCATTATAATGATAGAAACATTACTATGCTTTTGCTAAAGGACAGTAATCTATTTTTTCTTTCGTTTTTCAGAATAAATTGGCAGATTGTCAGACAATGCTAATAATTAAGTGCTTGCCAGCATATCATTTTAAAAATAGATAGACCTGTGTTAATATCAACATAGTTGTTTATATCTAATAAACTTCCCTGAATTTTATATTTGGGCTCGAGTTGTTTTCATACATTATGAGAATTTTCCTAAAGTAGAAATTTATTCTCAGTTTTTGGGGACCAAACCCAGATAAGATGTGCTCAGTAGTCACTTCCTTTGCTGTCAGGAATCAAACAGGGCCACATACAGGCAAAGAAATTACACTTACCTCTCAGCTACAACCCTAGCACTTAAAAATGTTTGTTGTATAATTGTGAAAATGCCTGACAATGTGTTGCTTTAAAATGCAAACTGTAGGAGCCAGAGTGATATCACAGTGATAGGGCATTTGCCTTGCATGCAGCAGACCTGGGAGAGACACAGGTTTAATCCCCAGCATCCCATATGGTCCCTGAGCCTGCCAGGAGTGATTTCTGAGCACAGAACCAGGAGTAAACCCTGAGCACTGCCGGGCATGGCTCCAAAATATACACATACCAACACACACATGTATATATATATATATATAAAGGAAATCAAAATAAGAACAGGAATTATATATAATTCCTGTTCTTATTTTGATTTCCTTTTTATTTTGACAGCATGCTCTATTACTTCAAGTGAACCCAATTTTGTTCTTGTCATTGATTAATATTCATTCATTCTATCTTCTTCATATGAAAACACTTCACTCTCTAAAATATTTTTTTACCAGATATTTTTCAGAACTGCTTTGGGAGCTCAGATGAACACAGACTCCAATTTTACAACATGAGACACAGTCTCTAGTTTGAATCACATGCTTCTATGCACCAGGGACAATTACAATTTTGTGGGAGGAACACTAAAGTTGGAGTATTAAGTCTGAACTCAGATTATGCTGCTTTGTGAAAAGTCTAAGAAGTAAGTTATCTCCTCTAAATTTTAGTGCATTTAAAGTAGACAGAGTTACAATTTCTCACACAGTAGCTCTGTGAAGATTAAATGAGACTTTTAATTTGAGGGCTACATATGCAAAATACTTCATTAAAATACTTGCCTTAAATTGTGTCCTTCTATTTGACAAATGGCAACTAACTTGATAGTGAAACATTTAAAGGACTTCCTTTAAATCTTGAAACACTGAAGTCATTACCGAATGTGGATAGAATGAAATGATATATCCACTAAGAAATTCCATTATAATGAAAAGATTAATTACATAATTAAGAAAAGCAGTATATTATTTTCCAATGATACAATCTATAAACACTGTACTAGAAATAGAATTTATAAATATATAAATACAGGAAAAGTACAAAATTTATCATTTTATATCACCTAGTGATAATCTTTTAAGGACATATGTCTATTTGATACATTTCATTTGCAAGAATATTTTTATATTTATTGTAATTCAAAATCTCAATTCTCTAGATAATAAAGTCATGGTTATTATCAAACTTAGATAGATAAGTCTTTGTAGTTTTAATGAAATACAGTTGAAAGATAAATGAAGCAGTTCAACATATATTAATGATGTGAGATGCAGTAGAATTGATTGACAGTTTAAAATTACATTAACCTTGACCCACCCAATTTATAAGTTTATTATAAAAAATCATTCTAGGTCCCTGAAAATAGAACTAATTAGGAGACATAAAGTAATGGTGAGAAATCAAATGAACATAATAATATTTTCAAAAGCTCATTTTAATGCACTGGGGAAATCTACCAATTTGGTGTTGCCATTAGAATAGCTTGAAACTAGGTCATCCTGATTCTAAATAAACCTCAATGAAATATAATATAGTGATGCCTAGCAGAACTTAACACACAGTGAAGGCCCCTAATAACCCAACATAGGCAGTGTCTCTGAACTGACCAAATCTTATTAAGAATTAACTTCTTGAGATAGTGCAGGAGTTAAGGTACCTTGTATGTAGTGATCCAGGTGTGTATCCTGAGCACCTCCAAGAATGACCCTTAGCAAATGTCAGAGTAAGACCAATGCACTTTCTCTTGTAGCCCTAATAAAAACCTAATCCTCCTAAAAAGAATTGTCTTCCAGTTTCATCTCAGAATATCTTTTTTATTTCCCTCAGTTCAATAAAGTCTCTATCCCTGACTCTCATTCATCTTCTACTTTCAACTGAAATTCCAAATTTTCTAGACTCCTCACAGTCATTCAATCCATAATCTTCATGTTCTTTACTTCAAGCATCTCTGATTAATAAAATATGACATGATAACACATTTCTGCTATAACATATGGAAAAGTGTTTAAAATGTATTTTATATTGGAAATGTGATGATTTGTTTTAATTTTTTATTTTTAATTATGAGAACAAAGATGCAAAGAAAGAGGACAAGGTAAAGTTACAGTGGAAGGACAATCACCCATAATATAATTCTCAGAAGTCCCCTTGCTGATATCTTAACTTTGAAATTTTTAGCCAAAGAACATTAAGATAAATAAAACAAAATCCATGTACAATCCATGTACAAATTTTTTTAAGGATTAGAGTCAAAGGAGCACAGTAAAAACAGTCTTAGAGTGGCAATTGTTGTTTGCATAGGCCCACCAAAATATGAGGGGCATGGAAAGGAATAACCTTGGCCTAAATACAAAGAGAATCTACCTCTGAACTTTCCTGGCAAAACCAACTCTAGGCTCCAGGCACGTTAGATCGTCCAATCCAAGACATTGTCCATAGTGCCAACACACTTTTCACACAGTCTCTGTTGTTGGTATCATGTTTCTGTATTAAAGATCCTGGAATCTGCATATCCTACATTGAAGTCAGGATGTGGAGCATCCTCTCGTTTCACCTCACCATTAAAGGGCAATGCAGAAAGCCCTGTCCTGTAAGCAGGTCGTTGTTGTTAAGTCTTCTCAGTGTTAAGGGAAGTCTCTTTTGAGCAGGTCGATGTCTGAGCAGTGGTAGGGTCTTCTGTGGTAGAGGATTGCTTCCAGGTGATGTTATAGACCAGGGGTCTTCAAACTTTTTAAAGTGGGGGCCGGATTACGGTCCCTTAGAGAGCTGGAGGGCCGGACTATATGAGCTACTAATTCCTACTCACACTGCACATATCTTATATAAATAAAATGAAAACCATTTATAAATAAACAGATCATGCACCAGTATTTCAATGGGAACTGTGGGCCTGCTTTTGGCTAATGAGATGGTCAATGTCCGGTTCCGTATTTGTCACTGCCAGCCGTAACAAGTGATGCAAGTGGGCATCAGTTAATCTTGATCTGATTGGAGATTTCAGATGTTTCATTCTTGAAAAAGTCTGTTCACAGGCATAAGTGCTACCAAAGATGGTTACCATTTTGAGTGCATGGTTCCTGATATTTGGATATACACTGAGTGTATATGCTGGCAGCTATCTTGGCAACCAAACAGCGCTCACTGCTGGCGGGCAGGATCAGACTCCTCTGCGGGCTGCATGTGGCCCGCGGGTCATAGTTTGAAGACCCCTGTTACAGACAAACCTAGATGTTTCGTGGATGGCTTCCCTGGTCCAGGGGTGAATGGAAAATGCCTTTCTTCTGAGGCCTGTGCCAGGTCATTATGTCAATGTTCAGGGTGTAAGGTCCCTTTGCACTACAAGATTTGTGTATTCCAGTCTCTATTAGATAGGATCTTATTAGTATGTTTAGTATTTTTCCATTTTAACATGCCTATGAAAAAAGGAGCAATGCCACGTGGCGTTATTTGTGCATATGGGGGCCATAGAACAAGTCCAACAATCCCCATGATATGGTTCAATCTTAAGCATTAAACTGGGGGACTCTTTCAACAAAATTCCTTGTTGAACAGTTCATAAAGAGAAGATAAAAAGTGGTTAGAATCATCACTGTATAAGAGAATATTTAGTAAGACTTATAGTTGTCAGAGAAAAAACACAAAATATTCTAAAGAAATACGTGTCCATTTTATGCCTTTTGAAACAGTTTGGGGTTGCTACACACAATGCACGGCTTTGGTCTGTGATTAGGATTGTGCAATACTGAAGTTAAAAAGAGTAATGTGGGTTAGTGATGTTTGGGGGTGGTGAGAGAGTTAAGGAGTAAAAATGAGCTCTGTAGGGGTGTGGGAAAGGGCAGAATACAAAATGTACATTCTGGATATGCAAAACATAACATAAAGATAAGAAATACTCTTAATACATGCAGTACGCGTGGGGGCGCTAGCCCCCGTGTGATTTACCATATGCAGAGTGATCAGAAACTGCCAGTGACAAATTTAGCGCAACCGAGCAAATCTCAGCACACCCCAAGTTAGGACCAACCATTTCTGGCCGCCTGGACTGCCACCCCAGAAGGCCTGGAGGCTGGGGGCAGAAGAGGGGAAGGCTGGGGCCTTGATGCACACCCAAGTTAAAGAGAAGGCCTTCCACATGGGGTCTCCCCCAACCCAATGTCGCTAGAGCTACCCTCCAGCTCAAGAGGGGATCGAGAGAGCAGGAAGCCAGGATCTGCCCGCCCTACACCCTGTGCCCTTCCCACCCTAGAGCAGAAATGTGACAATTTTAATTGATTTAGAAAATATAATTACTTTTCAGTAAGGTTGATTCAAAAAGGACTGTAGGATGTCATTCAATGCATGTATCCATGCAGCAAATATGAATGAAGTATTTATTAAAGTACCCACTGTGCTTAGGGTGCCATGGAAGACAGACAGCAAATTTTAAGTGCATGGTCACTTATGTCAACAGAGCTAAAGGGCATTTTATTGAGTTTGCATTGTATCATTTTCTATAAGATAAAAATGTACAGTTTTAAGCTTCTTATGTGCTTTCTATTATGGAGTTGGGAGCTTAATATTCCTTGCATTATAGAAGAGTCCTTGCATGCACATATGTAGGGCAGAAGGGAATTATGGAGGAAGGCATACGAGCATAATACAAGCTCATGTAAATTTGATGGGTTTAAGAAAAAATGTCAGACCTTATAGGGCAAATTTCTTTAATTATTCTTTGTTCTTGGATGACACATATTTAACCAAATGGTACATGTCCTAATCTGAAGAGCCTTTGTCTAGTTACCATTTGGCATAAGTGAATTAATATTCCATTAATAATTCAGATTCATAACCACCAAAATAAAGATAATTCTGAAACATATAAGTGTACACAAATAAATCAAAAGGTTCTCAATTGGAAAATAAAAGGATTAAATAATGTGAAAGGGAGACAGAGATGGAACTGTAAAATAATATAAGCAAGGGGGTTTGGTGTATTCATGCTTGAATATGGAGAAAACACTTTATCAGTCTAGCAAAGCAAAGATTTTTATAGTTGATGCCCAGCGACTAGAAAAGGCAAGATTTGCAATGAACTCTATTAAGTCCCCCCCTCAAAAAAAAACAGACTTTCTAGCATTTTAATTTTACCTAAGATCATGAAAGATTTCTGAACTACAGAAATGTCCTTTAAAATAAATTGCTACTACTCTATATTGCCAAATCTGTGGCAATTTGTTATAATAGCAGTAAAAGGTGCATCAGTGTAATTCTGCAGAGTATGCTCCCATACAGATAGTCTCCATTCATTCCAATCAGTGATGCTACTGCTTGAAGGAGTGCAAATATCTGTAAGGTGTGAGTGAAGTTTTAAACTTCAGCATCCTCAGTGAAGAAGAAAAATGATCACATAAAAAGAATCAACACAATTGCTTTCAAGATTTATATTTATTCTATCTAACAGCATACACATATATAGTGATGATGTGCTGGGCTTCAATATCATTTGTATCTTAATTAAACCAGGACTATTTTTATATTTAAGTTTAAGGGAAATAGAAGAGAATAGAAAATTAAGAAATTCAGGAATTAGGTATTGAGTGCTTTCTATGTCATCATTCTACTTTTCCTTCTTGTAAAACATAATGCTTCATTTTAATGTGAATTGTCTTATGAAGCTTTTGAATAAAATTTCTCTTGAATAATAGAATTACACTGGACATATTAAAACCCCTTTAAGTAAAACTATTTTTATGCCTCTCACAATTATAAAACTCAATTCTAATCAACATCTGCTACTACGTGATCTAATTCACTAACAGTAAATTAAATACCATGGCATTTAGAATTGTATGATTTTAGTTAACATACTGTGAGCATTTTCTATAGTAAAATATATTCTTTGTAAGAAGATGAATTTATATGTATTATCCCATTAAATTTGTGTGTGTCACATTTTTATTAATCATTACCTTGGTTTTTCAAATATAAGATGTTCATTTTTATTAATTTAAATTATGTAAAAAATGAACACATCTTTGTGCATGAACCTTTGGCTGTATTTCTAACTTCAATTAAATTATTTTCTCAGTGTGATTACTCATTCATTTATTCAAGAAGTGCTTGTAGAGAACTATTATGTACCAGAAGCTACTCTATGACTTAGCATACAGAAAGTCCAGGCACAAACTGCTGCCCTAGTAGATAGATATTTATGACAAAAAATATCAGAAATGAGTATTTCTTTGAAAATTTCCAAAAAATCAAAATATCAGACAACTTAATACATTAAATTTGAGAAATGAGACATGTATTTCTAACACTTAAAGGAAATCAATCTGAAATATAAATAAAATGTAGGGAATATTTTATAGTATATAGTTGTTACCATATATTCAGTTTTTAACCTACATTCAAGATATATTTATTAGAACATCATTCAAAAGATGTTTTCTAAATTACAGCAAGTGGAGTTAATAAAGAAAGCTTTTAGCAAGAACATGTTTTACTTTTTAGTGTATTGCCTTGTATTACATTTTGTTACAATCCTTTTTACCCCAATTTGTCATTAGTGTATTCATTGATCCATAATGTCTTCAATAGTTGAGTATATAATGATATCCTTTGGTGAGGAATGGATCAATCTGGCAAAGTTGCTACTCTCCATGACTCTACCTGCCAGAGTGTGGTGCCTCTTGGTCTGTGATGGTGATCCCTTTGGGCCACACAACACCAGAAATCAAACTCAGGTCAAAAGCATGTGCTCCTGATGTCTTGTGTTCTAACCACTGTACAATCCCTAATAACTTTTTTTCCCCCACTTTCTCTACCACCTATACCAGCACTCTATTCCTTATATGTACTAACTGTAATGTGAAGTGAGTAAACACTTGCATTGGTGTTTTTTTCTTTTCTTTTTTTGTTTTGTTTTGTTTGGGGTGGGGGTCACACCCAGTGGTGCTCAGGTATTATTCCTTCTTCTGCGCTCAGACCATATAGGATACCGGGATTTGAACCACCATCCATCCTGGATCTGACATATAGCTGTGCGGTAGGGCACTCCGGTCCCAGCACTGGGGTTTCTTTCATGTGGAATGTCTCTATGCATCTTGGAGGGTGTTCGGTCACTCACACCTACTCCTAGTCTATTTACCTATTACTTCATGAGGTTTACTGTAGCGTCTGTTTACACATTTCAATTATGTATACATAATTATGTAGACATCAGGTTATTTTGTTTTTCCTATCAGTGTTTATGGTAACTTCGATTTTCTTTTAGGGATGTTATATTGTCTTCCTTGTATCTTGTTAAATTGTAAGCTTACTGACAGCTGGTAATTGTGCAGTTGTACTCACCTCTGAATCTATTAAATCTCAAGTTATATAGTATTTGTTGAATAAATTGCTGATTATTTTCTATAATAAATAATAAGCATTAACCTGAATCTGTACAATGAATATAAACATATCCAAGAGAGTATCACTGATGGATATAGCATTTAGTTGTAATTATCCAGATAGTGATTTAAAATTGTTTAAATGTGGGGCCGGAGAGATACACAGTGGTAGGGTATTTACCTTGCAAGCAACCAATTTATGACAGATGGTCGTTCAAATTCCGGCATCCCATATGGTTCCCCGAGCCTGCCAGCAGCGATTTCTGAGTGTAGAGCTAGGAGTAACCCCAGAGCACCTCTGGGTGTGACTCAAAAACTAAAATTGTTTAAATGTGTTACATCTGAGTTATGTTACATAGACATACAAATTAGTATAGGAAGAGCAGTGACTATGGTGGGTATCTTTAACAGATTATTCATAATTTGAATTAATAATTAATTACTAATCATTTGAAGTAGTAGCTAATAACTAATAATTTGAACTTTCTCTTTACATTTTTCCTCACTCATCACATATAAGATTATGAATATTTACCAAAGAACATTAAAGACATTTTAGATATGGCCCCAAATGTATATACATATATATAATATAATATATACATATATAATATATGTATGTATTATTTATGCTCTTGTTTATTCTTGACATAATGGTGAATAATGTGACATCAGGGTTATTATATAGACAACTTTTTTCTATCTTCTCAGTATTAAAATATTTAGAGTTTTATTTTCTATATAAAGAATGAAAAATTTGGGGCCAGAGAGATAGCTTGGTGATAAGGCGTTTGCCTTTCATGCAGAATGTTGGTGGTTCGAATCCCAGCATCCCATATGGTCCCTGAGCCTGCCAGGAGTGATTTCTGAGCATAGAGCCAGGAGTAATCCCTGAGCACTGCCGGGTGTGATCCAAAAAAAGCAAACCAAAACAAAACAAACCAAAACAAAAAAGAATAAAAAATTTACTGGATATATCCAAGCATTACTGTACGGTCTTTACCCTGTGCTGGATAAACAATATAAACTGAACTCAAGGTTTGTTTCTTTAAATGAGATTTTCAACGAATGTAGGTTGCATCTAATTTATTGGAGGAATTACATAAAGGCTGTCTGTACAACCATCTTCTTTTGAAAATTAAAATACTTTAAAAATGTCCATTTTACTTAAGTACTCTACATTTAGAACAAGTCAAAGAATAGTCTTCAGATTTCCCCTCATCCCTCTGTTTACAAATATATAACTAACAAGTTTTATAAACTTTTGATTAATACATTTATATATACTTAGTTTAACCACATAATGTGATCCTGGCACAAATCAGAGATATGCTTCTTATACAATGATTATAGTCTCTAAGAAAATTCTATCAAAATGTGTCCAATAAATACTTGGAAATTTTAAATGAAAGAATTTGAGTATCACAGTGACTCTTAAAGATTTAATGAACTGGCACATTAATTACTAAGTGAACATATAAAGAGATTATCATTGTAAATAAGGCCTTACCTTTTGTGGGCATTTCTCTTTGAAATTTATTTGTAGTCTCTACATTTTATAAATATAAACATATACTTTATAAATATGTTTCAATTTAATGCATTTGATTTTTGAAATGTTGATATCTCATCACAACTGAGATAAAACGTACTTCTCAAGTTTTTTTTTTATTGGAGGGTCCACACATCATGGAATATTTATTGTGGGGCTCAAGAGATCATATGGAGTGCTGTTTATATGGGCCAGCCTCTTGAAAGCCAAGTGTTATATCTAATGTATTTTCTCTTCAGCCTATGCAAAATGTTTTTGTAGAATATAATTTTATTGCATTGTAGAAATTAATTTGTTTTAATATGGCCAGAATTAGGTGGTAATTAAAAGTCCTTATATAAAAAATGTCATTTTTATCAGAAACAATGTTTCTGTTTATGTTTATATAGTCTTTATACATGAGATATAGCATGTATAATTTAAATAATTGTTTAAATAACTTTTGAGTGGGCACCATGATGAAGAAACACACAATAGTTTAAAACAAGGTATGCATCAAAGTCATAGTCAAGTTCTAACAGAATGTAAGGAATTTTAGAAACTTACATTTTTCTCTTTTTAAATGTTAATACCTTTTTAAAATTACCATTAATTAATTTTTCAGGTTTCATTAATGTAATAACAATTGTTATCATCTTTGAAACAAGGCAAAATTTTTCCCAAGGACATACTCTTGGCACTAACTCTCCCCTTCCTTCACATACACAGTAGCACACATGCCTGCTGAGTGCTTTTATTCACCCAATAAAACTGACAGATGTGATCCCAGTGAGATTCCACCATATTCCACAGCTCAGTGGAGCCCATATGTTATTGAAAAGAGAAAACGAAAAGAAGAAGATTAATTCAGTTGTCAGCGTAAGTAATTGGGGTTATTTTGCCACCCTTCTCAGTTAGCATGAAGTTAGCCATTTTCATAATTATTAAAAAAAAGAATTGGGATCCATACCACTAATACATTTTTTGCAGTTTTTACTCATATGGCTTTTCACATGCCATTTAACCTGCTTGAAAAAAGAAACATACTGTTGTTTTAAATGCACAATCTGAATAGTTTGCTGGATTCATGGATCAGAGATAGGCCTATATTCTAGGTAAAACTAAAGAAATATATGAATTTGTAATGGTGTGTTTGTGTCTCTTTGATAGAAACCATGCCTGGAATGAAAGAGAAATTCTGAGCACTGTATTTTCCATACTATACTAATTGGCTTAAAGGATGAACTATTTTTGCTTGATCTATCACCCATGTTTGCCTTTGTTCTAAGAATCTATATCAGAATGAGATTATCGTTTTGACCTTGATTTGTAAATTGGAAAGGCTACACAGTACTGCAAAAGGCATTATTTTTATTACAACTACCTTTTCACTCCTATAGATAAATGGTACATCAATTTAAGAATGGATTCACTAGTAAAAAACTTAGTTAATCTATTTTATAAAGCTTATTTGAATATGAGGTATTTTCATCCATAACAAATCAGTCTACCATTCTCTACAAGTTCTATATAAATAGACTGGAAATTAACAGAGAATGATATAAAAAGTAGACAAGTTACAAATAGAAATGCTAATGAAGTGCTAAAATTTTATAATGGAAAACTACCTGTGATTCTTCTATTAAGTCTGTGTGTTCTTTTTAAACTGCATTACTTGCCAGAGTATTTTTTTCTCTATTCATTAAAATAAAATGTCATTTTCCAATACTTGTTAATTAAATCTTCTAAAGAAGTGCAATAAAAATATTATAATTTTATATTAAGGAATAATAGTATAATGCAAAACTTAAGTATGCTACACAATCTTTGCACATATCATATATGCATATTAGATTTACTTTTACACAGATAAGTATACTTATAGTCAAGTAATAAGAACTGCTGAGTTGAATAGCCTATTCATTAAAAGAATAATAAACTTTGCTCAAACTACTTGCTAAAACTTTAAACAGACTTCGAATAATACTATTACCAAACAAAATTTGAACCTTAAAATGTCTTAACATTTGGCCTAATTTGAAAATAGGAACATTAACAAAACGTTCCTGCACAATGCCATCTGATTAAGTGCACTATGTTAAAAATTAGCTGATCTGTAGTTTTTAGCTGTTGTAGTAATGTATAAGCATGAAAGATTCAATCGATGAAAAATAAGCTAATTAATGAAATGAATTAAACATGCTCCTCTCAAAAATTGTCTATTCAGAAGTCATAAGCAGAAAAAACTCTCCATATATATATATACATGTATATATACACATGTATATATATATAGTAGCTCAGATGACTCAGTAAGAATATAATAATACATTTTGATAATTCTTAGCAGACATCTCAATTAGCCAATTTTCCATCAGGCATTCAATTTTTGCTATTGCATTATTACTGTAAGATTTCTTAGCAATGGACAACTGTCCAAAGCCTTCTTAGCAAAGCAATTGCAAATACCAATTTTAAGATTTGAAGCTTAGATTAGTCTGAACATATATCTCTGTAAATCCATATATTATTTTAATTACATATTGACAAATGACATGTATATATGCAATAAATAAGCAAATTTTATAATATAGTATGCACTCTTGAATGTCTATAATTGAGAGATACGTGTACTATAAAGCTATTTGAGCTCAAAGAATAAAAACCATGGAGCCAGAGAGATAATACAGAGGTTGAGTGCTTGCTTTGAATGTATATGATCTGATTTGATCACGGCATCCCATATGATCCCCAGAGAGTAACGGGAGTGATTCCTGAGTGAGAGCAAAAAGTAATTGAGTATCACTGAGTGTAGCCCAAAGATAAAAAAGAGAATAAAATTGTAAAAATTCTTGTTCAATGACAGATCTACCTACTCAGATTTGTGGTGGAAATGTTGCTTCTGCACAGTGGTTTATGACTAAAAAATGAAAAATGCTGTTTTCCTTCTTTAGAGTTAGAGATCTAAGACATATATGGATGAATACACAACTTAAATATGTATACTATTTAAGCAAAACGGACAATTAACATTTTAATTAGATCTTTATTCTTGACCCAGACATGAATCTGTTTTTTATTAATAAAATATGAAGGATGGAAAGTTCTTTGGAAGCGCTTTTGAACTACCAGTGGTTCTCAAGGGTTAATCTTGTCTCTCTGCTCAGACATCATTCTAGTCTTGAGGGACTATATGAGGAGGCTGGGACTGAAAATTAATTTGCTGTAATGAAAACAAATACCCCACTGATTGTACTATCTCTTTGGCCCAGGAAATATATTTCTAATTTTTTGGCTCTTGGGGTGGCAAATCTGGTTTTGCTAATGGTCTACTTCTGACTCTGAGATCAAGAATTACTCCAAAGGATGTCTGTGAAACCTAAGGAGTACCTGGGAATCCAAACTGGAAGCTTTCTGCCTGCCATTCTGTCTCTCTGGCCCCCTGGATAGATACTTTTAATGCAACTAGACTCGAAACTCTTTGAGCCTAAATTACACCAGCTATTACAAGAAATATGTTCATTTCCTTAGGATCAGTTCTCTTTCTGATGTTTTCTAAGTTTTGAAACTAAGATTCTGAGAGGACCCACACCTTAAAGGGAGCAGAGGATAGAGTTTGAACTAAAGCTTTCCCATGTAGATACACTGCATACATTTCAAAACAGGGTTAGAATAAATTGAAATCCCTGTGAAATTCCATTACATTTTCTTTCTTTGTGCTTTGACTCATTAATCATCACCACTTTCATAAAAATTATACAATCAATTAAAATTTGTCTGGAGTTTTCCTGTGTTTTTTAGATTGTATGTGATTACACACCTAAGAATAATACTTTGGGATTATTAATGTGATTTTCTTAACTTGTGTAAACCATAAAAACTAAAAATCACTTACATTTTATTTAGAGGTTTTTGGGAAGTTGGGGTACAAAGTGGTGCTTAGGGCATACTGCTGGCTCTGTTCTATGGGATCACTCCTGGACAGATCAGGGGACTATATGTAACACACCACCCTGGTTGGTCATAGTCTTGAAGACTTTAAATAACTCATCAAGAATGAGTATGTTAATCTTTTGAGTATTATTCCTTTAAAATTGTTATTAGTTGATATTGTGCATTGTTATGTTATTTGAGAATTTGCACTTCTACTAAATCAAAAATTACCAATTTAATCTTTCCCAAAGACATTGTTTTTAAAGCAGCACTACTCCTTTAAGATGCTCCTTGTAAAAATGACTTGGGAAATACATATTTTGTGGAAGTGTGACATACTTCACTTCCTTTCAAAGAGCCATACTGAATATTTAAAAGTGATGTTATTTTTTTAGTGTAAAGTATGCAAAACATTGCAGCTTTTACGAAATATAATTTACTTTGATTTTTACTTATCTCACTGTTTTTTTTTCTCTAAAAACTAAACCTATTGATATTCTGTTGATCACTGAGACATGTTTAGGGAATTCCTGATATACATTACTGATTTTTTATTTTTTTAAGGGAACATAAATCATAAGCAGATTTTCAAAAAGTCTTGAAAATCAAGTTTTTCTATTCAGAAAAAAGGAGAAACTTCCTTAGTAGCCTGTTACTTTTTCTTATCTTATTAATTTCTATCTAATAATATCAATAAATACAATGTAAATATTATAGTAGTAACTTTTAAAACTAAATAAAAAATCTAGGACTTTTGGCCTGGATCACTTGAGTTATCATCAATAACTAGAAAGCCTTTGTCTATTGAACAGTCTAAAATGGAAAAGAAAATAACAAAACATTTGCCAAAGGTATTATAGAGCCAGCTTAAAATTTTCTATCAGAAGGTCAACAATAGTGTTGAGTAAGTAGTTTCTCATAATGATTTAACAATCTTCTTCCTTTTTTCTATTTGGGACATTTAAGAGAAGCAAACATTTTTGATGAAGGCCTGCTTTTGTACTGATCTCAATGTTATGGAGCATAATAAATACTACAGCTAAAGTAACTCCCAATAATCCAATAGTCAATTCTTAAATTGATGAAGTGACTCAACCCTTAGGTCTCTATTTCCACCCACACACATTGGGAATGATGACAATAGAGTTCCTTATCTTTGAAGAGATAATACACACTAGTCCTATCCTAGGCTTTCATTAACAAAAAATGGCATCATTATTTATAGTATTTAAGCATTTTAACACCACAAAGACATGTGATTTTTCACAAATGGTCAAATAGAAAAATGTCTTAAAGAAACTTCCATGAAATTTTAGTTAATTTCTATTAAAAATTGATTAATGAGACTTCCCATTAGTAATTAGTTGTCTTTAGAAAAGTTTTGAGCATATCCCATTTTAAATCCCTCACAACAATCTACTGAAGTTAGATTTTTTTTTCTATTTTTAGTAATAATGTTAAAGGGCCAGAAAAATAGTACAGGGAGTAATGAATTCTACTCAGAGAACCCAGGATTTGGATCCTTTGGCAACTAATATTCTTCCCCAAAACCCTTCCAGGAATGACCAATGAGAAACCTAGAGCCTTGTGCATATGTAAGTGTTGTCCTAAATTCAACTCACCCCACAGAAAATATCTTCATCAATTTAAATAATGCAATAGAATTATCAATAATTTATTTTCCTTGCCAAATAGAAAATATAAAACATTTTAAGCTTATTTTTCTATTTTATTTCCCAGTTCTCATATTTTGGTTTTGATGATAAAGAAATAAATTTTTCATTTATGATAAATATTGAAAACATATTTTACTTGATTACCTTATTCATTGTATTTTTATGATTTCTCTACAAAAAATGTTGATTAATAGTATTGTTTATGTATTTTTATGAATCATAATTAGAAAGAAGTATTACATTATTATATATTTATAATTCAGCTAAGCTTTCTTCAAATGCTTCTTAGTCTCTTTGTGTTAAGAGTTTAGTTGTGGGGGCCGGAGAGATAGCATGAAGGTAAGGTATTTGCCTTGCATGCAAAAGGACGATGGTTCGATTCCCAGCATCCCATATGGTCCCCTGAGCCTGCCAGGAGCAATTTCTGAGTGTAGAGCCAGGAGTAACCCTTGAGCACTGCCAGGTGTAACCCCCCCAAAAAACAAACAAACAAACAAAAATGATTTTAGTTGTATTTTTACTAATAAAATAAATATAAGAATATAAAAGTTATACCTTTTACCATTTGAATATCTCATTTTCTAAAGTTTATAGGATAAAGGATTGGGGCATACATAAAATGCTTAGGGATTAGGGATCAATCCTGACTACTGTCAGGTACATTATGAAAATTTGGGGATTGAATCTAGAATTGAACCTGCTGTACTATATCTGCAGTCCATGCCTACACCTTTTATTAAATTATATTTATTCCAGTCAGTGAAATTTACCTTTATTATATATAACATTTCATTTGGAATTTATTTCTATCGATTTTTAAACCTTTTTATTAAAAGTCATATTTTTATTAATAAATAAAATTTATTCTTCCAATATAATAACCAAATCTTATTAACTTATTATTATCACTAACTTTAGCCTATGTCATATTATGCCACTAATTATTTAAATAAAATGTTATTCTTGCATTAATTTCATCATGCTTTGCCAATGCTAAAGACTTTTTCTAAAGTGGCAGGTAAAAATTTATTTTAGGCCTACTGGAAATATTGCTCTAGTCAATTCCATAACTATATTGCAAAGGCAGCTATAGATATTACATAAATTATAGAACACGGCTTTTGACCAAGAACACTTTATTTCCAAAAGATCAGAAACAGGTAAGATAGCACAGGGGTTAAGGTTATTGTTTTGCACTTTGCCAGCCCAAGTTTGATCCTGAGCAACACATTGCCAGGTGTGATCATTGAACACAAAGCCAGTAGTAAGCCCGAAGCACCACTGGTTTTGGACCCCAAAACCAAACCAGATGAAACTACAGAAAGTCACACTTCAGGTGGTAATTGGAGCAGGTCATGCGTAAAACAGCTGTATTATGAAAAACTTGGTAAATCACAGTGTTATAATTATAATTTTTTTCAAGAAGTGAGATGGTCAGCCAGTCAGTATGTATATAGTTTAAGGTTCCCAATACCAATATTATATCAACTGAAACCAAAGATTTAACTTTGACAAGTTATGTATCTCTAATTGGTCATTTTTGTTGTTTTAGCTTACATCTAAATGTATTATATAAAATCACCATTGTGATATAACTGTTTAGTGTGATATTAGATATCATTAATGGAAATTATTCTAGTTTTCACCAATATATAAAATGTGATTTTAGGGCTAATTATTAAAATTTTGCATATAAAGAAATTATTCACCAATTACTATTTTATTAACTACATTTTTTAGAACCAGTGTTGAAGTTGTATCTTAAGAAAAAAATCACTTTTTTCTATTTAAATCTACTAATGTAGTAGATTATGTAACAGTATTTTACAAACATCCATTTTTTCATACGTTGATAATTGTTGATCTGGTTGTTTTGGAGGCCAGTATTGGTGGTTCTCAGGGCTTGCTCCTTGCTCTGTGCTCAGGGACTGCTCCCGGAGGTGCTTTGAAATGCATGGAATTGAACTTGGATCAGCAAATTAAGTGCCTGACCTGCTGTATTATATCTTGACACCTAATTTTGTGTTCTTAAGAAAAAATTGATTATAACACATTATTTTAGTTTTTAATATTATTTTTGCTAATATTTGTTTAGAATTTGTTTAGAATTTGTCATTATTGCACAGGAATGCGGTTGATTTATAATAGTATAGATATGCATGCATATTTCAGTATTAGACAGACCTTTGCTTCCTAATAAAATCTTGATATTCATTTACTTTTTTAAGCTCTGACAAAATGTGCAACAATATTGAGATTGGTTTGGGAAAATTTGAAGAGTTTGCTTGCACAATTTTCTGAGAAAATTGCATGGAGTAAGCCTGTATAATTTTTTTTCACACAGACAGCTGAAATACTCTGACTCTTCTATTTTCTTAAGATAATTTTGTAAGGAGGTTACTTCTCTTTTGTTTACTTTGAAATTCCTTATAATTTTGTGGAACAGCAGTAACTGTCTGATTTTTTTCATATATTATGTGTACTTAACTTGCTTTGCTACATTTCTTCAGTCTCTCCTGCTCTAGCTAAGTGGTTGTTATTTTGTTTTGTTTTGCTCAGCAAATGTCCTGATGCAGTGGGTCTGTAGGACAGGCATAGTTTTAAAAAGATGGGACTTTTTCATTTCTGTGTTATCTTTCATAGATTTTTCTTTTCATTCTCCAAGAAGCATGAAATGATGTGCATTCCTTTAACTCCCTCTTTCCACTTTCTCTGACTTTGTGTTTAAAAGTGCAATTTTCATTCTTTTCAAATTATTAGGCTTCTAGTTGCCTTCACTAGTCATCATTCTGTTGGTCCATCAAGTTCCATACATTTCTTCCCTATTTTTTTTAATTAGTTTTGCTTTGGGGTTATGTCCAGTGGTGTTCAGGGCTTGCTCCTGGCTCTGTACTCAGGAATAATTCTTGGATGTGTTCAGGGGACAATATGAGGAGTCAGGATCACACCTGCATTATCACCTGTAAAGCAAATGCCCTACTTTCTGTATTATTGCTCCCGCCCCAGTCCATAATTGTGGTTTCAGCCATTCAGATGTCCTTCCCTTTGTGGGTTTGATTTCATCTGTTTTCCACTCAGTAATAGTCTTCAGTTATCTTCTTTCCCAAGTATAATCTCTGCAGATGACTCTTTTTTTAAAAAAAAAATGTAAGTCAGGGCTGATTCTTATTCTAGTGTTTATTTGTTATAATTCTGTTATTTTAACTGAATTTTAACAGTATTCCATTCCTACTAATTGCTTTAGGTATGAACTGTGGTGAGTTGTATTTAATAGTTTGGGTTTATTATATTATTTTTGGAAAGGTGCTAATATTTTGTTATTTGTTATTGTTTGTATTGTTATTTCCTCATTTAAATAAATCTATATGTAAATACATCTGTATTTACAATTTTTAAATTTTGCTCTAATTTTACCAGAAGACTCTTAGTCAAGATATAATGTGTATGTCTTTATATAATCATTGCAACCACAAGACTTTGATCAGTATTATTTTCCTGGGTTTGTGCATGTGTGTGTGTGTGTGTGTGTGTGCGTGTGTGTGTGTGTTTGTGCCTATACATCGAAATATTTGGGCCACACCCATCTAGGAACATTGTTCAGAGTTTACTCTTGGCTCTGTGTTTAGGGAAAACTCCTAGTCATATTTAAACACCTTAACCTGTGATGAATCTTGCATCATATATGTGCAAATTAAGTTATTTAAAACTATATTATCTCATTATTTCTCTTAACTGAATTTAAAAAATATGAACATGAGGACATAATCCATCATAGAAATATTCTACACCTACTATTAGTCCTTAAGTAGTTTTGATAATTATGTGAATAATGCTTAACTATGATGTTAGGATTCCTAGAGTAGACTACTCTAGAAAATGACATTTTATTTTGTCGAATCTCACTTGTGAGACTGTATCATCACTCTTTAAAATTTAATTTGTGGGAAAAATAATTTATTAAAATGGTAGAGAAATGTTTCCTTTGGGGATGGCCATGGAGTGTTAAAATTTTATTCCTGTAAACTGTCCCCTAAAAATTAAATACAATTATAATAAAAATATTTAACTTCACTAGATTCAGATAGCAATCCAGTGTTAATAAGCTAACTGGTCTTCACAATAATGATCCCTGACCTCAGCATAAACCTACTGAGTTGGCATAGTTGGATGATTATATCAAAAGCTTGGATCTAAGATTTTTATCTTGCTTTAAGTAGACTGTTAGCTACAAATATCTCTTTTCATTGATCCTGTATAGGACATTCACCGGAAAATGAACTCAGATCCTTTTTTTTTTACTCATGATACAATAACAAAGCTCCCAAAAAGTTCTTGCTGTCATCTATCTTAGAGAAGGTCACACAATGGAATGCCCCAAGGTGAACTCTGGTTCAACACCTGCAGTCATGGTCTGCAAGTTCTTGATTGCTCCCTCTTGCAATTATTCTGTCCCTGTCTAGTTCCCTCATGCTCTCTGCCCTTCTTATCTGTGGCCTTTTTCCTCCATGGTTTCAGGGAAACAAAAAAGATCGAAGCAAGTATCTTTTTTCTTTTTTACTTTTAATTGAATTATCCAAACAGAAAGTGATGGGAGCCACTGCTCAGATAAAGGATAATTTTTTGGCCTATCCAGCCTATTGCTAATTGGAATATCTGTTAACTTGACCCTCCATTTGCTTCAATCAGTCTTCTTTGACCTTTGGAGATAAGTGATTTGTATGTGTGCATGTTTTCTAGGGTTCCAAAGAACTTCATCACATTCAGGTAATGACCTCGTATAAATAAAACAGCAAACACTAGCAATCTTTAACAATCATGAAAATATAGAAGGAGCTGATAATTGAAGTTTCACTTGAATTTCATTGAAAATTGAAAATGAAATGATTACTTCAAACAAAACTCATTTCTTTTCAGAAATACTTTCACTTCTTTGCTAAGTAGTTATGTGTATATAACTTAGTTATATTTTAGACAAATTTTATTTTTTGTTCTGGGTCATACTCAGGGTGCTTAGGATTATTCCTGGCTGTGCGCTGTGTTTACTCCTAGTAGTACTCAGGGGACCATTTAGAATACAAGGGATTATAGCTGTATCAGTCATGTGTAATTCAATTGCCTTACTTGATATCTATCTAGTACCTAGACCAATATATTTTTATAAAATGGTAAGATAACCATATTTATCACAAAGATAACTCTGTCATCCTTATAAGATAATTTTTGTCATGGCAATATGACCTTGCACATATTATATATGTTCAGAGAAAAGATATATTTACTTTATAACTTATCAACTATATGTGTTATTAGGTCTAATATTCTAAGTCAAATAAGATATTTCATCAATATAGTTTTAGTTAGCTTATATAATTATACAAATGATGGCACAAATAATGTAAATAATGTAGCCTCTGATATTAAATTCCAGCACTGTTTTTCCTAAAAATATATATACTTAGTTTAATAATGCTTTAAAAGTATATGTGTACATATATAGTTTTACAAACTACTTTAAAATAGTATGTGGATAATTTTATATTATATTATAAAATTATAAATATTATAAAATATTATAAAATAAAATATTATAAATATTATAAAATATTTTCTTATAGTCTATTTTATATATGATATTTTATAGATTCATTATCTATTATTGTTAGTTCGACAGCTGATACTAATGCATCCTTATTTGTGATAACATACTGTGACTTAATTTTCATTAATGTCTGTTTTTCATAAGTATTTTAATTTATTTTCTTTTTATTCATATTTAGTTCTGGTACTATGCCCAATGATAATAAAGAATTAACCTGGTTTTTCATTACAGTATTACTTCTGAAGATGCTCAGGGGACCATATGGGTGTCAGACATTTAACCTGGACCTGAGCCATGCTAGGCAAACACCTTACCCACTGTGCTCTTGTTCTGGCCCCAATTTAATGAACCTTAATAGTGATTGAAATATCTTGCTCCTTAAATATCATATTTAGATTTTCTTTTCATTTTTATTTTATTCGGACATACATATTTAATTTTGACCTTTAAATATACTATGTACATATGATGTACATGTCTTACACATATATCTATGGCACATGCATATATATGCATAATTGTCACCTTTTTTTGTAAAATAGTGAGATAGAATGATTATGGATGAAATTTAAAAAAGTTTTGCTGGTATTACTAAAAATTATTTAGGGTCAGAGAGTTTGTGCAACAGTTAAAGCTCTTGCCTTGCACATTGAACCTGTTTGATGGCTTCCCAAATAGTTCCATGAACACCAGCAAGTTATTCCTGAGTACAGAGCCTGAAATAACCCCTGAGAACTGCCTAGCCTATCCCCTCAGAAATTTATTATACTCTTGACTGATTTGCTTGGACCAGTGGCATTTATTTGGGGCCAGCTAGATGGTGCAACAGATAAGATGTTACCTTACATGCAGCAAAACTGGGTTCCATATTTTTACCTGAGCACTATGGGAGTAATTCCTGACCATAGATCCAGGAGTAAGCCCTGAGGCACCACCTTATGTACCCTATACCATTTTTTTAAATTACTAATTAATACACTGTCTTTGGTTCAGTAATTGGATTCATAGAATACTCTTGAATGTACATTCAAATCTGTGCCTTTCATTAATTCCAGAGAGTTTTGTAAAACATTTTGCCCATTTGGATAAATTAAATAATGTTAACACAGTTGATGTATTATATAAGAATTATACATGGTCAGGTGTGGGATCGCAAATTTTGATCTTTGTTCTGCAAGATTCTGAACCACCATCGTTGCTACAATTGTCTAATACAACATCCTCAGTACTGCTTCTGGAAGCACAGCAACTTTAGATCCATCTATATTGGAACTTTGTATTGTTCTAAAGGTTTTGTCAACTGTTTAATGTGCTATATTGTCTCAATAATTAATTATCCACGTGCATAACATTTCCAAAGGCAGAGCTTTAATATTACCAGAGGTCATCAATAGGTCATCACTGCCCTTACTTTCATAGAAGCACAGGTGACTTACAAAAGGCTTGTTGATAACATACCTTGCATCTTTGCATGGAGAATTCTAGGCTCCTGGCATAAAATAGACATATGCACATTCTAATGTTACTAATGAAACATTGTTTCTCTTTTTGAATTCTTTGTTTGTTTGGTTCTTTGTTTTGGGTCCACAACTGGTAGCCTCTCAGGGGATAGATACTCTTGTGCTGAGAAATTGCTCCTGGCAGGCTTGGGGACCATATGGGATATAGGGGATTGAATCTGGGTCTGTCACCTATTGGCCACGTGCAAAGCAAATGCCCCACTGCTGTGCTATTATTTCAACCCCCTTCTGTTTGAATTTTAAGTTACATGAGGAATAAAATTCCACCATGCACCAATTAAGAGATGGAAGACAATAAATTTATTTAGGTCTAAAAAATAAGAGGGTGCGATGATTATGCAATGAAACATACTAGACACTAAGGGTCATATTCAAGTATTGTAAATTTTGTATTGCTACTCTCTGTCACTAATGATACTATTTTCATGTATTTCTACTCACTAAATATATGTCTATATATAAATATATAATTCATTATTGGCACTTTTGTGAGAGTGAGAATAGAATTTTCCTAAATCAACTTACTTTTACATTACAATTTTACATTCATTGTTTTGTTTTTGGATTTTTGGTGGGGTTTTTTTTGGGGGGGTCACACCTGGCAGTGCTCAGGGGTTGTCCTGGCTCTGCAGTCTGAAATAGTTCCTGGCTTGGGGAACCATATGGGAGGCAAGGGATCAAACCCATATCTGTTCTGGATCAGCCGAGTGCAAGGCAAATGCCCTACCACTGTGCTACCACTCTGACCCCACATTTTTACAATCTTGATTTTGTGTTTGTTTTTGTTTGAGACTTTGCCTGGCAATGCTCAATACTTATTCCTGGCTTTATGCTCAATATCACTTCTGGAGTGCTTGAGGTACTATACATGCCAGTGATCAGATCTGGGTCCACTGCATATACAAACTGCTTTACTATATTGCTCAGACCCCTCTTGAAATATTTTTATATTTGATAATAGGTAACTATTTATGTGCATTTTAATGGGTAAAATGGTTAATTTAAAACTGATTTTTGAGCTACCATTTTCCAAATGGAAGTGTTTTTTGTCTATATTTTGTTGACTTATATTTTATTCACTTTCTATACAATACTTGTTTTATCATTAAAGTTTGAAATGACATACTTGTGATGAAAGAATAGTGTAAGTTCTTTGTCATTCTTTAAATTAATAAAAATTACATATTTTAAATCTATAGGCAAGTCAGTGTGTTGAGTTGTTATTTTAATATAAGTTATACATCTATGTTGATGTAATTAAAATTTTAAAACTATTTCATTTTATTTTTTATTTTTGAGCCACACTTGGTTGTGCTCAAGGCCTATTTCCAGCTCTACATTCAGGAATCATTCCTGGCTAGGCTCAGAGACCATCTGAAATATGGTATTGATTCCAGGTCTGCTTCATGAAAGGCAAGCACCCCACCCAGTATGGTCCAGCAATTGTAATATACTTGAAAGTCTGGTGATGCATGTTGTTTTACTGGAAAGTTGTTCTAGTGAAAGGGGGTTGTTCTTTACATCACTGAAATCCAACTACAATCATATTTGTAATCAAGGTATTTAAATAAAGATATTAATAAAAAAGAAAGTCTTTATCAAGAAGTTTATTTTCAAACAAGCCTAGGAATTTTATGATGCTTTATCTATGTAAATGATAAATAACTTACTAACAAATGAAGAATTTCATATAGACATTTTATTTACACCAAATCATCTTAATTATTTAATGGCCTTATTATTGATTAAAAATTAGTTTTTACAAAATGTCTGTTATCAAACAGATTATTGTAAAGATTACCATCACAAAGTTCTTTATAAATTCCTGGTGATCAATGCAAAGTCAAGTGCCACTGAGTTATTTTTCACTGTTTGGCAGGGTCTAGCCACTGTGTCTAAGTAATGCTCAGGATGTTCATCTTGTTTTGCTAAAAATTAATTTGATAATTTATCTTCTCATTTTGCTATCTTCCAGACTCTGTTACTGGAGGCATTTATCTTTCTACTACCACAAATTATTTCCTTTGAATTATTTTGAACCATTTTTATTATATAATCTTTGTTTCAGATTTTTATTTTCTTACTTAAGTTTTGAATGCTTATTAGATAGATAATACATTTATTTTACTTATTCTATGTGGATATTCATTATTTATAGTGTAACATTAGATATATATATAGTATTTCCTTGATTTCAAATATCAAATAGTTATTTTTATTATTTTGAAATTGTTGTACATAGAAATGATATACCTAAGTGATTTTGACAACATTTTCATTAAGAGGTAGAGGATTTTTTCTCTAAGAAAGACAGCAATGAAAAATTTTATATTTAATGTGTACTAGACATAACTCACTAAAATTGGTATTTGTTCAATTAATTTTTCCAGGATTTTAACAATGTCATATTATTGGTGATAACATATTTGGATCAGTTTTATAGCTCTGGTTTCTCGTACTACCATTGGTAATTTTTTTTAGCTTATATAACTATTTTGTGAGTTGAGATATTTCAAAAGAACACTTTAATATAAGGTAAGTATATAAGTATTTTTAAAAAACAACATTTTACTTATTTCATGAAGAAAATATAGTTACACATTCCTTTAAAATGTTTAGGCATACTAATTTTTAGAAGTTAGAATTACTAACTTCTTTACTGTGTGTATAATTCTTACCTCAAGGGAAAACAACAATTAGACTTGATTAGAGAGTAGATTCCTCGGGGACAGCTAGAGAAAGCTCATTAAATTCAATTATTGTAAAGATGGCAACAAGTGGAAAGATGGATTTTTTTTCTGTACCGGGTATTTCAAGTAGGTAAAATTCTCTCTAACAGAAGATGTGTTTCTGTATCAACTTCCCACTAATAGAACACAAACATTTTAACCACACAGAATGATACAAGTTAGCTGAAGCAAAAATTTCCTCCTGTGGAATCTGCGGGCAGTTCCATCTTACACTGTTTTACAATCTTTTGATGTTTACAGAAGACTGGTTTCCACAGTAAGATAAAATGACAAGGGAGATCTGATAAATCTTGGAAGATATGTCATAGTTATTAACCTATCATTTTCCTTACATAATGAAATTATTTCTTGACCATAATGGTTAATTAGGATGAAATACAAATCTTGAACATATTAAAAAAAAACAATCACAAGTTAGAGTGTAATGTTTTCTAAAAAATTTCTACTTGTTAATAATATATCATATGTCAACAATCTAAAATTGCAACATAGTCAGAAACACATTTAATCACCTATGTGATTCATTCACTAAAGTCATAACTCATTTATTTTGCTATAATGTATCCCAATCCAATATCAAGTATAGGTTGGATATATACGTTATTGTAGTCCTTTGGAAAGGACTACAAAAGTCCTTTGGAAAATATAGAAGATGGAAAGTAGGAACTGGAGTTATAGAACAGAGTAGGGTGTTTGCCTTGCATGCGGCCTTCCCAGGTTTGATCCTGGCATCCCATATGGTCCCCTGAAACTGCTAGCACAGAACCAAAAATAATTCCAGAGCACTGCCAGATGTCCCCCCAAAACCAAAAAACATGGAAACTAAAACTGTGTGTTATAAAGAATAAAGCAATACCATAATCAAATGAAATATAAATTTATTTAAATAATAAAAAATATACATGAAATATATATCCTTTATAAAGATTAAAATAATTTGTTATATAGTACTTGAATTCAGACTATGGTAGGAACTATTAGCCTAAATGATACCCTTTTATTTTTCATTTTTATTTTTTATTTTCATTCATGTTTTTAACAGAAATATTTATATGTTTTTATTCAAATATATGTCATTCATGTGATCATAAAGTATGTATACATATATGGAGTGTACTTGGATCACATAGAAGTTTCTAGTTTCTCTGTAATTGAGTAAAAAATGTGTTAAACATCATTGAAATTACCCCATAAATTAAAATCATTCTAATAAAAAATGAACCAATTATGCAATCATTTTTCTCAATATTTAATCATCATACAGCATCTTAATAATTGAATCATACATCAAACTTATAATTTGTTCCCCAGGTCATTAATTTGTATATTTATTGCTACTTTACTATTTCAGAAAATACAGTGATGCCAAAATTAGAGCCCTTGTCCTCATGACGATGATATTCTAGTAACAAAATTAGGCAAAAAAATATTTGAGAAATTTACTTGTGATATTGCGTATTGAAATGGTAATGAAAAGTTCTAGAAAAGCTCAACAAAAATTTGACAAAATGAAATGTCAAAGTCAACTGTGACATTAAGACTTCTTTAAGTATTGACTAAGAGAGAAAAAAAGAGTTTCCAAAGAGAAGAAAAAAAATTTTTTTTGTTTTTTTGTCCCACACGGGTTTGACGCTCAGGGGTTATTCCTGCTAAGCGCTCAGAAATTGCCCCTGGCTTGGGAGACCATATGGAACGCTGGGGGATCTAACCGCAGTCGTAATTTTTCCTTGGCTAGCACTTGCAAGGCAGACACCTTACCTCTAGAGCCACCTCGCCAGCCCCTGAGAAGAATTTTTTTTTTAGCAGGTAGGCCATTTTCTTTCTTTTTTATTATATGTATATATTTTATTTAAACACCTTGATTACATACATGATTGTGTTTGGGTTTCAGTCATGTAAAGAACACCACCTATCACCAGTGCAACATTCCATTCACCAATGTCCCAAATCTCCCTCCTCCTCACCCAACCCCCGCCTGTACTCTAGACAGGCTTTCCATTTCTTTAATACATTCTCATTATTAGGACAGTTCAAAATGTAGTTATTTCTCTAACTAAACTCATCACTCTTTGTAGTGAGCTTCCTGAGGTGAGCTGGAACTTCCAGCTCTTTTCTCTTTTGTGTCTGAAAATTATTATTGCAAGAATGTCTTTCATTTTTCTTAAAACCCATAGATGAGTGAGACCATTCTGCGTTTTTCTCTCTCTCTCTCTGACTTATTTCACTCAGCATAATAGATTCCGTGAACATTCATGTATAGGAAAATTTCATGACTTCATCTCTCCTGACAGCTGCATAATATTCCATTGTGTATATGTACCACAGTTTCTTTAGCCATTCGTCAGTTGAAGGGCATCTTGGTTGTTTCCAGAGTCTTGCTATGGTAAATAGTGCTGCAATAAATATAGGTGTAAGGAAGGGGCTTTTGTATTGTAAGAGAAGAAATTTTTTGGGGGGGTTTTTGGGCCACACCCGGTAACGCTCAGGGGTTACTCCTGGCTATGTGCTCAGAAGTTGCTCCTGGCTTGGGGGACCATATGGAACACCGGGGGATCGAACCGCGGTCCGTCCAAGGCTAGCACAGGCAAGGCAGGCACCTTACCTTTAGCACCACCGCCCGGCCCCCGAGAAGAAATTTTTAAGCAAAAGAAAATAGGCTATTATCTCCTCAAAAATAACACATTTTATATAAGTATAAATTGAATTTTCTATAAAATATTCAAACCTAATGATAATGATTTTATGTAGAAGGTACATTTTTATGTCCTTTTGATGAATTTTTCCAAAGTTTAAATGCTTTAATTCAACTTGCTTATAATAAATATAACTTTCTATTAAAATAAGAAAATATAAATTAACCTTATAAATGTTCAACAGATTCAGATGGGAATAGGACACTGACCTTCAAAGAAAATTAATCAATACTTAAATATATTCTGCACACCTTTTGAATCCCCTTATGTATCTAGTACATTAGGATTAGGATCTGAATATCAATATATCAACCTATTATTTCACATGCTTCACCTATTAAAATCAGTGACTTCGAGTAACATGCATTGGCAAATGACATTAAGGGCATATATAAAAAAATATCTACTCAGAAATACATCTTTGCCTCACACTTGCTGAGGTTATAGACTAGTATAGAATTTAAAGTTGGGACAAAGTACTAATCTTATTTCTCACATAGAAAAATGCTATAAAGATAAACAGTATTTCTATAGATGCTTTATCATCCCATTTGAGTTGATTTTATAACTAGGTTATAAGTGTGTATATTTATACACATATATGATTAGCTTGGTGGTGTGATGTGCAAATATGTAAAAGAGGATTCAGCTAAAGCTCTGGGTCTGAAAATACTACCCAAGCTATCTAAGAGTTTATTATTCTGATACAAATGGAATTTCCTATGTCATGCAAACTGTTGACGAAATTACTTCCTACTTAAATAGAAGAAATTTGTATTATTTCTATTAGCATAAGCAACATCAGCTGCATGATTTGTGCTTCTTCTGTGGAATTATTGTTACATAGTTAAATTAGTATTCACGACATAAAGGGCATTATTCATTTTTCTAGTAAATTTTATTCAGAAAAATATATGAGGAAGGGAATGTATTTCATTTCAGCATTTCAGAATAATATTTTAAATGACCAATAAGTGACAATTCAGAGGATTTGGGGGGGAAGGTAAAGGAAGTTGAAACCAAACATATGATCTAGAGATCATAAATGACTTTCTGTTTATGCTATTTTGGTACTTAAAGAAGAAAAATATAGACAATTATTTCATGATATTCTGAACACTGGTAATTTTAAGCAATGACATTATTAAAATATTTTGTTTGTTATAATTTTATTTTCATAATTTCTCTTCTTCATAGGTGTGCAATTATTATGTTATTATCTAAATAGGAGTAAATGATTTTGGTGATTCTTAAGATCAGGAGAAATAAAGTTCTTATACAAAAATAATATTCAACTGATATATTTAACTTATCAGATTCAGAATGGCATTGTATTGGCTTTTCATATTTGCATAAAAATTATGTTAAAGCTTCTTAGTGTATGTCTTTATGCCTCATAGTTTCTGTGGCCTAGGAGTGATGTGACTGTGTCCTGTGCTTCAAGATTTGTCTAGGAATTAAGCCAGATCCTAGTCACCTGAAGGTCTAACTCTGGAAGAATCTTACCTGGCCCATACTTAAATTATTGATGACAGGACTATATTCATTATGGACTGTGTAACATGGGAACTAGTTTTTTCTGGGTTTTAGAAGTAACTCTTATCTCCTTCCAACCTGGTTTTGGAAGGTCAGCATATAATGTGTCATATTGCTTTATCAAAGTCAGGAAGGAAAATCATCTCACAAAATATTAGTTTGAATTTTTTAAATAAAATTATGAAAATAAAGTATCATCAGATGTTGTATTAGAAGCAAGAAACATTCCTTGTTCTCTCAATGGTAAAGGATTTTTCACATCTTGAGTTGTAGGAGACAAAAAGATCATTAAAATCTGTCTCCAGGGGCCGGAGCGGTGGCACAGTGGTAGGGAGTTTGTTTTGCATGTGTCTGACCTAGGCTGACCATGGGTCTATCCCCAGGAATCCCATATTGTCCCTCAATCCAGTAGTGATTTCTGAGCACAGAGCCAGGAGTAACCCCGAGCATGACTGGGTGTGACCCCCAAACCAATAAATAATAAATAAATAAATAAATAAATAAATAAATAAATAAAATTTGTCTAAAATGTATTTTATAAGTTTAAATTAGAAGCATAAATTATGGCAGTTACTAATTGCAATTCAAACATACTAAATATAATTTAATACATTTGATTACTAAACAGCAAAAGGGGGTAAAACTATAAAATTTTGTATTATCTAGTGGTTGAAAATAAACTATAGTCTCAACCTTAGGTCTTCTCCTTTATACAGTGTTGATCAAGTTCTTAGTCTTTGTGCTGTTACATAACTGGCAATTTGGTGAAAATATATTAAAACTGATTTTAGTACTAATATTTTTATTATTGTGTACCACAGGCAGTGATTTTAAATTTAAGATGATGTAATACAGAATGAAAATACTATGGAAGCAGAGGCAATAGGCTAAGTGGTTCTAGACCCCACAAATGTACTTCAGAGCTATATTTATATGCCTGAAGGATTTTCTAAAGAGGTGTCAGGGCAGTATTTGGGTTATTGGGGTCTCTTGGTAGGTCATACTTGGTGTGCAGCTCATGTGTCAGAACTTTTAGGGCCTAATGATGGCCTCAGTTTCTTTGCATTTAGGCCTCTGTGTGGAATTACCTGAAAGAGGTGTGATCCAACCAGCTGAAAATCCTAGGATGACATTCATGTTCTTCCCCTTGTCTTTGTTATTTATTTGTTTGTTTGTTTATTAGGGAGCATGCTGTGATTTTTTGGCCACACCTATTTTTGCTAAGAGCTTATTTTTGGTTCTGTATCTAGGATCTTACTGGCAGTGCTCTGGGGACAATATTGGGTTCTAGATCCAAACACTGTTTATCTTTTTGGCCTTCTTGTTTCTTATTTAACCTGCCTAAGTTTTAACAAATAGGTTTACATCCCTATTCACTTTATTTTTATTTACTATTTTCCACACAAGAAAATCACTTGGAAGAAAAGATCTTTAAAGTTTTGAGTTTGACAAGTGAAATAAAATAAATAAAAACTGTATAACAAAAGTTAAATATATATAAATATGTTTGTATGTATATTTGTATGCATATCTGTATATCTATATCTATCTATCTAGATAGATAGATAGATAGATAGATAGATAGATAGATAGATAGATAGATAGATAGATAGATAGATAGATAGATATACAGATGCAGGCTACTCTGTTTTGTAGTAGAATGAAAGTGCTTGAAAGTTAACTTAACTGCTATGTATCTGTATTTACTATATTCCTTCCCTGCCCCCAAATTTGGATATTTTACTTTTGGAGAAAAAAATATCCTAAAAACAGTATAAGGGATTGTATAGTTATACTTATGAAATCATTTGCTAATAAAAACACATTTTATAATGTCTCTTATAAAAAAATTACAACATGGGATCCTTAAAAAAGATATTGTCAGATCACTCAGTATCTCTACAGATTCAAATATAAATATATATTTAAATTCAAATATATATATAAAATATATATTCCTCCTGTATATGGAATTAGAAAGGAATCAGTATGCAAAAATGCTGAGCAAGCAAGAAGAACTCCACTAGGAGAAAAGATCATTTGTCTTCCTGGTGAGAAATAAAAGGTTTCTGGCTACTAGTGATCATTAAAGATCCCATGATACTTCTCACTGGATAGTACTGTTAATCTATGTTTTCTGGCAATATTCCACTTTGGATAATTGTTTTCTGCCTCCCTAAATCTCTTTTCCTTTCCATTTATGTTGAAAATGTCTGACTTTCTATCCCAAGTGGATTGCACTATCACTCACCAGGAAAGGAAATTATAAGACAGGATATATAAATTTGTGTGTAAAATGTCAAATGATGTACAAGTTCAAGTAGTTATTATTACTTTCCTTGCTAATTTATATTTAGTGATCTACTAAGATATTTATTGCCATTGTAGGGTATAATTTGTAATTTGTGGCTTTATCTATGGGCCTTTTTATAACTTTCTAATATAAGCTTTCAATCTCAAGATAAAATAAACAAATTTTGCCTCTGGTTATATTGTATTTCGATTTTAATAGCAGAAGTTTATTGGTACCACACATAACAACAACCATGCTTTTTAGGTAGATATCCTGAGTAGGCAGAGTTTTGAAAGTTTTCTCAAAAGATTTGACCTTTTTTAAAAATCGATTGTCTACCCTTTTTACTTCCCATTCATTTTTCAAATCAGTCTCAGAATAATCCAAATAGTATCCCATGAGATGTTTTAGCTTTTCTTCTCTGCATTTGTAAGTTTAACTCAGGTCTAATATAAGATATATGTGAACTTATGACTTGTAATTTTGAGAGTTGTAAAGACTGAGTTTCTTTAAACTATTCTCTAAATTTGGCTTTCAAAATACAAAACAAAAAAAACAAAATCAAGTGAAACAAAACTTAGAGGAAAATAAAAATTTACAATTGGGGGTAGTATAGAATAAAGTATGCAAAATTAGGTCAATTTCTTATCCTTTACTGAAAACAATTTTAAAGTTTTAGAATGCAAGTACTTGAATAGAGATTGTAGTGCAACCAAATGAACCTCTGGCAATGGTTTGGGGAACCAATCATGCAACACCATTTATTGGACAAAAGTTAAAAGGCTAATTTGCTATAGCAAAGAGAGAAAGAAACCCCCATGTTCTGGAGTTCAAATTTGTAAAGGTAGATTCAAAATGCAAATTTGATATATATCAAATATTGTACATATGTTATTTAGTTATGGTAAAGATTTTGATTAACCACATTCTGTGATGTCTTGAACTTTGTAGATCATCTATTCCACTGTTCTCCTGCCCTTGATGCAAATTCCACAGCCACACACACCATTTTCTGAAATGAACTCAGAAGGGGAGGTGAACTCTTTCATTTTCAATTATTGTTAGTTTATATTTGAATAGGAGTTGGCTGTATGGCACTACAGAAAAGATGCATGTTGATAGTAATTCTTATCCAAGGAAAATAAAGAAGTGTGAAACTGTTAAAGAGAAACTTTAGGGTCATTTGGAACTCTGACTGTGAAATAGCATCCAATGGTAGAGAAAAAACAAATGAAAATGACTGCCACAAAATATCATCAGATTGCATGGGTCTGACTCAGTTTTGATTTTTGTTTATTTTGTTTTGTTTTCTGGTCTAAGTGGTGCTCAAGGGTACTTCTGGCTTTTTGCTTAGAAGTGACCACTGCCAGATAGGACTAGGGCCTACCAAATTTCAAGGAAAGAGACTAACTTCCAATAACTTGTGTCCTCACTTTAAGTTTTACACTTTTATTTCAGTAAGCAAGTTCCTGCCTGTCGTCATTGTAAACCCACTGTATGTTTTTATTCGTTCTTAGCAATATTTCCACATAAAAATAGACAAGACAAAAATATCTTCAACTTACTTAAATTGAGTGATGTCTGCGCCCAGGATGTTTTTTTCTAAACCTTTCTCCAACATAATCTTATAATAGCTCTAAAAATTGCTGATACATCTGTGGGAGTTTAACATGTTCTTTTGAGGGGAAAACTTACCCATGTATATTGTATAAAAACACTCTGATTGAAAGGTGCTATATAAATGAGAGATATTTTTTCTTGTTCTTTTCACACTCAAAAAAGATATGTGGAAAACTGACCATGGTATATGCTTATAGATAGAAAATACCAAAATTTTAATAAATGTGATTCACATTTATGTGGGAGTATAAACTAACTGGATCTTAAATCAGACATCTTCTTACACATTAATTTAACCAAGCCAACAAAAATAATACAGAAAATTTCTTCGTCTTTTTTACTTTACTTCTTTTGTTTTTATCTTTTTTTTTTTTTGATAGATCACCCTCAATGATGTTTATGACTTACCGCTAGGTCTATGATCAGGCATCATCCTTGAGAGTGCTGAGGACTATATGGATGCCAAGGATTGATCCTGGGTCACTGCATGGTCTGTCTACTCTACTAGATTCCTGACAAGTAGATAATCTTCTTTTAGAATATTTGTATAGATAAACAGAGTTTATTTGGGGTGAAAAATGTTTACATAAATAAGTTTTTTATATTATTTTAAAACATTTCAATAATTTTTAGACAAAATTGATTTATATGGTTGTAAATGTTTTTACAATTTTACACCTGTTTAAAATATATGTTAGAAAGCTGCAACATATCAATGTATTATATTTTCACTCAGCTTATTTCAGCCACATTAGTTGGATATTAGAATAAAAATATCAAATCTGTATTAACTCATCAGGAATGTCTCTCTCTCTGTGTCTCTCTTTTTTTCTCTCTCTCTCTGTTTGTGTGTGTGTGTTCTGGGAAACAAACCTAGATCCTCACACATGCAATTCAAGTGCTCTAGTACTTGTCTAAATCCTCCTTATTGTCTTTTATTGTTGTAGTTGTTAATTTATCAACTCTGCTGAAATTCTAATGGATGATTAAATCAATAAAAATAAATACTGATCCCTGGGTACAGATTCAGGGCATACCCAGAGCAAAAATGGATGTGATCCCAAAATAAGCAAATAAAAATTCCTCAATGTTTACTATCTTTAGACTTCTATGGACTTCATTTTTCTAATTGGAATAAGTAAGAATGAACTTTTATACATGGGTCTATTTCAGGGATTGGGTAATTCTGTTGTTTTTTGTTTGTTTGTTTGTTTTTGTTTTGATTTGGTGGTGGTTGGCTGTAACTGGCAGTATTCTTGTATTTCTTCTGACTCTGTTTTCAGGGATCACTCCTGGCAGAGTATGGAAGACCATATGTGGTGTCACCATAAAACAAACTAAACTAAGGAACTTAAGTTTTATTGTACCTTGTAAGTCTGAAAAAATATATTTAACATAGATAATAGATTTTATTTCGTGTCACATATGCCTTGTTGCACCAAAAATAAAATACGTTAGATAAACATATTTATATAATTGAACATCTGGTTTCATATTAACATGGCATAAGAAAATAAATGATATCTATGATAAATAATGGAAATAGATTATTTATTATGTCTAAATATCCATAGCATTAATTGCATAATAAGCGTCGGTAAACACCTCTTTTAATAAAAAAATTTACACAAGATTTTATTCTAACAGCTAGTTTCTAAAATTCATAAATCAAACTCATTTATGGATTTACATCAACTATACCCAGAGGAAATGAATAGGTTGTTTCCAGGGCTTGGGGCCATATCTCGGTATCATATCTTTAAAACTTTTATATCTTGTTTTTGTCTGATATGGTTTGCAAACACTATATTCAGACTCTCCTATTTGTGGTCACTAGCATAATTTATTGCAAAGCTTTAAAGAAACCTGTGGAATCAGCATCATACTACACCCTAATGCTGCTACTTCAGTTCAGTCCATCAGTCTTACTTGCTCATTGTACTGATACGATGCAAGGACACAAGAGTTACCTAAAGTGACGTGACAGAACATGACACATAAATTACGGATTGTTTGTAAAAGGGATGCAGTTCAAAGGTATTAAAGATTTGCCTTTGTAGAAAAGGGTTTCAGATTTATCTTGGGGACAGTGGAGGGAACGGAAGGACCAATCCAAAACTGAAAGAGGAAAAATACAGTATCGATCCAAACCCTGCTTGCTGAGTCATAAGGAAATTGAAATTGCTTTAAGGCAAGAAGGGTAACTGCAGAGTTGATGAAAACCCTGAGGAAAATGTGCGAAATGAGATCACTGCATCATAATTGTTTCATGTTGGCGAGCTCCTAAAGACTTCAAAGAGAAGGATGGTGGAAACAGAGACACTGTCTCAGTGAAGTACACATAGATAAGTTGACATTAACTCCAGAAATGTTCAGTGGACCTTGAAGGACCTGAATTCCTTAACTTAGGATAGATATTTCAGTGAAGTTGAGGCTGTCCTTTGGTAAGAGGATCACTGTAGGAGTAGCATCAAATCACTCACTCCATTTGGTTTGTGGTCATAGATGGGATACAGAAAAGTACTAACATACTCTTCCTTTGCATTTCAGTACAGTAACTAAACATTTTTTATTTTGTATTTGGCTTTTTTATATTTATTGATCTTGAATTGACCATCTTATTCCATTTTTTTAAATTTTTCTTTTAGCAGGGTCATCAGATGGCAATATTCCTTTCACTTCCGTTTAAATCTGTTTTCATTTTTCTTAAGCTTTTTATTTAGTTTGTTTTGTGTGTTATGCAAATTTTTGGAGATTGGTTTATTAAAATTTGGAATGATTTCTGATTTCTTGGTTCTAAAATATTATTTAGGTCTTGAATTTTACTGATGATGGAAGTGGAGTCAAAATTCTATGACTCATTCAAATGACAAATGATATGTTAGGTAAAACAAAGGGACAAAAATACATCTTTAATTAGGAATAAAGACCAATGAAAGACTTGGTCTTGATAAACTTATGAATAATGACAAAAATTGAGTGATCATTATAAAATGTTGTATTGAAAAGTATTTTCTTTTTTTTATAAGCCATTAAAATGGTCATAGATCTAGGAGGGTCATGCCACACCCCTAAGTTCCATGGTGTTATTACTAATTATTGAAAAATTTATTCTTTAAAAATATTCATTTATTACTTTATTTCAACATCTATGGATTATAATATTGTTTATAATACAGTTGTTTCTGGCATTCAATATTTTAACATCAAACTCACCACCAGTGTGTCCTTTCTTCCACCATTGTCTATTTCTTTCAACAACTTTGTTACATGTTCTGGGAATATTGTTTTTATATTTTGACTTTTGGTCAGAATTTTAGGAATTAAAATTTTACCTACATTTTATTTTGTATTCTATTAATTTCTTTGGCTTATTTTCAATACTGATGTATAATTGAGAATCTGTGGGTTTAAATTTGTTGACAAAATAAAGATTAGGAAAATCCAAAATATATAAATATAAAACTATTTCTACAAGTATAAAGATCACACTGTTAAATTTAGGTAAAATAATTTAATATTTACATGTTCTATATGCTACACAATCAATGTAACCCTTGTAGCAAGGTACACGCACACACTTTCTCTCTCTTCAGTTCTGTCTCTGTCTCTCTGACTTTGTCTCTGTTTCTGTCTTTGTCTTACTAACTTGCTCGCTGACTCACTCACTCACTCACTCACTCACTCACTCACTCACTCACTCACTCACTCACTCACTCACTCACTCACTCACTCACTCACTCTTCCCAGGACATTACCAGCATATAATTTGACTTAAATGCAAAGTCCTGGCTCCTGGCAATTAGCAAAAGTTTATAATAATATTGGTAATATAGACAAGTCCACGAATTAAAAACAAAACAAAACAAAACAAAAACAAAAAATAAAGTTTGAATAAAAGTGTCAGAAGTAGAAATGTCAAAATGAAATGTTTCTTAAAAAAATTGACCAACTAGTTCAAGTTTACAATAATGGTGTAAAGGTATATGCTTTTAAATTTATTCCTTGCAAAAGTAGAAAAGAATCATAGGAAGTAAAATTCAGCTTTGTGTTATATATATGAAGAGGCAGATGGTGCTGTCCTTAACAAGATTTTCTTCAAACATAAGAGCTCATCTCCTCAGCTAGATACCTTCAATAATTAAAATTATATTTTGTTCTTTTCATTCCCAATTCCTCAGTTCAACAAATACATGTGTAAAAGCGTACTGTTTCCATGAAGTTGATTATGTATGTCTCAGTAGACCTATTCTCATAGTTTTAATAGTGTTTGATATGTCTCAATAGAATTTAGTTGTATAAGACTGTTGCAGTTACATAGTATTTTCTGATGCTTTCCTATTGTATATTCATATACATATATCTATATAATAGCACTAAATATCCATAATACATATAATTAATCATAGCATCATATAACTGCGTTTGTGTAAATGAGTATATATGTATGCACACACATAAACAGCAGTATATAATATTTTCTTTTTCTTTTCTCCAAGTAACCCTTCTTTTTACTCATACTATTTATTATTGTTCTGTCAGAATCAGAGAAATAACCAACCTTCAGGATGATCTTTTTAGAACAATATTATTTTTTAGCATTTTTTTATATGAAAGTTACTGGTTTTATTATCCTTTTTGTGAAGGTTGAATGGAAAAAATGTTCAGAACAATTTTAGGAGAAACAACTAATAACAAGTGATTGCTAGGTCCTGAAGAAATAATTTTTAGCCCTGCTGTGAATTGCCATTTAATCCAAGCTTCTTCACTGCACAGGACACTTATAAAAGAAAATGCTGCAGTAGAAAAACTGATGACCCCCAAGTCTTACCAACCACACAAACAGCCATCAAGTGTTAGAAAACTTGTCCAAATTCAAAGAGAGCATTTAATCCTGAATAAGTTTAAATAATAGGGCAATTACATGCTCATTTTAACAATATGAAAATAAGGGTAAGGGCCCTACTCTAAAACTATATATAAGTGCACAGGTGTGCCTTTGATTCACTATATATAGTACATATATATACCTATATGTGTACAATACATACATACATACACATACACACACATATATACACCTTTTGGGTGGGCCACATTTAGTGGCACTCGGGGATTACTCCTGTGTTCAAGGATTTCTCTGGAAACCTCAGAGGACCATAAATAGTGCCAGGCTCAATGCAAGGCTTGAGGATGTAGTGGGCAGATCAAACAAACTACCTGCTCTGCTGGCTCTTCAAGCCTAAAATATATTTTTAATAATCATAAAACATGCCTGAGAATCTCACAAATAATATTACAGATAAGGAATACTTTGATTGAAACACATTTCTCTTTATTGGGGGTGGTGGTAGTGCTCTGGGCTTATTCTTACCTCTACACTGAGAGATCATTCCTGGAGGGACTTTGGGGACCATATGAGGTGCTAGGTAACAACACCCTGAATTCAGGTTAGCCACATGCAAGGAAAGCACCCTTACTCTCATTCTAACTCTCCAAACTTGACAGCACTTCATTAGCTGCTAAGACCAGAGAATATCTCAATGTCGCATATGTTTGTTTTACTATACAAATAATACATACTTAAGGGTAATGGAGACTTTCTTTTGAGTCATGGTGAATTCAAAAACAAAATAATTACTTCTGTGATTTTCCAATTTTTTACTTTGAAATGATACATACAAATGACTTTTATTACTACTAATTGATAGGGTGTCTGTAATTAGGATTCCTATATGAGTAAAATGAAAGCAAAGAAATGGTTCTCTTAAAAAAGCAAATAAGTATACTCAGCTTCAGAAATTTCAATGTAGATTAATTACAAAATAAAGGAGCAAGTCATATCAAAGTTCCAGAATTGTATCAGTTTTGTGACTGTCGTAAAGACTATGTGAGAGTTTAACTGAAAAAATAAGCAAAAAAAGCAAACAACAGCAACCACAACCACAACCACCACCACCACAACAAAACCCAAAGTGCTGAACCCAACAAACTATCAGAAAAAAATTCCAACTGTGAATGAGCTATCTCACTTTCATGGAATTTGTGATATGATTCTATGACTTTTAGACTTTATGACATGTAGTGTAGATATGGAAAAAAATTAATCTACTTGTAAGATGCTAAATATTCTTTATGACTACATTTTTAAAAGGTCATCTTAGGTTGATATCATTCATCTAATTCTTATAGTTCTAAAATATAGCATATATAAAACAAATGTAATGAAATCATTTATAATGTATTGAAATTTTATGACTGAAATGAATTATTTAAGATAAACATACAACTTTCTAAATTTAGGCTAATAATATCAAACAAAAAAAGAAGAAACTTATAAAAATTTACCTGTTTGATCTCCCAAGATTTTTCTACACACAAAAACACACAAACACAAAAAATAAAAATTTTTAATATGAAAAAATATTAATATCATTTTGCAACCAAATATGAAAACATTTATTCCATCCATTTTCCCATTTTACTTACATTTAGTGTTTTTATACTCTGTTGTATTATAACTAGATTTATTCTTTTTTGTTGTTGTTGTTTTTTGGGCCACACCTGGTGATGCTCAAGGATTACTCCTGGCTATGCGCTCAGAAGTCACTCCTGGCTTGGGGGGACCATATGGGACACCAGGGATCGAACCAAGGTCAGTCCAAGGATAGTGCAGGCAAGACAGGCACCTTATCTCTAGCGCCACGACCTGGCTCCAAATTTATTCCTATATATGGATACCTTAATATTTTATTACCAGAATCTAAGAATTCATTTCTTCTTATCCTTAATTCCTTTTTATCACAATATTCTCTAAATGAAGACATGTTTTTATATTTCTCAACCCTAGAGGAATAGACTTTAAATCACAATTTAAATATTTCACTTATTAAGATGATTTTGTTTCTCTTTTATAAAAATTTAAAAGACAATTTTTAAGGCCAAATATAAATATTACAAGTAACTAATACCTACTCTCTGAGGACTTTCTAATACTATATACAAACTTACATATACACAAACCCAATAAAATTATCTTTAAAATTAAGGATAACCCATGCCAAAAGAGCAGGGTGCCATAATATCTATTTTTACCTTAGTGAAGTATTTCTAAGATTATATTTAGTGACTGTCATATTATTTTATATCCAATGACTACTGTGAGATGTTCTGACTATTCCTCTACTTTTCAACTCTCAGGCAAGCTTTCATTGTTATGCATATCTTCTTAAGTCATTGTATCAGAATGAATTACTTGCTCTTTATATACTGATTGGAGAAGACAATCATTGTCTCTAAGTGATATCTCAATGAGAAAAGAAATGACATTTCTTATCCATTTATTTACACTTCAGAGTATATTACTTAGTTATAAGATTGACTACTTTTAACTACACTGCATACCTACTAACAAATGAATAAATTATGTATCAATTTATATTCAGAGATAATTTTCCACAAAAAAATTTATACCTACTGCGAATAAAATCTAGATAAAATATAGAAAGAAGCTTACACTTATAAAATAAGATTATTCTGTTTTTATGAAAAAGATAAGGTTCCACAATAAAAGTTGTAAAATATGTATTTATGTATTTTAACTTCCATATAATATGTTATGCACTATATTCAAATCAATATGCACTGTTACAGATTTTGATAATAAGATTTTGTGTCAGCAGTTCTATTACTTTCCTTAGCTTTTATGGAAATATGATCTAATAAATATGATGAAATTGAATTATTTTGCTTTAATACTACATTATTGATCTTTAATCATGGAATATGCATATACATGTTATTATACGAAGAGACTATTAAAAGTTCTTACAATGAAAAAGACATGACTTTTGAGAAAGAATATATAGATAAGATGTCACCATGCTATTGGGAAGTGTTTTACCATCAAGATATCACAGTACAAGAGAATAATTTTTATTATCAGTAGTATGTTCTAAATATTTATGACATATATTTTTGCATAACAGTTCAGCATATTAATAATTGCTTGTCTTCTTGAAAATGAAATGGTCATACAATTATAAAAGCATCTACTTTATTCTGAGGAGTGCTAGACAGTATGGTCATTGTAGCAAGTTTATTCCTTTGATAATGTCCAGTAACACATAATATTTTGCTTTGTAAACATAACATCAAGTTGCCTTTCCTTGGAAATTTTAATTTAGTAGTATATTGTAATGGTCAGAGTACACAAATTTTTAATTACTTTAAAGATATATTTTAATTGTTTCAATGTTATCAACATCTCATTTATTAGTTAAGTGTGAATATAATCTGTCTCTGCTCAAGAATGATTCCTGGCAGTGCTCTGGGGACCATATGTGGTTCTGTAGATTTGAAACAGTAATCAGATGGGCTGGAAGGCAAGCACCTTACCCAGTGAGCCCCATTTTTTAAGTGTTTCTTGAGCTTCTTTACTCTCTCTCATTCATCAAAAAAGTTAGTTATTATTTACGACTATTGAATAGCTAGATCTATTCTTAGCATCCTCCCTTCACTCCTCCTCCCATATTCCCTCATTCAATCTATTCGCCACAATCAAAAGTGCTTTTTCTTTTATCTGTAGTAAAATTTGGTAACAGACAATTAAATGTTCCTGGTCTGTCAAATAGAAGCAATAGAGTTATTTCCTTGATCACTGAATTTACATAAGCTGATCTTTTAAGTCCCCCAAATCCCTGGGATACTAAATAGTTTAGGTTTCTGGAACTGAAAATTTTGGCACAATCATCAAAAAAACGTCTTCATATAGTTGTCTTAAGTCTGCAGCACTTCCATGGTAAAAATCAATTTTGTAGACTTTCTTCAAACTCCAAATATATAGCAAGAATTGAATTTGTAGTTAAAATATAGCTTCTTACACTTTCAAAGCTCTTCTCCATCCTAATTGTCCTGCATTAAGAAGAAAGAGGTTACCAGGAGATAGGTCAAGAGGAGATAGTCCAAACCTGTGAAGTATATGTCACAAATTCAATCTCCAGGACTAATTGGCCCCGGAAATGCCATTGGCTGTAGCCTGGATGGTACTTAAGCACTGCCTAAGTAACTATGGTTACCATTCTGCACTATTTGACCAGTGATAGCGCTCAGTACAATGTCTGACTTAGTCCCAAGAGTAGGTTTGAGCAGGTGTCTCTTCTCCAACACAAAAGTAACTTTCACAATTTATCAGGGACATCGGGAATATAGATTAAATGTAAGGACATTGAATTGAGAAAGAGTTCAGGTTCCAATTCTGATACATATAAGCTACTTTTGAGTTTATTTATTCTCTCAATCTCAGTAACTCAGTTACAAAATAGAAAAAGAGGTATCTATTCACCAGTTTCATCATATCTAGAGGGTTTTTTAAAGAATATATTATGTTAATTAAGCAAAACAAAAACAGACTAACGTTTAGAAGACCATCAAAGGTTAAGGGTATTAATAGAATTGCTTTTTATAGAAGGAAAAGGAGTGACCAAGCAGTTCAATTGTACAACTTTGTTTGACTTCAGGTTGCTGTGCTGTACTGTACTGTAAAATTTGGCAAATTTCTAACATCTGACAATATGTATTCATTATGAATTATCTAGATGAAAATTATTTGAAAATTCAGATCATGTGCAGTTTCCCAGCCAAGCCAGTAAGAGGAGCAGTATTCCTGGCATGTGGGATCTTCTGGGTCCAGCTGCAACCTTCCTCTCCAGTTTGAAAAAGCATGGGATTGGAGTTTCCTCCACCCCCCTCCCCCCAGAGCCCAGTTGCCAAACCTGGTCCTGAAGACCAGTTTGGCATGGGCGGATCTCGGTCTCCTGGACTAAATGGTCAGCCCAGAAGGCCATTGGCCATCTGTCTGCCCAGATTCCCAACCATACCCGTTCTTCCCCAATGCTTACTGTGCCTATGCAAAAAAAAAAAAAAAAAAAAAAGTGGAGGGAACGCCAAACCCTACCACTCCAGCACCCATATTTTTTTGTTTTGTTTTGATTTGTTAGTTTTTTTACTTTATTTTCCTTTTCTTTTTCTTCCACTTTTCTCATTCTTTTTCACTCTTGTGGTTATTATTTAGAGATTATTTTTATTTTTATTTGCCGGGTCCATTTTTTCTTTTTTCTTCCATTTTTCTTTTCTTTTTTTTTTTCTCTCTCTCTCTTCTTTATTTTTCTGGTAGTTTTCGCCAATTTTTTTCTCCCCTTTTTCTTATCCTTTTTATCTCCAATGACGGTGGAATAGATGCTCAATATACAACAAGCTGTAAAGTGGAGACCAGTTGCACTAGCATACTGGTGGTAGAGGAGGGAGATATGGGATGATATACTGGGAACAGGGGCAAAGGGAGGACAGCACTGGTGGTGGGAATGCCCCTCATTCATTGTTACTATGTACCATAAATGATGCAGTGAAAGATTTGTAATGTACTTTGGTCACAATAAAAATTTTAAAAAAATTCAGATCATGTGAAAAAGTTTTGTCTTTGATTTATTGTCTATGTGTATGCATATATAGTATTTGATATATTTTGTCTGTCTTTGATAAACAGTGATGAATCTAAATTTTGGCTGAGAGTTTGTAAACTCTAAAGAGACATTTTCAATAGTTGACATTTGTTAGTATATTAATATTTAATAGGTATATTAATACAATTATAACACAAATGTATCTATTTTAATATATAATATCAATATTAGCAAACATATAAATTTTATATAAATATATATATTTGGAGCTGGTGTGATGATATTACAGCGGTAGGATATTTGCCTTGCAAATGGCCAACCCAGAGTGGACTGACCCTGGTATCCCTAGGATCCCATATGGTGTTCCATTGTGCCTACCAGGAGTGATTTCTGAATGTAGAGCCAGAAGTAATTCCTGAGCACTTCCAGGTGTGACCCCAAACCAAAAATAAATATATATATCATTAATTTCTGTAAATATTATGATTAAAATTTAAAATCTAACTATAGCATGTATTTGTAGACAGAAAAATTAAAATGAATTTTTCTAGCAAGTTGAAAGTTTTTTATTATAGTGATATCATTTTAGTAATTTTCACAACAGAATAAAAACGTTTATTTTAAAAATTTTGGGGAGAAGAGAACATCAACGAAGCAAACAATAAAAAAAATCATGCAATTGACTTTTCCAAAATTTGTTGCATTTTGATATATATAATCTATCTATATGTCTATCTTGAATTTTAGACATATTACATATTTTGTAGATAGTTCAGATTATAGCATATGCTTTTTAGTAATGCTATCTCAAGCAATAATAATCTGTTCAATGATATATATAATGTATATTTTCAAGTATTTTAATATGCACATCACTTTTAATGCCAGTAAAATATATTATTGATCAATAAAATTTAGGGATCCCTCCAAAGCAGTGCTCAGAAGACTACAGAGTCCCTCTTAATGGTTTCTGACAAAGGGGCTGATTATTCAATGCCAGAGCTTGAGGATGTAGTGTCAAGGATTATTTGGCCATCCCTGCAGTGTTGGTGCCTTCAGAGCTACAAGCATCAGTGTCAGATGCTAGCAAGACATGTGCCCTTGTTCAATCTCTAAAGCTCCTAATTTCTTAATAATAAAATGAGAGTATTTTAATAATAACTATTAGTAAAATATTTTCTATTTTTAACATTTTTATTTAAAAAGATACTTTAGAAAATTGCACAAAAGTTTCACCCTTTTTCATGTTGATGGAAGCCCAAATCAGACACTCATGTCAGGAAGCTTTCTTGGAAGTTACAGGGGACCTTGTGGTGATGGAGATCAAAGTTTGACACTGAAAAGTGGCACACACTGTAGCACTTCACCATTTCCTTGGCTCAGAAACACTGACTTGTACTTTAAAAAAATCCTTAAAAGAGTTGTTTTGAGATTATTTATATATTGACAATATTCTAAAAAAATGTTATCCAATATGTTTTCATGATTTATCCACCACTTTAGTATTTATAAATAGATGTCTGAATTCTTAACTAGCATTTCAACTCTAATGGATAGTATAGAAAATAGAATATTGTACAATTATGTAAAATAAAGAACATTATATTTCCCCTAAGTTATATTTCTTCAGTTTACAGAAAGATTTTTTAGTTACCAGAGTTACCTCTTCAATTATTCAAGAAGTATTTCTTTAGTTTAGCATGTTAAAACATTTAGTTTTTTAAAAATACTTTAAATTATTTATGCTATATTTTATTAATATATTTATTTAAACACCTTAATTATAAATATGATTGTAGTTGGGTTTCAGACATATAAAGAACACGCCCCCTTCACAATGCATCATTCCCATCACTAATGTCCTAAATCTCCCTTCTCCCCACCCCACCCCCGCATGTACTCTAGATAGGCTTTCAACATCCCTCATTCATTCACATTGTTATGATAGTTCTCAGTATAGTATTTCTCTAACTGCACTCACTACTCTTTGTGGTGAGCTTCATGTTGTGAGCTTGACCTTCCAGCCCTCCTTTATTTATCTCTGAGAATAATTGTAAAAATGTCTTTTATTTTATTTATAAAACCCATATATGAGTGAGATTATTCTGTGTCTATAAAACTCGCTCTGACTAATTTCACCCCACATAATAGATTCCATGTATATCCAGTATAGGAAAATTTCACGACTTCATCTCTCCTGACAGCTGCATAATATTCCATTGTGTATATGGACCACAGTTTTTTTTAGCCATTTATCTGTTGAAGGGCATATTTGGTTGTTTTCAAAGTCTGGCTATTATAAATAATGCTGCAATGAATATAGGTGTGAGGAAGGGATTTTTAAATTGCATTTTTGTGTTCCTAGGATATATCCCTAGGAGTGGTATGGCTGGATCATATGGGAGCTCAATTTTCAGTTTTGGGAGGAATCTCCATATCAGTTTATGTAAAGGTTGATTAAATAGCATTCCCACCAGCACAAAATAAGAGTTTCTTTCTTTACACATCCCCACCAGCACTGCCTGTTCTCATTCTTTGTGATGTGTGCCAATCTCTGTGGCATGAGATGGTAACTCATAGTTGTTTTGATTTGCATCTCCCTGATGATTAGTGATGTGGAGCATTTTTTATGTGCGTTTTGTATTTGTATTTCTTCTTTGACAAAGTGTCTGTTCATTACTTGTCCCTATTTTTTGATGGTTTTAGATTTTTTTCTTGTAAAGTTCTTTCAGTGCCTTGAATATTAGCCCCTTAAAAGATGGGTAATGGGCAAATAGTCTCCCACTCTGTGGGTGGCACTTGTGTCCTACACAATGTTTCCTTTGAGGTGCAGAAGCTTCTCAGCTTAATAAATTCCCATTTGTTTATCTTTGCTTCCACTTCCACTTGGATTTTACCTTCGTACATGGTGTTACCTGGGGGTCTGAGTTGAAATTTTTGCAAGTGGCTAACCAGTTGTTCCAACACCACTTGTTGAAGAGGCTTTCCTTGCTTGATTTAGAATTTCTTGCTCCTTTTTCAAAAACTAGGTGATTGTATGTCTGGGAACATTCTCTGAGTACTCAAGCTTATTCCACTGAACCGTGGGTTTGTCTTTATTCCAATACCATGCTGTTTAGATAACTGTTGCTTTGTAATACAGCTTAAAATTGGGAAAAGTAATGCCTACTATATTCCTTTTCCCAAGGAACACTTTAGCTATTCCAGGATGTTTATTGTCCCAAATGAATTTCAAAAGTGTTTGAACCAACTCTTTGAAGAATGTTATGGATATCTTTAGAGGGATCACATTAAATCTATAAAAAGCTTTGAGGAATATTGCCATTTTAATGATGTTAATCCTGCCAATCCATGAGGAGCGTATGTGTTTCTATTGGCACGTGTCCTTTTTTATTTCTTGGAGTAGGGTTTTTATAGATTTTTATATAGGTCCCTAATGTCTTTACTCAAATTTATTTCAGGATATTTGAGTCTGTATGACACTAATGTGAATGGGGTTGTTTTCTTAATGTCCATTTCTTCCCTATCATTACTGGATTATAACAAAGCCATTGATTTTTTTGTGTTATTTTTGTAGCATGCCACATTGCTAAATGAATTTATTGTTTCTAGAAGCTTTTTGGTAGAGTCTTTAGGGTTATCTAAGTAGAGTATCATGTCATCTGCAAACAATGAAAGCTTGACTTCTTCTTTTCCTATCTGGATGCCCCTGATATATTTTTCTTGCCTAATTTTTAATACAAGTACTTCCAGTACTATGTTTAATAGGAGTGGTGTGAGGATAGCCTTATCTTGTACTAGAATTTAGAGTATAGGCTTTTAGTTTTTCTCCATTGAGGATAATATTTGCCATAGACTTGTGGTAATTGACCTTAACTATATTGAGAAAGGTTCCTTTCTTTCCCATCTTTCTGAGATTTTTTTTATCAATAATGGTTGTTGGACCTTATTAAATACTTTATCTACATCTATTGATATGATCATGTGATTTTTATTTTTCTTCTTGTTGATGTTGTGTATTATGTTGATAGATTTATGGATGATAAACCATCCTTGCATTCCTGTGATTAAACATACTTGATCATAGTGAATGATCTTTTTGATGAGGCATTGGATCCTATTTGCCAAGGATCCTATTTTGTTGAGGATCTTTGCATCTGTGTTCATCAGGGATATTGGTTGTAATTTTCTCTTTTGACAGAATCTCTGTCTGTTCTTTGGTATCAAGGTGATGTTGGATTCATCAAAGCTATTTGGAAGTGTTCCCAGTTTTTCAATTTCATAAAAGAGCCTGGCCAGGATTGATAGTAGTTCCTCTTGAAAGGTTTGAAAGAATTCATTAGGAAATGCATCTGGGCCTGGGCTTTTGTTTTTGGAAGATATTTGATTACTGTTTTAATTTCCTCCGTAGTGATGGGTGTGTTTAGATATGCTATATCCTCCTTACCAACCATGGAAGGTTATAAGAGTCCAAGAATTTATCGATTTCTTCCAGGTTGTCATGGTTAGTGGAATGTTCTCAAAGTAGTCTCTGATTACACTTTGAAACTCTGCAATATCTGAAGTGATCTCCCCTTTTTCATTTCTAATACAGGTTATCAAGTTTCTCTCTCTTTGTGAGTTTTGCCAATGGTCTATCAATCTTGTTTATTTTTTCAAAGAACCAACTTCTGCTTTTGTTGAGCTTTCAATTGTTTTTCGGGGTTTCCACTTCATTGATTTCTGCTCTAAGATTTTTTATTTCCTTCTGTCTCCCTATTTTTGGTTCCTTTTGTTATCATTTTTTAATTTTATAAGCTGTGTCATTAAGCTATTCAGGTATGCCCCTTCTTCCTTCCTGATGTGTGCTTGCAAAGCTATAAATTTTCTTCTCAGTACCACTTTTGCTGTGTCTCATAGTTTATGATAGTTTTTGTCTTAATTGTCATTTGTTTCCATGAATGTTTTGATTTCCTCTTTGATTTTATCTCAGAACCATTGGTTGTTCAGTAGCAGGCTGTTTAATTTCCAGTTGTTGGTTCTTCTGTGAACTTTTTAGTTCACATCTAAATTCAGAGTCTTGTGGTCAGCGAAGTTAGCCTGACTATATATATAAAAGAGGCATATATATATATATATATATATATATATATATATATATATATGCCTCTTTTATTTCTCTTTTCACGGCTAGTATATATATATATATATATATATATTAGTATCTTTATTTAAACACCTTGATTACAAATATGATTGTAGTTGGGTTTCACACATATCTCTTGATTAGTACGAAGTGTCCATCTTTGTCCCTTACAACTTTTCTGAGTCTAATGTTTGTGTCATCTGATAATTATATGGCCTCCCCAGCTTTTTTAAGGATGTTGTTGGCTTGAATAATTTCCCTACAGCCTTTGATTTTGAGTTTATATTTATTCTGACTATTCAGGTATGTTTCTTGTAAGCAGCAAAAGTTTGGATTCATATTTTTGATCCATTTAGCCACTCTGTGTCTCTTAATTGGTTCATTTAGTTCATTGACATTGAGGGAGATTATTATCATGAGATTTAATGTCATATTTGTGTATAAGGCTGGTGTTTCTGTTGATCTTTCATGTCTTAAAGTAGTTTGGTTTTTCCTTAAGGCTGATTTTGTATCTGTAAAGTTTCTGAGCTTTTGCTTATTGATAAAGCTGTGTATTCTTCCTTCAAATCTGAACCTGAGTTTGGCTGGGTGCAGTATTCTAGGTGAAGCATCCATTTCATTCAGTCTTGTAACAATAGCCCACTACTGTCTTCTGGCCTTGAGAGCTTATTGTAACATGTCTGCTGTCATGTGGATGCTCCTTTGAATGTACTTTCCCTTTATGATCATGCTGCTTTCAGTATTCTCTTTCTGTAGTATTCATCACTGTGACTAGGATGTGTCCTGGTGTGTTTTTCTTTGGGTATCTTTTAGCTGGTATTTTTCAGGCTTGCAGGATTTGATTATATGCATTGCATGCAGTCTTTAGCTCTGGGAGTAGCTCTGTGATGATGTCTTTAACTGTTCATTCTTCCTGGGGATCCCTTCTTTGCACTTCTGTGACTCCAATGATTCTTATGTTGTTGATTTTATCAAAGACTTCTATTTTTATCTGTTCATATTCCTTGAGTACTTTTTTCTGTATGATCATTTGCCTTAAGGTTCTTTTCCAATTTCTTCTGCTCTATGGAGTTGTTCTGCATCTCATTTTCCAGTTCACTGATTCTGTCCTCAACTGCTGTTACCTTGTTGGAGAGGCTTTCTATTGAGTTTTTTAGTTTGGGTACCCTGTTTTTCAGGTATGTTATTTCAATTTGAAGTTTTTTGATTCCTATCTCTGTTCGTTCTGCTCAGATAGAGCTATGTTCCTTTGTCATCCATGAAGATCTTCTATATTTCTATTCTAAACTCCTTATCTGTGATATTAATCAAATGGTTGTTATTTTTTGGATCATCAGAGCTATCATCTACATTCTCTGTACTTGATGTTTGACTGCAAAGTTTCCCCATTGTCATGCTTGTAGTGTGATGTTTTCTGCATATTCTGGTGGGGGTCATTAGTTAGAAAGAACATGCGGCTGTGACGTGAAGCAAAGCAGTCATGCACTTCTGGAGCCTCTAAGAGAGAGTTTTTGCTCTCTTAGAGAGAGGCCTTTCTTGGCCTTCTTGTGAGAGTTTCAGGAGACAGAAGAAAAGAGAAACAAGCAAAGGCGACAGGTCCCCTCAGTCTCTCCCAGTTGCTAAGTCCACAGTAGAGGCAAACTCCTTCCACCTGCCTTTACAGACCAAAAGTTCTACCTTTCTGCCAAAGCACCTTTGGTAGCCAGTTTTCACTCACTCAGTCTTTCTTGGCTTTTCAGCTTGGGCGCCTCTAGGAGACAGTTTTTTGCTGTGCCCTTCTTGGCCCTCTCTGGAGAGTTTAGGAGACATAAGAGTAGAGAAACACTCAAAAGTGACAGGTCCCCCTAGTCTCTACCAGTTGGTAATCTCACAGCAGGGGCAGACCCGTCCTGCCTACCTTTATAGACCAAATTATCTACCTTTCTGCTAAGTCACCTCTGGTACCCTGTTTTCACTCAGTTTTTCTTGGCCTTTCAGCTTGGGCGCCTCAAGGTGACAGTTTTTGCTGGGCCCTTCTTGGCAGTCTCAGGAGAGTTTCAAGAGACAGAAGTGTAGAGAAACATGCAAAGGCAACAGGTCCCTTCAGTCTCTCCCAGTTGGTAATCTCACATCAGGGCAGACCCCTCCCACCTACCTTCACAGACCAAAGAATCTACCTTTCTCTATGCTATATATTTTAATTCTTTATCAGAAGAATATTTAAGTTTTCTCTTGAAGCTTCCCATCTCAAGTAGGTTTTCTATAATCACTCTACCATAGTTCCACACAGAACCAAAATACAATCTAAAGAAAGGTGATTATTTCTTCTTGAAAGTCAAAAGTTTTGGTTCTACTTTCTAGGTTCTTCTGCATTGTACACTTTCAGAAAAAAATCACATTTTATATGTGCTGATGTTATTATTTTATGTTGATTAAAAATACACATTTATCTATTTTAGAAGATGTCATCATAGTGTTTGGAGAAGAGAATGCTACAATTAAAATGTATCTTTTTAGTGCTAGTCAATTTCCAGAAAATGTTTTATAATTTTACTTAATAAAGGAAACATAATATATTTAATATTTTATCTATTACTAATTAGAAAAAGTCTACCCTATATTTTTGTAATAATAGTGGAAAATTTAACATTTTAATATCCTTGATTATATCATTTAGTTGAAAGTACTTTCTTATAAAATATTCTAATCCTAATAGTAAATTGATCTCATAGGCCAGTCAATGACATTAAATATTGTCAAAGAGCATGGCAAAGGGTATTTAAAATTATCAATCTTTTTTATAAATATTGGTCACAACCTTGATTCAATTATCTAGGCAGTAAATTTCACTTTTGTGGTTTTTGTTTTGTTGTAAAGGAGAATTACTTCTGGCTTTCTGTGCAGAAATTACTCTTGATAGTGTTCTGGGGAATATAGGGAATGCTGTGGATCAAATCCAGATTGACCATTAATAAGGCAAGCACCCTCCCCTGTGTGCTATCTTTTTAGCTCTGACTTCTTTAAAAAATGTTAACTTACTTTGACTATCATGATTTTTACAACTTTCCTTCTCACCTCTAGATCAGTGGTCGGCAACCTTTTATTCAACTGAGCCAAATCTCGGCAAAACTACGGTTGAAATTTATTTTGAGAGCCACTTTTTTTGTTTGTTTGTTTTGTTTTTGGATCACACCCGGCAACACTCAGGTTACTCCTGGCTTTATGCTCAGAAATCGCTCCTGGCAGGCTCAGGGGACCATATGGGATGCAGGGATTCGAACCAATAACCTTCTGCATGAGAGGCAAACGCCTTCTCCCATGCTATCTCTCAAGCCCCGAGAGACACATTTTTAAAACCAAAAATACATAGGATGGTACACTGTTTTTAGTTTCAATAAGTTTTATTGAGAATATTCTGTATGCAAGTATCCACATAGGTCTGGAGGATACAAATAACACAACTATTAAAACAAAAACTCTAGAACGATATTATTTATCAATAACATTAAGTTCCATAAAATTTGCCTTACAATGTAGAGAAAATTACATCCTGACAATGACTGATAAAGTCACAGACACTAATATGAACATTGGCCTTGCATTTTCTTGGATAGTTTGAGTAAGTCAGGTTTGTATGTTGTTGTTAGTAATTTTAGGCACGATTCCAGGTTCTCATTGATGAGATGATTTCTCAATTTACTCTTGATAAGATTCATGCTTGAAAATGATTGTTTGCATAAATATGTAGACACAAACAAGGAAAGAACAATAAATGCTAGCTTTTTTAGTTTATTTTATGAGTCAGGAATACTATTCCAGGTGTTAAAATCAACGTATCTTCCTTCTCTAAGTCTTTCAAAGCAGACCTCTTGTGCTGTGAACTAAGTTCACATTTGTGTTTCTCCAAACTTTCTAAATTAGCAAAAGACATTCAAATTTCGAGCTCCACAGTTCTTTGTTTTTAAATCCAGCAATTTCATTTCAAAGTTGCCATTGTCGATATTAAAGGGAAAAAAATTTAATTCCATTACAGTGGCATCCAGAGGTTTTTTATTTTTTTTTTAACGAAGGCCAACATCACTTTGCTGTTTCTGAAATCCTGAAAACTCTTGAGAAAAGCTTCCCTCATATTTAAAAGTGCTGTTTTAAAATAGGTAATGTCAATATCAGAACTATTTTCTTGGTGATGTTTCAACAGGCTTGGAAAGTGAATCAAAGTTTCTTTGTCAAAATCTTGAGCAAAAACAGATAATTTGTTTTTAAGCAAAATAACTTATAACATTGAAAAAATTGTGCTTCCTTTTCCCTGTAGTTTATGATTAAGCTGATTTAGATGTGAAGTAACATCCACCATGAAATAGTTTTTGAATCCACTGATTGTTAATTCTGCATAGTGAACACCCTTCTCAAGGAAAAATGCCTTGATTTCTGATAATAAGGAAGCAAAACATTTCAAAATGTTTCCTTTTTATAACCAAAATGTGCTGAAAATTTGAAACCCTACAATATGAAAATGGAACAGGTAAAAGAGAAAAACGTTTTAAAAATATTTAAAAGCAAGAACAGTGTTCCAAAGAAAAGTAGTGATTTCACTGAAAGAAAAAAAAAATCTATTGACACTTTGGTGTGTGCTGCAGGAAACCAAACTAAAATACACACAAAAACAAAAACGGCACTTTGTTAAAGGCATATGATATTATATCATAAAGGAATTATGATAGAGTGCCTGAAACATTTTAAAAATCTTTTTTATTTAAGCATATTTGTTACAAAATTATTCATACTTGAGTTTCAATCATAGAGTGTACACCACTCTTCATCAGTGCACTTTCCCCACCACCAATGTCCCTTGTTTCCTTCCCCTTCACCCTCCTCTGCCTATGTCAGGGGCAGGCATTTTTCTTTTTTCTCTCTATCTCTCTTTTCCTTTACGACACTGAGGTTTGCAAAATTTTCCTTTATGACATCGTGGTTTGCATCCATTTCTTGTCCAGAGTGATAAGTTCCAACTATCAATATTATAATGTACCTTTCTGTATTCTAACTGATCTCACCACTTTTTATGGCAAGCTTCCTATCATGGACTAGTCCTCCTGTCCCTCATCCCTATTTTCTCTAGATATTATTACCATATTGCCATTTATTAGTCTTGTATGTCACAAATGATTATTCTGTTTCTACACCTCTCCCTCTGACTCATTTCACTCAGAATAATAATCTGATGTGTTGCTGTATGTACAGATGATGCACTGTGCATGGCTCAGTGTTTTTGTGTAGTTACAAAAAACAGATTGCACACCAGTACATTGTATCCACTCATTGTATGGTAGACTGAATTCAAAAAAAAACTCCCTGCTGAACTAAATTCTGTGACTGATGACACTGTAAAGATAATTTGTGAAATTCACAATTGTGATCAAATCCAGGCTATTCACCACCCTGGGTGAGAGTATAGATGCCCACTACTAGTATCTTCTCCATGAGGAAGTGAAGTGGCTGCTCAGGAGAAGGGTGCTCTCTCTCTCTCTCGCCTTGTTGGCAAGAGGGAAGAAGTAGTGCAGTTCCTGTGAAAGCAGAACTCTGACTTTGTACAGACCCAGATGGACAAGGAATGGGTAGCTAAGTTTGTGTATTTGGCAGACATTGCTCATTTTCTCTATGAACGTAATATTTCTCTGCAGGGGAGTTTCACACATAGTTTTTACAGTGAGACATAAGATGGATGTGTTCAATAAGAATCTGATTCTGGGATAGCTGTGTCTGATAAGGAGATATTGAAATGTTTCCACTGTTACAGAAAATTTCTGATTGGCACTTATATTATGCAGAAAGTCATAATCAATATGAAAAACAGCATTTAAGGGCATTAGCTCACAATTTAATCATGAGTACTCTGAACATGAGAATCTACGGAAAAGAAAACTCTGGGTTGAGAATCTCTTCATGGAAGATGCCCACTCTTGTGCAAAATAAAATATGTGTTTTAAGATCACTCCAGGCACTGTATTTTTAAACCCCACCCAACCTGGTCTCAAGAGGCAGGGTAGCAGGAAAGAAATAGTAAACCAACCTAGCCAGGAAAGGATGATCATGGAGTCCATGGCTTTTTACCTTGTACTCTCTGCCTGGAGCCCAAAAAGCTAGAAAACCTCTTTCTTTATTAAAAACCAATTCCCAATACCAGGAGGTTTCAGGTCAAGAGAGAGACACAAAAGTACATTTCAGTGGGCTTTTACATATCAAAGGAAGAGGTTTAAGAAAGGATGACTTTGGGGGAACACCTTTGTTTGGGGATGATACTGGGTATCATCTTACACTCTTGGAGCTGGCCACTGGGGCTGCACATGGGGCCCGCACTGACAGAGGCTGGGAGCAGAGTCCTGACTCCTGGAGTAGGCGCCAGGCACACAGAAGAGCCAAATTAAAAGTGTAAAGTGCCGGATGTGCTCGCGAGCTGCAGGTCGTCGACCACTGCTTTAGATCATTTTGCTTCTAATGACTGTTGTGAGGTCACCCAGACTTCTATAAAGTAGCTTTTGTTTTTGCCTGCAATTATCTTTTCTCAAACCGCTGCTTGGAAAAAATCTTTCTAATCTTATTATTTTAGTTAACAAAGTAGTCCGTTGCATCCTGTCTGGGTATTTTATTTGTTATGTTTTTTTACTATAATTTTAGCCCAGTGGCCAGCAGACTTTCATCTTCTTTATTCTGAGTCTAAGTTTTAAAAAATAAATATATCAATTTCTAAAAAATATCTAATAAGTTTATATTATGCTTTCGTTATTGTCATTCCCTCTAGAATCTCAGCTTCAAGTGCACAGAATATAACTATATTTTGAACACTGAAACCTTCAATATGCCCTGAATAGAGAAGGTGTTCAATAAATATTTTTAAAAAAAATCAAATAATGGGGGCCGATGAGATAGCATGGAGGTAAGGCATTTGCCTTTCATGCAGAAGGATGGTGGTTCAAATCCCAGCATCCCATATGGTCCTCTGAGCCTGCAGGGAGCAATTTCTGAGCATAAAACCAGGAGTAAACCCAGAGTGCTGCTGGGTGTGACCCAAACACCAAAAAAAAAAAAAATCAAATAATGAACACATTATTTATAAGGTCCTTTTGAATAGCTCATAGCATTCTGTGAATTGGTTTATATCTTCAAATACAAATGTTTAAAACCATAAATGTAGAGCACACTCTATCATTTGTATTTTTTATTACATTTTGGTTATCAGGTACTCAGTACTATCCTGGATGTTCTGTAATTAATTATCTCAACAAATATTATTGCATTATGAGACTATTTATATCATTTATAGGCAATACTAATTGCGATTTTTTCTCAAAGAATAAATTTTAGCTAATCCTTGGACATATTTTCACTCTTTTAACGAGATCATTGATTTAAAATTGGTCATAGTTCTTATTACCTTTCAACTGAAAGATGATTGCCACTGTGTCAAAGGATGTTTCAACAATTTATGTATTTGTCAAAGGAGAGTGAAAGCAAACTCAAAGTATAATGAGATCTTCCTTTATCAAAAATTCATAGCTTTTCCAGAGTATCCTAAAAGATGAAACCTCTCATCTCATTGGTTTCATATTTGTAACAGGGCTATCTATTAGTGGCTCAGGAACATGAGAAAGTAGATCTTTAGCAGTAGGAAATATACTGCTAAAATTGATTAGGGTTTTAATAATTCATCTCTTAGGAAAGCAAATACATTCTTATACAAGACCAAGAACTGGTTGCTAAGAATAAAGAGGAGTATGAGGGCTATAGGCAAATAAAAAGTATGGTTATTACTAAATATTGATGAGAATGAAAGATTTATTTAAATGTTAAATTAATTAAGGGACAAATAAGCATCTAAAAACTTAAGCATATGCAAATTTGAATTTTAAAATCAAACTATAGTTGGGAGGGAACAATTTTGAATTTTAAATGCAAACTACAGTTAAGAGGATAGGCAACTGAATTTTATATCTTTGGGAAAATGTATTATTTTAGTGCCATATTGAGTTAGCCTCATGTAGCATCGCATATTGTTATTAAACTGTGCTTACCCTTGTAGATAAGTAAATGTTAACTTATATTTTTATTTCTTTTGCACTCTGCAAACTAGCTGATTTATCATAACATAATTTTTCTATGTAATATCATTGATATTCTTTTAGCAATACTTAAGATGCTACTTTCAAGATCTTTCTTATTTAGGATTAACAACAAGTTTTCTTTTGCCTCTTAGCTTATTTTAAATTACTATGAAGAGGCCACTTTTAGGCCACTTGTTATAGGAAGCATTTCTTACATGAGAAATCTGCAACTGAACAGAGGGTAAGGTCCAGTGTTCGGTTGTCCTACAAAAAAGTCAGTAAGAATGCAATTGAGTTCTATTTCGATGCTGACAGGAGCTCTCAACAATTTGGATGCTGAAATAAAGGCAGGCTTGTATTAAAAAAAAAAACAGTCTAGGTGGACTGAAAGCCTATCTCAATTCAATCAGTTCTGTTGATTATATTTCTTGAACATCTCTTGAATCAATTTTTTACCTCTCCTTCAGAACAGCTATATTAGTTAACAACATCTCCTCCCCAATGAATCCTCTACAGTATACCAGGCCTTATTTTTCTAAAACCATACGTTATTACATCAATGCTCTCCTAAAGATACACACACATATCACACACACACAAAAACACACACACATACACACATACGCACACCCCTTAGAACATGTACAGCACAGAGTAAAACTTTTCTCTCTCCTTTACTCCTGGCTTTGTGCCCATGATCATGCCTGTCAATGCTCAGGGGGGATATATGTTGTGTAGGAAGGATTGGGATTGACAGAGTCCACTTCTTTCAAGCAGTGCTTTATCCACAGTACATACTTTCAAATCCCTGGAAATAAATCTTAGAAATGCTGTGTTATCTCTTACTAAACAACATCTAGTAAACAGACCCACATTTTTTGTGGAAACACCCGAGATTTGTATTTGCTTTTATGTATGTTCTAATATCAAGTATCCGTGCTTGTAACAAAATAAGATTTAACTCATAATTTTCATCTTCTTGATTGATATATTCATTAGCATGTAACTGTTGCACAAATGATTTTACATGTGAATAACTCTTATGTTGTATTTAGTTATAAATTGGATTATACAGAGTTATTATTATTTTGTTGTGTTTTGGTTATCTGTACCTCCACCCTCATTTCTTATGAAACCATAGCTAAGGGAACTTGATCATCTTTGCATGATCCCAGGCAAGTAAAGTTAAAGTTTTTAATGAATTAATCAGTGATTCTTATAAACTCAACAATTGGAAAGTAAAATAATCCTTTGTGTAAAAGATGTTTTTATATGCAATATTAATTTAATTATTAAAAAGACAGAACCAGGGGCTGGAGCGGTGGCTTGGCGGTAGAGTGTTTGCCTTATACTCGGCAACCCAGTATGAAACGTAGTTTGATCCACTGGCCTCCCATATGGTCCCCCAAGCCAGAAGCGATTTCTGAGCACATAGCCAGAACCCTGAGCTTCACTGGGTGTGGCCCAAAAACCAAAAACAAACAAACAAAAAAAAGAAGATAGAATCACAAAACATGATGCAGATTAAAATTCGCTATATTTTTAGCAGATCAAAAGTCACATATTTTAAATGTTTTTAAATGTAATGGCTTACACTTATTTAATTATTAAATTTCAATATAACTACTACCAAAATTTCCTGATAAGGATGTGCACTTTATTTATATCTTTGTATCAGCCTAAAATATGATAGTCTTTGAGTAAAAGACAACAAATAATGCCAAAAATAATTGAGATGACTCAGGACATAATATAAAACTGATTATGTTAGCAGCTGGAAAGGTAACTCCTATGTGTGTTGGATGATAAATGCAGGCATGATTTCATAGAAAATCATTAGGAAATTCTGTTATGAAAAGCTGCTAAGCTAGAGACTCAAAGATTGTCACTGATACTAAGATCTATCTACTTAATGATGATGTTTAGTGATGTCTTTGTGATGTAACATTCACTAAAATCAATAATGTGCCCTGGCATGATGTGTAATAGATAGTAAACTTTCAAAATTGTTTAAGGCTTGAAAGAAATTGTTAAAACCAAGCAATAAATAAATATAAGGAAACTTTAATGCATATTCAACCTGATCCAATTTTTAGCCAATGTGAATTAAAATAATGGTTTAAGGTCGAGAGGGATAGCACAGCAGTAGGGCATTTGCCTTGCATGTGGCCAACTCAGGAAGACCCAGATTAGATCCCCGGCATCATCCCATATGGTCCCTGGAGCCAGGAGGAACTTCTGGGTGTATCACCAAAAACCTAATAATAATTAATAATAACAACAACAACAACAATAATAATAATAATTTAAACATAAACAAATCCTGAGACCAGAGCAGTGGTGCAAGCGGTAGGGCGTTTGTTTGCATGTGCTAACCTAGTACAGACCAAAATTTAATTCCCCAGTATCCCATATGGTTCCCCAAGCCAGGAGCGATTTCTGAGTGCATAGTCAGGAGTAATCCCTGAACGTCACCCGGTATGTCCCAAAAACAAAACAAAACAAAAAAAAGAGTTTAAAATTATCAAAGGAATGACAAGCTTCCTCTCTTTGCTTTAAGCACAGGGGTTATTTCCTGTTTTATTAACAAAGAAGGTTAGTTAAACTTGTGGCATAGTTCAAGATGAATAAATGATATGCTACCACACTTTGAAGCTAATATCACTTTGGAGTCTGCATTGAAGAGGAACATAGAATGTCAAGAAAACCAACAAAACATTACAGGTTGTATAGGTGTGAAAGCATTCAGACTCCAAGGGAGCTTATACTCAGATTCTGTCAAATTGTTGAGATGAAATCTGAACTTTAGGGAGATGAAACAATTACCTAGAGTAAAGAGTAACAAGATGAAGAGGCTAAGTGGCAGATAGTAATGCAGGTAAGATGTTTGAGTTGCACCAGGTTGATACAGGTTCAAACCCCATCTCCCCTTCTTATCCAAGGTACACCACCAGGAGTGATTCCTGAACATTGAACCAGGAATAGCTCAGGAGCACAACAGGGTGTTGTTGACCCATCCCCCTTTTTTCCTGTGTAACCTTACCTGCTAGTAAGACCTGACCATTTCTGGGAAAGGTCTTTGGGAGGTATCAACAGATTGCCCTAGGGACAGGAAGGGAATGAATTGGAGATTGGGAGATTGGGAGAGATTCAACAAGGAAGAAGCAGCAGAAGAGGAGATGGCTGAAAGAGATTGGATGCAGGGCTGTTTATATCCAGTGTAAAAGGTTATGATAGAAGTTACACCTGTTGGCTAGGGCCTTGAATGAAGCTGATGTCTCCTGAAACCTGTCTGTGGATCATTTCCTCACTGCTATCCTGAACTTGAAGACCAGTCGACTGGAAAGGTTGGAGGTGCATGACCCCTCTTCATCCATTCATCCATCCATCCTATTATCATCCAGCTCCATCTGGAGCTGTTATTCAACAGGTGTGACCTTAAATAAATATATGTATATATATACATACATATATATGTATACATACATATATATACATATATATGTATATATATACATATATATGTAAAGAGTAGCAAGATAATTTCCAAAGCATGTCTGTCTGGTCTCCATGATTTCTAGGCTAATACTTCCTTCTTTCTGAGCTTTGGAGGAAATTTGTCATTAGCAGTCAGATCAAGCCCGTTGTCTTTATATCTTTTAGGTAACTCCCTTGTGTTCAATGCAAACCCATTTTTAAGGGATGAAGAGATGCCCAGACAAAAACCCAAATTACATTTCCTGCAAAATACCCCTGCTATTTCAGTACATTAGCTACAGATTCAATAAAGGTAAAGTGGTTGTTAAGCTTTTCAGCTTGAATGGCATCATTTTTTTATTGCACTTGGAAGAAAAATGTGGTGGCACCCACCCAAAATCATAAAACCAGAGCATCTAACAAAAGATGCTATGAGCCTAGAGCTCCATTATAATTTCAGATTTGGTGTGCTTCCCACTCTGTAAATCACCTGGAATTTACAGCTGCACCTGCAAGCCCGAGCATGAGGCTGAACTCTTAGATAAATAGAATTGCTCACAGAGTTCCCTGAATGTGCACTGTTAGCAAAACTGGGCCCTTCGCCCAAGTAGAGCTCCAGATTTACCCAAACTGGCTGCTTCTATTTAGTCCAAATAAATTGGAGCTTTGGGGGATTAAATAGGTTTAGAAATAGTATCATTTATTTCAGTTATCCTAAAGAATCTGCAATGAGACATAGTTAAAAATATATATACATACATACATACCTATATACATACATTTTAATTATGTTAGGAAATTTAAGCTCTCTCTTTTTCTCCTTACTTTCTTTGTCATTGTTAAAGAACTGACATATTTAACCATGTCAATCAATATGTAAATTCTCTGTCACTCTAAAAAATTCTACAGAAAAATGCACATTTATGGGAGAAGCACATACTCACCAAATTGTTTTTTTCTCTCTCTGTGATTATTATTATGCAGTTGATCTGAAACAGTTTAGCTATTATCAGCATACACTTGATATAGATATTTTGTGATTTTGCAATAGAATGAAATTTATGTTTTATGTTTAGAATGACTTGGTGAATTTACTAATAATACCATAACTAAAATCAAGAAGAAATTAGGAGTTTAAGAAAAGTATAGTAGGTAAGGGACTGGTCTTCATGCAGTTAATCCAGCTCAACTCCCAGCATTGTATATGGTAACCAGAGCTCACCCAGTAGTGGACTCAGAGCCAGCAATAAGATTTGAGCCTAGCTAAGTACCCCCAATTAAAGTATTTGGCAATATAAATGTAAAAATACCATAAGAGTTCCTAAAATTTTGAGATCTGTTTGCAAAATCTCCGATTATTTCATTTATGACCAATTTATGCACTGAAACAATACTTCACACCTTTTGTGCAGATTTACTTAAAAGTGAATATTCCTCATATTTTTAGGTTTTCTAGAGAGCATGCTTTTAAAATTTTAGCTTAAAATTAATTTATTTTTGTATTTAAATTATAAGTTTCTTTTGAATTTTATAAACAGACAATTATGTACATTTTTACCTAGTATATAGTAGGCAGCATTTAAATTTCTAGGCAAATTTAATTCTGTATTTCTAAAACACAAATATTATCTTATACCCAATTGAGAAAAATATGAATACTAGCCTATCACTGGCACACAGCATGCAAACTAATTGAATAGCTTAATTATTTAGCAGTATTTGTAATTAAAATTGTTTTAATTTTTTTGTGGGAAGGAGGAGAAAAAGAGAATATCATTCACCTTCAATGTCTGTCCATTTGTGATACTAAGTACATAAATAATTATTTGAGAAAATTATGATTTTATTTGATCTTTTTTTCATGACAACGTGATCAGGAAACAAATGGAGAAATACTTCCATGTCATTTTAAGGAAGTTCTCATGGAAAGAAAGTAAGGTCCCAAGAGTGATCTTCTTCATGTTATTGATTTACTAGGTTCCCCATTCTTATCATTCTGGTCTCTGCAACCACCAGGCTTCATGGAATTAGCTTCTGGTTCTCTACCTCCTCAAATAGTGTATATCACTAGACTACTGAATCAAGATTACATCTATGAATTAAGAGAAATAGTTTTCTTAATCTGGATTCAAATTTTGGGCTGTTTTTATACATCTCAGGTGAGAACATTGTAATGCCATTTTATAAATAGCCATTTGATTTTTGAGATTAAAAAAATAAAGATTAGAAACTCCTTGATGTTAGCTCCCCAGGTAGCACTCACATCTTATAGAAAAAAGCCTGAAAACTAAGGAATGTATTTTTAAGTGTCCTCAATGCTCCCTTCTCCCTCTGTGCATCTGTCTTATGACCCACCTGATCTCACTGTCCATTTTTGTCCTCTGTTAAGGCCTCCTCCTACAGGCATTCTGGCTTTAGAAGATCTTGGGGAACTGTCCTTGTCATTGCACTTCACACTAAGCTATTTCTAGTTTGATCCACACACTTTTACTTTCTTATTTGTTGTTGTTTTTCAACTGTTAAATGCACTGACTGAAACATTGCTTATTTTAGCTGCTTTACAGGCTTTTCCACATTTCAACTTTTCAAATGAATAAAAAAAGTGAATCAAAAGATATCAAAGCTTTTAAAAATAAAATAGAAGAAGGAATATATTTTTGGGATAAAGTAGGAGAAAAAAAAGGTTTTGGAGTTGGAATTTTTACTTGCATCCTAGAAAAGATTCTGATTTTAAATACAAGTTAACAAACTCTTAGCTAAAACTCTTGCATAGAATTCATAAGTATTTAATCACCTAATATGATTTCAGTCACCAAAGCAACTGTGCAATAAATACCCAGAAATAATAATATGTTCAATTATTTTGTATTTAGTTTTTGGGATATGAGTGGGTCACTCCAGTCAGCAATCTTGATTTTGTGCTCAGAGATCATTCCTGGTAGTGCCATGGGGTTTTCTGGGGCCAGGAGGGAATGAATTAGAGTTGACAGCATGCCAGGCAGGTGTCTAAATTCCTGTAGTCTCTCTCTCTAACCCTCAATAAAGCTACAAGTAGTGAAGTAGTGACTCAGAGACACTATTATAAAGCATCCTTTAAATAAAAAATAGCTAATTTAACATAATTTTCAATGTTCAAAGGTAACATACTATACTCATACTATACACAAATAGTTTGTAGTTGGTAATATATTACTTATAAAAATAGTTTACTGAATCAAATAAGGAATAACAAAAACAATTGAATCATCCGAGCAAAAATCATTAATTTAACACAAAACATTAAGAATAAAGTATTTTATATATTTTATAATAGGGTAGACCATAAAGAAATGAAGGTAATTGTGATTAATTAAACTTGTAATGTAAAATTTTAAATATAAATATATGATAATTTCCTTCAGGCACCTATTAGCTAAATCTATTAGCTAAAATCTATTAGCTAAAATCAATTTCCACCAACTCTGACTGGTCCATTCTCACTCTTTATCAATGTATCTCTTTTTTTTTTTTTTTTGTTTTTTGGGCCACACCCTGTGAGGCTCAGGGGTTACTCCTGGCTATGCGCTCAGAAGTTGCTCCTGGCTTCTTGGGGGACCATATGGGACGCCGGGGGATCGAACCGCGGTCCGTCCTAGGTTAGTGCAGGCAAGGCAGGCACCTTACCTCCAGCGCCACCGCCCGGCCCCTCAATGTATCTCTTAAAAATTACTTAACATATCTCAACAATTGCCTAATTTCATCTTCTAATATTTACATATAATACTAACAATAAAAACCCATTATATAATGTAGAAGTACATAAGAAATAAAATTTATAAATAGTTACTATTAAGTTCTATTTAGTACTAGAATTTATAATTTTTCTTTTAGTAGAACTAAAAGGCATGCAATGATCTCCCACTTGTTTATGTCCTTGCTAACCATATCTGGAAAGCTTCTCCTGTTCATGGGATTAACTAAGCCAAGATATAGAGATAGTGATAGAGATACATTTTAAAAATAAGCAAAAGCGGCTGGAGAGATAGCATAGTGGTAGGGCATATGCAAGCGGCTGGAGAGATAGCATAGTGGTAGGGCATATGCCTTGCACGTGGCCAGCACAAGGCGGACCTAGGTTCTATTTCCTTTATCCCATCTGATCCACCGAGCTTGCTAGGACAGATTTCTGAGTAGATCCAGGAGTATCTCCTGAGTCCTCTGGGTGTGGCCCAAAAATCAAAACCAAACTAAAATAAGATAAAGGCAAGGAACCGGCAACTTACTAATTACTTATAGAAAATAGTTCTATAACAAAACTTTAAATATTTTATTTTATTTTTTATTTTTTGGTTTTTGGGCCACACACACCCGATGATGCTCAGGGGTTATTCCTGTCTCTGCCATTCATTGCAGGTTTGGGGGAGCATATGGAATGCCAGGAATCGAACCAGGGTCTGTCCTGAGTCACCCGTGTGCAAGGCAAAAACTCTCCCACTGTGCTATTGATCTGGCCCCAAATTTAAAAAAAAAGAAAAATAAACATATCTCAAGACATTTTAAAAATAATCCTGAAAAAAATTATAAAATATATTCTGCAAACTGGGTGTGTATTTTCTCACCCTTTTTTAATTTTAAATATTTTACTTTAGAAAACATAGACAAGAATAAGAGACTTGTTTTGACTATGGCCAACGCTGGTTGAACCTCAGCCCCCAGGTGATCTCCTTTATATATAGTTAGGAATAAGTTCTGAGCAATGCTAGATGTGCTTTCCAAAGATAAGGATAAACAAAATTTAAAGTTGTGGATTATAAACATTTTATAGGGCCCAGTTGCCAGTAGTCAGGTTACAGGAGTGGAACACATACCTTGCACTGTCAAGGAACTGGGTTTGATATATAGCACCATTAGCCTCGTTGAGCAGCACATGGTATATCATGACTAGCTCTAGAAACACTAGAAATCCTGAACTCCGTCATCTCACCAGCCTGAGCACTGGTCAGGTGAATTGGAATTGTGCAACTCAGTATCTAGGAGTGCTCCTGAAGGAATCCTACCCAAACTTTTCATATTATTTATTTTTTACCCATTTTATTTTTGAATAGGCCTTTTCAATATAGTAAATGGAAAATGGCATTTCTCCCAGATGAATGTATAGTCTGAGATATATCAGATGTAGTATTCAGAGAAAGAATCCAGTTAGCAATACTAATTACATTATCTCTTTTGTTTTCTAAGGAAAGCATAATCCAGTCAATTCTTGGCAATTCCATTTTGTTTGAGTTTGGTTTTTGACTTAGAATCATGACTTGTGTATGTGAAGGCCAGCTGATAGAATTTTGATACTGATTTTTGTGATTATATACCATTGTCAGACATGGTGAACTTTCCAACAGACATAATTAAGCATTTGCCAAGTTGCCAGAATCACTCTTCTAGAAAATCTTTGCTGTGTGAGAAATAATTCTTTCATCATACTGACAAGACTCTGTTTCAAAAAGATTCTGTGGTGATGTCTTTGACTCCCACCTCCAATTTGAAGGTTACTTTGGTCACTGCTTTCAGAACTATCTGTGCTATCATTGGACTATACTTAAACTACGGTTTAAAAAATATACCGTATTTTCCAGTTATAAAACAACTGGGCATATAAGACGACCCCCTAATTTTGCAGTTAAAACATAGGTTTAGGCCTATATTCGCTGTATCAGACAGAACATTCCTGTGCTGCAACTGTATGTACCACAGTGAGCCAATCACAACAAACAAAGGTTCAAAGGTTATACTGTAATAGACTTCCTCTCTGACTCTGGCCAACCTGAGCAGGCTTTTTACAGTGTAGATTCGGGTCCAGAACATTGTCTAATTTGCATGCATAAAAAGCCTGCTTGGATTGGCTGAGTTAGAGAGGCGGTCTGAGCAGCCTTGCAGTGATTGGTCCCTTATCATAGGCACCTTTTCTGGCCATTCCCTGGTGGCATCAGTTAATCTCCCCAACAACATGAACCAAACAACACCCCATCCTCAGACCCTAGCATTGAACCACCAACACGGTTAGCTGGGTTTTGCCAGAAGTGGCCCCCAGATCTCCTGAGTACTGTTTGGGAGCCCCCAAGAAAGAGATTTGGAAACTCTGCGGCCTGATTTTTTTGTTTCGTGTAGTGGCATATTGAAACATTTTTTGGTATATACTCAGCGTATAAGAGGACTCTCGATTTTCGATTGACTTTTTTTTTTTGTTTCAAACGTCGTCTTATACGCTGGAGTTGACTTTTTTTGTTTCAAAAGTCGTCTTATATGCTGGAAAATATGGTAATACCAATATTATCATTATTCATTTAATTAAAATCAATTAAATTATAACTAAATTAATGAGATAGCACAGGGGTTTAGGCTCATATTTGTTATGCAACTGACCCTGGTTGGCAAGCTGTAAACACATGATTCTTCAGCACTGACATGTGTGGCCCTGCAGACTCCTGACTGCCCACCCTGGGGTTGAATTCTGACTAATTGCCAAAGATTCTCTGAGAGCCCCACCCACTACATGGACACAAAAATCTCAAGATATTCTCATGTACTTCTGAAAATAAATGTAATTATTAATTCATTAATCTTTACCCATATTACATTAATTGCTATTTCAATTTTTAAAAGAAGTGAACATTACATTTCTATATTTATAATATTAAAAATAATATCAAGTTCAGACCCTCAAAGCCAAATATTCAATTGAGCCTGTCTGGTTTATATGTGAGATCTAAAAAAAAAAACTTTCCTTCTTCCTTTTTTATCATTGTGTCCAAGGGCCAGTCTTAATGTCTGGTCTATAGTAGACAATTAATAATTGTTATTGGGGAAGTTATAAAAGAAAATCTCAGGGTTTCAGAATTATTTGATAATACTGGAATGATCTGATATTTCTTTGACATTAAGATTTAACCTGCATTCTAGAGATATCCCAAATATAACTACTTATTTTTGTGCAAATTTATAAAATTCAGCATTTAAAATTTATTGTTAAAAATATTTGACAGGGGCTATATTTAATAACACAATGGGGGAGGGGGCATTTGCCTTGCATGCAGCCAACCCAGGTTCGATCCCCAGCATCTCATATGGCCCCCTGAGTACTGCCAAAATTAAACCTTGAGAGCCAAAGTGTGACCCAAAAACAAACACAAATATCTGACTTATTCAAAATATCTATTAGCATAGTTAACTGTTATTTTAAAAATAAATAAGTAATGTAGTATATTTACACAGAGTTTCTAAAATGATATGTTAGTCAAGAATGTGGGAAATGTGTTAAAGCACTAATATTTTCATGACAAAATTGAGAGATCATTATACCAAGGAAATAGGCATAAATGAAAATGAGAGCTTCAAAATGACCTTATAGAATTCCTTGGTATGCAAGTGAGACTAAATAGATGAGAAAATTTTATTAATTACATACTTCTAAGAAAAATGAATGTTGTTTGTGAATTGTCAAGTTATTTCTCACAAATCATTCCCTGCTGTCTAAAGCCAATTGTATTAGCACCTTTAATCTCTGTCCAGCAGAGGCTGTTAATAGAGAATAAAGCAAGCACAAAAGGAGTACAAACTTTAGGTTGACTTGATCCTTCAGTGACCTCACATACTGGCCATTTATTCAATGCAGTATCATTCCCAATTCCCAATGGGGCTCTCAAAAGATGCACCATTGTTGCCAGAGATATTATGGAAAATTATTAAGGATACCAACATTCAAAGGTACAGGCAAATCAGAGGCTGGGTAATTGCATGTAGATGTCAGAAAATAGTCTTAAAATAAAGAGTAAGGCCCAAGTGATAGTAAAGCAGGTAGAAAGGTATGTGCCATGCATATAGCTAACCTGGATATCACCCGTATGACTGCCTGAGTACTACCAGGAGTTATTCCTGAGTACAGAGTCAAAAGTAAACCCAGAGTACTGATTAGTGTGACCAAATACACACTCTCACACACCCAACCCACACAATATAAACTCTTTACATTTTACTATATTATTTTTGCTCATACAGTTTCTAAATCTAAATAAACATCAGCAGTAATATTCTATATTTACCTGGCACATATTTTCACATTTTATTAATTCCATTCTTTAATGCTATATTATTTTTTACTGGATACATTTTTGCAAGCTCTTTGTATTTTAATACCTAAAATATCTTATCTAGGGCCTATTCTATTCTTGAGACTTTTGGCTAGAGGATGAATTCCTACAATATTACCTAAAATACAGGGTTTATAGCTCCCAAACCCTTAGGGTGACATAAATAATTGGCAGTATAAAAGTTGAGATTATTTTTGAAATTCACTTAAAATGGTTATAACATCCTAATCTTAGACCACTCAGTTTGAGTTCTACCATTCTTAACTCTAACCACTCGAGAGCTTCTAGATTATAAAGGTTAAATCAATCACCAATGGTCAATATTTTAGTGAAATAAATCCTTTTAAGAAGTCCCTCTACAACTGTAAAGGATAAACTGGAAATATAGTTGTTTCCTTGATATGGCTGACCCAGTTCAGTATGGTCCTTGCATGAAGTTGACCCAAGTGCAATACATAAGGTCCCTTGAGCATTGCCAGATGTGATCCTGAAATTCAGAGCCAGGAGTAAGCCCTGAGCAATGTTGACTGTTAAAGAAAACACCACTACCAAAAGAAAAAGTATGTAAAGAGGTACTGAATTTGCAAATAATTCTAGAACAACATGGGAGCTGATATTATATATATATATATGTATATATAAATATATATAACACTCTTACATGTGTTTATTCATAAATTAAATTATTTCATAAAAAGCAATGATCTGGTAAAACTAAAAGGTATTGTACAGTAAAAATATTCCAGTGACTTCTCATTAATTTAAGATTGCCATTTCAGGAATTAGTACCAGCATAATACTTTCAGTTATGAACAAGTTAATTGAGCATTTGTTATTTTTTCTGCAAGTCTTTCCTCTTTAGATATCTGAGTAGAAACTGTTAACGTAATCTCATGTTTATTCTTTTAGAAGTTTTTTTTTTCAGAAATTGTTGTCATTTGAAAATAAAATGTGTATTTCACTACCTCATTGATTTCCCCATCTGTTGTTAACAATCATTTGAGATCATTTCTTATTTTCTCATGCTTTCTCTTAATTTCTATTCTCTTTTTAACAATTTCATAATTAACACCATAATGTGTTAAATATCCTTTGGGAAAAGACTGAAAATATTTTTGTTCAAAATATGTATGTTACAAAAAACTTACAGTAATTTAGATTCCACAAAAATACCAAAATTCCCTGAGGAATGAATACTATGTAATTCATTGTCAGCATTGTTTGTTAGTAAATAAATAATTATGTAAACTAAAACAAATTGAATGATTGGGATTGTCTCTTTAAAAATAAATAGCATGGAGGTAAAGCATTTGCCTTGCATGCAGAAGAATGGTGGTTCAAATCCCGGCATCCCATATGGTCCCCCGAGCCTGCCAGGAGCGATTTTTGAGCGTAGAGCCAGGTGAGATCCCTGAGAGCTGCGGGGTGTGACCCCCCCAAAAAAAAAGAACAATAAATTAGTAATTTAAAAACCAGATTTAATAGATGCAGAAAAAATGAAAGAAAATTTTCAAATAAGCCTTTGAGTGACCATTTATCTAGTCTTTGATGTAAATTTGTGACCTTTTATTATGTCCTTCCATGATATTGTCAAATTCAAGAATATTATTTTATTCAAATACCATCAGTTACATAATATTCATTTTCATCTATTTCTGCATGTTTTCAAGGTATGATTCAAAGAAGAATTTGTAGACTTTCAAAACTCAATAAGTGTTAATAGCAGATTCAGATAGAGAGTGGTATTGTGGCTTCTCTAGGGATGAACAGAGATTGGGTAAGGGAAAGAAAAATAGATGCCAAAGTTAATTTGCAAAGACACTTGAGGCAACAAAATTTGAATTAGTTTCCACAAGATGAAATTCTTTTGTAGTCACAAATACTAGTAGAACAGGACCTGAAATTTGTGTTATTTTTCCTACTCAATAAGCCATCCTTTTGATTAAGGAATATACAATAAGCTTAATGTAGATTTGCTTATAAAAACTAATTACATCTTAGAAGTAGGAAACAATTAATATAAATATTGTTCAGAGTAAACAAGCTCCAAATAGTATTTTGAAGAGCTAAGCCAAAATAATTCCTCCTAATGAATAAAAAATACAAAAACAGTTTTAATCTTTCCAACTTTGAAAGTGGTGAGATCACTTTCAACAATAATAAAAAATGAGATCAATCTAACATTTGATTTGTTTTCACAGTTGAGTATCCTCTTATTTCAGTATATTAAATATTACTTTGAGTAACTATAGTTATAGAACTTAAATGTAAATATTCATTAAACAAAAAGAAAAAAAAAATATATATATATATATTTAAATAATTACTCTCAAGCCAACCTGGTCACTCATGAACAAATAGAAATGTAAGCTACTACTTAAAACTTAGAATTACAACTTACTACTTAGAACTTACTTTCTGCCTACACAAGTTTTGGGAAATAAATTTGAAACTGTACTTGGAAAGTATGAGTTGTGAATATTTAAAACTTAAATAGGAAATATTTAAAATTATAAAACTATTTTAATATTTGACACCAAGCAGTAGAGATTCATTAGGAAATGCTTATATTTTGACTTACCTTTTAGTCCCTCCTTAACCTTATCTATTTACCTTTATTATCAGGAGAGAAATGGCCTATTAAATTTAAATGGCTCTGTGATGCTTTCCTAATTAAAAATGTTGTAACTTCCAATGCTAAATGTTGCAGATTTCAGATCACAAACTAACCTATCCACACTATGTTCAACTGCTTTTTAAAACCCATAATCACTATCTGTTGATGATAGAATTTAATCTTTTCTTCTAATAATGACAGACTATAGTTATAAATAGGGTGACCTTCCACTGAGACCATCTTCTTTACATAACTTACCAATAAAAAAGGCTATATATGTTATAAAGAAATGTGAAAATAAATAACATCATTAGAGAAAAATGGATTAATACACACAACAAACAAATGTGAAAGTAAGTGCCACGTGACTAAAGTCGTGATTGATTTCCTTATTGTATCTTTATTTCTAGAAAAATACTCACATAATTTGAAGATAATATTAGACTTGCCTTTAATCATTAAAAGTAAGTAACATTGTAAGACAAATCAAAATTAGTGGCACTTTGCCTTTAGAAATGTATCTTTATGTATTCAAAAAGAAACTAGACAATGCAGCAATTTAAGACATTCTTATATAAATATAGTACTGACTCAATTGCATTTATTTATTTTGGTTTTGAGGTCACACTTGACTGTGCTTAGTATTTACTTCTGGCTCTGTGCTCAGGGATTACTCCCAGAAGGCTTTGGGGAGCATATGCAATGCTCAGGATTGAACCTGATTCAGCAGACTGCAAGAAAAGAGCTTTTCCCACTCTACTATCTGCCCATTTGCTTTTAGAATGTGAAATAATATGATATACATTTTTCCTCAGGGGTTACTTCTTGCTCTACACTGAGAAATCAATCCTAGACGTGCTTAGGGGATGATGATACTGGGTGCTGGAGATTGAAATCAAGTCAGACATAGACAAGGCAAGAGCATTCTCCAGTATAGTATCAGTCCAGTTTCATATTTTTCTTCTTGTTATTTTTGTTCTATTTTGAAGAAACACACTGAAGTGCTCAGTGGTCAATTCTGTTATGGTACTTAGAAATTACTCCTGGCTGTAGCCATGCCCTATCTGCTGTAATATCACTCTGTCCCCACCTCTTATATTTAAAAAATATTCAGTCTCAGTTGACTATGTACATTTATTATATGTACATATGTTGTTTTGGGTGAAAGTATTGGGTCAGACCCAGTGGGTTCTATGCTCAGTGATCACCCTAAAGGTGATTTGGGGGACTACATGCTGCACTGGGAATTGAACCACAATCAGATGTGTAGAAGGCAAGCACCATAAACCCTATTGTTTCTCTCTCTGTACAAATCTATGAACATATAAAGGGACATTGTGTGCACTTATTAAGGCTTTTCTCTCTCAAATTTTTTGACTTATAATTGACAGAATTTGTTTCTGAAATTACCTGGTAGTACTCAATTATTGTTCCATACTTTATGCTAAGGTATTATTTCTGGTGGTGTTCAGGGAACCATATTTGATTCTGTTAATCAAGAACAGGTTGGCTGTGTGCAAAGCAACCCTCAAACCCCTGTTCTATTTTACTGACCTGACACAGATTTTTTAAGTATGTATTATTAGACCACTTTAATTATTTATTTTTAGGTTAAAATATTTATACAGCCTTGTTTTATGTGTGAAATCCTACTTTTCTTCAAAATATATGTTACCACATGTATCAACAGTTTTGCTAACATGTTGAAGAGACTTCTTTCCTCTATTTTATGCTTTCTTCTTTTACCATAAATTAACAGTTCATATGTGAGGATTTAATTATAGGCTCATAATTCTATTCAGTTTATATATATATCGATTTTGATTACATTATCATACTATTCTATTACTATAACTATGTAGTATGTATTGACTTTGGAATGCATGACTCACCATCTTTTTCCCTGGGTTGCATTGGCTCTCCAGGTTCTTTTGTGATGCTACCTATGTTTGAACAATACATTGTTCAACTTCATTTAAGAATATTGTTGATGTTTTAATAGTGTTTAAATTTAAGCTAACAATTTGTGTGATGCAGTTGCTTAAAAATATAATCATAAACATAGAACATATTTCCATCCCTTATATCATTCTAGTTTTTATATTAATCTGTAGCTTTGGATGTACAATTCTTTTACTTCCTATGCTAAATTTATAACTAAGTATGAATCCAAGTGAATGTTACTAGGATCATAAATGGGGTTTTAAAATAATTTTTGAAAGCCACAAAGATAACTAACTATTTAGGGGCACATGTTTGGGATAAACCTGCATCTGAAGTCAAACTTGACACACATGGCCCTCTAGATATTAGCCAGGTGTAGCACAGAGGGCACAGACATTTATGGCTCTAGTGTATTCAGAGCACTGAAGTGACAGACATTGTTATAATTATGTCCCAATAGTGACACATATTTTTGAATAAGAGAGTATTGGGAGTGGCATGGACCACCTTAATGCCCTGGGACCAATAGTTCAACTCTAGAAAAATAAGAAGAAAATATATAGTTCCTCTATTTTTTTGTTTGTATGTGTCGATTTTACTGTCTGCCATATTGCTAAATTAGTTTATTATTTCTAATTATAGTGACTAGTACTTCTGATACTATTTTGGGTAATAAGGGTGAGAAAAAATGTTCTTGTCTTCTGATGGGGCTAACAATACACCTAGTGATGCTTAGGGCTCTGTATTGAAGGATCACTTCAAGTGTGTTTGGGAGAACCATGTTTGGTGCCTGGATGGAACCACACGTGGGCTGCATGCCAGGCAAGTGCCTACCTTCTGTACTACCTCTCTTATTATAAATATATTTGAAATTTTCCTAATCTTGAAGGAAAACTTTTGATTTTTCTCTATTATTCAGCCTAAAATACAAATAACTCTTGGCTAGAGAGATAGTACAATGGTAGGATACTGGCCTTGCACTCCATCTCCTGTGTCTGATCCTAATATCACATCCAGTGCTCTGTCTGGAGTTAAAAGTAATATGAATTTAAAGTCAAAAGTAAACCTGATGGGCCAGAGTGATAGCACAGCTCTAAGGCATTGCCTTACATGCAGCAGACCAGGGACGGACTAGGTTTGATCTCCAGAATCCCATATGGTCCCCCAAGCCAGCCACGAATGACTTCTGAGCACAAAGCCAGGAGTAACCCCTCAGAGCCAGTGAATTTGGACCAAAACAACAACAACAACAACAACAACAAATGTAACCTCTAGCACCATTGAATATGGCTAGAATATGTGTGTTTGTATTGATAGAAAAATAATTGAGAGATATCTATATCTTCTTTTGTGTGTATGTGTCTTGGAGCCACAAAAGGCAGTATTCAGGGGTTACTCCTGGCTCTGCACTCAGAAATAGCTCCTGGCAGACTCAGGGAACCATATGGTATGTTTTAAATTGAACCCAGGTCTGTCCCTAGTCAGTCCTTGCTTGGCTGTGTGCAAGGCAAATGCCCACCCACTGTACTCTCTCTAGACCCCAGATCTATATCTTCTTGACCCATACATATAAAGGTCTGGATTTGAGGAGCAGTAATTATAGACTAAGGATGAAAAAGAAACTTAAAAGAAAAATTATAAAAGAATTCTTTAAGTTTATTAGAACATTATTGTTGTTTTATATCTAGTTAATAATGTTACCATATTTCAAGTACCAATTTCAAGTACATAGATTAAAAAAAAGAACTTAAATTTATGCTTAAAGATTTTCATGAAGAAATATTGAGTAATAGATTATTGAAAATTATAGATATAAAATATGTATTTGATTTGACTAACATTTTTTCTTTGAATTCAGGAGAATTTATATAGATGATAAGATTCTCTCCTTGCACACAACTGTCCCAGGTTCCATCCTAGCAATTTATATGGATCCTAGAGACTGTCAGGATCCCCAAGTGCAGAACTGAAAATAAGTCCTGAGAATCAATATATATGACGTGAAATTATGAAAAAAATATAACAAGAAAAAACTTAGGCAAAATATATTTAATGGAATTTGTAAAAATAATGGAAAGTATATTTTTATATAAAAATTTATATATAAAATTTATATATAAATATATATAATATATATAATATATAAATAAATATATATTTATTATAAAATATATAAATTTTATATAAAATTTTATATAAAATATTTTTATAAAAATATAAAAATATAGATAATACCATTTTTATAAGATGATATGGTATTACCTACATATCTATAAAAGATATGGTATTATCTACTTTTTTAAGTTATGACAAAATACATTCTTTGTCTTTGACGGAAATATGTATATTTTTATGATTTAAAATTGCCTCTATTTATGTTAAAATTTTATAACCACAATATTTACTTTAGAAAATTATTACAATGAAATGAAATAACTTTAAGGACTAACAGAAAATGTTATAACTTGCTTATAAAACATATACAAGATTTTAATCTATAAGATATATATTTTATCTATAAAATAGTATTACAAATCATAGTACCTCAGGAAAAATGATAAAACAAAACATGTCTTATACATGTTATAATATATACTCTAGTTAATTTATCAAATGAATGATTAAAATTATATATGATAATACATATAAAATATATAATACATATAAAACTTATAACATCAAACATCAGCTTTCTGCTGCTTGTTTTTAAGATGATCAAACCAACATATATTTGAAGGCTGCATTGTGTCTAAGGACAACTTACATATTTTAAAGTTTTTTTTAATTTACTTTCTCTGGAGCTAAGATGAAATATATTATGAACAGACAAATTTATGGATTCAGCTACTCACTCCAACCCACTGATAACATGCATACAAAGTTGGAGAACAAATGGCATATTTACAATCAAAGTTTGCTGCATAGATGAAGACAAGCACAAGTCACAGAGGATTCTTTTAAAGAAAAATGGGAGTTTTTAAATAAAACTGCTCACACTTTATGATCACTCCCTTGCAGAGTTCATTTACTTTTATGGTTTCAACCATTATTTCTATGTCAAACAACTCCCAAAACTGTATTTCCAGCTATAATCATTCACCCAAGTTCTGAATTCATATTTCATATAAAGTTCTATTTAGATATCTAAAAGTCACTGCAAACTCAAATAACCCACTATAACACTCCTAACCCAATAAATGTGCTATATATTTCTAAGTTTTTAATTTTTTTAATGGCACCAAAATGTATCTAATATACCATACTCACACTATTCTATCTGTATTAACATGACTCTACCTGAATTTCTCTTGGGATTTGACCACCTGAGTTAAAATCAAACCTTGTTCTGTGACATTGTTTTCTCAATCTTCCTCTAAGTTTTCTATCGCAGCAACTGGACTATAACAGAGATGTTACCTCCTCCTAAACAGAGGTCTGGCAATTTTTTGACATGTTTAAGTACACTAGGAATAAATCATGAGTTATAATCATCTAAAAATGACAACATGTGGAAGTTAAAATTACTACTTATATGTAATCTTTATGTGCTGAGAATAACATTTTGTTATCTCTGCTACAATACACTCAATGCATATTGAAAAAATTCAAATTTTAAAAATTAGGTGAAAAATCGTGATAGCTATTCTTCAGAACCTAGACTAACCTTTTATCCTCCTCTGTATAAATCAGCATCAATAAAAACACTACTAGCATCACTACCAGGACATATTAAAACAAAACTATGTGTTATAAAAATAAATTGGGGGACAAAAAAAAGAGAGAGTGAACACAAGGTTGAGACACCTGCTTTCTGATTTAGTGATGCCACGAGCACTGTAACTGCTATCTTTGCATATCATCCGAATCAATGATACTATGTACCTTGTAACCACTGTCTCCACATACTTTTTGGTTTCTGTATTGCTTAAACAATGTACAGGTGTATTCACCACATTTTGTTTCCAGCCTAAAGTTCGCCTTTAAAAGCCCTGTCCCTACTTTCCATAAACGAAATCTATTGCTCTGACAATGCTTCCCTGCTAGTCATCAATGACTCTAAGTCTTCTTAGACTTCTCCTTTTTCCGAATGCGACTGCAAAGGCTGGAAGAGACCTTTCCTCACCTTGCATCGGCCCCTTCGGGGACCCCACGCTAAAGCTGACAAACCTCATTCCTGTATGATCTCCTGAATAATAATGCATATAACTGTGGTAATATCAAACTGCATATCACCCCCAAGACTGCTGGGTGCAGTCATACTTCTCACTAACACCACTCTTTGGAGCCCTAGTCTTCATTCCTTGCCTGCACTATGGTCAATATATCTGGATATGGCTCATATTGTTGGTGTTGATTTTTCTTAAGTAATTGACTATTAATAAGAATTTAATTATATTTTAACCAAATAAAACTAGGAGAATTTTGACATTGTCTATAGATTTTTGTTTGGTAACATTAATACATTTATGTTTAACTGATAAATCACAAATAAACAGTAATATTTATGGTCTAAATAGTAAAGCAGGGACCTGAAATGTAGCACAATTTAAGAGCACTTTTGGAGGCCTTAAGTTGGATCCAGAGGTACACAAGGCCTTTGAGTAACACTAAGTGTGGCACTGGTGGTCTCCAAACTGCAGGGCCCATCATAGCCCATTGCTGGAAAGAGTATTGAACCATCTAGCTAGGAGCCCTTCTGATTTGCTTGTGAGAAAACCAAACATAAATTTAAAAGCAAAGTATAAAGGACATTGTATATATTTCACTAAATATGTCCTACTTATTTTACCTAAACTAGAAACGATATGATGTATAATTTACAATTCTATTTATTTGGGGGAAACACACAGAAGTGTCCAGAGATTATTCTACCAGAAAGGACTATTCCTGCTGAGCTCAGAGAATCCCAATTTATGGCAAAGTTGAGCCTTATTTAACTACATAAAAGGCAATCCTCCTATTCACTGTACTATCTCTTGAATCCACAGCTACATCAATTCTTAAGGCATTTTGAGAATGGGAATATTAACTTGAAACTTTGGAAAATATTAATAATGTTAATATGAATGCCTACTAATCTTAAAATTCACATTTTCAGATAAAAATCTGAAATAGTTTTTAAGATCAAAATCCAGATAGTCTACATTCATTTTTTTCCCTCTGGATTTTTTATTTCATTCTCTGTGTCTATGTCTTTGTCTCTCTCACTAAGATATTTTATTTATCTAATGCTTTTTAACATAGGAGTAGACAAAATATAAAAAAATTGTTGAAATGTTGAAATATCTTAAAATATTTTTAAAACAGTTTTGTAAGTGTCACCCTAACAATGCTGAGTCCAGTGGCATATGCTTGATGCTTCATTTTTGTACCTGTTGCATTATTTATTGTTCACCCAGTGATAACAGGTATCTTAATGCAAGTATCTGTATTAAGGCAGTTAAGAAGAAGTAGAAGAAGAAGAAGAAGAAGAAGAAGAAGAAGAAGAAGAAGAAGAAGAAGAAGAAGAAGAAGAAGAAGAAGAAGAAGAAGAAGAAGAAGAAGAAGAAGAAGAATGCTTAAACTTCTTTTTGCATCTTGCTTTCTTTAAAATAATTTTTATGGTGATCACACAATGAATAACAAATCTTTCACAGTAATATTTAAGGTACAAAGTGGACAATGAGTCAGGGCCGTTCCCATCACCAGGGTTGTCCTCTCTCCACCCCTTTTCTCAGCATGTGTCTCATATCTCCCCTTTGTCCCCTGTGTATAGCTTGTTATGGATAGGGTATAGATTCTGTTGTTAACTTTAGGTTTGATGTTTAAGTTTGATTATTTTTTAATTCCACTCAATGTTCATACAGCTGTTTGGTTCTGGTACCATTCATTTTTATTTTCCTCCTCAATTCATGAGGCAGAACAAGATGATTCAAGTTGTGGGGTTCTGCTGGAAGAAGACAAAGAAAATAAAAGAAGATAAACATAACAAAAAAAGAAAACCCAACAATTTTTAAAAAGATAGCAACTATCAAAAATAAAAAATAAAAAGCACCCAGCAGCAAAAACAATCACCAAATAATAACCACAAGAGTGAAAAAGAAAGAAAAGAAAGAAAAAAGGAAGAAAAAAGAGAAAAAGTAAAAATGAAAAAGAGGGAAAAAAAAGAAGGAGTGCTGGTGTGGCAAGGTTTTGTGCCCCCCTTTTTTGTTTTGCATAGGCACAAAATAAAATAAAAATAAAAATCAATAAAATCAGTTCTCTGTAGCTAAAGATCTTGGTATATGCAGAGGTCATAGGACAAGGTCTAGGATAGAGTCTTTACAGTTCTAGAAGTTCTGTTCCATCATGGTTGTTGCAATCATTCTTATATAATAATTGGTATTGGTTTTTGCTCAGATCCTAGACTGATATCTAGGATAGAGTCTTCATTATGGTTCCAAAAGTTCTGCTCAGTCTCCGTTGTCAAAGTGGAAACTCGGTTATTAAAGGTCTTCATTTTTGTACAAGTCCTAGGCTACAGCCTAGGGTAGGGTTTTTACTTATTGGCCCTAGGATAAGTTCTGCCCAGATATGGTTGTCAAAGTCAGTCTTCTGTAGTTAGCGCTCTTGGTATTTGCACAGATCAAAGGAAGACATGTCTTTGATTTCCTCTTACCGTTAGTTAGGTGATGTGACAGGACAACCTGCTCTTAGATCAAGTTGTTGTTTCTTCGTTATCGGGATGTCATATCAGAACTGGCACAAATTGGTGCCAGAGCAGTGTTATAAATTACCCAGGAGAGTTTGGTTCCTGGTCTTTTTGCAGGAAACTATATTAGTTCTACGTCTGGGATCTGAGTTTCTGGGTTGGACTAACATTGTCTAAACTCATGGAGTCTGAGTTGTGTCCACATAACACATGTTCAGGATGGGAGGCGGCCCTGTCTTATAAAAAGTATGAGTTCTTATCCCCTAGATAAGATCTTGTTTCTGTGCATAAGGTTTTCCCTTTTTTTACTGTGCCTATACAAAAGCTTATGGTGTCATATTATATTACTGGTGCTATTGTGGGTAAGAAGAATGACAGGCTACACCATCTCTGTGCTCTGGTTTTGACCTGAGCTTTTATCCCAGGCAAGACTTTTTCTTCTCGGTTTTTACACCATGCAGAACCAAAACCAGTTAGGATAAAGAAAATATGTATATGTATGTATGTATGTACATATATAAAATAGAATAAATGAATAAAACTGAATTTAAAAGTAATTAAAGAAAAAAGTGATGTAGGAGGCTACCTTTATATTTGGTAATAAACACCTTACGATGCATTATTATAAAGATATTAAACATACAAAGGCAATATAGGCCTCTCAATTAAATCTTTTGAGATATTCTTGTGGGGGGTGAAATCCAAGGCACTTTTTCATCACACACCATGGTCTTGAGTTTGAGACATGATTTGCAGCATTACAAGATCAGGTAGTGTCCTGAGCTGGAGGTCTTTCTGAAACTGAATCTAGAACAAGAATGCTGCAACTTTTTGACACACAGACTGGATAAATTAATACAAAGTGGGTAAATATGGTGAATCATAGTTTTTATTCTTCATCTTCATATTATTCTATAAATAATTTTGGCCAAAATGTTTAAGTGAAGGTAAATAATTTCACAAGCTTAGTTAATTTAAATATAAGGTACATAGTCGAGACAGGAGTATGGATATAAAGCAAAAAAGGACCATTAATAGTAGGGAAATACAGAAATCAGAAAATATAGATTTTGAAATTAATTGATTGCTGTAAGAATATTAACTGATTTTACTTCTCTAAAACAACAAAGTAAATGAAAATGTGTGTTAGAAAATACACTGAAGCAATAGACTGAGCTCACTAAAACTTAAATTAGGGCAGTCCCCACCATTTCGCTCATCCACCAGCTCTACAGACCCACACAATTCCCAAAGGAGAAGCAAACAAAGCTGTAAAATTTATGAATAAACCTATGTTGCAAATGAAAATCTGGTTTGCTCTCAGGAGGTGGCAGGCCCAGTCCTGCCAAAGCCCTTGCAGACATACCCACAACCCAAAGTTGTTGCTGCTTTAATGGCCCGATTTTACTAATTCATCACTAATCTCTGCAGAGATACCTAAACTACAAATCTCCAAGTTTGGGGCTGAAAACTCTGGGATATTTTTAAAGTGGCAGCAAACAGTTTCTCCTAAACCTCCTTACTTCTGGACACCTTGACAGCTAAGTCACATCCCATATTCAACACTATGTAAAATCATCAATACATTGCCACAGGTCTTGGAATTGCTGGCGCAAGCAGTCTTATAGGATCCTGTGTAATACTCTCAAATTATTTCACTAATTATACACCAGTAGTAACATATCAAATTAGATGTGAAAATAGCATAGAAATCACCAAAGCTCAACAAACAACACAGATTGCACAACTAGCAATAATTTAGTAAGCTTCCAGAAAATTATGTAATGACCTTATTATGAGCTATAAAATTTCTCACAAAGTTTCTTTTACAGAATTTTTAAAAAATAATCCCATTGCCATTTAGTTGTAACAAGCAATAAGTAGTAAATTATTTTGTGCCTGTCAAAGCATGGTGGTAGCTGGTAAACTGGGGATAATAATGGAATATATGTTACTCTGGTGGTTGGATTGATGTTGGAAGATCAAATGCCATAAACAATTCTATTATGAACAACTTTGTAAACCACACTTTTCATATATTTAATAAAGAATTTAAATTAGTAAAAATGTCTTTTCCTTGCAGAAAAGTAAAATCTGTTTTTTTAAATGCAAAGGAATATACCCAGAATTCATTTCACCTACAGCTTAATGGCCATTGTAGGAAAATTTTAACTTTATAATGAATCTGTATATGCTTCACTTATCTTCTCTCAATGGATAGTATTACACTAACACTTGACAGATAATTTTTCAGATTTTTTTTCATAAGTGTCATCATTACTTTTTTCTGAACATTTCAAAGCATTCAAAGTCAAGAAAACTAGCACTAAGTTCCTTTGAAATGTGTATTACAATGATATTGCTTCTTTATCCGATTACTGCTCTGGTTTTAGATACTACACATAGACCATTTATGCCCAAATAAGATGCAATTATGGGAGAGTTGAAATAGAGAAGGCCTTTGCCTCTTGAAGTTTTAAGAGCTTCTCTACTTTACTGCAATTTTGGAAGGAGCAGTAACTCTTTAGAGAACTCAATAGTGCCCTAAGTGACATGTTCAGACAATCAGGCAATCACTTACCATTAGATCATTCACGGGTAAAGAGAGATTCACAGGAGATAATTCTTCTCCAAAAATTGGTAGTAATAAAGAAATGATCATTCGTTTCATTAAATCCAAATCAGCTATAAACACTCAAGCCTAAGCGAAACTTTTCCAGCTGAGGCAATGCATCTTTTATTCTGTTTCCCAAGAGTAAAAGACAATGGCATTTTCCTGTGTATTCTGAAAATAACATTTCATTTGTTCCATTGTATTCACAAACTAGACTATTATATTTAGAATCAGTAACTGTGAAAATGCAAATTCTTATTTCTGGGAAAAAGCAACAACAGTTATATTCTTATAACTATCTAGTACCCATGGAGAGGGCTTTAAATTAGACAAGAAAGAGCAAAACAACCATAAGAAACTGGTATCTTGATAAATCTTAGGAAATGTTACCCTTGTCTCAAATTGAGGCAGTATATTTGCAATTTTATGAATACTTGATAGATAGATCTTAAATGTATATACTAAGAAGCAAAATATGTTAATGTATTTCATTATTATATGCATATATATTTTTTACATGAATTTTAAAATTAATTCAAATTACACATCCTTAGAATCAAGTGAGAAATATCTCAGTGCTGTGAAAAACATAGCAATCATTGAAGACCTAGTTATCACAATGTAGTAACTAGCACTGGGTTGTGGTAAATGTTTTTGATTTAATAATGATTAACACACAGTTAACTATTCTGGCATGTAAATCATAAATGCAGACTCTAAGGATGTGGCATTTTTAATACCTAAACATTCTTTCTTCATATTATGAGAACTGTTTAGATCTTGAAACACTATTGCTTGCTAAACACTAAAATGGTTATAGGTTGAAACATATGCTGGATTACTGGCTTATTATTTTTAGGTGGAAAATAATGTCATAGGGTTTGGAAACAGTTAAAGATGATGACATGAGTACCTTTTATCCTCTGCTATTCAATACTATAAGTCAAGTCAAAAATCAGAAACCACTTTATTGATTTCCTGCAAAAGCTAATGGCCTCAGAAGACAAACTCCTAGAAGTCTATCACATTAGCACTTTCTTTTTTGTGTGATGGACTTGCACAAGTGTCTGAGAGTGGTTAGCAAGTGTAGCAACTAAGCAACACAACTGAGTGAATCAATGCTCAAAGGTAACTTCAGAAAGCTAGAAAGAAGCTACTCTCATGATTGCTGTGAGAGTGCCAGAAGACTGGAAAAACACAACCCCTGGGTAGTAGAATTTTACAATTAGCTGTACTCCTGAGATGGACTTTCCATTGGAGACAGATATTCTGAGATAATGATGATGGTACACTTATTGTTGTTCAGTGCTTGCATCAGTGGGATGAGCATCTTCCCTGGTGCCTTTCTTTGATCTCTGCTTTCATGGCTGACTGAGCCTTTCTTTTAAATGACACAATACTTTTTCAAGTTCTCTAACACAGCTCATTTAAAGTACAGCTCAAGCTTCTGATTTTGCAGAGTCTCTCTCCAATAGATGAGATTCCATCAACTTGCATATTTAATATATAAATTATGTAGCATGCACATTATATTTAGTGTAAAGTTTGCCATTCAAAATCATTCCAATTTCTTATTTTTAAATACGTAGGGAACAAAAGTATAGGCTTTATTGCTATGAAGTCTATTTATCCTTTGTCTAGTAATTCCATTATTTTATTTCTGTAATTTATTTAAAATTTTACACCTGTGTGCAATAGTGTATTGAATCAAAACCAACTGCTATTTTCTTTAATTCTTAGTTTTTGTACTATATTAAACCAAGTATTTTTACTGTATTCTTTTGAATTATAATATTTTCTTGTGTATAAGATGACTTTTTAACCCATGAAAAACTTCTTAAAAGTCGGGGGTTGTCTTATATGCTGGTATACAGCATGCTGAAACTTACTCCAGCTTCAGGGACAATTGATTCACCACCCTTTTACCTCCGCATCCCATTGAGTTGCCAGGCGTCATTGCTCAGTCCTCTGCTTGTCCTGATTAATCTTTCAGGGTAGCTGGTATGCGGCTTTCCGGTGCTCAAACCCTATATTTTAACAGGAAAAGTAGAGGGTCATCTTATATATGCCCAGTCGTCTTATACACCAGAAAATACTGTACTTTTTAATTTATTTACATATTTCACTAATTTATTTGATAATGATTGAGCATCTTATACATAAGGAAAACCCAAACCTCCTTTAGAGAATTGATAAAATTTATTTGGCTCTCATAGGAAATGGAGTTATTCACTCCTGTGCAATTTTCTTTATTTCTTATGAGTTCCTGAGCTAAGAGGAATTAAATGTATTCAATTTCAATAAATTTTATCATTAAACAGGTATCACTGACAATACATTCTTTTTAACTTCTTTGACTTGATCTAATACATACAGAAAAAATACTTTTATAAAATAATTTATGTTTTTAGGACCAAAAAGTTAGCTCAATAGGCTCAAATGCATGCATAAAAAGATCAGATTTAATTCCCACAATGCATGGTTCCTGAATAATCAGGACTAAGCTTTGAGCATCAATGAGTACAGCCCAAACAAACAAACAAACAAGCAAACAACAAAGCAATCTGCTGTTGGAGTTTTCATTCCAGAAAAATTCTTTATTTCTCTATTATATGAACAATTTTTCTTTTTCTTTTTTCTGCATTTCATTTATTTTTTAAAATTTAAAAAATTCTATAGAGTCCACATCCAATGGGATTCCTGTGTTTCGGAACTGCTTCTGTTGTTTGAGGTAGAAATCAAGAGCACCAGGCAACATAGTCACCTGTGCCATACTCAGTGTTGATAGGAGATTCATAGTGCCAAGAATTAAGTTCAAGGCTTCACATGCTCGTTGTGTCATATTCCTCACCCCTGTCTTATCTCCCCAACATCTGAGTACTTGAATCTCTATACCAGACTTTAACACAAATGCTATACTATTAATTTAGAAAAATTATTTATTCTTAGAAGTCAACATATTATTTATATGCACACATTTGTTTATTTAGCTCTGCTTTTCCCCCAACACTTCAGGCAGTGTGATATAATGCAGAATGTTTATCTCTCATCTTCTACATAAAAAGAAAAGCACAAAATACACTCTTAAACTTGCTTCCACAGTTCTAAGTTATTCCCCACCCCATATGTTTAATCCTCTACTTTCTTCAGTCCTTTACATTTTCTATGAAAGGAAATACTACCCATGAAATTAATCCAATTAGATAGCTAGAAACTGCCAGAAATACCATTCTATTCATTTAATATCATTCATCCATGTATCTGTTTAGTCTATATTGAAAGTATTTCTAGAATAATACCATTGTCTTATATTTGCATGACTACAAGCTAACTTCACTTCATTCATACTATTGCCAACTAAGTCAAGCAACTACTATCACCAAGGCTATTGCTGTAGCCTCTCATCTATTCTCTCATAATCCTTTCAATCCATTTCACATTTATTGACAGAATAGCTTCCTAAAATGTAAGTAAAGTAGCTTACATTTTCTCTTTTTTTCCCTTTTTATCTACTCAATTTTTCACTCATAGTTTTTAAATTATACTCTACCTTGGTCTAATGCATCCTAAAATTGGCAAATATTATTGATCTTCCTAACCCAGTTTCATAATGATTGCATTAATCCCACCCATATTGTGCACAATAATTTTATAATCTTCAATTTACTCGCAAAGAATTTTTTTGTATAAATAACATTCACAGGTTCCAACAATTAAGACATAGTTATCTGGGGAGGCCTTTAGCTCAGCACATACTTTTTCTCTTTGAAAAAGATATTCTGAAGCTGGAATAATAGTGCAGCTGGTAGGGTCCTTGCCTTGCATATGGCTGACTCAGATTCAATCCCCGACACCCAACCTATTCCCTATACAACATCAGGATTGATCCCTGAGTAAAGAAACAGAAGTATGCCCTGAGCACACCCAGATATGACCCCAAATCAACCCAACCCCATAAAAAATAAATTAGGGATCTCATTCAATTGTATACTCTCTCCCATCTGCTCAACATTCATATGCTACAATCCTTCATTTATATTCTGATCACATTCCTTACATTTTCTTTGCACTTTTCAATTATGGGTCTTTCTTGGCAAAATTTCCCACTCTAAGGAAAGTTCTTGACTACCTCTTAAATAGTCCCTCTGCTAAAGAGAGTGTTCAAAGAAGTCAATGCATGATATACATCTTGGCGATTTGAGTGTAATCCCAAGCAGTGTATGGTCCCCTAGGACCAAGTCCCTTCCACAAAACTAGGAATAGGACCTGAACAATGCTGAGAATGTTTAAAATAAAATAATTTTTGTCTCCAAAAACAATCTTACTATACTTTCAACATTTAATAACAATGTAAAATCCAAAGTGCTTATTTTTAAAATGTATTTTATATTTCTTGTTAGAACTTAAAATGTGGGCCTGTTTTACTAGATAGCATGATGTCCCAACACATGAAAATTGTCTAGATTACTGTTTGCCTAGATTACTGTTATATATAATATATATGCATATATATGTTATATACATGTATATATAAGGAGAAATAAATGAACAATAGTCCAGACACAGAAACTGATTTTTTAAAAATTCCATTTTTTATTGCTGGAGTAATGTAGTATAAAGGATAAGGCACTTGCCTTGCAGCCAAGCCACCTCATTCAATCTACAGCATCCCCTAAGATCTATATAGCCCTCCTGGACTGATTCTAGAATGTAGAGGCAAGAATAAGCCCTGAGTGTCAATATGGCCCCATAACCTTAATAAAACACTCTTGTTTGTTTTTTTTAAATACTCCTGTTTTATAGTCTCTGAAAACCTTTTCTGCAATTTGTTCTGAAAATTTTATTTATATATTAAACCTGTTTAGAAAACAAGTTGTCACCTTCATCATTCATTGTCCCCCCAATTTATTCTAAGTATTCAACCTTAGAAACTTCATTAAATAAACTTCCATTGAAACCATCCTCTGTCTATTCACCTTAATCTGTTTCTAAATTGGCTGAAACAATGTCAACCAAGTGGAGTAAAGCACTAAGTATTGAAGCATAAAGGATGGTTTAGGGGCGATTGCATCAGCATGTAAACTAGCACCTCTTTTGGTACTTTGTAAATCATTATTCACTGGTCATTTACTCAGCAAATACTGATGAACTGCTTAATATATGTAGAAAATGATTAATAGCTGGATTTCCCATTAGATTCTGTTTCTCTAGAGCAAAGATATGTCTTGTTCTTGCCTGTTTACTTTTGTATTAGTTTTACAAACATAAGCAATACTTAAAGCATAGCAGTCTGAAAATTAATTTAATGAACTGACTATATTTGTACCACTTACAATAAGAATTTATCAAATGGATTATAATTTGTTTGAACATGAAATCACCCCAATAAGAATCTAAAAGTATTGTAACTAAATATTATTTGAGTATAAAGGATAAATCAGTTATTTTACTCAGAGTAATATGCTAATAACTTCCAAAATGAAGCATTGACAATAATGCACATATTAAAATGAACACTTTTTTGGTTTGATTATCTTAGTTGAAGAAATCATGATACTATATTTTTAGTATTGAAAGAGAGAAGTAGGCTTTTGCCACTCAGAAGAGGCTGAGGTTCTTTTACATTTCTATAAGCAAATTTCTTTGGAAAAACTACTCAAAATGACAGAAGAATGCAAAGAATGGACACACTTGTACACTATGAGTGTTAAAATATTTCAAATAAGTCAAAACTGATTTTGCATTGATAAGAAAATATCATATGTATCAATATTTTTTGTATTGCTTTATCTCTTGAAAATGTATTTTTATTGAATATATAAATTTGGAGTAGAAAAATTGGAATAGAAAAATGATAAATTCTTTAAGTAATAGAATTCAGGTTTTTCTGTAGAATAAACCTGCATGACAATATTTAGTGCATAATTTATTTATTAAAGTAATAAGAAGACATCATGCACTACATTATATATTAGAGGTAAGCTATGTGTATCCTAATACTTTTATTTAAATACTCTCTCATTTAAATTAATGTGTTTATAAACATGCATTTCCAATGCTTTCCAATTTTATTTAATATTTAATTTTGCGATATTTAGAAGTTTTGTTTTATTTAATTAAATGAATTAATATTCATTATAATTTTAATTATTTAATATTATGGTTTTGACATTCTTGACTTACATTTCCAACAAATAGAAATATAATTATACAACTTAAATATAGAGCATGACATATATAAAATATAAATTTATTAAAAAAAAGATGATTATTAACTGAGAAATTCTTAAAAAATTCTTAAAAAGAATTATCCAGAAATAAATATGGAGAAATGAACAGAGTATTAATAAATAATAGTCTCCAGTAGGAAGATAAGGTTATTTTCATTTTTAGAAGAGATACAATTATTTTCTTATATTTTGTCAAACTCTTAATTTTATTATATAAGAAATTATTATATATTTGGAATTTATAAAAACATTGCATCTATATTTTGTTGGGTTTTTTTTTCGGGCCACACCGTTAGATGCTCAGGGATTACTCCTGGCTAAGTGTTCAGAAATTTCCCCTGGCTTGGGGGAACCATATGGGACGCCGGGGGGATCGAACTGCGGTCCTTCCTTGGCTAGCGCTTGCAAGGCAGACACCTTACCTCTAGCGCCACCTCGCCGGCCCCTGCATCTATATTTTGTTTAGCGACCACAATTGGTTGTGCTCAGAACTTATGCCAGGGTCTGTGCTCAAAGATCACTCCTGGTCATGCTCATGGGACCTAATTGGTTTTGGGCATCAAATCCAAGTTGACTGCATGCAAGGCAAGCAGCATATCTGCTGCACTCTCTCTGCAGCCCTATTTCCTATATTTATTGATGGTTAATATTGTAATAGGAATCAAATATCTTATTGATACTTAATATTGTGCATTCCAACATGCACCTTAATTTTCCTAGATTAATAAAAAGCAGCTATTTTACTTCCTTGTATGTTTTGATGTGTTTGTATATGTTGGTTATAAATAATAAACAGCACATCGTGTTTAAATTTATCTATTTTTTATTTTTATATAATTAAAAACTCATGGTTTACAAAGTTATTGACATTTAAGTTTTAGGTATGTAATTTTTCAACACCAATTGCACTACTAGTGTCATCTCCCCTCACCAGTATTCTCATAGTTCATCATTCTATATTCCCTAATGCTACTTGCTGCCTGCGACATTGATGGATACATTAAATTCTGTGTTTTCAGCTTACATCTAATGTTTTCAGTGTTTTTGATTGGATTCTGTGCTTTGGATGTGTAGATATCACTACCCCACATTCACAATAGAACCTAAGCTTTAACCCCTGTTTCCACATTACTTTTCTCTTTTATCTTCTTCCTTCTGACCTTAATATCTTTTCTTCTCTGTCCTTCTCCTTGGGGTCAAAGGTGATTCAGATATCTTCATTTATTATTATATTACAATCCCTAATCAAATTAAAAATGCATTTTGTATATTTTTGACATATATTTGAATATATACTTATAGCTCTTCTGTTCAAATTTAAATTTAAAATAGAAGCTTTAAATAATGTAACTGATATTAGAATAAAGGTGATTTATATACTTATTATAGAGAGAAGGCAAATTATTTTGCGGGTTTTTTTGGGGGGGTCATACCTAGTGATGCTCATGGGTTACTCCTGGCTATGTGCTCAGAAATAGCTTCTGGCTTAGGGGACCTTTTAGGACACCAGGGGATTGAACCGCAGTTCATCCTAGGCTAGCACAGGCAAGGCAGATAGTGCCTTACCGTTCTAAGCCACTGATCCGGCAGCAAGAAGGCAAATTTAAGTTTTATGCAAAACAATTAAGTTTATTATATATTTAATTTTTATGAATATGCTGTTATTATATTTAGTTTAGTCATTTGCTTAAGTTACTAGGTTGTATTTCTCTGCATTCCATTATTTTTGAACTGATTATTAAAAACCAATTAGAAGTATTTAAGAATATATGTTTGCCTGCCATTTTATTATACTTATGTAAACATATTTATCAGTAATAAATGATTTAAAATAGTTTATTTTAAAATGAACACTTATGTCAAAAATTCTCTTGTTAGGTAATACAGTAGTTCCATGTTGGGTAGTACTGGCTCAAGATTTCTTGAAACTTCCTCAGAAAATATGTGATAATATGACTGGGGTTTAGTAGCCACTTAGAGCAAGCATATTCACATTGCTATTGACAAAAGACTTGAGTTCTTTGCTAAGTGAACTGTACTATAGTCTACTCAAGTGTACTCATATCAAAACAGTCATATTTCCTGAGGATATTATTAATATGAAAGTGAAGATGACTTTGATGATTCATTCTAAAATCATTCCAGCCTTAGAAGTTAATAATTAAGTCCAACTCAAAAGAAAAGGCATTAGGTTTCAACTCTTGAAAGCAGCAGTTTTGGGAAATTTACAAATACATCCTAAATTATTACATTAAATGAATTTGAGCTTTCTAACTTACATTTGAGCCATTTTATTAAACTATTTTATTTTATCTCACATTTTTATATATTTTATTTAAACACCTTGATTACATACATGATTGTGTTTGGATTTTAGTCATGTAAAGAACACAACCCATCACCAGTGCAACATTCCCATCACCAATATCCCAAAACTCCCTCCTCCCTACCCAACCACATTCCCATTACCAATGTCCCAAAACTCCCTCCTCCCTATCCAACCCCCACACATACTCTCGACAGGCTTTCTATAACCCTCATAAGTTCTCATTATTAGGATAGTTCAAAATGTAGTTATTTCTCTAAACTCATCCCTGTTTGTGGTGAGCTTCATGAGGTAACCTGTAACTTCCAGATCTTCTCTCTCTTTTGTATCTGAAAATTATTATTGCAAGAATTCCTTTCATTTTTCTTAAAACCCATAGATGAATGAGAACATTCTGTGTTTCTCCCTCTCTCTCTGACTTATTTCACTCAGCATAATAAATTCCATGTACGTCCATGTATAGGAAAATTTCATGACTTCATTTCTCCTGACAGCTGCATAATATTCCATTGTGTATATGTACCACAGTTTCTTTAGCCATTCGTCTGTTGAAGGGCATCTTGGTTGTTTCCAGAGTTTGCTATGGTAAATAGTGCTGCAAAGAATATAGGTGTAGTAAGGGAATTTTGTATTGTATTTAAATGATCCTAGGGTATATTCTTAGGAGTGGTATAACTGGATCTTATGGGAGTTCGATTTCGAGTTTTTGGAGGAATCTCCATATCGCTTTCCATAAAGGTTGAACTAGACGGCATTCCCACCAGCAGTGGATAATAGCTCCTTTCTCTCCACATTCCTGCCAAGACTGCTTGTTCTCATTCTTTGTGATGTGTGCCAATCTCTATGGTGTGAGGTGGTACCTAATTGTTTTTATTTGCATCTCCCTGATAATTAGTGATGTGGAGCATTTTTTCATGTGTTTTTTGGCCATTTGTATTTCTTCTTTGTCAAAGTGTCTGTCCATTTCTTCTCCCCATTTTTGGATGGGATTAAATGTTTTTTTCTTGTAAAGTTCTGTCAGTGCCTTGTAGATTTTGGAGATTAGTCCCTTATCTGATGGGTATTGGGTGAATAGTTTCTTCCACTCAGTGGGTGGCTCTTGTATCCTGGGCGCTATTTTCTGCTATTTTCTTTGAGGTGCAGAAGCTTCTCAGCTTAATATATTCCCATCTGTTGATCTCTGCTTTCACTTGCTTGGAGAGTGCAGTTTCCTCCTTAAAGATGCCTGTAGTCTCAATGTCCTGGAGTGTTTTGCCTATGTGTTGTTCTATATATCTTATGGTTTCAGGTCTGATATGGAGGTCTTTAATCCATTTGGATTTTACCTTTGTACATGATGTTAACTGGGGGTCCAAGTTCAATTTTTTGCAAGTGGCTAGCCAGATGTGCCAACACCACTTGTTGAAGAGGCTTTCATTGCTCCATTTAGGATTTCTTGCTCCTTTACAAAAATTAGGTGATTGTATGTCTGGGGAACATTCTCTGAGTATTCAAGTCTATTCCACTGATCTGAGGGCCTGTCTTTATTCCAATACCATGCTGTTTTAATAACTATTGCTTTGTAGTAAAGTTTAAAGTTGGGGAAACTTATTCCTTCCATATTTTTCCCAATGATTTTTTTAGATATTGTAGGGTGTTTATTATTCCAAATAAATTTCAAAAGTGCCTTATCCACTTCTTTGACGAATGTCATGGGTATCTTTAGAGGGATCACACTATATCTTTACAATGCTTTGGAGAGTATTGCCATTTTGATTATGTTAATCCTGCCAATCCATGAGCAGGGTATGTGTTTCCATTTTCATGTGTCCTCTCTTATTTCTTGGAGCAGAGTTTTATAGTTTTCTTTGTATAGGTCCTTCACATTTTTAGTCAAGTTCATTCCAAGATATTTGAGTTTGTGTGGCACTATTGTGAATAGGGTTGTTTTCTTAATGTCCATTTCTTCCTTATTACTATTGGTGTATAGACAGGCCATTGATTTTTGTGTGTTAATTTTGTAGCCTGCCACCTTGCTATATGAGTCTATTGTTTCTAGAAGCTTTTTGATAGTCTTTAGGGTTATCTAAGTAGAATATCATGTCATCTGCCAACAGCAAGAACTTGACTTCTTCCTTTCCTATCCGGATTCCCTTGATATCTTTTTCTTGCTTAATCACTATAGCAAATACTTCCAGTGCTATGTTGAATAGGAGTGGTGAGAGAGGACAGCCTTGTCTTGTGCCAGAATTTAGAGGGAAGGCTCTTAGTTTTTCTCCATTGAGGATAATATTTGCCACTGGATTGTGGTAGATGGCCTTAACTATATTGAGAAAGGTTCCTTTCATTCTCATCTCGCTGAGAGTTTTGATCAAGAATGGGTGTTGGACCTTATCAAATGCTTTCTCTGCGTCTATTGATATGACCATGTGATTTTTATTTTTCTGTGGATGAAGCCTCACACAGGGTCAAATCTTAAGCCTGAGCACGCAGCAGAGAAGACAGTCCGGGGAGAGATGCTGGGCTTCAGTTATCCAGATCAGTTCTTAGTGTGATTTTTTCTTCTTGTTGCAGTGGCATTCTTTCCTTAGAAAGAGTGCATGGCCATGTAGAGAAGCGGAGCTAAGTGCTCTTCTGGGGCCTCTGGGAGAGCGAATTTTCTGTGCCCTTTTTGGCCCAGTCCCAAGAGGTTTAGGAGATAGGACAGGAGACAAACATACATAAGCAGCACTCACAGTTTCTCACAGTCAGGCCCCACTGGGCCAGCATAGATTTTCCTAACCTGAAGTCACAAACAGGGGACCTGCCTTCTGTGAAGTACTGCTTATAGCCGGTTTTCACTTTAGGAAGCAGTCACTTGGCATTCCGGCCCCTTGAATGAGCCTCTGGGAGAGCAAAATTTCTGGGCCCTTTTCGGCCCACTCCCAAGAGGTTTAGGAGACAGGACAGGAGAAAAACACACAGGCAGCACTCAGAGTTTCTCCTTGATCTCACTTTTTTGGAAGGGTTCCTTAGTAAGCAGACACAGGTAAAAGTGTTCAAGTGCTGCACTTGACACTTTACTCAGAGGTGACTCATCTCAGTGATGAGAATCCCAGGCCATGCTAAGAATGAAACTTGAAGCTCCAGAAAAACATGAAGTCCACTACACTGATCTGTATCCCAGTTTTCGGTGTAACACTTTTGTTTACTTTTGGGTACTGATGCTTTGACTTCTGACTCTGCACTCAGAAATTACTCCTTGCAGTGCTCAGGGGACCATTTGAAATGCTGAAAATCAAAATCCAGTTTTCTACATGAAAAACAACCACCTTTATTATCTATCCTACATAACATTTTCTATTTATTATCTGTCTTACATAATATTTTAATATAACCAATTACTTCCTATTTATTTATTTTTAAATTGCTTATATTTTTATTTTCTGGTTTGATGTATGTTATTTTTAGTATAGTAAATGTATCTTTTATTATAATTTAGCACTTTAATTTTATTTACAGACCTTCATTTTAATATCTACCTTTTATTTTTTTCTAAGTAAACTCATTATCATTTCAGGTTTTATATTTTGTTTTCAGTTCAATTTTTACATTCATAAATTTTATGCTTCATACAATGTTTAAATTTTTGTTCTAAGTATTAAACTTGGGGCTTTGGCATGCAAGATATGTATTTTTCCACTGAGCAACTTTATTAGCTCTCATGTCTAGAGTTTATATAATAGAGAACATACCACTTAAACAATATACAATTTTTCCAGGCCTAACTTTTTATGAAGATATAACCTATGACTCTGGACTGTAATATTCCTTATGAGCAAAATTTTACTAAATATTTTAAAGTCCATTATTAACACATTCATCAGTAATAAATATTCATATCTATCATTTTCTTAATACCAGAATGGATTATTTTTAATAGAATTTTATCTTTAGAAATAATTCTGGATTTTTTTCAACCACTAGAATAATCATGTGTTCTATCTTAAACACATATTTCTTTTTCTTTCTCTCTAACATTTTCTAAGCTGATTTATTTCAATAAAATTTGACACACTAAAATGGTATTATTCCTTTTGGCATAAGCACACTAAAATAGGGAAATCTTAAGTATAGAAACAAGTTCTTATCTACCGGGAATAAGAACACACAAATTTTATAATGCAATGGCACATTCCACCTTGAACAATTGTCATAGGGCTTGACTTAGACCTCAGGTGATCAGACATCTTTTTTCCAATCCCAAACCCTGGATCCCAGGGACTTTAGAACTGGCACAGTTCCCTGAAAGAATCAAACTCCCCAGGGGGAGTCCATAATACCACTCTGGCACCATCTTTTACCAGTGTATGTTCATATGATAAGGAAACAGCAACAACTTGATCAAAGGGCAGGTTGCCCTACCGAGTCACCTAATGGTGAGATAAAATCAGATGATGAGATGAAATCACACTCCATCCTAGGATCTGTGCAAAAACCAAGATTACTAATTATAGAACACTGACTACAACAACTGTCATTGAGCAGAATTTCTCCTGGGACTATAAAGAAAGACTCTATCCTAGACTCTATGGAAAAACCAAGATCTCTAATTACAGAGGAGTGACATTTACAAACAGGACTGAGCAGAACTTTTCCTGACACCATAAAGAAAGACTTTGGGGTTTGACAGATAACATGCCTGAAGTTTGATCTCATGACAGTTTGCTTCAATGATGGAGACACCAATGCCTCTTTCCAATTACTAATCCTATGTAAAACAAAACAAAACACCTTGCCCATCAGCCACACCCCCTTTTTCTTTTTCTTTTGTTTTTCTTCTTTAAATTTATATTTATAGCTACTAGACAGTGTCTCCCACTCACTTTATTTTTCTAAAAACAGAACCATAGAACATGAATCATCTTGCTTTGCCTCATATTTTTATGTCTTCTTACAAACAGAAATAAAAAGTAAATGGTATCACGGGCAAAGCAGTCTCATGAGCATTGAGTGGAAATAAAAATGATCAGTCTTAAATACTCAATTCAAAGTTAATGAGAATAGAATCAAGAACAAAACCACAAAAATCTATACACAGAAGGGACCTGTTACACTTAGCAGTTCCGGGAGCTAAAGATAAAGTTATAAGATTCATTTTGAGAACAGTGGCAGAGGAAGATTAAAATTGGTGGTGGAAATTACCATAATTCACTGTCACTAGGTACCTTAAATATAACTGTGAAAAACTTGCAACTCACATTGGTCTCAATAAAAACTATTACAAAGATTTGATAAGGGGCGGAGTGGTGGACAGTGGTAGGGTTTTCACCTTGCATGCATGCTGCTGACCTAGGACGAACTGCAGTTTGATCCCTGGCATCCCATATGGTCCCACAAGCCAGGAATGATTTCTAAGCACATAGCCAGAAGTAATCCATGAGTGTCACCAGGTGTGGCCCACCAAAAAACAAAAAAAAAATTAATACACTAAAATGTATTGTATTCCTTTTAAACATATACAAAGAAATTAGTAACAAAAAATTAGTAGCAAATTCACTGTTGTATTTATTGCCTTCATGTTTAGAAAAATGTATATTTATGATACTTATTTAATTCAATTTTACTTTTTTTTGTTTTGGGTGCTACAATTGGCAGTACTTACTTCTAACTCTGCATTTAAAGTAACATCTGGCAGTGCTTGAGTGACTAAGGTGATTTTGATATTAAACCAATGTCACTCACTTGCAAAAGAAGTAAAAGGCAAACTAATCATTCTATTTATCTATCCCTAAAAGCCATTTTTAAAAAGTGAAAAATTGTTCACCTCACCACTCCTTTATTAAAATGTTCATTTTTCCTGGATATATTAGTAATTTGTTGTAGCATATGTTGTACTGAAAATCTTTTCAAATAAGTTGATACCAATAGGTCATAGGATGTGATATTCAATAAACACTTTGAACTACTTGATTTAATTATGGCCCTTAATTGAAATGGCTGTTGGTTTGGGATGATTTAATTATGATTCTGTAAGTTTTATTTTTATTATAATCTCTATAAACTTACTGAGATTTAAAAAATAACAAAAACTATATATATACATATATATATATATATATATATATAAAATAAACAATCCCCTGAGCTCCAGCATGTGTGATCCCAGAGTTGAAAGTCAGAAATAAGTCCCAAGCACAGCTGGTTCTGGCATCCAAATTAAACTAATTAGAGAATAAAAATATAGGAATATTACAATTCACAGATAATTAAGATTCTAACCATATATTGGAAACTATGTAATGGTACCATTTTAATTCTACTTTGATCAGAGGCAGCCATATGTGTGAATCACCTGCTCCAATTTTATGACTTTCAAATTATTGAACTTTGTTTTGGCAATTGGTTAAACCTGACATGATAATACCTATATAAATATGTGCTTTTCCAAAAGCATTGTCATTGTTAAATACCATTTATGATGGAGAAACAATCCTGATTTTCTTAGCCACATTATTATCTATGAAATTTATTCTCCCATTATTAATATTATTAATAAAATTATTATTATTTGGTTTTAGGGTCACAACCACTACTATTCAGAGATTACTCCTGACTCTGTGCACAGATCATTTTTGGCAGGATCAATAGACCATATGAGAAGCATGGGTTTGAACCTTGGTTGGACACATGTATGGCAAGGACCTTAACCCACTAATATCTCTTTTAATTTTATTAATATTTATATTTAATTTCTCCAATTAATTATTACTATTTATAATGAAAGTGTTATGTAGTTACAGTCTGATCATGCTGTTACAACTTATGGCTTTACACTAAAACATATGTAATCAAAACATAAATAATCACTTATTTATAGCTGAAAATATGTCACATGTGTTAGATAATATTTGAGTTTACCTTTCTTTTATTATATAAATAGGAGAAAAACTGAAGAAATCAGATGCTGCAAATTATTTCAGCTCCTTTATTATTTGTCTTTGATTTTAATTTGTATAAGTATAATAAGAGCATTTATTGTTTTATGTAGTAATAAATAAAAAGTATCTTATGGGGCTGGAGCAGTGGCACAACCAGTAGGGTGTTTTCCTTGCACATGCTAACCTAGGACAGACCTTGGTTCGATCCCGGCATCCCATGTCCCCCAAACTAGAAGCGATTTCTGAGCGCATAGCCAGGAGTAACACCTGAGCGTCACTGGATGTGGCCCTAAAACCAAAAAAAAAAAAGTGTGTCTTACCAGTAAACACACTTGTTGCATATACTTACTGTTTTGGGGGGGAGGAGAAGGGGCACACCCAGTGACACTCAGGAGTTACTCCTCATTGTGTGCGCAGAAATCACTTCTGCCTGGGGACCATATGGGACTCTGGGGCTCAAAACCAGGTTCATTCTGAGCAGCCTCATGGAAGGTAAACATATTACCAAGTAATATCACTCCGGCCCCTGTTTTGTTATTTTTATTAGAATTTTAGTCTCTTGATTTACTTTTATGATAAGTTTTTAATAAGCATTTTTCTATAAATTAAAATATACTAAAATTTATATTTGAGTAGTGGTATTTATTTAAATTTTCAACATTAACATATATATATGCAAATTTTCATTATACATAGAATTCTAGTGATCTTAATCTCATGGATTACTTCTAACATGAAGTCATGATTTATCAATGAGATTTTCTGTCACCCTCTTTTTTTCTGGGATAAAAGCCAATATTTAAATGGTCTATTTCTCAAATTCACTGAGATTTCAATAGCCTAGGGCTTAGTTTAAACTTTTCTAATTTGCTGTAATTGCAAATTAGAGATCTTTTAGTTACAAAGTGTTAAATGAGAAGAAAGTTCTTATATCTTGGTCAAGTCAAGAGATTTGAGTGAGGAAGATCATATTTTGACTAGGTTCAATAGAGACTAAGAGTTATGTCATATAAAATATAAATAAAAATATATTAATAAGAGCAATAAGGAAGACACTAGCTCAGGCTTTGGCCCACGATCTGTACAACAATCAAGATTTCTTATTCCAGAGGTCTGACTGAGACAACTGCAACTAAGCAGAACATAATAAACATAATAAAAACTATATCCTAGGCTTCATCCTAGGATTGGTACAAAAACCAAGACCACCAACTATAGGAGAGGTAGCATGGAGGCAAGGCATTTGCCTTTCATGCAGAAGGTCATTGGTTCAAATCCCGGCATCTCATATGGTCCCCTGAGTCTGCCAGGAGCGATTTCTGAGCATGGAGCCAGAAGTAACCTCTGAGCACTGCCGGCTGTGACCCCAAAACCAAAAAACAAACAAACGAAAAACACAACAGTCATGGAACAGAAATTCTAGAAGCATAAAAATAGACTCCATCCTAGGCTCTACCCTATGACCTGTGCAAATACCAAGATCTCTAGTTACAGAGGCCTGATTTTATCATCCACTGAGTAGAAAGTTTCCAGACACCACAAAAAGACATAGGGGAAAGTAAAAGAGCATGTAGGGAGCCTGTAGTTTTTTCATAACAGTATGCTTCTAGGGTAATAAAACCATGTATCTCTTAGGCCAAGGGAATTCCCTTTCTAATCTCCCCAATATTTATTGTGCCTATGCAAAAAATAAAGAAAAGCATAAATTTTTTTCTTTTTTTAAATATCTTTATTTAAACACCTTGATTACAAATATGATTATGGTTGGGTTTAAGTCATGTTCACCAGTGCAACATTCCTATCACCAATGCCCCAAAATTCCCTCCTCCCCACCCTACTCTCGCCTGTACTCTAGATAGGCTTTATACTTCCCTCATTCATTCACATTGTTTTGATAATTCTCAATGTAGTTATTTCTCTAACTGCACTCATCACTCTTTGTGGTGAGCTTCACATAGTGAGCTGGAACTTCCAGCCTTCCTCCTTTTTGTCTCTGAAAATTATTGCAAGAATGTCTTTCATTTTTCTTAAAACCCATAGATGAGTGAGACTATCCTGCGCCTAACTCTCTCCCTCTGACTTATTTCACTCAGCATAATAGATTTCATGTACATCCATGTATAGGAAAATTTCATGACCATCTCTCCTGACGGTTGCAGAATATTCCATTGGATATATGTACCATATTTTCTTTAGCCATTCATCTGTTGAAGGACATCTTGGTTGTTTCCAGAGTCTGACTACTGTAAATAGAAAGCACATTTTTTTGTCTTGTTTTGTTTCTATTTTGGGATTATGATTATTGTTTGGTTGTTGACTTTATTGCTGTAGTACTTTTTGTTTTTTTGTTGTTGCTTGATTTTTTTATGTTTTTTTTTGTTTTTATTTTTTTCTGTTGTTATTTTTGTGTTCTTGTTTCTCTGGGGTTTTTTTTTTGTATTTTTATTATGTTTTTTTTTCTTTTTTCCCCCTCTCTTCTCTAAAATTGTTACTTATGTCCTCTAGATGAACTCCTCTCCGGTTTTTTTTTTTAATTTATGTCCTCCCCATTTTTTTCTTTTCTTCAAACAAAACCATATACTTGATCATTTTGTTTTGCATCAAAAATGTAGGGGGAAATAACTGGTGGTACCAAGACCAAACAGGCATATGAACATTGAGTAAAAATAAAAAAAAAATGATCAGACTTAAACACCAAATCCAAAGCCAAAAGAATTGATAGCCAATCTACACAAGCTAGACACAGAGGAAATCACTTATTGTAGCAGCCTTGGGGGGGAGGGGCAAGAGAGGGAAATATGGGATGCATGCTGGGAACAGGGATGAAGGGAGGACAACACTGGTGGAGTAAATGCCGATTCAATGTCTCTATATACCTAAAATATTACTGTGAAAGATTTGTAATTCACTTTGGTCAAAATAGAAAATATTTTAAAAATACATTGATAAGAATAAAAAAAGAGATAAAAGGTAGAGATAAAGCAGCAGCAATAGAGCAGCAGGACAGAATAGTCTCTGTCTTGACTGGGACACCCAAGAATGAAATTCCCAAAACACTCGAGCCAACAAGGGACCAAACACCTGGTGAAGAAGCAAAGGTAGATCACTAGGTCCTATATAAAGTACTGAGGCAGATCTCTGAAAATAAACAATTGTGGCCAATCTACCCTAGAAAACAGTGCCTGTTTTGAAATCAGCATTTGTGGCCATAATGTTCCCAGAGACAGTGTTTCCCTAAACTGGCCTTGCAGCAAGGCTTGGAAATCTTTTCTCCTTCTTTCTTCAGCGTGTTGTTTTTTTTTTTTTTTTCGTGGTGGGGGAACCCAGCAGCTCTCAGGGATTACGTCTGGCTCTGTGCTCAGAAATCGCTCCTGGCAGGCTCGGGGGACCATATGGGATGTCAGGAATCGAACCCAGGTCTGCCCATGATAGGGTGCGTGAAAAGCAAATGTCCTACTACTGTGCTATTGTTCTGATCCCAGCGTTTGAATTCTGAAATGTGGCACAGACCCATTGGCATGATCAAGCTGGGGTCTCAGATATTAGCTAAGAGGGAAGGAACAGTATCCAGCTTACAATAGTAGGACTCCAATTAAACCATAACTGTAGCTGTGCTACTAGATTGCTAATAGTGGCATGTTGCCAGGAGCCAGAGCTGACGTTGCTAAGAGACTGTCTGAGAGTGTCGCCTTTGATTATTCCTAAGGCTTGACTCAGAGCAGTAGGACTCTGAGCTGCCTGGTGGCCCAGACCTATCTGCCCAAGGGATACAGTCATGATGAGCTTTGAGGGAGTGGTAAGGCTAAGTCCAACAGGAGGACCCCACAGCAGTGTGGCTGTTTGAATGTCAACCAGGGAAGTGAGGCTGTGAAGTCAATTTGCTTCCTAGCCTTATATTGAGCTACTACAACACATAAAACAACATCACACAAAGCAAAGGTCATAATGGGAAGACAACACAGAACCCCACACACATAGTGAATGAAGATGGTAGTTCTGAGGAGTGAACCAACATCAACCAATTATATTTTAGAGAGAAAATGTGGACAATGATCAAAGAACTCAAAGAAACCATAAACAAACAGACTGAACAGCAAATAAAACTCAAGTAGATATAGGAGTAGAAATGAGAAAACTTTAAAATGAAATAACAGGACTAAAAAACTTGGTAGACAAAAGGAAAAGCTCATTGAAATGTCTCACCAGTAGAGTAATAGCAGCAAAAGACAGAATCAGTACCGTGAAAAATGAGCTTACACCTACTTACATCAGAAGAAATTGAATAAGAGCCTTAAAATGAATGAGGCTTGCCATAAAGAGTGGTGAGTGCAATTAGAGAAATAACTACACTAATAACTATCATGACAATGTTAATGAGTGAAAGAAGTAGAATGCCTGTCTCAAATACAGGCAGAGGGTAAGGGAGGAAGGAGATAGGGAGCATTGGTAGTAGGAATGTTGCACTGGTGAGTGGGGTGTTCTTTTTATGACTAAAACCCAACTATAAACATGTTTGTAATCATGGTGCTTAAAAATAAAGATATTAGTTTAAAAATAAAACAAATGACCAGAAGATAAAAACAATTCTCAAAATACATCAACTTAATGGACAAAAATGAACCTTTGAAACAAATTAAAAAAAAATAGAAAAGAATAATTGAGTTCCCAGAGAGGCATGAATAAAACTCCAATGAAAAAGTGAAAGTCAAGCAATCATTTCTGAGAAGTTCTTAGAACTGAAGAGTGCTTGCACTCACATTCTGTATGTCTGAAGAGTACCAACTAAAAGAGTCCCAAATAAAAGCACCCAAAGCACAACCTACTCAATATGATGAAAAACAAAGATACAGATAGAATACTGAAAACAGCAGGATCAAAAAGGTAAAACAAATATAAAGAAGAAGCCATAAGATTTACAACAACTTTATCACAAGCAACCCTTTATTCCTGAAAGCAGTAGTGAAATATAGTGGAAAAACTGAATGAAATGAATGCCTTACTTAGAATTCTTCACCAGGCCAGAATTTCAATCATATCTGAAGAAAGGATACACTGCTTCATGGATAAGCAACATCAAAGGAATTTTATAGACTCAAAGCTAACATTAAAAGAGCACAGAAGGGTCTACTTTAAGGCAGACAAATCTCACAAATAAAATACAAATAAATGGCTCAAAATCCTATGATACTAATATCTCTCAACATTAATGAACTAAATGCACTGGTTAAGAGAAACAGAGTAGCAAAATGAATTAGAAAATCGAATCTAACATTTTCTGCCTGTAAGAAATACATTTGAATATTCAGAGCAAACACAAACTCAAAACCAAAAGTTGGAAGACTATCCATTAATCAATAAACTCCCTTAGAAAGGCCTGAGTGGCCATACTAATATCAGATGACATAGAATTCAGGTTTAAAAGGTTATTATAGACAGAGTTGGTTATTTCTTAATAATCACAGAATATGTAAACCAGAAAGAAATCAAACTATTAAATATTTGCACATAAAATACATATAATAATACATAAATTCATAAAATGCATACATTGCATATAAACATAAAATACAAAAAACAACTGCTAAGAGACCCGAAAAAAGACATCAATAGCATCACAATAGTTGTGGTAGAATTCAATGACACTCTGTCACATCTTGATAGATCAACCAGATTAAAACTTAACAAAGATATATGTCTTTCAAGGAAGAAATGGAAGAGAGTTCTTTAGTAGACATATATAGGGTTTTCCATTTCCACAAATTGGCTATACATTCTTCTCCAATGCACATGGGACATTCTCCAAGATATACAACATGCTGAGCCATAAACCTACCCCATTCTATCAAGAGGATAGAAATTGTATTAGCTATCCTTTCAGACCATGTTTCACTAAAAATAGAAGTGAATTACAAACTAAAACTGAAAAATAATTATAAAACTTTGAAATTACACAACTTACTACTGTTCAATCAATGGATCAGACATAAAATCAAAGAAGAAAAAAAAGATTTCTGGAAACAAAGGAGAATCAAGGCACGAATTATCAGTACTTGTGGCACAAATCAAAGAGTTATTAAGTGGAAAATTTTTATTTTTATAGACAGTCATAAGATTTGGAGAAAGGCTACATTGCTTTTTTGGATGAGGAGGGAAAGGTCTACAAGAATAACCTGATTAACAATTAAACATTGTAAATGACACAGCAAAAAATGAAAAATGATCTGCAAAATGAGTTAAAGGTAGGCAGGCAAATGAAAATAATAAGACGTAAAGCAGAAATTAACTAAGTGGATAACACAAATCTGTAAAAAGATCAATAAAAGCAAAAGTTTGTTCCTAAAAAAATAAACATGATCAATAAATCAGTACTTGTGGCAAGACTTACAACGTGAGATAAAGAAAATAAATAATCAGAATCAGAAATAAAAAGAGGAGTAATACTACAGATACTGTTGTTGGTATCATGTTTCTGTATTAAAGATTCTGGAATCTGCAGATCCTAAATTGAAGTCATGATGTGGAGTGTCTTCTCGTTTCACCTCACCATAAAAGGGCAATGCAGGAAGCCCTGTCCTGTAAGCAGGTCATTGTTAAGTCTTCTCATTGTTAAGGGAAGTCTCTTTTCAGCAGGACGATGTCTGAGCAGTGGTAGGGTCTTCCATGGTAGAGGATTGCTTCCAGGTGATGTTATAGACAAACCTCACAATTAAGAGGCAATACAGCAAGCCCTGTCCAGTAAGCAGGTCATTGTTTTTGTTAAGTCTTCTTAGTGTTAAGGGAAGTCTTTTTTGAGTAGACAGATGTCAGAAACATGATACCAACAACAGAGACTGTGTGAAAAGTGTATTGGCACTATGGACAATGTCTTTGATCGGACGATAACTTGCCTGAAGCCTAGAGTTGGTCTTATGCCAGGAAACTTCAGGGGTAGGATCTCTTTGTATTTAGGCCAAGGTTATTCCTTTCCATGCCTCTCATATTTTGGTGGGCCTATGCAAACAACAATTGCAACTCTAACACCATTTTTACTGTGCTCCTTTGACTCTAATCCTTAAAATGCACCCACTTAAAATTTGAGGTTAAATGCACCCACTTAAAATTTGAGGTTAACTTAGCTAATATGCATGTACATGGAAATGTAAAAAATACTATGCCTCTAATGTTTAAGGAGTTATGTAAGTTTTATGGCTTTAGATTGCCTTGTGTGCTGTTAAGAAATATTATAATGTGCTACAATCTGGGGACTTGAGGGACAAAGTAATTGTACATAGATTCTGTTTTACTTCTCTTAATGTTCTTTGGCTGAAAGTTCAAAGTTAAGATATCAGCAAGGGGACTTCTTCTGAGAATTATGTTATGGCTGATTGTCTATCTTGACTGAGGAAATTGAAATGGTAATCAAAAGTCTTCCCAATATCAAAAACCGAGGCCAGATGGATTCACTGGGGGAATTCGTTTAAACCTTTAAAGAGACTTACTGCCAATCATCTCAGGTTCCTCCAGAAAGTAGGAGGAAAAGAATACTCCCAAATAATTACTATGAAGCCAACATCACCTTACTACCAAAAGCAGAGAACTACAAAAAAAAAAGAAAAGAAAAAGAAAAAAAATGAAACCAAATGAAAAAAAAGTAAAACACAAAGAGTAATGAGTTTAGTTAGAGAAATAACTACATTGCGAACTATCCTAACAATGAGAATGTATGAATGTATGAGGGAAATAGAAAGTCTGTCTAGAGTACAGTTGGGAGCTGGATGGGGAGGAGGGATATTTGGGACATTGGTGGTGGGAATGTTGCACTGGTGACAAAGTGTCCTCTTAGATGACTGAAACTCAACTATAATCATGTTTGTAACCAAGATGTTTAAATAAAAAATTGAGAAAAAAAAGAAAAAAAGAAAAACAAAAGAAAATTTAAGGCTGATATCATAAATAGAAAACAAAAAGTCTTCAAGAAGTTTATACACCATAACAAAGTAGGATTTATTGCAGGGATGCCAGGATGATTTAATATACTGAAATCAATCAAAATAATAAACAAAATTAATAAAAATAAAATATATGATAATATCAATAATTGTAGAGAAAGTATTTAAATAGGTCAAGCACACTTTCATGATAAAACACTTAACAAGATGGAATTGAAGGAACTTTCCTCATATAGTCAAAGATATTTACCACAAGACTATGGCAAGAATTATATTCAAAGGGAAGAACTAAAAGGCTTTTCTCTACGATCAGGCACAAGACAAGTTCTTTTCAATATAGTAGTGGTTGTACTGCCATAGGAAATAGGCAAGTATAATAAAGGGTCTTCAAATAAAAAAGGAAGATGTCAAGCTCTTGCTGTTTTCAGATGACATGATATTGTTACTAGAAAATCCTAAAGATACAACAAAAAATGGCTCTTCAAATAATAGACTTATATAGTATAATGGCAGTCTATAAAATTAATATGCAATAATCCATGACCTTTTCTATACACAAATAATGAAGAGAAGAAAGATATTTAAAAAAACTCACTTTAACAATTTTGCATCAGAGAATCATGAACATTGGAGTCAATTTAGATAAAGAGGTGAAAGACTTATACAAAGATAACTATAAAACATTACTTCAGGAATTAAAAGAGGACACAAGGAAATGGAAACATACCTTACTCAAGGATTTGGAGGATCAATTGGGAGGATCATTAAAATGGCAATATTTTCCAAAGTTTTATAAAGATTTAACACAATCCCTATATGAATACTCATTAAATTCTTCAAAGAAAAACCCTAAGTATAAAGGAAAGAACACAAAAATCAAACCAGATCTTCCATTTGAAACAATCCAGGCAAAAAAGAGTCGAATGACAAATTCAAACTACTGAATAAAAGAAATGTTCAACCTAGTGTCGACTACCAAGTAAGCTTCTCATTTACATGGAAGGGAGAGTTAAAAACATTCTCAGAAAAAAAGAACATGAATATTTGCACTAAGCAAACTTATTCTAAATGAGCTACTCAAAGATAAACCATATAAACAAATACCCAATTTAACAGCAACAACCCTACACAATATAATGGCACAACTACCCTTTCTGTCAATAGTTTCCTTTTTTTTAATTTTTTATTTTGAATTATGAGAACAAAAGATGCAAAGAAAGAGAACAAGGTAAAGTTACAGTGGAAGGACAATTGCCCCAGAGACTGGACTGGGGGAGGGTAGGAGCAAAATTGAGGACATTGGTGGTGGAAAATATTTATGGGTGAAGAGTAGTATATATTGTAAGACTTAAACTAAATAATGACCAATTTTTAATCATATTGTATAAATAAATAACACGTACACAGAGTTACAAGAAACTTTAATTGCTTTTTGTTTATTTTATTTTTGGATTGCACCTAAAACAGTGCTCAGAGTTTACCCTTGGCTCTTTGTTCAAGGATAATTCCTGGTGGGAATTAGAGGAAACAAATGGAGTGATAGGGATCAAATCCCTGGTTGGTTACTTGCAAGGCATTGCCCTACCTGCTGTCTCTCTCTAACCCTAGGAACTATTCTCGGTATAGAAAGATAAATCCCATGTTAAATAGAATTACGGTATAATAGAGAAAACAGATGTGGTTAGTTTTGCTTAAGCAATTTTTTAAAGGGATTTGAAAATGGGTTTCTAGAAGGATATGCAGGATTTCAAAAGTTTTGCTATAGTTGCAATTATTGCTTAGAAGGGCACTCTCAGGGTACAACAACAATCTCAACGTGATGAAAAAACAAGTTCATAAAGTATGATCTTAGGAGTTGGAATCTACTAATTTTAAAACGTAATTGAATTGAACTTTTATTTAAAAATTGTATAGTTGTAGAAAGGGATATTATGGAAATAAAAAAAAGAAAAGAAGATGTTCTATTGAAATAGAATTTAAGTTATGATATCTGTAAGTACATTTTAGGGGTTTTGTTTGTTATGGCTCACATCCTGCAGCACTCAGGGATTACTCCTGGTTCTCAGAAATCACTCCTCTTGTCAAGCTGAGGGGGCCATATGGAATGCCTGCGATCAGTTTCCGGTTGGCCACATGCAAGGTAAATGCTCTGCCTGCTGTGCTATTGCTTGGATCCCAATATCTGTAATTTGAGCAAGTTCATTTTCTTTAATAAAGATTTAACACAGTGGTATGATGAGAATAACAGTTGAGAAGTTTACTCATAAATATTTTTGTTATTTGAGAGGGCAGAGTTAGGAGTTCCTCCAAAGTTACTCAGGAAGTTCTGTGCTCAGGGAAACATTCCTGTCAATTCTTGTGGATCATAAGCAGTGTCAAGAATTGAGGACCACATTTATGCAAGCAAAGCAAGTGATTTATATCCTGCACTATCTTTCCAACTTTCAAAGTTATCTTTTTATGCACCTTAAAACTAGATTTAATAAAATGAACAAAAATTCAGAGAACAACTATGCACATTGTATGTGAGTGGTTTATGTCCATGTGTATGTAGTTTATGTGTGTGAAAATTGAGAAATGTGGTATTAGGAGAAATAATGTTTGAGAAAGCAAATGACACCATGACGTTTTAAAAATTTTTAAGTATATTTCAAGTATAAATGTTTAATGAGCATTTATCTTATTACATCTACAATAAAAATTATTTGAGATAAGATATGTCAATAGTTTAAAATATATTGCATATTATAGTATATAATAATACTATAGTAGTTTCCTCTTTAACTAATACAAATTGCAACTTCTATGCTTCTATTACCACCTTGAACTTCATTAGATTTTTTTTAATACTTGCTTTGGATTTTCATTCATTCAGAGTTTAGAAGAGCATGAAACCCCATAGTCTTATGTCCAACATGATTATGCTTTATGAATGATGACATGCTTTGAGCTAAATACAGCAACTTTCTTCCCTTGAGAGGAAGACCAATCTTTTTCACATGAAACATAACCTGGCTTATCTGAAACAAAGATGATTTTCTTTGCAATCCATTGTCATTAATACAAATGTGATAGATCATTCAAAACAGTTCTTGTTCAAAGAACATTTAGGTATATTTTAAAGCACTGTCATGATACTAAATAGGTTTTTTGGAGAAAATCACAAAGATTTTGAATAACTATGTTATGCTCATTGCCTTTTCTGGCTCCAATTCTTATATTCTGCTTCTTTTCCAGATCTCCCAGTTCTAAAACTGGAAGAAAAGAATGTAATAATTTAAGCTCACCAACATACTAACTGTGGTATTTAGTTAAGTTAGAAGCCTTTCCAAAATCTCTGTTTGTCATTGTAAATTAAGTGGTATTAGAGATAAAGAAATAGTAGGCAAGGTAGGGCATTTGCCTGGCTCAGTAGTCCCCTGAGCTCCAACAGGATGAACCCTGAGCACAGAAGTAAGACTTAAGCACCACAGGGTGTTATACACACACCCTCATATGAACTCTAATTTTTCTATATGGATTAAACAGTAAATAATATTCTTTTTTTTTAATTTTTGGTTTTTGGGCCACAACCAGTGATGCTCAGGGGTTACTCCTGGTTATGCATTCAGAAATGTCTCCTGGCTTATGGGGCCATATGGGATATTGGGGATCGAACTTCGGTATGTCCTAGGTCAGCTGCGTGCAAGGCAAACACCCTACTGCTGTGCCACAGTTCTGGCCCCAGTAACTAATATTATTTGTTATTATATTTATATAAGCATATATAATACATAACTACATAATTATTAGTTATAAAATTATCAGCTACTTGTTTTGTCCCCACCATCATGATTTGATCTTAGTTAATTTTGTATCTGTCTATAATCTTTTCCCAAATTCACTTTTAACAACTTAGTCTCATATCTTAATTTTCTTTTAACAATCATGTCAATTTTATCAAATAAATGAAATATTAATCTTTGCAACATCCAAACTCTATTTCCCATGTGGTTCCCTGCTACTCAGGAAATATCTTTGATCAACATCAGAATGAATTATCCATCTATTAAGGTTGTTTGCTTGCTGATCAATATTAAAATCAACAATATTTAATATAAACAGTATTTTAAGGATTATCCCTTACTCTGAATTCCTTTTTTAACTCCCTTTTGTGTGTGTGTGTGTGTGTGTGTGTGTGTGTGTGTGTGTGTGTGTGTTTGGGTCACGCCTGGCAGTGTTCAGGGGAAACTCCTGGCTCCATGCTCAGAAATCACTCCTGGCAGGAACAGGGAACCATATGGGAAGCCGGATTCGAACTGATGACCTTCTGCATAAAAGGCAAACGCCTTACCTCCATTCCATCTCTCCGGCCCCTTTTAACTCCCTTTCAATGTGATTCCATTCATGTTCCAAAGAACAAAGATACATTTGACCAGAGAGAGACAGAAGAAAGTAAGCAGCCTGACTTTCACACATTGAAACCTCCCTCATTCCCTAGCATAAAAGATAGTTTTGGATGGCTGAAAAATCACACCACCACACCACCAACATGAACCCCACAAAACAATAAAAATAAATATGAGGCCATTTCTATAATCCCAATGAGTCCTCTAAGGTGATCTTCTATATCAATTTTAGGTTTAGATAAAGGAATCTGACTTCACCTTCGAGAGTAATTGACATGACTGTGAACTTCCTTCTGTGAACTTCAGTCACGGTGCTTTCCTATCTCTCAAACCTGTAAAGCTTTTTCTGTTCTGACCTGGCTTTTGTAAGTGACAGTAAGTAAAAGAAAATTTTATATTAAAAAAGCTGTAAAAAAAAAAGCTGTATTCAGAGAAATGACTGTCAAATATCAGACAGGTCACAAGAACAGAGAGGAAAAAGGAAAGAAGATGGACACAGGCTGGGGGTGGGTCCCATTAATGTCACCTGAATATGTTTAGGATAGATAGACTATGATTATCTTGTGAAATCACAAGCTGAAAGACAATAATTTCTAAGAAAACACAGAAAAATGACATATTAAGGCTATATTGAGTTCTTTAAAAACATTTTAACTCGTGACCAGAGTGATAGCACAGTGGTAGGGCATTTGCCTTGCAACCAGCGAAACCAGATCACCCGGTATCCCATAGAATCCCCCGCCTGCCATAAGCGATTTCTGAGTGCATAGCCAGAAGTAATCCTTCAGCGCCACTGAGTGTGGCTCAAAAGTCAAAATTAAACCAAAAGCAAGATATTTAAAACTCTTTTTTTAATCCCATGAGCTATGTTAATTTTAAGAAATTAGTGCAAATATTTTTTGTTTGTTTGTTTTTGGTTTTTTTTTTTGACAGTGCCAAGCCATCAGTGTATTGTGTTCTGGATAGACGCTAGCCAGTACAGTGAGATCTCAATGGGATCCATACATCAAAATACTTGGTGGTCACACTTCTAGAAGTCTTGACTTGTATAAATAAACTAGAAAGCTTTGGTTTGAGCCAGTCTCTTATCACCAAATTTCTACATACAATCATAAAGCACAGCTTTTCTATTTCTTGAGAGGAGATAGCTAATTCAAAGAATAATCCACTCTTTTTATTTATTTGGGCATATCAGCAATAATTCATAATATGAAGTCATTGAAATATTCCAGAAATTATTTTATAAGAGCCACTTTTGGTTGGTATTCCAGAGATATTCCATATATTTCATAGAGTGCTATGCAGTGGATACAGCATTGAAACTGGTACCTTACAGAGTCAAACATGTTATCTTGAGATATATTTTAGTTCCAATGAGGCAGCCATCAAATACTACGTTTATCACAAATTTTATTGGTTTAATTGCAATTTTAGCACTCTAAAGGTTTGGGCTTACATCTTCAACTTTATGTTATCACGAACAAAGGAAAGGCACATAGTAATGTTCCCTCATGTTTTCACTTCTCTTCGCTCACACTTATCCATAGTAGAAACTCAATGTCATTACACAAAATAAATCTATATATTAATATAAGTGTTTCACCATTTTATGCAAGTATTAGTACATTAACACTCCTTTTAATTATTTTTCATCTAACACCATATCTTGAATGTATTTTCTTATTACCCTAAAGATTGTTTCTTGATCAAAATAATCTGTTTAAGTTAATTTTACAGACACATAATAAGTCATCTAGTTAAAGTCCTCTTGTGAAATTTAGATTATTTAACTGTGTTTTTGATATAAAAAATGGTGCAATAAAGAATCCCAGATTTTTTTTGTTATGTACATAGAAAATACTTATATAGGATTGGTTTCTAGTAGCAAAATCTTGGAAATAAATCTAAACAAAAAGGTTTTGTTACTTTAAGAGCAAAGGGTACTCTCAATAAGAAATTGAAAATTAAAAATTCTGTTTCAAGTTGAGAAGCAGTTGCCTTGAACACATAAGAACCTATAGTAGGGATGGAGAATTATTGGTTAGAATGAATGATATTGGTAGTTGTACTGATGGATGGATGGACTTTCTGAAAGGCATTGCTATAAGACCCTGGCTCCCTCCCCTTCCTACCTGTTTTGTCCCATTAAACCCCTTACAGAAAAACCTCTGGTTGGCTGTACTCTTTCCTGAGCAACAACTGGAGGAAGGCATGTTTGTCACACAAAAAACATTAATATAATGGTATATGTATTTTAAGAGCATATGTAGAAATAAAGTTTTTGTGGAAACCTCACCCTGTTTAATTTTGTCATGAAGCAAAAAGGGCACTAAAAATAAAACCTATATGCAGTTCTATAAAAAGTTATTTTATATATTTTATTCTTTCTCATTTGGTCCTTGTATATTAATGAATATTAGATTCTCTTAACACACATTCCAGTTTCATATAATACATGTCTCTAGTTATATTTTTTCCTAGCTTAAATTCTACTTTATTTGATATTAAGTAGGGATGTGAGTATCTTTTTTCGGGAACCATTTACTAGATAATAGTTTCCAACCTTTTACTTTGAGCTGTCTTTTATTTTGGAACAAAAGCGTGTCTTCTCTAGAGAGTCATAACATTGACTTTGGCTTTTTGCTCCATTTCATCACTCAAAGTCTTGTGATTGTTCAGTAGAGGCTATTGACATTTAGTGAAATTACTGATCTGGAGTAATTTATTGCCATTTTTCAATGTGGATTTTGTTTGTTATTGAAGCATGTCTCTGCTGTTGTGTACTTTTCTGATTTTCCCCTTTTAAAGATTTTACTGTCTCTGATGAAGTAATATCTTATAAAATTCTCATTATTTTTACTTTGTGGTTACCAGGAGATTTACATATATGATCATAAAAATTTAGCCTGTTTATTTAAGACCTTTATTAACAAAACGTTTTAATTTTATTTGGTTTTGAGCCACACCCAGCTATGTTAAGGAATAACTACTGGCTCTGTGCTCAGGAGAATCTATGACATGCTCTGGGTCAATACTGGGTTAGCCACAAGCAAGGCAAGCACTGTACCCACTGTGATATTTCTCGAGTGACTTAGCCTTTTTAAAATTGATAACCAGTAAAAAATGAATTTATTCTAAAACTTTGCATTTTTAGGGGGCCGGGCGGTGGCGCTAAAGGTAAGGTGCCTGCCTTGCCTGCGCTAACCTTGGACGGACCGTGGTTCGATCCCCCGGTGTCCCATATGGTCCCCCAAGCCAGGAGCAACTTCTGAGCACATAGCCAGGAGTAACCCCTGAGCGTTACTGGGTGTGGCCCAAAAACCAAAAAAAAAAAAAAAAAAAAAAAAAACTTTGCATTTTTATTGCTCAGGTAAAGATAAATTTTTAAAAGCCTATTTTTAAATCTTTCAAAATAAAATTAGATTTAAAAGTTACAAAATTGAATTACCAAGTCCTGGGCTCATAAATTGAGATGCAGTTAAAATATGCATGCATACATGATGATATTTGATAAATAGTTAAATAGTAATGTCATCAAAATAAAACAAAATTGGGGCTGGAGCTATAGCGCATCAGTAGAACATTTGCCTTGCATGCGGCTGATCCAGGATAGACCTGTATTCTATCCCAGGCATCCCATATGGTCCCCCAAGCCAGAAGCGATTTCTGAGTAACTTCTGAGTGTCACCGGGTGTGGCCTCCCCCGCAAAAAATTGATGAGCAATATTTTAGTATACTATTTTTTGTGGGGGACACACCTAACAATACTCTGAGTTTATTCTGTCTTTGAACTCAGAAATAATTCTAGAAAGGCTCGGGAAAAATGAACATATATAAAGCCAGAATTGAATCCATGTCATTAATTTGCACTACTGTATTATCACTCAAGACATATATTTTTTTGGCATTTTTGATGCAGTAAAGAGGTACCTTTTCAAATTCCATTTTCACACTCTTTCGATAATGTCAAAATTTAAAAAAATAATGGCTTATTTGAAATTTTATTGTCATCAGTATAAATAATGATTACATAATGGAACATTGCACAAATTCAGCAGAAAGAAATGAAACACACAAAAGGATCGACCACCTAAAAAGTTTTTAATCACACTGAATCATAATTTATTTTCCTCATTTTATAACTGTGGTTGTTTCTACAAGACCTGTGTTTAAATAGGATTGCTGTTCCATAAATGATGACCAAATAAAGTTGTATTAAATAGCAAGTAAAAGCATTATATGACTTAAGTTTTATAAGATGAGTTTCCTCAAATTGGTCAAATTGGCAGAATTCACTGCAAACCTTGAGGTGATGTGAGGATATTTCTCTTGAAATGAGAGAAACAAAGAAACATAGGAACAGACAGAATCAGCATTTTTAAAGACACATTTGACTCACTTTATAATTTTTGTTTGTTTTATTTTATTTGATGTCTATAGCCAATAATACTAAGGTGCTACTACTCACTTTGCACTCAGGAATTATTTCTGGCAGTGCTGGGGGATATATGGGGTGCCAGGAATTGAACCTGGGTTGTTCAACTCATTGTACTATCATTAATGTCCACACTTTATATTATTAATATGTTAATATATTAATTCTTACCATCAAAATTACCCGATGGTTTCAAAGTCAGAGGTTTCTTATATGTGGCTCAGGATAGTGTACATTATAGAGTTTGTCTAATTCCAATTTTTGCTTTTCTTTATTTCCATAGTAAATATTCCACAGACATCCTTCGTTCTACCAAGAAGTACTAGAATGTGTTGGTATTCTAATAATTATTGACAAAATTAGCTGTTCAAAGTTAGTGCTCACATTGCAGAAATAAGAGTGATAGTTGTTGCTACCTATGTACCTACTATCTACCTAGTGATAGGCACTAGAACAAAATGACAGTGGAAAGGATTTTAGCCTTCCATTCGGCCCAGCTGGGTTCAATTTCTAGCACTGTATATGATCCCCTGAGTCCTGCCAAGAGTGAACCCTTAAAACAGCTAAACTTTATTCTGATCCACAGTTTAAAATTAACCATCTTGATATTAATAAAAATAAATTATAAAATGGTGAGAATAGAATGAATTTAGGCAAGAATTCTAACTAATATTTGTAAAATCATCCCTCACTCCTTATCTCCAACCCCAGGTTAATGAGTCTAAATCAGGGTCGCACATAAAAATATTCAACCCAGGCTGAGGGTGAAACACAGATAGTCTGACCATCTTCTATCTAGTATCTCCACTAAGTTGCCTGCCAGAACTGTTTTTATTGAGTACAGGGAACACCCCCAGGTAGGGCAGCTATCCTGTGCCTGTCCTGTTTTCATATAAGACAATCTTTGTTTTGGGTGAATCCAAGTTGTAAACAAACAGATACAAAGAAACCAGAAATGATCTTTGTTTTTCTGCAATATAAGGTGTAACCTAACAAATAGATGCACATTTTTTTCTTCAGACAATAGAGTATGACACCGTGTTTAAGTGTGAACTGTGAATAGTGAATAGTTACCAGTATAGTTGATAGTAACAGTAATCTGTCTTGTTCTACTAATTTAAAAAAAAAAGAAGACGAAAAAAGTGCAATATATGTGAGCCCTGTATTTTACTTTTATTTAAAAATAAACACTAAGTTTATTTTTCCTAATATGTTGATTCTATAAAAAGTTTATATAACCACTCTGTGCCTGTCCCCTATTGTTCCTGTGGAAAAAGAAAGCCAAAAATTGCATTGACAAGATCTACTATAAAAAAAAATAAATAAATGGGGTCAGAGAGATAGCATGGAAGTAAAGCATTTGCCTTGCATGCAGAAGGACAGTGGTTCAAATCCCGACATCCCATATGGTCCCCCGAGCCTGCCAGGAGCGATTTCTGAGTGTAGAGCCAGGAGTAACCCCTGAGCACTAACATGTGTGACCCAAAATCCAAAAAATAAATAAATAAGGTAAACAAGAAGCAAAAGCTATGTTGATTTATCTAACAAATTTTGGTTGCCTTGGGTTAATTAATTTTTCTATCAACATAAATAAGTATTTTTGCATCTAAACAATATATATTATATTTTTAATTTAAAACTTAAAAATCATAAATGTCTACATAAATAACTTCATGGCACAGCTTAAGAAATTGGAAAAGGATCAACAAAATGAGCCAAATGTAGACAGTTGATAAACCACTAGCAACACTCAAAAAGAAAGGGAAAGAGAGAAACTTAAGAAACAAATCAGAATTGAAATGGGTGATGTCACTACAGATACTACAGATATTCAAAGGCTAATCAGAGATAACTTTCTTTTCTTTTTTTTTTTCGGTTTTTGGGCCACACCCGGCAGTGCTCAGGGGTTACTCCTGGCTGTCTGCTCAGAAATAGCTCCTGGGCAGGCACGGGGGACCATATGGGACACTGGGATTTGAACCAACCACCTTTGGTCCTGGATCGGCTGCTTGCAAGGCAAACACCACTGTCCTATCTCTCCGGGCCCAGAGATAACTTTCAAAAACTTTATGTGATAAAACAAAAGGATTTGGAAGAAATGGATAGATTTTGAACTTCTATAAATCTTTTAAGGTTAAACCAAGGTATTCTGGAATACCTACTGTATTTTCCTGTGTATAAGATGATTTTTGAAACAAAAAAAAAGTCAACTGAAAATCGGGGGTCGTCTGATACTCCAATTATATCCCCAAAAATGTTTCAATGTAATGTAATATGGGTAAAGATTAATGAAATTGCATGATAATCTCTTGAGATTTTTGTATCCATGTAGTGGGTGGGTGGGGCTCTCAGACAATCTTTGGCAATTAGTCAGAATTCAACCCCAGGGTGGGCAGTCAGGAGTCTGCAGGGCCACACATGTCAGTGCTGAAGAATCATGTGTTTATAGCTTGCCAACCAGGGTCAGTTGCATAATAAATATGAGCCTTAACCCCTGTGCTATCTCATTAATTTAGTTATAATTTAATTGATTTTAATTAAATGCATAATGATAATATTGATATTACCGTATTTTTCGGCATATAAGACAACTTTTGAAACAAAAAATGTCAACCAAAAATCAAGAGTCGTCTTACACGCCAAGTATATCCCGAAAAATGTTTCAATATGCCACTAAATGAAACAAAAAAAATTAGGCCTCAGAGTTTCCAAATCTCTTTCTTGGAGGCTCCCAAACAGTACTCAGGAGATCTGGGGGCCACTTCTGGCAAAACCCAGGTAACTGTGTTGGTGGTTCAGTGCTAGGGTCTGAGGATGGGGTGTTGTTTGATTCATGTAGTGGGGGAGATTAACTGATGCCACCAGGGAATTGCAAGAAAAGGTGCCTATGATAATTACGCAAGGCTGCTTGGACCGCCTCTCTAACTCAGCCAATCCAAGCAGGCTTTTTATGCATGCAAATTAGACAATGTTCTGGACCTGAATCTACACTATAAAAAGCCAGTTCAGATTGGCCAGAGTCAGAGATGAAGTCTATTACAGTATAACCTTTGAACCTTTGTTTGTTGTGATTGGCTCACTGTGGTACATACAGTAGCAGCAGAGGAACATTCTGTCTGATACAGCGAATATAGGCCTAACCCTATGTTTTAACTGCAAAATTACGGGGTTGTCTTATACGCCGGAAAATACGGTAAATAGATCACAGTTGAGGACATTGAAATGGTAATCAAAAGACTTCCCCAAAACAAAAGTGCAGACCCAGATGGATTCACTAGTGAATTCTTTCAAATCTTGAAAGAGGACTTATCACCAGTACTTTTCAAGTTTTTTTTTTTTCAGAAAATTAAAGAAACTTAAACACTTCCAAATATTTTCTATGAATATCAACCTGATACCAGAAGCAGTCTGAGGCATCACAAACAGAAGAGAATTATGAGACAATTGCCTTGATGAACACTAACTAACCCAATCTGGAAAAAATGGGTAGAAGAAATAAACAGACATTTTCTCAAAGAAGAAATACAGTTGGCCAAAAAAGCACATAAAAAGGACAAATATCACTATCAGGTAGATGAAAATCAAATCAACAGTGAGATATCATCTCATATAATAGAAAGACTAGCACCCATCACAAGAACAAGAGCAACCAATGCTGGCATGGATGTGGGGATAAAGGGAATTTCATTTATGATGGTGATAATGTAGACTGGTCTAGTTTTTTGGAAAACGTTACGAAATTTCCTTAAAGCTAACAATTGAGCTTCCATATGATCCAGCAATGCCACTCCTAGGTATATAGTTTACGAACAAAAAACACTGTGAGTTAAAGCCCTCTGAATTGCTATGTTCTTTGCCTCAATATTTACAATAGCCCAAGCCTGGAAAAAACCTTAGTGCCTGTGAACAGATAAATTGCCCAAGAAACAGTGGTTCATCTACACAATGAAATACTAAAATACTCTGCAGATGTTAGGAAAACTAAAATCATCAAATTTCAGATGTTAGGAAAAATAAAATCATCAGATTTCTTTATACATGGATAGATATGAAAATTATTATGCTGAGTGACACAAGGCAGAGGCAGATGGTACAATAATGTCACTCATTTGTGGAATATAAGAAACATAATAGATAATATGATAGTAATATCCAGAGACAATATAAATGAGGGTCGAAAGGTCCAGTCCATGGTAGCAAGGTTGCTATAAATAGTGGTTCTGTGCAGTTTGGGTAGCAAAGTGACAACTATGACAAGTATAGTTAGAACTGATTATTCTGGACAAAAATGAGGTGTTAAAAGGGGCTAACATGATATGCTCTATACATAACCCTCATTAACAGTATTTCAAATAACTGTCAAAAAAAGAAGAAAAAGAGAAAGAGAGAAAGAGAGAAGTAATATGTCTTCCTAAAGGCTGGCAGAAGGGAGAGGGGAGGGAAACCAGTGACATTGGTAGTGGAAAATATACACTGGTGAAGGGTGGTGAACATTCTATAGCTGAAACTCAATCATGAAAAACTTTGTAAACACAGTGCTTAAATAAATAGTAATGATTAAACATAATGAAGTCTTCAGTCATAATAAATATTTTCAAATTCTGCTTCTCTGGAAGTCTATGTCCTGAGCTTGTCTGAGGTAATAGGACATTCCTATTTCTTTGATGAGAATTCAAACAAATTCAGGGTTAATAAAAAAAAAAAAAAACAGAAGGAAGCATCTGATAAGAGAAGGTCCTTGTCTGACAGAAGCAAAATTATACAACTCATAATGATTTAAGTAAAGAAAAATAGTTCCCATAAACAATTCTCCTGTGAACAGATTTCCTATTTAAACCTTTCCAGATGAAATACCTATGCTCATTCATCCTTTGGTGGAGCTGAAGATATTTTTTAGTAGAAAACCGTACAAACTTTTTTAGCTGTGACCTTGAAAAGAGCCATTTTTTATGTTGAAATTTAGTGAAGTATATGATAACATCTCAACCTAGGTTTATAACAAGGATGATCTTATTGACAAGCAGGTGCATATTATTTTCCTTTCTAGAAAACACGGAACTGGAGGTAACCCACCCATCTGTAGCCAAAAGCCAATAATTATGCTTAATTAAGTTTCCCTTGTTGATACAGGTTCTCATCAGCTTCATATTGGGCCCATTAAATCTAATTTCAATCCTAAGAAGTATTTCCAGTCTATTTAAACCATAGTTTAGCAAGTTGCCACTCTCAACCCTTCCCATCAGGCTCTTAAGACTGGAGAATTTATTGCCAGCCAGGAATTTTTTTAACCAGTGTACCTTCTCAGGAAACATTTCATTGGTTATCAGCCAGGAAAACACTCAGTGTTTCATTCCTTTGGTCCTTCTATAGTACCAAGCATCTCCATAATATAATTAAATGTCAAAGAAGTTTATGTGGTATTTAAGTGACTGGAATGGATCTTAGATCTGAAAATTGGATTAGATATATGAGAGGGGCGGAAGCAAACATTGTTTCATTCCTCCTTTCCTACTTCAAAACTTCCACAAGCTCTGTTTATTATTCAGTTACACCATAAATATTTTTCTTAGTGCTTTATGAAGTTCAAATAACTCCATTTATCAAAAGGAATAAGTTATTTTAATGTTTTATTGCTACAGGAAAAAAGAAAGCTCAGTGTTTGGAATATAATTCTTATAAAACATATTTAGCATAATGGGAATAAGGAAAATGGAAGATTAACATAAGAAAAGCAAAGAATAAACTTATTATATAATAAAAACAATGCAGAAGAGCAAGAAAAATAAAAAGATCTGCAATTTTGTACATTCTTCCCATTCTGGAGCCCAGCAGCTTTTTATAAGCCTTCCTGTAAAAGAAATATTACTTTGCAAACATTGAGACTTTTTTTTTGTTTTGGGGGGGGCACACCCCAAACCCCTGACTATCAAGGGTTTTGGTTACTCCTAGCTCTGCACTCAGAAATCGCTCCTGAATGGCACGGGGGACCAAATGGGATTCTGGGGATCTAACAGAGGTCTATCCTCGGTCAGTCACGCCCTAACACTGTACTATCGCTGGGGCCCCCAATTGAGTCTTTGAGTCAGATTTTCTGTCTCCTGTCTTCTGGACTAGTTAGATGAAAATATGATGCCTTTCATCTGCAATTATTTGTTTGTTTATTTATTTATTTATTTATTTTTGGTTTTTGGGCCAAACACTGTGACACTCAGGGGTTACTCCTGGATATGCGCTGAGAAATCACTCCTGGCTTGGAGGACCTTATGGGATACTGGAGGTGGGGTGGGGGAAGGAGGAATCGAACAGCGGTCTGTCCTAGGTTATTGCTTGCAAAGCAAATGCCCTACCACTTGTGCTACTGCTTCAGCCCCTCAACTGTGTGTGTGTGTGTGTGTGTGTGTGTGTGTATCTGTATCTATTTATATAGGTATTGATTGATATTTTATAGATTTCAATATTAAAAGTATGTATAACATCAAGTATTTTCTAAATGTTCTAAAAAAAGCCTTTCAAATTCTGTGGTGCATTTGTCAGTAAAACATTAAGTCCATTTTGTAAGTCCATATTTGGTTTCCTTATGTTTACTCTTACATCCAACTTGCACAAATACACTCATCCTCTATAAAAACAAAGCAAAGACAGATGATCCTAATTAAAATGAAAGCCAAATTAAAAGATTTTAATTTGTGGCCGGAGAGATACCACAGCGGTGTTTGCCTTGCAAGCAGCCAATCCAGGACCCAAGGTGATTGGTTGGAATCCCGTCGTCCCATATGGTTCCCCGTGCCTGCCAGGGGCTATTTCTGAGCAGATAGCCAGGAGTAACCCCTGAGCACTGCCGGGTGTGGCCCCCCAAAAAAAAGATTTTAACTCAGGTAGAAGGCCTTAAGTAAATTCACATTGTAGTACAGAATTGAAATGAATTTATACTTTTCAACTTTTAGTTAACCTGCATTCCTTTCTTCCAGCAAATAGCGTCAACTTGCCTTCTGCTTGTCCAAAATTCCTTGACTACATTAGGTCAGCTGAGTTTTACTCTTCAGTGTGTCTATTCATTTTTCAGGAAACCATCTAGCTTCTGCAAGCTTTTTTATAACAAGTATGAAATTGGAAGTATCTATAGAGTAAGGGACTTTGTAATACTCATGTTTATTTCTTCTTGGTCACATTAATTCATAAATATTCCAAAAATTAAAGGTGATGACAGGTTGTCAGAAATTCTTTTAACATTTAAAGTTGTTAACAAAATTCTTTTAAAGCAAATATTAACAAAAAGAAATGTTTTTAAGTTTATATTTTTCAAGTTCTTCGTTTGATACTCCAAGGTAGGAGCTAAGATAGGGGAGTAGAGGATGAGGAACTTGTCCAAATATAAAGAACTTTTCATTCTTTATTTATCTAATTGATAAACATCATCTAATATAATTGCATTGTACAATTTCACACTTCTTCAAAATAAACACCACAAAAACCTTGAAAATACCACTATATGAGGTCAGAGCGGTGGTGCAAGTAATAAGGCATCTGCCTTGCCCTTGCTAGCCTTGGACGAACCTTGGTTCGATCCTCCAGTATCCCATATGTTCCCTAAGCCAGGAGAGATTTCTGAGCACATAGTCAGGAGTAAACCTGAGCATCAAAAAAAAAAAAACAAAAAACAAACAAACAAAAAAAAAACAAAAACAAAAAAGAAAATACCACTATTCACTCTCAATACACTCCTCTATAGTTTACCCTTTTCTGCCTCCCCTGTTTCTTGCATAATAACCATAGTTTAAAGGATATTTCATAATTAGTTTCTGTTGATTTATATTTTACTGTACTTGATATACTGATATTTCTATTTGTATGTCAAAATATGAATGAAATAATCTAATATTTATCAAATTTTTTACTTATGAGTTATTTAACTTAAACCGTTTTTATTCCATCTATGTGATAGTAAAAGGTAACATTTCATTCTCCTTTAAATCTGATTAGAATTCTGTTGTATATATATATGTATATATATACGTATATATATATATATATATATATTTCCTTTTCATTGCTTTTTCATTTGTCATTGGGCATGTGCGTTGTTTCTATATTTTGGTTAATTTAAACAGTGCTCCAATAACATTAATGTACATATGTATTTTAGAATGAATTATGTTCTTTGAAATGTACCTCGGGGTGAAATTTCTAGATAATATGTAGCACCATTTTTAATATTGTGAAAGTTGTAATAGAATGAAAACCAGTAGTTTGCATCTTACATGCAGTGTCATTTAATTTTAGGACATCTTAAAAGGTTAATACATTTAACATTTTCTCTTTTAAAAGAACATTTAGTATTTCATTAATAGCTCAGTAAGTAGTAGATTTAACAAAATGATACCCGAGTATTTTTATGAGTCATATCTAAAGTATTTTTAGTTTCTTACCACATAAATAAAAGGAAGCATAAGGAAAAAATAAGATAAAAATCAGTATTGATAAGATTATGTAAATATAGATAATCTTATGAACTATTTTGAGGGTATAAATCATGAAGCATACTATTGATAATCATCTTGCAGAATGTTCATATATCTTAAATGATATATTAACTTCTTAAAATTCATTCTTGTTATAATCAAAGATAAAGATTATTTATAAAAGTAAAAGAATTGCAATGAAAAGAAAATAGATCATTTAATTAGTGACTATTTAGTGTCCCATTAGAGATTCCAGGAAATAATGACTAACAAAACTGACATCGTTTCTCTCTTCAGTAGCTCTCATTCAGTTGAGAGAGTGAACTTATGTAAAATGAGCACATAGTTCATTAATGTAATATCATCTGGGGATAAATTATATAAATAATCCCAAAGAAATGTGTAAAATAACAAATCAACAAGAACCCAATTTTTTAAGCTAGTCAGAGCAGGGATATCCAAGGTGATATTTGCAAGAGCCATATGGAATAAAGAAGAAATTGCCAATCAGTCTGTGGAAGATCTAAGAACCAGAGTGAAGGAATTAGTACATTTTATCATGCAAAGATATACAATTTTGAAACAATAAAATCACAACATTTCATTAAAAAAAGTTAGTAAAAAAGCAATTGTGGCTAGAATAACTTGAGAAGGAGGAAAAGTATTGGCAGGTATGTAGTGAAATGAACCTGCATGCACCCATGATAGGAATGTTGTTTGATTAAATCCTCATGGAAATCAGTATGGTGGGTTCTCAGTAACTTTAAAACTTATCTGCAGGGGCTTGAGTGGTAGCACAGCAGTAGGGCATTTGCCTTGCATGTAGCTAACCCAGGATGGCATCCCATATGGTCCCCAAAGCCAGGAGTGATTTCTGAGCTCCAAGCCATGAACCACTGAGTGCAGCTAGGTGTGGCCCAAACAAACAATCAAAACCCCACAAAAAACTTGGCTGCGATATGTTCTAGCATTTCTACTTTTGTCTAAGTATCTTCAGGAGAATAAAGCACTCATTCTAAAGTATATATATGCCCATTTTTATTCATTTCAGTACAATAGCAAGAATGGAATCAATCTAGTTGCTTGGCAGAGAGGTATATTAAACTATGTGGTATATATAAATAGAATACTACACCATTGTAAAAAATAAAGAAACCATGTAATTCACTGCAATATGGATGAAAGGAATATTATGTTCAATGAAGTAAGGCAGAAAGATAAACACCAGATAATATCACTTGCTTGTGGCATTTAGAAAAACTAGATGAAGAAATGCAGTGGTTTAAAAGGGGATTCCTAGATAATCTTTGGGTCTGGAGTACTCGGAGGAGAAGAAAGAACTTGAGGCTAGTAAGAAGGGGGAGGAGGGAGAAGTAATAGACAAAGAGCAACATGAGGCAAGTAAGGGACTTAGGTGCATCAGTGATGTTAAGAAAAGATAGAGCCAAATATGCAAACCACAGAGTCAATAATACTGAAACCATGCAAACCAAACCTTAACCTTAATAACTAAGGTGCCTATCAAGATGAGATGCTGAGGGCAGGGGCAGAAGAAGGAACCAGAGTCCACTGGTGGAGTAAAGTTGACACTGGAAACTGGATCAGTGCTGGAAACTTGTATGTCTAAAACCCTAGTGTGAATAACTTTATAAATCACAGTGCTTTAGCAATATAAAATAAAAATTTAAAAATTTTAAGAAAGAGGAAAAAAATAAGGAATTAATCAAAGATACACCCAGAAGCCAGTCACTTTGGTTCTTTTAGATCAAGGTGAAATGGTAAAAGGGAGGTTTCAAAAATTGACTAAAATTTAAATAAGGATTTCCTTGCTAATGCATTAGCAATGGATAGGTGGAAAGTTTGTAGTCTGAAGACATTTTAAGGTAAAATTAGAATATTTTGTTATTTGGTTTATGTTTTAGATGGATTAATATCTATCTATACCTCTAATATTCAGGGAGAGTGGGATAATATAAAATCATTGCACTACCAATGTCTATATTGTTGAAGACTACTTCATAAATAGTAAATTATTAATTCTACATTGTTTTATTAAACAGCAAAGATAAATGTAAAATAGCAATTTTATGAACTATGCATATATAAAATGGCTAGTAATAAAAATACATTATCAACTGATTGGCAAAATTATAGCTGAATTATTTTCTTCATCATTGCATTCTATATTTTACAATTTTTTTTACTATAAACATGTGTATTGAATCAGAAGAAATTCATTTGAAATAGCTTTGAAGATCATGGAGAAAGATAATTGGGGTAAAATATGGTTGAGAAATCCCAGCTGTTTTAAAATGACTCGAAGCATCTGATGAACACAAAACACAGCTGGCATGGAGGACAGAGATATTTTTTAATTTGAATTCTTTACCATATTTACTAAAATGGGAAAAGAATGGAGGAAAACAGTCTTGTAAAATAAAGAGATTGCCGATCTATTTTCTGAGTTTGACTAAAAAATATTCCAGCAGAAAATGCTTCACAATCCCTAGCAGTTACTAAATATGTTGCCAAAAAGTGCAATGGTCTTGTAGCATTTCACATCAATGGTGTGCATAATGATGCATTCTAAAATTTGAATTTTTTCTTTTTCATATTACATCTTAAGAAACTTGAAAGTAGATTTCAGCCATTGGTATGAATTTTTCAGGATAAATTTTCTAACACTCTTATCTATTTTATTATTTTTTCTTTTTATATATATCATTATTTAAGCATCATGATTACACCATGTAGCTGGGTTTTAGTCATAAAGAGAATAACCCCCTTCAACAATGCAACATTCCCACCACCAATGCCTCCCCTACCTCCTGCACCTTTGCCTGTGTTCGTGACCGACATTCTACCTCTTTCATTCTTAACATTAACTTTACTTATTGCAAAATCAAGAGTAGAAGTAAAGATTTGCTTATGGGATGATAGGACAAACTCAATTGGTGATCTTGTTGTTTGCCTTAGGATGAAGTATTTGATAGGCTTATATGAAAACTTGTAAGATATATTTCTGCAATGTACTCACCCATAATTATCAATCTCTTATCCTGAAATGTTTAACATTTGCTTAGTGCTAATAAGATGGGTATGCACATATTCTAGCCGTCCTGGGGTGAGGGAAAAGGAAATGGGAGGTAGGACAGAAACGGAGGTGTAGGGAGGACAATTTGGTGATGGGAATCCCCCCTGAAAAAAATCAAAAAAAAGAAAAAAAAACAAAAAAAAAATCAATTGTGGGACAGTGTAACCCCCCCTCCCCCAAACAGAAGAGTTAACCTTGAACAAAGATAATTTCTGACCGCAAACAAAATCAGAGTGGCAAAGACAAAGTCAGAGTCGCCTGAAGTTAGGTTGAACAGGATGTGTGTATGTCACAAGTCTGTCAAGATATCCTAACCACCATATATTGTTTATGTCAGTATGGTCAGGTGTAATTTAACTTCATCTAAGGAAGAGGTTAAAAATAGGGAAGCAGGGCAAGAATGGATATGGTAAGATAGCCTCTCCTTACCAGACTAGAAAGAGAGGATTAACTTCAAAGGGACACTTTCAGGAAGGGCTATAATCAAAAGATAAAAATAAAGAAACAAAAGGTAAAGATAAAGTTTTCCTTAATTCTTGGTGCAATTATCCTGAGAAAAGAAGGAATGGCTCTTGCAGAAAGACTAATAGAGCTCCAGACAGATGAGAATAGGGAAGGCCAGTATTACAAACTCACCAGGATGTCTTGGGGTACTCTAACCCTGTTTTCCATTTCTATACCCATTCACCCACCTCCTTTCTGCAGCAGATGAGGTGGGGAATGTGGCCTTGTCTCCCCCAGCCTCTGTGTAAGAAAAGTATGTAATAAATGCTAAAAGACTGCAAAAAAAAAAAAAAAAAAAGATGGGTATGCAATATATCTCTCTGGTATCTATTGTTAAAACTCAGTTATATATACAAATAGAATTTCAGTTACAATTCCACAGCCAAAAAAGTTGTAATTATTTATTCTGGGTCTAAACTTTGAAGCAAAACTGCAAATATACAAAATAGATTGAGTCTTTAGGTATATTTTGAAAGCTTTTTTAAAGCTGAACTTAGACCCCCAGTAACATCATGTATGAAGGTTAAATCCAAATGGATGAAAGACCTCAATATCAGACCCGAAATCATAAGATATATAGAACAACACATAGGTAAAACACTCCAAGACATTGAGACTAAAGGCATCTTAAAAGAGAAAACTGCACTCTCCAAGCAAGTGAAAGCAGAGATTAACAGATGGGAATATATTAAACTGAGAAGCTTCTGCACCTCAAAAGAAATAGAGCCCAGGATAAAAGAGCCTCCCACTGAGTGGGAGAAACTATTCACCCAACACCCATCAGACAAGGGGCTAATCTGCAAAATATACAAGGCACTGACAGAAATTTACAAGAAATAAACATCTAATCCCATCAAAAAATGGGAGAAGAAATGGACAGACACTTTGACAAAGAAGAAATACAAATGGCCAAAAGACACATGAAAAAATACACTACATCACTAATCATCAGGGAGATGCAAATAAAAACAACTATGAGGTACCACCTCACACCCCAGAGATTGGTACACATCACAAAGAATGAGAACAAGCAGTGTTGGCAGGGATGTGGAGAGAAAGGAGCTCTTATCCACTGCTGGTGGGAATGCCATCTAGTTCGACCTTTATGGAAAACAATATGGAGATTCCTCCAAAAACTGGAAATCGAGCTCCCATACGACCCAGCTATACCACTCCTAGGGATATACCCTAGGAACACAAAAATACAATACAAAAATCCCTTCCTTACATCTATATTCATTGCAGCACTATTTACCATAGCAAGATTCTAGAAACAACCAAGATACCCTTCAACAGATGAATGGCTAAAGAAACTGTGGTACATATATACAATGGAATATTATGCAGCAAAATATAAAAAAAGAATAATTAGGCGAGGTGGTGCTAGAGGTAAGGTGTCTGCCTTGCAAGCACTAGCCAAGGAAGGACCGCGGTTCGATCCCCCGGCGTCCCATATGGTCCCCCCAAGCCAGGGGTGATTTCTGAACGTTTAGGCAGGAGTAACCCCTGAGATCAAATGGGTGTGACCAGAAAAGAAAAAGAATAATTAAAGAAAATCATTAACTTCTCAAACAAACATTTTGCTCTAATTATCTGTTTCTGAAACAAAGAAGAAAAAAAGATCCAAAATATGTATGGACTCAGTGAATATATAAATAAACATATTGAAAATATGCTCTAAGTGAACAAAATATTTAATAAACTCATATAATTTAAACATAGATTATGTAAATAATGCTTTCTAAAATACATAAAGCTTTCTCCCTATCAGTTGGAATGAAGAAGGCATATACATTGTAATATATGTATTTACAATAGTGATTTTATAATTAGTATTTTTATTTCACTTTTTCACCATTGGAATTTGGTCTGGATAATTTTCATACACATAGATTGTGAAACATCAAACCTCAAGTGGAAGAGGTTGGGCCTCAATTTTTTTTCTAGTTTTTTAAAGCTTACCCTTTTTAAAAAAATATTTTTATTGAGATCATTGTGAATTACAAGTTCTTCATAGTTGTATTTCAGGCATATAGAGACAGTGAATTAGGGCCATTTCCACCACCAGTGTTGACCTCCCTCCACCAAAGTTCCCAGCATGCATTCCAGTCCTCCACCCTTAGCCCCTAGTCTACCAGTGTAACAGGTCCATTTTTATATTTAGATTGTTTTAATTTGGGTCTCTTGATTCAATTGTAGTTGACTTTAGCTTGGTTGTTTAGTTCTAACCTCTTTTTATTTCCACCCAATGCACCTGAGACTAATTGGTCCCTGCGCTCCATTTTCTTTTCTTTTTTTTTTTTTTTAACTTTCTCAATTCATAGGAAGAAGTAGAAATCTGAGGTAAAACAAAGTATTTCATGTCCCAAGGTTCTCTGACAAAGGCAGGAGCCCCTATTTAGAAGATATATATTTTAAAGCTTACATTTTTATGTAGCTTTATAAGAACTTTTGAAAATAGCTTTTACCAGGCAAAATAAGACTATAAGTGAAAACATTTTCTTATTTTGATAGTTGCCTATTCACCTTTGTCAGCATAAATGACAGATCACTCAAGTACTTGAGGAATGGCATCTGAAGAGACAGTACAGACAGTAAGGCATCTTCTTACTCGCCTCATAGCTAGGTCTAGCCAAGCTAAAAACCAAATAAAATCAAGACTACAGATATTAATTTTCTGCTTTTTTGTGATATTGTAAGACTTTTTAATTAGCTTTAAATAACATTTTCTAATGGCAGCTTAAAAATATAATTTAATTCACCAGTAGCTGGCAAGTGATTATTAGCCTTTAAATATTTCTCTAGACTTACAGTAAAATGCTTATTGTATAAAGTGTTAAATAATTTTTCCATGAGAATTTTCACATATTATAATAAATCATATCAACCAATTACAACAGATTAATTTCAAATCAGAAGAGTGTAACTTATAACTTAACTTATCTCATCTCATAACTTATCTAGCTTGTCAAACATGAAAGGATAATGTCTATGTCAATAGGTTTTACGTTTTTCAGATTCACAAATAATATTGAAGAGCTACATAGAATAATATTAGAAAATAAAAAGGCTCATAATTAATGTGAATACTTCTAAAATTTTCGCTAAATGGAATCACACATATGCACCTAATTTCTTTATCTTTTTTTCTTTCTTTTTTTGGGGGCGGTGATTTTGGGTCACACCTAGTGACACTCAGGGATTACTCCTAACTATATCCTTAAAAATCGCTCCTGGCCTGGAAGACCATATGGGACAACAGGGATAGAACCGAGGTCCGTTCTAGGTCAGCAGCATTCCCGGCCCCTGCAATAATTTCTTACACAGTCAGCATGTGAAATATTGTTTAAGAGGAATCTATACTATACATTTTGTTTGCTTATTTGTTTGGGGCTACATCTGGTTGTGCTCAGAGCTTACACTTACTCTGCACTCATGGATGACTTATGATGATGAGCTCAGAGGAGCACATGAGGTGCCAGAGATTGAACTCATGTAGGCCATTTGCAAGGCAAATCCTCTGCGTGCTGTACTATCATTCTGACCCCTGTATGTCTAACTTTATTATGGACTTGTCATATAAATGCCACCTACTGATCCTATACCAATATCTAGCATTCCAGAAACAAGTCTTCAGCATGCAAGTCTTGTTTGTATCTAAACACTTTGTTGTTAGGAAGATCAAGGGAAATGAACAAACACAAAATGAAAAAGCAGTTTCTTTGAAAGTAAGAAAAACATTTTATCAGTCATTAGCTTCTTTCCAAAGGCCTTGAATGCTGGCTATTTCCCTGAAGATTTCACTGTGAATACTAACATTTCCATGTTTTAAGTGAAATTCAGTAAACTACTTAAGATTTCTCTCTGTCTCCTCATTGATAACAGATTTCTTTAGAGTAATACAGAGTCAGTAAGGACAGTCACTACTAAGATAGAGGAACAATGTCTCCCATTCATAGCAAACAAATTCCATCCAAACACAGAAACAACAGCTTTTGATAAAATAAAAATTCTTCCACGAAGAACAATAAATGAGCACTCTGAGAAAAACAGGAAAGAGACAGTACAGCATGTTTGCCCCTCACATGACCCAGGTAGGTTAGATTCTAGAGTTCAAGATGGTTCTCCAGCTCCACCAGGAGTGATCCTGTGGCACAGTGCCAGAAGTAATCCCTGAGCACAACTGGGTATGGCAAAAAATAAAATATGAATAAAATAGAAAAAGATAACATGGAAGATAAACATTACAATTGCTGTAGCTTACTGCCTTTTCAAAAGTTTCTAGAACACAGTGCTGGGATGATAAACCAAGCAGGGCCTGATGGCCTCAATAAATTGAGGAATCAGAGCTGAGAGGCCTTAGCAAAGAGAATCTATAAGTAAAACTAATAAGCAGGTAAATTTTTGCAAAGGAGGTGTCTGAGTTTCTAGTGATACCTCCATTAAGCATTCAGTAAAGAACATATCATTAGCAGCAGCATTCTGACTATTCATAGGACACTTTTATTTGACTACTGTATTCTAAATGTCTACTAAATGAAATCTCATAACCTGTGCACAGTTTTAGAATATGTATATATCTCACACAAAAAATAAGTATGTCTTATACATTTTCAAACAACATTTTATTTGTATATATGTGAGTATGTATAGATATGTATTATATATGTGTAAAATAAGGTATATAAGACACATATATAATACATAATTAGGTATATACCTGATTCCTACATAGTACCTAAAGAGTGGTTTGCATAGTATATATATCAAATAAATATATACTGAAGATAAACATTACCAACTTATAATACTGGAACTAATTTTAATACATTCCTGAACTTTATATTTTAGTATTTAATGTAATGTATAAAGCAACATCTTTCTTGTATGGTGAGAAGTTGCTGCTATATGGTTATTTGTTTCTAGTTGATTTAATGTGCCTTTTTCAAAAGATGATATAATAATACTGCAAGTAGAATATTGTACCAAGAGCCATGTATATGAAACCTTTCTCATACTCTGCAAGCTCTTTTTTATGACTTCTCTAAATATGTGCATTTATATTTTAAGTATTCTGTCTGCCTCCAGGTTTGTGTGCTTAGATAAACAAGAACTGACTTTCTTTTTTGAAGCTGAACAATGTAATAGACAAAACTGGAATGTAATGAAATTTATGACCCAGATCAGATACAGAAACATGAGTGGGCGACAGGCTAAGCTAGTTAACTATTTTTTTGTTTGGCTTTTTTTTTTTACTTTTTCCAAAAATTCTCTAGGGTTTGAAAGTCTATTTCATATCGGAAACTACCTTATTACAATGATTTGACTTGATTTCCTATGACAAGTATTGTTGGCAAAATAAATAAGTATAGCATTGAAGCTTGCAGTGCCTATCTGCTGTGTATCTTTGAAATGTGTAGCTCCACATAGCTGATTTGGTCACCAATTTGCATTATGATATTTCTCCATAGGACAATATAATAGGCACTGAAATTGTATCTTTAGCTGATTCTCTCAGCTTAAGAAGTTTTGTATACAATGCAGAAGCACTCACTGTGTTATTCTCTTGTCCTCTTGTATTTTCTATATATTTGACAAGAATTGATATATGATTCTATGAATATTTATGCTGAAGTAGAAGCCCAATATTCTGAGTTTTTTGGCTTCCCCATGGTATCTTGATATCCACTTGAGATTTTAATTTTTTTCTAACTTACTAATAAATCACCCAATAATCAGCTCTGAGTCTTGCACTTTAGTGATGGAAAATCTTACTGTTGTGTTTTTTTTTTTTTTAATTTTGTTTTTTTGGGCCACACCCGGTGGTGCTCAGGGGTTACTCCTGGATGTCTGCTGAGAAATAGCTCCTGGCAGGCACAGGGGACCATATGGGACACTGGGATTCAAACCAACCATCTTGGGTCCTGGATCGGGCTGCTTGCAAGGCAAATACCACTGTGCTATCTCTCCAGGCCCTACAGTTGTGTTTCAACACTATGAACACAGTTAGACTTGAACTGAAACTTAGTTTATTTCGACAAATTTTGTATTCAAATATTTAGACTATGCACAGTATTAGCCAACTTGGGGAATATGAAAATAGCAATTCTGAATCCTATAAAGCCATCACAGTAGAGTTCAATGCATTTTCCTGGAAACTTTTATCAATGTAGGATCAACCTGGTTTATTGCACAGATGGAAAAAAACAGGTGTTTAGATGTTACATAGCATAATATTTTTTAAATTTACTATAATACTCTATATTTGTATATTATAGTATACAAATATCTAATAAACTATTTATACTATAGTATAATTCATTATATAATATATAAATTATTATTAATATATTCATAATATAAATAATACACTATTTGTGTATCATTTATATTATACAAGTGGAACAATATTTGTTAAAATTTATAAAAATTGTTCTATTTGTATATTACAAATCTTGTTATTGATGGTTTCACATAAATATTCTAATTCCACACCTACCACTAAAGTATCCACTCCCTCACCCAAGGTCTCAAAGGCTCTTTCTGTTCAAAACACACCTCCTTCAATTATTTCTTTAATTCTTTAAACCAAATTTCCAATTCTATTATCTCTGTTCATAACTATATAATGATATGATATATGTGTCATTGTGAAATAATTACATAAATAAATTTATTTTATTGACTAATATGACTATATTAACTATATTTATTAATAATAATATGAATGATATTCATCATTTCACATAGTTGCAATTTTTCTTTGTAATAAAAAATTTTAAGACATTTCTAAACAAGTTTCAAATATACAATAGAGTATCCTGGGGGTCATAGTGATATTACAGGAGTTAAGTTCACGTTCCATGCTCTCTTTTAATACACAGCACTTTGTATATTTCCTTGAGTACTTCAAAGAATATACATAAGTACAAGTTAAATGTGATCTTCAAATTTATTTTCTCCCATTTCAATACAGGATCTCATCTTTTAACTTGAAATTTGTAGTTTTGACCACCACCTTCCAATCTCTCTATCCCTCACACAACTCTACTTCTTCTGACAATAAATCTGATCTCTGAGTCTTTAAGTTTGGATATTTTAGATTTTCAATGTTATATAAAACAATACATTTTTTCTATTAATTTATTCTATTAGCATAATATCCGCAAACATTTTATTGTTAAGTAGTCTGTGAAATTTTACATACAGATGTAAAATTTGATCAATTCATTTATTGATACTTGCAGATTATTTTATGCTTAGGCCATTTATTACAAATAGTACTGTGATAAACATGGAGGTATATATCTTTAAAGCAGTGATGATTTTTAATAGATTACCTAAAGTATTAACAATAAAATGAAACAAGATTTTGCAGTGAAAAAAATGATCAATAATTTGAGAAAGGGAAATCTTTGTGATAAATAAAAAATATCTGTGACAAACCGCATTTCTATTAAGTGGTTAATAACCAAAAAGCTCAAATAATTTATAAAACTCTATAGGAAAAAGAAAAGGAAGAATTCAGTAAAGATCTAACCAACCAACCAACAAAATAATTGTAAAGGACATGAATATGCAGGTTTCCAGGAAGGTATTCTGGCAGGCAACAGATAACTGAAAAGATGCCAAACATTATGAATCATAGGAAAATGCAAATTAAGACTAGCTAAGATATACTCTTTTACATATTAGAATTGTTTTAATAAAAAAAGTCAAGCAACTCTGAATATTATTGAGAATATGAGGAAAGGGAACTCCTGACCACTTTTGATGAGGATGTATATTGGTATAGTATCTTTAAAAAATAGAACTATCATATGGTCCAGTAACTATTTCTGAATACTTATCTGAAGGAAATAACACTTCTATTTGCTTATATGTAAACTCCTATTCAATGAATAGAAATCTAGAAAATTACAAAATCTTTTGTGGTGGTTGCATCATTTCATCTTGAATAAATATTTTGGTAGATTTTTGACAAATGCAGTCCTATGTCACTTATCTTAGGTATGACATCTAAGTAAGTAAAACTTACTTTGGTGGCTCCAAAGAAAAAACATATCACCAATAATATTCTACATCAGTACTCCTCCCTAAGGATGAGGAGTCATATGATTCTGACTCATTCTCCAGAGTGAGGAGGGATTAAGGGGTCTTTTTTGTTGTCAAAATGCTATGTCTTATTAAACTGAAAAAAAAAATAGAAAAACAAAAGCATATGGTGAAATATAAAACAAAATCTTTAAAACAAAGTATCAGCTCTGGGAAGAATTTCAAAGAGCACAATTGCATACCTGGAGCTCATTCATCAGCAAGGCAATTTTTGAAAGGCACAACCAGATAAACACCATGTACTAGATATCCAACTTATTGGTACATTAATCAACACTGGATGTGCAGCACATGATCCAACATGGAGAATATAACAAAATTCTGCTTGATAAACAATGAAAATACAAAAGCAAGATTAATATGTATATTCCAAACTTTACTTTATTGATCAATAACACTACTGAAATCAAATATTTACAAGGATTATTTTGACTTTCTATAATCTTAACAAAATTTCTTTTTTTTAATTTTATTGTAACCAATGTGAATTAGAAGTCTTTCACAGTTATATTTAAGATACAAAATATTAACAGTATATTAGGGCTATTCCACCATCAGTGTTGTCCTCCCTCTGCCCCTGTTTCCAGCATATATCCCATGCCTCCTCACCTTAACAAAATTTCTGTAAGCTAAATAAAAATTTCGTATCATTTGTTCAAGAATATAAAGCATTTCTAAGGCCAGGGACATGGATCTTTATAGTGAGAAGCCATGAGTTTCTTGTTTTTGTTTTTGCATAGCGGGTAAAATTTTATTACTACTTCTATTTAACTTTTAGTTAATTGGAATTTTGTGATTTACAATACTGTTAGTAATGGAACCATATCATGCATGTAACTCAACACAAACCTATCACCAGAATACCATACTGCCTCTTTCAGGGGTACAGAAACCCATTCCCCTCTCCATTGCCTCAGCTGTAAGATTGGGTCTCTAGTAATGCTGCTTTTGGCCCTTTGTGCTACTGTGCATATATCTTTAAGTCTTTCTGATGATCGAGATATTTCTTGCATCTATTCCTTTCATTCTGAGTCATTTCATTCAGCACAATATACTCTAATTTCATCCATGTTACTGAAAATTAAATGATTTTGTTCTTATTTTTAGAGCTTCATATTATTCCATTGTTTTTAGAAGCCACAATTTCTTGATCCTCTCATTAATAACTGGGTATTTGGTTTGTATTCATATCTTGGATAAGAACACAGTTGTGCATATATTCTTACTAATAATTTGTGTTTGGGGGATAGATGTCAAGAAGTGTTATCACTCTGCTGTATGGGATTTATATTCTTATTTTTTGATCTATTTCCACATTGCTTCCACATAGAGACAACATTCCCACCAAATGTGGAAATTTTCTCCTTACAACCCTACTAATACTTTTTTCTGACTTTTTGATATATGGAGAATTTGGTGACACTAAGTTTCATTCTTGGCATAGCCCCTATCAATTGTCAGCATTTAAAGAAATAGTATGACTGGAGATCAATAAATAAATAAATAAATAAATAAATAAATAAATAAATAAATAAAACTACTTCAAGAGCCATTCTAATTTCAAACTGTTGCTCTTATCCTTCTGAGTCCTTATTTATCAACTTCAAGATTGTTCTCATTTCCAAAACATGAGGTTTTTTACTTTTATTTTTGTTTAATTTTCATTTGTTTATTTTGTTTTTATTTGTTTAATTTTCATTTGTTTATTTGTTTGTTTGGTTTTGAGCCACACCTGATGGTGATCAGGGGTTACTCCTCTCTCTATGCTCAGGAATTATTTTTACAGGTGCTCTGGGGACCATATGGGATGCTAGGGATCAAACCCAAGTCAGTCATGTATAAAATAAATGGCCTCCCTCCTATAAAATGGCTCAAAGCCTGAAGTTTATTTTTTGTTTTAGGTGTAACACTATATTGAGAGAGAGAGAGAGAGAGAGAGAGAGAGAGAGAGAGAGAGAGAGAGAGAGAGAGAACAGGTATGTGTTGCCCTTATACCAAAAGAGAAAATAAAAGAAGAGGAAAAAAATGGAAAATAAACACAAAATACTTGATTAGTCTAATAATCTGTGTTTGTAAATTATAAAGAATAAAAACATGTTTTCAACAGTAGCTAATAAATTCAATGAAATACTGAATAAGAAAATTATTTTTGCCATTTTTGAGGATCTTAAAATAAAACCCTTCTTTAGATAAGACTTCTTAACTATTCATAATGCTAACTACACTATTTCTTAAATAAATTCAGATCTTCTGAAACCAGAATAAGTGGACAAGCACAATGCTTTTAGATTATATCATTACTATTCTTTCTAATTCAAGTTTTTAAACAAAAGTTGACATTGAATTTTTGTCTGAACTTAACCTAGCTTTCTAGCTTTCTTGCATTTATTTCAAAATTATCTCTTTTATTTTCTTTAGCTATCATTAATCTCAGCCATTGCTAAATCGACACAGGTTAAATAGAGAACATTAAACTTTGTATCTTTGCTGACTTCCTAATACTAACAAATATGACCTTGTGTTCAAGCTCATTTTAGTTCTGATTGAGTAAAAAAAGAAGCTTATTCCCTCATTGCCTCTGTCCTGATTCTCTCTCTCATGTTACAATGTCTGATTATAGCTATTCATCAGGGGTAACTGGTGATATTAAAGTGATTGACCTACTCCATTTCTCATATAACTGCAAATATTTCTACCCATTGTTTTCTTGACCCTAAAAGAAAGCCAAGTGCTGCTCTTCTCATATTTCTAAGGGAAGTTGTATACTTCAATTGCACCTGTTGAACACTGTATTTAAATTATTTACATGATGAAATTCAATTTTACTTACAACTTATTTTTAACATTCAGAATTAGAAATATAGACAATAACTTCAATGTTTATTTATCATTTTTCATTTCTCATTCTAGGCAAGGTTGTCAGTTAATGCAATGAAATTATTTTTTTTAAATTACCTCTTTTTTACAGACTTAGTTCAAACAATAATTTTTAATGTAGAAATCATGGCTCTCACAAGTACTTTAAAGGATATATGTTAAGATTTTTCTTAATAGTGAAGGTTTTAGAAGTGTTATTGCTCTTTCAAGAAAGTTAAAGAAACATATTTTTAGAAAGGTTAGGTGGTATGAGTTTACAAATAAAGATTTTCCTGTCTTACAGGAGTAAACCTCTATCTAAAGAATGTATTTGTCATCTACAGATAAGAATTATTGCTGTAAAATAACTCCTTTGTGATCAGACTCAGATAAACTGAAACTTCTTTGTAAACAGACTCAAATAATCTGAGAAAAAAATAATTTTGTTGAAAATACAGAGTTCCACTGGATTTTCCATGTAATTATTTAAGTTCTCAGGAAATATATTATATTTTTCAATTTAACGAAAGCTCTAAACTCTATATTTTATTCCATAAAAATCTTTCTAGTATTTTTTTTTGGTTTGATAGCTACTATGTTTTCAAGTCAATTCCTAATCATCACATAGTTTTGACTTTAAGAAACTATATCTTATAATTAATTTTGAATATTGTGTATATATAAAATGATGATTTTTATGTTTAATGAGAGGTTTTTATTTCAATATAGAATAAAATAAAGCTACGACTATCATTTTGGGCTAACACCTCAACAATACCATCCTAAACATATTCTAGTACTAACTCAAATCTCCTTGTGGTAATTGCTCCCTCTCTATTGAAAAATCTTTCTACAACTTCATGTTTTTCAAATCATCTATTTTATATGCAAATCTTCCTTCTTTTCTATTGGAAATGACTTTTCATTTCTCATTTCTTTTGTCATAGCACAAATACATTATTTCCATATTCTAGCCCATATTCTTTCTTCAAATTTGGAAAACAAGGTGGTGATTTTTCCTAGGACGAATATCAGAACATTTTCTTAGGTATGTGTCTTTGAGTTTTCCCAAGTCTTCTGTTCCTGGATGAAAGTAGGGAAAAAAGGGGGGGCAGTTATATTTGTCCCCCTTAAGTTGGCAGCATGTTGAGGCAATCATAGTGTCAGAAATTGCTAACTGGAATAATTGACTTTGATGCTATCAGTTTGAAGAATAGAAGCAGCAAAGGAGGCAACATTAAAATTTTCTTTCCTCTGCATTCTTTAAACAAACTATTTTTAGTTTGTCAACCAAGAAAATGATGCATTCCACTGCAGAAAATGTATAGCTTGTTGACACAAGATAAAGAAATGGAAAGGGTGACACTTAGAAAGCAGATTTCAGAAGTGGAAATACCCAGCCTTCATACTTTGCTACTCTCCCAGATATTTTAAAAAGCAAATTTCATCTTCATTCTAAGTTTCATGTTATTTACTCCTATCTGGGTTAAATGAGAGAAAGGTAAAGAAAAAAAATGAATCAGACAGTTATCTCAAAAGTTAAAATAACTTATGGGAAGTATTCAGTTTTTATTAAATTTACCACAGTTAAATTTTTCCATTAAATGTAACTGTATTTTTAAAGAAAATTGTGAAAATAAAACCTAATACCAAATTGAATATTGAATATTCTTTAAGGAAAAGATAGAAATATTGATGATGTTTCACACAATCAACTTTACTAATTTACTATTTATATTTTGGCTTGGTTCAAAAAATATAAATATTCATCAGTAAAATATTTGTTATTTTTAAAATTATAAGCTAAGGAAAACTGATCAGTTGGAAGAATTTGTCTTAAGTGTGACTTATTTTAAATGGTTTATGCTTCATTTGGGAAGATAGGCTGCAAGATTTATTGCTTTATGTATAGAAAAAATTGTGCTTCTTTTACAATCAGTTATGAAAGTTTTCCTATATGAAGTAAATTTGAGATGAGAGTTAAAGATAGAGCTGGCCAAAATACTCATAGTTTGTGCTTTGTCTACTCATAAACCATTAGAAAGATACGAACAGCTAGATAACATTCTGCTCAAGTGCATATTGCACAAGAATTTGTCAAGAATAATTTTACTGGTAATATTTGCTTGTAAATCTATATACTCACAGTTCATTTGTTTGGGGTTAATTCAAAGTGAATTACTTTTTTCTTTTCTTATTGCTTTAATTTTTATTTTAATGTATTAACCTCTAAATAATAGGGTTATAATACTGTCTATACTTACAATATTGATGTACAGCACACCATCACAGCATTCCCAAGAGTCTTCATTTCATCACTTTGACCCTATGTACCATCATGCTCCCTCTGCACTGTGCAGGTTGAGGAATGGCATTGGATACAAAGTATTTTTTCTTCTTCAGGCTACTTCAGATTCTGTCTAACTAGTCTTTGTTTTTAATCCATCATTGTAAAGAAACTCAGGAATATGATCAAGTCAAACAATTCAATCAGCTGAAGAATGAATAGATCAGACTAGGATAATAGGAGAGCAGGAAAGGTGCTTATTTTTTATGTACATATTTCCTGATTCAATACCCAGACCATATATTGTGATGAATGAGCACAGTGTCAGGAGTAAGCTCTGAGCACTATAAAATCTGGCCCCAAACTGTAAAATATAAATAAACTAATAAATATAGTTTAGTTTCTTTTATTCAAAGTCAAATTTATATACTAAAATAAATATTGATAGGCAATATTATAGACTAAAAACTAAAAAAGTGATAGGTAATATTAGGAGAGATTAGAATACAATGAGACAAACATTAGGTCAGGGTTCTCCCAGCTGTGTATCTGAGAGCCTCAACTGTCCTCATTGTAGGATATTTATTGGTCAGAAATAATCAATCTTAGAAAGAGGGGCTGATGACATAATCCTGCCTAATGATAACTAAGCATAGGGAATATTTTACAATTCATAAGATGTATGAAAGAAGAGAAAATTAAAATAACAACTCTGAAGATTGTCTTCCTTCAGAAGAAATGACCAGTGAAAGATTTAAAAAAATGAATTCTACCTGCAAGGCATTCCCTATATGCACTGTCATTGCAGTGATTTATAGAAAAAGACCTCAGATCTTCAGGATACCCACAAAAGCAGCAGAAACTCTAGCTCAGTCCAAGGCCTGAGAAAGAGGATTAAATGCCCCTTATCTAAAAGAAAATTTAAGATTAAAGATAAAGACCCTCCTCCACTGAGGGAACACAAGTTTCTCCTGCTTCAAGACACAAAATCAGAGGAACATAGCCTCTTTATTTTTTTCCTGTGGCTGCACATATCCCCTAATCAATGTATGCCAGCACAATACATAAAGAAAAAAAATCACACTGCAAAGAACACTATGGGAGAATATTGCAGAACACAGCCATGCTTAGAGAATGAAGATGATGGATCTAAAGACCCAACAAGTACCAGCCACCAACATAGCCTCTCTAAGAAAAACATTAGAGAGGAAATATAGAGCATGTTCAAAGAACTCCATTGAACAAAGCAAATGAACCACAAAGAAGAATCAAGAAGACATGAAAGTAGAAATGAGAGAACACCTAACCAAAATATCAGGACTACAAAACTTCATAGCAGAAATAAAAACTTCATGGAAATCCTCACCATCAGAGTATAAACTTTTGAATACAGATTCACTGAGTTGGAAGATGAGATGCATAACAACTACATATGAAAGAAGAAGCTTAAAAAGAGCCTTAATGGAGCTTATAATGAAGTCTTTCTTTGTGGTTCTAGTAGTTATGCTTCTTTAGTGTCATTTTAATCCATCTTCTGTAGTTGGTGGTCTTGGTCATTATGTTGCTCCTAGGATGGAGCCTGGGATAAGGTCTTTCGTTATGTTTCTGGAAGACCCGTTCAGTTGCAGTTGTTTCAGTCAGACCTGTGGAATTGGAGATCTTGTTTGTTGAACAGATTGTAGACCAAAAGCTAGGTTAGAGCTTTTTGTTGTTGTTGTTGATGTTGGTTCCGGATGCCTACTGTTTAATCCTGGTTGTAACAACCAGTCATCTGTATATAGCAACCTTGGCTTTTGCACAGATCAAAGGATGACACATTTTATGATTTTGTCTTATAGTTAGCTGAAGAGAAAGGACAACTTGCTCTTAGATCAATTTGTTCCCATTTCCTCATTGTCAGGTTATCAATTTAGAATTAGCGCATGTTGGCATCAGAGCAGCATTGTGAATGCTCTGGAGGGGATTTGGCTACTGGAGCTGTTGTGGAGAATTCTGTCATTTCTATGTCTGGGATCCAGGAGTCAAGGCTGGACAGTCAGTGTCTAGTTCCCTGGAGCCTAAGTTGTTTCCACATGACATACATTCAGGGTGGGAGATGTCCCTGTGTTGTAAACAAGTATGAGTTCTTATTCCTAGTAGATAAGTGCTTGTTTTTACACGTACAATTTCCCCTTTGTTTAATATGTCTTTGCAGGAGTAAGTGGTGCTACATTATATTGCTGGTGGATTTTGGGGTGAAGAGAAAAGAAAAACAGACACCTGACAATAACTAAGAATATATATGCTCACATATATGTAAAGAAAAAGTTTTTCTTTTAAAAATAAGAAAGAAAATAAAGATTAAATAAAAGACGTAATTATAAAAAAAGATGTAATTAAAGGAATAAAGTGGGGCTGGGAGAAATAGCATGGAGCCAAGGCATCTGTCCTTCCTGTAGAAGGATGATGAATCAGATTCCGGCATCCTCCATGATCCTCCGTGCCCACCTGTGGTGCTCTCCAAGCATACATCCAGGAACACCCTTCTAGTGCTGCCAGGAGTGACCCAAAAGAAGCAAAAACAAATCCAATCAAATAACAAAAATTAAAACAAACAAACAAAAAATAACCAAACTAAGAAGAATAAAAAAGAAAAAAAAGAAAACAAAACAAAGAAAAAGGGAGAAATTGAAACCGGAAATCACTTTACCTTTGGGAAGAGGAAGAGGTTGTGTTTTATAGCTCTATACTTTTGATGAAAGTATAAGCCTCCCCATTGTCTTTTGAGATTTCCTTGTGAGGTGTGCGGACCAGGCACGGAGTTCTTGGGTAGAGTTCTTGCAGTGGGGGGTCCTTTGGAGCTAGTTCCAATATCAAGCCACAGTCCACATTAGGGAGAGGTGATTAGGAAGGACACACTCTATGGGTCAGTCGAGTGTGGGTTGTAGCAAGGTGAGAGTTTGAGTGGGTATCTCTTTTTTTTTTTTTTTTTTTTTTTTGGTTTTTGGGCCACACCCGGTGACGCTCAGGGGTTACTCCTGGCTATGCGCTCAGAAGTCGCTCCTGGCTTGGGGGACCATATGGGGCGCCGGGGGGATCGAACCGCGGTCCGTCTCCTAGGCTAGCGCAGGTAAGGCAGGCACCTTACCTCGAGCGCCACCGCCCGGCCCCTGAGTGGGTATCTCTTCACTTGGGTAGTGGATACTGGCTCCTTGGGGTAGGAAGTCGCTCTTGATGCCTACTGGATTAAGAACTGAGGGTGAAGGTTATAGTGTGGTGGGGATATTGGGGGTGGGATTGAGGGGTGAAGGAATAGTCGGATTTCTGGAGGAAGGAGAGGGAACAGTATATAGGAGGGATTATAAAGGGTATAAGTATGAGTTGTTAGTGATTTAAGTTTGTCCTTTAAGGAGGATTCTTATCTTATGTGCTCCTGTGCACATATAAAGGTATAGAAGTTATCTTAGGTCTATATTAATGTAGAGAGGTGTGGAGGGCAAGAGGTGCGCTGAGTACTAAGTATAGTACATGTAAGGAAAGAAAACTAATAGGTCAGCTTTTGAGTATGCATAGGTTTCGTGTCTCAAGTACTGATCATTGTGTTAGTGAGGTCTATCTATATATTTGTTTACCCTTTTTAGTTTTTTCCACAGCACTCTATATGTCAGCTTTCCTTTCCTATAGAGAAGGTAACCATGTGGTTTTTATTTGACATAGATTGATGATAGTGAGGAGAAGTTGTAGAAGAGGAAGACAAAAAGAGAAAATAGGAAAACAAAACAAAACAAAACAAAACAAACCAACAATCAAACACCACCAACAAACATATGAAGTGATGAGAAGAGATAGTATACTTAGGCCCTGTGGTAAAAATCTGTAGGTCTCAGTTGTTGCTTTGGTGATCTGGCTGGTCATGTGCTTCAGGTCCTAAAAGAAGGCATAATCTAGAGATAAAGGGTATGTTAAAGAGTGTTATCTGGCCATTTTCATGATTCAAGCAGAGTTTGGTGCCTCGTGTGACTGAGTACCGAGGTACCACCATAGGCTGTTCACACTTTGTATCCAGGCACCCCTATGGACAGAAAAACTGAGAGGTTATTTTAAATGTGGTAAGGTTAAGGCATTCACATATAATGTTTTGAAGTGTTTCCGTTGGACAGTAATTTCCCATCATAATCTTTACCTGTAATCCTGTATATGATCCTAGTAAATTATTATGGGCCTTTGTAGTAAAAACGATAATTACATACCTGTTCTCTCTATGCTGTTGTTTCTGTTGTTGCTGGTTTCTTTATGATATAATGTGTAGTCGGGCTTTGTGTTGTGTCTCTCCCCTTTGTTTTGGGCTCTACTCCCCAGTATATGATAATTATTATAGTGTTTGAGGTTTCTATTCTGTTTCACCTTATTATTTAATCGTGGGGTATTAGTTGTATATTTGGTGCATATTCTAGGTTATTCAGAATAGTGCTATCATTCTGTGTTTATCTTTTGTCTTCTGGATTGCTTTGTTTAACATAATATGTTCTAGGTCCATCCACATTGTTGCAGAGTCTGTGATTGTATCATTTCTGACTGCCATGTTGTATTCCATTGTGTATAGATACTACATCTTAATGATCCACTCATCTGTTGTTGAACATCAAGGTTGGGTCCAAGACTTGGCTATTATACTGAGTGCTGCGATAAATAGTGGGGTGCACACATACTTTGGGATGAATGTCCTTCCGACTTGGGGGTAGATACCTAGGAGAGCGATTGCTGGGTCAAATGGAGCTCAATTCTGAGTTCCTTGAGCACTCTCCAGACTGTTCTCCATAGGTGTTGGAATAGGGGGCATTCCCACCAGCAGAGGATGAGAGTGTCTTTCATACCACATCCCCGCCAACACAGATTGTTTCCATTATTTTTGATGTGAGCCATCCTCACTGGTGTAAGGTGTTATATCTAGGGTGCCCTCTAGTGGGAGCCTGGTTTGTGTTCCCCCTCTTGCTGCCAGCCACTGCAGTACCACTCCTGGCCTCAATGGTGGGTGGTGCTGTTGAGCCTGGCTCCTTTGCCCTCCTCCCCTACCTGGAAGTCAGCAGAGCTCTGCCTAATCCAGGCCTCTATCAGAAAACTCTGTGTCTATAGTTCCTAGACCGTCCCAGCGGGGGGGCACTAGAGACCTCGGAGACACGGTCAGGGGCGGGGCAGAGGCAGGGAAAGTCCCCTGGCAAATGCCACTCTCCCGGATGTGACGGGGGAGGGGTGGAGGCAAAGGAAGGTCTCCCACCTGGGCCGCCAAGGGAAATGGCACAGACACAACTGGGGTGAGGGATGGAAGCAAAGGAAGGTCTCCCACCTGGTGCCACCCTGGGAAACCTCACAGACCTTCATCATAAGCACCATTACTTGCGCTGCACAGTCCCCAAAAATCTCTAGATACAGAGGTCTGATTTTACCATCCAAGACGAAGCAGAAGTCTTCCATACACCATGAAAGCACCAAGGGGAGAATAAATGATCATGCAAGAAGTCTATAGTTAATCCCATGACAGTAGACTTCAGGGGAGGAGAAATCCTGTATCTCCTAGGCCAAGGGAATTCCCTCTACAATATCCCCAATAGTTACTGTGCCTATGCAGGGGGGAAAAGAAAAAAAAAAAAAGAAGCACAAAACAATCATTTTCCACATATTTATCGATTGATCGATTTTTTGATGTCTTTATTTTTGTGTAGAGATGGAAGTTGATGTCTCCAATATTAATTTATTGTATTTTATCTTATCTTTCTCTTTCTTTTTGTGCTTCAGCATGGTTTGATTTCAGAACCAAGACTATTGTGTGGTGCTTGTCTTTATTGCTGTAGTGCTCACTGATATTTAATTTGATATCTCCTTCTGTATTGTTGTGGTGTTTCAAATACGTTTTTCACATCCTCTCTCAAACTGAGGTTAAAAGCCTCTAGAAGGACTCTGCCCATTTTCAGCGTATTTGACTTCTTTTTCTTTTCTTATTTTGTACTCCAATCTATTGCTTTTCTTTCCTTCAAACCAAGCCACATAACTCGATTTATCTAACTCTGCCTCTTAAATAGAGGGGGAATCAAGGGAGGTTACCAGGACCAAACAGATATATGATCACTAATAGTAAGCTAGACAAAGAGGGGACCACCTACTCTAGCAGCCCGGGGGGGGGGTGATGGTGGGGTATATGGTTTGCAGAAAGGGAAATGGTATGAGGGGGAGGACATATTTGGTGATGGGTACTCTCCTGATTCAATGTTAATATGTACCTAAAATACTACTGTGAAAGATATGTAAGCCATTATGATAAAAAAATTGTGTTTTAATCAGAAATGTTTTTTGACTTACATGTATTATTATATTATATTAATTATATTATGTTATGTAATGTTACTATATAATGTTATGTTAGTTCACCTCAATATGTTAATCAATTTTGTCTCTTGAATAAAGTCTTACAAAAAAAAAGAGCCTTACATATTTTCCAATACAGAATGGGAAAAGTACTCAGAGAACAGGAAAAGATAAAAATAGAGGTTGGTGATAAACTCAATAGAAAAAATGTAAGTAGCATTAATCCTAGAGGCCCAGGAAAAAATATACAGAAAAATCAACAGTTAAGAACACCATTGCGGGGCCGGGCGGTGGCGCTGGAGGTAAGGTGCCTGCCTTGCCTGCGCTAGCCTAGGACGGACCGCGGTTCGATCCCCCGGCATCCCATATGGTCCCCTAAGAAGCCAGGAGCAACTTCTGAGCGCATAGCCAGGAGTAACCCCTGAGCGTCACAGGGTGTGGCCCAAAAACCAAAAAAAAAAAAAAAAAAAAAAAAAAAAAAAAAAAAAAAGAACACCATTGCACAATAGTTCCAGAACTAAATACTGCATTCAATAAAATACTACATACTCAAAAAATACTGGCTAAAGAGATCCAAAGTAAAACATCCCAAGGCATTGTGACATCCTAGTCACAATGACAAATCCCACAGATAGAGATGGAATATGGAAGGGAGAATATATATATACACACAAAGAAACATCCTTAATGTTTTACAGCAGATTTGTCAAAAGCAATCCTCAAGTCCCAAAGGCAGTGTTGGGATTTTTAGTGACAATACTCAACTAAATTAATGCCTTGTCAAGAAAACTTCACTCAGCATGACTTACATTCATGTTTGAATAATACACAGCTTCATGAACAGAGCATAGCTTAAGAAATTGCAGACTCAAAACCAATCTTAAAAGAACTGCAAGTTTTACTTTAAGGCAAGGCAGACCCAACAAATACACCAAACTCTTACAAAAAGAACAACAAATACCATGACAATCATTTCTCTCAATGTCGATGACATAAATGCACCAGATAAGGGACAAAATGGATCAAAATTTTGAATCCAATATTTTTCTGCCTCTTGGAAACACATTTTGAATAATCAGAACAAACAGAATCAAAGTCAAAGTTCGGAGAACAATTAATGAAGCAAACAAAACTCTTAGAAAGTCTGAAGTAGCCAGAGTTATATCAGATGACACAGACCTAGACTTCAAAAGGTGATAAAAGGGACAGAGATGTACACTTGTTAATAATCAATGTACAATGGAAGAAAACATACTCATAAATATAAATGTGCTCAATGAAGTAGAGGCAAAATATTTAAAACAATGGGGCTGGAGCGGTGTCACTAGTGGTAGGGCATATGCCTTGCATGCACTAACCTAGGATAGACCGTGGTTCAATCCCCTGGCATCCCATATGGTCCCCCAAGCCAGGAGCGATTTCTGAGCACATGGCCAGAAGTAACCCCTGAGAGTCACTGGGTGTGGCCCAAAAACCAAAAACAAACAAACAAAAAGAATTTAAAACAATTGATGACAGATCTGAAGTAAGACATCAATAGCAACAGAAATAGTAGGAAATTTAAACACTTCCTTTTCATGCCTTGATAGGTCAATCAAGCTAAGACTCAAAAATTATATACTGACTCTGAAAGAAAAAAATGGAAGAGAATGGCTTAGTAAATATATATATATATATATATATATATATATATATATATATAGAGAGAGAGAGAGAGAGAGAGAGAGAGAGCTCTCCATTCCCAGAGATCTGAATACATTTTATTCTCTGATGTACATAGGTCATTCTCCAAGATAGACCACATACAGGGCCATAAAACATACTTCTATAAATTTAAGAGGATAGACATTTAAAGAACTACCTTCTCAAATTACCATGCACTGAATTTAGAGATTTAACACAAAGAAAAAATTAATAGCTGAAACAACATACTACTGTACAACCAGTGGATCAAAGATAATATCAAGAGGAAATAAAAAGATGTCTGGAAACAAACGAGAATAAAGATTCTTGTTATCAGAATTTGTGGGACACATAAAAAGTGGTATTAAGAGGTATATATATATATACATCTATATATGTATATATACATATATATATATAGCTTTACAAATATTCATCACTAAGGAGGAAGGGCCTATTAAAATTGTTTAATGGCACAGTTTAAAAATTTGGATAAAAATAGATGAGAGGATATTATAAAGCATAGAGCAGAAATTAATGAGTTGTATACACAATAAAAACAAGAATTAATTCTTTGAAAAAAATAATCAAGATCAACAACTATTAGCCAAACTCATAAAAGAAAAGAAGCTGAGAAACTAAACCAAATTAGAAATGAAAAGGGGAAGTTTACAACAGACACTACAAGAACTCAAAAGGTTATCTGAGATTACATTAGGAAAGTCTATGCCACAAAATATGAGAGCTTGGAAGAAATCGATAAGTTCTTGGACTCCTATAACTTTCTACAGTTAAACCAAAATGATCTGGCATAACTGAACAGATCTATCATTATTGAGTAAATCTAAATGCTAATCAAAAGGCTCCCCCAAAACAAAAACCCAGGTCCACATGGATTCACTAACAAAAATTTTAAAACTACTCAAGAGGATTTACTGCCAATCCTTTTTGGGGTTTTCTGGGACACTGAAGTAAAAGAAATTCTCCCAAATAATTTTTACAAAGCTAATGTCACTCTAATACCAAGAGCAGACAAAAATATAGACCAATATCTTTGATGATCACAAATGCAAAGATCCTCAACAAAATGCTAGCAAACATGATCCACCATCTCATCAAGAAGGTCCTACACCAGGAACAAGTAGAATTCATTCTAGTGATGCAAGGATGGTTTAACATACACAAGTAAATCAATCTAACAAGTCATTATCAACAAAATAAAAATAAAAAACCATGTGATCATATCAATAGATGCAGAGAAAGCATTTGATAAGATCCAACAACTGTTCATGATTAAAAATTTTCAACAATATGGGAATGGAAGGAACTTTTCTCAATATAGCTTAGGCCATATGGGTTTATACCTCAAGCCCATAGCAAATATTAACTCAATAGGGAAAAACTGAAAGCCTTTCCTCTAAAATCTGGTACAAGAGAACGTTGCCCACTCTCACCACTTTTATTCAACTTAGTTCTAGAAGTACTTGCCATTATCAGTTAGAAAAGAAAAGAGATATTAAGTGCATCTAGATAGAAAAGAAGAAATCAAGTTCTCACTGTTCACTGATGACATGATACTATATTTAGAAAACCTTACAGACTCTACCAAAAAGCTTTTGGAAACAAGATATTTGTTTAGCAATGTGGCAAGCTTTAACACACAAGAAACAATGGCCTTATTGTATACAAATAACAACAGAAGGCATTAAAAATTATTCCATCACAATGATACCAGAGAAACTCAAATACCTTGGAGACAAGTTAATTAAAAAGGTAAAGGACCTATACAAAGAAAAATACAAAACATTGCTTCAATAAATAAAAATGGACCCTGCACATACATTTGGAGGATTAATATTATTAAAATGACAATACTATGCAAAGCATTGTACAGGTTTAATGCCAAATTTTCCAAAGATACATGACTTTCTTCAAATAAATGAATCAAAACTCCTGAAATTCATTTGGAAGAAAAAAGGCCCATGGATTGTTAAAGCAAACCTTATGAATAAAGAAAAAGGGAGGCAACATATTTCCAAATCTTACATTATATTACAAAACAATAGTCATCAAAAAGCATTGTATTGGAATGAAGACAAACACTCAAATCAATGGAATACATTTAAGTATTCAGAGAATGTCCCTAGACATACAAACAATTAACTTTAAAAAGGGGAAAAAAAAAACTCAAAATGGAGCAAGGAAAACCTCTTCAACAAACCAATATATGGTGTAGGACAAGTAGACAAACATGCAAAAAAGAGAACTTAGTCTACATCTGAGTTCATGCATAAAGGTCAATTCAAAATGAATTAAAGATTTTAATATTAGACCTGAAACTATAATGTATATAGACAAAAATATAGGCAAATCACTCCAAGACATTGAGAAAAAGGCATCATCAAGGTGGAAACACCAGTGTCCAAACAAGTTGAAGCAGAGATAAACAAATGGGACTACATTTATTTGGAAAGCTTCTGCACCTCAAAAAAACAAAGGTCAATCGTATAATAGGAAAAACTACTCAAAACTCATCTGATAAGGGGCTAATATCCAAGATATACAAAAATAATAAAAAACAAAAACACGAAAAAAATCTAATCCCATCAAATAATGGGGAAAAGAAATGAACAAACATTTCCTCAAAAAAGATAATATAAATAAAATATTATTGCAGGGAGAAAGGAACTGTCATTCAATGCTGGTGTAATGCTCCTCATCCTGCCTTTCTGAGAAAAAGAAAAGAAAATGGATATTCCTCAACAAGCTAGAATTTCCATTTGATCCAGCAATACAACTTATAGGGATATATCCTAGGAACAAAGAAAAACACAATACAAAAAGGCGCTCTGCACCCCTATATTTATAACAGCACTATTTACAATAAGCAGAATCTGGAAACAACAATCCAGGTGCCCAACAATATATGAGTGACTAAAGAAATTGTTATACATTTACACAATGGAATGCTATGTAGCCATTAGAAAAAATGAAATCATAAAACTTGCCTATACTTGGATGGACATGGAGACTATTCTGCTAAATGAAATGAGCCAGAGAAATAGAGATAGAAATAGAATAGTTTTACTCATTTATGGGAAATAAAAAAAAATACAGTATGGCAATAATATCCAGAGACAATAAAGCTGTACACTGGGAGAACCAGCTTGTGACATAAAGCTTGCCACAAAGAGTGTTCACTGAGAGAACAAATAAGTGTACCTTCTACAAAGATTTCCCTTTCAATTGCGTATTTCATAATCTGATGCCTGTTCTTGCAGGATCAGCATTCTGAAAAAGGGGTAGGATCATATACTATAAGAAGTCCTGGGGCCGGCGAGGTGGCGCTAGAGATAAGGTGTCTAGCCAAGGAAGGACCGCGGATAGATCTCCTGGCGTCCTATATGGTCCCCCCAAGCCAGGGGCAATTTCTGAGCGCTTAGCCAGGAATAACCCCTGAGCATCAAACGGGTGTGGCCTGAAAAACCAAAAAAAAAAATAAGAAGAAGAAGAAGAAGTCCTTTAAGTATATCTTTCAAGTCTATTGTTGGCATTAGAGAAAGACAGAATTAAATATTTAAATCATGGGGTCAACAACAAAGAAATCATGAGCCCCCAACTTTAGCCAAACTTGAAAGGAGCCTTATATAATGACAGGCTAAGTGGGGAGGAGGGAAACAGGTCTGTAAAGAGTTGGGTGAAGACAGACTTAGGGAACTTGCTGGAGGAATGTTGACACTGGTTGATGGTATTGTGCTGAAACATTTTATATCTAAACTCAACTATGAACAACTTTATAAATCATATTGCTAAATATTGAAAAAAGGACCTGAGATCTTTATTTATACCTCCACTTGGACTATCAAACTTCTATCTAAACTTTTTATTTGTTGTATATCTTCATATAAGACACCATCTGTTATTCAACATTTGTGATTCAACAGGCTTGATCACTGTTGTTTCATCCTTGAAGATGACTCTACCACCAATGTCATGGAAAGTACATTCTTCTCTATGCATCACAATGGATTTAGGACTAATATCAATACCTTTAATCCTCTTTTTTTTTTCTTTTTGGCTTTTTTTAGCCACACCCAGTGATGCTCAGGTGTTACTCCTGGCTATGTCCTCAGAAATCACTCCTGGCTTGGGGGACCATATGGGATGCTGGTAGATAGAATCTCAGTCTGTCCTAGGCTTGTAATTGCAAGACAAACGCCTTACTGCTTCGCACCCTGACTCTGACTCATCTTTTGATTTGACTTTTGTACCTGATTAGAAATAGGTTTGAGTTAATGGGTTTTTGTTGTTGTTGTTGTTGTTTTATTATTTTTTTTTGCATGTAGTTGACCAATTTTTCCAGAGCACTTGTTGAAGTGGCCTTCCTTGTTTTACTTCATAATTTTTGCAAAACAATAACTTGTTCATAAATGTTTGATAATTGATACTTATTGACCCACAGAAAAGAAAACGACATGTACTTTCTTAATGGTGACACTTCAAATAATGAATTTCTTGACCTTGAGAAATTCCATTATTATAAAACAGGCAAGAAACAGATATAAGATTTGACTTCTCTATTATTCACCTGTACCACTCAGTACAGCTGAACAATGGACATAGACTATCTTGATCAATTTGTAATTACTTCCTTACATTTTGCTGATGTTAATGTTTGTTCTCATTAAGATGTTAATATAATATAAACATTATCTAGGACATTATTAAATTTATTATGTCTTTGTCACAACCACATATGCCTCCTATTACTTAGTAATTTCTTTAAAATTGTGTGCTTATCCAACACAGCCCTTGTGGGTTGATGTTTCATATGTTCACTTTGTCAAGTCAAGGGAAACTCAAGGAATAAAACATTCAGTTAGTTTTTCCTTAGTTTTCACATTGCATACCTGAAGAATATTACAGTCTCTCTGTATATCATGTTCAAATGGCTGTTAATAAAAAACAAAAATTTTATTCCTCTTTTTTTCTCTATTTCTAATTTTTAATTATTATTTTGATCAAAGTGAATTATAATTGTTTCACAAAAATAACAAAGCATGGAAAAAAGAATGTATTCCTGGGTTCTGTTCAAAGAAAGACACTATTGTGCTGGTCTGATTCAATTCTGCTTTGTTATCAGATGTACATGAGGTTTACCAGCCTTAAGCTGATCTGTTTTACAGTTTTGAAGGGCATCACACACGACCTTCTTGTTTCAGGGAAATGTTTCAGCAAAAGAATTGACAGTTCTGGACTTGATGTCCTCTAGTATTTAAGAATTCTGTGGAAGAAGTGGGGTTAACAATAGTCACTGCTGCTGTTCCCCCACCATTCCTTATTTGTCAACTGAGGTCGTTTTAGTAGTATTTGCTTGAGTCTCATGTAAATTAGTTTGAGTATTTCTGAACCAGTCATTTTCTTGTTTCTTAGATCTGCCTTTTACAGCATTACATCCCAGGAAAATCATCTAAGGTTTTGGAAATGGATGAAACTTTATCTGGCTTCTAAGTAGCTGATAAGACATTTTTGGGCAATGAGTATACATATGCACATCTTCCATCAATGTCTGGCCCTGGAAAATTTCTTTGAATAAAAAGTGAGATGAGATGAACATTGCAAAACTGTTTAAATAAATATAGTTTCAATGGAACGTTTTATCACTTGTTGATTTTTGTTTTGTCATTATTATTGTAGCTTATTATTAAATATGTTTCAAAGTTAATCTGAGATAGAGGAACAAATTAGGCAGCTAATCAGATATTTAAAAGTTGCAAAGTTTTGATTTTTACAATTTTCCTCCTCTGAAACTTTTTTAACATTTATGTAATCGAAAGCATTTGCTAACATTCTATGTTTTATGAGTTATAGAGATGAGATTAATTTTGGACTTTTGGAACATACAGCACAGTCTGAGTACTTAGTTGACCTAGAAAAGCTCTCTAAGGTACTGAGAAACAATTAGAAATTTAAATGCATGAATATGGAGACATATTTTATGTTATGTCAAATGTTTCAATTATACTACTGGGGGGTAAAAGACCTTCTGTGACTTTCTTGGTGGATTTTTAAGTGCTTAGTATAAAAAAGTAGATATTAATTGCATAGGTAATTTTTAATCAGAATATTTCAACATACTTGACAGGTCAGCTATTCATGTCTAAAATATAGAAATGTGAATAATTTATGAATCTTGAAAATAAATAGGTTTTTATTCCAAAGAAAAACATTAGTAAAGAGATACAATTTTAGAATTCAACTAGATATCGAAATAATATTAGGTGCCTGGGGGCGCCATAGATAAAAATAGGTAAATCTTTATCACTTGAAAAATTATATATTTAGGGGCCGGGCGGTGGCGCTGGAGGTAAGGTGCCTGCCTTACCTGCGCTAGCCTAGGGCGGACCGCGGTTCGATCCCCCGGCGTCCCATATGGTCCCCCAAGAAGCCAGGAGCAACTTCTGAGCGCATAGCCAGGAGTAACCCCTGAGCGTCACAGGGTGTGGCCCAAAAAAAAAAAAGAAAAATTATATATTTATATTTTTATATATAACTAGATACCCACATGGTTTCCTGTTCCCTAGTGAAAATTCTGGGAAATTATATTCATTATAAGATAAAGAAAAACTATTAGTAGAAATTCTAATACAAAATTTATTTAGGGTTTGAGTTGTGTGAGAGTGAGTACTTTATGTAATATATATTATAAATACAAATTATATGTATGCATGCATATAAATGTATATATGTATGTATATCAATATATATTTGTTGAATAATATTGAATTATGGAGTTTGAGAAAATATAAAGCATAGAAGATTGTATATTCCTATATACTCAAGTATAAGCCGAGGTTTTAGGGCACAAAATTTGTGCCAAAAACCCTGAACTTGGCTTATGCTCGGGTCATACAAGTAGTCTGCAGTCTACTGGAGGGAGTGGTGCTTCAGCTCAGTCCACAAGTTCAGGCTGAGTTGAAGAGGTAGGCGGCTGAACTGACCAGTATGACACTGAATTCTTTGACCCCCACTATTCAATGGCACATTTAATTAAGTGAAAAAAAACATGGCAGTAAAAAACTTTGAAATAGAAGGATTCAGGATTTTTAATCATTTATTTACAATGCTTTACTGTCTTAAATGGTTTATTCACTATTTTAAAGTTGCCATTGAATACTATGGGTTAATGTGGTATGTTAATGGTACACAATGTATCAAACAATCATGTATTGTAAATGTAATCATTTATTTATTTACGTAATTATTTATTTACTTATTCCTCAATTATTTTTGTATACATTTTTATTTTTGAAATCTACCAGTGTCTGCTCCATTTTCCATCTCAGCTTATACTCGAGTCACTAAGATTTCCCAGCTTTTAGGGTAAAATTAGGGGGTTCAGCTTATACTCGGATCAGCTTACACTCTAGTACATGTGGTACATAATATTACTAAATTCTCTAAAACAGAACATTATAAAAATATGTTCTATTTTCTTTTAACACCTTTTGATGCTTTTTATTTCTTATGATTTATTTCTTCTTGTTTGGTTAACATTAGACCACTGCCTTTCAGCTTCATTTGCCCACATCTGGTTCAACATTTTAGCTGTGTGAAAGTACTGTGCGAAAGTCACACAGTATGAGCTGGGTAAATAGTTCAAAGGATCGTGGCCTTAAGTTTTTTGACATTTTATGATGCTGAGGACACTGGCAGGTGTGACCCTGAGCACTGCTCCTAAAGGTGTAACCTTGTCCCAAAGCGGCATCACATAAAGAGAATTGTGTACCAACACACCTTCAATGCTCTGTTCAATAACAGGTTCTTAGGGCAACTACCCTGAGTCTTATTTTCCTAGATCTGGTGGGGGTTGGGGGTTGGGTGATGATTTACAATTTTTTTTCTTTTTTTCTTACCATTTATTTATTTATTTTTGCTTTTTGGGCCACACCCAGTGACGCTCAGTGGTTACTCCTGACTATGTGCTCAGAAGTCACTCCTAGCTTGGGGAACCATACGGGATGCTGGGGGATTGAACCACAGTTCATCTTAGATTAGCCCATGCCAGGCAAATGCCCTACCCCTTGCACCACCATTCTGGCCCCTATGATTTACATTTGTTAGGTTGAATATTTTAAAATTTTATGCTATCTTTTTCAGTTTCTTTGGGAGAACATGGTGCTCTGAGCAAACTTCTGTCTCCTAAATCAGGGATCACTCCTGACTGGCCTGGGACACTAAATGGTGTCCAGAGATCAAACGTAGGCCAGCTATATGCAAGGCAAGAACCTTACTCATTGAACAATTCAGAACCTCAAACTTTTGGGCATTTTTATGTCACTAAGATTTTTCCCTCTGTGAGAAAATTTACTTTGATTCCTTCAAAATATTACTTTCCTGGAAAATTTTATTTTTTAATAATATTTTTTTATTTAAACACTGGTTACAAACATGACTGTGGTTGTGTTTCATTCATATAAGAGGACACCAACCCCATCACCAGTGCTACATTCCCACCACCAATGTCCCAAATATCCCTCCACCCCACCCCACCCCCACCTGTACTCTAGACAGGCTTTCTATTTCCCTCATACATTCTCATTGTTAGGATAGTTCACAATGTAGTTATTTCTCTAACTAAACTCATCACTCTTTGTGGTGAGGTTCATGAAGTGGACTGTAACTTTCAGCCCTCCTCTCTTTTGTCTCTGAAAATTATTATTGCAAGAATGTCTTTCATTTTTCTTAAAACCCATAGATGAGTGAGACCATTCTGCGTCTTTCTCTCTCTCTGACTTATTTCATTCAGCATAATAGATTCCATGTACATCCATGTATAGGAAAATGTCATGACTTCATCTCTCCTGATGGCTGCATAATGCTCCACATCACTAATCATCAGGGAGATGCAAATCAAAACAACGATGAGGTACCACCTCACACCACAGAGATTGGCACATATCACAAAGAATGAAAACAAGCAGTGTTGGCAGGGATGCGGAGAGAAAGGAACTCTTATCCACTATTGGTGGGGTTGCCTCACCAACCTTTATGGAAAGTGATATGGAGAGTCCTCCAAAAACTGGAAATTCAGCTCCCATACGATCCAGCTATACCACTCCTAGGAATATACCCTAGGCACACAAAACTAAAATACAAAAATCCCTTCCTTACACCTATATTTATTGCAGCACTATTTACCATAGCAAGACTTTGGAAACAACCAAGATGTCCTTCAACAGATGACTGGCTAAAGAAACTGTGGTACATATACACAAAGAAAAAATTATTTTTAAGCAAAATGTTAGTGTTATGTTTCCTTGCTACCTTCTTTATCCATTGTTTAGAGGTTGATTCCTGACAAAATAATTTAGATCAATGGGCTGAGTGTATGATTTACATAATGGAGGCAAAATGTGGATCCTAGTACCACTTGGTCTCCCCAGTAAAATTATTCAGGAGTAGAAAGCTATTATAGCCTTGGAGTGTTTCTGTTCAGGGCCCAGAAGAAACTAAAATTAATAAACAAAACACAAAAAGAAGCAGGTAGGTATTAAAACATATTTCCAAGCAGTTACCTAGACTGAGCTTATTCTTATTATTTCTATATTGATCTAATGGTTTGCATTTATAACAAGTCATGCTGTTAGGGGAAAACCAATTCTTTGGGTTCTGAAAAAGAATAAACAATCTTTAATATGTTATTGATTTAGATTTGGTGGAAACATAGGACTGAACCAGTGTAAATGCCATCGGTATTCTTGTGATAAAGTTACTCTGAAACAGCAAATCTGTGAAGGCAGTGTTTCCTGTATTTTAATATGCATATCAATCATCTAGAGGCCTTGTTAAAATGCAGATTCAGTAAATCTAAGATGGGCATGTAATTTTGTATTTCTAACAAGTTTGTAGCTGAGGTGAACTACACTATCAGGAGCAACATGCTGAACTACACTAAGAAAAGGACCTTAACAACCATATTAATGTTTTTGCTGCAAATGAGCTTCCTCTTGGTGCCAAATTAAATCCCAAATTTATCTAGTAAATTTAATAGTTTCAGTTATATTATAACAGTCAACTACTCTCATTTGAAATCTTCATTCTCATAAAAGCAGAAGACAGAGTAAGTAAAGGAAAATTACTATGTTTTTTAAATTAATTCTTCATCATTCACCTAGGGACTAATTTTTTCCTGGACCAGTGATTGGTTTGTACAAGAACCACTTGGTATTACCATTTGATAACTCTTTTGTGTATGTATGCATGTGTGTATGTGTGTGTGTGCTCAAACTAGCATGTGTGAGCACTACCCCACGTTTTTATAGGGATGACTGTTCAAAATCTGTTTCTTTAGATTTAATGATTCCACTCCCTACAGGTAAATGCTGGGAATATAAAGGAACATTGCAGGAGCATTAGAAACAACTGGGACAAACTGGAACACATTCCTCTCATTTACATGCAAAATGTAAATTTCCAGGAGGGGCAGTCAGCAAATTTCTTTTCTCTTTTTCTTAGAAAAGTGGCAGTAGACCAAGTAAATTTGAAAATCTCTGGAAGGAATTCTTTAAGTATGGTGAGGTAAAGTTTCTGAAGCCAAAGAATGATCTGTTTATTAAGATGTTAATAAGCTTACCATTTTTAGGTAATGAAATAAATTTTTAGGAAATGAAATAAAACACACACTTTAATCTCCAAATATTCCTGATATTAGTTGGTGGTTAAAAGAAGACCCCAAAAGAAATACAACTCATTTCTCAAACATAATCACACAGTTCTTAACTTGACTTCTTTGTTCTAATCTTTCCCTGATGCTAGAGTGCTGTATACATAAAAAAAAAGGCATTTCAGTAACAAGACAGTTCCATAATTCTAACAAGAGGGATATTTTCAAAGAAACTTGCATAATAGAGTTTTTAATTTATTCCTTAGACTTTTTTTTTAGTTTATAATTTTTTATTTTCATTCTTATTTATACACTGTCCAGAGCAAAGCATTATGCTTTGCTGATAATTAGTCATACAAACTGAAAACCATTTTCCTTAAGAAGATATGACTTGTATATTTTGAGGAAAACCATTTAATACTCTTTAAATATGCCATCAATTTTAAGATAGTTCTTTTGCATGCTATAAATTCTCATTTGACCTAATAAAATAACAATCTTTTCTCAAAGACAAAATCTTATTTCACTCATTCATCAATGCAGTCATTTATCATGGTGCCAGAAAGATTTAGCTTTTGATATTAAAAATTGTACATATTGTTGTGAAAAATGGATGGAATAAGTTAACATCCTTAGGATTACTGCAAGTAAAGCAGTAACTGCACTTTCCCCTTACTGTCATTATTTTTTAGAGAATGAATCAATTTACCAACTTCTGAAAGAAATTTTAAATTATTCCTTTCATTCACATTTTATATTTTCAAACTTAAAACCTTAAATATAAGATTTTCTTCTTTTAAAGGAATATTAAGATCTCTGTTTTAGGCATTTATAATAATGTTTTATAGTGTTTAAATATAACCTTTAAGATTTTATATATTATATTTTCACATCTTTTTAAATTGGATAAATTAACATTATGGGGCACTGTTACTTAGAAAAGTAATGGCTTAGTGATTTTAAAATTAATATCTTATTAAATATCAACATATGTTAATATTTTTGTAATATTCTGTAAATGTTTTTATGCATTTTGATTAAAACCTAAACTTGGCTGATTTTAACACCCAGGTGCCAGAAGAATATTAAGATATTGGGAATGTGGGGCCAGAGAGATAGCATGGAGGTAAGGCGTTTACCTTTCATGCAGAAGGTCATCGGTTGGAATCCCGGTGTCCCATATGGTCCCCCGTGCCTGCCAGGAGCAATTTCTGAGCATGGAGCCAGAAGTAACCCCTGAGCACTGCCAGGTGTGACCCAAAAACACACACACACACAAAAAAAAAGATATTGGGAATGTTGCACTGGTGATGGGGGAGGTGTTCTTTTTTTATAACTAAAACCAAACTACAAACATGTTTGTAATTATGGTGCTTAAATAAAGATATTTTAAAAATAAATAAAAAATAAAAAACCACAAATTTTTAAAAGACAAAAAAGATTTGCAATAGTGGCAAGGCAAAGAAAGCAGGGAGAGGCCATGAGGTATCTTGTAAGAATAAAAGGAAAGACAATATAAGAATGAAGAAGAAAACCCACAGAGAAATAAAGGAGAGAGAATAGAATAGGATGTTTGAGTGAAAAGTTGCTTTGCATGTCACTTTGAATAATTTTTTGTGATTCACATTTCCATGATTCTGTAGATTCAACTTTCCATGATTCTGTAGATTTAACTATGGCTTCCTCTGCTGCAGATAAAGCAGTTGATTGTATTCTAGGGAGGTTTGCATATTTAATGTAGAAATTATCAAGTACCCAGCTCAAGAGTCATTTACATTATGTGATCTAGGCGTTTTTCAATCAAAATATGACATACATTCTTCACCAAGATACCTCAGCTCTAGCATCTATCATTTATATTTATTTGTTTTGAAGTTACCTAGAAATCCTCAGAAAGAAGCTTCTCCCAGTGCAGTGCTTAGAAGTTGTTCGTAGCAGTACTTGAGGGAATATGTGGAATTTGGGATAAAATCCGGGGCTCTTTTATTTAAAGAATGCTTTCTGGGGGCCTGGACTTCAGTATATTGATCACTTGTTTTGCACGTTGTCTACCCAGTTTGATCCTTCACATCCCATATAGTCCCCCAAACACTCTCAAGAGTGATTCCTGATTGCAGAGCCAGGTACTATTTCTGAGTAACACCAGTGTACCCCCCCCCCAAACCTCCCAAAAATAGACAAAAAGAAAAAAAAGAAAAAGAAAACATAGAGAATGTAAAAATGGTGCAATCTATATAGGACAAGAGTGATTCAAAAAGAGTGAGCAGGAAGCCGATACCACCCTTCTCTGTTGCCTTGAATGGTCAAATAAAACTGCAGTTTGAATTATACTTTATCTAGGCAAAACCAGGTTGATTATGAGGACATGTGTAAAAAGAACCAGAAATGGAGCTTGGTTGTGACACTTCATATTTAAATTGTGTCATATTGTTGTTCTTTATTTTATTTTTATGCACTGAAAAATGTTTATTTATCATTTAATTGGACCTTCTACATTTCATTTTTCAAAGTACTCTAGGCTACGGAAACACTCTGATTCTTTCTTTGCGAATAGGCAGTGCCTCACCACGCTCCCCCAAAGCACTCCCTAACTGCATTAAAAAGAAATGGGGGAGGGCAAAAATGATATGATACAAGTAAATAAGTAAGCTGATCTGGTTGCCTTCCCTGGCATCAAATGTAGTCCATGATTTCCAGAAGTAATTCCTGAGTGAAGAGCCAGTAGTAACTACTGAGCTTTGCTGGATGTGGCCCAAAAACAGAACCAAGTCTAAACCAAACCGAAATACCCCAGCAGTTCTAGACAGAGACATATAGAAGCTTCCTCTACCGGAAAGGACCCCAATAAAAGCCATGGCTACATAATGTAAACAAAAGCCCTAATCATCACTTTACAGGAGTAAATCATCCCAGGCATCATTTCAAGACTAAAGTGATCTCTAGTTGCTGGTTTTCTCAGAACTATTTTGCTAATCAATGACATATTTTACATCCACCAAGGTAAAATCAAATATGAGCAACACATTTCTTTTCAGCAGAGGAATGTCAGCACTCCCACAAAATTGCAACCTGCTCTAATTTAACCTTTTAAATTAAATGAAAAATCAGAGAGCTCCCAAATGGTACTAGAGAGGACTTAGCCAACGTGTTTCTCTGCCATTCAGCTCCAAGTTTAATGCAAAGTCCTGAGCCTGCCAGACTGATTCTTGTCCTGCAGTTCTGGAGATCACTCCAGACACTTCTGTGATACCCAAGGTTTATATTTATATTAAATTTATAAACGTTGCAAAGCATTTATAAGTTCAACTAAAGCAGAGTATTACTGTAGCATAGAAGATAGGAAGAAAACTTTTTTGTTTGTTTCCATTGACTATAAAATTGAGGGCTGCTGCGTTCTGCTCTATGAAAACTCTGCTTTCCATACCATTGTGCAGGCATTCCTAATAGAATACCTCTGACATTATATTGGCAGTTTCAATAAAGCAAAACGTTTGGTCTCTGATGAGTACATGGTCATTTTTTCATTGAGGTGTCACATTTTTAATATTAGTAATAGTTATATTTGAGGCATATCATATCAATGCAGTTTACCCATCCCAGTGCCAGTTTACCTCCAACACAGTCCATCCATGCATACTTTTCCAAGAATCCACAATCTGGTCCTCACCCCCTCTAGTTCGTCATGGTCAATTGTGTTGATAGAACCTAAAGTTTGTTTACAACGAAGATAGTCTGTTTCCTTACTGCTTCTTTATACTTCACATAAGTGAAGTCATGCAGTATTTATTTTTTGTTTGTTTCTTTTTACTTGTTTTGGGGCCACACCTGGTGGTGCTCAGTGGTTAATCCTGGCTCTGCATAAGAAATTGCACCTGGCAAGTTTGAGGGATCATACAGGATGCTGGAGATCAAACCTGGGTCTGTCCCAGGTCAGCTGCATGAAATGCAAACACCCCACCACTGTGCTATCTCTCAAACCCCAGTATTTATTCTTATGACTTGCTATAACTAACATTGCTCTCTGGCCTCATCTACATTCCATTCTTTATTGTAAAAGGTGATATATAATCTTTCCTTATAGAATACTATCATATATATTTTACAAGTTCTTTATCATGTTGCTGACCACTTGGATTGTTGGGGGTTTGGTGGGGTGAGCACACTCTGTAGCACACAGGGGTTATTCCTGGTTCTGCACTCAGAAATCACTCTTGGTAGGCTCAGTGGACCATTATAAAGGGATTTAACACAGATTGGTTTCATGCAAGGCAAACAACCTACCTACTGAGCTATCATTTCAGCCCTAAGTAATTGGATTATTTTATATTAACAGTTTATTTTAGATTATTATATTAGCATTATTTTCTGTTTTATTAAATAATGTAAATTAAACTTTTTAAATATTTTGAGCAATTTAAAACTTCCCATTAGTTATCATCTCTTAATTATTGTCAGGATATATTGCATGTTTAGGGGGTTTAAATGCATATTAAGTGAAAAATATTATATCTTTCCATGTTTTCATTTGATTTAACACAGACCACCTCCTTTTTGGAAAGTGGAACTTTGTATTGCTATATGAAAAGCATGAAAAATTACATATATCCAAAGTGTTATGAGTTCTTTTTCTATCACATACAAAATATTCAAATATGTTACAGGATTTTGAATTTACCTCAGTTGCTAAGTTCATAAAAAATAATAAATTTGCTATATAATTATTTGAGTTGCTTCATTAGTAACTTATAATATTAAGGTCTAAATCAAAGCCAATCTTCAATTTAATAATAATAGATCAGAAAACTACAATTAAGTTCACAAGTGAAATTTAGACATTTTATTGAACAATCCTAGTAATAGTAAATGAATGTAATTTCCATGCAATAGGATATTATTTCCCTATATATATAATTTAATTTAGAAATAAATAAGTTCCAATTAAAATGTCAAGGATGTGGGTCAGTTGTCAAGTTCCTTATATATATATGAGGCACTGTTTAATGTTTTCTGGAACAGAAGGAGGAAGATGAGAAGAAAAGGAAGAGGAGTTAGAGGAGGGTAAGGAGAAGGAAACAGTGGATGAGGAAGAGGAGAAGACAAGAAAGGAAGATAAGAAGGAGGAAGGGGACAAGAAACTATAAATTAATTTTTTTATCAGAATAAAGGTTTTGAATCATAATAACCATATAATTCAGTTTAAAGAGTCATTGAAGTGATTAGTGATGATAGTTAATGACAGAATTATAATTCAAGAGAGCATGATGATAGACTATATAAGTCAAAATGGGACAAGTAAAAATAAACAATTTTATATTAATGGTTTAAACAGGATACAGATGTTCAGGAGAGATTAAACTTTGGATGTTGGTCAAGGAAAAATATAAAGTCAAGCAAGATGACTACTCAAACTTCTTTCCTTATTTTAAACAACATAGTGACACAATTTTGTTTCATTTTGCATTTTAGACCAGTGGAGAGAGTCAGCAAAGCTAATATTCTTTAGTTCTGGAGAATCATAAACTATGAGTATGCTAACTCATAGTGTGAATGAATATAACAAGTTACAAATAAGTCTTGTGTGCTGTTATATGTAGCAGTTAAAATGATGGGTAGGACTGAATTGACAGAGATTTGGAAAATAGATCCCAAATATATAAAGTACTTTCTTTTACAGTTTACTACTATAAATTATTAACTATATAAATTTTGTATAATTGATTTTAAATTGCAGAAGACATATGTTTTTGCCCCTATGTATATTAATTAGCTTTTAATAAAGCTTTTTAATTAAGTAGCTTTTAATATCTTGTGAGAAGATATACTCATTGACTCAAAGATGAATGCTTTCATAGTTTATTTTAGTCATTTTGCTTACTTGCTAACCAACCATTTTTGGTTTTAATTTTTTCTCTAAAATTCATCACTGGATATGGAAATAATTGGTAGGTTTTATTTTTCCAACCATGGGAGTCTTTATTAGCTTTTAAAGTAGACAAAAAAATCCTTTCTTTCCCATATTGCAAGGAATAGGCTATTATTACCATTCAAGTACATGAAATTACTTTACAAAAAAATAAAAGGAATAGATTGTGAAAATGTTTAGGAAAAGGAGATCTCCAGCTGACTGAGCATTTATGGACATCTCACTATCGAGGCAAGGTAAAATCATATACAAGTAGCTATTTAAAAAAAGTATATAATGATAGATGTTAAATTTGCCCAACTGAATTACACCTAACTTTAGGGAGAAAGAGCAAAAGCTATGTATAAACAAATTGATCAAGGAAAGGAAGGCAGTACAGTTTCTGACAAGCATATGAAGAGGGCAAGTTAAAGAAACTCAATACCCAATAATTAGAAATAATGCTCTAAATTTTAAGAAAATAATTAATGGAAGAGTTAAAAAGGCACATGGTCCACTATGCTTTGTACCTTATGAAAAGGAAGTAACGTGCTTTGTTTTGAACCAGGTGGTCTCCAGGCAAGTATGGGGAATTAGGTAAGTCAAAGTGTGTACTCCCACACTGGGCCTGTATCTTTAAAGAAAAGCAATCTAAATTTAACAAGAATAGGTCTTGTCAACCTCTGTTGCACATTTGAATCACCTAGGGCAATTTTATTTTTTTTAACTCTCTTGTAGCCTGGGCTCTGATTCCAGAAATACTGATTTAATGTAATTGATCTGGGTAGGGGGACTTCTCTGTGTTTGTTAACTGCCATAGATGTGGATTAGATTGAGCCAGGGCTATAAACCAGTGAAATCTGAGTAGCAATGAAATGCCAAAGGCCAAATGATAAAGAACGATGAATTAAATAAATTTTAATGTGGAGGAGGCTAAAAAGATAAACAAACAAACAAAGCTGAGGTGTTTGATTTCTTGGAGTCCATGAAAGACCCATGTCTTTGTTATTGTTTCTCAGAGCAGCTGAGAGAAGAACTTACAATAAAGCCCTGTATCCTCCAGACCCTCAGGCTACCTTGTGGGGACTGTTTATCGTAATTTATTAAGGATTTTTTTTTTTCTTTTTACTGAGGCATTGTTGGGCTGAGGGATTCCAACATAGCTCAAGAAAATGTAGTTGTGGAATCCATTCTCTCAGGAAAAAGACAAGAATGGTTTGAGAGACTTAGCTAATTGGGGGACCATATGGGACGCAGGGTATCGAACCGAGGTCTGTCCAAGGCTAGCACTGGCAAGGCAGACACCTTACCTCTAGCGCCACCACACCAGCCCCTATCTAATATTTCTAAGAACATAGCTCTTTTATATATGCCATGCAGGCTCTCAGTGCCTGATAGAACACAGAAAGCTTCTTGCGATAGCATGCATAGTAGATGTGCTTCATCTGTGCTATGTCTGTTTTGTGGGCCTTTGGATCAAAACCAAGTAATAAGCATCTACTCCTTTATTCCTCTCTCTCCATTTTTTCTCCCTGCCCCCCCTTTTTTTGGTTTTTGTTCTGGGTCACACCCAGCAGTGCTCAGGGTTTACTCCTGACTCTAAGCTCAGAAATCATTCCTGGCAAACTCAGGGGACCATATGGGATGCCAGGATTCGAACCACTATTCTTCTGCATGCAAGGCAAATGCCTTACCTCCATGCTATCTATCCAGTCCCTCCTTCCCATTTTTTATCTACCCTTTCCATTGAATTTTGTGGCAGTAGAATCACAATTAAGTTCCATAAACTTGTGGGTCTTTGATTCATACTAATGACTCATTACAATTCTAGACGATAGGTAGAAAATATATCTCTTACATCTCTGGTTTAAATGAGAAATGAGAAGATGGAATGCAGTATTAAATATTAGAAGAAGAAAAAAATAAAGAGAAGAATTCAGTTTTTGAGGCAAACTCCTGCCTGCCAAAATAAAACTAGTGCTCTACCATTATCTCCTATAAATCCATATATTCTTGGGGAATAGTTTTATTAACAAATGCAAGTCACAGTGCAGGTAAAACTCTTCTGGAACTAAGTGGGGAAAGATAGTGAAGGAACAAAGTCATGAGAAATTGCAGGTATTTAACATTTACCAAATACTTGAGGAACATCAACAGGAAATTGAAACTGGATGTGATTTACATCTGTCAGAAAGACTAGGGTGGTCTTTTTGGAAGATTTGATTAGGGAAGTTCCCTGTAGAAAGGTGTCATTTAAACTGACTCAGACCATCAATATACTTGCCAAAAATAAGCATTGCTGACAGAAATCCTAAAATACCTTCCTAGAAGGGAGTAGACTTAAAAAGAGCCAGATAAAGGAAAGGGTTGGTGAGGTTGAAAAATATAAAGAAAGTTCTTTGAATTCCTCCACGAAACAAGGCGTGTTTGTGATTAAATGACTCCTGATGGTAACCTTCTTTGTAAACTCACCGGTGTTCGCTTGGGTTTCCTGTTTTAAGCTCTGAGCCCCCAAGGGGAAGTTCACGGATTTCAGAGTGTTGTTTAAGATCTTCACTTAAAGGTCATAAAGCATTTCTTCTGCCATCGCATGTTTGAGGGACCTGACCCACTGGTGTCTTCAGGACTCCCACCTGGAGGTACCAGTCTGACTTCTGAGCGCTTTAGCTACAAAGTCCAGCTTTGTCTCTCGCCAGGAAGTGCTTTATTCTAGAGTAGAAGACCTGTGTGTTCCTTAGCAAGGAAATGTGCAATGCTCTATATTAGGAGCACAACCTGTTTTCTGGGGATTTGAATTATCAGTCTCAAATTCAGACAACTGAAAGTTTGGTCTCATTATGAGTATTCTAATAAAACATCGTATTTAAAAGAAATGTAACAAACCCCTTTATTTATTCTTCCTATTCTTAACAGGTAAAGTGAGCAAATTGTACTTCTTGAATGTTTGAGAAAAATGTCCTTTGCCAGAATATGAAATGATATTAAAATCATATTTTATAAGTCATAAATAATTTGAGGAAGTGTATCACACCCAGCTGTTCTACGGGACTTAGTCCTGGTTTTGTGTTCCAATCAAACTGGTCGTACACGGAGCTAGGAAATTGAACCAAGGTCAGCACAGGGAGGACAAGAACCTTAGCTGCTGACTCCTAGAAATAATTTTGATTGAAGCAGAAACACAACTGTGGTGTGATTCCACTCCAAACTATATTGAAGTTTTCAAGTCTCTTAATATCAGTATCAAAGACTATATAGCTTCAACTCCTAAAATATTTAGTATTGGCCCTTACAGTAAAGTTTGCAAACCTCAGTGATAAATATTTGCCCTGTGAATGAATGAATACATAAATAGATGAACTGTGATGGCAAATTCACTTTTATATAATTACTCCTTAATAGCATATATTCCATGGCAGAGATCCAGGCCTTAACCTGGATCTTAACACATTTTAATAAAAATATGAGAGCATTACTTATGCATCACTTTGCCATGCTATTCTAAAACATACTCAATCAGAATAAAAAGCTTAATTACATTTTCCAAATGTGCACTTCCTATTTGTGTAATTAAATATACATCTTCATGCTTCTTTTCATTAAGATCAGGCAGTCCCGCAGGAAGTTCTATTTAGACAATATTAGCATCAGATTACTTATCTTACTTTACAAAGTATATTCACCCATCAGGACATTTCTTCCTTCTGTAGCTGTCATTTGGTTGGAAACTTTTACACTGGAGTCCACAATTCTGCTTCATAAAGGCAAATGACAAAGACTGGGGAAGTAATATTTGAGTTAGGGTATTTGCCTTGTATGTGTTGATCCCCACAATGGTATGATTACCTGTCACTCTAAGGATTGTTTTGGAAGTCCCTTCAAGTCATTGGGGCCACAATCTTTGGCCTTAAAATAACTGCAAGCCCAGTTGACTAAGAGTTGTCAGCCTTGGCCTCTGGTTCCCTGGATAACTCTTGAGGACCCCTCCAATAATAAAATTAAAATAAATAACAAAATAACCTTAAGAAATTATAAAAGAATAAATCTCCTGGCATTTTTAACATAAAACTCCATAAAACATTATACAAAATCATATGGACAGTAGAAGGAAGACACACAAAACATTGTAGAAAAAAGAAATGACCACGGAAGAAAAATGGCTATATTTGTTGTTTGCATCTTTCTGAAATAAGCATTTCCAGTGCTTTTATGCTTCTAACATTCTAAGAAGGGTTTGGAAAATGCATTTTCTAATTGTATTTGTGTGTATGCACTAATAAGTCTGATTGTTTTCTCCTGTGGTTTAGATTTTTAAGCTTCCAGAAATAGATTTGATCTCAGGTAATGACACTATTTTCCTCTTAGAAAAACTACAAACACACACACACACACACACACACACACACACACACACATACACGAAACCTTGCTTTCTTTCCAATATTATCATGACACCTCCACATTTATTTCTCCACAGAAAAGACTTATGTGAGTTTTGAATTTAATTTTTTTAATTTTTACTTAAGTACATGGAGACAAATTTATTCAGGTTTCATTTAAATAGGATGTTTATTTGCAATGCACTATTGGGGAGATCTTACTCTTTCAATTCAGGGCCCTTTAGAAGTTAATACTAACTAATTAATCCAGCTCATTAGCTACAAACCTCACTGAATGCTGAGAGTGCTGCTAATGTAATAAGATTCCCAGTTAATGGAGTCAAAGCTAACTTCAAGGAATGGCTCGTGCCTAATTCATTAACTTAATCAACTCTCTTGACATTTCATAGACAACCAGTCCTGGTAGGAGAGCAATAAAAATGTAAGTGGATGCTCTATTTTGTTATCCCATAACTGACTCCAACTTAAAACTTGGAAAATGATAAGTGCACAAATAGAATATATACCCACCTTTAAATAAAAATTGAAGAAGAAAAGTAAGTGCTTTTGTGTGACTTTTGTCAGAAGTGAAATTTGAAATGATCAGAGTCATTAGTTACTATAGAAAGTCAATATTCAGGGCTTACCAAAATTGTGCACTGCACATAGAAAATACTGTACATGTTGTATTTAGTTCACAATAAAAATGGGTAGTATTATCAAAGTCTCCATTATTTTTGTTTACCCTGATAGATTCTTATAAAACAAAAATTAAATAAAATTAATATATAACATATGTATGCAACAAAATCTATAGATTATTTCACAATTTTCACACATTTAATTTTAAAGCAAATGAAAGGAAGGCATGAACACTGTTATTCTATTTTTGAACAAGCGTTTGAACCTAAGCAGTGTCTAAATGATGTTCAGTGACCATGCATTTAAAATTGCTCTCATTTTTATTCATTTACTAGTTAATGTTTATTTTAAATTTATCATTATCTCTTAATTTTTTAATGTTTCTTATTTGTCAGAATATTCCTTATTGTAATTGAAATATAGGATAAACTGTGTGACTATAAAGTATTGGAATGTCCAAGATGTACAGACTTATTTGGTCTAAGAAAGATTTGGTCTAATTAATGAACCACCATGGTGGAGTGTAGGGAAGGACTGACTTAGCTGCTGGTGAAAAGTAAGAGATAAACCTACAAGCAAACAAGTTCTGATTCATTTTCAAAACTTGAAGAATTTTCTGTTTTCTTTTTTTTCTTATTTTCTTTGTGAAGGTATCATACCTGGCTGTGCTTTACTTCTAGTGGTGCTTGGGGGACCAAGTATTGTGCTAGGGATCATCAATTATACTTACTAACCAACTATTTTTTATTTAATTTTTTATTTTTGGATTTTTTCTTTTAATAGTTTTTTATTTTGACCGAAGTGGATTACAAATTTTTACAGTAGTATTTTAGGTACATAGTGACATTAAATTAGGGACATTCCCACTGCCAATGCTGTCCTCCCTCAACCCCTGTTCCAAGCATACTTTGGGCCACAGCTGGTGACGCTCAGGGTTTACTCCTGGCTATGTTCTCAGAAATCTCTTCTGGCTTGGAGGACCATATAAGACTCCAGGGGTTCCAACATGGTCCTTCCTAGGTCAGCTCTGTGCAAGGCAAAAGCCCTACCACTGCGCCACCCCTCCGGCCCCTATTTTAATTTTATTTTTATTTGGGGTTACATATGATGATATGCAGTAATTATTCCTGTCAGAGCTTGAGGAACCATATATGGTACTGAAGATCAACGTGGGTGTTTTCTCTCAAACACTTATTTTAATTTATTTTGGGGCTTTGTGTCCACAGTTTTGGTGTTTCTGGACTTATACCTGGCTCTTGCTCAGAGATCATGGTTAGTAGGGCTAAGGAAATGAGTCAGTGATATCAAATCAAATCATTACCTGCTGTATTATTTCTCAGGTACCTACCCCCTTTACTATCAATAGAAGTCTAGTTTACTCATTCAGGCTTACCCCTGCATTATTCAGCATTCCACAATGTGGACCCTGGGAGTGAAACATATTCTCTTTCCAATACTTACCATTTACTCTATGATTTAGCTTGGCACCAGAAATTTTTTTCAAGCCTCTTTTCTTTTTTTTTCTTGTTGTGAATATTTAAAGCTAAATGAGTAATCCATAGTTCTGCAAAAATTATTTTTCTCAGACTAAACCAGTTTTTTCACAGGTTTTACTGAATTATATGATAATGATCTTTTTTTAATTCAGTTTCATCTAATCTATATCTTATATCTCTAAGGATTTTTGATTTGGTGATGGGAAAGAAAAAACAGAAAGGCTCCTATTGCATAAAAAAGCCAACACACCTTATTTATTTGAACAGTATATTGTAGAAACAGTACGTGGTGCTTAAAGTACATAACATCATTACCTGTAAAAGCAAATATCTGAAAAGCACTCCACTGTTCACTGATTCACTGATATGCTTGCAGGTAAACAATGTATTCTGTGAATCTATAATGGAAAACTTACCATCGAGAAAAGACACACCAACAACAAATATTTGAAGCTCTTGCATTCAACTTATAGCCTATTGTAGATATCATCTAATCTAAGGTGATAGAATACAGATAAAATTTGCATTCAGAACCAGAATAGGAGAGCAATAGAAAGAAGCATAAACAAGAGGCATGAAGAACTTACTGAAAATGATTAATATTTACATTATACAATAATAATACGTGACTATCATTTGGTTCACTGGGCATACATTCAAAATAACAATTTTATAATTAAACAAATTGTATTATATTGTGTGGTAACTAAATATCAATATATATCTTGCAAACTTAACAAAACTTTTAAATAAAATTAGGAATTAACTTCATTTTGAAGCTGAACTATAATTAACATTTTAATTCAATTTCAAAATTGTGATTTAAAATAAGTTTTGTAGCTAACATGTTTTATAAATAATGCCATTTGAAGTGAAAGTTCTACTTTAATTAATAGAGAATAATGATTAGATAATTGATGTTTTCAAATTAAAAGCCAAGGTTGCATTAAGAAAATGAGTCAAGATGTCTCTTTATAAAATGGGATTAAATAATGTAGTTTGATAAATTGATTTATATTCATTAATTATCTTGCTTCTTTTTTCTATGAAATAACTTTGTTAGGAATGTAAGAGTCAAGGATGTTATTAATTTAAATCTCTAACTTGAAAAAAGTGAGGAACAAAATCAGGTTTCTAGGAAATGTTTCCTTGTTTCTTTCAACAATTCAGATGTGTTGGGAAGTGAGATCAAGTTACATAAACATTTTTAAATGGTAAGAATATGTCAGAGGGGCCAGAGCGGTGGGTAAGTGGTAGGGCATCTGCCTCGCATGTGTTAATCTAGGACGGACCGTGTGGTTCGATCCCCTCAGTGCCTCATATGGTCACCCAAGCTAGGAGCAATTTCTGAGTGAATAGCCAGGAGTAACCCCTGGCTGGGTGTGTCCCAAAAAGCAAAAAAAAAAAAAAGAATATTTCAGAAATGTTTATTTTCTACCTAGGATAAATCCCTATAGTTTTTGTTTCTTTGTTTTTCTGTAATTTCCTTTCCCTTTAGTTTTTAATCATCAGAACCACAATAATTAGTCGAATCTCAGAAATTCCTGAGCTTTTAAAACTCTATTCCCATAATTAGAAAAAATTGGGTCATATTTTATTAAACTTAGCTTGTCACATTTATATGAATGTCAAATTTGTATAAATACACTTTTAAATGGTGTAAGTTGTCTAAAATTAAAATTAGATATCAAATGTCCTTTAATGAATGGAAAATCAACTTTTTAGGACTTCAATTAAAAAAACTCATGTTGAAATGCAAACAATGTTTAAAAAAAAGTTGATAAATAACATTGCTGACAGTCCATGGTAATTTTAGAATTATCAAGCTGTTAAACTACTTATAGCGAATGCTAATATCGTTTGAAAAGAAGGGAGCAAGACTGGAATTTTATACTCTTAAAAAAACTGAGCTTCGGGGCCGGGCGGTGGCGCTGGAGGTAAGGTGCCTGCCTTACCTGCGCTAGCCTAGGAGACGGACCGCGGTTCGATCCCCCGGCGTCCCATATGGTCCCCCAAGCCAGGAGCGACTTCTGAGCGCATAGCCAGGAGTAACCCCTGAGCGTTACCGGGTGTGGCCCAAAAACCAAAAAAAAAAAAAAAAAAAAAAAAAAAACTGAGCTTCTAACATATTTCCTGATCATCTATATCAAAAATCCATTTCACCCTCCTCAGTTATACACTGCACAGATAATTTTTGTTGCTCATTTTAAACAATAAATACTATTGCTTAAAAATGATGGATCTACATCAATTGCATGCAGACCTTTTACTATCTACATATCCCACTAAATTTTTTTCTTCTATCCAAGAATTAAACATATTTTCTTTTTCATCTTTCCTCTTTGAATAACTAACACTATGAGCCATCACAATTGAGAGAAAAGTATCCTTTTAAATTTCCTCCAACAAATTGAAAAAAAAAAAAAACATTGTGGGAAAAGCTGAACATATACTTAGGCTTCTAAATTTCTGAGAACACATTTCTGAAAGCCACTCCACAACTCTCCATATCCTTGCAAGTCTCTAAATGGAAACTTTGGAACAAAAGATAGGGCATATTTCCAGGGAAGATACTATTACCCTTTCACAAAGCTGGAGCAGGAATATACCTTTTAACTTTGGCCTACTTTCTGGAAAATCAGGGAGCATTTCAGTGTTATCGCAAATTTATAGAAATGACAGAAATGTCATTATAATCCTCCTTTCTGAGGTTTTGCTGAAAACTTTAGAGAATTCAAGTCACTTATAATTCATGATAATCATAATTGCTCCACTTTGCAACCTATCTTCTATTTAATTACGGAAAATGCCTCGTACACATTTATCAACTTACAAAAGTTTAAATTCTGTTTTAGTTCAAGTGCTCAGAGTCTTGAGAAACAAATGGAATAACGTCGGTATGTTATCTTACACGTTCCCCAAAGAAATTCTTCATTCCATGCATCATGCTCATTATCTGTAAATAAAGTTCAGCTTCTACAGTCAATGAGCACTGAAACAGGTGAACAAGGCCAACTTTAAATAAGGCTGTGCTGTGCTACAGTATGAATTCCATCAGAGAGCCAGTGGAACACTGGGACCATTTGGAAATGCTCTAAGAACACACTTGCAAAAATACCAAATCTACATTAAGGGGAACTTAAAGAGACTTTGTTTTGACTGTTGGAAAGGAAACAATGATACACACAGGGACCCAGGTGGTTAATGTACTGTACGTTATTACTATAAAGGAGAAGACCTCAGTCTCTGAGCTCCTCAGAAAACACAGTCAGTTGATTACATAGTGCCCTACAGAATAGATTCTAAGTGTAAATGGGCAAACATCTCAGATATCCTTTCAGAGCTTGCCAATTCACTTGGCTTTTGTATTTCTGTGTTGGACTCTTGTGCAGGAAAGCTTTACAATGCTGTTTACACTGCTAGAGGTTCTAAATTCCTCTTAAAATACAATAGAAAAGGCAGTCGTCCTGGTTCACTGAAGGAAAAAAGTAAACAACTAGTCTAACTGTAAAGGAAAAACAAATGTTCTAAATTTAGAGATGATGCAGTATACTAACCTGAATGTCTACAGTTAATGCAGGTTCCTTGGGCATTAAATTAATCTAATTTAAAGAAAACTTCCATGGTTTCTTAAGCAGACAATTTTCTTTTGAACAATAATCTAAATTTAAGCATTTTATTTCACATTAAAAATTCAACTAGATCTGTGATCCACTGGTTTTCTTAACTAGATTAATCATGTTATAGAAGAATCCGAACACAAACGATTCAATTATCAGTTCATTGAAATGACTAGAGAAAGGTTACTTGTGGTGCTGTAAGAGTGAAAAAAATCACTTAGTATTCACTTTGATGTCTGTTACTAATTTAGCTAATTGGAAGAAATGAGCCATACTTTAAATGAATATGAACAACAAATGTTTTACTCCCAGTAAGTTGTTGTCACTTAGTGAAATTTAGTGAAAATTTCGTGTTTTTGATCATAAACTTTACCTTTGGCAAATTGTTGGTAATGTCTTCTTCATACAATTCTCCCTGTTGAAATGTCGGAACAAAGTTTGGTCACTTTTATGCTTTTTTCAGAGTTTTGGTGAACCATGATACCAATCACAGATACCTGTAACTATTCAACACAGGAAAAATTGGGGCTGGAAACTAGAATTTGATGACAAACATTTCATGTCTGACCTGGAGTGAATTACTAAGAAAGATAATAAAAGGAAAAATTAAGGGGCCGGTGAGGTGGCGCTAGAGATAAGGTGTCTGCCTTGCAAGCGCTAGCTAAGGAAGGACCATGATTCGATCCCCTGGTATCCCATGTGGTCCCCCCAAGCCAGGGGCAATTTCTGAGCACTTAGCCAGGATTAACCTTTGACCTTCAAATGGGTGTGGCAGAAAAAAATGTAAAAGGAAACATTAAGAGCCCCCCAAAACCTAAATAACCTAGACAAACCTAACTTTAAGTTTAGTATCTAGTTATGTAGTCATGTTATTTTAAATTACTTTCTTCAAAGTTTCTACAAGATGAATATTAAATAGCTAAAGCATCTTCATTTCAGTAATCTTTCATGCAGCATGTGTTTTTCCAGGCATTTTTGAAACTGTAATTATATATCTAAGATATTATGTCAACATGTTGTGTTATGTGAAATCATTTCATCTGGACATTTTTAAAAAATATGTGTTGAAAATAGTGAAAATAGTGAAATAATGTCTGATTCTATTTCAAGTCCAAAATATAAAGCAAATTTTTTGATATATTTGTCTCACTCATTAACAAAAACAGTAATGTTTATGTGTGTGAGTGGTAGAGATAGAGAAATGGCATAGAAACTACACCGAACTGTCAAATGAATATGTACTTTGCATAAAATTTTGTTTGTTGGTTTTGTGTGTATTTGATTTTTGTTTCAAGGCCCTGTGGTGCTCAGAGCTTTCTCTTATATCTGAAGTCAAGGATCACTCCTGATGGGTTTCAAAATAACAAATGTGTTGCTAGGGAACAAGCACAGGTTGGTCTCCCCTAGAAGACAAGAACCCTGCCTGCTGTATTAACAATTTGACCCCTACTAAAGTGTCTTTTAAATTACTTTTTATTGTGAATTTCAATCTAAAATAATTTATGACATGATTCAGTAGAAACTTTGCTATATGCATACTAAAGAGTATATACTATTTTATATTCTAGTTAATTAAATGTTGAAATGGTTTATCATCATTAGAAATTTATTTTTATTCCCTGCTAATAAATGACTGTTTGACCTGCAATTGTCTTTTCATAATAAATTGCATTTGGGTGATGAAAACAGAAATATCAAATAAAAATAGAGTTCATTTGTGTCACATTTTTATTTATACATTTATGAATATAGTGTATAAAACACATTAAGTTTTAAGAGCATTGAAGAATTTATATATTAATAAGAATAAAGGAATCAAAAAAGAATAAAGGAATCTGAAAGTATGATTGTTAGATCAAAATCTGATTATCTTCTTTTATAAGAGCACTTAAGAGTTAATTTCTCTATTAAATTTTGACAACAGCTTATCAACTTTAGCAACTGAATATAAAGTGTCAAATAATTACAGCAAAGAGATAGACAAGCCATCAGTTATTTAATAAAGAATTTATATAAAATCATGCTAATTAAATGTAGTTACTGGCTTATATCACACAAAGATTAAAAGAACAGAGAGCCCATAGGACTCAGGATAAAAAATGGGTAGATAGACAGTTTATTAAAATGAACTGGAGGAGAAGTGTTATGATGGTGTGCCTTTCTTCACTGGTGCTTGAGCAAACTCCCAATCTTTGTATTATAGACATTCAATTATATGTGGATGCATACATTTCTTAAATTCCCTAGTAGTTAGGAATTTAGTTGTTCCTGAAAGATGATTGATGACAGATGATGAGGCAGCATTGAATTATCTTTGATTGTATAGATCAAGTGTTTATATTATCTCATAGTTCGATTGTATAGCTCATGTGTGTATAATTTCACATAAATATGTATGGAGACAAATGATTAAGTTAAATAGTAACATTCATTATTTTAATGTTTATTCATAAGTTGATGACTTCAAACAGCCTGAAAGAGAGAATAAATAAATCAATGTCTGTATATGTTATCCATTGATCTTGCTAGATCTTTTCTCTAATAAGTCTTTATCTTTCTCACATTCAGATTCCACATCATGTGAAGAGCTTGCCATATTACAGCTATGACCCGCCTGTGATGGGGTACTGCCAGGCGCACCAGCCACTCCATGCCAACAAAGGATACGAAGCTGTGTCTCAGGAGCAGGATGAGACCCCCAGCTTGGAACTCGGGCACGACCACAGCTTCATTGCTACCATAGCCAGGTCGGCAGCGCCAGCCATTTACCTGGAAAGAATAACTAACTAACATCTGCAAGCCAACTACTCTCTGGGGGACTAGACACGGAGGGTGAATGGGTGTCCGACAGTGACATCAAGGCAGTTCATCATTTCTGTGAAGGACATTTATGACACAGAAGAAATCAAAACGCAAAGTTGCTCCAAGAGGACTGTGGTTGCTCCTGCTGAATAACCAGGAGAACTATAGAACTTTCTCGGCATTAAGACATCAATCAACAAGACTGCTCCTGGATGTAAATAGTAAAAGTGTCAAGTTCTTATAAAAATAGATTTCACCCTAGCTACATATAGGTTTGTTTGTATATTCGCTTTTTCTACACTGCATGGTTCCTAGGCTGGAGAACCACTGGGAAGGGAGGGCGGGGAGGGATGGGAGGAATTCGGGGAAACAATAGTTTTCCTTGTTAGATGTGTATAAATTCCACAGACTTTACTGAAGTTGCTTTTTTTCATCATTTCTTTGAAATGTTCTTATTTAGTTTTTTTTTTTTAATTAAAATATTCCTGGTCAAGCGGTTCTGTTTCCATATCTTAATGTGGGCATTAAAGCTTACATTGGACTATTTTTTTAATTGCTTTACCACAGACTGCAAAGAAACAAATTTGACAAGTTTGACCAAAATTGCTGGAATGGATATTCAATACACTATGGGAAAATGACCCTTCAAGACACATTTGTGTACAAATTGTGAAGCATTTTGAACTTTTCTAATTGGTAGTTGTCACTGTAAACTTTCACTGTGTCTGTATAAGTACAAAAAAAGGACCTATGAAAACCTTCAGATGACAAACAGCAGGAATAATAAGTGAACTGGCTAGAGGTATATGAAGAACAATGTCTCTGTTAGCAGTGAGTGAAACAGCCAAACCGACATATTTCTAAACATGTGTACTATTGCTTTTAAAATAATGATCAATTAGCTTTTGTGTAGTTTTTTTATCAATAAAAGAGAAAATATTGGAAAAATAAATACATTATTTTGTGGTTGGTACACCACAGATGTCTTCATGTTGAGTGTTTTATTTCCATATTGTGAAAATTTTTAACATCCATCAATATCTTATATTCTTTAATACTCAATTGGACTCCATCAGTGCTTCTTCCTCTCCTGTGTCCAGCTTGCAGAGAGGGAGAGACTACAAGGTGTTGAATGGAAATATAAGCCAGAATTTAATGGGGTAAAAATTAACTATTTTAGACACATTATATGTAACTCAAATACATTTAATAATGTTAATACAAAATAAATATTCAAGGAGAGATAAGAAGGTATAGAATTTGTGTGTCATCCTTGCACAGGAGCCATGCTAATCTTCTATGTATCATTCCAATTTTAGTCTATGTGCTGCTGAAGGGAGCACAAAGGTATAGAATTTGGCAGAAAAGGAACTATGAATATTTCTAACTATTTAAAAGATTGAATAGTTTATTTTTTATTTTGAAGATTTTATTATCACTTCAACCACTGTAACTTGATTTCCTTCATGTATAATGCTGTATTTTAAGAATTTCCTGATTCACTGTGAAAATTATCCTGATTCTAGTTTCTTACTTAATTTATCTAATTTATTTTAAGAACAAAAGAAAATTATAAAACCTATAACTTTTATTAAATATTACTGAGCATGTTATTTTTTCTCTGACAATTTGTTTTATTACATTTAAAATTATACATCAAGTAAAATTCTTTCTTAATTTACAAAAATTATTTGTCCTCATAGGAGATACTATCAAAGTATTTTTTAAAATTTTGCCTTTTACAGACTGGAATTCAATCTAGTCTTTTGTTGTTGTTGTTGTTTTGGGCCACACCCAGTGACGCTCAGGGGTTACTCCTGGCTATGTGCTCAGAAATCCTCACTCCTAGCTTGGTTTACCATATGGGATAAAGGGGGATTGAACCACGGTGCAAAAAAAAAATGCCCTACAACTGCGCCACCGCTCCAACCCTGAATTCAATCTATTCTACAATATTTTTGTAATTTACCTGTTAGCTTTTAAAATATATGTTATATTATTTCTATGATTTAAAGAATTCTTATCATTGTGATATTATTTTAAAAACTATTTTATTAAAGCTATCTATTTTATATTATTTAATTATGAAAATATGATTGAAGAATATTTAGGTTTATGAAACTGCAAGGATTCTCTTTACCTATCAAAATTATCTATTAATTTAATAGTACATATATACTCAACTTACCCATCTCAGATTGAGGCCATTTATTAGTTATCATACTTGAAAAATCAAAATGATTTTAAGTCACTGGTCATTTTTTAATTTTAATTTTATAAGCTAAAGCTCTAAAATTGAAAGCATTTTTCATTTTATTTAAATAGTCCAGACGTGCACAACATTTTTCTCAATTATACTCTGAAACAGTGAAGTTAACTTCAGTTAAAGAAATAGATTGATGAAAATTATAGTCATTCTAAACATGAATATTTTAAATATGTTCAAGCATTTTCAAAATTTGAGGAAAATATATATCCTCTACCTGTGCCAGAACAAGTTTGCATTGAGTATTGGAAATATATATGGCATTAAGCAGAAAACAATATGAAGTGAAACAAAATCCTAACCAACATGGTTTAAGTAGGTTGGGAAAAATCTGTAACTGGAAAATCTAGACAATATCAGACAAACCATGTAGGCTAAGAAAATAGCATCATTAAAAATGTTGAAAAATTGTTTTATGAAACCCAAATTTTGGCCTGTTTTCACATTTCAGTTTGTCAGAATGCAGCGTAATAAATGGTGAACGTATTGTTTATAAAAATTTTTTTTAATGTTTAAAAAAGATACCTACATTTCAACAAAACACTTCTGATGGTTCATATAACCATTATATGGTTATAATGGGTATTTGTCCTTTTTTTTTTTTTTTTTTTTTTTTGGTTTTTGGGCCACACCTTGTGACGCTCAGGGGTTACTCCTGGCTATGCGCTCAGAAGTTGCTCCTGGCTTCTTGGGGGACCATATGGGACACCGGGGGATCGAACCGCGGTCCGTCCTAGGCTAGCGCAGGCAAGGCAGGCACCTTACTTCCAGCGCCACCGCCCAGCCCCTGGGTATTTGTCCTTTAAAAGTAAGTTTTTGCTTTTTTGATTTTTGCCCCATTTTGTTTTATTTTTTTTTTCTTTTCCTTCAAACAGAACCACACAACTTGAACCATCTTGTTCCGCCTCACAAATGAAGGAGGAAATAATGGAGAGTACCAAACAGTCATATGAACATTAAGTAGAAATTTAAAAAAATGATCAAACTTAAGCACCAAATTCAAAGCCAATGACAACAGAGTCGATACCCAATTTACAACATATTAGACACAGAGAGGACCACTTATAATAGCAGCCTGGGGAATAGAAGAGGGGATATGGGATGCATGCTGGGAACAGGGGTGGAGGGAGGACAATATTGGTGGAGGAAAACCCCTGATTCAATATCACTATGTACCCAAAGTATTACTGTGAAAAATTCGTAATCCACTTTGAATAAAATAAAAAAAATAAAAGTAAGTCATCCTTTATGGTCCCAAAATTTACCAGGAGTAATTTCTGAGTGCAGAGCCAGAACTAATCCGTGAGCACCACTGGCTATGGTCCAATTTCCCTACACACACACACACACTCTCTCTCTCTCTCTCTCTCTCTCTCTCTCTCTCTCTCTCTCTCTCTTACATAGTCAATCATGTCTACGTTGTAAGAGCATGGGAGGTATCTGTGTCTACTAATTATAAATCAGGCTATATTATAATCTGGTCCCCCAGTGAAACTTAGTGAACTTATCTATCTATGCTAATCACTATTTTTGCTAAATTCAATGCTTTGCTGTGCAAAGTGATTATCCTATATCCTCTTTTTTTCTCAACAAGGAATTGCTTATTATTTTGAATATGACCCTATTAGAATCAAATGATATGAATTTATTTTCATATCAAGATAAGTAAATAAATCACAATTCTAGATGCACTTAAATTTATTTACTTTGAATCTATTTAGATAAAGGTGCCTTTATTTTAGACTATTTTAAGAAAACAAGAATTAATATTATTCCATTCATATTTCATGTTGAAATATTAAAGAGCTCATTCAATGTAATAATCTACTTTATTTCAAGACTATCCTAATTAGAAATTTGATTTTACCATATTTTTATTGAATAACTAAAGAATATGTAGGCCAAGGAATATAAATATATTATTGGGCAAGGGCATTAAAACCATACGAAGGTTAAATCCAAATAAATAAAAGACCTTGATATCAGACCGGAAACCATAAGATATATAGAACAACACGTAGGTAAAAATACTCCAGGACATTGAGACTAAAGGCATCTTCAAAGAGGAAACTGCACTCTCCAAGCAAGTGAAAGTAGAGATTAACAGATGAGAATATATTAAACTGAGAAGCTTCTGCACCTCAAAAGAAATAGCGTCCAGGATACAAGAACCTCCAATGAGTGAGAGAAACTATTCACCCAATACCCATCAGACAAGGGGCTAATCTCCAAAACATACAAGGCACTGACAGATATTTACAAGAAAAAAACATCTAATCCCATCCAAAAATGGGGAGAAGAAATGGACAGACACTTTGACAAAGAAGAAATACAAATGGCCAAAAGACACATAAAAAAATGCTCCACATCACTAATGATCAGGGAGATGAAAATCAAAACAGCTATGAGGTACTATCTCACACACCAGAGATTGGCACACATCACAAACAATGAGAACAAGCAGTCTTGGCGGGGATGTGTAGAGAAAGGAACTCTTATCCACTGTTCATGAGAATGCCGTCTAGTTCAACCTTTATGGAAAGCAATATGGAGATTCCTCCAAAAACTGGAAATCGAACTCCCATATGACCCAGCTATACCACTCCTAGGAATATACCCTAGGAACACAAAAATACAATACAAAAATCCTCCCTTACACCTATATTCATTGCAGCACTATTTACCATAGCAAGACTCTGGAAACAGCCAAGATACCCTTCAACAGATGAATGGCTAAAGAAACTGTGGTACATATACACAATGGAATATTATGCAGCCATCAGGAGAGATGAAGTCATGACATTTTCCTATACATGGATGTACATGGAATCTATTATGCTGAGTGAAATAAATCAGAGAGAGAGAGAGAAAGATGCAGAATGGTCTCATTCATCTATGGGTTTTAAGAAAAATGAAAGACATTCTTGCAATAATAACTTTCAGACACAAAAGAGAAAAGAGCTGGAAATTACAGCTCACCTCATGAAGGAATGAGTTTAGTTAGAGAAATAACTACATTTTGAGCTATCCTAATAAAGAGAATGTACGAAGGAATTAGAAATCCTGTCTAGAGTACAGGCGGGGGTTGGGTGGAAAGGAGGGAGATTTGGGACATTGGTGAAGGGAATGTTGCACTGGTGATGGGTGGTGTTCTTTACATGACTGAAACCCAAACACAATCATCTATGTAATAAAGTTGTTTTAAAAGAAGAAAACTAAATTGGACACACATTAACAGTCTATTATTCAAACATTTGTTATTAATAATTCCTATATTTAAACAACGTGATTACAAACACAATTGTAGTTGGGTTTCAGTCATAACAAGAACACCCCCATTCAACATGCAACCTTCCCATTACCAATGTCCCCATCTCTATCCTCCCCACCCCCCGCTTGTATTTGAGACAGGCTTTCTACATCCCTCACTCACAGACATTATTATGATAATTTTCAGTATAGTTATTTTTCTAAAAACGCTCACCACTATTTGTGGTGAACCTTATATCTTGAGTTGCTTTTTCTGGCTTTTATCTCTGGAATTATTTCAATGTCTTTAATTTTTCCTAAAACCCACAGATGAGTGAGACTATTCTGTGTGTCTCTCCCTCTGAGTAATTTCAATCAGCAGAATAGATTCCATGTACTTCCATGTGTAGGAAAATTTCAAGACTTCATCTCTCCTGAAGACTGCATGCCAGTACTAATTGTTCTTATTCTTTTTTTATGTGTGCCAGTCTCTGTGGTGTGAGATGGTACCTCATTGTTTTGATTTGCATCTCCCTGTTGATTAGTGATGTGGAGCACTTTTCATGTGCCCTATGGCCATTTGTATTTCTGTGTGTGTGTGTGTGTGTGTGTGTGTGTGTGAAAATATCAGCTTTATTCAATGGACAAGACTGAAGCCCATAGCCTCAGCATCAGTTCCAGCCAAAAAGCCCAGCCATTTGTATTTCTTTATGAAAAAGTGTCTGTTCATTTCTTCTTATTTTTGATGGGGTTATATATGTTTTATTCTTGTTAAGTTCTCTCAGAACCTTGTATATCTTATATATTAGCCCCTTATCTGATGGATACTGGGTGAATATCTTTTCCCATTATGTGGGTGGCTTTTGTAACCTAAGCATTATTTCCTTTGAGGTGCAGAAGCTTCTCAGCTTAATATAGTTCCATTTGTGTATCTCTGCTTTGACTTGTTTAGAGAGTGCTATTTCTTCCTTGAACATGTTTTTAGTTTCACTGTCCTGGAGTGTTTTACCTAAGTGTTGTTCTATATACCTTATGGTATCAGGTCTGATATCAAGGTCTTTAATCCATTTTCATTTGACTATGGAGCATGGTGTTAGCTGGAGGTCTGAGTTCATATTTTTTGACAAGTGGCAGACAACACCCTTTGTTGAAGAGGATTTCCTTCCTCCATTTAGTATTTATTTCCTCTTTAACAAAGATTAATTGATTGTATAGCTAGGGAGAATTTTCTGAAATCTCCAGTGTATTCCACTGATCAGATGGTCTTTACTACAATACCATGCGGTTTTAATGATTATTGCTTTGTAATACAATTTAAAGTTGGGAAAAGTGATGCCTCCTATATTTCTTTTCCCAAGGATTGTTCTAGCTATTCGTGGGTGTTTATTGTTACAGATGAATTTTAGGAGTGCTTGATCCACTTCTTTGAAGAACGTTATGGGTTATCCTTAGAGGGATTGCATTAAATCTGTACAATGCCTTGGGGAGTATTGCCATTTTATTGATGTTAATCCTTCCAATCTATGAGCAGAGTATATGCCTTCGTTTCTGTGCATCCTCTTTTATTTCTTGAAGGAGAATTTTGTTGTTTTCTTTGTATAAGTCCTTCACATCTTTATGTGACTCCAAGATATTTGGGTTTGTGTGGCACTAATGTAAATGGGATTGTTTTTATTGATATACATTTCTTTATATCATTATTGGTATATAAGAAGGTCTTTGATTTTTGAGTGTTAACTTTGTATTTTGCCACTTTGCTATATTAATTTAGTGTTTCTAGAAGCTTTTTTGGTAGAGTCTTTAGAGTTTTCTACATATGGTAAGTCATCTGCAAACAGTGAGAGATTGATTTCTTCATTTCCTATATGGATGCCCTTAATTTCTTTTTCTTGTCTAATCGCTATGGAAAGAACTTCCAACACTATCTTGATAGTAGTGGTGAGAGGGGGCTGCCTTGTCTTGTATCAAATTTCAGAGGAAAGGCTTTTAGTTTATCTCCATTGAGAATAATATTTACCATTGGCTTGTGGTAGATTTCCTGTACTATATTGAGAAAAGTTCCTTCTATTCTCACTTGATGAGAGTTTTAATCAAGAATGGGTGTTGGACCTTATCAAATGCCTTCTTTGCATCTCTTAATATAATCATATGGTTTTTATTTTTATTTTTGTTTAGATGGTGTATTATGTTGATTGATTTATGGTTGTTAAACCATCCTTGCATTCCGAGGATGAAACCAACTTGATTGTGGTAAATGATGTTCTTGATAAGGCATTGGATCCTGTTTTCCAGAATTTTGTTGAGGATCATCAGGGATATTGGTTTGTAGTTTTCTTTTTTTGCAGCATCTCTGTCTGGTTTTGGTATCAAGGTGATGTTATCTTCATAAAAATTATTTGGAAGTGTTCCTGATTCTTCAATTTTATGAAAGAGCCTGAAGAGTTTGGTAGAAGTTTCTCTTCAAAGGTTTGAAAGAATTCATTAGTGAATCCATTTGAGCCTGGGCTTTTGTTTTTGGGTAGACTCTTGATGACCATTTTAATTTCCTTAATAGTAATGTGTCTGCTCAGATATGCAAGGTCATCCTGGTTTAACTATGGAAGATTATAAGAGTCCAAGAATTTATTCATTTCCTTCAGGTTTTCATGTTTCATGGCATAGAGTTTCTCAAAGTAGTCTCTGAATGCCCTTTGATTCTCTGCAGTATCTGTGTGATCTCCCCCTTTTCATTCCTAATCTAGTGTATTAGATTTTTCTCTTTCCATTTCTTTGTGAGTTTTGCAAGTGGTTTATCGATCTTATTTTTTCAAAGAACCAACTTTTGCTTTCGTTGATCTTTCTAATTGTTTTTTTGGATTTCCATCTCATTGATTTCTTCTCCAAGCTTTGTTATTTTCTTCTGCCTAACTATTTTGGTTACTTTTCTTGGACATATTCAACTTTTAAAAGCTTGAAAGGCCTCTTTCCTTTCTGATGTGTGCTTGCAAGGCTATAATTTTTACTTTTAGTACTGCTTTTGTTGTGTCCCATAAATTCTGACAATTTGTGTCTTCATTGCCATTTGTTTCTAGAAATGTTTTTATTTCTTTTTTGATTTCATCTCCGACCCCTAGTTGTTTAGTAATGAGCTGTTTAGTTTCCAGATGTTAAAGTTTTTCTTCTGTGTTTCTTTGTAGTTCACATCTAATTTCAGTGCCTTGTGGTCAGTGAAGGTAGTTTGTACAATTTCAATTCTCCTGACTTTATGGAGATATGTTTTATGGGCCAGCATGTGGTCTATCTTGGAGAATGATCCATGTGCATTGGAGAAGAATGTGTATCCAGGTTTCTGGGGATAGAGTGCCCTATAAAAATCTTCTAGTCCACTTTCTTTCATTTCTCTTTACAGAGCTAATATATTTTTGTTGGGTTTCAAACTGGTTGACCTATCAAGGGTTATCAGGGCAATGTTGAGATCACCCACTATTATTGTACTGGTATTGATAACTATTTTTAGATTTGTCAAGAGTTGTATTAAATATTTTGAAGGTCCATCATTGGGTGCATATATGTTTAGGAGTGTTATTTCCTCTTGTTATACATATCCTTTGGTTAGTACAAAATGACTCATCTTTGTCCCTTATAACTTTTCTGAGTCTAAAATTTGTTTCATCTGATACTAATGTGACCACTCCTGCTTTTTAAGGGTGTTGCTTGCTTGGATTATTTTCCTCCAGCCTTTTATTTTGAGTCTATACTTGTTTTGATTATACAGATGTTTTTCTTGTAGGCAACAAAACATTGTATTCAGCTTTCTGATCCATTTTGCCACTCTATTTCTCTTAACAGGTGTATTTATTCCATTGATCTTGAGAAAGATAATTGTTATGGGATTTAGTGTCATCTTTATGTAGAAGTTTGGTGTATCTGTTAGTCTTTCTTAAGATAGACTTTTCAGCTTTTCTTTAGGACTGGTTTTGAGTCTGTAAAGTTTCTGAGTTGTTGCTTATTTGTGAATCTATGTATATTTCCTTCAAACCTGAAAGTGAGTCTGGCTGGATGTAGTATTCTAGGTGAAGCAATCATTTTATTAAGTTTTGTCACTATATATCACCACTGCCTTCTGTTTTTGAGGGTTTCTTGTGACAGGTCTGCTGTAAATCTTAAGGATGCTCCTTTGAATGTAATTTCCCTTTTGGATCTTGCTGCTTTCAGTATTCTATCCCTATTTGTGAGATTTGTCATTGTGACTAGGATGTCTCTTGGGGTACTTTTCTTTGGGTCTCTTTTAGCTGGAACTCTTCTGGCATGCAGGATTTGGTTGCATGCAGTCTTTATCTCTGGAAGTTTCTCTGTAATCATGTTCTTGACTGTTAATTCTTCCTAGGGATTTTCTTCCTGGGTTTTTGGGACTCCAGTGATTCTTATATTGTATTTGTTGAATTTATCGAACATTTCTATTTTCATCAGTTCAAAATTTTTGAGTATTTTTTCTATTGTCTGATCATTTGCTTTGAGGTTCTTTTCCAATCTCTTCTGCTGTATGGAGATATTATGCCTCTCATCTTCCAGCTCATTTATTCAGTCTTCAGCTGATGTAACTCTATTGGAGAAGCTTTTCATAGAGTTTTCATTTTCTCTACTGCATTTTTCAGTCTCGATATTTTAGTTTGGAGTTTTCTGAATTCTATACTTGTGGTCTGTTCAGATCGATCTATTCTTTCTTTGAGTTCCATGAACAATCTCCACATTTCTATTCTAAACTCTTTGAGAGGCTAATTAGGTGGATGGCATTTTTTTTGCTCATCAGAGCTGCCATCTTCATTCTTGCATGCTGTTGTCCTACATTGTTTCCCCATTGCCACCCTTGAAGTGTGATTCTTACTCCATGTTGCAATGGGGGTTTTTGTTCTACAATATGTGTGTGGCCGTGGAGTGGCCACAATCTTTTTTTTTGCACTATTCAAACATTTTTGACTAACATATTTAATATTCTTAGTAAAGCTGAGTTTCCATTTACTGATTTGTCAAGAATTAAGAGCATATCTAAAATTAAAAGCATGATCAATAAAATATAACTGCTATTTAGATTTTTGTTACAATTTTATTCAATACATTTCATATAAAAACTTCGGAGATCATGCATAAAAAGTTTACAGAATGTAATATCCCAAGTACCTTAAAATTAAAAGTAGGTATAATGTTGTTTCACTAAACTATGAGCAGTGCAGGGAAAGATACTCTAGAAAAAAGTTACAAGCATCTTTATTTGGCTTCTTGCTATATTATTTTTTGGGAAATATCCATAACTGCAAGTGTACAGGTATTATTCCTGTTCCTTGTTTAGAGATCATTCCTTGTAGGTCCTGGAAATAACAAGGGATGCCTGGGATCAATCACAGTTCAATTGTGTGAAAGGCCTTTCCTGCCACATTTTGTAGGATGGGGTTGGTGATTTGGGATATTGTATTTCCAAGTGTTATTCAGGAGACCAAGGGGCACATGGGTGATTATTAGCCAAGAATATTGTCAATTTAGTACAAAAACCTGGGTTGGAGATTACACAGACTATTAGTGTACAGCACCCACCTAACAATTTGATGCTTAAAATCAAAGGAGGGTGCAGAGCATACAGCCTAAGTATTGTACTATATTCTGACCTCACATGCCACACATTTACTAATCATTTGAGTGCAAATGTAATATGCGTGATCTTAGATATTACCAGAGAAAGAAAAAATATATCGTTTCAATCTGTAATCTTTGCATGTTGTAAGCAATCAATGCCTATGAATTAAACTTGGAAAATTTTAAAACAGCTTAATAGCAATAAATTATACAACATTGATCACACTATCATAGTTATATCCAAAATAAGAAGGCCATATGTCAAATATCTATGACATTCATCAAATCACACAGGAATTTAGTATTGTTTTATACTTCTACAGTTATATATATGCATATATATGTGTATATATATATATAAGCATAAAAATATAGCATCTGTTCCTAATTGAAGTTGAAGGAGATTCACTCACTTGGTAAAACTAGTAAAATAATGGAAATAATAATATAGTGGGAAGAATCAGATAAGCAGGTTTACTTTATCCAATAGGCCCATGGCAACTACACAGTGTATAAAATTGATAGATTGTTTGATTTCTATAGCAGACATTCCCAATAACAAATAGCCTGGATATGTGTACCTAAGTTGAAATGTACCAACCTATTAAAATAGTGCTTGACTTATTGATAGCACTAGGGCCTATATATTACCAAGGAATCAGACTTGGGGAGCTGCTATGTTCCATCACTTTAAGCTAGATTTTTACCCAGTTAAGGATCTTTTGTTGATTGTATTAGAAAGAAGCTATACCCAGTTTACAAAGAGTTTACTTCTGGCTCTGTGCTCAGGAATCACTCATGGTAGGCTCAGGACACAATATGAGATTCTGGTAATCAAGCTGAGATCAGCCCCTTGTGTGACAAACATGCTACCTGATGTACTATTACTCTGGCCCTAATTAGTACATTTTTAGCTGAAAAATACAAGACTTATGGCAATAACATATCAAGTTCTTTGTCAATCTTCCCATTTCTGCATTATAATTTAGAAAATAGGAGTCTTTCATCAGGGCTAATTCAAAATGTCACCTACTATATAAGCAACTAAATTTAATTGCTTTTGTGCCAAAATAGCATTATCAGTTCAATTTCAAACTATGGATGATGTATCGTTGAACCTAAGTTTTAATCTCACTTAACCCATATATAAAATCGTAGTGATAAATTATCAACATCATTCCTATAATGATATTTTATAATTGGCAAACATTTTTATTTCATGGATAGCTAAATTCTTTTTACTTGATATCTATCTTGGATGTTGGTTCCTCTAACCTATATAAATTTCTTTTACCCATACTACAATTAGCTTTATATTTAATGAGTAAAATCAAGAATTACCTTACCTGGACTGGAGTGGTAGTGCAGCATAAGGCATTTACCTTGCCCTTGCTAGCCTAGGATGGCCCATGGTTCAATTTCCTTGCATCTCATATGTTCTCCCAAGCCAGGAGTAATTACTGAATGGATATCCAGGAGGAACCAAACTTGCTCGGTTAAACTTTAAATGACTTATTCTTGCTCACACACCCTATATTGTTGTCTAGGCCAGTCATTAAGTCTCTCTGTAACAATTAGTGATAAGACACTCTATTATCTTATTAGATTGTATGCTATATCAGAAACCCAGCAACACAACTTCCTATCAATTATTATTGACCTAGCTCTACTAGAAATTTTAATTTAGTTTATGTAGAATGCTAATTATATTCTGTTAAGACCCAGTATCTATTTTTGTTTTATTCGTATATGCAGAATCAGTAGCTTACAAATTTTAAAATGTTATAATGAATAAAAATTACCTCAAAGCCATTTTAAACAGGTTTTCAGGGTTAGAGAAATTGTCCAGAGGGTACAAGGTATGTCTTGTACTCAACTGACCTGGGTTCAAACTACAGCATCCTATATTGTACTCTGAAAGAGCCAGAAGATATATTTGAGTGCATATCTAGGAGCAACCTTTGATTATTTCAAACTTGAACCCCCAAACACACACTCATGCACAGACAAATTGATTGGTGCCTGGAAAAATAATACAGTGTTTAAAATGCTTTCCTTACAGGCAGCTAATCCTGGTTTGATCTTTGACAACATTTCTGGCTCCAAAAAGCAGAGCAAGGAGTGATCTCTGAGGTGAGAGCCAGGAGAATTCTTGATCACAGCCAGGTCTATCCAACCTCGAGTTCCATCAAATAGATTGGTAGTACATTGGGGGCAATAATTCAATGGAGGGGTTAGTATATGCTTTCATACAAGAACCCCAGATTCTATCTCTAAATATCATGACTCCCTGAACATCTTTTTTTTTTTTTTTGGTTTACACCCGGCAGTGCTCAGGGGTTACTCCTGGCTCCATGCTCAGAAATCACTCCTGGCAGGCATGGGGGACCATATGGGATGCTGGGGTTTGAACCAATGACCTTCTGCTGGAAAAGCAAACACCTTACCTCCATGCTCTCTCTCCAGCCCCTCCCTGAATATCTTGATGTGACCTATCTAAATAACAACAAATAACTCAATGGGTTTCACATTCAGAATTTATTACGTAGTATACCTCTAGTGGCATTTAAAATATCATTTCTAAATATTTTGTTAGTAAATCTGATATAATATACAATATAGAACATCCTTTTTAAAAGCCTATTGAAAGCATATTTATATACTTGCCATTGATGACTTTGCAAGTCTAATATTTTCTCAAGATTAAATAAAAATTATAATTTAAATTAATTGTTGGTTAAAATTAATAGAATCATTAGAAAAATATGCAATATGAAAGGACCATATAAACCATACAAACAATACCTTTTACAATGTCGTATACAGAAAAAGCATGGCAATGATCATGATAAAAACTAGTACAACATAAAATTAATATAGTATATTTAGTTGCCAGTTATGTAAATAAGAATAGGCAGCATTCTATAAATTAATTGGCTTGAAATTTTGTTTATATAGATTAAAATCATATAGAAATAAATCAGCATGTACTTTTATAATTTACTCTCTTATAACTCCATTTTTAATTACTTTGTTTTGTTAGATAAAGTAAATAAATTCTTATATGCCTGCCAAAGGGACAGGTTATGGGTGAGAAGAGACCTGGTTACAATTATGGAAAGGGACACTGGTGGTGGGATAAGTGTTGAAACTTTTTTTTTTTTTTTGGTTTTTGGGCCACACCCGGTGATGCTCAGGGGTTACTCTTTGCTATGTGCTCAGAAGTCGCTCCTGGCTTGGGGGACCATATGGGATGCCGGGGGATCGAACCGCGGTCCGTCCAAGGCTAGCGCAGGTAAGGCAGGCACCTTACCTCTAGCGCCACCACCCGGCCCCATGTGTTGAAACTTTTTATGCCAAAACAACTCTATTATGAAGAGCTTTGTATATGTTTTTAATAAAAATGTTAAAAGTCGTCATAAAATAAAATTAAACTGATCATATAACAGCAAAATAATATGCTGTCTATGAAATCAATAAAGCAAAAAAATCATTATTAACAACCACCTTGACAGAAGAAATCTCTGTTAAAATTAATTATAAAAATGTTACATCCGATTTTATCTTTTTGAAAATGCATAAGTTCTTTGGGAGGGCTCCTTTCTGGTAGTTAGTGGGTCCAGAGGCCACTTATTATGATACTGGTCAACCAGACCAGCAGTTATAGTGTTGTGGCCCAAAGATGTGGTACTACTCTGGGTTTGCTGTGTTGAGAACTGTCAAGTAAACTGTGTGATATGGGGTGGCTGGTGTTTCATATCTGAGGGCAGGCATATTTAATCATGTACTCTACCCCCTACAATAACTTTGTGACCCTCGCAAGTAATTTTAACAATTCAAGAATATCTGAAGAATAAAGAAACTCATTTAACCATGTACCATTGGGTATTCTCAATGTGTTCAACACACTATCCTTCCTTAATTTAATAGCTGCAAAACTATTGTAGAAATAATGTTGTATATAACTCATTTGGAAAAGCTGATCTAAAGAATGTTCTTCTTTTGCTGTCATGAAAAGCATGTATCTTTGTAAAGAGCTAATGCCATATTAACAAACAATGTAACATGCTCTTACTCAAAGATGCATATAGGCTTTTTCTTTAATCAAAGATTCCATTTATTTAATTCTTTCTATAATAATAAACAAATGTCAAATTCATCTGGATTAAACAAGAGCAAATAATTATAATGATAAGAACCCTAAATCATGAAGGGAAAATTGAATCTCCTTCTATGACATTCCTTTTTTCTCCAGAGGAGATGAGACCCATTGTTTCTTCTGTGGAAGGCATTGAAAACTCCTAATAAATCAGTGAACACACACACACAATGGCAGCCTTTATTATCTTAATTGACAAATTTCTGATCAGTCACTGGCTACAGGCATTGTCATACATTTATGTGGTGAGCTTTCCAAAAGAGAAGTTTTCTTTCTCTGTGAAATAAGAATTTTAGTGGGAAGGGGAAAATAATAAGAATGGATGGAGAAAATTATTCATTTTATGTCATTTTTAAACAAGATTCTGGCAATTGGTCATAATGTTACCATAGATTTTAGACCTTGCACATTTTACTTCTTTCACGATTGAGTAGAATTAAAATGAGTAATATGAGTTCAAACATAAGATCAGATTTTCTGTGGACTAAGAAAACCTCCCTATATATGTAAATATATATACATATATATGTGTGTATATACATATATATGTATATATATGTGGTAACTCCCCTATATATGTGGTAAAACCCCAACAAGATGATCAAAAATATTCATATTACTCAAATAATAAAATCAGACTCTGCCTCTCTGAATCCATTCATTCAACTTTAAATAATGGAGAATATTTGATGAAGAATGGATGAAGTGCATTTAATGAGACAGAGTGTTGGCTTTCTCAGACAACCATAACAAAATATCATAGATTTAAATGTTTAAACAAGGGAAATTAATTTTCTCATAGTTCTATATCTGGGTAAATCCCTTTTCTTGCTTAGAAATAGCCATCTTCTCATTGTATTTTCATCTGAAAGCAAGATAAAGCAAATACATTAGGTCATTGTTTTTATGCTCACTTGTTTTGTTTGATTTGGGGATATACTTATTGGTGGTTAGAGATTATGCCTAGCTTTGTCTTTAGGACTCACTCGTGGTAATTCTGGGATACCCAATGGCATGATGATTAATGAGCCCTCTTTGGTTGAACGCCACGCAAAAGCCCTAATACATTGGCCCCAGTATGCTACTTCTTTAAAAGGTGGCTGAAGTGATAATGTACTTGTCTTACATTCAGCTTACTTGGGCTCAGTCTCTGGCACCACATATGGTTCCCCAAGGCCTGCCAAGAGGAGACCTTGAGTGGTCCAAAATACAAAAAATTAAAAATAAAAGTTATGCATTCTACTAAACTAGGGTACTAACTTTTGCTTGTTAAAGTGTGTTGGGCTCCACTGAGCTGTGCTCAGGGATCCTCCTGTTAATGCTTGGGATCTTGATAAGATACTGTGAACCCAATCATAGTTAATCAAATGCAAGGCAAGTATCATAATCTCTGTACTATACTACCAGCCTCTATTTAAAAACCTCTTTTAAGGGGAGGAGAGCTCATATAGTGGATAGGGTAATTACGTTGTAAACAGCAGAATACAATATAGTTTCCTAAACTCCCCCATGAATGAGCATAGAGCTAGGAGTAATCCCTGAGCACTGCTGAGGCTTGGCCCAAACAAAAACAAAAACATTCTTTTAACTTAAATTTAATTACCTTTTTAGAAGCCCTATATCTAAATACATCACAGAAGGTTAGGACTTCCCTATATAAATTTGCCAAAAAAACTTAAGTCCATAGTTGTAGCATGAAATAATTAACGATGGGGCTGGATGGCGATGGATGGAGGCCTTTGTGCTTAGGCCCCAGCCACGTGGCTTCATCCCCCATCCAGCCAGCGAGTCCCAGGCCCAGGTGATCGGCGAAATTACTCACTCACATGCAGGTATTAGGAAGCATTATTTTTATTCATGCCCTGACCACCACAGGTGTGTGGCCTATCTCATAACCTTTCAAGCATTCGGCCATTCTTAGCCCTGCATCTTATAATTCAGTCATCTTCCTCCGAGAGCCCAGCAGGGCCAAAAGGCAAAAGACCCTTAATCCCCTGGCTTCCGAGTTTATCTACCTATTCCAAGACCCCTCCCAGGAATGGGCCGGGTCTTGCAGGTAAGGTCACACCTATTATCCGGTTCCCAAGACCCCTCCCAGAAATGGGTGGGTCTCAGATAGGTACCCTACACATAGTCAGCAGTAAACCAAAAAGCAGCTATAAAAATAAAATTCATTTAGATACCAACTAGCTTAGTCCATCTTAATTTATAAACAAGAGAAAAATTGGAGATAAGGTAAAGAAACATTTTATTCTTAAAAAAAAGGAAAGAGAAAAAAAAGAAAATAATAAGCACTGAGTGGGTCTGATCTCAAGACTTATTTATAAATAGAGATCTCATGTCTGACTCTATTTTGCTCACATAAAATACAAAAATATTTCAGTATGGCCTTAAGGAAGTTAAATAACTTTTATATTGTGCATGAGAGTTTTTTAAATAATCTATAATTTAGAGAATATAAAACAACAAAACTTGGAAATTAGTTTTAAATTATCCCATGGTATTCATTTCTTAAAATTATTCTATGGACACTCAAAGAGTCAGAGAGGTCTAGATTTTAATCTCATTCTAGATAGTCTCTGAGCACTTCCAGGAATGAACATCATGACCTCTAAGCATTAGGCAATCTGTACCCTCTCAGTACCAGGAAATGACCTAAAATTTTAAAAATAGAGGTTCAATAGTCAAGGTAAGAAGCTGTATGTACCATCTGAGATATAGACTCAGAGGTTATTAAAAAACTAAACATGGGGCCCAGAAAGATAATACAAAGGTTAAAAGCTCTTACTTTGCATGGGACACAACTCATTCAATCCCAGACACTAGATTTTGTCATGAAGCACTGTCAGAAATAAATCCTGACATAAGACCAGAAGTAAAACATAATTACTTATTGAGTTTGGCCCAAACCAACTCAATATATATAAATATATACACATACATACATATATAGTGAAAATGTATATGTATATATAGGAATAGTGCTCATTAGATTATATCATACACAGGTGACTATATACATATATAATTACTTAGTAAAGAAATTGCAACAGTTCAATATTTACCGATACTATTTGATTATATATTTAAATGTAAATGGAAGAGTAATTTCTCAAATAGTAACACATTTTGTATGCCTAATATAAGTTGATCAAGCAAAGATTCTCAATAAGAGATAAAAAAGTGTTAAGATATGAACAGATATTTTCTCATAGAAGAAATAGAGATAGGCATGAATCACACCTAAAAATGCACTACATCACTAATCAGGGAGATGCGAATCAAAACAACAATGAGTTATCATCTCATTACACAGAGGCTCACACACATAAAATAAATAGAACAAATTCTGGAGTGGATGCATGGAAAAGAGGACTCTGTTTCCCTGCTAGTGGGAATGTTGACTTGTCCAGCTTATTTGGAAAACAATATGAATATTCCTCAGAAAATGGAAAGTGGACTCTGAGGACTTCAAGGGAAACTTCTGTGCCTGACTGCCTGTGTTTCTGAATCCCTGAAGGTCTCCTCATTGGTCTAGGGAGCACACCCCCAAAAAACTGTCAACTAGAGGCAGCAGAAGAGCGCAGTCGCTTCGCAGCCGCACACTCTTTCTAACCAATGAACCCCACCACAACACGCAGGAAAACCCACACTACAAGCGTGTCAATGGGGAATCCTCGTAGGCAAACACGGTGCACAGAGAATGAAGATGAAAGCTCAGATGACCTAATAAATTCCAACCACCTGATTAACCTCTTGGATAAGGAACTTAAAATAGCAATATGGAAGATGTTTGAAGAACTCAAAGAAAGCATAGATTGATCTGAACAGAACACAAAGACAGAAATCAGAAAACTCCAAACTGAAATAACAGATTTGAAAAACATGGTAGCTCAACTAAAAACCTCAATGGATGGCCTCGCCAACAGGGTATCAGCAGCTAAGGAGAGAATTGGAGTACTGGAAGATGTGATGCAGAAAAACTCAACACAACAGAAGAAATTGGAAAAGAACCTTAAGACAAACGATCAGGCAATGGAAAATGTACTCAAGGAATGCGAACAAATGAAAATAGAAATCTTTGATAAACTCAACAGAAACAACATAAGAATCATTGGAGTCCCAGAGACCCAGGTAGGAGATCTCCAGGAAGAATCAACTGTCAAAACATCATCAAGAAGATACTCCCAGAGTTAAAGATTACATGCAATCAAATCCTGCATGCCCAAAGAGTGAGTACCAGCTAAAAGAGACCCAAAGAAAAACACCTCAAGACACATCCTTGTTACAATGACAAATCCCACAGAATGAGATAGAATACTGAAAGCAGCAAGATCAAAAGGGAAATTACATTCAAAGGAGCATCCCTAAGACTTACAGCAGACATGCCACAAGAAATTCTGAAGGCCAGAAGACAGTGGTGGGATATTGTGACAAGACTGAATGAAATAAATGCCTCACCGAGAATACTACACCCAGCCCAACTCACGTTCAGGTTTGAAGGAAGAATACATAGCTTTATGGATAAACAACAGCTTCATAAAAATAAAAAACATCTAATCCCATCAAAAAATGGGGAGAAGAAATGAACAGACACTTTGATAAAAAAAAATACAAATGGCTAAAAGGCACATGAAAAAATGCTCCTTGTCACTAATCATCAGGGAGATGCAAATCAAAACAATGATGAGATACCACTTCACACCACAGAGATTGCTGCACATCACAAAGAATGAGAACAATCAGTGCTGGCGGGGATGTGGAGAGAAAGAAATTCTTATCCATTGCTGGTGGGAATGCCATCTAGTCCAATCTCTATGGAAAGCGAAATGGAGATTCCTCCAATATCTGGAAATTGAGCTCCATTCGACCCAGCTATTCCATTCCTAGGGACAAAACTAAGAACACAAGAATACAATACAAAAATCCCTTCCTCACACCTATATTTATTGCAGCACTATTCACAATAGCAAGACTCTGGAAACAACCAAGATGCCCTTCAACAGACTAATGGCTAAAGAAACTATGGTACATATACACAATGGAATATTATGCAGCCATCAGGAGAGATGAAGTCATGAAATTTTCCTATACATGGATGTACATGGAATCTATCATGCTGAGTGAAATAAGTCAGAGGGAGAGAGAGATGCAGAATAGTCTCACTCATCTATGGGTTTTAAGAAAAATAAATGTCATTTTTGCAACAATCCTCAGAGACAATGAGAGGAGGGCTAGAACTTCCAGCTCACTTCATGAAGCTCATCACAAAGAGTGGTGAGTGCAGCTATAGAAATAACTACACAGAGAACTATCATAATCATGTGAATAAATGAGGGAACTGGAAAGTCTGTCTGGAGTACAGGTGGGGGTGGGGTGGGGTGGGATGGAGGGAGATTTTGGACATTGGTGGTGGGAATGTTGCACTGGTGAAGGGGGTGTTCTTTACATGACTGAAACCAAATCACAATCATATTTGTAATCAATATGTTTAAATAAAGAAAAAAAGAAAATGGAAAGTGAACTCTCATTTAATTCAGTAATATCACTTTTAGGGATATATCCTAGGAACACAAAAACTCTATAAAAAGTGACATATGCAGTCCTATGTTCATTACAACACTATTTACAATATGAGAATCTGGAAACCATCCACACACCTGAGAACAGATGAGTGGCTAAAAAAATTGGGATACATCTATGCAATGGAATACTATGCAACAGTTAGGAAAGATGAGGTTATGAAATTTGCTTATACCTGGATGAATATGGAGAGTATTATGCTGAGTGAAATGAGTCAAAATGATACTAATAAACATACAATAATTTTACTCATTTATAGAATGTAGGAAAAATAAAATATAATGTGGCAATAATATCTAGAGACAATACAGAGAAGAACCAGGAGAACCTGTACATTGTAGAAATCTTTCCACAAATAGAGAATCAGGACAGGACAAAGGAAGAGTCATTATAACAATGATAATTGGAACTGATCACTCAGGACAATAACTGGCCTTTGAATGGAGATAAAATTATATGTATGTTATCTGCTCATTAATAATAGTGCGAACCAGAGTGCCTAAAAATGAGGACAGAGAGAAAAAGTGAGAGGAGCAAAATGCCTGCCCTTGAGGCAGGCAGGGAGAAGGATGAGAGGTAAACAGGAGGCAGTGGTGGGAAACATTCATGGATGAAGGCTGACATACATTGTAAGACTGAAACTTGATTATGAACAACTTTGTAATCAGTATTTAAATAAAAAATAAAAATATAAAAGTTGCTTTTTACTATGGGTTTAGAGTTGTAATGAATACAAATGTAACTTATTATGCTTTAAAATATAAGCATTCAAGTGTAAGCAAGAGATGAAAAATAGGAATATAGTGAACTGAGAAGCTTCTGCACTAAACAGTGACTTTGTATATAAACTACCCATGGAATTCGAGAAATTATTCACTCAATAGCCATATTGATAATAATTTGATAATGGGCTAATATCTAGCATATACAAGGTACTGATAGAACTTAATACAATAAAGATATTTTAATCCCATCAAAATTGGGGAGAAGAAATTAACAAACATTTTTCCAAAGGAGAAATATAGATGGCTAAGAGGCACATAAAATGATTAATAAATAATCAGTGATATGCCATCAAAACAATAATAAGAAGTGATCTCATGCCACATAGACTTTGCCACACAAAGAACAAGAACAACCAATTCTGGCATGGATGTGGGGGGAAAAATGGACTCTCATTAACTGTTGGTGGTAATGCTGTCTAGACAAGCCATTATGGAAAACAACATGGGTATTCCTCAAAAAATGGAATATTGAGGTTCCTTATGATACAGAAATACCACTCTAGGGATATACCCTAGTAAAGCAAAAAAGAAATGCCAACATAAAAATGGCATCTGCATTCCTATGCTAATAGCAGCACTATTTACAATAACTTGAATCTGGTAGTAAACCACATGACAGACAACATATGAGTCAGGATAAAGCAGTGCTTCTCAAATAGTGGGACGCGCCCCCCAAGGGGTGTGTGAGAGGCTCCGTTAATGGGGGCGCGTTTGACCTCTGCAAATACTGTCATGTCTCTGTATGTCTCTGGAGCTGAGAGTTGCTTCAAACCCCACTTTGAAAAGCTGTGCATTGCAAAACGTGCTCATTGTAGCCATTAGTCCAGACATCACCTCAGATTAAAAAATCAGCTCAACTTATTTTATATATTTTTGTTTTGCAGGTTAAAGTTTTTTTTTTTAATAAAGATACTATTTACTGTCATGCAGGAGGTGCGAAAAATGTTTTTTTTCCTTCCTAGGGGGAAATGACAGAAAATAATTGAGTAGCACTGGGTTAAAGAAATGGTGGTATATCTTAAAAATAAATATTATTCAGCATTTAGAAAAAAGGATATTATGAAATTTGTTTATACATGGATGGACATGGAAAGTATGCTCAGAAAAATTAGTCAGAGTGAGAGAGATAAACATAGAATAATCTCATTCATCTGTGGGCTATAAGGGAAATAAGAGAGTGTGGGAATGATTTCCAGAGACAAGAGATGAGAATTAGGAAGACTAGTCCATGGTAAAAAGCTTGCCACAAGGAGTGTAGAGTATAGCTAGAGAAAGATCTACTATGAAAGGGACATACATGGCACCCCTTATTTAACAAAAACTGTGTCAGAAAAGATGAGAGAAATAAAGAGAGAGGGAGGAAGAGAAAGAGAAAAGGAGAATGAAATAAAATGCCTGCCACAGAAGCAGGCAGTGGAGGGTGGGTGAAAAGTAGAGGGCATAAGGGAGAGTAAGAGAGAAACTGATGCCATTGGTGGCAAGAAATAAACACTGGTAAAGATTGTATATTATATGACTGTAACTCAATCATGTCAAACTTTATATGTGGAAAAGCAAACTCTAGTATGAATAACCTAACAAGAATGATCTTTAAATTGAAAGAGATAAAAAATAAACATTACATTTTTCTTGAAAATTAAAGATTTTGATTAGAATATATTAAGCAAACAACATATAGTGCACCACTTTCCCCATATGCTTTATCATAATTTTAACAAAACTGGAATGATATATTTATACAGACTTTGAAAATTAACCAACATTGAAAATCATAACACAATTATCAGATTCATTAAATAATCATAAGAGATATACATGGAGATAAACGTTCTTGTCAATGATTGATAATGATTGAAGTATAAAAGTAAGAGTTCCAAATTGTATTTTCATATGCAAAATCTGGGCAGATAATTAAGGTGGTGAATTTATTTTGATATCTTCATTAATTTTATTTCATTTTAACAAGCATTATTATATATTATCTATTTATGTCATCTCTTAGATATTATCACATATACAAGGTTATTTACAGGTAATTAAATGGACTATTTCTAATACTTAACAATTAGAATATATTTTTCAATTCCAAAGTTTATTTATTTTTTTAACATTTTGGTTTTTGGGTCACACTTGGCAGTGCTCAGGGGTGACTCCTGGCTCTATGCTTAGAAATCGCTCCTGGCAGGCTCAGGGGACCATATGGGGTGCTGGGATTCTAACCACTGACCTTCTGCATGAAAGGCAAACGCTTTACCTTCATGCTATCTCTCCAGCCCCTGCAAAGTTTATATTTAGTTCTTCTAAAGCAAATTTAAATTTTCTTCTAATTTTTTTAGTATCTCTTAGTTTATTTTATTTTGTGTATGTTTTAGTTGTTTCTTTTTTTTACTCTTTAAGTGATAAGTTCAATTTACCCGATTTATTAATTTGTGTACATAGTTTCTTTAAGTCTTTCTAAAGTGTCAGATTTTTATCTATTTTATTGTCATTTACATAATCTTTTTTCACTCAATTACTTTCTCTATTGGATTTTGTTTTTGATTTTTTTAAATTTCTGCTCTTAAGCTTTCTATTTTACTTCTTCTTAAATGAGGCTTTTGTGTTGTTCCCTTTATAGATTATTAAAATAGAAACAATCTATTTGATGTTTCTTTAAAAATATAAGCACTCTACAGTATGAATTTCTTCAAAATTTCCTTTAAATATTTTGTAAAGCATACAGGTTATTAAAACTATGAATCAATATGGTTTGTGAACATAAATGCAAAAATTATCCATAAAAATTATTCACAAAATGCTAGCAAATCAAATCCAACAAGCAAAAATGTATTTTGTCTAGTATTCCAAGTAGAGTTTAAATGATGAAAATTGATTGCATAATGAAAGATTATTCAATTCACTCTAATACAAAGTGAATGAGGAAACCCCACAGAATACCCTCAGTATTCTCAGAAAAATTAAAATTAAAATCTCAGAAAGTATTTATAATTTGTATTGTTTTGGGGCCACCCAGGCAGTTCTCACAGAACCACATTATTTCAGGAGTCACAAGATGGCCTGATGCATACAAAATAGGTTCTCCAATACTTTCAGCTCTCTACGTTTTTACTCAGGTACTTTGTAGCAAATAGTTTACTTAATGAAGAATGAATAAAAAAGTTTCCTTTCTGAAGTCAGCAAAAAGAACAGGATCCAGGATGGCCTTTTTCTTTATTCCAACTAAGTTTTGTCCAAACAAGTATTAGGAGCACAATATGGGGATCAAACATAGACTAAATACTTTAACTTATGAAAATGAAAAATATATTATTTTCTAGGCAACGTTTTATATATTTCACTCCCCTAAATTAATTGTTATTTAATTTCAAGTATTCAAAAATTGTGGTTTTGTCTTTTTATTTTCTTAAATTTTTAATATTTCTTTATCTTTATTTTAACAATTTCTTTTTTAATATAATTTTTATTTTGATCATAGTGGTTTACATATTGTTGACAATAATATTATAGGTACATATTTACATAAAATCAGGGGGGTTCCCATCACAGATTTGTCCTCCCTACACCTCCATTTTCATCCTACCTAAAAATCCTCCTCCCTCACCCCTGGGGCTGCGAGAATATGTGGTCCCCTCTGTACCTAGCTTACTAATTAGTCGTCTTGGTCTTGGTGCCTCCCTTATTTCCCCCTTTAACTGGGAGACAGGACTAGATAGTTCAAGTTATGTGATTTTATTTGAAGAAGAGAAAAGTAATAAACTGGGGTAAAAGTCTAATACGCTGAAAATGGACTGAATCTTTCTAGAGGCTCTCATCGTCGGTTTGAGAGACGAAGGAGAAAATGAAGGTGAAACACCCCAACAGTACAAAAAGAAGTGTCAAATATCCATTGAGCACTCCAGTGATAAAGATAGGCACCACAAAAAAAGCCATGGTCTTGAGTTAAAAAAACATGGCAGAGCACATAAAGAAAGAAAAAATAATAAATAAAAAAATAAAAAATATAAATATAAACGGGGACAACAATTTCAATAATCACACCAAAACAAAGAAATCGACAAAAAGTAGATAGGTAAATAAAAATTAAAAAATAATAATAAATGAAGAAAAATATATAAAAATAAAAAATGTTTTGTGCCTTTTGCCTTTTTTTTTTCCCTCTTGCACTGGCACAGTAAATATTCGTGTCATTCGAAAAGGAATTCACTTCGCCTAAGCGCTATGGGGTTTCTCCATTCTTGGGGTATATTGTCATGGGATTAACTATAGACTCCATTCAGGTACATTTACTCTCCCAGTGGTGCTTTCGTGGTGTTTGGAAGACTTCTGCTCCATCCTGGGTGATGAAATAAGACCTCTGTATATAGAGATTTCAGTATCTGCATAGGTCCAGGAGTGGGACTTATGATGAAGTCTTTCTTTGTGGTTCTAGAAGTTCTGTTCCGTTGCAATTGTCTCTGCCAGACCTTTGGAACTGGGGATCATGGTTGTGGTGCAGGTCGTAGTTCAAACACTAGACTAGGGCTTTTTTATTGGTCTCAAGATATATTCAGTTCGATCATGGTTCTAGCAGCCAGTCATCTGTAAATTGCGATCTTGGCTTTTGGACCGACCAAAGGGTGACAGGTCTTCTGATTTTTTCTTATCATTAGCTGGTGAGGTAGGATAACCTGCTCTTAGGTCAAGTTGTTCCCATTTTCCTTGTTGTCAGGATATCATATTAGAGCTGGCATTTGTTGGTGGCCCAGCAGTATTAAGGCTGTCCCGGATGGGATTTGTTTCCTGTAGCTATTGTGAAGAACTGTGTAGATTCTATGTCTGGGATCCAGGGTTCAAGGCTGGACCAATGGTGTCTAATCACCTGAGGTCTAAGTTGGGTCCACGTGACATATTTTCAAGGTGGGAGATATCCCTGTATTGTAAACAAGTGTGAGTTTTTATCCCTAGTAGATAAGAGCTCTTTTTTATATGTAAGATTTCCCCTTTTTTTAGTGTGCCTTTGCAGGGAGAAATGGTGCTACTTTATATTGTCGGCGCATTTTGGAATGGACAGAGAAGAAACCAGAAACAGGTAACACATCCAAAAAAGATAAAAATAGGAATAAAAGTAGATGTGCTCACATATGTATATGTTCAATTTCCTTTTTTAAATAAATTTTTATTTAAGCTCCATGATTACAAGCATATTTGTAGTTGGGTTTCAGTCATCAACAGAATACCCCCCTTCACCAGTGCAACATTCCCACCACCTCTGTTATATTATGTTTGGATAATGATATTTTTCTAAATGATCCTTAATTAAAAAAAACACCTTGGTGCTAGAACAATAGTACTATGGTTGGTCTTTTGTTTTGCACCCATCTGACCTAAGTTCAATCCCCCATATCCATATGGCTCACAGAACCTGCTAGAAATGATACCTGAGCACAGACCCAGTAGTAAGTCAAGAGCAGTGCTGTGTATGGCCCCAAAACCAGAAAAGCAAGAGCTTTAGCAGCATTTTGCAACATTATTGGTACCTAATTTTTGGTACCAATATAATCCCACTTCAAAAAGGCTGCTTTATGAAGCAGTAACATTATATACAGTCATACAATTATAAAAACCAATTATCATAATATGCTCTTCCATAGAAACAAATAAATGCATAAAAATCAGAGCAAAGAGGTGAATGGAGAGAGAGGGAGAGTGATAGAGAAAGAACAAGAGGAAGTGAGAGAGCACAAGAGAATCTTGCAGTGAGAGAATCTCATGACATATTTGTCTGTACCACCTTAAATAAATCAAAAATTTTAGAAGTATGTATTTAGAAATACAAAAGGATTGAGTTAATAGAGCGACTTAAGATAGCATCCATGTTTCTGGATTGAGAAGCTGAAAATTCACTGTAACTAAAAATGTAGCTAAGGCAGTTATAACTGGTAAAATGAGACATTTTTTTTTGGCTCTTTTGATCTAAACTTGAGGATCTTGAGATGTTACCACTTAGGGACCAAAACTGAATAAATCAGAAATTACTTATAACTGCATTGATAACTGCATTGATTAGAATTTGGTGTTAAAATATTGGGAATTGTATAATTACACATTGTGGGTAAATTGAGAAGGCAAAGGTGATCAGATCAGAATATTTCATAACGACTAAATTTCCCTGAAGATTTAAAAGATATTCCAAGAAAATATCAGAATAATTTAGAAATACAGTGCTTACTGAAATCCAGGGTGGAGGGGATTATTTAGAAAAATAGCAAAATGTAATACAATTTTGTTAATGAAGTGACTTATAACACTGAAATACTTGATATATATAATAGATATATCTGATGTATAGCTGCTTGAAGGGTATGAATTGTGGTTTGTATTGGGATTTTGAATTATATGGCATTTAGATTTCTACTATGAGAAGTTATATTTCTGTATAATTTTCCATTATATGTGAATAAATATAGCTAGATAGCTATATAAGAGTATAGATATGAATATAAGTATGGATATAGATTTAGCTGAATATACCCCAGGGTCCCAAACTCTCTGCTATTATTTTTAGTATTGACTAGAGATGAAAAATTCATCCTAAAATAAGTTTTCTCTCTTCAATTTTTACCAATTTTTAAATTGTTAGGCAGGCATGGTAGGTTGGATAGTTATAATAAAATACACCTCTTTGTCAAACTTTGTAATAATATTGAACGGCTGGAGAGCTACTATGTTACTTTAAATTGCTTGTGGGCCAATTCATTGCTTTCAATGTACCAAAATATTTGAAGAATAATTGGAAGAATCAAGAATTCTCACAAGTTTAACTTATGATATTATTTACCTATTTGCATAACACGTTCTAAAATCTGCCTTAACAACAATCGGATTTCTCTACAAAATAAATTTCTACTTTTTTGATTCATGACATTTATATTCTCTGTCTCTAAACATCTTAAATGCTGAGTATGCTCATTAGATCTAGCTCTGTGGTTTACAAAATGAGACTGAAACCAACTAGAAAGGGATTAAAAACACTGTGATAAAAACATTACTCCATGTTAATATACTTATTATTAATTATTATTATTATTATCATCATTATTTTGGGTTACTAATAATGCTCAGGGATGAATCCTGGCTCTAAGCTCAGGCACCACTACTACAGCCAACGCTGGGTCTGGAGGGGATAGATCAATGGATTCCAAGATATAACTCAGAATAGCTGTCTGCAGTTTAATTTTCCGGTTAACTGCCATTATTTAGGCTCTTTATTTTGCTTTTGTTTTCATTATAATTCAGTTTAATCATTTTACTGTTGAGTATTATCTTGCTGTTTTGAGGCCACACCATGAGGTTCTCAGGGATTATTGCTGGATTTGCACTCAAGGATGACTCTTAGTAGTCTCTGAGAACCATTCTGGGTGCGTAAGGTTGAACAAGGATTAGCTGTGTGCAAGACAAGTGCTTGGCCTGCTGTATGCTCAGGCCCCAGTTGAACTCTTTTTTTGTTTTGTTTAGTTTTGATTTTTAATTTTTTATAAGTCTTCATTTAAGCACCTTAATTATAAGCATGATTGTACTTGAGTTTCAGTCATAAAGAGAAGACCCCCCTTCACCAGTGCAACATTTTCCCCACCAATGCTCCATCCCGGCCAACCCTTGCCTGTATTCGAGAGAGGCATTGTACTTCTCTCACTCATTAAGATTGCCATAATAGTTGTTAGTGTAGTTATTTTCCTAAATGCATTCAGCACTCTTTGTGATAATCTTCATAGTAAGAGCCTGTCCTTCTGGCACTCATCTCTTTTGTCTCTAGGCATTATTACAATAATGTTCTTAATTTTTCTTAAAACCCACAGATGATTGAGACTATTCTGTGTCTATCTCTTTCCCTCTGACTTATTTCATTCAGCATAATAGATTCCATGTACATCCACATATAGGAAAATTTCATGACTTCATCACTCCTAACTGCTGCATAATATTCCATTGTGTATATGTACCATGTTTCTTTAGCCATTCATCTGTTGAAGGGCATCCTGGTTGTTTCCAGAGTCTGGCTATTGTAAATAGCACTGCAATAAATATAAGTGTGAAGAAGGAATTTTTGAATTGTATTTTTGTGTTCCTAGGGTATACCCTGAGAAGTGGTATAGTGGAATCATATGGGAACTCCATTTCCAATTTTTTAAGGAATCTCCATATTGCTTTCCATAAAGACTAGACTAGACAGAATTCCCACCAGCATTAATTGTTCTTATTCTTTGTGATGTGTGCCAGTCTCTGTGGTGTGAGATGGTATCTCATCATTGGTTTGATTTGCATCTCCCTGATGATTATAGATTTGGGGCATTTTTAATATATCTTTGGCCATTTGTATTTCTTCTTTGAGGAAGTGTCTGTTCATTTTTCTCCCCATTTTTTGATGAGCTTAGATTTTTTTCTTGTTAAGTTCTGTCAATACCTGGTATATTTTTGATATTAGCCTCTTATTTGATGAATATTGGGTGAATAGTTTCTACCATTCTGTGGGTGGTTTTTGTATCCTAGGCACTATTTCCTTTGAGGTGCAGAAGCTTCTCAGCTTAATATATTCCCATTGTTTATATCTGCTTCCACTTGTTTGTAGATGCTGTTTCTTCCTTGAAGATGCCTTTAGTCTCAATGTCATGGAATGTTTTACCTTAGTATTGTTCTATATACCTTATGCTTTCAGACCTGATGTCAAGATCTTTTATCCATTTGGATTTACCTTTGTGCATGGTGTTAGATGGGGGAGGGTCTGAGTTAGCTCTTTTGCAAGAGGCTAACCAGTTGTGCCAACACCATTTGTTGAAGAGGCTTTCCTTGCTTCATTTTGGATTTTTGGCCTTTTTATCAAAGATTAATTGATGCTATGTCTAAGAAACAATCTCTGAATACTCAAGTCTATTCCACTGATCTGAATAGCTGCTGTTATTCCAATACCAAGCTGTTTTAGCAGTTTTAATTACTATTATTTAGTAATACAATTTAAAAATTGGAAAAGTAAAGCCTCCCATATTTCTTTTTTCCAAGGATTGCTTTAGCTATTCATTGGTGCTTATTGTTCCAAATGAATTTCAGGAGTGTTTGATCCACTTCTATAATAAATGTTATGGGCATCTTTAGAGGAATTGCATTAAATATGTATAATGCTTTGGGGAGTATTACCATTTTTGTTTGTTTTTTGTTTTTGTTTTTGGGTCACACCTGGCAGCACTCAGGAGTCACTCCTGGCTCCAGGCTCAGAAATCGCTCCTGGCAGGGTTGGGGCACCATATGGGATGCCAGGATTCGAACCACTGACCTGCACACAAGGCAAACACCTTACATCTATATCTCTCTGGCTCCCGAGTACTACCATTTTAATGATATTAATCCTACAATCTTTCTGTTCTACATCTAAGTAAGTGGAAGGTTTTTTTTACATTAATTATTCAGAATGGAAAGATCTAGCCAAGTTTATTCTGTGTACCTATAGCCAGTTCCACCTTGTAACTGCCATAAATCCCAAATTACTCTTGGTTTATTTTTTTCTCTCAATGCTACTTTTAATCACTTTGGATGTATGCAATCTTATTTCTAGAAAAGAAGTGTGTGAGTAATAAGCCTTTTTATACCTTTATTTCTTGTATCATCTGCTTTAATATCCAAAACAAAAATTATAAATGCTAAGGTTTCCTATAGTTAACAATTTGGTAGATTTTTATTATTGTTTTATTATTATTATTATTATTATTATTATTATTTAGTTTTAGGGTCACATCTAGCTGTGATCAGGATTACTAAAGCTCTGTGTTCAGGGATCACTCTTGGCAGTGCTCAGAAGATTATGTGTGGTGCCAAGAATATCACAGGTAAGCTAGGTGTAAGATAAAGACCTTACCCACTATACTATTTTTTAATACCTAACTAATTATTGTGTATGTATGTGTGTGTACATGTGTCCATGTGTTTTGCTGGAGCTCAAACCTAGAACCTCAATCAGTCACTGAAACGGGTACTCAATAACATGCTCAGTGCTCTACTTGGCTGATGTTATAATACAGATTTCATTTAATAACAACACTTAAGCTCTATTCTTTTTAGAATATTTTATATTGAGTGATTTTCTTTCAGATAAATTCCCAGAGTTTTTTAGGCTCTTTGCCTTTTCAAATCTAATCTCATCACTTTCCCTTCACTATTTCTCATTGGTAACCTTAAAGATACAATTACTTGTTGAAGTTAATAAATTAAATTCTTCAATGTAGAGATAGGTAAAACAAATTATTGAAAAACACACATTACCCTGGAATCTGATAATTTCAAAGTTTTATCAGCTAATTAAATAAAATACTGTTCACTTTGTGTAGAAATTTATAAAATGTTGAATAGGTGCTGAATGGATGAAGACATTTTCTTTTGCAAGTACATACATGTAAAAGCCTCTTGGAAATTGGCTATATTTTCATAAATATCCTAGATTATTTTGCATCACAGTCCTGAATAAAATATTAGACCAGCTTTTTTTTTAGTATTTGGGCCACACCCAATGATGCTCAGGAGCTACTCTTGGCTATGTGCTCAGAAATTGCTAATGAATCGGGGGACCATATGGGGACATTGGGGAATCGAACCACTGTCTGTCCTAGCTTAGCATGTGCAAGGCAGATGCCCTACTGCTTGTGCCACTGCTCTGGCCCTTCAGACCAGATTTGAATAATCTGGGTACCAGCAATCTAATCCGGTATTGAATAGGATTTGAATATTCAATCCGTTATTGATACTGGATTTAATCAGTATCCAGATTGAATCGGCTCCATGCAATGTGTCCTACTATAAATTAATGAAAAGCTAGGTTTGAACCATGCAAGGTTGAACTCCTCAACATTAAACCGAATGTACATCATCTATTATTTGTGGCTCAAGATTGTTTAGAATAGAAAGATTTTCATTTCCCTCTTCTCTACTCATAATTTTCTAAATTATCATTAAAAAATTTCAAATATATTTTGGAGTACACTCAGTAATGCTGAGATTTTTTTATGTTGTGTTACTATTATAAATCTTACTTCACTGTAAATGATAAAACTAAATGTATAATTAAAACTATTTTACCTATTAAACAAAAGGATATTGCTATAATTTGAAGTCTTTATTTAGTCACTTAATATAAAATGAGATAAATCACAACATTTTTGCATTTATTAAGTAGTAATATGAAAAAAAAACCCTTTTAAAATAAATATCCTTTTTATTTCCTACGCTAGGAAATAAAATTTTGTTTGTTGTGGGGGCCACACCCAAGCAGGGCTTACTACTATATCTTGCTCAGGGATCACTCCTAGTGAGCTTTTAGGAACAGATGGGGTGCTCAAGATCGAACTCAGGTCTGCCATGTGCAAAGCAAATGTCTGTCTTTATATAATACTTACCCTCCTATAGGAAATAATTCTTATTTTAAAGGACATTTAAGAGTAAAAGACATAGAGAGCCCTTCAGTATTCTTATCCATCCCACAGTCAGTTAATTTTCTCAAATTCCCAGGTTTTTTAAGGCTCTTTGCCTTTTCAAATCTAATTTGCATGTTGGTTTCAAAGACTACCTTGCCTTTTTGAATCTACCTTCTTAATATGAGTACACAAAAAGGGGCAGGACACAAGTACACTTTATGGTACTAGAGATCATCCCCTGTGTAATCAGACTTGTTTAATAATGTATTCTCAAAAGTAAGATAAATTACTTTGCCTGGAGTATGTCTTTAATTTGTATATGTCTATTCTGGAGATCTTATTACTTATTTCAAAGAGCTAGGTAAATTGTCTCCATGTATGCTAATGAACTAGCTATTTGAAATGATTACTTCTTTACAATCAGTGCTATTAGATCCCTCAGGATTTGAACAACTCTTACTGGATAAGAGTGGCTTTATCCTATTTCTGTGTAGAAATTTTGGAAATTATTAAGTAGCGATTGCGAGGGTGGAAGTAATTTTTCTTTTCAAAGCATATTGTTTTGAGAAATGTAATAAGACCATTTATAACCATTCATTTTTCAATTATTTTTAAGAAAGCAAATACAAAAAATGGAAACAATCCAAGTACTATCAATGTATTTTAAAGGGATTAATAAACAAATCAATGCAATGTCCTCTTAAGGTTTTTTCTTATTGTTGCACTACCACATTTAGCTGTGCTCAGGACTTACAGCTTATGGCTCTGTGTTTAGTAATCACTCCAGGAAGGGGGAACTTAATAGTATGGGGATTGAATTAATCTCATCTGCATGCAAGGTAAGCACCACCCCTCTTTCTTACTGCTTCTTCCCTGCTTTTCTTTATTTTTATGTGACAGTAACTTAATGTAACTTAGGTTTTGTTGTTGTTGTTGTTGTTTGTTTTTGGTTTTTGGTATTTGGTTGTTGTGCCAAACCCTGTGATGAGCAGAAGTTACTCCTGGCTATGCACTCAGAAATCGCTCCAAGCTTGGGGGACATTATGGGACACCAGGGGTCCATCCTAGGTCAGCCTCATGCAAGGGTAAACGCCCTACTACTGCACCACCATTCCGGGCTCCTAAAATTTGTTTTTACATGTCTATTTTGTACCTAGTCTTATAAATGATTTATAATATGTGGTGTGCATTGTTGAGAGGCATATTTGAGTACTGGAAATCTGAAAGAATTGTATAAAATATTTAACTATTTAAACTATGATTTCAACATTATTTTGTATGAAATTCACAAATAATTGATAGTCTTTTTTAATGTATTGTTTAAGCTAAAATTCTGGCTTCTGAAACTTATACAGAATTCTCTTTTCTAAAGTTGCTCTTTAGTTGTTCTGTTCATTTGGTTCTTAATCGGGTGGTACCATTTAATAGATCTCTTTTATGATTCAGATAGACTTACATAGTTTATTCTTTATTGCTATTTTTCATTATTTACTATCTATTTACTTTGCATTATCTGTTACTTTATCTATTATCTATTATATTGTCTATTTTCTTTACATTCATTCCTATCTAAAAGTTAAACTTGTTGGAACAGACTATACCACTGATAGTATGCTGAAGTGAAAAATGATTGCAGGGATTCCTTTCTTAGACTATTTCTATTTTTTGGAGAGTTCCTATGGCCATTCAAAGGTTCAATATAAAGGAATTTAAAGTTACAAACACCATTAGACAATAAGGCAAAGTTTATATTAGAGAAAAAAAGTAAAAATTAAAATAAAAATTAAAACAAGTTTTCAAAATTTAGACAGAGAAAAAGGGCTCAGCAGCCTTGGTTGAAATTCAAATTGGACTTAAAATTAGTTAAACCATAATATTAATCTATTTTCTACCTGATGGGTGTTCCATCACCTTATGTGATATCAGGGATGAAACCTGGTGACTGTGTATAAAACAACTGCCTTCTTTCTGTTTTTTTCTCTTTCTCTCTCTGGCACAGAAATTTAGTCAGTTTGAGGTATAGTTCCATTTATATGAGAAGTGTTTCCAAGAGTTATTTTCTAGGTCAGAGCATTTGCTAAAATTTCATGTTTGCCTGGTCATACATAGTCTGATCTACAATCAGCCATGCCACAGGTAAGTATGTGATTTATCATTGTGGTGGTGATAAAAGTCCTGACAATGTGCCAGTGGTTTTTAGGTGTGTCTGATTTTGGCCAGGTGTGTTTACCTTCTCAATTCTAGTTTTTGCAGCAGTGTTTCAGGATGTAATAAGTGGGGGACCCAGTAAGACTCTTCCTGGAAGAGTCATGGTAATTCTGAAAGCAAATTCCAGGATGTGATAAGTGGGGGCCCCAATTATGCTCTTCCTGAAAAAATGCATGGGTAATTCTGAAGATGCAAAGTCCTGAAAGAAAATAAAAGTGAGATTGGAATTAAATCCATCAAGAATGGTCACATCTGGTAGATTTGTCAACACACTAATTATACCTAATATTAATCATCTTCATCAGGCTCAATTAACTACAACAACTGTGTAATTGCTCATATGACAACAATTGCAAAAGAAAAAATGTCAATTGACAATGAAAAACAACCAAAAATGTACCCAATCTTTGTTCTATCACATCTAACTCCCTGAGGAGCAGACATCAGAATCAAGTTGGTAACTGCAAAGAATGAGTGCACTATCCCCCAGTCCTGTTATTAGGTTTGAATAGGTGCAGGAAAGAAAAAAATAATTTTAATTAGAATGCAATATGATTTTCAGGGACTGGAATTTCTTTTGTTAACAAAGGTATAATGATAAAATTGGATCAATATGTTACTTAAATGATCAATTGCTCATAAAAAGTTTTAGAAAATTAAAATGAATCTGCTTTTAGAACATAACACATACATAAGTGAAATATATTCATACATTCTGTTATATTTGATCCTAAGCTCTTTTTTCAGTTTTCTTTTTATCTCTATTGATTGACATGTGATACTTACCAGTATGGCTCCTTTTCACTTATACTAATTATTTTATTTGAAATTAATTTATTTTTTATTCTTATTTTTTTGTGATAATGTCATCTAGTCTAGCTTTTCTGGAAAAATATTAATTTTTTTTAAAAAATTGAAAATTGAGATCCATATGATCCCAGCATTATCATTCCTAGGTATTTACCCTAAAATACGAAACATATAAAACAAAGATGTCTTCTGCACACCTATATTCATTGCAGTGCTATTTACAATAGCCAAAATCTGGAAACAATTTAGATGATCAACAACAGATGAATGGCTAAAGAAATGATAGTACATATACACAATGGAATACTATGCAGGCTGCCATGAAAAATGGAGTCATGAAATTTTTCCCTAAACATGGATGTGGATGGAATAATATGCTGAGTAAAATGAATCAGAGGGAGAGAGATAGACACAGAATATTCTCACTCATCTGTGGGATTTAAGAAAAATAAAAGATAATATGGTAATAATACTCAGATCCAATAGAGATGACATTTGAAAAGATAAGCCCATGATATGAAGCTTACCCAAAGACCTAATGAGTGAAGTTAGAGAAAAATAACTACACCAACAATTATCATGACGAATGGTAGTGAGTGGAGAAAATAGAATGGCCTGACTCAAAAACAGGGCAGGGTGTGGTAAAGAGGAAATTGGGAGCATAGATGGCAGGAAGCTTACAATGTAAAGGGGAATTTTACTATTTTATGACTGAATCACAACTTGCAAGACATGTTTGTAATTCATGCTACTTAATAAAGATATTAATAAATATTATATTGAAATTTATGATCAGTTTAATTAACTGGACTTTAGGTGACTGTTTTAAAATACATTTTATTATAATAAACAAGTCCTAATGAAAATTGTAGCCTTATTGTGTGATATAATATGTGTATTAACATATGTGTTAACTATTAATTCTTGCAACTAATAAATATATTTTAAGGCCAGAGGTTTTAAGGTATAGATCCATATCAGAAATATGACCTCTAATATTTTTTTGGAATTACAAATTTGGTCTCACACCTGCCAAAAATATGCAAAGCTCAAATTGTGAGAGTGGGGGGAATACAGCAACTTTAATTTTTTAGCCCTCTAGGTAAAGCATGTTCATATAGATGGGATCACTGTTTCAAGTATTTGTCTACTACATCCTTTATATTATTTTAATTTATTTTCTATTTTATGTTCATTATTGATGAATAAAGCTAGTATATATTTTAGAAAAAGCCTTAGATTATACTGTAATAAGCATAAACAAATCTTAGTCTACAGAAAATAACAGGGCTTATTTATTTTTTCATGCTATATCCTCAGGAGTAGAGGCAGGAACCTCTAAAAATAGCTACAAGAGTGATTGAACATCCCATGCCTCACAACACTTCTTTTATTGTTGGCTGTCTTATTATAACTAAAAGTCAAAAACACCAATAACTTTCCACAAAGGAAAGAGAACAAGAGACTCAAACGTAAAGTAGTAGTTCGTATGTGGGTAAGATTTTCAGTGCAAATAATGTATCTGGCTTTCTACTTTACATAAAGCCAAAAAAAAAAAAAAGACCTTCTGTTCAACACGAATGTCTACAGTAATCCAAGTACTATTATGCTTCCAAGTCTTGTTTAATCATAAAATTATCACCAGAAAAATATGATGCTGAAAAAGAAATGTTTATGATATATTTAAAACTTTGAGCTCTGAAATTCACATTATACATGTTTTTCATTTTATAGCATGCACTTTTTTTAGTTTGTTATTTGGGTCACACCCAGCAGCATTCAGGGGTTACTCCTGGCTCCACACTCAGAAATTGCACCTTGCAGGCTTGGGGACCATATGGGATGCCGGGATTTGAACCAATGACCTTCTGCATAAAAGTCGAACGCTTTACCTCCATGTATAGATTGCATGCACTTTCATAGAAATACTACTACAGAATTATTAGTTACTAGTGGATTTTAGCATATCTCTTCTAATATAAATAAAATGATTAGAGTCTCATCATCTATTGGATATTCTGACAATTCATGTCACTGGGTATTATATCTACAATAGCAGAAAGCTCCCTTATCAATAGAAGTTCTGCCTATGCTTACTAGGTGCACGTTTTTTTATCTAAAATTTTGCTTGGTTCAAAAAATTTCATCTTTTTCCAAGAAATATTAATATAAGGGGAAGTGATGGATGAAGCTACCAATATCAAGGATAAATAATATAAAAATGAAAGAACACCAAAACTGCAATTGTTTTCTTTTAATATTTTTATATAAGCATCATGATTACAAACATGATTGTAGCTGGGTTTCAGGCATAAAAAAACACCTCCTTTTACCAGTGCAACATTCCAACCGCCAATGCTCACCTTCTCCCTCCTCCCTCAATCTCTGCCTATATTCTACACTGACATTATATTTCTCTCACTCCACACTACTGAGGAGAGAGTACTGTGGACTTATATTTTCTTAATAAGTTCTTGGATTCTTTGTCTTTGTGGCCTTTAAAAACTTATTTTCCAGATATATATACACAAACCATTTATCTGCCAGATATAGAACAATCAAAGCTCTGCATTGAAGTCAAAACTTTTTTAGAATCAACAGACTGAAATTATAAGAATAGCCATTAAGGGGTTTTCTCAGTCTTTATTGTATAATATATGAAACATTTCATAGTTTACATGACATTTCTTAATGCTAAATGGAGTTGTTAAGAAATGGTGAAAAAAGACTGAGTAGGATTTCAAGTGGCATTTTCCCAAGAGAGCAAAGTTTTTACTTTATCCAGGTATAAAAATTGTATCTGCAATAGCAGCTGAGAAAACTAAATGTGAGAACAAAATAATTTTGGCCTGAACCACAAAGTAATAACTGAAGACTTGCATGGGTTTACCTGCACACAAAATCTTGAAAAACGTGTAACTTAAGATGTGTGAAGAAATGTTTGGAAATGGGAGAAACTCTAACTTAAATACCAGATCCACTTTGTCCAGATCCACAAAACATTACATAATTGAGGAAGGTGACTTTAAAATTAAAGAGCAAAATTTTTATGACCTAGATGTAGCTTTCCTTCAGGAATTGCATTGTCTTCAAACATAAAAGAACAAGCAGGGTCTTCAGTTTTAAGGTACATATATGTATCAGAAAACAGTTCTGTGTACAGGAAAACTATTGAGATTTGCATTTTCAAAAGAGACAGAGGGCCCTTGCTAAATATGAGTTTTAAGAGTTCATTGGAGAGCATGAATAAGTTCCTACTTCCCTGGCAACTTGTATGGTAAGAATGACCACCAGGGAAGCCCTTTCTGTAGTGTTTAAAAACAGAAAGGTCACAGTCACATTAAGTGGAATTTATATAGATCAAACTTTGGAAGCTGCAACTGGATTAAGCCACTTTGTGTAACTGTAAAGCCTTCTGAGTAGTCAGTAAGAAGATGGGAGGGAATTTAGTTGCAGGAATCTATTTAGAAGAATTGATAAAAATACAAGGTTTAAGGTTAGGAGAAGAATATTACAGGCTACAACTGTGGTGGAAATATTGACAAATGATTAGTTTGAATTTCTTGTGTTTTCAGTGCTTAGTTTTCTCATTTTTATTTCTATTTAAACATTTTATATATACACAGAGACATTATTGATGAGGGCCAAAAGGACCAACCCATGATAGGAAGCTTACAACAAAGAGTGGTGAATGCAGTTAGAGAAATAAGTACACTAACAATGATCATAGCAATGAGAGAGAAAGAAAGAAAGAAAAAAAGAAAGAAAGAAAGAAAGAAAGAAAGAAAGAAAGAAAGAAAGAAAGAAAGAAAGAAAGAAAGAAAGAAAGAGAAAGAAAGAAAGAAAGAGAAAGAAAGAAAAAGATAAAGAAGAAAGAAGAAAGAAAAAGAAAGAGAAAGAAAAAGAAGAAAGTAACGAAAGAAAAAAGAAAAAGAATGAAAGAAAGAAATAAGAAAGAAAAAGAAAGAAAAAAGAAAGAAGAAAGATAGAAAAAAGAAAAAAAGAAAAAGAAAGAAAGAAAAGGAAGAAAAAAAAGAACAAAAGAACGAAAGAAAGAAGGAAGAAAGAAAAGGAAAGAAAGAAAAAAGAAAGAAGAAAGAAAAAAGACAAAAGAATGAAAGAAAGAAGAAAGAAAAAAGAAAGAAAAAAGAAGATAAGAAAGAAGATAGAAAGAAAGAAAGAGATAAAGAAGAAAGAAAAAAGAAAAAGAAGAAAGAAAGAAAGAAAAAGAAAGATAAAGAAAGAAAAAAGAAAGATAAAACCTTCCACATTTAAGTAAGGAGGATGTAGCATATCTAAACACCCCCATCACTACTGAGGAAATTGAAACTGTAATCAAACATCTACCAAAAAAGAAAAGCCCAGGCCCAGATGGTTTTCCTAATGAATTTTTTCAAATCTTTCAAGAGGAGCTACTACCAATCCTAGCCAGACTCTTCCATGAAATTGAAAAAAAGGGAACTCTCCCAAACAGCTTTTATGAAGCCAACATTACCTTGATACCAAAACCAGACAGAGATGCTGCCAAAAAAGAAAATTACAGACCAATATCCCTGATGAATGCTGATGCAAAGATCTTCAACAAAATCCTGGCAAATAGGATCCAATGCATCATCAAGAAGATCATACACTACGACCAAGTAGGCTTCATCCCAGGAATGCAAGGATGGTTTAACATCCGTAAATCTATTAACATCATACACAACATCAACAACAAGAAAAATAAAAATCACATGATCATATCAATAGATGCAGAGAAAGCATTTGATAAGGTCCAACACCCATTCTTGATCAAAACTCTCAGCAAGATGGGAATGGAAGGAACCTTTCTCAATCTAGTTGAAGCCATCTACCACAAGCCAATGGCAAATATTATCCTCAATGGAGAAAAACTAAAAGCCTTTCCTCTAAATTTGGGTACAAGACAAGGCTGTCCTCTCTCACCACTCCTCTTCAATATAGTACTGGAAGTTCTTGCTATAGCGATCAGGCAAGAAAAAGATATCAAGGGAATTCAGATAGGAAAGGAAGAAGTCAAACTCTCATTGTTTGCAGATGATATGATACTCTACTTAGAAAACCCTAAAGACTCTACCAAAAAGCTTCTAGAAATAATAGATTCATATAGCAAGGTGGCAGGCTACAAAATCAACCTACAGAAATCAATGGCCTTTTTATACACCAATAATAATAGGGAGGAGATGGAAGTCAGGAAAGCAATCCCATTCACAATAGTGCCACACAAACTCAAATATCTTGGAGTCAACTTGACCAAAGACGTGAAGGACCTATACAAAGAAAACTATAAAGCCCTGCTCCAAGAAATAAGAGAGGACACACGGAAATGGAAACACTTACCCTGCTCATGGCTTGGCAGGATTAACATCATTAAAATGGCAATACTCCCCAAAGCATTATACAGATTTAATGCGATCCCCTTAAAAATACCCATGACATTCTTCAAAGAAGTGGATCAAACACTTATGAAGTTCATCTGGAACAATAAACATCCTCGAATAGCTAAAGCACTCCTAGGGAAAAGGAAAATGGGAGGCATTACTTTCCCCAACTTTAAACTGTACTACAAAGCAATAGTTATTAAAACAGCATGGTATTGGAATAAAGACAGACCCTCAGATCAGTGGAATAGGCTTGAGTTCTCAGAGAACATTCCCCAGGCATACAATTACCTAATTTTTGACAAAGGAGCAAGAAATCCTAAGTGGAGCAGAGAAAATCTCTTCAACAAGTGGTGCTGGCAGAACTGGTTAGCGACTTGCAAAAAAGCGAACATAGACCCCCAGTTAACATCATGTACGAAGGTAAAATCCAAATGGATTAAAGACCTTGATATCAGACCAGATACCATAAGGTATATAGAACAACATGTCGGTAAAACACTCCATGACATTGAGACTAAAGGTATCTTCAAGGAGGAAACTGCACTTTCCAAACAAGTGGAAGCAGAGATTAACAGATGGGAATACATTAAACTGAAAAGCTTCTGCACCTCAAAAGAAATAGTGCCCAGGATACAAGAGTCACCCACTGAGTGGGAGAAACTATTCACCCAACATCCTTCAGATAAGGGGCTAATATCCAAAATATACAGGGCACTGACAGAACTTTACAAAAAAAAAACATCTAATCCCATCAAAAAATGGGGAGAAGAAATGAACAGACACTTTGATAAAAAAGAAATACAAATGGCCAAAAGACACATGAAAAAATGCTCCTCGTCACTAATCATCAGAGAGATGCAAATCAAAACAACGATGAGATACCACCTCACACCACAGAGATTGGCGCACATCACAAAGAATGAGAACAATCAGTGCTGGCGGGGATGTGGAGAGAAAGGAACTCTTATCCACTGCTGGTGGGAATGCCGTCTAGTACAGCCTCTATGGAAAGCGATATGGAGGTTTCTTCAAAAACTGGAAATTGAGCTCCCATTCGACCCAGCTATTCCACTCCTAGGGATATACCCTAGGAGCACAAGAATACAATACAAAAACCTCTTCCTCACACCTATATTTATTGCAGCACTATTCACAATAGCCAGGCTCTGGAAACAACCAAGATGCCCTTCAACAGACGAATGGCTAAAGAAATTGTGGTACATATACACAATGGAATATTATGCAGCCGTCAGGAGAGATGAAGTCATGAAATTTTCCTATACATGGATGTACATGGAATCTATCATGCTCAGTGAAATAAGTCAGAGGGAGAGAGAGAGACGCAGAATAGTCTCACTCATCTATGGGTCTTAAGAAAAATAAAAGTCATTTTTGTAACAATCCTCAGAGACAATTAGAGGAGAGCTGGAACACCAGCTCACTCCATGAAGCTCACCACAAGAGTGGTGAGCACAGTTATAGAAATAACTACACTGAGAACTACCATAATCAAGTGAATGAATGAGGGAACTGGAAAGCCTGTCTGGAGTACAGGTGGGGGTGGGGTGGGATGGAGGGAGATTTGGGACTTTGGTGGCGGGAATGTTGCACTGGTGAAGAGGGGTGATCTTTATAGGACTGAAACCTTATCACAATCATTTATGTAATCAAGATATCCAAATAAAGAGAAAAAAAAAAAAAAAAAAGAAAAAGAAAGATAAAGAAAGAAATAGAAAGAAAGAAAAAAGAAAAAAGAAAGAAAAAAGAAAGAGAAAGAAGAAAGAAAGAAGAAAGAAAGAAAGAAAGAAAGAAAGAAAGAAAGAAAGAAAGAAAGAAAAGAAAGAAAGAAAGAAGAAAGAAAAGAAAGAAAGAAAAAAGAAAGAAAGAAGAAAGAAGAAGAAAGAAAGAAAGAAAGAAAGAAAGAAAGAAAAGAAAGAGAGAGAGAGAGAGAGAAGAAAGAAAGAAAGAAAGAAAGAAAGAAAGAAAAGAAAGAAAGAAAGAAAGAAAGAAAGAAAGAAAGAAAGAAAGAAAGAAAGAAAGAAAGAAAAAGAAAGAAAGAAAGATAGAAAGAAAAAGAAAAGAAAGAAAGAAAGAAAGAAAGAAAGAAAGAAAGAAAGAAAGAAAGAAGAAAGAAAGAAAGAAAGAAGAAAGAAAGAAAGAAAGAAAAGAAAGAAAAAGAAGAAAGAAAGAAAGAAAGAAAGAAAGAAAGAAAGAAAAGAGAAAAAGAAAGAGAAAGAAAGAAGAAAGAAAGAAAAGAAAGAAAGAAAGAAAGAAAGAAAGAAAGAAAGAAAAGAAAGAAGAAGAAAGAAAGAGAAAGAAAGAAAGAAAAGAAAAAGAAGAAAGAAAGAAAGAAAGAAAGAAAGAAAGAAAGAGAAAGAAAGAAAGAAAGAAAGAAAGAAAGAAAGAAAGAAAGAAAAAGGAAGGAAGGAAGGAAGGGAGGGAGGAAGGAAGGAAGGATGGAAGGAAGGAAGGAAGGAAGAAAAGAGAAAAAGAAATAGAATGCCTGTCTTGAAGATTGGTAGAGTTGGGGCAGAGAGAAATGGGGACATTGGCAGCAGGAAATTTTCACTTGTGAAGAGAGAGGTGTACATTTTTATGACTAAAACCCAACCACAAACATGTTTGTAACCATGGTGCTTAAATAAATTAATTTAAAACAATTTACAATGCCTCCTTTTCTACCAAGAACATTTGATTACTATACTTGACTGTTATTACTGGATAAGTTAGATCAACGTTAAGGGAGTTGCTAAATGATAGTATCCCATATTAAAAAATTATTCAGTTCAAAATATCAGTAGAAACTCTTGGCGATTTTAATATGCAATGTTTGATTCAATCCCACAGTTAAGGATTAGTGAGGTCCACTGATTAAAACTGAAGCAAATATGTGAAGACATTCTATTGGTACAAATTAAAGCACTGATAATTTACCTAAGGAGAGCCTCTCAGAGCAAGTAAACTTAAGGGTACTCTGGACTTTCAGAGATAACTGAAGTTCTTGGAGTATGCAAAGTGGCAATATAAGTATAGCAGATATAAAATAATAATATATGAATAGCAAAAATATAAATATAGCATAGGTCATTGTTTTCCAAACTCCATTTCTTGACCTCTTATCCATAACAGAATGAAAATCTTAGGCATTAAAAAATGTAAAATTGTTCATAGGTGATATAAAAATGTCCAGGGAGCCGTGCTTTCTCTCAGCTAGATATTTCCTAAAATAATAAAAAATTAGAATAAAATATGAATGTTAAGAGAAACACAATTACTATGGGTATTATTTATGACATGTATAGTGTTTATATTTTATAACAAAATTCATTTATTGACATGTATCATAAAAAGTGATTGATATAATTGTTTAATGTTTTCTAGATTAATCAGCATTCTCACTTTTTAATTCAATATTTGCCATAGTTAAAGGTATTGTTTTTAGACACTATATATGGAAATAATATTTGATGTCATCTGTAAATGTAGAGAATAGTACTGTACATCAAAATATAAAGGCTACAGGAATTTATTACATACAGCCAATTATTAAGCATACACTTTTTCTTGAAACTAATTTCTTAAGAATTTTATTCAATAATAAAAATAGTGAATATTTGTTTTAGTCTCAAAGATACATACTTATGAAAAATTCCTATCATGTAACAAACTTCATGAAATAGTGATTTAAAACATAGAACTTAACAGCTTTTAGAATAAATTATTGGGGCCAGAATGGTAGCGCGAAGTGGTAAGGTATCTGCCTTGCAGGCACTAGCCTAGGACGGACTGCGGTTAGATCCCTGGGCGTCCCATATGGTCCCCCAAGCCAGGAGCATTTTTCTGAGCGTATAGCCAGGAGTAACCCCTGAGCATCACAGCATGTGACCCCAAAACAAACAAACAAACAAAAAGAATAAATTATTTTAAAATGCTTTATACTGTTTGAAACTGAAGATTATATTTAAAATAAAAATGAAAATATTTTAATAATGTTTTTAGTAAAGCAACATAGTCATATTGAGAGAAATTTACTTATAAAAGTGTAATAGGAAGGGCTGGAGTGGTGGTGCAAGTGGTAGGGTGTTTGCCTTGCACGAGTCTAACGAAGTACAGACTGTGTTTTTATCCCCCGGCGACCCCAAGTCAGTTATGTTCCCCCAAGCCAGGAGTGATTTCTGAGCGCATAGCCAGAAGTAACCCCTGAGTGTCACCGGGTGTGGCCCAAATACAAAATAAAAAAAAAAGTGTGATAGGAAGGAAAATATAGATACAAGAGAATATGTGTTTCTGCAGAGTATAAAATGTATTTTAAAACTATTGTAAATTTTTTACTAAGGAAACATTGAGCTCACATCATATTATAATGTCCTATACATTCCCATATACATAATTTTATTGGCAAAATTTATTCTGAAATATTTATTTTGATAGACATTTCTTCAGAAATATAAATAAACAATTACTGTAGATACTTGTCTTCCAATATTTCTCCACAAATACTCTTCTCACAATTTTCCACATTTCCCTTGGGTAAGTCTTCATAGATTTTTCTACTCACTGATATTCAAAACTTTCCTCAATGTTATTTTTTTCTCATAAGATTTTCTGCTCTGAATCTAAGATAACTTCTCCTAAGATACTTTTCTCTTCAAAACTTTTCAACAAATTTTCCTCCACAGAATTTATACCCTAGAATACTTTTATTTTCTCTTCAGACAGACTTTTCTCCTCAGACACTTTTCCCCTCTGATGGATATTTTTCCTTCTCAGATATGCTTTTTTATTCTTGTCATAACATCTATCCACAGAAACTTTTCTCCTTAGATAAGAACTTTCTTGAAGAATATAATTTCTCAGACACATATTTTCAAAGTATTTTTCTTTATAAATAAATATTTTCTCAATTTTTTCAATACATTTCTCATTAATCATAAGATTTTTTTTTCTCACAACTTCTACATGAACGTGTTCCCTCATTTATTTGTATACTCAGATATCCTTCTACACAGGGAAAATCTCATAGGTTCATTTGTCATCACGGATCATAAAGGTATATATCTTTATGCAACTTTCACTGATATTTCTTCTGAAAGACTTCTTCAAACATATATTTTCAGATTTTTTTCTAAGTATGTTTATAAGTAGATAATCACACAAAATAAGTGGCATATTAAAAGGTATATATAGTACATATCTGCCTATATATGCATTCAAATACATACTAATATTTCTGTATGTATATAGATACACACTATATATGTAGATATATTTCAGCCTTCTGCAAAAATTTTTTATATTTTTGTTTTTTGTTTTTTTGGGGGCCACACCCGTTGACGTTCATGGGTTATTCCTGGTTATATGCTCAGAAATCGCTCCTGGCTTGGGGGGACCATATGGGACGCCGGGGATCGAACCGCGATCCATCCATGGCTAGCGCCAGCAGGGCAGATGCCTTACTGCTCCAAGCCACCACTTCAACCCCTTTCCCTTATATTTGTTCAGACATGTCTACTGAGATTTCTTTTTTTATAAGATGATATTAATATTTTTCTAAATATTTTCTCAAACATTTTGGCATATGTATTTGAACTCACTGGATAAAATTATGGATAAAATACATAAGCATTTTTATTTATGAAAATGACTTCAAAAGTGGGTTGCAAAATTTGAATTTTAAAAGTAAACTTGTTGATGACATGTTTTCAAAGAGGCATTTCAAAAAGGTAGGTTAATTTACTCTATAGACCTTCCATTTCTTTGCAAAGGAATTTCCTCTTGATATTAATATTATATAATTATCTAGAGACACAAATATATTCTAAATTGCTAGAATTAATATATTCTAAGAACTGCAAAGTGTTACTGCAATTTTCCCCAGTAAAACTTTCTACAATGGGTTGGTTTAGAGTGCAGTGGCTTAAATGGATATCCAGGAATTCAAATATTTATAGTAAACAGTAGGTCATATGTATGTAGCATTATATAAATCACAAATTATTTATGGGCCATTATGTAAGATAAATTGTTTGCAAATATTTATAAACTATTTACAAGGCACACAACCTTTAAAATGATTTATCATGTAACAGAATACATAAAGAGCAACAAATAAATACCTTGTAAAATATTTACAATGTATCAGTTGCACTATTAATTAGTTTGCTTATTATTTCAAATAATTGGCAACTGATTTATAAGTTAGTTGTCATCTAGGGAAATAATTTATTATGGCTTGGTGAACATGATTCTTAGGAGATTATTAATGAACCCTCTTGTTGATCTTTAATTTTCTTACAAAATATAAAGAAGGAAAAATATTACATATTTGAATTGTATAAGGATTAGTTATTTGCTGGGGTGAGGCTTTATGTTCACGATGTTTGTAGTTCAGGGATCATTTCTAAAGGTGCTCAGGGGACCATGTATGATTCTAGGGATTGATCATATAGCACCCAGGATTACTTCTGATACCTAGCCTGGTGACTCTCTCCCAGTTGAACGAATATAAACAGCAGTTCAATCACAAAATAAATATGTCATAGTATCTGGCTTTACAAACCTGTGGATCATGAAAAACGAAGAGTCTTATCTTTTGAGTAGGGTGTTAAAGTATAGAGTCAGATGCTAATCTGCATCAAATTATACATGATTGACCTAATTATAACAGAAGCTGATGTTGGACATAGCATATTTAAAATACAATATATAATTACAGACGTTTTATTTCTTTTTCATAAAAATTAACCAAAATAATGTTATCATAGTTACTTTCTATGTAGGTTAAAATTCTTTTTTTGTTTGTTTGTTTTTTGTTTTTCGGGCCACACCCATTTGATGCTCAGGGGTTAGTCCTGGCTAAGCGCTCAGAAATTGCCCCTGGCTTGCGGGGACCATATGGGACGCTGGGGGATCAAACCGCAGTCTTTCCTTGGCTAGTGCTTGCAAGGCAGACACCTTACCTCTAGCGCCACCTCACTTGCCCCAGGTTAAAATTCTTTAACATTAACACAAATAGTAAGTCTTTAAGTGTGGCGAGTCACATGTGCTTGTATGTAAGTGTTAGATTACTGCTCTCACACACTTGACATGAAGATTTCGAGGATTCCACTTGTGTTGCAAAAGGCATAAAGAAATTGTTGGTACTGTAAGCAATTGCTAAGCACATTTATCAATAAATCAATATATTAATTGTAGAAAAACAATTACAAGATTAGAAAATATTACAGGTTGGGAATAGAGTAGCCTGAGGTGCAATTAGAGAAGTACTTTTAATTTTTGTTATCCAAGATTTCCACAGAGACAGTGAATGATATTTTAATTGACAAGAAGAAAGTAGCAGATAAATGTGTGAACTTCTTTTTGTGTGTGTGGTGGGGACACACCCAGACTCCTCGGTGTTTATTCTTGCCTCTGCTCTCAGGGATCATTTAACAAACTGAGAGATTATATTGGGTTCAGTGAACCATATTGAATGTGAACTGAACCTGGGTCAGCCCTGTGCAAGGCAACCTTCTATCTCTATAGGTTCAATTTGCAAACCACTGAATACAACAGGGTGTCAATGTAAAAATGTTTTTGTATTATTCCTTTATATAAAAATATACTTCTTGGCTTCAGATTAGTGTGTCACATCAAATTACACATGTAACAGAGTGAAAAGCTATAATGGAACTAGTGACATACGAATCGAAAGGAAGCAAAATTTCTGATATATCCTGATATTTTATAGTCACAAAAAATACCATGGTAGTGTATAAACAGAGAGAAATTATTTATAATTACATAGTTTAGTCAAATATATGTTACTTATTTGATGAAAAATGCAAGTAAGTAAATATGTACCTTCTTAGTTCTGACACATCATAGCTAAGTATGAGACTAAGAACAATACATGAGTACTCAGGGAAAGGGCTGGAAGACACAGATTTATTGTATCCTATAATACTATTCTGTATATTTTGAACTATACATTTCAATAGGAATATCTATTAAATACATGTATATATGATTTTATTAAAAACATTCTGAAAAGTGGTAAAAACAAAAGTACATATAAATGGTAAGTCTGAGAAAATACAGCAAGCATAATCATAAGTAGAGTAAGTAGATAATAGGAAATTAGTAGATTAGGAAAATCATGTTATTGTAATATATTGACTAAAATTTCAATCTAGAGAGAATATGCTTTGCTAAAAACATTTTTACAGTTAGAAATAAAGGATTCAAATGCTAGAAGATTGTTCTCAAGCACAAACTTATTGGGAAGAATTGGTATAACTATTAAACTTGACAAATAGAAAGAGACAAAGAAAATATAAAAAAATTGGTATGAAATTATATCTTTAATAATAATATCCCTTTAATAGTTTCATATAGCTGTTCTATACTACTGAGAATATATGCAGTTTTCAGCTGTGGTTTAATATATTTTTTCCAAATTGGGCAACAAAGTATATGTCAGATCACATTATCTAATTTCAACTACATAATTCCAGAAAGCAGTAATAAAATAAACTAAAATAATCAAAGAACTTGGATACCAAAAGCACTATCTTTAATAACTTTTGGGTCAAAGAGAATTCAAAACTGCAATTACATACTTTAAAGAATAAAGAAAGATGAGAAAACTATATATTAAAGTATATGAGATGCTTCTAAAGATAAAGCCAGTTGAAAAATAGTGGCAGCAGATACTTTCATTATGAAAAAGAATAATAAATTCATATTTAATTAAATAAGTGAATAGAAAGATCATAATAAATATCTATAAAACTATTGCTTGTATTGGAAAGGTGCATAAATATAAGAGTAATAAGAACAGAAATATTAATGAGAAAAGAGCTTAGAGGTGATTAATATATTTTGCTGCTGTTGTTTATTTATTTGATCAATATAATAAACACAGTCATGAACATTTTAATAAAGCACTATACAAAGTATGAATATTAGAAATATTAAATAAACAAGAGAACTACAATGTTAAAATATGCAAATTGAATTTTTTTAATTTTTTTATTGTAAGAATTTATTCAAGAGAAAAATAATTAACATAATGAGGTAAACTAATATAACATAATATAGTGTAACATAACATATAATATAATTGATATAATAATAATACATGTAAGTCAAAAAAGTTTCTGATTAAAAACACATTTTTTTCCATAATGGCTTACATATCTTTTACAGTAGTATTTTAGATACTTATTAACATTGAGTCAGGGGAATACCCATCACCAACTGCAAATTGAATTTTTTAAAGATAAATGTTGAGAAATTTTAAATTTAGCTAAGTAGTAAAAATAGATATACATTTATCAATGAGATTCAAGAGGGTTAAATCAATAGAACAAAGTCTCTAGGAAATCACAAAAACAAATTAAGACTAAGTTATAGAAAGCAAGAAAACTAATTATAGTAATTAAAGGAAAGAGTAGTAAACTGAGAGATAATACATAGGTTAAGGCAGTGTGTTGCATGCAGTCAACCTTTGTGATCTCAGTTGATTCTCTGAGAACCAAGGGTAATCCCTGATCACTGAGCAGTGAGTAAACAATGAGAACCACTAGGTGTCCCTGCCTCCTTCCCCAAGGTAAAGAAAAAAAAATGAAGAAAAAAATGTAAGGAAGTGTAGATTTCGATAAATTAGGAGGTGGTTTAGATGGGAGGCTAATGGAGTTAGTGCAAGAAATTCTCTTCTTTTTGTGAAATAGAAGGATAAAATTGATCATCTACTGAACATGAGGGGAAGAGGCAGGACCTAAAATTTGAGAACAAAGTAGAATTTATGACCTGCTATTATGAAGAGTTTGGATTGAAGCGTCTAAAGGGAAATGTTCCTGCATTGCTAGGCAGTGACCAGAGAAGAAGGGCCCAAGTCCTTGATCTGCAGATAGATATTGAACCATTGTCAGGGGCCATGCTCGGATGCTTATGGTAAGTTACATTGGAAGGTAGAAGCCTCCAAAAGCTGAGGGCAAGTAGATCTAGCTGAGTTCCTCTAATACCTGACCATATAGCATATGGAAGGCCATCATTACTACTAGAGAAGACAAACCTTCCTTCCTAGTAGATTGGATTCTGTGAAAGTGTTTGGAGGATCTTTGAACGAAATTACATTAATCACTGGGGAAGAGAAGTATGAGGTGCAAGATAAGCAACTTATTAAATACTTTGGAATTTGCCTAATAATATTCAAGTCTTATTTGAACACTGTCTGACATGTATCTGTCAGTATATAATATTTATGCAAAAGAAGTTGAAGCCACAGATTGGAATTAATATTGGAATTAATATTAATAATACTTATATTATTAATATTCATAAATTTAATATTGTTTTATATATAACCTCAATAGTGTTCTACTATAAAGTGCTTATTAAAATACATAAGGAGATTAACTATATTGAAAAGGAATTATCTGTGTTAATCTCCTTATGTATTTTGTGTAATACCCACCCTAAAATAAGTGTTTGTTGGAGTTATTTCCCAAGAAGTGACTGATGGATGGCTTTTGAATCTGTAAACTCTCAACTTGCCTGGGATCAATATTTTTTCTTCAGATATTTTAGGGTGGGAAGGACTATTTATAATGTGTCTCAGTCAATCAGGTTAGGAGGAAAACAGGAAAAGTATAAAAACAGGATAAGTGCTTTGTTTAAATAAAAAATAAAATCTATACTTTGTTTAAAGGAAAATCAGGATGTGGGCTATAACTAGGGAGAAAATATATTGTTTTCTCTGCCTTAGGAAAAAAAGATGTTTGCTCTGTTAGACACTGTAAGCTTAGCTACACGGGTACTTATATTTTTATTATCAGTACCTTACTAATTATATTGAAAAGGCATTTCAAAAAATGCGTTGAAGTTTTAAATATATTAATAAATAGTAGTTAAAGGTAAGCAATTTCACTATTGCTGGAATAGAAATGTATCTTACATAAAGCTGAAATGTCCAGAAACTAACAAATATATGTGTTTGTATGTGGATTATATATGTATATAGGCATATATATATGTACACATACTTATATGTGGTATTATACAAAGTTGACACTGTTTTAAGATGAAAGAATCATACATATAATTCAACATATATTGATAAAATTGCTATAACAAAATAGGGTCTACTTAAAGACAATCAAAATAGTCCAAACTGATCACTCTGGACAAGTTTTATGAATTATTAACAATAGTGTAAATCACAGTATCAAAAATGAAAGAGGAAAGGAAAAGAGAAAGAGAAAGAAGGAAAAAGAAAAAAAGAGAAACAAAATACCTGTCCCAGAGGCAGACAGAGGGGAGGATGAAGAAAAACTGGGGACATTTGTGGCACTTAATGTGCGCTGTTGAAGGGTGATGTATATATTGTATGACTGAAACTCAATCATGAACAAATTTGTAACCAATGTGCTTAAATAAATTTTTTTTCCAGGAGAGCAATTAGAGTTTAATTAAAAAAAAAGATGTATTAACGCTCGCAACATGGGACAGTAGGATGAAGGTAAAATGGTGAAAACCAACTGGGAAGACTTACGCTTAAATAAATTTTTAAAAAAGTATTATCTTTCTAATCTTTCTGAATATGAAAGCGCAAGTGGTCATTTAGAAGATCCCCCTTGGAAAATGTAAGTTTATAATCTGCTAGGAAAAGTCAGTAAAGTTCCTATTTACAATATCAACTGAGAAAAAAAGATACATCAAAAATAAAACTCAAATTGGCCTATGTACATTTGTAAATTTAGATAATAGATTAAAAACAGACAAGCTATATGTACAAGGATAATATACTTTAAACAGATGATACTGCATAAACACTAAAGGAACCATACAAATGCTACATTTTAGAAATAAAATAGTCTATGTAGAGAGTAGATTAGGTAAGGCATTTTCCTTGAATGTTGTCAGCCCTTGTTTTATCACCAACACTGCATATAGTCTTCAGAGCACATCTAAAGTCATTCCTGAGCACAAAAGTAGGACTTGTCCTTGGGCACCACCAGCTATGGCCCTAAAACCTGAAAATTAATATAAACAAACTAAAAGACAAGATCAAATATTAATATCCAAAATTAATTAGAGATGCAAAGGACTTATACATATTTATAAATTTGTATATTTGTACTTTGTGATTTATATATAAATATTTCATATTCTATATTTGGTGATTTTAGAGTTTTAATTCATAAATTAGTGATACCACTTATGACATAATATGAAAATTATAAATGACACCACCGGTGTCTCCAAGACAACTATACTGGTAATCCAGGGCTGTGTATGATTATTGAAGGAAAGTACAAAATGAATTGTGATTAAATTGCAGTGTACCTCAATTTTAATACAAAATAAAAATAATAGCACTCAATTATGATCATACATTATGTCAAAATCAATTTCCTGATTTTAATATTACATAGTCATTCTGTTTGTTGAGAATGTTGAGAAAATGTGATTGAATTTATAAGTAGATCTAAATTATTCTTTGGCTGGAGGGATTGGGGCCATATTCAACAGTCTGCCTCTCTTCTTGACTTGGTGCTTGAGAATTACTCCTATTGCTGATAAGGGAACAACCTGGCTCAAGGGCTCTAATCACAAGCAAGTCAGCAAGACAGTCACCTTAACTTCATTATCTATACTTTTAATACATTGGAGATTCTAGCATAAATTATTTTACAAAATCTCATGAATCAATTATTAAATCAATATAAAATCTTTAAATGAAATAATAGGGTCAGAAAAAAATAGTATGGCTGTTAGGGCACTGGCCTTTTACTTGGCAGACCAAGGTTTGATCTCTGGCATATCGGCATATGGTCCCTAGCACTACTAGGTGTAATATCTGAGTGGAAGCTAGGAGTAACTCCTGAGCATCGCTTATAATGGCCCCCAAAAGAAAAACAAACAAACAAAATACCCTTTCAATTGAATCATGTGGCCCACAAAACAAAAACAAAATACCTTTTAAATTAAATCATAAAATGTTTAAAAATATTTTATAAATAAAAATACTATTCTCATATTTAAATATATAATATATAAATTTGCATTTATATGTTTAAAATTGGTGTTGGAGTGGTAGCAGAGCAAGTAGGGCATTTACCTTGCATTCTGCCGACTAAGCTTTGATCGAAAGCATCCCATACTGTCCTCCAAGCACTCCAAGTACTCCAAGCAATGAGTACTTCCTTAGTGCAGAGCCAGGAGTACCTTAGTGCTGCCAGGTGCAGCCTTCAAGCAAATAAACAAAAATCCAATATTTACATAAAAATACACAAATAATAATGGCCAATTATCATTTTATTGATCTGTAATCAAAACAATATAGTATAAATGAAGGTGATTTCTCTTTTTTAATTTAGAAATCATATTAAACTAAATTGTCAGAAATTCAGCCTGAAAAAAAATACTCCCAAAAGTTCAAATTCTGAGAAATGCAATCATATATTAAATTTATACACAAATTATATTTACAATTTATCTTAAAGAGGGGGTATCCATGCATATAATTGTATGATAATATGTTAAAGCACAATTTATACTACCCAAAGATTATTAAAAAATATCAAAATGTTAACATAGGAGATTGGAAAGTGAATGCTAAGCATCTATCAAAACTATAGTTTTGATATTTCAGTTAAAGCATGCATGATTATATTATAGATTAAACATTACCAAATTTTGTTATAAGGTATTGGTAACTTTATTTTATTTTATATTGGGTAAAGATAGGTGGGGCAGCAGCTTGTAGTGATCAGAGCTTGCTTCTGGTTTTGTGCTTAGTGATCACTACTTAATAGACTCTAGTGTCCCTAAGAAGTACCAGGAATTAAATCTAGGTCAATTGTGCCATACATATTATACGTACCTACTCCACCCCTAATTTAACCTTTATAGTCTCAATTTTGTATTGTTTCATATTTCCTTGAAAGAAAAATACTATTTTTTGAAAAATAAGTCATTTAGATTAACATGTATTTAAATGGAATTACAGAGAGCATATTAGCATGAATTAGTTACTAAGGAATCCTTTTCATTAAAATTCATTTTAGTGTCTCTATTTAATAGTTATAAAATAAAAATAATGACACATTTATCAACATAATATGATTATAATTTTAATAATATATGCATGAGTGTGAAGTTGTACATAATCATATTTTTTAAACTTCAATGGATTTCAAAGTTTTCTTCAACTTTTGCAACAAATATTGCTGAGCTATTGTGTATTTCTATGAAGAAAGCAAAATCTTTCTCCTATTCTCATTTGAAACTACATCGTCAATCTAGTTAATGGTGAATAAGAATGTTAGAGACATGTATGACAGTTGATGTGTAAAAATTAGGTTCCTGCTGGCAATTCCCCATCAAGAGCAGGCTGACTGATTGCCAGAGTTAAAACATATGCAAACTGTCAGCCATCATAATAGGGCAAATATCCCAGAAATTCAGATTTCACTGCTGGAACATGCCCCTATATCCCACATTCATAATCTCCTATCAAGTCAGGTCTACACATTCAGAGACGTCTATCATTCCAACAGTCAAATATATGTCCTGTCAGATATACTCAATGGGTCTCATGATAAGTTGGATGAGAAGTGACATGTTACACATGATTGAATAGAAGGGCATATCATATACAATCCCTCTGTCATACTTTGTCATTCTATTTCTATATCTAGGTAAGGGACTTAACCTTGACATTTCCTAAGTTCAATATTTTGGCAACTCATTAAACAAGAGAAATTTAACATATCAAATAAATTATAGATGAACATGACAATAATAAAACAGATATGTTAAAGGATCAATACAGTTATTTTGATTTGGAGTTTTGAAAAGAAGAGAATCAAAATTTATAATCACTTTAAGACAATCAAAATGTAAAGACAGCGACATTCAGATTTAACATTCACAAGGAATCTGAAATATTGAGCATAGCTTCTTTGTTCATAAGTGTTATGTTCTTTTGTGAGTATATGTTTCTCATTAGACAAATGAAACACATACATATTCAAAAAGCTGTCACTGAAAATGTACACTAATCCTAGGTAATAAAAACCAACTTTAATTTTTTGTGCTATATAATATAGCTCAAAATCAACAAACTATCAGCATCAAGAACACTGACATAGACTTTCCTTTTCCTCAGAGTTTTCTAGAAATTTCTATCACTAAATTCTTTGTATATTCTCACTAACATCCTTGGTTAAAACATCTTTTCCCCAAGCTCAGACACATCATAAAAAAAACCTCTGGTCTTTTAAAGAGTTTCTGTAAAGTTATTTTATAATATTTTATTAGAAAAATAACATAAAATAACTTCAACAATCTTTTCTTTTTTGATATCACTCAGTATGTTCAATATTTGAGTTATCATTTGGGATCACATCTGTGGCATACATTTTTTTATCTTTCCCATTGACCTCAGAATCTTTTTCAATATTCTCTGGCTCTTACAAGATCTGTGTTTCAAAACTCATGGAGAACACCATTCTTTCATTTTTCTTTTCTTTTTGTATATATTCAAAACTTCTGAGCACATTTTAAGTTCTTCACAATTTTAATAATTTTCAAGTTCTTCACACTATTAATATTATTTCATTTTTTAATGAATTGTCTTCTTTCTTCAATACTTTTTAGAGGAAAATACTTGAAGATAGAGAAAGCATGCTAAATTGTAGGACTAATCATCCTGTTTTATGTAAGAGTTGTCTCTGATAGAAAGATTAGAAATCAAAAGCTAGGAAGCTATGACTAGAACAAAGAGATGTCTAACTGCTTTAGATAGAAGATTAGAAAAGGATGGAACTCAGATAGGTGTGCAAAACAAGAGAAAAAAAAAAACTCCAGAATTTAATGTATCCATTAGCCAAATACTATTGAGTATCTACTAGAATAAAAATTTAGTCTCTTATCTTTGAAATGTTACTGAAAGGCAGGGCTGGAAAGATAGCACAGTGATAGGGCATTTGCCTTGTATAAGGCAGACCCAGGACTGATGGTGTTTGATTCCAGTCATCCAATATGGTCGCTTGAGCCTGCCAGAGTGATTTCTCAGCCCAGAGTTAGGAGTAACCCCTGAGCATCACCGGGTGTGACCCCAACCCCCAAAAATGTTAATGAAAGGAGCAGAGAGATATTACAGCAGGTAGGGAGGATGTTTGCATTGCATGTAGGAAAATCATGTTTGATCCTTGGTGAGCTCAGCCAGGAATATTCCTGAGTACAGAGAGGAGAAAATTCTCAACACCACTGGGCGCTGTCTCTGCTAAATAATAGAAAACAGAACAAAAATAAATCAGTGAACAAGTCAGTAACAATTTTCTCTCATATTTTACACTCTAGCAAAAAGATATTGCAAAAGCATGCATAATGAACATTTTAGTATATTAAACTATTATAAAGGTCTAATTAAAATATTAAATAAAGTGGATAGGTATGGTCATGATGGGTTTTTTGTTTACTTCTTTTATCTTGGGCCAAACCTGATGATGCTCAAGGGCAACTCCTCGTTCTATACACAGAAATTACTCTTGGTGTTGGCTCGGAATGCTGGGGATTGAATTCTGGTTGACTGCATGCAAGACAAATAAATGTCTTCCCCACTGTCTATTATGGTTTGATAAGACAAAAAAGCAGTTTAAAACTAGGTTGTGCCTATTTTTTGTTGGAAAAAATGTATCTAAATATGATTTTTTCTTTATTAATAAATATTCATGTATACTTTTAAACATTGATGCTTATTTAATAAATTCTGTTTTGATGTGTGTAAATCAGCTGTAGAAAGCTTAGTAACAGATAGCAGAGACAGAAAATGCTAGAGATTGAGATGGTTATAGAGATGAAGATATGATATAGATAAAGAATAATATTTAGACATTTAAAGTAGACTCTTTGAAAATGTTGTCCTATGACTAGGGCAGAGAAGTCATTGCTATTTCCAAGCCATCATGGTGTCATAAGAACCCATTCTGGAGCATGTTGGTGCCAGGGCAGTATTAGGGCTTTTCTCAGTAGAAGTTTGATTCCTGGTGCTGATGCAGATAACTGTGCCAGTTTCAAAGATAAAATCTAAGGTTCAGGGATGAATGGTTGATGTCTGATCAACAAAGCCTAGGTCAAGTCACTATAACACATGTCCAGGGTAAAAGCCCCTATAATAAAAATATGTAGGAGTTCCTATCTCTGTGAGATAAGTACTCCTCCTATGCATAAGGTTTCCTCATTTTAATGTATCTATGAAAAAAGGGATAATGCCACAGGATATTACTGGTGCATGTGTGGTAAATATGACAAGCTAAGCAATCGTTATAAGCTGGTTCTAACATGAATTTAGAACTTAATGCAGAAAAAAAGGGTAGGGAAAACTGCATACGAAAACACACCATAGAAATTGTACCTATTAAGGAAATATACCTATGGAAATATACATATTCCATTTAAGTCATTTGATTTAAATGTCTAGTCTAGGAGGGGTAAAATTTGGAGCACATATACAGCCTGTGATGTGACCTTGTGGGGTTTGAAGAAAAAATGGGTTGCAGCAATCATGGATCAGGTAATATCATCAAACCCAGGGTCTCTCAAAAACCGAATCTGGTAGCAAGCAAAAGTCTACAGCAAAGGGAGGTGGCAGAAAAGGGGCTGCTAAAAATAAATTAACAGAAGATGTGGTGGCAGCTTTTTCTCAGGCAAAGGCAAGGTGGGCTAAGAGGTTGTTCTTTAGTTTTGGGAGCTGGCTAGGAGCTTGTTGGGGTGGGGGGGAATAATCTGGAACTGAGTGTAAAAATGATTAAGTAGGGAGAAACACCAAATCAGGGGAAGAGAGCAAAAGGATAGAAAAGGATTTGAAAAGTGGTAAGAAGGGGAGGGGAGAAAGGAGATATATGTGTGTGTGCATATATACACATTATATATACATGTATATATACACATTATATATGTACATGTATATATGTATATATATAAAACAGGGGGGGAAGACTATATATTGTACAGACAGTCATAATGTACACCACAGACAGACATTAGCCAGATATAGAGGTAGTCAGCACACATATACACACACATAGACAATGAAGATTAATCCATAGATTGCAGTTGAAAACTGATTCAGATGGCATTTGTCAGAGTGAATAATAAATAAAGAGGCACCAGGTCAAATGGAAAGGTTTTCCAATTCCTAGGCAAGTCATCATTGTTGAGGGTAAACTTAGCTTAAAAACCCCTTTCTGGGTTAAATTTTTCGTAGTACATTATTAAAACAATGATAGTTTTAAATCTAGAATACTAAATAATAAGTTGAATAGACTGTAAAAGGAGTGTACTTCATAAATTATTGTCTAATGGGCCTTGAGCATCCTGGTTCCTTTTCAAAAAGCAAACTGAGAAGCAGCACAATTGGCAGGGACCATACTTGGTACCTGGAACTTGATACAGGAAGCTGATGCAGATGCACACAAGGCAAGTGCCTTACCATGTCTTTGGCCAATAAATGGTATGATGTTGGGGCAGGATAATCTCTTTTTTATATATTTATATGTATATATATGTATGCACACACAAAATGACTTATTTTCTGTTCATCCACTAATGGTTATTGTTGCTGAATTATATTAGGGTTATGCAAATTTTCTTTTTAATTATTGTCATGATTTGCTTTAGGAAAATGTCTGACTGAAATTACTGGGCCGCTTATAATTTCAGTTGTCAATTTTGCTTCATTTTGTTTATTTTGTAGGACCATACTAGGCTGGGCTCAGGACTAACTCCTGGCTCTGTACTCAGGGATCACTTCTGCTAGAGTTCAGAGGGCCATATGGATTACTGGGGATCATATCAGATGCTAGGGATCAAACGTGGCTCAACCGCATGCAATTCAATCTCCCTAGCTGCTGTACTGTTTCTTCACCCTGTCAAATTTCATCATTTTATAACTTTCCTGCTGAATTACATAGTGATTGCACAAACTATATTCCTTTCCTTCAACTTATTACCACTAATTAATTATTTCCAGGATGTTAAATGTAGTCATTGTCATGTACATGAAATATTTGTCCAGGGGGTTTTATTTGTTTGCCTAATAATGTGTTTTTAACAATTTTGCGTATAGGACATCTCTATGATTTCCAGGAAAAATATGTATTCAAATCTTTTGTCTTCATTTTCCTATTTGATGATATAATTTTATTTGTATTTTGGGGGCCACACCTGTCTATGCTTATGGTTTATTTCTGGCTCTGCATTCAGGGACCATTCAGGTGGTGTGGGGCTCAGGTGATATATTGAGTGTTCGGGGTCAAAGTCAGGTCAGATGTGACTGACTTAGTATCTTACCCACTTTGTGATGAACCCACTGTGTTATCTCTCCAGCATTTTTGTCCATTATTTAATTGATGATATGGTTAAAACTTTATTTTTATATTAGATATGTCTATTCTTGAGATGAATTTTTTAAAGAAAAATGGCAAGTTTAAGAGAATTGGAAAAGGTAACCCAAAAAAATCAATAAAAAGCTATCATAAAAGTGTGCTACAAGAATTAACAAATGGCTAGCAGTTCCGAAAGTATAAAAGAAAACTTGAAGTGAGGTTAAAAAGCCTAAATCTGTACCTAAAATGTTATTGTCAACAATATGTAAGACACTATGATCAAAATAAAATTATATTAAAAAAAAAAAAAGAAATAGCTCCTGGCAGGCACCGGGGGCCATATGGGACACCGGGATTCGAACCAACCACCTTAGGTCCTGGATCGGCTGCTTGCAAGGCAAACACCACTGTGCTATCTCTCCGGGCCCTATCTTCTCTTTATGAGCTGTTCAACAAGGAATTTTGGTGAAAGAATCCCCCAGTTTAATGCTTATGATTGAACTATGTCATGGGGATTATTGGACTTGTTTTTTTGTCCCCCATATGCACCAATAACGCCATGTGACATTGCTCCTTTTTTGCATAGGCACATTAAAATGATAAAATACTATACATACAAATAAGATCCTATCTAATAGAGATTGGAATACACAAATCTTGTAGTGCAAAGGGATCTTACACCCTGAACATTGACATAATGACCTGGCACAAGCCTCAGAAGAAAGGGCATTTTCCATTCACCCCTGAACCAGGGAAGCCATCCATGAAACATCCAGGTTTGTCTATAACATCACCTGGAAGCAATCCTCTACCACGGAAGACCCTACCACTGCTCAGACATCCACCTGCTCAAAAGAGACTTCCCTTAACACTGAGAAGACTTAACAACAACAACCTGTTTACAGGACAGGGCTTCCTGCATTGCCCTTTAGTGATGAGGTGAAACAAGAAGACGCTCCACATCCTGACTTCATGTAGGATATGCAAATTCCAGGATCTTTAATACAGAAACATGATACCAACAACAGAAACTGTGCGAAAAGTGTGTTGGCACTACGGACAATGTCTTGGATTGGACAATCTAACTTGCCTGGAGCCTTGAGTTGGTCTTATGCCAGGAAACTTCAGGGGTAGGATCTCTTTGTATTTAGGCCAAGGTTATTCCTTTCCATGCCTCTCATATTTTGGTGGGCCTATGCAAACAACAATTGTCACTCTAACACCGTTTTTACTGTGCTCCTTTAACTCTAATCCTTAAAAAAAAAAACCACTTAAAATTTTAGGTTAACTTAAGCTAATATGCATGTACATGGAAATGTAAAAAATACTATGCCTCTAATGTTTAAGGAGTTATGTAAGTTTTATGGCTTTAGATTGCCTTGTGTGCTGTTAAGAAATATTATAATGTTTTACAATCTGGGGACTTGAGGGACAAAGTAATTGTACATGGATTCTGTTTTATTTATCTTAATGTTCTTTGGCTGAAAGTTAAAAGTTAAGATATCAGCAAGAGGACTTCTTCTGAGAATTATGTTATGGGTGATTGTCCTTCCACTGTAACTTTACCTTGTCCTCTTTCTTTGCATCTTTGTTCTCATAATTAAAAAAATTAAAAAAAAAGCCTGACTTTAAAAGACTTCAGTGGATAGAAAGTACCTTGAAAGTTGGTAAATAACAATTTCCTTTAGGAGAGTACGTACCTAACACTCTAGAGTCTTAGGAAGTAGAGGGATCTACAGATTTTTTTGCAAAGAATATGTGGATGGCAAATCAAACTATCAAAGGTAGCATAAGTATACCAAAAAGTAGATATAATCTTGATATTTCAATTACATGCATTATACTGTTATGTCTAAAATTAAATGATTATAAAGTGAACGGATATAAGAATATATTTTGTTTTTGTTTTTGGGTCATGCCCAGTAGTGCTTGGGGCTTACTCCTCGTTCTGCACTCAGGAATTCATCCTGGCAGTCAGCTGAATGTAAGGCATATGTCCTACCCACTCTACTATAGCTCTGAACACTAAAATAGAACACTTTTCTGTCTTGGTATGAACAATTATTCCCGAGTCTCTAAAAGCACTTTTATTCAAATAAAATTTTTATTATTTTAAATATTTATTTTGGACCAATCATTTAATTAATTCATAGCAGATATTGTTAATTTTTATGTACTCTGCGATAAAGAAAGAAGGTAAGAATTTTTTTTTGATTTATGGGCCACACACGGTGACACTCAGGGGTTACTCCTAACTATGTTAGTGTGTCTGTGTGATTTTTTAACTACTGCTATCTTTTAGTGTTCCAATTATAACTAGGTGGGGTCAAATAGGCAATTAAGTTAAGTGTTAAATGTCTTAATCAAAATACTGTGAGATTCAGATTGACTTTGTTCAAGCAATCATCCTCCAAATCACACAGACACACTAACAGGCCAGTAGTCTGAATCCATGTTACCTAACTGCGATATTAAAATAATGCTGAAAACAGTATTATTTTAATTAAAAGGTAAGCACTAGCCTATAATATATTCCATCCACCTTCCACTCTACTGGTGTTAGCAAATAATGTTTAACTGTCGTTGTCTCAGCCCATTAGCTTCTCCATCTGGTTATCTTATTATAGTGGCTCAGTAAATTAGTCAATGTTCTTATAACCTCCAGGAAACCCAGAACAGGTCATCTCTTTTGCTAGATTGACTGGAAATTGCTATCATTAGGTGGTGTGTCTGCATTCTCTCCAAGAGCTAATGGGCACAACTGTAGAAAGAGTCTAGGCCTGCTGCCTGCTTGTTTTTCTCTCTTTGCAGACCCCGAAGCAATGTAAAGATGTATGACCAAGGCTCTTGCAGGTTCATTCCTGAAAATACTCCATTAGTCTAAACAATTCTAACTTTATCTTAACAGTGAATTGCACTTGGCCATTAATACAAAAGCTTAACTGTCTTGATTCTGGAATGCTGTGCACTTTGTCTTTTGTTTTTGAATGGCATTTATTATAGCCAATGCATGCCAATAATTATAATAACTGTTATTTGCTCTAATACTTTCTTTATTTACTGTTTATTGAAAACCCCAAGTTCTGAAGACATAAAAGAGGAAAGGTTAAAATGCCAAGATGTCTCAGAGAGGCATACTAAAATATGAATGACAATTTTTAGAAAGTCAGAAGAGATGAAATTGAAGACATACATCTGACACAAGGTCAATCCCCAGTACCACATTTGGTCCCCCAAGCACCACCAGGAAAGATAACTGAAGACAGAATTTGGACTAATTCCTGAACTTTAAATGTGACTACACAATGGAGAAAAGTTGGATAGATACAAGTGAAAATAGTCACTGTTTTCTTTATGGTTTTTAATTTAGTAATAAAATGTATGCTTTCTGTATACTTAATAAATTTTATAAAATATATATCTCAGTGGTTATAATACACAATGTCAAACATATGAGACAAAGAAAATTTAGAAGGAAATTGGGGGAAAATGGCTGCGTATGAATGAGGGTATGATCAGATAAAAAATCTTTGACAAAGGATGCTATGACTCCTTCATTTGCAGAAATACAAGGAGAAATTCAGTGTCATGGTAAAAGTAATTGGCAAATTTGGGAGGGGGGATCATTCATTTTCTCAACAATCCATAAAATCATAGCATGATGGTTGCCACATGAAAGAGATAATGAAATAATTATATAATTGTAAAATATACTTACACTTAAATACTACTCAGTGCACTTACCAAAGTATCAGACTTGAAATAACTATTCAGTGTTCACGATTTTTATAAATTAGGATTCATTTTCAAATGACTGCTCACAGAAATAGGATACAATGTCTAAATTCTCTTTTAATATATTATCTTTTTCTATCAAGTGTGTATTTGCCTGAAGAAGAAAATGTTATTATTTAAAAATTAATAAATTTTACAGAAAATTGATTTGAGAAAAAAGAATGCATTGCCTTTGTTATTCTATTTTATTATTCAATTTCTTTCTTTGTAACTGAATTTACACTTACTCTATTTGTGTTCTTGTGTTTGGTCATGCAATAATTTTATATTTGTAAGTGATGTAGGCGTACTTCATTAAGTTCTACAAATTAGAATCATCCATTTTGACCATATGGACAAAAGAAAGGAGAAAAGTGCCCATAATAGAAGAAAACCAGTCTATTAAAAACCTGCGTAGTTTCATGTCCTCAAACACTTCGAAAGGGAATTGTTGCTTTGTTTTATAAAATTGTGTCAAGTAGTTTTAGTACTTCTCAAAGGCTGCTACCTCTGGTGGATAGGAGACAGTAGCAGCAGGCTACTGCACCAAAACAGCATGGAATAAGCGCAGGGTCAGCCAAAGCTGATAACAATGCCAGCAGGGAAAAAAATCACCTTAACTCAAGGAGAATTCATTGGGTTGTAGCTATAGCTGTGCTTTAAGATAGTAATTTGACTCTGCTGTGTTGGTATCAGGATTTCCTTTGAGCTTTATTTTTCAGTTTGTTCTTATATTCAATGTGTATCTCCTGCTTCTGTGATGATGTGGTAGAGAAATGAGGAAGACCAGTTGGATAGAAGATTGTATTGAATAGTTAAATTGACTGTGAATGGATATTTTTTTATTATTTGCTATATTCTGATGATAAGTATAAAAAAACAAAGTGCGGAAAAACTGAGCAATACTTCTGCATTCTTTGTTTCTTTGACTTTTAGAACTACTTATAGGCTTTCCGGATTTGAAGATACATAAATTCAGTTCATCACTACCTGCTAAGGAATTAAATGATGGCAATGAGTTATAGCTACTAGTTTTCGAAGAAAGGTACACATATCTATGTTTCTGGAAGCATGGTTTAATCATTTTTTAACTAAATGATTTTTATTTTGACCAAAGTGGATTACAATCTTTCACAGTAATATTTTAGGTACATAGTGACATTGAAACAGGGGCATTCCCACCACCATTGCTGTCCTCTCTCCACCCTTGTTCCCAGCATGCATCCTATATCTCCCCCTTTGATTTAATCATTTTTAAAATTTAGTTAACATTTGTTTACAAAATTATAATGTTTATATGCTATAGGTACAGGGCATTTTCCCACATTTCCACCATCATAATACTAATAATCATTAACTTTACCTCATCAAATCTTTATTTCTTTTTGTGTGTGTGTGGAGGGTGGGTTGGGGGAGAGGGGCTTTTGTCCTCAAGGATTATTTCTGGCTCTGCTCTCAGGAATCACTCCTAGTGCATTTAAAAAAACTTACCTTATGCTGGAGATTGAAATTGGCTTGGCCATATGCAAAACAACCACCCTACCCACAGTAATATGTTTCAGGTACCTCATCAAACCTTTTAAACCAAAAAATGACACCTGCTTTGATAACCTAAATTTTGTGAGTAGGGCTTAAATATTTACTTTCAATATTCATTTCCTTGCTTTGTTTTTATATATAACATATAGTTAAATTATGTACTATTTGTATTCCCATTTCCAACTTATAATTCTTAGAGTGAAACCCTCTGTTCCATCCATATTTTGGTAAAATACAAGGTTAAATATTTTCTTATATGTTATGTAGTTTTATATACATATTAGATACACACCACCTTTTAAAATTCACTCATCTGCCTTTGGACATTTCATTGCAGAAATTAAGTTTTGTAGATATCAGTGAACATTGCTGTGTATACATTCATTATTACATTGATTTTCCTTTTGGTCAGGGTCTGGGCACTGCAATTTAAGGACATCAAAACTGATGGCCATCAGGATCACACTGGTGGTAGTCATGTGATGTCATGTATATCATTTAATGTATCATACATGCAAGACATATGATGTCCCCTTTGAGTTATTTCCACTCAATGGTTTTGACTATTTTGTTGTTGAATTTCCACATTCCTGTATTATTTTGACTTAATGGTTGTTCTTATTTGACTTTCTTTAGATACCTAGGAGTAAAATTTCTGAATCATATTGTATCTCATTTTTTAATTTTTTAGAAACCTCCATCATACAGTTTTCTATAAAGGTGAAACCAGTTTTCTTCCTATTAATAGTGAATGAAGGTTTCTTTTACTACACATACCCAACAATACTGGTTGTTTCTGGTCCTTTAGATTTAAACCATTCTCATAGGTGTATAATAGTAATTCATTATTGTAGTTTTGATTTTTATTTGGCTTGAGGATAAGGTAAAGAACTTTTCCCAGGTGCCTTATGACCATCTTTATATTTTCTTTTATAAAATGTCTTGTTTTATGTTTTGTATGTTTGTGTCCTTCCTCATTCTTTGAAAGAATTGAATACTTTCTTGTTGAATACTCTGAATTGCTTGTATATCTTTAATATTAACAGACTATGTAAACTGAACTAAGATATTGCTTGTTTAAAAAGTTTTGTTTCAGACTGTAAATTTTGTTTTTAGCAGTATATAATTCACACTTCAAGTAATATACATTTAAGAACAAAGGCTTTTTGTGATATTCAACATTTTCTACTTTGTCTCTACATGCTGTTGGTTACCAATTTTCTTTCAGCTTTTAGTTTCCAAATCTTATTAGTTCCTGTTTCTTCATGAAAGTATAACCTTAAAATATGCCTTTATAGATTATATATGGGGATCCAGTAGGGACTCAAAGTTAATTTAAATTTTTCCTCTGTCATTTTTTAAAACAGGTATTAAAAATCTTGATAATGCTGCAATAGATCTTATAAAATCTAAAGTCACATTGTAATATTATTATTAAAATTAAGTACACAATATAATAATTAATTGCATTTTCAGCTTCAGTTGCAATACAATTATCTCAACTAATTACAAATTCATATGGCTCAGTAAATTAAAAATATATGCATACAAAGTGCTATGTCTAAAATTGTACTTAAACAACTAATAACTTTGCAATCTACTGATATTACATTTCTCTGGGGAAATATCATATATATCCCTAAAAGGATATTACTTTGATATAATTCAGGTACATTCTGGAGGCTAGGAATGTTTTATGTAATAACTCATATTGCTATCATAAATAACTCCTTTACTTGTGGAAATATTTTCATAGGAAGTATCAGAAATTAAGTCATATAACCTGTTATGAGTATGAATGAGGTTATTTTCATCTGGTAGACTTATAGAAGGTCTCATATTTCAAAACAATTGAATTTATAAGGGCACATTGTGACATAAAGAGGATGCCTTGTATTTGCAAAACAAGAGAAACAACAACTGTAAAACTTCATTGGGAGATCTTTAGATTATGAGATCATAAGGACCCATTGTATTTATAATTTAATGTTGTCTTTTCTTCTTTATACAAATGATTGATGTATTGAACCAGAACACATACATACATTTGCATATCTATAATGGCATGTTACAGTTTATTGAAAAATTGGGAACACATTATTTGTGCTGCTTTCTTTGGAATTGCACATTTTCAAAGCCAAGCATAGATATATTAATAAAAGCATTTGCTTGTAGGTAATATTTTGACAAAAAGAAACACAACAGAAACAGCTCCAGTATACAAAACTTGGGGACTTTCCCAAGCCAACTTATTTGAATTGTGGTTGACAGTTCAAATTATGATACTCTTTAGCAATTCAAGAATAAAACTTTTCCATTTATATAGAGTTGACATCAGTCCAAATACTGACTTGTCAGAGAGAATCCCAAAGGGAAATAGCATCTTTCAAATAACAGAAATGAACAGAATAATTAATAATATATCCTCAAGAGAGCTGTTAGGAAACGAGTCTGAGATTCAACCAGATTTTAGTTAGCATTTCTATGGGTATAGAGATAATAATTTGATATTTTATATGATATATAATTTATTGGATCATTCAGGATTGTGGGAATCATTTGGTGTTAGTGTGCTGATCGTGCTGATCATTATTGAAATAAAAACAATTATTTTATTGGCTAGTACCATCCCAAATTTGAGTATCGGTTCACTGTGTAGATAGATATCAGTATTATAAGAAGAAAGGAGTGGAAAGAATTAAGTTGGATATATATTACTTTCTCTGGGAACAGAAAAACTTGTTGAGAATAAAGTAAAGGTAAATTCTGAATCTTTTCTAATGTATGTATTATATTTAAAATATCTAGCCATATATCCCATACTGATACACTTAGGTAATTTAGGCAAGCCTTGAGGCATGAGAAAAATAGATTCTGTATATTGTCTTTGTACACTTTTTATATTATTATTCAACTACATTCATTAAAACGTGACATGTTTTTCTGATTATTTAATAATTCAAACCAAGGCCTGAAGTTAAACATCAGGAAAATAGAGTGACTGAAATATCTCTACTTCAAATTCTCATATAGCAAGTGGGAATAACCATTATTTTGTCACATAGAATTCCTTTGAGAGTTAAAATAAATACAATAGTTTTAAACATTAGCCTATCTAGTCACACAGCAGTGTTGCAAAGATTGTATAAACAAAAGCACTTTAGTAACGTTCTCAATAAAAATTTTAGATGAACCCAAGTGTTCTCATGAGATATGTTTAACTTAAATAAAACATGCCCTTGTTTACTGTTAGTGATCCTCATAGAAGAGGAAAATATGGTGAAGTTTATAGTAGTCCGTAGCTAAATAACCAAGGGATTCCTACTCATCTAAGATTACTAGACAGCATAAACAAAAAACAAAAAAAATCTAATGTTTAGCAATAATTGAAATAAATAATTGAAATAAATAATTCAAATAAACATTAAGCATATTCAATAAGATTTGAAATCTAGTTTTGACACTGAAAATTCAAATTCATTTAGGAGACTTATTTTTCTTTCAAATAACTCCACCTTTGGTGTATGAAAAAAAGAAAAAAATATTTAAGGAAGAGGCACTGAGGCTTCCAACTGAATAAGTAGATTATTACTGGCATTAGAGTAAAAATAGTGCTGCTGTTCTCTACTGAATAGCTGAGTCAAAGAGATTTAAATTAAAGTAATTCTGGAACCAAGCATATACTTGTTCTGACCCTGGCCAGAACAATACAGTCACAGTGATAGAGATGTCCACAAACCAGTTACTTATTATGGAGAAAATTGCAGTGCACAAGAGATGGACAACATGGATGAAGGATTTTATTTGTTGTTTAATCTTGGTGTATGACTTAACACACTTTTGCTTAGATAACTTAAAGCCTGCTTAGTAGTGAAGATTACATCCTTAGCACTCATTGACTTATCAATACTAAACCTTGAATCACTCCCAATTCTATAAAAGTAATAAGCATTTTCTGAGTATTTTAAACTCCACTCAGATGTGCTCAGGGACTTACATCTGATTCTTTGTTTATGAATCACCCAGGGGAATATATGAGTGCTGGAGGGAAAACGCAATGAGCAGCCTAAAGCAAGTATGTTTTCTCCCTACACTATCTCACCAACCTGTTTTTATAATTCTAAAGTGTTATGTTTGATTCTTTTCATTCTTGTCATAACTTTTCATAATTGTCACAATTCTGTGATTGTTCCATCTTTGTGCTATCCTCATCTACCTCTGCTACCCTTCAACATTTGAACATTGTGTTACGGTACTGATAGTAAACTAAGACTTTCGGAATAAACACATATGCCAGGCATGCTGTAAGTTGGGCAAGAAGTTCAAAGAATGTTACACAATGGACTTATTTCATTTTTCTGCAACATAATGGATGAGAAACCCAAGGCTTAGAAATGTGAAATAATTTCTTCAGTTGGCATCCAGCCTTTGTGTATCAAGGTCTCAATGTAATCTCTGATTTGTTGAAACATAAAAGCCTTACACTGCAGTATATTGTTCCATGACAAAGAGAGAAAATTATTTTTTTGAACTGCTGCTTTGGTCCTCTAAAGATTCTACACATATGGACATTGTTCGTGAGCTGGGCAGAGCATCATAAATAAAACAAATGGTATTTAGTGGTATTTGCACCAACCGGCATATTTTAAGTATGGTGGCATATTGGTAGAGTGGGTAAAGTTTTCCAATTATAACATTGAATGCATGTGATATTTCTGAAATAGTGTATTGCATTTGTAAAATAAATATGTGTGGTTATTTCAGGCTTAACTATTTAGTATAGCTAAAGTAGAATTATAAGAGATGTTCACTTAATTGAAATGAGTTTTCTCTTTTTAATGCTATTGTATCTGGCCTTGTAACACTACTTTCAGAAGTTGTCTGATCAGACTTCAGGGTTTGTTCTCAGATTAAAGAGAAAAGTGAGACAAAATTGTTCTATTAATTATTGTGCTAGTTGAGAAGAAGCAGAGAAATATGAATTTAAAAAAGTTCTATGCAGCCATCGAGCTCGAGAGAAAAGCACCTGGATGTAGAGAAAGAGAGCAATAGAAAATTTATGATAGGGACATACTCTCCTAAATTATATCTTTACCCAGGAGAGAAAAAATATAAAAGAGTAATTTTCAATGAGGTGGAAAAAGGCCGTGAAGAGTTTCCTCTTTGAAAATCTGAAGGGCAATAACATGTGTATCATTCCTATTTTGTCGCAGAATTATAAAGAGATGAAGGAGAAAACACTTACCACAACATCTGCTATGCAAACCACTTCAAGAAAAATCAACAGGCAGCAGAATGAGCACATCTTTCTAACCCTGGGCATGTTCAAGGAAGTTTCTGGAAAGTGAGCAGCAAAGACAGAGCATAATGAGGAAAGGCTCAAAGGGCACCTGCGTGCTTGTCTCCCCAAAGCTATTGAGGGTAGATTAATCATCCAGGATTCCAGAGGATGTTTTAAGATAGGGAGACACACATCTCTATCTGGATACCAAATAGAAAAGGATCTGTGCAGGACATATGATCACAGCAGTCAAAACATGACAGTAGGTTAGAGAACAGCAGACTATCATGTGTGAAGAAATCATTGTATCCTGCAGGGGATTTGCTAGCTCTCTAGGACTTCCTTTGCCCATGGGAATGAATGAATCTTTCTGAAGAACCATAATATTCTTCACCCCATAACAGTTTACAGCATGGTGAGTGGGGGCTGTGTTTTATAATAGATTCAACTTTGGAATCATTTAAAAAGACTGTTTCCCTTTCTGGAGGGAAATCACATGTGACATTTCTCAGGGATGGATCACTCTTGATGAAGCTCAGGGGACCAAAATGAGACAACCCAGGCCAAATGTGCACAAGCAAGTACTGCACAATTGCTCCAGTCCTAGATTTCACAAGTTGAGTCAAGTCCCCTGTAATTATTAACAAAAGTCATAAACCCTATGGAGCAGAAGAATTAATTACAATATACCTCTTAACCCCTACTAGAGACAATGCTGGAATGTTGGTGAATCTTCACTTGCAGGGCACATGTTTACATTCCATAAATTCCAAGTTAATTATTTTGTCTCAGGAAACAATTTGAAACCCATTAATACTAAGAACAAATTAAGGATTGATCAAAAGACTTGTGAATTGTTCCCAAATTGTAATATTTTTGTAATTTTTATTTCTTATTTATTCTTTTTTTCCTATATTTAAACAGTTGTCATAGGGTAATTCATATTACATTTTGATTTTCTTTTTCACAGACACAAAGTTGTTCATGATTGAGTTTAAGTCATACAATCTACAACACCCTTCACCAGTGTACAATTCCCACCACCAAAGTCCCAGTTCCCCCCTTACCCTCCCCATCTTCTTCTAGGACAGACATTTCTTTCTCTCTCTCTCATTCACTCACTTTCTTTCTCATTCTTCCTTTCTCCACAGTTTTAGAAACTGTGCTTAGTATTATTCCCGAGGGGTATCCTAACTGTCACCTCATCACCTTTCAATACCCCATTTATATACAAAGTGATCTTTTCCAACTAGCATTGTCATAGTAGTCCCTTTCTCAGACCTAAATGCACTCTCCCACTACTTCTGGCAAACTTCCTACCCTGGACTTCTGGGTTCTGAATATTATTCCATCCTATATAGTTCCTTATGTGTACATATATATATATATATATATATATATATATATATATATATAGTATGTATTCAAAAAATGAGTGTGAACATTTTATGTAAATCCTTCTCCTCTGACACATTTTGCTCAGCATAATAAACTCTAAATTCACCCATGTATAAGCAAATTTCATGACTCATTTTTCCTAACAGCTATGTATTATTCCATTGTGTAAATGTGACTTGTTTTCTTGTGAGTTATTTGTGAAAAATTGTGCTTATCAGCATCCAAACCCCTGGATTCTGAATGTCATTTGTTAACATGCAAAAAGGGATTATAAATATGTAATAAATTAAGAGCCTTGAAATGGGAAAATGATCCTGTATCATATCAATGTGCTTAAAGTAACCACCTGAAGCTTTAAAATCAAATAATTCTTCCTATTTGTTCTTAGAATTAAAAAACTAGTGATCAAAAAGTCCAAAGATGGGGCCGGAAAGATAGCATGGAGTAAAGGCATTTGCCTTGCATGCAGAAGGTCAGTAATTCGAATCCCAGCATCCCATATGGTCCCCTGAGCCTGCCAGGAGCAATTTCTGAAGTGTGGAGCCAGTAGTAACCCCTGAGCACTGCCAGGTGTGACCCAAAAAATAAAAAAAAAAGGTGGGCATAGAGATGTTCAGTTGTCATCCATAAAGCTGGATTGAAGCAGCCATGAGCAAAAAGAAAGCAAGCAGCCTATAGAAATATATATATATATATATATATATATATATATATATATATATATATATATATATATATATATATATAAACAAATGACTGGATAGCATCTCTTAAAAGAAACCAACTTTTGATATCACCTTGACACTTACCTTAGCGTCTGGTGAACAGAATTGTAAAATTAAAATTAAATTTGTGTTAAAGTATCCAGAGTTAAAAAAAAAAATTTAGCCGAAGATATAGCACAGCGGCTTTTGCCTTGCAAGCAGCTGATTTAGGACCTAAGGTGGTTGGTTGGAATCCCGGAATCCCATATGGTCCCCCGTGCCTGCCAGGAGGGATTACTGAGCAGATAGCCAAGAGTAAACCCTGAGGGCCGCCAGGGGTGGCCCAAAAACAAAAACAAAACAAAACAAAACAAAAATTATCCAGAGTGAAAATACAGCAGATAGTGTTCTTATCTTGAATTGACCCGAGTCCATTTACCAGAATTCCATATAGCCCCACAAGCACTATTGATGTTGATTCCTGAGTATGGAACAGGAGTAAGCCTTGAACATCACAGGATACGCCCCCCAAACCCAAACAAACCAACTAACTAATTAACTAAAATTGTGTTTAGGGTAGAAGTGATAGCACAGTGAGTAGGGCATTTGCTTTGCATACAGCCAGCCTGGATTTGATCTCTGGCATAAAATATGGTCCAGGAGCATGGCCATAAATGATCCCTGAGCACTGAGCCAATAGTAACCCCTAAGCACCTCTGGTGTGACCCCAAAACTATAATAAATAAATACATAAAATTTGTGTTTAAGTCTTTGTTTTTATGAAACCATGATCAAGGCAATAAACAAATAAAATAGTCTAACTTTTATGTAGGTAAATATTTCAAGTACACAAATTATAAATGAGCTATTAAAGATCTTTTTTCCAACTGCTTCATAAATTCATCTGTTTCCTCAATGAAATATAAATTTTGTCCTTATATTCAATAAAACATTCACAGATGTTAAAATAACAATGTATAAATTAAAAGGGATGCTCACCTACTTAGTGAAATGTCATGTTTCTTAAAATGTATGATATTGTAGACATTTACCCCAAAGATAAGTCAAATGTATTTCTTAAATGGTTCCTATGGGTTTCTGAAAAGTTTCAATTCTTGTAATTCTAACATAATTTTTAAAAATAGAGAAATAAAACCTTGAATTTTTTGAGTTAGTTTTATTTATATAACAAGCACTAAACATTTCTGCCAAATACAATAGATGAGATATAATTATAAAAGAACTTATAGCTTTTGCTAGAATTTCCTAATAGGATTCATTAGAGAATATATATATATATAATACTAGTCACATATAATATAATAATATATTATATAATAAATATATAACATTTTTAAATATATAAAATACATTAAATGGATACTTTAACACAAATATATATTGTATGTATTATATATCTTACATTAATGTATAATTAAATATTATATAACATATTATATCATAGATAATATATGATATAATGACATGTTATATAATGTATCATATAATTTATAAATATATACTATTAGCACATATAATACTTTATACATTTATATTATATTATATTATATTATATTATATTATATTATATTATATTATATTATATTATATTATATTATATTATATTATATTATATTATATTATATTATATTATATTATATTATATTATATTATATTATATTATATTATATTATATTATATTATATTATATTATATTATATTATATTATATTATATTATATTATATTATATATAGGGATAAAAGTTTCTCTAAGTTCCTATATACAGAACATAAGACTGAAAGTGAATGATTGTTTATAGGAATAAAAACCAAGAGTCAACAGTACAGTTGAAAACTTGGTGCACCACAGACAGGTGGTGGAGTTACCTGAAAACTCATCATCTTTTGGCCTCTAGCTAAAACTACGAGTGGGAAGAGTTGCCTGAGAATGTAGGCCTGCTCTAGCAACAGAAACAGTGACAGTCTTGATAAATGTTGTAAATACATGAAGCAGATTTCTCAGAAACGTAGCTGACCTGCTGAATTGAGTTTTACTTTTGCCTTACAGTTTCCAAGGTGCTGATAGCACTGGCCAGCTAGAAATCAAGCCCTCAACAGTTTCTTCCTAAACATCAGATAACTAGGAGAGCAAAGTCTGAAAGCCAATCTTTTATATAAGTAAACAAGAACCAAAATCCATGCTCAAAAATGTACACCATCAGGATACTAAGGTTAATACTACTTAAGTATGTATGCATATGTTTTATATATATTATATGTAAGGCATAAACATACATGTTATATAGCTATAATTTATAAATATATAAATATATGTAACTTTAAGTACTTATAACACTGTTTTAAATTATTGCAATTTATAATTTGTTATCATCATACAGGCCATAAATTAAAGCATAACTTTCTCATAGGCTTCTTTACTCAGATTCAGTAAAATATTTAAAATTATTTCCAGATTTTTCTTCTAAAAATCCTACATTGTTATTGTGAAATAAAATGCATACATAGAATTGATATTTCAAATGGTAAGAGCCAGAGAGATAGCAAGCAGTAGATTTGTCTTACATGCAGCTAACCTGTGTTTAACCCATGCACCCCCACACATGTTTAGAAGTGATCCCTGGGCACAGAACAAGGAATAGAACCTGAATGTTTTTGGATCTGGTCAAGAAACTAAAATTTTCACATCAAATATTAAGTTATGAATTATATGTTTCTACCCTCCTCCTTATTGTCTTTGGCAGAGAGAAACACTAATTATTCTTCAGTTTTTGTTTCTCCATTTTCAAAGCCATTGCCCTTATGAATTTTTAATTTATTTATTTTTGGTTCTGAGGCCACACCATGTGGCACTCAGGGGTTACTCCTGGCTCTGCATTATGAAATCACTCCTATCAGCCTCAGGGCACCATATGGGATACTGGGGATCAAACCTGGGTTCATCCTAGGTTGGCTGCATGCAAGGCAAACACCTTATCGCTGCTGTGCTATTGCTCCTGCGTTTCCATCCTGATCTTAAGAGATATTACATGTTTTCATCAATTCACTAGTCAATTAATTTTGTTTTCTTAAATCATTTTTCAAATGAATGCATTTTTTACATAAAATAAAATTATTTACTAAACAAAAAAACATAATGGTGTCATCCTTGCCATTCTTAAACATACTCACTTTAAATACTTTAAAATATTTTTTCCAAAAAAATATTTTTCCAATAGTTCTAGTTATTTAAGATATTTTAGCTGGCATATTTCTATATTGTATGTTTATAAACATTCTAATTTTATCCACAATCCTTCTGTGAAATTCTGTGAAAAAATGAGATTTGTTCCTGAACAGCTCTCAAAGCACGATCTAATAGTTCCTTTTTCTCTGATTTGTGTATACTGTGTTTTTATTTTTCTTCTGTCCATCTCAAATTGTTTTTAAATAGCAACACTATATACCTTCATATTTTATAGAAATTAACTCTAAAATGTACAAAAATATGAAAGAATAAAATTTATACACTAAGGATGGAAAACTTGTGGAGACACATATGTTCATGAAAAGATTGTGATGTAGTAACATTCAATTATATATATTATGCAAATTTATAAAGTAAACATTAAGTATATATGTTTACCTTTTATGTTTTTCTCATATTTTAATTACTGAAAAATGCATCAATATATAGAGACAGTATAGTGGAAACAGGGATTGGAGAGATAGAATAGCCGATAGTGCCATGCATGTATCTAAACTTATTTCAACACCCCTTGTGATTTATTGAGCCCACAAGAAATTATCCCTGATTTATCAGGAGTAAATCCTGAGCACTTCTAGTTGTGGATGCCCAAAACAAAAAAAAAATTCAAACTAAATCTAAGTAGTGGATACAATATTAAAATAAGAAACAAATATTAAAATCAGGGCTGGGAGAGATAAGTGAATGAGCTAGGAACTTGCTTTGCATATAATGCCTGGGTTTGATACTGACTTTGTATGGTTTCTGTGTATTGTTAGAAGAAAAGTCATTTTTCATGTGATTAGATGTATTTTTTATTGTAAAGTTCTGTCAGTACCTTGTATATTTTGAATATTAGCCCATTATCTGATGGGTATTGGATGAATAGTTTCTCCCACTCAGTGGGTGGATCAAAAAAATGGGGAGAAGAAATGGACAGACATTTTGACAAAAAATAAATAAAATTGGCCAAAAGGCACATAAAAAATGTTCCACATCACTAGTCATCAGGAAGATGCAAATCAAAACAACTATGAGGTACCATATCACACCACAGAGCATGGCACACATCACAAATAATGAGAATAAGCAGTGTTGGTGGGGATGTAGAGAGAAAGGACCTCTATCCACTGCTGGTGGGAATACCATCTACAAGGGGTCCTCAAACTTTTTAAACAGGGGGCCAGTTCACTGTCCTTCAGACTGTTGGAGGGCCAGATTATAGTAAAAACAAAAATTATGAACAAATTTCTATGCACACTGAATATATCTTATTTAGAAGTGAAGAAACAAAATGGGAATTAATACAATATGTGGCCCATGGGCCTTAGTTTGAAGAACCCTGAATCCAAACTTTATGGAAAACAATATGGAGATTCCTCCAAAAGCTGGAAATTGAGCTCCCATACTATCCAGATATACCACTCCTAGGAATGTACTCTATGAAAACAAAAATACAATACAAAAATCCCTTCCTTTCACCTACATTCATTGCAGCACTATTTACAATAGCCAGACTCTGGAAACAACCAAGATGCCCTTCAACAGATGAATGGCTAAAGAAACTGTGGTAAGGGGCCGGGCGGTGGCGCAAGAGGTAAGGTGCCTGCCTTGCCTGCGCTAGCCTTGGACGGACCGCGGTTCGATCCCCCGGTGTCCCATATGGTCCCCCAAGCCAGGAGCGACTTCTGAGCACATAGCCAGGAGTAACCCCTGAGCGTTACCGGGTGTGGCCCAAAAACCAAAAAAAAAAAAAAAAGAAACTGTGGTACATATACACAATGGACTATTATGTATCTGTCAGGAGAGATGAAGTCATAAAATTTTCCTATACATGGATGTACATGGAATCTATTATGCTGAGTGAAATAAGTCAGAGGGAGAGTGAGAGATGCAGAATAGTCTCATTCATCTATGGGATATAAGAAAAATAAAAGACATTCTTGCAATAATTTTCAGAGACCAAAGAGAGGAGGGATGGAGGTTATAGCTCTCTACATGAAGCTCACCAGAGTGATGAGTGCAGTTCGAGAAATAACTACATTGAGAACTATCATAACAATGTCAATGAATAAGGGAAGTAGAAAACCTGTCTAGAGTACAGGTGGGGGTGGGTTGGGTAGGAGGGAGATTTGGGACATTGGTGATGGAAATGTTGAACTGGTGAAGTAGGGTGTTTTTTACATGACTGAATCCCAACCAAAATCATGTTTGTAATCAAGGTGTTTAAATAATATTAATTTAAAAATTATAAAAATGTTTTAAAAGGCAGTATTTATATAATAAATATGGCTTAATTAAAAAAAAAAGGGCTGGAGAGATAGCATGGAGGTAAGGTGTTTGCCTTTCATGCAGAAGGTCATCGGTTCGAATCCCGGCGTCCCATATGGTCCCCCGTGCCTGCCAGGAGCAATTTCTGAGCATGGAGCCAGGAATAACCCCTGAGCACTGCGGGGTGTGACCCAAAAACCACCAAAAAAAAAAAAAAAAAAAAAAAAAAGAAAGGCCAGAGCACTTAGAATGAGAAGCTCCAAAGCACTGTAGAATGCAGTCCATTATACAAAACAGACCTTGAAATCAGTATTTAAAATAAAATTTATCTGGTAAAAGTTATATTCTGAATAAGAATTTAAAATGATCTTTAAATTTGTGTTTTTGAAGACCTGAAGCATAAAAGAAAATTCTTCAAAAATCATAATGAATAAACACAGTGATGAATTAAATACAACTCTCAGGATCCTTACTAGAACAGTGACATAATAAATGCATTTCCCTCTTTACAAATATGTATTTACTAAAAGAAATAAAGAAATAATGACAGTGATACTAACCATGGCATAGATAATAAGTATTATAAAGATTGAAACATGGGGTACTATTCATCTACTTGTGTTTGAAATTTTAATAATTTGACCCAAGCTTTCTATTTGTTCAATTTAATACTAACAACTGACATAATGTAACCTGATCGAATAGCACTAATAATAACAAAATGTTTGGCATATACAAGAAATTCTCAAAATGTAACCACTATCGTAATAATAATAGTAATAATAATAAAAATAATAACTAGGCTACAAAAACATTCTGTCAACCTAAATAGTAAAACTTACTATCACTATAACTGTTATTTTAATTTAATTGTCAAATTTAATAAAATTTTATTTTAAACATTCAAATAATTTTTTGGCTTTTTTTATTTTTTGGTCAAAACCAGCAGCCCTCAGAGGTTACTCCTGGCTCTATGCTCAGAAATCGCCCCTGGCAGATTCAGGGGACCATATGGGATCCTGGGGATAGAACCCAGGACTGTTGCAGGTTGGCCGAATGGAAGGCAAACTCTACAGCTGTGCTATTGCTCTGGCCCAAGTCAAATGCTTTTTTTTAGACTTAAAGTGATTCTTGAGTTCACTTAGAGAAATATTGTAGTAAACTTTTCTTAAAAAAACTTTTTTGTGTGTAGTAAACTTTTAAAACAAGTGACTGGGCTCTTTTCCATTGCTAGATATTTTAATACTAACTACAGTAGAAGCAATTGAAACCTAGAAATTCTGGATACTAGCAGATGGGTAAGCAATGAGTGTGTGTAATTAGTCCTAAAATATCAAAGAAATTACTTTCGAGTTAGATTCTAAAGATTAACATTTCAAATACCTATGCTAATACATTTAGTTTCCTACATTAGCAAGTATATACTACAGAGTTTCTTTTATCTTCCTGAATATATGAAAGTAATGTTTAAGTAATTAAATGTACATAATAAAACTCTGGAAGAGCTAGAATAGAATATAGGTACTACTTTGATTTATACATTAACAGTGAGAGTTGGTTATTCTGAGACTAATATCAAAGATAAACTAAACAAAAATGTTTGGTTTTGAAAAATATGTATTTGAATGTCAAAAATAAAGCATAAGCAATATTAGACAAAAATGGCAAGCTTCAACGAATCAGGCCACATAAAGAGCACAGGAGGAGCCAAACCTCAGCGAGTCCACCCAACAACCCCCTCTAGAACCACACTCAGGGAGGGGACCCATCCCCACGCCACAGGGGACCAAAGCAGGCTGAATTTAGAAGGCACAGCACTCCAAACCACACCAATAAATGCAAAAAAATTTGAATAAATCATGGAGAAACCTAATATCTGGAGATAGGGAGATAAATCCTAGCAAGTTTCCAAGTCCACCAAAATGCACAGATCCATGGGAAGGAGACCTAAAAGCAGCCATGAAGAAGGAAATGCAAGAATTGATAAAAAGAAACGTAAGAAACGCTAGCTACCAAGTATAATAAATCTATGGATGAACAAATCAGCCAAATTAAAAAAGAAATGTTAAAGAACATGAGAGATTCCATACAAAAAGAATTGAAGGAATTAAAAAACAAAGTAACAAGCCTTACAAGCAGAAACAGAGAGTTGGAGAAGCACATTGAAGAACTCGAAGGAAAACTGCAAATAAAAAAATGACCAAGAAACCAACAAAGAAATAAAAGGCAAAGCACTGGAAGGAAAAGTTCAGTATCTAATGAACAAGGACAAAAGAAACAATCTAAGAATTGTGAGTATACCAGAAGAGGAAGAAATAGGGAAAGTGGAAGAACAAGTAGTCAGAGTTATAATAGCAGAGAACTTTCCCACCCTCTGGAAAGAAACTTCAATGCAAATTGAGGAAGTGAAAAGAGTTCCTAATAAAATAGACCCTAATAAACCAACACCAAGACATATAGTAATCCAGTGACAAAAAACAAAGAGAAAGATGAACTCTTTAAAGCAATAAGGGAGAAAAAAACCCTCAAGTACAAAGGAAGGCACATAAGAATCAAACCAGATCTCCCATTTGAAATAAATCAAGCAAGAAGAGAGTGAAATGACATATTTAAATGACTGAATGAAAGAAATTTCTAACATAGGATTCAATATCCAGCAAAACTATCATTCATATGGAAGGACAGACTAAAAACTTTCTCAAACAAGAACAAACTTGAACTATTTGTGCAAACAAAGCTGATCCTAAGCGACCTACTCAGAGATGAATTACAAAATCCAAACCCCCGTTTGTAACAAAAACTACCCTACACAACTGCACAACAGTCATCTCTGTCAATAATCTCCCTAAATGTTAATGGACTAAACTCTCGAATTAAAAGACACATAGTAGAGAACTGGATTAGAAAAATAAACCGGACTTTTGCTGTCTGCAAGAAACACACATACAACTACAGGATAAACACAAGCTTAGAATAAAAGGATGGAAAGTAATTATTCAAGCCAATAGAAAACAAAAAAGAGCAGGGACAGCCATTCTTATATCAGACAAAATTGCATTCAACCTCAAGAAAGTGATCAGAGACAAAGAGGGTCAATACTTACTGATCAGGGGAACATTAGATCAAGAAGTACTAACCGTGGTCAATATCTATGTACCTAATGTAGAGCCAGCAAAATATGTGAGGAAACTTCTTGCAAAGCTAGAGAAACATGTGAAGGGAAACATGATAATAGTAGGGGACCTCAATACTCCACTATTACCACTGGACAGATCAACCAAACAGAAAAATAGCAAAGAAATAAGAGCTCTAAATGAAAAATTAAAAGATCTAGGGCTAATAGACTTATATAGGGCCATCTATCCCCAGAAAGTAGAATATACATTCTTCTCAAGCCCACATGGATCCTTCTCCAGAATAAACCATGTCTTAGGATACAAAGCCAACCTATATAAGACCAGAAATGTAAGGATAATTAGAAGCACCCTATCAGATCACTATGCAATAGAGGTCAAAAGTGACTTCAAGAAGAAGCAATGGAGAAAAACTAATACCTGGAAATTAAACAACATTCTGCTCAACAGCAGCTGGATCAAAGAGCAACTCAAGGAAGAAATAAAAAAATTCCTTGAGAAAAATGATAATGAAGAGACAACTTGTCAAAATATGTGGGACACAGCAAAAGCAGTAACTAGGGGGAAACTCATAGCAGTACAGAACTATATCAAGAAACAGATAAATGACAGAAATCAACAGTTTAAAGAATCACCTCAAGGAATTGGAACAACAGCAGCAGAGAAATCCAACCACAACCAGAAGGCAAGAAATAATAAAAACCAGAGCAGAAATAAACAACATAGAAACTAAGAAAACAATACAAAAAATCAATGAAACCAGTTGTTTTTTTTTGAAAAATAAAATAAGATAGACAAACCGCTGGCAAAACTCACCAAAAAAAAAAAGAGGGAAAACACCCAAATCAGTAGTATCACAAATGAAAGGGGAGAGATTCCAACAAAACCCCAAGAAATACAACATATCATGAGATCATATTATGAACAACTATACTCAGCTAGGCTAGAAAACCCAGTAGAAATCGACAAATTCTTGGAAAAATACCATCTTCCGAGATTGGAAAAGGAAGAACTAGAAAGCCTAACAGACCAATCACCTCAGAGGAAATTGAAGATATAATTAAGAAACTCCATAAGAACAAAAGCCCAGGCGCAGATGGATTTACAGGTGAATTCTATCAAACATTCCGAGAAGACTTACTACCACATTTCCAAAGGATCTTCCAAACCATCGAAAAAACAGGAATCCTCCTCAACTCCTTTTATGAGGCTAATATCACACTCATTCCCAAAGATGGCAAAGACACCACCAAGAAAGAAAACTACAGACCAATCTCACTAATAAACATAGATGTAAAGATACTCAACAAAATCTTAGCAAACCGAATCCAGCACTTCATCAAAAAGATCATACATCATGACCAAATGGGTTTTATACCAGGAATGCAAGGTTGGTTCAACATATGCAAATCAATCAACATTATACATCACATCAACAACAAGAAAGACAAAAACCACATGATCATATCAATCGATGCAGAGAAGGCATTTGACAAAATCCAACACCCTTTCATGTTAAAGACACTCAGCAAAATAGGGTTAGAAGGAACCTTCCTCAAGATAGTTACAGCTATCTATTAAAAGCCTAAGCCAACATTATACTTAATGGCGAGAAACTAGAAGCATTCCCACTAAGGTCAGGAACTCTCTCCATTCTTATTCAATATAACCTTAGAAGTCCTAGCAATAGCAATCTGAAAAGAGAAGGGAATCAAAAGAATCCAAATTGAGAAAGAAGAACTCAAACTATCTCTATTTGCAGATGATATGATGATATACATTGAAAACCCTAAAGAGTCCACAGTAAAACTCCTAGGAACAATTAACCAATACCTCAAAGTGACTGGATACAAGTCAATACACAAAAGACAGTAGCGTTTCTATATACAAACAACGAATTCGAGGAGAGAGAGATTAAAAATACAATTCCATTTAAAATAGTATCAAAAAATATCAGGTACCTAGGAATCAACCTTACAAGGGAAGTGAAAGACCTATACCAGGGAAACTTTAAAACACTCCAGAAATAAATTGAAGACAATCTAAAGAAATGGAAGAACATCCCATGCTCATGGATAGGTAGAATTAACATAGTCAAAATTACTATCCTACCCAAACTACTGTATAGATTTAATGCAATCCCTATCCAATTTCAGACATCATTCTTTAAAGAATAGAACAATCAATCACAAAATTTATATGAAACCACAAAATACCTAGGATAGCCAAACACATAATGAAAAACAAGAAGCTGGGTGGCATCTCCTTACCTAACTTGAAACTATACTATAAAGCCATAGTAATCAAAACAGCATGGTACTGGAAAAGAGACAGGACCTCACACCAGTGGGTCAGAATAGAATTCCAAGACATAAACACCCAGATATACAGCCAACTAACATTTGATAAAAGAGGCAAGAATTTGAAATGGAACAAAGAAAGTCTATTCAACAAATGATGTCGGTACAACTGGAAAACTACATGTACAAAAGTGAAAATGGACCCATACCTTATACAAAATTCAACTCAAAATGGATCAAAGACCTTGAAATCAGACCCAAATCTATAAAGTTCAGCTAGAATAAAATAGGCAGAACATCGAGACCTATATATCAAAAAGGTCTTCGAGGATGGAGCACCAATGGCAAGAACTTTAGCATCAAACATAAACAAATGGAACTACATCAAACTAAAAAGCTTCTACGTGGCAAAAGAAACCTTACTTAACACACACACACACACACAAAAACAATTAACCGAATGGGAAAAAAATCTTTTCACTCGACATATCAGATAAAGGGCTAATATCTATAACATATAAAGCACTCAGAAAGCTGAGCCCCCCAAAACCAAATAAAGCCATAAAAATGGGGAGAAAAAATGAATAGACACTTCTCTGAGGAAGACAGAAGGATGGCCAACAAACACATAAAAACATGCTTATCTTCACTCATCATCAGGGAGATCCAAATCAAGATAACAATGAGGTACTACCTTACACCAGTGAGGATGGCTCACATCAAAAATAATGGGAAAAATCTCTGATGGCAAGGATGCAGTATGAAATGCACTCTCATCCTCTGCTGGTGGGATTTTCCCCTAGTCCAACACCTATGGAGAACAGTCTGGAGAGTGTTCAAAGAACTCGAAAGTGAGCTGCCATTTGACCCTGTAATTGCTCTCCTAGGTATCCCAAGTTGGAAGGACATTCATTCCAATGTATGTGTGCACCACACTATTTATCACAGCACTCAGTAAAATAGCCAAGTCCTGGAACCAACTTTGATGCCTAACAACAGATGAATGTATCATTAAGATGTGGTATTTATAAACAATGGAATACTACATGGCAGTCAGAAACGATACAATCACAGACTTTGCAGCAACATGGATGGACCTAGAACATATTATGTTAAATGAAATAAGTCAGAAGGCGAAAGATAAACACAAAATGATAGTACTATTCTGAAGCACCTAGAACATACATCTTATAGACAACTAATACTCAACAAGCAAATAACAAGGTTTAACAGGATAGAAACTCCAAACATTGCAATAGTCAACATACACTCGGGAGTAAGGTCCAAAATACAAGAAAAAGGAGCAACACAAATTCTTGACAACACATTATACCACAAAGAAACCAGCAACAGCAAAAACAGCAGCATTGAGAGAACATGTATGTAATCAGCCTTCTTATACAAAGGCCCATAATAATCCCTTAGGGATCTTATACAGGATCACAGGTAAAGAACACCATGGGAAATCACTGACTCCAATGGAAACTTTTCATAACACTATGTTTTAATGCCTTAATTTTACTATATTTAAATAACCTCTCAGCTTTTCTATCCACAGGCGTTCTTGGATACAAAGGGTGGACAAACTAAGATGGCATCTTGGGGCTCAGTCACATGAGATACCATACCCAGCTTGCACTAGGAGAATGTCCCGAGAAAAATCTTTAACATACATTTTATCTCTAGGTTATACCTTCTTTTAGGATTTGAAGCACGTGACCAGTCAGACCACCGAAGCAGCAACTGTGACATACAGACTTATACTACAGGCCCTACTCATTGAAAACATTCAAGCAAACTAACATTCCCTTGCTATTTCCTCCTCTCTTCTCACTAATTTTCTTTTATTTTTTCTTTTCTTCATCTTTCTTCTATTTTTCTTTTTTCTTTCCTCTTCTTCCTTTCTTTCTAATGTATTTTCTCTTTTCTTCCTTCCTACCCCTTCCATATACTTTCCCCTTTCCCCACTTTGGAAATCCAACTATCCCCTCACCCCTCAATCCCATCCTGACCTCCCACCATATTAAAACTCTTCACCCTCAGTTCTTAATCCATTAGGCATCAAGACTGAACTACCCCCAACGAACCAGTACCCAGCACCCAAGCGAAGAGACACCCAGTGAAACCCACACCTCGTCCCCTGCAAGAAAAGGCAACCAACTCCCCTGCGGACTCAGGCTGCGTGACCCTCCCTACCAACTCCCCCTAACATGGACTGTTACTTGAAACTGGACTTAGCTCTAAAAGTATCGCCAATGCAAGAGCTCTTCCAAGACTTCCCTGCCGCAAATCTTTACCAATCTCAAGAAGGTCAGGGGCTGTGATGGAAAGGTGCCTGGGAACCCACACACCACAAGAAAATCCCAAAAGACAATGGGGAAACCTAAACTTTCAACGTAAGTATAAGACCTGTATTACACCACCTCGTTATCTGCTTATCCCCAAAAGTAAAGTAGTTTCTTGCATCACTTTGTTCCTTAAATTACTTTAATTCATTTTTAAAAAATGTTTGTTCTACATATACATAGGTGAGCACATATATTTTTATTCCTATTTTTATCTTTTTTGGAGTGTGACCTATTTCTGTTTTCTTCTCTGTCCACCCTCAAATGCACCGAAAATATAATGTAGCACCATTTCTCCCTGCAAAGGCACACAAAAAGAAGGGGAAATCCTACATATAAAAATGAGCTCTTATCTACTAGGGATAAAAACTCATACTTGTTTACAATACAGGGTTATCTCCCACCTTGAAAATATGTCTTGCAGACTCAACTTAGACACCATATGATTAGACACCATCCGTCCAGCCTTGAACCCTGGATCCCAGACATAGAAATGACAAAGTTCTTCACAACAGCAACGGGAAACAAATCCCATCTGGGACAGCCTTAATACTGCTGGGCCACCAACAAGTGCCAGCTCTAATATGATATCCTGACAACGAGGAAAATGGGAACAACTTGACCTAAAACAGGTTATCCTACCTCACCAGGTAACGATAAGACAAAATCAGAATACTTGTCACCCTTTGGTCGGTCCAAAAGCCAAGATCGCGATTTACAGATGACTGGCTACTAGAACTATGACTGGACTGTATATATCTTGGGACCAATAAAAAACCCCAGTGTAGGGTTTGAATTAAGACCTGCAGAAAAAACATGATCCCCAGTTACAAAGGTCTGGCTGAGACAATTGCAACGAAATGAATGGGGCTTCTGGAAACACAATGAAAGATGTTATCCTAAGTTCCATCCTAGGATCAGTGCAAAGACCAAGACCACCAACCACAGAAGATGGATTACAATGACACTGAGGGAATAGAACTTCTAGAACCACAAATAAAGACTTCATCATAAATCCCACTCCTTTACTTGTGCAGATACTGAGATCTCTAGATACAGAGGTCTGATTTTATCACCCAGGAAAGAGCAGAAGCCTTCCAAGCACCACGAAAGCATCAAGGGGAAAGTAAACAAACCTGAACTGAATCTATAGTTAATCCCATGACAATATACTTCCAAGGGTAGAGAAACCCCATATCTTTTAGGCCAAGTAAATTCCTTTTCGAATGACCCCAATATTTACTGTGCCATTGCAGGAGGAAAAAAAAAGGCAAAAAGCACAAAACATTTTTTATATATATTATTTTTTTAAATACTCATTTTTTAATTATTTTTTATTTTTATTTACCTAACTACTTCTTGTCGATTTCCTTGTTTTTGTGTGGTTATTGAAGTTGTTGTCCCCATTTATATTTATGTTTTTTCCTTCTTTTCTTTTCTTTCTTTATATGCCCTGCCATGTTTTTTATCTCAAGACCATGGCTATTTTTGTGGTGCTTATCGTTGTTATTGTTGGAGTGCTCACTGGATATTTGACACTTCTTTTTGTACTGTTGTGGTGTTTCACCTTATTTTTCTCCTTCATCTCTCAAACCGATGATGAGAGCCTCTAGAAGGATTCTGCCCATTTACCCCAGTTTATTACTTTTCTCTTCTTCAAAAAACCCCCACATAACTCAAACTATCTAGTCCTGCCTCCCAGTTAGAGGGGGAAATAATGGAGGCACCAAGACCAAACAGGTGCAAGACTACTAAGTTGTAAGCTAGGTACAGAGGGGACCACATTTTCTAGCAGCCCCTGTGGTGAGGGAGGGGGATTTGGGAGGTAGAACGAAAATGGAGGTGCAGGGAGGATAAATCGGTGATGGGAATCCCCCTGATTTTATGTAAATATGTACCTAAAATATTATTGTCAACAATATGTAAGCCACTATGTTCAAAATAAAAATTATATTTAAAAATGGCAAGCTTAGAATTATGGCGAATAGAGGAACAAGAAATATTTCTTAAAAAATCAGAAAAGTTGCTTGTCATAATGGTAATCATGAATCAATAGTTGCTTAAATCTTTCCCAAACTTGTAGCCTGTCTTAAACCTTGAAAAGAGAGATTTCCATCATCCTACTCCTTTTATTAATTTGATTGAATCCAAAATAAAAAGATAATTTAGCATAAAAATGTATAAGTCTTCTTGTTATCCCTTGAAAGTGAGCAGGTTGAGACATACCTGACTATATTTAGGCTAGTCTTGAATCTGTTTTTAGGTTTGGCCACTTCTCCCTTTAGGAACTAGGGGACCACACGGGGCCAGTTATAAAATAGGAGTCTGCCACAGCGATTGTTGTAAGACACTGCTTTTACCCCTCTACAACATATCGGGTTTTTCCCCATGTTTTTCTTTTTGCAGTAGAAGATCAATTGTGGAGGCAATTGGTTTTATAACTAAAATGGAAAAATAGTGATACTGTATCATAGATAATAAGCATTATAAAGAATAATAGAATGGTGTAATATTATCTACTTATTATTGAACTTTTAACAGTTTGACTCCAAGCTTTTTATTTGTTCAACAACCTCCATGGTAAGCAGGTTTAATGGTATTATTCTCCCAGTCATTGTGTATAGCCAGGTTTCATAAAACAGAACCAGTTTTTTCATGTGATTATTGAGGGTTTTAAGTAAAGGGCATTAGGGAAGCAGGATGCTCATGAAAAGACTAAGAAAGGATAGAGCTGAACTGAAGGGAGTTTTAGCTATGAAAAGAAATCTGGGATATCAGTAATACTGACTTAAAAAGAGCAATCTGAGCCTTATAACTTATGGAAGTCATTTATTGGCTGCTTATTCTTCTGTGAAGACCAATGCTCTAATCTACAGGTGAGACATTACTCATTAAGTCAAAAAATTATGGAAGAAAATACACAATTGTAAGCTAATTCTCATAACACTCTCAAATGCTGCTATCATTGTTATGTCTAACAAAACCCCAAATTAAAAAATTGGGAACAAGTATTAATGACATAAAAATAGAAACTTCCAACTAAATTATGAATACATATCTTTAGTGGTAAAAACAGTAGTAAATGGTGAATAGTAAAATCATTGGATATTTAATGATATTTTCTATATATAGTAAGGAAAGCTTATAAAAAGTAATAGTTCAGATTTGGAAAAGTGTGGAAAACTGAGTATTCTAATAATTGCTAATGGTAACCCAAATATCTATAACTTTTCTAAACTCTTATTTAATGTATAACATCACAATATTAAAAGATTACAATTATTTTGATGAATCAACTATAATACATAATTGTAAAAAATATTTTATTTGAAAGCTTAAAACACTATAAAATTCATCATCACAATACTTACATTCAAACAATACCAAAGAATTAAAAAATAATCCTTGAAACACCAAATGCTATTTAGAATGCAATACATATGTATAATGCATATAGGTGTATATAATGCATATATACTGTTAGTATATTATAGTATATATAATATATATTATATATAGTATATATATAATATACTAATTAATTTACATTAATTTGTAAATTTTGTAAACAATACCATAATTATAATTATAGTAGTATTATTATACAGAAAGTTATGTCAAGGAAATGTTTGAATAAAAGTATCTTATCAAAAATTAAGTTAAAATTACACAATGGAATATTATGCAGCCATCAGAAGAGATGAAGTCATGAAATTTTCCTATGCATGGATGTACATGGAATCTATTATGCTGAGTGAAATAAGTCAAAAGAAGAGAGATAGCCACAGAATAGTCTCACTCTTCTGTGAATTTTAAGAAGAAATAGAAGATATTTTGCAATAATTCTCAGAGACAAAAGAGATGAGGGCTGGAAGTTCCAGCTTATGATATGAAGCTCACCACAAAGAGTTTGAGAAATAACTACACTGACAACTAACATAACAATGTGAATGAATGAAGGAAGGAAGTAAAAAGCCTGCCTCAAGTACAGGTGAGGGTGAGATGGGGAGGAGGCAGATTTGGGCATTGGTAATGAGAATGTTGCAGTGGTGAAGGTGGGTATTCTTTATATGACTGAAACCCAACTACAATCATATTTGTAATCAAGATGCTTAAATAAAATAATTAAAACATAAAAATGACCCATTTTTTCCAATGAATCTATTGTGTGTATATAAAAAATACCAGGAAAGAGTAGTTCTGATATTTATTACAATTAAATAAGCAATGCTTTTTATATTTTATTCAGTCTGCTTCTCTTTGTTCTGGAAACATTGTACCATAAACATGCATTGCCTGAGTAACTAAAAGGTGTTATGTTTAAAATGTCGGGCTTCTGCTTATGAAAACTGTTCTGATAAGTATGGGTCTAAGTGGCTATTACTGAGTCAACCAAAATTACATGTAGACTTTGACCTCCTTTGCATTGTTGCTGTTGTTTTCCTTGTTTCTATTTTTTATTTTCTGAGTCTGACACAAAAGGCAGAAGGAACAGATGACTTGTCAATATTCTTTTTTATGTTTTACCTGAGAGCCAGTTCACTCCTAAAGCTGCAGTGCTGATCTAGCCAGAGGACCAAGTGAAAAAGCTTTGTGAAAGGTGTGATGATTTCATGATTCAGAGAATCGAAACCGTGATCCTCACAACAGACTGGCAGTGGATTCAGGTAGTGAAGAAAACAGAAGCTGCGAGTTTACCCCAAGTTAAGATTTTATTTTATCTTCTTGAATGAATTAAATCAAAACTGGGAAATTACCAACCCAATCAGGTCCTACTTCAGATTACAGTTTTAACCTTATTCACTGCCTCTGCTATTTCCCTTGGTTGATTCAAAGCAAGAACAAACTGTGGATTCATACTACATAAATTCATCGTCTCCAAACTTATGTAGCTATTCTGGAACATTCTGCAGGGTTGTCTTTTGTTATGACCTGCTGTAAAACCTGATGGTGTGTGTACTGTAAACATAGAAAGGTCTAGCTAACAAATGGGTCTCTAGTCATTTTTAAACTCCCATTCTTACTTTAATAAATTTTACTTGTGTGTTGGAGCATGTACTTTATTTAGAAGTTCCTTTATTATTATTTTTAGGGTTTTAAAATTATTTTCTTCTCAAATGTCACAGAATGTCTTACCACCCATCTGCTCAAGAGGCATAATTATGAAACTGACAGTCTTTTGAGACACCTCCCTGAAGTGGGAGGAATGAACACATTTTCATTCAGTTTGGGAACTTACATTTTTGGCTTTCTTCTTTTCCCTGAGGGAATAATCCTTTTAAAGAGGGTCCACATTACATAAGTATTTGTAAAGCGTGTAAGAAAACAAGAACTCTTAAAAAGTAATGGGCCTATAGAAAATGCATAACTACTTAAACCAACAGGTAATATATGCAAAGTTGTCATTTCAGGCTCCAAATGGTTCTTTCCAACCCAAATATTTAGGCAATTATTTCACAATAGAGTTGCTTACATACATGTAATTTTAGAGCATTGCAGACAATTTATTACTTCAAGGTGTTATTAAACTTAATCGAAGTAATAGTAATACACCATAGAAGAGGTATATTTATTATTTTGAACTAATCTAATTTTATAATGAAATGAGAAAACTAATCTATTTATTTGGTTTATGTAATTTGTTCTTTATTCAGCATTATTCTAAGTTCCTTTGTGTTCAGAGGTCACTTATTGTGGCATTTGGGGGAGGATACTATGGTTCCATGAACTCAATTTAGGTTTCCAGCATGCAGGTCATTATCATAGTCCATTAAGTGCTTATACTCTTTCTCTCAATCTCTCTCATTTCCAAACACATCTATTTTCAAGTAAAATACTTCTATTGTTTTTCTATTGATTTTAAATACAAAAAGCACACTTTTCAGTGTTTTTATGAATTTCTGAGTATTTATGTAAAAAAATTTTGTTTTAGGGGGGCATACCAAAAAGAGCTAGGACAGCCAGGCACTCTCCCAGTAAATTTGGCCAAGTGGAAAGGTGCAAGCAATGATTCTAAACTTGGGGGAAATAGTGCTGATTTGGACCCATGGTGCTGGGGACTGTCCAGTCCATCATGGTGGTGCTCAGGAGCATCTAGGCTGCACCAAACCATACTTCAGAAACCACATGGTGTCATGGATAAAAATGTTCATGTTATATGCATTTTAGCTCCTATACAATCTCTTTATTGCCTAAAACTAACATTAGTTAGGAGAGATAGCGAGAGAGCAAGAGAGTGAGAGAGAGGGAGAGAAGGAATGAGAGGGAGAAGGAAAGAGAGGAAGAGAGAAGGAGAGAGAGAAAGAGAGAGAGTGAGATATTTCAGCAGGTAGGACACTTGCTTCCAAGTTGTTTACTCAGATTTGATTTCCATCACCAACTTGGAGAAGTCCCTGAGTACAGAGACAGAAGTGATCCCTGAGCACCATCGAGTGTGATGGCAAAATATATAAATAAAAATAATAAAAACTGAGACATTTAAGACACTTAAAATATACTTTGAACTATCTAATATATGGTCCTGCTAAGCTGCTTCCATTTGTATGTCCTTTGTTTACATCTTAAAGGTGATAATTTTAAGAGATATTGTAGTGCCAGTAAATCAGAATTTTTGAGACTGACTATAATTTCAGATAAAGCTATTTTTGTAAGACTTTGAAAAATTTCAAGTTTGTTAGCAAAAGGTCTGAGTAACAAGTAATCTATTTGTGTAAAAAATTCATATTTTAAGAGTTTGAAAAATTAAATAAATAAAAAGAGAGAGACATATGTGCTTGGGGGATTATTTTGGAACTTAAAATACTATAGTGATTCAAAAATGTGACTTTTTCTAAAACTTTAGATGTCAGGTTAAATCAATCAAAACCTTTCTTAAGTATATGGTTCTGATATGCAGCAAGAAATGCAACATAAATAAGTCCTGGGGCTCTGGCATAAACATTAGATAAAATTTATAATGTAATTTAAAAAGATGAATACATTGAAATATAAAGATAAATTATATAGGAGTTAGGTCTTTTTGGTGGTAGTAGGACACTGAAAATTTGGTGATGAACAGATGACATCTATATGTATATATAAATATTAATCATATCCTCTAAAATGATATGATTTTATAAAGCAAAGATAAGTAATTTGAAAACATCAAATATAATGAATGAAAGTGGCTGAAACATCAGTGATTTGTATTTTGAGCATAAGTGTAAAAATATTTGAAGGGTATCTTCAAATATATGAAAAATTAAGACCAATGCATTCCTTTAAAGTAATTAGGTCTTGGATACAGAGGAATTTCACAGTGGATAAGGTGTTTGCTGCTCCTGGCCAAAACAGTTGGATCTCTATAGGGTGCTCTGAGTACCACCAGGGGTGATTTCTGAGAACAAATCAGGAGTAACCCCTGAATGCAACTGGTTGTAGCCCACCCAAATTTAAAAATTAACTTGGTCTTGAAGGCCTAGAGATAGTACAACAGGTAGGGTGATTGTTTGACATTCAATCTACATGTTTTAATTTCAGAACTCTATATAGTCCCCTGTGTTCCACCAGAATAATCCCTGTGGACAGAGACAATAATCCCTGAACACTGCTCAGAGTGTCTGCAGAACAAAAACAAACAACCCAATTAAAGTACCTCTGTCTTTCCACCTAAAGTCCTTTCAAATACTTATCTATAAAATTTTACACATTTATACATGTATACAGTAGCTCCTTCCATACCATAAGTACTATAAGTCTTTATCATACATAGCTATGCAATCACGACTGCTGGAAGCAATTAAGAATGCAGACAGAAAGCAACAAGTTATTCGTAACTAATTAGGCAGTTGTACCTAATATATTAATGTTTTCAATGGAATTCTCAATACTAAAGAGAAGATATCACTGTGTATACTAGTCAGAGGAGAAAATCAAAGTAAATGAATGGCTTCACTCAGAAAACTGTTTGTCCATCAAGCAGACGTACACTTTAGTGTAGGATTTCGTTATTTGTCTGTTTCTATATCAATCAATATCCTCATTGTCACTCATTGGATGGAATTCTTTGAATGTAGCCCCTTTGGTTGATGGTGATACCGGATAGTTCCATCTTTCAGGTGTGACGTTTTTCTTCATATACAAAGAAAAAAACCTTTTGTTTTCCAGATTTCCGTGGTGATGACTTCTTGGAGTGGTGGCTGGCGAAATGGAATGAATGTAACATGGTTGGACCTGGAGGGCTTATTTCAATAAACTTGTCAGTAAAAATATGGGTATGTGTGCACAGATTATGTGTTGCTTATATTAATATAGCCTATTATACTCCTAAAAATAGAAAGTATTTAAAAACTTATATTCCATGGTGCCATAAGTTTTAAAGAAAGTAATATTTAATTTTAGTAATAATTGAATTCTAAAATAGGTCTTTATATTTCATCTCTCCGTGCACAAGATGATAAAAGAGAACATGTGATGCTACAGAAACTAATTCATAATTATAAATGTAGATTGATGGCAAGGGCATTGTAAGCATTTTATAGTACAGTATGAGCCATAATTCAATTTACTTGAAAGGTATTTATTTTTAAAATAATGACATTTAATCCTGAGAATTATATGCTCACACAAATATTCCAAAGGATTGGCACAGCACTGAGCAGATTTATAGAGGATTCCCACATAGAAATTCCACAGAAAAAAACACAATTCTGGCAAATGGAAAATGGGAATGGTGCAGACAGACAGTACAAGAAAGTTGTTTGCCTTGCACGTGGTTGACTTGGGTTCAATCCCCAAAATTATACATTTTAATACAAGTCAGCCAGTAGTAGAGTCAGAGTGCAAAGTCAGTAGTAACCTCTGAGCACCACTGGGCGTTACTTCTGGAAACGGAAGGAAAGGAAGGAAGGAAGGAAGGAAGGAAGGAAGGAAGGAAGGAAGGAAGGAAGGAAGGAAGGAAGGAAGGAAGGAAGGAAGGAAGGAAGGAAGGAAGGAAGGAAGGAAGGAAGGGAGGGAGGGAGGGAGGGAGGGAGGGAGGGAGGGAGGAAGGGAGGGAGGGAGGGTGGGAAGGAGGGAGGGAGGGAGGGAGGGTGGGAAGGAGGGAGGGGGAGGGAGGGAGGAAGAAAATGAATAATTATAAAAATGAAGTTATTGTTGATTCAGTGACATAAGTCATTTGGTAATAAGGAGCTACTATCAGAGCTCTATGACTCGGGACCCTCTTATGATTGTTAATTAATAAGCAATAGTGAAATAAAGATTTCAAAGAATATTGCACGTTTCCCTACTTAAGCTAATTACTTTCTCTATATAAGTGTATCTAAACCTAGGGTCCTCATTGCATTTGGAGTATCAGGTACAAGGAAGTCTCGAGAAATGTAACATGTGGTTGCTCAGAGTCTACAGTAAGGAAGTTAGATCAGATAATGAAGAAGAAAGTATGATATATATGCCATGCCAGACAAGTATAGTCTGCCATAGAATGTCCTCTAAAGCATATTACTGATGTAGAAAGGAGTAACTGGAGGGCCACTGTAACTCTGTTCCAGATATATAATCATTGAGAAAAGCAATGATTTCTGAGCTTCGTGCAACCTGGGAACCAATTAGCATAAAGAGATTGACATAGGAATTAGGGTGTAATAAAAATTGTAGTGTACATTTGGAGTTATCTCCAGTTGCCTTAAATAAGACCATCGCAGACCTCAGCAAGCATTTTGTCTGGATGGCATTAAAATTGTATAAGTAAAGTGAGGAGCTCCATTACATAGATTGAATAGATTGATCCTAGAGCCACAATGATGAAGTTTATTTCAACTGATCTTTCCAAATTCAATTGTGCTGTATGTTCTCAATGCACTTGGAAAATGATCATTCCATATGATAAATGCATGCTACAAACCCTTGTAATGTGCCAAATGAGCTTTTATGCGACATAGTAACTTTTAAAGCCTGCCAAAACTTTGAAATGTTGGAAAAGGTGTTGCTAGCTTTCAGCATGTGCTAATTGGGTTTGCCTACCCAGATGGCATAGAAGGGAAAAAGGGATGGGGGTAGATTTCAGATTCTAAACTGTTCTAATCAAGAAAAAGAATAGGGATAATCCATTTAAAAGCAAGCCATTTAACCTCTCTGTTTACTTTGCTGCATAAAATAGGGTGATTTTCATTTTATTTATCATGGTGTAAGGAATATATGTGTACATTTACTTTTTAGAAAACTAAAATCACAACATCTTTAAATAAATAATTTCACTCCTATAAGATTATGAGCAGTTTTCAAAATTTCTAATTTTTCTTTTATATCTATGTACTGTTATATGCCAATAATTATACACATTTATTCTTATACACATTTATTTATATATATATATAAGTACTTAATATATATCAAATAGATAGATACTCTTTGGTCACAAATGGGTGACAAATAATCAGCCATCTAAAGATAACCTGTAATTTTCTGGTTTTAAAATTTGTTTTTTTTATTATCTTATTGACCCTAAATTATGTATTTCAAATTTTTTTGATTTATTCTGGGTCATACCCAAGAGTGCCTATGGGTGACTCTGATTCTGTGCTTAGGAATCACTTCTAGTGGATGTAAGGACCATGGAAGGTGATCATCCAGAATTGGTCACATGCTATGCAAATATCTTATTTGCTCTACTTGTGCTCTGATCCCTATGTTTCAAATAACTTACATACAGATAATTAAGATAATTTAAAAAAAACTTTAACATACTTTTATATCAAAATCAGTCAACAAACATATAGACAGACTTTAATTCTATTTATCTATGCTGTCATCTTGTATTTGATTCTATTTGAGAGTCTAGGAATCTGACCCTCTACTGACAAATAAAAAATGTATTTTTAAAAAACATAATCGATAATTATTTGAGAAAAAAATTAAACATTTTATTGAAGCTTTGTTTTCATCTATGAAAAAATTAGCTATAAAAAGTAGATAAGATTGTTTTTTGTTGGGAAATCAGAAATATATTTTAAAAAGTTTTATATAAACCAAATAAAAAATATTTAAAACTTTTTACTGGAGAGCAGAAATGCATAAGATGAGCTTCCTCTACCCTTTCCATCAACCTATAGATAAGTAACCAAACATGGATGAGAGTAGAGTAGGAAGTAATTCACTATATTGCATGTAGCTGACCCTAGTTTTGTCCCTGTCACTGCTTATGACGCCCCTCCCCAACATCACCATGAGTTATTCATCAACACAGGGTTATAGCAATACTGAAGCATTGCTGAGTGTGGCCCCAAAATCTACTCTTCCAAACATGAACAATAGCAAAAATATGGAAAGAACCTGCATGAATATTTTTTGAAACAATATAAAAAGTAAAGAAGTTTAGAACAAATTCGATGTATAAGATTTCCTTGGTACAAAAATGGGGGGGTACTACAAACGTATTCATAACTCTCTCTGGGAGAGCAATGTGGCATTACAGAAAGCTAGTAGAGAAGATTATCATAAAACCACAATAATTCTCTGTGATCTGAAAAATCAAGAATTATAGAGTGAATATTTGCATCTCACTTGCATTTACCCAGTAGACAAACACAAATCTCTAGGTTAAAACCCTAATCCTAATATAATGGTATTTAGAGATAAGCCCTTTTGAAGTAAATCCATGTTGATGAGGTCACAGAAAGCTTACCTTTGATTTGTTTTGACAATAGAATGACACACCTGAACTTGCTGTCTCTACTTTCTGTCATGTGAGAATATAGAGAGATGACTAGTGGATTCAAAATAGATATTATGTATGTTATCATTCTAAAATAAGGTTCTGGGCTCCAGAAATATAGAAAATAAATGTTGATTGTATAGTAATTTAGTTTATGCTTATATAGCAAAATAAACTGCATTAAACATGTTATACCAGACTGAAATAAAAATATTATTTTGCAATCATTGTATAGACTGTGAGAAAGTATTTGCAGTGAATTAAATTAAACAGGCATCTTCATGACAATACTTTTATATAATGTTTTAATCAAAAGATACAAAATTATTCTAGTTAAAAATTACTATTTAAAACACATTTTCCAGATTTATTAAAGAAGTACATGGAAAATAAATACATAGACAACTTAGGGCAGGACTGTTTTTGTTTGATTTGTTTTTGGGTCACACCTGGCAGCGCTCAGGGGTTACTCTTGGTTCTATGCTCAGAAATTGCTCATGGCAGGCTCAGGGGACCATATGGGATGCCGGGATTCAAACCACGACCTTTTGCATGAAAGGCAAACGCCTTTCCTCCATGCTATCTCTCCAGCCCTGGGGCAGGACTGTTAGTATGATGGGTAGGGCAGTAGTCTTGGTTGGATCATGGGAACCAAATATAGCTCCCTGAGTTAATTCAGGTATAAACCCTGAGCACCACCATGTGTGACCCAAAATCAAAACCAAAATTAAACAAAATATATAAGAAAAATATTTCAAATAAAGACTGAGCATCATTTTAAAAGATCCTGATGGGGTTATTATCCAAGGTACACAAGGCACCAATAGAACTTAACAATAAATAATGAATGAATAAATAAGTAAATAAATAAAAAATAAATCAATCCAAAATGGAAAGACATTGAAAAAAATTTCCTCAAAGAAGAAGAAAATGACCAAAAGGCACATATAAAATGCTGCACATAATTAAATATAGGGAAACACAAGTCAAGAAGTGAAATAATATCTCACATCACAGAGACTGTCATACATCAGAAACAATAAGAATAACCAGAGATAGCAAGGACTTGGGGTGAAAGGAATCCTCATTCACTGCTGGTGTGAATGTTTTACTGATTCAGCCTTTTTGAAATAAGCTTACCTCATAAAATTAGAAATTGTTCTCCCACATGAACCAGCAATGCTGCTCCTGGGAATATACTCAAAAGGCCCCAAAATACAATTCAGAAAATGCATCTGAACCTCTAAATTCATTGTAGACTATTCACATTAGCTATGATCTGGAAATAACCCAAGCATCTAAGGAAAGATAGATAAAGGATAGTACAGATATACAAAGGAATACTTTGTAGTGTTAGAAAAAATTGAAGTCATGAAATTTGCTTATACATGTTAAGCATGGAGAGCATCATGCTGTGTGAAATGGTTTCCAGGGAAAGAGGGAGAGTGATCACATTAATTTGTGTGATATTAGAAAAAACATAGCATGAGAATAATAGACAAAAACAATACAAATGAGGGCCAGAAAGAACTAAGCAGTGGTAGGAACCTTTCTATAAAGAGAAGGAAATACAGTTAGGATAGAAAAGGACCATTATGACAATAATAATAGGAAATGATCATTCTAGACAAGAATTGAGTGATGAAAAGAAAGTAATATGAATAATACTTTTCAACAAATACATTTTAGACCATAGTGCTTATAAGGAAAAAAGGGTAAGAGAAAGAGAAAGGTTTGCTTTAGGTGAGAGAGAGGTAGATTGAGAGAGAGAGACATAGAGACAGACAGACAGACAGACAGACAGACTAACAATTCTGCTGTAAAATCACCCCACACTCTGTATCTCAAACCTAATGAGTTTGAATCAGGGTCGCACATGAAATAATCCAAACCAGGATGAGTTCTGTCAGTCTTTTACCTAGTATGGAGAGCAGGTTGCCTATAAGAAGTGCCATTTTATTGAATTCAGAGATGAGTCCTGGGTTGGGACAGTAAATACAGGTAGCTCAGGCTATCCTGAGCCAGTCTCACCCAGGTTTACAAGTACAACAATCTTTGTATAGGACCTTTACGTCTTTGGTCAAGTTGACTGCAAGATATTTGAGTTTGTGTGGCACTAATGTGAATGGGATTGCCTTCTTGACGTTTATCTATTCCCTATCATTTTTGGTGTAAAAAAAAGGCCACTGAGTTCTGTGTGTTAATTTTGAGCCTGCCATCTTGCTATATGAGTCTATTGTTTCTAGAAGCCTATTGGTAGAGTCTTTAGGGTTTCTAAGTAGAGAATCATGTTATCTTGGAACAGTGAGAGCTTGACTTCTTCCTTTACTACCTGGATTCCCTTAATACCTTTTTCTTGCCTGATCACTATAGCAAGCACTTCCAGGACTATGTTAAAGAGGAGTGGTGAGAGCAGACAGCCTTGTCTTCTACCAGAATTTAGAGGAAAGGGTTTTAGTTTTTCTCCATTGAGGATAACATTTGCCATTTCTTGTAGTATATGGCTTTAACTAGATTGGGAAAGGTTCCTTTCATTCCCATCTTGCTGAGAGCTTTGATAAGAATGGGTGTTGGACCTCATCAAATGCTTTCTCTGTGTCTATTGATATGATCATGTGCTTTTTTATTTTTCTTGTTGTTAATGTTGTGTATGATGTTGATAGATTTATGGATGTTAAACCATCCTTGCATTCCTGGGATAAAATCTACTTGGTCATAGTGTATGATCTTGATGATGGATTGGATCCTATTTGCCAGGATTTTGTTGAAGATCTTTGCATCTGCATTCATCAGGGATATTGGTCTGTAATTTTCTTTTTTGGCAGCATCTCTGTCTGGTTTTGGTATCAAGGCAATATTGGCTTCATAAAAGCTGTTTGGGAGTGTTCCCATTTTTTCAATTTCATGGAAGAGCCTGGCTAGGATTGTTAGTAGCTCCTCTTGAAAGGTTTGAAAGAATTCATTAGTAAATCCATCTGGGCCTGGGCTTTTATTTTGGGCAGTTGTTTGATTACAGTTTCAATTTTCTCAATAGTGATGAGGGTGTTTAGATTCTACATCCTCCTTACTTAACTGTGCAAGGTTTTAAGTGTCCAAGAATTATAAAGTCCTACTCCAAGAAATAAAAGAGGACACACGGAAATGGAAACAAATATCCTGCTCATGGATTGGCAGGATTAACATAATTAAAATGGCAATACTCCCCAAGCATTGTATAGCTTTAATGCGATCCCTCTAAAGATACCCATGACATTTTAAAGAAAGTGGATCAAATACTTATGAAGTTCATCTGGAACAATAAACACCCTCTAATAGCTAAAGCACTCCCAGGGAAAAGAAAAATGGGAGGCATTACTTTCCCCAACTTTAAACTGTACTACAAAGCAATAGTTATCAAAACAGCATGGTATTAGAATAAAGACAGACCCTCAGATCAGTGGAATAGGCTTGTGTTCTGGTTAGCCACTTGCAAAAAAGCGAATGTAAACTCACAGTTAACATCATGTATGAAGGTAAAATCCAAATGGATTAAAGACCTAGATATCAGATCTGATACCATATGGTATATAGAACAACACGTTGGTAAAACACTCCATGACATTGAGACTAAAGACATCTTCAAGGAGGAAACTGCACTCTCCAAACAAGTGGAAGCAGAGATAAACAGATGGGAATACATTAAACTGAGAAGATTCTTCATCTCAAAATAAATAGTGCCCAGGATACAAGAGTCACCCACCATGTGGGAGAAACTATTCACCCAATACCCATCAGATAAGGGGCTAATATCCAAAACATACAGGGCACTGACAGAACTTTATAAGAAAAAAACATCTAATCTCATCAAGAAATGGGGAGAAAAAATGAACAGACACTTGGATAAAAAAGAAATACAAATGGCCAAAAGGCACATGAAAAAATGCTCCTCATCACTGATCATCAGGGAGATGCAAAACAAACAAAAAAAAAGATGAGATAGCATCTCACACCACAGAGATTGGCACACATCACAAAGAATGAGAACAATCAGTGCTTGCAGGGATGTGGAGAGAAAGGAAATCTTATCCACTGCTGGTGGGAATGCAGTCTAGTCCAAGCTCTATGGAAAGCGAAATGGAGATTCCTCCAAAAACTGGAAATTGAGCTCCCATTTGACCCAGCTATTCCACTCCTAGGATATTCCCTAGGAACACAAGAATACAATACAAAACCCCCTTCCTCAGACCTATATTTATTGCAGCACTATTCACAATAGCCAGGCTCTGGAAACAACCAAGATGCCCTTCAACAGACGAATGGCTAAAGAAACAGTGGTACATATACACAATGGAATATTATGCAGCCATCAAGAGTGATGAAGTCATGAAATTTTCCTATACATGGATGTACATGGAGTCTATCATGCTGAGTTAAATAAGTCAGAGGGAGACAGAGATGCAAAATAGTCTCACTCATTTATGGGTTTTAAGAAGAATAAAAGTCATTTTTGCAACAAGCCTTAGAGACAATAAGAGGAGGGCTGGAACTTCCAGCTCACTTCATGAAACTCACCACAAAGAGTGGTGAGTGCAGTTATAGAAATAACTACACTGAGAACTACCATAACTATGTGAATGAATGAGGGAACTGGAAAGGCTTCTAGAGTATAGGTGGGGGTGGAATGGGATGGAGGGAGATTTGGGTCATTGGTGGTGGGAATGTTGCACTGGTGAAGGGGGGTGTTCTTTACATGACTGAAACCTAGTCACAATCATATTTGTAATCAAGAGGTTTAAATAAATAAAAAAACAAGTACAACTATATATGTTTTGGGGTAAATCCAAGTTGTAAACAAACATACAAAGGAACCAGGTATTATCTTTGTTTTTGATGAGAAAAAGTGTAACAGTCTGCCATAAAGGCAGGCTGAGGGCACTGAGTGGATGGAAAATTGGAGAAAATGGTGTCAGGAAGAAAACACTGGTGAATGGATGGGTGTTGGAACATTGTAAGACTAAAACTCAACCATCAACAATATTGTAATGTGTCTCAGTTAAGATATAAAATTCAAAAGGCAAAATAATTCTAGATTGTGAAGTTTTTTTATTTTTTTATCTTAAACACACGGCAAGTTTTATTTTATAAAATAAAATAATAAATCTATATTATGTATATTGATAAAGAGGTGTGTAACAGCAGGTAGAATTATATAAATGGCTGCTAAAAATACCAAAAATGCATTTAAAGGACAATTCATATGAAAAAAAATGTTAGAATTTTATTTTTAATTGGGGGCATTCCTGGTTGTTCTCCTGACTCTGCCTAGAGATCACTCCTGGCTTACTCATTTCCAGCTGAGCTGAGAGACTGTTTGGAGTGGCAGGGTTATTCAAAGTAAACTCTTCCAGCTAGATTGTTGCTTATGGATATATATGTATATGTATGTATACTATATACATATATATCCTTAAGTCATTTTATAGTGCTTTTCATAAGTGTTATGCTTCAGTCTTCTACCGATAAAATATTTAAGTCTACAAAGTTTCTAAAGCTAATTATGTAGCACAAAATAATGATTAGATAATTTACAAGTCAGAGTTTATTTATACTCTTTTGATAAGCCTAGTAAGAGCACCTTAACATGTACTTTGACTATACCATCTTTTGAAAAAATTTGGAATAGAAATCAATCCAAGTGTGAACACAATAGAGAATGCTCTGATTATTCTCGTTCTTTAGAATGGTACCACTTTTAATGGTGGATGAACAGTTTATCTAAAATTATTTTCATTAGGAAAAAATAATGTCTTATTTAATAAATTTGTTAATATTTTTATCTGGATAATATTTTTGGGTCACACCCAGCAGCACTCAGAGGTTACTCCTGGCTCTACGCTCGGAAATCACTCCTGGCAGGCTCAGGGGACCATATGGGATGCCAGGATTCGAACCACCGTCCTTCTGCATGCAAGGCAAACACCTTACCTCCATGCTATCTCTTCGGCCCCTCTCCACTAATATATTTAAACTATGTAAAGGAGTTAATAGCAGATATCTCATGAACTACTCATTTGTGACTATTTTAGGTTGGTGAGAAAGAAGTTTTATCAGAGTAATAAATATAAACTGCTATAGAAAACCGTGCCCACAAACACAGTAACCATGTCTGTCTGCATCTGGCCAGTTTCGGAGGCTCACTATGTTCTCAAAAGAGATGTGAGTAAACCAAACCATAAAAATTTATAGATACACTGGTTATGCAGATGATAGAGGACAAGGAGGAGATGGCAAGCCAAGTCCCTGTCCTGCGGAATCCATGCCTGCTGCATCTACCACCCACAAACTCGTCTTTGACAATAACGTGCTTCAGCACTCACTTAAGGTTCTCTGTGGAACCACTAAACTGGCAAAAACTCCAAATATGCTTGTAGTTGGGTGAAATGACCAGTACTTTTGGGAGTTTGGCCACCCTTCCCATACCTTCTCATACTTCCAGAAGCTCTGGCAGCTGAAACCACAAAAGCCACTGTATCTGCAAGAGTTGTTAGAATTTCTGGACCATGTAACAACAACAATTTTTTAATACCGTCATATCCATAGGAATACACCAATTTAGACATCAATGTATATTGAAGCCATAATGTTCAGTAACAAAAGAACTAACAAAATGATAAACTAGCAACAAGATCCCTAAATGTTCTGACAATGAATCTCATTGCAAGATACAATCATTTTACAAAACTTTTGTTGCTGTAATCTTTTTTAAATTGTATTATCTTTTAAAAATAATTATTCTCCCACTTACCTGAAAACAAATGTATTATGATCAACTAATGTCAATTATGTGATACATGCTCTTTAAATAAAGTAACTCATAAAAATAAACTTAATTTTTAAAGGATAAATACTGAACTATTATAGTGAGGCAATAAGCAATACTATTAAACCAAAAGGAAATAACCTACAATACTTTCATTTATTTCATTGAATAATACTTTAAGTGACTTTTGTTTGCTTTTGAGTTAAGGAATACTTACATTTGTCTTGCTGGTTTGTTTCATATTATACATAAATCAAATGAACATTTTATTATTTTATGCTGTTTAATTTGAGAAATTGCTTTTGAATAAGTACTTAATGAGCTAACTCTAAAGAAAATGAGCCAAGTTGTGCTGCAAATACTAGAAAAGTGAGTTGAAATAATAATGTTATTGGCATAAGAGCAATATTATAGAACAGCATTTAAAATATATGCATTGTTCTTATCACTCTTTTAGGAAAATACAATAATGCATTATCTTTAATAAAAATATATCCCTACTTCCTGGACTCTATTTTGAACTCAAATCACCTTTCAAGGGCCAGACTTTTTCCTTTCAAATATTTACATTCAATTAAGCTGCTGAATGAGTCTGTGTTCAGAATTTTTAAAAAGATTGAAATTTTAATTGCAGTTAGAACTGGAGGATGCTGTTTTTCAATCATCATTGTTAAGAACATCCCTGTCCTTTTTAGAAATTAACATAAAGTTCCATAATAAATACAATTCACTGCATTAGATGGACAAGTTAGAAGACTGGAGAATGCTCATTATACACTTGCACAAAACACGTTTCATAAATGCAGTAATTCCTCAAGGAGAAAATATTTCATTTACACTCAATTTATATGAAAACACTTAAGGAAATGGCAAAGTGTGAAGATGATGGCTATTAAAAGATCAGTTCGATATCTTCTTGCTGAAAACTCACTGCTGGACTGGCCTTGACATGACCTATAGAATTTTATGTTGGCAGGAAACCAACTTTGAAAATTGTTCTGTAGCAAATCATTGTGGCTCTGGACTTCCAGGAATTAAACCTTTACATCTCAGGGTGGTGTTGCCAGAGAGCATGCAGGGTCTCTTCTGATAGGAACCACGAAGGAGACGTTGGCCAGAATTTCAAAGCCATATGTTAGACCTGTCAAAAATGATATGGCTCTGCTTACAAAAACCTTGCTCAGTGGCTTTGCCAGGAACCCCATGGCAGTGTCCTGCCGGAAAGCCATTGCATGCATTATTACTGCCAGAAATTGATGCTGCCCTGGGATAATCTAACCGCACTAAAAAATCAACCTCTGGGTTTCTGCTGCCAGGCTTTCACTACTAACAGAGCCAGTGAGTGTATTACAGGGAAATAAGGTCTATTTTCCCTCTCTAGGTCAAGAGTGGGGTATCCTTTTGGCTTGCGATTCTAGAAGTTAATTAGCTCTTTGGAAAAGATTCCTGGCCATGACTGTATTCGTTGTTTCTTGATTTATATGAACTACTGCTAACATTTTTCTCAAGAATGTATTTAAATGCTAGTTTTCCTCAGAAAGGAGAAATGATTATACAAGAGGAAAAAAAAAACACAAGATATTTTTTTCTATAGAAGAGTGATTGATACAATGTGTAGCAAATAGCAGCTCTGTATTTTCTGTACTAGACCTGAAGTAATAACATGTTAATATTTTGTGTCATAAAACCAATAAGGGACTAATATTTTCCATATTTTGCAAAACAGTGGGTACTAGACACAAATACTTTATTGTGACAAATGCTCAAAATAAGTCCATATATGTATATTGGACATATGTAGGACTCAAAAAGTTTTTTTAAAAAAACTACTATTTGAATGTTGAATTAATGAGCCTGTTTATCACAACTGAACTACATATACCATGAAGTATGATCCATGAACAGAATCTGATCTATTTTAATTGTTACATTATCAGAGAAATACAGAAAATTGAGAGAAGTAATTAGATAATTTTGAACCATTTGATATTACTGAGCTATTTTTCATGTATCTTATAATATCCACATTTAAAATGTACTTTAAATTTTTTTTGTACTTTAAATTTTGATGGAAAACAGTCACAATACTGGACATGGTTTGAGTTGTACATATTCTGGAATAGCAAACGAGTCATTGTTTACTCATTTTCTTCTGATTAGAGATGTTAAACAACTAAACTGGATTTAAGTATCTCTTCATATCTGTTTTATAGACTTATTAACTATCAAGTTTTATCTATCTTTTTAAATTATTTTTATTATGGGGCAAGTTAAATAATACAGTAGTTAGGGATCTTGCCTTGATTGTTGTTTTTGACTGGTTCAATTACTAGCACTATATAGATCCCTGGAACACCACAAGGACTGATCCCTGAGAATAGACCCAGGCATAAACACTTAGCACATCTCGGTGTGGATCACACACTCCCTCAAAAAGAAAAAAGCATGACTCAGCTTTAAATTCTTTGTCTAGATGCCTCAAAATTTCTGTGCACAGAAAAAGAAACCTGCTACTGTGGTTACATCCTCTTCTTATGCTTAGTCAACTCTGGAGAATTAAAGAAAAGAGATATTTTTTTTTTCAAAATCTTCAGTTTCTCAGTTTGGAGACAGCCCCCATGGGATGAAACCTATTAAGAGTATAGTCCTGTTGATCATCCCATTAACTTTATACCTGAGCTGAATCTCATCTGAGCTTGAGCATATAGATGCCGAAATCTCCCTAAAGTAAGTCCAGTTATTGACAGAAGTTGGTTTGGTCTCATGCAAAGAACCGCTACTTATTTCAGTAGAATAAAATTATAGTTCTTACACATGATGTCTATAATGACATGGCTAATCCTAGTTTTAATACCAATGCACATTTTCACTTATAAATCAATATTGATTTATAAGTGAAAATGTGCATTGGTATTAAAACTAGGATCAGCCACGTGGAGTGGAAAGTTAAAGAGTCTTGCCTGGCACACTGCTACCCCAGGCTCAATCTCCATATGGTTCCCTGAGACCCACCAAGAGTGATCGCAGAGTGAAGATCCATGATTAAGCCTGAGTACTTATTTTTAATATAATAATTTTTATTGTGACCAAAGAGTGAATCACAAATCTTTCACAGTAGTATTTATGGTACATAGTAACAATGAATCAGGGCCATTCCCACCATTCACACCACCAGGGTTGTTCTACTCCCATCACCCCTTATCCCAGCATGTGTCCCATATCTCCCCTTTGTCCCGCACAGTGCTAGTAAAACTGTTCCCCTTTGTGTATAGGTTGTAGATATCTAGAAGACCTGAGTACTTTAAAGTGTATCACCAAACAAAATAAAATTACTTCAGTCTTTAGTTTCAAAAAGGTATAACTAAAACAGACTCATGGTTATTAAGTTTATTAAAAATGTGTCTCCTTGGGTCCCAAGAGATAGTACGACTGGTAGAGTGTTAGCCTTGCACACCACCAACTTGTCTTCAATTTCTGGCATCCCATATGGTCTCCTGAGCCCAAGAGGGGTAATAATCCCTGAGCTCAGAGCCAGGAGTAAGCCCAGAGTATTTTGGGGGGTGATCCTCCCCAAACAACCAACCAAACATAACATGGTCTATTTAATTTTTTTTAAATAACTACTTACCTTTATTACTCAGATTTTTAAAAGTTGGCTTTAGACATTGGAACTGGACTTGGAGGCTATAGTCTAATATTGGGGAGGTTGCCAGCAACATGGGACCATGGCTCAGGGCTTGCTCCATTCTCTCACTCAGGGATTACTCCTTGCGGACTTGGGATATCTCATGGGCTGTGGTGGAAAGAATCTGGGTCACATATAATAAAAATGCCCCTCTGCTATATTATTTTTCTTTGGTCCTTAATCACTCTTAGTTAAAAAAAAGATTAGCTATGCTTAAGAATATAGTTCAACATTTTTTCTCCAAATAATGGAAATCTAGTATTAGCTAGTTTATTTGACTATCTGTGTCTGGTAGTTATAGATGAAAAAAAAATGATAGAAACCATCTCTCTTGTCAAAAAGTTTACCACAGTGAAAAAAATGTGTTAGCAAATAAATTCCTATATTAATATACAAAGACTTTAAAGATAAATGGGCTAATTAATTTTAGCACATCATATGATGCTACTTGACATAAAATGTACCAATAATTTTTGTAATGAACACTACCTAAAAATAATATTTGATACAAAAATAAGGTTACCACACAAAATATAGAAATAAGTGGTTTTACAATTTTAGGAGTATTAATTTATAAGTATTTATTTTATAGGTTTTGTTTGTTTGTTTGTTTTGGGGCCACATCCAAAGGGGTGTCTCCAGGCTCTGTGCTCAGAAATCGCTCCTGGCAGGCATGGGTGACCATATGGGATGCCAGGATTTGAACCAATGTTGGTTCTGGGTCAGCTTAGTGCAAGGCACATTTTATAGATATTAATGTAGAAAATTATAGTTGAAAATAAATTCACCTAAATGTAAATACTCCATGTGAAAGGTTTTGATCATTTTTTACTTATCTATACTTTTCTGTATTGTGCTATTATACATTAAATCATAACAAATTTTAAAGATTTTATAAATGATTTTTAATTAGAATTTTGACTTGACTTACATTCAACTAGTTTGGTAATCATCTTCAATTTATATCATTTAATCTGGTAAATAAGAAAACCAATGTCCTTATATAAATTTAATATTATATTTATATATTCCATTTAAAATTATAACATCCGTACATATTTTACATAAGTAAATGTAAATGTTTGTAATCAGAATGCTTTTCTTCTCTGGTTTGCCTATTATATTAATATATGTTATATTTTTAAGGTTTTTTTAAGTTAGGTCACATTATTGGCAGTTAATATCTAGCTAAATATTGAAATATATATTTATTTTTATAAGCTTTGGAAAGATTGATAAAACACAATCTATTCTCTTTCATTTCTTTTATCTTCCTCCAATACGAGCATCTCTACCCATAAAAATTGGTCTCTATCTCCTTTTCTGCTCTTTTCCTTAGGCTTTAGATGTGTGGTTTCACATTTGATCTATTGTTCTTTTATCCCTAGAGCTGTTTTATCTTTGCACAAGGATCCCGAAGTACAAAAAAAAATCTTGTTTCCCCTTTGAACAGTGAATTTAAAAATTAGATAAGTCATTATTAACACAACCTCTCAGCACAAGATTGCTTGGAGTGTTAGCATATTTAATAGATGAGTGCAAATTAGTTCAAGGCCTTAGGAACAGGTCTCCAAAATGTTGAAAGATGTGACACACATTATTGAGGCTAACATTTCATTGTTTTAATAAAATCCTCATATACTATTGAGATGTAGCAATAAAAATGAAAAATTCACATAGATTATGCACCATTCTTAAGGTTAACCTCTTGTCTTTCCCCTAAAGTATATGATCTATGTAGTGGTAGTTAGTCTTTTTTCAAATGTAGTATAATTTAAAAATTCCAAAACTGATGCCATTGGAAATCAAAGTATATGGTTTTGCTTTCTGTTTTTTCTATTTCTAAGTCAATTGTTTTATAATTGTTTTATGCTGAGACATGGTCATATTACAAATATATTGTGGTAACCACACTAAAATCTTAGCCTTCTGAGGTTTATATTTAAAAGACAATTAATAGAAGAAATATAATTAATTAAGATAATGGTAAATGTCTCTAAAAATAACAAAATAAGGCAGAGGCAGTTGGAAAAAGAGACAATGGAAGTTGGGATGTGATTCTACTTTAGCTAAGACTGTCAGATGAGGAAGGGAGCTTTGAAGGATTTACTTCTGCATTTAGCTGAGAAGATTTTACTATTTACAATTGTCCTAGCAGTGTTCCAAAGAGAGGAAAAAGCGAAAACAAAGGACCTAAGGCAAATCCTAAGCTTGGGTTTCTCATGAGACTTGACAAGAAACACATGTTTCTGGACTATAGAGAACAGGGAGAAATTACCAGAAGCTCATGGGTCTTATGTCATAAAATACAGGATTAATTTATATGTTGGGTTTTCTACTGAAATGCCAGCCCTAACAATAATGGAACCTTGTTATCTACCAATTAGTATATATTCAATAAATGTAACTTTGAATAAACATAGTCTCTCAAATTTAATATGAACAAACAAAAAAGAAGATCTGAATAATAACAATGAATATTGTTCTTTCTTCTTTGCAGTATATATGTGGCTCAAAAGTGGACTTTATTCTATTTATTTACCCTAAAATTCTATAAAATGAAATATAGTGAAATATTGTTAAAATTTTTAATTTTTTTGAGCAAGAGTGAAAGTACAAGAGCTGAGTATTTTCCTTGCATATGGGTCACTCCCGAAAACCTCATACAGATCCCTGAGCTCAAAACCAAGAATAAGCTGAGCACTACAGAACAGTATCCGTAAAAAGAAAAGAAAGAAAAACATATATGCATTTGGTTGAAAGAAAACATTGATAAGTAGAATTAAATTCTTTTAAAGTTGATTTTTATAATGAAAACCTCAATCATAATGAGTTTCTATGTGAATAACAAATAATATTTTTTTTTTGTTTTTTGGGCCACACCCAGCAGTGCTCAGGGGTCACTCCTGGCTGTCTGCTCAGAAATAGCTCCTGGCAGGCACGGGGGACCAAATGGGACACCCGGATTTGAACCAACCACCTTTGGTCCTGGATCGGCTGCTTGCAAGGCAAACGCCGCTGTGCTATCTCTCTGGGCAACAAATAATATTTTTATTCTATGAAAAGGTATTAAATGTCAGTGGTTCTCTTATATTATAAGATCATCACTTGTATTATTTTTTTTTTACCATATTCTCATTATGGATAAGGTGATATGTTTTTTTATTTCTTTCTTTGGTTCACACTTGGTAGTGCTCAGGGGTTATTCCTGGAAGTGCCAAAGAGACCTTATGGGATGCCAGTTATCAAAACCTGGGTTGGCCATGTGCAAGGCAAAAACATGATACTATTATTCTTGCCCCAATATGGTTTATTCTTAATTTCTCATAGTTCGAGCCTTTCCTTTTATTTTTTTCTGCCTATCCTAACTAAATGACCATTTTATGGCACTTCTATAAAACTACTGGCTTCTAAGTTTAGTTATCAGATATTATGTCCAAATTTCATTGTTTTCTTACCACTAAAAAATTCCTACAGTACTTGTAAAATTCAGGTTCCCTAGAGCTGCTCACAGTTCTCATGACCTACCCCCTTATTTGAATCCTTCAATAACTGCCACCACCAGTTCATAATGCCAGTTCATAAGACCATGTTATAGTATTAAAATCTGCATCCACTCTGGTTCAAAAAACTGTGCTATTAGCTAGGGCATTGTGTTTATCAGGTTACATTTGACAATAAGCCTCCAGGTCTATTTTCCAAACTTGTGCTTAAATTGTGAATATTGTTGAAAGAATTTAATGCCAAGTGAATAAGATATTAATCTTTCATTTGTTTCAAGTGAAAGATCAGATACCTGTCTTCAGACTCTTTGCATATTTCCATAATTAAGAACTGTACTACATATATATTTTCTTCCTTGCCAATTATATATATATATATATTTATGTGTGAAAAGTGTTAAGACAGATATGACAAAGAAAAGTATAGTGGGAGATAAAAAAAAGAGCCTTTCTTTTCTCTCATTTTGCCCGTTATTGAATTTTACGAGTTTGATTACTATTATTATTTATTCATTAATATACCTATCTAGAGAGAAAGTTAGGCAGAAATAAATTATTAAGACACATAAAGACCAGTAGCTCACATGACTTTAGAGAGTTCTTTAGGTAAAGAGGTGAGATATATTGCTTTCAATATGGAATAGTTGCAATGGGATAGGCAATATTATTGTTGTAAATTGCAAGAAAGGATATATTTTAGTATAATAATGAGCATCAGAGCTTTCATTTGTAGAAGATATCTATAATCCTGCCATTTTATCCTGTCAGTTTATCGTGCTTGTGTGTTTAGTAATTTCATCTTTTGTAGTTGCTTTGTGTAACCATAACCTTTTCACTTTTACAAACCTAGGAAACCACCCCCCCTTAGAGTGTCAGGAATACAAAATATTTATAGCATATTATTTAAACATACAAGCTGATCTTGAAATGAGAGCCATAGATAGAAGTGGGGAAACTGTAGACTCTTCTTTGCTGATAGTATCGTCAGAAATGTTATATCTGAATACAATTGCGAAAAAGAGGCATTCTTTATTTTATACAATCTATTAATGAAGCAAACCATAATGTCCAGTATTCAATGACTATGGTAGTGCATAAAGTTCATAGTTCATAGCTGTTCTTGATTTTAATTTTCCCCGACATATAAATATCACTTGAGGATTCTTTGTGTTATCTAATAATTTTTCAATAAATTTCAGGTATTTGATTGCTTTTAATTAAAAACTTATGTTTAGATGCTATATTGTTCTTTTGTAGTTGGTTATCCCACTGCAAACAGAGTTAGATGATATCACACTAAATACATAAACTCTGGAATAGTCATGTATTGGGTTCCTATTAATTTTTCAGTTTTGAGTTTTTAACTCAAGCTCCAAATACATCATTAATGAATTCTCAGAGAAATATGACAGCCTCTAGCTAAAGTCGAAAGTCAATTTTGATAAAATGAAATCCACCCAAACTGCTGCTTATTTTATTTTTTTCAATGACCATAAATGTGAAGGCTCTTTCCATAAATTTGAATTTTATAGTTTAGTCTCAAATAGTATCTTGGCGAAAATAATTTTTATTCCTACATGTTAAGATCTCCAGTTATACTGAAACTAATTTTTAGGAGTGCACTGAAAGTTTCCAATTAACGAGATTAAAGCAGCTGAGCTTTCACCTCTTTCTCTTAACTAGATCTCACAAAGACTTTTAAAGGTTAAATCAGCACTGCTTCAGGACCGTTTCAGAACATTTGTTGCCTCGCTATTGAAGTAGATTTTATCAGATCCGGACTCATTATGAATTCTAAAATACTATACTGTCTTCAACTCTTTTTCTATCATCCAATTGTTCATTAAACAGTCACCTTTGAAAGACTTATACATTATTAAGTAGATTGTTAATCTGCCTGTTTGGTGCTCTGAGAATAATGTATGTTAATTTCTACTGACCTTGCTTTATTTACTGTGTTTTTTTAAACAGTTTGCATCCATAATGATAATATAATCATCAACCTATCATTGTTATTTTTAGATCAGGTATGTCTTTTATAAACAAATAATTATATTCATCAATAGAACATTTTTAAAGAAAAGCTTTCTTTATATTTAGAATTTATAATTTTGTACTGTTCTAAAACAAATATTTTCCAATGCTTTATACAAAGAAAAACATGGCCAATTTATCTTATGCTCTGATTAAATATTTACCTAGTCTATGTGCTGATTCTTTTAATTGTAAAGTAGGAGTGAGTCAATACAGTGACTATTTTTCTTTTGGTGGTGGGTGTGCTCAACTAGCTATTCTTAGGTCGTTCTAACTGCACTGTGCTCAAAAATCATTGCTTCTGGTGTTTGGGAGACTAGGTGATGCTGCGGAACAAATCTGGGTTGTCTACTTGCAAGTACCTTACCACAGAGCTAGCTCTCTGTTCACTAACTTCAAAATCGTTATATACTTTTAAAAGATTGTTTTAATTAGTTGCCATTTCAAAATTATATGTGGAGAAAGTTAGACAAAAAATGTGAGTAAACTAGAAGACATTTACAATTTCCTGAGACATAAGTATAGATAACATATTGCTATTTATCATTATAATCTGTCTTTTATCCTCTCTTAGTCATGTTTAACTTGGCAGATATTTATTTTTCCATTATAAATATGTATTCTAAGCACAAATTAATGACAGGTTCATATGCTGACAATATCTTAGTGAAACATAACTTTAAAAATTCTTACCTTATACTTTACATAGATTATAGGGTATATGGCCTAATTGAGATTCATGCACAGAGATGAATTCAGACATACCTGCAAATATACATAACTATATGAACACATTCTATTAAAGTGAAGACTCATAAATTTTATATGATAAGGTATTTAAAACATTGCATTTTAAAAAGAGAAGTAGGTCCAAAGCAATAGAATAGTGAGTAGGGTGCTTGCCTTGCACGTGGCTGACCCAGGTTCAATACCCAGCGTATGATACCCATATGGTTCCCTAGCCCACCACAGTGATTCCTGAGTGCAGAGTCAGAATAACCCCTGAGCACTGCCAGGTGTGTCCTTTATTCCTACAAGATCTCCAGTTATACGGAAACTAATTTTAGGGGTGCACTAAAAGTTTCTAACTAACGAGTATGTATATATGAAGGGACCTGAGAGGTAGTAAAGCAGATAAGACATTTGCCTTACAGGTAGTCAACTAGGATTTGATCCCTGGAACCATGTCTGACACCAAAACATGGCCTTGAGTGAGCCCTGAGTCCAAAGCCAGGAGTTATCCTTGAACATAGCAAGTGTGGCTTTAAGAAAAAAAAATTGAAATTTATGTTAAAATTCTTGATACATTCACAATGCTGTGCAAGTATAAAATCTATCTTGTTTCAAAATAGTCTAATTCCAAAGAAGCAATTCTAATATTAAGTAAGCTTTATTTTATATTTCCAATAATTTTATCCCTAGACAATATTTTTCATTCCATATTTTTGAGGAAATAATACTTGATAATATTAAGATGGAATTGAAGGTCTATGTGGTTTGTCAGAATAGACTTCAGTGCCTCAATAAGTCATGCCTTCTCACCCTTTAATTGTTCGCCCCTCCTTCCTGAGTATTTTAGTTCATACAAATGTAATAATGCAGTAAGTGGCATTTTGTAATTGACTCTTTTTTTTTACATTGAAAAATTAATTTTGAGAAATAATTGCATAGTGGTAGGTTTATTATTTGATTCTTTTCTAGCCAAAAGTATTTCATTCATTTTATACATTTTATCTAATAATTGTTGAATATCTGTTTATTTATATCCTTTAGATATTATGAATTAACCATTTGGGGTTATGTAAAAGTATTTGCAATCCTATTCTATTTTTAAGGTACCCATAAATTATATTTTTCTTATATATTGATAATTTATGCTTTGCAATGCTATTAATAATGGTTTCTTTCTCATGCACAATCCAACTCCATACCTTTCAATAGTATCCCCACTGCCAATTACAATAACCCCTAATTACTATCTCTTTAAATAACCCCAACTTTTCTTTTTTTTGGTTTTTAGGCCACACCCGTTTGATGCTTTGGGTTACTCCTGGCTAAGCCTCAGAAATTGCCCCTGGCTTGGCGGGACAATATGGGACGCTGGGGGATTGAACCACAGTCGCGATCTTTCCTTAGCTAGTGCTTGCAAGGCAGACACCTTACCTCTAGCGCCACCTCGCCGGCCCCAATAACCCCAACTTTTAACATTATGAATCCATTTTCCCATTATGCTGCTTTTGAACCTTTGTTGTTATCCTTTGTGTGTGTTTATGCCAACATATAAGAGAGACAATTCTGTACTTAGTTTTCCCCTTCTAATACTCAGCATAACAGTCTCAACTTTCATCCATGTTGCTACAAATTGCAATTTGTTCTTTCTTAGCATTTCTTAGTGTACCTCAACTCCTGATTTATTTATTTTTGGGGGCATTTTCAAGTAGTTTCCATATCTTGACCACTGTGCTAAATAAAGCAATAAAAGTAGGCCTGCATATATCTTTTCAGATTAATGCTTTCATGTTTGGGGGATAAATGAAAAGAAGTGGTTTTCTAAATTTTGTAATTATACTATTCCTGTGTTTTAGTTAAATATGCTTATTGCTATCCAAGAAGGCTTCACTTGATGATGTTTAGGGTTTACTCAGAGCCCTGTCCAGGGAAAATCTTTGCAGAGCTTAGAAGAGCATATGGGGTACTAGGGACTAAATCCAGGTTATTTGTTTAAAAAAAAAATCTTACCTCTATGATACAATGCAATAGCATTTTAATTAGTGCACACAATTATTGTCTGAATTTCTTTGCTTATAGCACTAATTTTTAGGATGATTTTTTTAAAAAAATAAAATAATATCAATAAATTTTTGTTTAAAAAGATATGTAGTACTTTACTGATAATTAAAGAATAATACTCATTTTCTGCTCTCCTTATCTCACCAATTGGATTTCTTTTATTGTGTTTCCATAATGAGTTTGATTTTGCTTATTTAAAAATTCTTCCCATCTTCCCTTTCAATTTAGTGTTATTTTAGAGCACTTGTCTTTTACATGATTTAATAGTGGCAGCTCCATTTTTTTTATTATTTCTACCTTGAATTAGAAAATAAATGGCAGAGAAAAATATATTTTTTCAGATCCTGACTTATCACTTCAGTTGCTCAAATTCCAGATAACTATCTGATTTCTGATACATAAGAATTTACAGAGAGACATTGTATATCCTTTGGGCAATCATATAATTTACCATGAAGATAGGAATTGTCAAAAAATTAAAAAATTAAGCATATAACACTGGGAATTTTAGAAAGTGAAGATATTATTTCTGGCAAATTGAAAGAGGTAATCATGCTACAATATAGAAAATTTTCAAAAAAATATTAGACTAGAATTCTCATACAATCCAGTGTTCCCACTTATTGACATTTACCCCCAAATAAAGAAATTACAAATTTATAAATATCAATTAAAAATGTATAAGTATACCTATGTTCAACAGTGAGGATATGAATAAACCCCACGAGGCCAGAGAGATATGCAAGTTTGCCTTGCATGTGACCTACTCGGGAGGGACCCGGTTTGATTCCTAGCATCCCATATGGTCTCCTAGCCTGCCAGGGGTGATTTCTGAGTGCAGAGCCAGGAGTGACCACTGAAAGCAGCCGGATGTGGCTCCAAAACCAACTAATCAACTAACCTATAAATAAATAAAGTTAAGAGAAAACACCCCAAATGTCCAACAATAGACTAATACATAAAGAAATTATGGTATGATTACTGAAATAAGTCAAAGTAGGGACCAGAGCAATAGCACAGCAGTGGGGCATTTGCCTTGCATGCAGCCAACCAGGACCAATCCAGGCATGGACGAGGAGTTTAAAATATCTTCATTTATCACTGGTCGGGATTTTTATTGGTCCAGCCTTTTAAGAAAACAATATGATTGCACTGCAAGCAAGAAAACAAACAAGAAACATGAAGAAAAAAATATATTTACTACTGTGTTTATTGTTGCACTGCTCAGAAAAGCCAAAATCTAAGAACAGAAGACTAGATATAGAAACTATTTTATTTATACACTATAGCTATAAAAGCATGAAATTTACTTCTACTGGATGTGTCTGGTGAGTATCATGCTGAATGAACTTAGGAAGAAAGAAACACAGCATTAATCTTTTCATATGTGGGGAAACACAGCAGAGGTCTAACAAAAACCCAAAGTCAACAAATAATAAAGACTTTCTTCAGTAGGAAGCTACCATATGGGGTGGATTAAGGTGGGTGGGGACACTGAAACAGTGATAGAGGAAAGTGAACATTCCAAGAGAAAGAGTAGTGAGAGATTGATTTTATTCAAAGCCCTATAATTAGTAGGTTATAGATTGTGGTACTTACCATATATATAAGTGTATATATACAATGTATGCCTTACAGGTAGTCAACTAGGATTTGATCCCTGGAACCATGTCTGACACCAAAACATGGCCTTGAGTGAGCCCTGAGTCCAAAGCCAGGAGTTATCCTTGAACATAGCAAGTGTGGCTTTAAGAAAAAAAAATTGAAATTTATGTTAAAATTCTTGATACATTCACAATGCTGTGCAAGTATAAAATCTATCTTGTTTCAAAATAGTCTAATTCTGAGCCCTGCTGGGTGTGACTTTCACAAAGTATAAATTAAAATAATATACTACATGGGTTGAAAAGGATGAATTCCACAAGCACAAAATCAATATAAACTGATTTCAGTGCCTTAGGAAAAGTGTTTAAAAAAAATTAGGGGCTGAGACGTGGCGTTAGAGGTAAGGTTTCTGCCTTGCAAGTGCTAGCGTAGGACAGACCGTGGTTTGATTCCCCGGCTTCCCATATGGCCCCCCCACCCCCAAACTAGGAGTGATTTCTGAGCACATAGCCAGGAGTAACCCCTGAGTGTCAAACGGGTATGGCCCAACCCCCCCCCCAAATTAAATTACCCCACACAAACTGCTTACTTATCCAAAACTCACTGGAATTTTTTTTTATTTTTTTGTGACTTTTTTTTTTATGAAAATACTACTATCTTAGAAATTAAGATCTGATCATCTAATTTACATACTATTTTACTTAAACCTCTGTTTTGGTGCCATTTTTAAATAAGATGGGATTCATCTGATTGAAATTTAAATATTGATTTCCTTAGTAAGTGCAGTGTAGGATTCCATGTGCATTTAACTCTTTTTCTCACTAAAAATTACAATGTATAATATAATCTAGAAAGTAGCAATTTTAAATGGGAAAGACATAATGATTCACTTACTCTAATATCCTAACTTAATTGATAAGACCCAAAGGAGTGTAGATTTGGTAGCAGAGAATATTGCATAGTTCAGTTCTACAAAGTGTAGAGTATTTTCTCACACACATCACTGCCTGACTTTTATTTGATTTTTGGTAATACATACAACATTGTATTTTCTGTCTAGTTTTTGGTCCCTGGTTGCCAGACTAGGTTTCTTTCATGAAATACAATTCCTTTTTAGGGGAAAAAATTACAAGAAAATCTACTGAAATAGCAACAGGCCCTGGCATTAGTATCTCTGCTGGCAACTGGGGAATACAGGGTAGGGTGGTGAGCCTGTCGGTGTTCACAGTTCCCGTGAATGGTACCAAGCAGATGCATGCCTTGTACTGTTGTTGTTTCTTATCACTTTGAGGAGAGCTGGTTGAACATTCAAGTAAACTCAAGCTGTTTCTTTCAGGTACAAGGGAGGATATTTATATAACAATGAGATATGTGGGATAGAGCTGTGTTTCTGAAAATTTGTAGTATGATATAGAGATCATTTCTACTGTATCATAAATATTTTGAAAACTAGAGCGAGTACTATGATACCACGAGCATGTGCTTTTAATTCCTAGTGCTTTTATTTGCATCCCTCAGAAATAATAATAGAGTATGATACCATTTATGAGCAAGAGAAAGACATAAGCAGGCAGAAGAGAGTGATAATTTAATATAAAGATTGTCTGGAACTTGACTTAGTTGTTTAAAATATCCATTCTTTGGGCCAGAGCTGTGATGTAAGCAGTGGGGCATCTGTCCTGCATGTGCTAACCTAGGAAGGACCTCGGTTCGATCCCCGGGTGTCCCATATGGTCCCTCAAAGCAGGAGCAATTTCTGAGCACATAGCCAAGAGTAATCCCTGAGGGTCACTGCTCAGGGATTTATTTATTTATTTCAAAAATTTATTTATTTATTTATTTCAAAAATCAAATAAATAAATAAAATATTCATACTTGACCTAATAGAAAGTTCTATTATTAATGAATGGTGCCTTATCCAGCCACTAGTCTTGTAAGAAATGATTTATCAGGAGAATAGCTCAAAATTCTTTCAGAAGAAAGCCATTAAGAGTCAGTCATACTTTCTCATCAGTGCTTTTTTAATGAAAATCTAAAGATTCATATGTCATGGAGATCATCAGGTCGTACATTTTCCTGAAAAGATACAATGGACAGTTTTGCTCTTTAAAAAAGTAACCATTTCTAATCATAAATAGAAAAAATAAAATAGTATGAGTGTGTTTTATTATATAGATCACATAATATTTATTAATTACTGATGAAATTCACATGAAAAATTTAAGTACATTACTTAATAAATGTTATCTTTTTGGCACTATCTTTGTTCAAATATAGTGCAACATTTGTCTTACTGTGTGCTTACTAATCTAAAAATTTATGGAATTGGGCATTATTAGAATTTCCATACCAGATTAGTTTTGAGGAAATGGAATATATAATCTAAGGGGTTTTATTCCCTTATATCATCCTTCTAATAGCAGACCAGAACTTAGATTAACAACTACAATGTAAATAAATATGCATATAGTAAATTTATTGTTTGACTTATTTCAACAATACTATTTTTTTTTCACCAGCATACTGCATCATATTCCAAATCATTGTGAGAGCAATGAGATTCAATAGGCTGGAATTGTATGTTTAGCATTTTGTGGCCAGTACTACTTCCTCAATAGTCTTGGAAGTCTTTCAAAGTAGGGGAACCAATTCTCAACCAAATTGTTCACTTGAGTTTCTATATCTACTGTTTTTCATTTTAGATAACTAGTATCCATTGACTTTTCAACTGAACACATTATAATAAATGTAAGGTTTTTATTGCTATGCTGGGCACAAAATAAGAAAACAACTATGGAAAAAAATTAAAGCATAGTTGCTGGAATATCTTCTTTTAAATAGTAAAACCTAAATGTTACTAAATAGATATTGCAGCATACATGTTGTCACCATTAGGGTAGAATTATTTCTGAAATATTCTGAAAATGGATTCTTAAAACACAATATGTCAGGAATCCAAGGTTAGTTGTTAAACATATTTGCATAGAAAAATATAATATGAAACTTATGAAATGGAAACAAAGGACATATTTGACACATCTTTTAATATGCCATTCAAAACTAATTAGAAACCTTAGGAGGAATTGCAATGAGGTGCTCACAGTGTGAGTTCTGTAGTAAAGATGATTTGTTTTAAATGTAGATTTTCTCTTTTTTCCCCTTATATAAGCTTATACAAATTACTGGTAATAGAAGTTCACTTCATCCTAAATGAAAACAAAATTATGATGGTGTGTTTTTCAGATAGATGCTGTGTGAGTAAATAAGCCATTGCAGGTAAATTGCTTAGGCAGTTCCTGGTAGTGAATAGTGGATACATTTTGGAAAAAAAAAAAAAAGAACAAGAATACATGAGGAATGACAGATGAAATCACTATAATGAATGGTCATGGACATATTGTAGCCAAGGGTGGTGAAACTCCACAGATATTTCTAGCATCACACTTGCCTGTTGTTTTCTGGGTGTTTTCTACCCTAACTGGATCTTAGCCTTATGCCTCTCTTCGAAAAATTCCTACATGTTAGCCAAAAAGCATGCCAATTTTTGACTTCCCATGGTTTTTACAGGGCATATTATCAAAACCGTACAGCAAGTGAAAAATTTAAACTTTAATCTTATCATACATATACCTAAAATGACAGTTGATTCTTTCAAATAATATTTTTATAATCCTTTAAAGTATCAAGATACTTCACCATTATATGCAATAATATATTAGCACCCCATTGTCCTAGTTTTCTTTAAAGGAATGATTATTATTCCCACCTTAAAACTCAAAAAAAAAAAGTCTTGGATATAGATGATTGGATGTTAAATACTTTGCTTTACAAATGTTAATGATCCCATATAGGAAACATAAAATTCAAGATAGGTTCAAATACATGCTTTAGTGTTTGTGATGAAGACGTTCAGAAAGTGTGGTCAAAGCTCTGACTCTCCCAGTTTATCTCAGAAATCATTTGGAATCTCAACTGTATTAAACAAGGTTCTGTTAGACTTCCCCATTATGTAAACTGGAGTCATTTATTTATCATGTTTCTTTTTTTCTCCCTTCATAAGTAGTCTGTTGAGGACCATTTGGGTGTAGTAGTGGTTTTATCCTGCCGGTGGAGTGGAGAAATAATGAGATATCATGCATAATCAATCATGCAAATATAACATATGTCCATATGTCCAGGGAGCAGAAGAAATCACACTCCACCTTGAGCACCCTGCACATTCTTATTAATATTTATTCTCGATTGATGAATTGTTTAAAATATGACCAGGTCACTGAGAAATCAGGCAAGGAGCCAGTCAGAATTTTAATGAGCTGGGCCTTTTGCCCACCTCGCTTATAACACTTGCCCTTCTTTTCCCACGAACATTAAGGATTGAAGAACAGAGCAGACGAACTCATCTTCCATTTGAGTTATTTTTTTATCTTTTTTTTTTTTTGGCTGAGGCAATTGGTAAATACGTTGATATTCAATTATCTCAACAAAACAACTTTGTAAATTCTAGTAATTATCAGATTCACCTAAAGTAATTTTTAAAACTAAAAATTTTCCACTAGAACTCATCTGAAGAGCTGTGGGGAGATAAGAACCTATATTATTTTAGCACAAGTACATTGTGGCCACACACAAAAAGATACTAGAGGGAAATGTTTTTGCTTATTTTGGGAGATAAAGGATATTAATATTACATTCTTTGCAAAGTTTGTTCTTATATGATCTACTCTAATTTTGTCTTTGTTTTTGCTTTGGGTCACTGTTGGCGACTCTCAGAGGTTACTCCTGGCTCTGTGCTCAGTAATCGGCCCAGGCAGGCTCTGGTAACTATATGGGATGCCAGAAATCCGACCACCATCGGTCAGGGTCAGCTGCCTGAAAGATAAATACCTTACCGCTGTGCTATCTCTCTTGCCAAGATCTACTGTAATTAAAAAAATTTTTCATTCTAAATCATTAAATATACTAGAATTTTGATGACTATCCACACCATTAGGAGGTTTTATTAATTATGATACCAACACTTTGGTGGGAATCTATAAAATTATTGATGGATTTCTGTAAAAGATAATAAATAGCATTATTCATCATTAATATAGGATTACTGTTCTTGTAATAGAAAAATTAATTGATTTTATATACATCACAATTTATCATTTAGTTTTTTACAAATGTTAAATGCATCATTTACATAAATCACAAATAAAATCAGGGTAAAAATAAATAGGGCATGGGAGAATTGAAAAAATAAAATTTATAATTTATTATAATAAATATACCAGAAGTTCAGTTTAAGTAAAATTTAATGAGAATTTAATGATTTGGTGTTAATACTAAAACTCATTATTTAGCTATCAAATTTAAATACAGCAACGATTAATGAACTTCAGACATACCAGATAAATTTTAATTTGGCTAAAAATTTAAAAACAATATAGCATTTTTGAGGAGGATACATTTATGCTAGTAATAATGGTTGACTGAATTGCTTTCTCTGTGATACCTGTATTTTTGTTTATTTTAAATAAAAATTTATATACAGGTCTGTAACTTATTTCAGCATTTAACTATAAATTAATCTCTGTCAAAATAAAGATTATTGTATTCAAATTTGTTCTAAAATAAAAAATATTAGACATTCACCTATTAAATATCTTTTAATTGTGTATTTTCATAATTTATGAGGTGGCCTATTTAACTGTTGTCTAGGAATTGCTCATAACATGATCAGTCTTGTTTATTATAATTCTAATCTCTACAATAGCATTGAAGATATATATTTCTGTTTTTATTAAATAAAAACTATTTAGTATTTATATTAGTAATACAAATATGGAGCAATAGAGGGGGAAAAGGATGATAATTTAGGTTGCAATTTCTCTTTGCTTGATAAAACCATTTAGAGAGGAGCCATAGTGATGCCACAGCAGTAGGGCATTTGCTTTGCACTTGGCTGACCTAGGACTGACTACCATTTGACCCCCTGGCATCCTCTATGGTCCCCCAAGCCGGAGCAATTTTTTAGCACATAGCCAGGAGTAATCCCTGAGCATCAACAGGTGTGGCCCAAAAACAAACAAAAAAACAAAAAAGACCATTAAGAGAAAGAATTAAAAAATGTCCATTTATAAAATAAGTGTTTTAAAGTCTTGATTGCAAATATAACCAAAAAAATGTGTTTTCCAGACTTCCTTTAAAGCAGAAAAAGTACACAGTTAACTGAAGAGCAAAGAAATATCTATAGAGAGAAAAGAATAAAGCAAATGCAGTTTCAATTTATAGTAGTATGTTTACACTTATACATGAATGCGTTATTTTGTTATTTATTTATTTATTTATTTATTTTTGGTTTTTGGGCCACACCTGGCGATGCTCAGGGGTTACTCCTGGCTATCTGCTCAGAAATAGCTCCTGGCAGGCACGGGGGACCATATGGGACACGGGGATTTGAACCAACCACCTTAGGTCCTGGATTGGCTGCTTACAAGGCAAACACCGCTATGCTAGCTCTCCGGACCCTGAATGCATTATTTTTTAAATAATTTTTATTGTGACCAAAGTGAATCACGTATTTTTCACAGTAATATTTAAGGTACAAAGTGACAATGAATCAGGGACATTCCAACCACAATTGTTGTCCTCCCCCTAACCCAGTTGCCAGCATGCATCGCATATCTCCCTCCTTTGCTCCCAGGACAGCTAATATAACTGGCCCCTCTGTGTGTAGCTTATTTTAGATTGGGTATTGATTTTGATGTCGTTGACTTTGGGTTTGGTGTTTAAGTCTGATCATGTTTTACTTCTACTCAATGTTCAATCGACTGTTTGGTCCTGGTACCATCCACTTTTCTCCCCTCCCTCAATTTATGAGGCAGAACAAGATGAGTCAAATTATGTGGTTCTGTTTGAAAAAGAAAAAGAAGCCCAGGAGAAGTCTGTCTAGAGATTATAAATATCTATTTAAAAGAAGAAAATAAAGAAGAAAATCATAACAAGATAACAAAACAAACAAACAAAAACAAAAAACAAAAACCAGCAGTTACAAACAAAACACAACAAGAAAGACAACCTGACAATAATCACGAAGAGATGAATGTGATATTTACATCAAAATTATGTTTTTGTTGTTGTGTTTGTTGGGGCTACATAATTATCAGACACTAACATGATATGGTATTTGGTATCCTACTCACAGACACTTTCATTCAAACATATCCTAGGTCTTATTATTCTTATTATTCTAGCACAAGGCTTTTTTTTCTTCCTCCCTCCATCTCCCTCCCTCCCTCCCTCCCTCTTTCTCCCTCCCTCCCTTCCTTCCTTCCCTCCTGCTTCCTTTCTTCCTTCCTTCCCTCCTGCTTCCTTTCTTCCTTCCTTCCTTCCCTCCCTCCTTCCTTCCTTCCTTCCTTCCTTCCTTCCTTCCTTCCTTCCTTCCTTCCTTCCTTCCTTCCTTCCTTCCTTCCTTTCTTCCTTCCTTCCTTCCTTCCTTCCTTCCTTCCTTCCTTCTTTCCTTCCCTCCTTCATTTTCACCCTTCTCACTACTTTACTTCCCAGAATTCAAATTCAAGGCATCTTATCTGCAAGGCTTGTGCTCTACCACTAAGTCAACTCCCTGTATCAAACAAAACTGTTAATGTTATTAGATGGCTAAAACTATTTTATCATAATTTATATATCTAAATTTTAATATCCTTTTCCACAATTTTTCTACAATATTCTTATGGCTAGTAATCCCACATTCCTCTCCTATTTTGAATAGACACACACAAATTATACTTTATCCTTTATTATTGTTTTAATCTTTTTATCTATCTTTTAAGATTACCATATAATTTATATATAAGTAGTATAGTATCTTGTATCTATAACACAATATATGTTAGAATATTTTATTTGGTGAAAACAAACAAAATATAATTTTCTTTAACTCATGCCTAAATTATATGTTGAGTTCTACAAATCATCTAATTATTAAAAAAATTTTTTTTGGTCACACCTGGCAGCTCTCAGGGGATACTCGTGGCCCTATGCTCAGAAAATCACTCCTGGCAGGCTCAGGGGACCATATGAGATGCCGGGATTCGAACCACTGACCTTCTGCATGAAATGCAAACGCCCTCATCCATGCTATTTCTCCAGCCCCTAATTATTAAAAAATTTTACTAAGGTAAATCACTTCTAAACCACCTCAATGTGTACTTCCTTAGACTAAGCCTCCATTATGTCTCACTTTGTTTGTTGTAATGTTTATCTAAAAGGACTGCTTACTTACACCTTTTAATCTCTGTCATATTTGATTAAAATGAATCATAATAATCCACAAAATAACAAAAAAACAACTTCTGTTAAAGCCCTGTGATACTTTGTAATTTTATATTTTAAATATCTAAGTTAATGTCATCTGCCTAAAAACATCTTAAGAACTTACTAGCAATAATTAATAACTAATACACTTATAGTCTCTTCATAATATTGGCCTAAGAAACAATTATCCAACAGTATGTAAATTGTGTGATTTTCAAAGTGTGCCTAAATACAACTGTTTTTATAGAATTATTTTGAGTGTCGGGGCTGGAGCAGTGGTGCAGAGTGGTAAGGCATCTGCCTTGCTGGCGCTAGTCTAGGAAGGACCATGATTTGATCCCCCAGCATTCTATATGGTCCCCAAGCCAGGAGCAATTTCTGAGTGTATAGCCAAGAATAACCCCTGAGCATCACCGGGTGTGGTCCAAAAGAAAAATAACCAAAAAAAACAAAAAAAGAATTATTTTGAGTGTCAAAATTAGAGTATATGCAGAACTGTATGTAAGTCAATTCTAATAAACTTAATAAATTATACTTAGAAATATAAATTTGAGACAACAATAAACTATGATTCTATCCTTACTGCTACATGGACTCTTTAAAAACTAATGAAGTTACATACATGGTAACAATGTATGTAGAGCAATGGAAGAAGGGAATATGATTAATTATGATTAAAATTATTAAAATGATTAATGGTTTTCAATATATGTTTGTATAATGAGACCATTAAGGGAAAGAAAACCAACTCACCAGTTTACAAATAAAGTGGGAATTGAGGTTTCTGTTTCTCAGAAGTTATATGTAAATGAACTAGACTAATAAAAGTATACAGTAGACAAGGGATACAGAGACTGGTGCACATCACAAAGAACAAGAATAATCTCTTCTAGCAGGGATGTGGAGAGAAAGACATTCTCATTCACTGCTGGTGGGAACGCCATCTAGTCCAGCCTTTATGGAAAGCAATATGGAGATTTCTAAAAAAAACTGGAAATTGAGCTCCCATATAATCTAGCTATACCACTCCTAAATTTATACCCTAGGAACACAAAAACACAATACAAAAATGCCTTCTGCACATTTATATTCATTGCAGTGCTTTTTAAAATAACCATAATCTGGAAACAACCAATATGCCCTTCAATAGATGAATGGCTAAAAAAAACTGTATTACTGAGGCCGGATGGGATCCAAGGTTCAGGTGTGAATGGCCAAGAATCTTTGCCCATAGTATAAGATAGTGATTTAACTTCTTTTTTTGTTTGTTTGCTTTTTTGGGGGGAGCACACCCTGTGATGCTCAAGGGTTATTCCTGGATATGCACTCAGAAATCACTCTTGGCTTGGGGAATCATATGGGACACTGGGGGATTGAACTGTGGTCTGTCCTAGGCCAACTGCATGCAAGGCAACACCCTATCCTATCCATTGCACTACCGATCTGGCCCCTGATTTAACTTCTTGAATGTGGATAACGGCATTTTTCTCCCTCCATTTTATCTTCTTATCTCCTTTTCCCTAAACTAGCTGTTCATATATCTGAATATTGATCTAGGGAATTTCTATTCTATGGTATTATTATTATTATTGAGTCCATTACAATACAGTTTTAATTACTAGGACTTTACAGTATAGTTTTAAATCAGGGAGCTTTACTATTCTCAACTTTTCTGCAACACAGTTTTGATTACTTGGGGAGTTGTTTAGCTCCATTAAAACTTTAGTGGTATTTGTTTAATTTGCTTAAAAAGTAATTTTTAGAGAATGAATTGAACATATATGTTTTGTAGATATTTTACAATGTTAGATCAAAGAAATAGTAAGCATGTTTGATATTTTATCATGTATGGTGGCCATCTAGAGTTGATCTGGCATCAGAGACAGTACCCTAAGGACTGCTAAAGTTATTTCTGAGAACAAATCCATAAAATAAACTCTAAATGCCATTAGGTGTAGCCTAAAACAAAAACAAGTTATTTAACTTTACTATTCTGATATGCTAAGTATTTTTAAATAATAATAATAATACCTTATTTAAACACCGAAATTACAAACATGATAAAATTTCCTTTGTGTTAGTCTTTCATCTCCATAAGTAAGCTTATTCTAAGATAATACTTTATGCCATTGTAAGTGGAATTGCTAGTTTCTATACTTATGTAATTGTGTTCTCAAATAATACTTTATATAGTGATTCACCACATTTTCATGGTTAAATCCATTTACATCAATAATTAGTACTGCTATATAATCAAGTGTAGATGACACTAGGTCTCAAAATCTGAGATTGAAGGTACTATGCTAAGAACCAAGGCAGTGGTGTTGTTCTTGCTCAGTGTGCTGAAGAATATATTAGTCACTCCTGTGACACTTAAGGGTCACAGGGTACATCCAACAGTACTAAAAGCCATGCAATACTAGAGATATATAAATGTTGGGCAATCACTTTACCATATTGGCTTTCTCTCCAACCCATAAGATGCAATTTCTCTCCCAGGATTGGGCAATCTACCTTTATTTCTTTAAGGAGCCTCTGTCCTCACTTTTTTCTTCCACTTTAGGAATAATAATTATCCTGATGTTACATTTCCTTAGGAAGTTAATGATCATAGATCCTCTTCAAGTTTTTACATCTTATTTACATCTCTTCTCTCATTTAAATTGTACATTAATATCTTAGTTTTTTTTTAATTCAGTCTTTGTGTTTTTACTTCTTTGTGTGCATTTTATTACTTAACCTTCCTCCTTCTCTTTGAAACCACAATGATAGAAATAACAATACTTAAAAAAAATATACAAACTTCAATAACTAAACTTAAAAAGTTGGTTGCAAGTTGTGGGCTGATTGGTAGAGGGTTTGGGAAATAAACTAAAGAACACTGGTAGATGAGAAACTGACACTGCTGAAACACTATGCCTAAAACTCATCTTTATGGAACTGTATATATCATGGTGTTTTAATAAAACAAAACATTAAATATATATTTTTCAGAGTCTAGAAAGAATTTGGCAAATTAACTACTTTGTGTGATGATACTACACTTTTAATTTTTTATATATTCAGCTGACATTTTTTTCAGAAAAATTGATACAGAGTATATAATATTTAAGGTACTGAGGACTGTATTGGCAGCTGTAGAGAGTAGTGTGGAAAGTTCTAGCCACTATTGAAAACTCACTGGTTGTAAGAGGCATCGTTTGAGTTACAGTTCTGTTACTATCCATTTCCCCAAGGATTAAAATTCTGGCCTTTGCTAGAACATGTCACAAAATTAGTGTAGGGTACTGAACAATGGTAAAGAAGGTCAGTGCATTTTAATAAACTATATAAGTGAATTTCATTCAAACCTAAGCAAAATCTCATCTTATTTTGTAGCTCATATGTTTTCTATTTCTAATAAATTTCTAATTTTAGATACTTGGTTCAAATAATCAGCAAAAATATATTTCTTTAAAAAATATGCCCCTTATTTATATGTGTATAAATGCATACATATATGTGTTGTGACCATATGCTACCACTTATGTTGCTAAAACCAAATTCAGTGACTATAATATTTAAAAGGCCTTATAACCACCACACTCTGGCTATAGTCAGAATGGCAGCAACTATTTATGCAATCAGCCAAATGTGCCCAGATAACACTGACAGGAGCTCCCAATAATATTGTAACATGAACTCAAGTGTTCAACTGCCAGTCTTGTCCATAATTCTCTTTTTTTTTTCAGTGTTTAGAACAAGGGTCTCAAACTCAATTTACCTGGGGGCCACAGGAAGCAAAGTCTGGGTGAGGCTGGGCCGCATAAGGGATTTTTCTTACCGAATATTCACAATAAAAAATCGCATTAGTAAGAAAAATATCGCAAAAAATTGTATTAAACATTTGCATATCCTGAACGAAACTCCTTGGGGTATGTGAATGTTCAATGCAATTTTTTTCTTACTAATGCGATTTTTATTGCAATTATTTGGTAAGCTAATAATTGCAAAAACTGTGATATTTGAAGGCCGGCCGCGGGCCACAAAATGATTGTACGGAGGGCCACAAATGGCCTGCGGGCCGCGAGTTTGAGACCCCTGGTTTAGAAGCATGAGCTGCTAACAAAAGTCTGTTAAGCATTACTCCAACTTGTTTGAAAACATGTTACAACATTTATGATTATAAACTGTATTCACACCAGATGTCAGGAATCTGTTTGCAACCTGTTGTGTTAGTTTTGAACTCTTGAGAGATTATGGTAATAAAAGTGATTGTAAGATTACCTTCAAATTCTGTGTGTTTTTCTCCTTTTTCTTGGATTTTAATGGGCTGGTAATGATCAGTCTCAAGTAAACACTATTTTTCTCTTTTAATATCCAAAGTCATTATTTGAAATTTCATGCTTCTATGTAATATTTCTAACTATTGAAGAAAATAAAAAGAAAAAAAAAGAAAAATTGCATTTCTTTCAATACCATTTTGAAATATACGTATCATATTGTGCTATGGATGAGCACCTTAAGTGACTTTTAGGAAATCTGTTTGGCATTGCATTTTGCCATATATTTTTTGCAAAGATTTCATCACCCAAAGTGCACATCACCTTTTGATGATCCATAAAGTAATAGCCAATGTAGCTAAGCCAGGGGTCTCAAACTCGTGGCCAGCAGGCCATTTGCGGCCGTCCATACAACATTTTGTGGCCTGCTGTCGGCCTTCAAATATCGCAGTAATCGCGATTATTAGCTTACTGAATAATTGCAATAAAAATCACATTAGTAAGAAAAAACCGCATTAAACATTCACATACCACGAGCCGTTCCGTTCAGGGTTTGCAAATATTTAATGCTATTTTTTTGCAATTTTTTTTCTTACTAATGCGAATTTTTATTGCAAATAATCAGTAAGCAAAATCCCTTATGCGGCCCCGCCTCACCCAGACTTTGCCTCCTGTTGCCCCCAGGTAAATTGAGTTTGAGACCCCTGGTCTAATGTATCTGTGAATATAAGCATCATGTCAGATAATAAAATTTTTTTAGTAGCCTTGTTTTTTCTTCTATGTTTTCTTTGGGTTTCCTGGGAATATTTTTTATATAAACTTTCAAATACGCTTTTAACTTTATTATCTTTTTATTAAGCAGGGGTCTTTTAATATGGTAGTAAGGGGGTGCTATACATTATGATGCCCTCTGATGAATTTTAATCTTTTCCTCTCACAACCTTATAGACTTATGCTCTAGCTTTTAGAAGTTCTTGTCCATCGCTACTCCTTTTGTTGTTACAGGAAAATTAGAAAGAAACCAGTGTTGTATACTTCTCTTCCTGAAGTGGAACATAAGGAGGATTAGAGACAAGCATTTCATCTTCATTCTTTCCAATACCTTCCATTATAAGCTAAGGAAATTTGCATGTGCATATTTTTCTTTGGTAAGTGATATTTTAAGGAATACCCTTTTAAAATAAATAATACTCTGAAAATACATAAATCGGTATATTTTCCCTTCCATGTACAAGTCCAGAAAAAATTGATATTATATTTATGGTATAAACTAGAAGGAACATTAAATTAAAATGAATAAAGGTGGAGCTGAAGCTATAGCACAGCTGTAAGGCTTTTGCCTTGTAAGCGGCTGATCCAGGATAGACCTGGGTTCGATTCCCAGTGTCCCATATGGTCCCACAAACCAGGAGCAATTTCTGAATGCATAACCAGAAGTAACCCCTGAGCATCACTGGGTGTGGCCCCAAATCCAAAGATAAATGAATGAATGAATGAATGAAGATTTCTTCTAAAAATCAAACAAGTTTTAAGCTACCAAACTTGTTGACATTTGCTCTCTAGCAATGTCTTAAGCAATGTTTAGGTTTTCTTACCTCAGTAAAAATTTTGGATGACTTTTTTTTAAATACCCTTCGATACTTGTATTAACAAATACTTTCAGTTTGTGTTTATCTCCTACATTGCAAGGGTTATTCCTGGTGTTATTCTTTATGACATTTTAGTGTATTACTACAGCTTCCTTAGTGTCATGCTGTCTATGAAACTATATCAATACCTTACATTGAATCATGTTATGTTCCCTATGTGTATGTTCTGATGCTCTTGTTGTCTTTACCATTGCATGATTCCACTTCCAGAACCCTACAGGTGGTACCAGATTTGGTAGCTGCAGCAGTGAGGCAAGGGTAGCAGGAGGCTTCTGGGTTTCTGCCTTATTACTTTTGGTGAGGGTAATTGAGACAGATTCTCCAGGGTGTGATAATAACTAGATTCATAGCAGTGCTGAAATTGCTCAGACCATGGTTCTCTAAGTTCTGCTTTCTGCTCCCACTAGCGGTATAACTCATTTTAGTTTTGATTCTATCAGCCTGCTTGCATGTCTCTCAAACTTTTGAGGAAGCAATTTTGCTTTTGCCTTTCATTTAAACCACATCCTGTGGTCTGCGAGATAGTACAAGGTCTTGGACTGTGGTAAACATAGAGTTCTGAGCTTGATCCCCAGCACTCCATGGTCTGCCACGCACCAGCAATTATAAGCCTGGTCTCGTTGGGCACTGCTGAGAATAGACTTACCTCAGCACTTCTAGTTCCAAGCAGAATCACATTTAACAAGCAGAGATGAATCATTTGCTCTACACTGTTTAGTCAACTATACATTAAGAGTCTTCTTCCTTATCACTCCTAGGTAGGCATTTTTCGGGGGGGGGGGTAATCACATCACCTTCATTTGGGAAAAATGCCTACATAAAAATAGTTTAGAAATAATATGTGTTGGCAACAAAATGAACCTTCTTACTCTGCTGGTTGGACTGTACATTGATTCATCCCCAAGAGAAAGCAGCAAGGAGAGAACTCAAATTATTACAAATAGATCTAGACAGCGTCCAGCTTTTTTTCTAGACACCTATCTAATAAAATAGAAAAATGCTGATTGAAGTACATGGTCATGTTTGCCATGTCTTCATTTACACTATTCATAACTTGGAAACAACTCAAGTGCTCAACAAACAATAATGAATTATAAAAAGCTGGGGCAGTTATATATATGGACTATGAGTCAGTTATGAAAAAGATGAAATCTTCTTGTCTTGTACTACAAAATGGAACTAGATTATTTTGTAATACAAAAAGTAAATCAAAAGAAAGATAAATTTCATATGATCTTGCTTATGTAAAAATATATTGAAGCAAATAAAAGTAATAAACAAATTAATTACTAACAAATTAAGTCCAATTAATGACCAATGTTTTTGCTTTATCACCACAGAGTAGAAGCTACCAAAGGAATGAGGGGCAGGGGGATGAACAAAACAATAAAAGTTATATTTGGTATTTAGTTGTGTATTTATTGTTTCTTGGGCAACATTTGCATTCTTGGGCAACATTTTAAACTATGGTTATGTGAAGTTTCAGAGGGATAGCACAGAGGGTAGGGTGCTTGCCTTGCATGTTTCCAACCTGATTTCTATCTCCAGCGTCCCGTATGGGCATCTGAGCATGCCAGGAGTTATCCCTGTATACAGAGCTGAGAGTAAACACTGAGCATTACCAGTGTGGTCCAAAAACCAAACTATAGTTATATAAATGTATCCACTAATTAATTTATTAATTATTTATTACTCTCCTGATTAGAAATGTTAACTTTCTTATTTCATATTGCTACACTATATCTTAATGAACTTATTCAATTTTTCACTATTAATTGACCATCATTTCTAAGTTTTCTCATATATAACATATATATGAGTTATATGTATATACCTATACACCAGGGGTCTCAAACTCAATTTACCTGGGGCCACAGAAGGCAAAATCTGGGTGAGGCTGGGCCACATAAGGGATTTTGCTTACCGAATATTCGCAATAAAAATCGCATTAGTAAGAAAAAAATCGTAAAAAATCGTATTAAACATTTGCATACCCTGAACAGAACAGCTCGGGGTATGGGAATGTTTAATGCAATTTTTTCTTACTAATGCGATTTTTATTGCAATTATTCGGTAAGTGAATAATCGCGAAAACTGTTATATTTGAAGGCCTGCAGCGGGCCACAAAATGTTGTATGGAGGGCCGCAAATGGCCCGCGGGCCGCGAGTTTGAGACCCCTGCATTAGACAGTCAAACTCCTAGACACTCTTCACAGTGAAAACTGATTGCCTTGGTTTCTATTCCCCTTATCTAATGTGCTACTTGCACCCTCAAATTACAAACTTTGTAGAAATGAAAGTGTCAGTTGAAGAGGCAATGTCTGTATTACAAATTGATGGTGACATGGCACATTTGGGAAACAGTCTGACAAGAAACATAATTAATACACTAATGTGTCTAAAACGAAAAGCATATTCAGGAAGGGGTTTATAATATAAGCAGAAAGTTGGAAATTGAGAATAAATAAAAAGAAAATATGGAAATTTAAAGTAAGACAGTAATAATGAAAAAAAGTGCCTTTGGTAAGCTAATTAATGAACTAATCATGTTGGGCATGGGTGAGAGAGAGAGAGAGAGAGAGAGAGAGAGAGAGATTGGTAAACTCAAACAAAGACACAAGAACAAAAAACACAGAGGCAATTTATTTGCTTAGATAGCTAAGGGTCCAAAATTCCACCTAAGAACAGGCTTCCAGACAAGGACCCCAAGTCACATTCCACTCAGGTTATATCGATGTACAGCATCAATCTAGACCCATCCAGTTACTTTCCTATTGGCACCTGCTACACTTCAAAGAATACATCTTCTATTTCATTGGATCCCACTTAATCTTAAAATTCAGACAGCCTGATTCCAGGGTAACAGACATTGACATAAATGTCCCCTTTAACCTATCTCTCCCGTCCTATACCCACATAGGATATCCCTGGCACCTAGTTCAGACAGATGGTTCCCCTTCCTCTACAAATCTTTTTTTGGGGGGGCACACCTGCAGTTCTCAAGGTTACTCCTGGCTCTGTGCTCAGAAATCGCTCCTTGCAGGTTCAGGGGACCATATGGGATGCCAGGAATCCAACCCTGGTTCATTACTGGTCGGCTGCATGCAATGCAAACTCCTTGCCTATGTACTATATCTCTCCCTCTTCTCCAACTCCTATCTGAAGATCACATTCCTATAGGTATAGGAGATAACTAAGGGCCTATAAAGAAACTAATAAGCAGTTTAGCAAAAAGCAGGAATTCATGGGGAAAGCAGAAATCTCAAGGTACCACAATCATAGCTGGGAAAACTATCAGAATATTAGTTTAAATCATCCATCAGCAAAAAAATTTCAAAGCCTCTTTATCCCCACAGCAAGTAAGGAAGATAGAGATTTAAAAACCAAACCAACCAAACAAACAAAATAATTTAGAGCACCAAAAGCTAATGGAAAACTGCCAACCACAAAATATGCATAATGAAAATACCACAATTTAAGAAGGGCAAAAAATGAAACAGTAGCCTAATTTTTCTAAAAATAAATGATACAGACCAAACCACAAAACCATGAAGTTCAAAGAAAATTAAATTGTATGGATGAAAAAATAAGTAAAACTTTGCCTATGTAGCTGAATAATGTAATAAACATTACAGGAGACTTCTCTAGAAGCTATACAGAAATAAATTAATAAACATAATATTTAGTGTTGAAAGAAATGATACAAAGACATCTAATATATATATATTTAAGAAGAAGGAGAAAAAATCAAAGCTTTCTTTGGTTAGAGATGAAACTCAGTGTTAGAGCACATGCTTCATAAATGGAAAATTTGCATTGTCTCTCCAGCACTGAGAAACAAACAAACAAAAAAAACATTCACATTACAAAATTACATAAGAAAAAAATTTGGAATATATACTCAGTTTATTAGTTTTTCAAGAAATTTTGACACAAATTATTCACAAAGAAGGACAATCCAAACTGAGAGATACCGTATTTTTCATACCATAAGATTAAATTTTCCCCCCCAAAAAAGATAGAGGAAAATGTCTGTGTGTCTTATGTAGCGAAAGACACCTGGAGCTGAAGCCTAAGTGCAGGGGAGGAGAGCATATACTAACTTGACATCTGCAGTGTTACGCCCTCTTTGTTGTGCAGATTTACCACAAAGTACTAGCAGTCAGGTTAAAGTACTTTCACCATCACATATAGAGCTTTTGTTTAATACTATTTGATCACTGCTGCGACTTTTATTTTTATATTAATAAAAAGGTATTTAATTTTTTTAATTTTCTGATGTAAAAAAACAGGTAAATGTGTTTAGCCAATTGTGGACAGGCGTATTGTAAATATACTTTAGCCTAGTAGGTTGGCTATTCTCAAATGCTGTTTCCTGATGGTTTCTCAAACTGTATCAGTTGCTTTAAAATATTTTTTATTGTTTTCCTCATCTTAAAACTATGTGTATCTTATGTTAGGTCTAATAGAGAGAAAAATACAGTATTCCAGGAGTAAAATGTCATGCTTTGCAAATATGAGCTGGATTCAATCACATGTACCACATTGTCGTCCCCCACGCATATAGGGTGCAGCTCTTGAGACCCAAAATTAGCTTCTGGATGGTGTAGGTAATCCATGGAACTGAGCAAGGTCTGAGTAGCACTCAAATTGTACAGGTAGCTCTGTTGATTGAGAATCTTAGGGAGGGCCCTCCAGATCTCCTGAAAGTACTTTGGGTAGCCCAGCCTTTGGAAAGAAAAGGAAGGAAGGAAGGAAGGAAGGAAGGAAGGAAGGAAGGAAGGAAGGAAGGAAGGAAGGAAGGAAGGAAGGAAGGAAGGAAGGAAGGAAGGAAGGAAGGAAGGAAGGAAGGAAGGAAGGAAGGAAGGAAGGAAGGAAGGAAGGAAGAAGGAAGGAAGGGAAGGAGGGAGGAAGGGAGGGATGAAGGAAGGAAGGAAGGAAGGGAGGAAGGAAGAAAGGAATGAAGGGAAGGAGGGAGGAAGGAAGGAAGGAAGGAAGGGAAGGAGGGAGGAAGGAAGGAAGGAAGGAAGGGAAGGAGGGAGGAAGGGAAGGAGGGAGGAAGGGAGGGAGGGAGGAAGGAAGGAAGGAAGGAAAGAAGGAAGGAAAGAAGGAAGGAGGAAGGAAAGAAGGAAGGAGGAAGAAAGAAAAGGAATGAAGGAGGGAAGGAAGGAAGGGATGGAGGTAGTGGAGGGAGGGGAGGGACGGAGGGGAGGGAGGAAGAGAGGGGAGGGAGGAAGAAAGGAGAAACAACAAAGGGAGGAAGGAAGAAGGAAAGAAGAAACAAAGGAGGGAGAAAGGAAGGAAATGAGGGAGGGTGGAAGTAAACATGGGAGGAAGTAAGAAAATGAGGGATGGAGGAAGGAAATGAAGGAGGGAGGAAGAAAATAAATCAAGAAAGAATGGAGGGAGGAAGTAAGAAAAGTAGAGAAGGAACTAAGGAGGGAGAAAGGAAGGAAGGAGAGAGAGAAGAAAAACTATTGAGATAAAAACTAAAAACCTCCTGTATTTATATAAAAAGAACATTGTAAAAGCAGTAAAGGATGATCAGTAAAGTATAAATTTTTTCTTATATATATATATAAGAAGTTCCATTTTTCATATATATATATGAAATTTATACTTTACTGATCATCCTTTACTGCGTATATATATATATATATATATATATATATATATATATATATATATATATATTATATGGAGAAGTTCCATTTTGGAAGAAATCATGAAAACTGCATGGTGATATTTTGGTAACAGAAAAGAAGCGATATAGTTCTCTCTTAAATGAAGAATAAAGCCTTAAGTACTTAAAAACAAAGACCAAGACTAAACTTAAGAACAAAGAAAATCCTGACCTTATAAAACACTTTGCTCTTGCAAAGAAGGAAATAATATAGCACCTGAGAGGGTAAATAAATCATGTTATTTTTACTCACAATAAAATTCAGTGAAAGATGAAAAGATAGAAAAATGTGCAATAAAACATGGAGAGAACATAAGAAAAGAAAAAAGATAAACATATTGCTTCAACTAAAATATTTTAATTGAACTAAAGTTTGTAAAAATCAAACATTGTTTAGAACACAAAGTTGATATTAACGAAGTAAAGTTCTTAATCACAGACAGAAAGGACAAATTATAATCTATCCTCCTGATGATAAAGAAAAAGGTGAAAATAGGAGAAAGGACTTTGATACATATACAATAGGCAAGGGGAACAACAGATTGACTGACACAAAATAACTTAATAATGATAATTTTAAGAAAAAAAATAGCCAAAGTAAAAGTTAATATTTTTCTTAAACTGTATACTTGAATAAGTACTATATCAATTAATAAAAATTAATCATACATTAATAAAACATTATAACTCTAGGCACTAATTTATATTTTTATTTACACTGCTAACATTAATTTACATAACTTATATCATTTACATTGATTTACATTATTTTTATTTTAAATAATACAATGTATTATTTTTATTTATGATGTAATTTACAAAGTTATTGATAGTTGGGTTTTATTCATATAATCTTTTAAGATCAATCCCACCACCAGTGTCTACCTCCCTCCATCAATATTCCCAGAACGCATGCCACCACCATTCATCCCACACTGCCATTATAATAGGCAACTATTTTTTTAATATAATTTTTATTTTGATCATAGTGGCTTACATATTGTTGACAATAATATTTTAGGTACATATTTACATAAAATCAGGGGGGATTCCCATCCCCAAATTGTCCTCCCTACACCTCCGTTTTTGTCTTACCTCCCATTTCCTCTTCCCTCACCCCCAGGGCGGCTAGAATATGTGGTCCCCTCTGTCTCTAACCAACTACTTAGTAGTCTTGCATCAGTTTGGTCTTGATGCCTCCCTTATTTCCCCCTCTAAGTAGGGGTAGGGGTAGCTAGTTCAAGTTGCGTGGTTTTGCCTGAAAAAGAGAAAATAAATAAACTGGGGTAAGAGTTTAATACCCCGAAAATGGGCAGAATCCTTCTAGAGGTTCTCATCATCGATTTGGGAGATGAAGGAGAAAAAGAAGTTGAAACACTCCACCAGTACCAAAAGAAGTGTCAAATATCCAGTGAGGACTCCAGCTATAACGATAAGCACCACAAAAAAACAGATAAAAAACAAAACAAAACAAAACAAACAAAAAACAAACACAAACAAACAAAAAACATGCCGTGGTCTTGAAATAAGAAACATGGCGTAGCACATAACGAAAGAAAAGAAAGGAAGAGAAAAAAAAATAAGAATAATTGGGGACAACAATTTCAATAATCACATCCAAACTGAGAAATCGCCCAAAATAGCTAGGTAAATAAAAATAATAATAACAATAATAAATGAAGGTAAGATATATATATATATATAACCAAGGTTTTGTGTTTTTTGTATTTTTTTCCCTCCTGCCCTGGCACAGTAAATATTGGGGTCATTCGAAAAGGAATTCACTTGCCCTATGAGATATGGGGTTTCTCCGTCCTTGGAGTATACTGTCATGGGATCAGCTCTAGTCTTTGCTCAGGATCATTACTCTCCCGGTTGTGTTTTTTTTTTTTTTTTTTTTTTTTTTTTTTTTTGGTGTGTGGAAAGCTTTTGCTCTGTCCAGTGTGATACAGTCAGAGCTCTGTGTTTAGAGGTCTCAGTATCTGTACATATCCTGAGGTGGGACTTATGGTGAAGTCAGTCTTTGTGAATCTAGAGGTTCTGTTACCTCAGTGCCATTTTAATCCATCTTCTGTGGTTGGTGATCTTGGTCTTTGCGCTGAACCTAGGAAGGCATCTAGGATAGCATCTTTCTTTGTTCTTCCAGAAGCCCCTTTCCGTTACAATTGTCTCTGCTGGACCTTTGGAACTGGGGATCATGTTTATTGTGCAGGTCTTAGTTCAAACCCTAGACTAGGGCTTTTATGTTGGTCCCAAGATGTATACGGTCTGGTCGTGGTTCTAGCAGCCAGTCATCTGTAAATCACGATCTTGGCTTTTGTATCTACCAAAGGGTGCCACGTCTTCTGGTTTTGTCTTGTCGTTAGCTGGTAAGGTAGGCTAAACTGTTCTAAGGTCAAGTTGTTCACATTTTCCTCATTGTCGGGATATCATGTTAGAGCTGGCCCTTGTTGTTGACCCTGCAGTATTAAGGCTGTCCCAGATGGAGTTTGTTTCTTGCAGCTGTTGTGAAGAGCTGTGCCATTTCTATGTCTGGGATCCAGGGTTCAAGGCTGGATGGATGATATCTAATCACCTGAGGTCTAAGTTGATTCCACATGACATATTTTCAAGGTTGGAGATATCCCTGTATTATAAACAACTATGAGTTCCTATCTCTAGTAGATAAGAGCTCTTTTTTTTTTAAATATGTAAGATTTCCCCTTTATTTAGTGTGCCTTTGCAGGGGGAAGTGGTGCTCCATTATATGTCGGAGTATTTGGGGTGGACAGAGTGGATAACAGAAATAGGTCACATACCCAAAAACGATTAAAAAGAAAAAAAAGAAAAAAAAAAGGAAATAAAAGTGTATGTGCCCACAAATGTATATGTAGGGCAAACATTTAAATAAATAAATAAATTAAAAAAAATAGAATGAGTTAGCGAAGTTTTTAAAGGACCAAAGTGGTGCAAAAGACTACTTTGCATTTGGGGGAGAACAGGTAAAGAGGTGGTGTATTACAGGTCTTATGCCTATGTTGGAAGTACAGTTTTCCCATTGTCTTTTGGATTTTACTTGTGGTGTGTGGGTTCCCAGGCATCTTCCAATCACACCCACTGACCCTCTTCAGATTGGTAAAAATTTGCAGCAGGGAGGTCTTGGAAGAGTTCTTGCATTGGGGATACTATTGGACCTAAGTCCGGTTTCAAGAAACAGTCCACGTTAGGGGGAGTTGGTAGGGAGGGTCTCGCAGCATGAGTCCACAGGGGAGTTGGCTGTCTTTTCTTGCAGGAGACGAGGTGTGGGTTCAGCTGGGTGTCCCCTCGCCTGGGTGCTGGGTACTGGTTCATTGGGTAGGAGGTCGATCTTGATGCCTAAAAGATTAAAGACTGAGGGTGGAGAGTTATAATATGGTGGGAGATCTGGATGGGATTGAGGGGTGAAGGGATAGTTGGATTTCCGGGGGGGAGAAAGGGGAAGGTATATGGGAGGGGTATGAAGGAAGAGAAAAGAGAAAATACCATAGAAAGAAAGGGAGAAGAGAAAGGGAAAAAAGTAAAGAGAAGAATAGAAGAGAAAAAGAAAAGAGAAAAAAAAGTAGAGAGAAGAAAGGAGAGAATAGCAAGGGAATGCTGGTTTGGTTGAATGTGTTCGATGACTAGAGCCTGTAGTTTAGGTCTGTACGTCGCAGGTACTGCTTTGGTGGTCTGACTGGTCACGTGCTTCGATTCCTAAAAGAAGGTTTAACCTAGAGATAAAGTGTATGTTAAAGAATTTTCTCGTGGCCATCTCATAGTGCAAGCAAGGTATGGTATCTCGTGTGGTATCCCGAGTTGCCATCTTAGTTTGTCCGCCCTTTGTATCTAAGGGCGCCTGTGGACAGAAAAGCTGAGAGGTTATTTTTAAAATATAGTAAGGTAAAGGGATTAAAACGTAGTGTTATGGTATGTTGCCATTGCATTACGTGATTTCCCGCGGTGTTCTATACTTGTGTTCCTGTTTACGATCTCTAAGGGATTATTGTGGGCCTTTGTTGTAGGAGTCTGGTTACATACCTGTTCTCTCCATGTTGCTGTTTCTGTTGTTGCTGTTTTCTTTGTGGTATAATGTGCAGTCAAGAGTTTGCATTGTTCCTTTTTCATGTATTTTGGGCACTGCTCCCACGTATATGTTGACTATTACAGTGTTCGGAGTTTCTACCCTGTTAAACCCTGTTATATGATTGTTAGGTATTAGTTGTGTATAAAATATATGTTCTAGGTGTTTCAGAATAGTGCTACCATTCTGTGTTTATCTTTTGTCTTATGGCTTACTTCGTTTAATATAACATGATCTAGGTCCATCCACGTTGCTGCAAAGTCTGTGATTGTATCATTTCTAACTGCCATGTAATATTCCATTGTGTATATGTACCACATCTTAATGATCCATTCATCTGTTGTTGGACACCTAGGTTGGTTCCAAGATTTGGCTATTATACTGAGTGCTGCGATAAATAGTGGGGTGCATACGTATTTTGGAATGAATGTCCTTCCATCTTGTGGGTATATGCCTAGGAGAGCAATTGCTGGGTCAAATGGCAGCTCAATTCTGAGTTTTTTGAGCACTCTCCAGACTTTCCTCCATAGATGTTGGACTAGGGGGCATTCCCACCAGCAGTGGATGAGAGTTCCTTTCATACCACATCCCCGCCAACAAAGGTTGTTTCCATTATTTTTGATGTGGGCCATCCTCACTGGTGTAAGGTGGTATCTCATTGTTGTCTTGATTTGGATCTCCCTGATGATGAGTGAAGGTGAGCATGTTTTCATGTGTTTGTTGGCCATCCTTCTGTCTTCCTCAGAGAAGTGTCTATTCATTTCATCTCCCCATTTTTTATAGCTTTGTTTGGTTTTGGGGGGCTCAGCTTTCTGAGTGCTTTGTATGTTCTAGATATCAGCCCTTTATCTGATATGTCGAGTGAAAAGATTTTTTCCCATTCTGTTAGCTGTCTTCTTGCGTTAAGCAGGGTTTCTTTTGCCATGCAGAAGCTTTTTAGTTTGATGTAGTCCCATTTGTTTATATTTGATGCTAACGTTCTTGCCATTGGTGCTCCATTCTCAAAGACCTTTTTGATATATAGGTCTTTGAGTGTTCTGCCTATTTTATTCTCAATAAACTTTATGGATTCGGGTCTGATTTCAAGGTCTTTGATCCAATTTGAGTTGATTTTTGTATAAGGAGTAAGGTATGGGTTGATTTTCACTTTAGTACATGTGGTTTTCCAGTTGTACCAACACCATTTGTTGAATAGGCTTTCTTTGTTCCATTTCAGATTCTTGCCTCTTTTATCAAATATTATTTGGCTATATACCTGGGGGTTTATGTCTGGGAATTCTGTTCTGACCCACTGGTCTGAGGTCCTGTCTCTGTTCCAGTACCATGCTGTTTTGATTACTATGGCTTTATAGTATAGTTTCAAGTTAGGTAAGGAGATGCCTCCCAGCTTCTTGTTTTTCAGTATTTGTTTGGCTATCCTGGGTCTTTTGTGGTTCCAGATGAATTTTGTGAATGATTGTTCTAATTCTTTAAAGAATTGTGTCTGGATTTGGATAGGGATTGCATTAAATCTATATAGGAGTTTGGGTAGGATAGTCATTTTGATTATGTTAATTCTACCTATCCATGAGCATGGGATGTTCTTCCATTTCTTTAGATCGTCTTCGATTTCTTTCTGAAGTGTTTTGAAGTTTCCCTGGTATAGGTCTTTCACTTCTCTTGTAAGGTTGATTCCTAGATACTTGATGTTTTTTGATACTATCTTAAATGGAATTGTATTTTTAATCTCTCTCTCCTCAACTTCATTGTTTGTATATAGAAACGCTACTGTCTTTTGTGTATTGACTTTGTAACCAGCCACTTTGCTGTATTGGTTAATTGTTTCTAGGAGTTTTACTGTGGACTCTTTAGGGTTTTCGATGTATATCATCATATCATCGGCAAAAAGAGATAGCTTGTGTTCCTCTTTCCCAATTTGAATTCCTTTGATTTCCTTCTCTTGTCGGATTGCTATTGCTAGAACTTCTAAGGTTATATTGAATAAGAGTGGAGAGAGTGGACAGCCTTGCCTAGTTCCTGATCTTAGTGGGAATGCTTCTAGTTTCTCACCATTGAGTATAATGTTGGCTGTAGGCTTTTCATAGATAGCTGTAACTATCTTGAGGAAGGTTCCTTCTAACCCTATTTTGCTGAGTGTCTTTAACATGAAAGGATGTTGGATTTTGTCAAATGCCTTCTCTGCATCGATTGATATGATCATGTGGTTTTTGTCTTTCATGTTGTTGATGTGGTGTATAATGTTGATTGATTTGTGTATGTTGAACCAACCTTGCATTCCTGGGATGAATCCCACTTGATCGTGATGTATGATCTTTTTGATGAAGTGCTGGATTTGGTTTGCTAATATTTTATTGAGTATCTTTGCATCTATGTTCATTAGTGAGATTGGTCTGTAGTTTTCTTTTTTGGTAGTGTCTTTGCCTTCTTTGGGAATGAGTGTGATATTAGCCTCATAAAAGGAGTTGGGAAGGATTCCTGTTTTTTCTATGGTTTGGAAGAGCCAATAGGCAACTATTTAAATTTAGGTGTTAAAATTTGGATTTCATGATTTCACCATTGTTGATTCTGACTTGGTTATTTAGTCTGTCCACTCTTACACCACCAATGTACTTGAGACCTGTCAAACCCTGATTGTGGGTGTACCTATTTAAGACCCTAGACCCACCCATTTCGGGGAGGGGTCTTGGAAACCGGATAGTAGGTGTAACCTTACCTGCTAGACCCTCCCATTCCTGGGAGGGGTCGGGGAAAAGGTAGATAAGGCTTGGACCAAGGGAATTCGGCCCCTTTTGGCTTTTTGCCTTTGGCTCTTGGCCCTTTCTGCGCTGCTGGGCGCTCTGAGGAAAATGGCTGAAAGGAGTTTAAATGCAGGGCCAAGAATAACTAGTGCTTAAAAGGTTATGAGATAGGCCACACACATGTGGTGAATAGGGCCTGAATAAAGATGATTCTTCCTAAAGCCTGCCTGTGAGTGAGTTTTGATTACGCCGATTACCTGGGCCTGGAATCCGCCAGCTGGATGGGGATGAAGCCACGTGGCTGGGGCCTAAGCACAAAGGCCTCCATCCACCGCCATCCAGCCCCATCGTTATTTATATTTATGCTACACCTGATTTCTGTTATTTCCTATGTATACACTAAATTATTAAATACAGTTCACTAAGTCACTTTTAAATGTGTATTTAAAAACTTAATAAATGACTCATTGATTATATTTGTATGTTATAAAAAGCAAATTAGGCCACAGATCCCAAGTTTAAAAACTATCTAAAGGCAGGAATTTTAGGGTAAAGTAATGAAAATTTTCTGTTCATTAATTTATTAGAAATTTTTATCTTAAAATTAATTAGATATAATATCAATACTATTTTCAAACTTTAACTTTAATACACTGGAATTTATACTGCTGTATAAGCATACATAAGTTGTAGTTTAAGTGTTCTCCAGTGGATAAAGTTGAGAAATGGACTCCTTTAAGAGAATATGCTTTAGTGTCAACTTTATAATTGAAAGAGGATAATATATATATATTTTATAGAAATTTTCCTAAAAGTTAAAATGGCAGAAGAAAAAAACTCAGCAGTCACTGTTAGAATTCTGAGATCTTCCCAATAAAATAATGAGATAATAGAAAAAGAAAAAAAATAACTGAATGATATGTATAATTCTCTTCAATAATAGTATTCGAAACCACAGTGCCTAAAAGAAAACAAAAGAGTGTGTGTGTGGAGGGAGTTTGTGCCTACTAGAGGCAGACTTGTTGTAGGGGTGGGAGATGGAAGGTAATTGGGGGATTAGTTAGAGGGAAAGAACACTGACTAAGAGAAGAGTGTTGTACTATGACTGAAACTAAACTATTATAAAATGTTTAAGTCTGTATATTGTGGTGATTTAATGAAAATAGGGGATAAGAATAGCTTATAGTGTTTCTTTAAAGGAGACATAGATAAAAACCTTAAAATTCCAAATGAAATTAGAAACTCACACATAAATCATGATATAAATACACGAGATTCTAATCATATATAATAAAAAATGAAACCTTACATTTCACTATAATGTGGATAAATTAGCATTATCATGCTGTGAACTTTGAATCAGAAAGAGACAGATAGTATCAGATGATCTTCCACATTTGTAAACTATAAAGAAATAAAGTTAGTACAAATACAATCCCTGATATTTTGCCTAGAATGCACTGAGTCTTCTTTGGAGGGATGAAGAGTTGGGATGAATAATTTGAAGGAGTTTCTGGAGGATAGAAGGATATTGGCATTTCTCTTTTGGGTGTGTTTCAGAAATATTTTATGCATAAAACACTAATATTTGGATTTATGTAAATAACTCTACCTCACTTAAAATTGTCAAAAAAAGGCATCTAGCCTTTTTAAAGTGTTCACAAAGTTTTCATACTCTTATTGTCAGAAAAATAAAAATCAAAACAGTTATAAGCTGCCACCTCAAACTGGTAAGAATGGTCTACACAGAAAGGTCAGAAACAAGTGCTATTGGTCTGTGGAGAAGTAGAAACCCTCAAACACTGAGGGTCTTTTCTGCAATAAAAAACTGATTCAATCTCTAAAAAAAGAAGTATGATGGAGATTGGAGATTTCTCAAAATTCGAAAAAGGTATCTACTATAATGTTGCAGATAGAAAAATAAGAGCCATGGTAACGTGTATGAACCCTAAAACAACCCAAAGTCATGAAATTCTTCAGTACAAAAGACCCTTCTTGGGAGCTCAAAAAATCATTGAGGTATAGAATTCTAGTCCAGGAACATAGAGGCTTCCTGAAAGAAAAGATGACTGAACCCCCTGAGAGGACAGTCTTAACTGCTGGGAAAAAAAGCCACACAAAGAATACATACATACATACATACATACATACATACATACATACATACACACATACACATACACCTATAGTCTTAAGATTTTTTGCAACAGCATTAAAGAACTAAATAATTCGGAAGAACAAAGACAAACAAAGGTGATACCACATATATATTGGACTTCAATGGTGAAGAGCAAGACAATAGACAACACTAAACAAAAACAGATTTTAGAACAGAGATTATCAGATAGGAGATGGGTGATTATTGAAAAAAAAAAAAGGAGGGTGGCCACAGTCCTATGAAGAAAAATACTATACGTGAGTGACAGGTTCAATGCAATAATATATTCTGAAGAAATGTGAAAATGCACTTTTTTAAATACATACAGTCATATAGGTCACTATTACCTCAATAAAGTTTCTGAGGGTAAGGAGATTGCATTTTTTGTGGCAAACCTGGGCCACATGGTCCCCTGAGCCTGAAAGGAGTAATTTCTGAGTGCAGAGCCAGAAGTAACTCTTGAGCACCACTGGGTGTGGCCAAAACAAATTAAAACAATAAAAGAAGAATAAGAAGGTTTCTGAGTAATAAATAACATAAAACAATAGAAACTATTTTAAGGACAAATTGTGGTAAGAAAAACTCATAAAATAAAGATAATTTCTTCTGTTTATATTAATAAAGATAAGTGTTTAGAGAAAATTAAATTTTAACAACTAAATATCTTGCACAGCGAATTGAATTAATATTAAGATACAATATGAAGTATTATTTGAAAAGAAATAAAGATAGATGGAAATTGGATTAGATATATGATTATGAGAGAACAGACTTTTGAAGGAGGGGGATCTTTAAACACTGATCATTCTCCAAAAATAAAAAAAAAAGGTTACATTTTTCAAAGTGAGATACAGGTGATTCTAAAAATGGAAAATGTGCCCCAAGGTCTGAGAGTTTCTGAGAAACTAATTCTACCTTGAGAAAGGAAGTACTTACCCTTCGGCCATTGAATGAATTCTCCTTTTGCTATACAGGTATTGATAGCTTTCCTTCATTTCTATTCGTTGCAAGATTTCCCCTATTAGAGTTGGTTTTATTTGCGTTTTTCATAATTTTATTTAATATTTATTTAATTACTAAGTTTAGCATTATATCATTTACATTTATATTTATACCTTACTGAGGATAAAGGCTTGCCTTATAAAAGAATAAGAGAATAAATTCTCTTTGCAACAATTTGAGAAGAATTTTTAAATGAACCTTAAATAAAATCTGTTAATGAGCTACTCATCTGTTGTTAGGCATCTAAGTAGTTTCTAGATTCTGGCTATTGTAAATAGCACTGCAATGAATATATGTGTGCAGAAGGCCTTTTAGTATTCTGTTTTTGTGTTCCTAGGGTAGATCCCTAGGAGTGGTATTGCTGGATCATATGGAAACTCAATTTCCCTGTGTTTTTGAGAAATCATACTGTTCTTTTGAAAGGCTGGACCAGACTGTATTTCTACCAGCAGTGAATGAGAGTTCATTTCTCCCTGCATTTACACCAGCACTTGTTCTTGTTCTTCCTGAGATGTGACAGTCTCCATGGTGTGAGATAATATCTAATTATTGTTGTGATTTGAATTTCCCTAATAAGTAGTGATGCAGAGCATTTTTTCATGTTCCTTTGGGTCTGCATTTCTTCTTTGAGGAAAAGTCTATTCATCATTCTTCCTATTTTTTAATAGAGTGATATATTATTTTCCTGTTGAGTTCTGTCAGTATCTTGCATATCTTAAATATTAGCCCCTTATAAAATGGATATTGAGTAGTTTCTCCCATTCCATGGGAATCCTGTTTATCCTAGTCACTGTCTCATTTGAAGTTTTCTCAGAAATTGGTACATGGACATAATGGAATACTATGCAGCTGTTAGGAAAAATAAAGCCATGACATTTGTCTATACACAGATGGACATGTATACTATTATGTTAAGTGAAATTACTCATGGGAGAAGAGTAGTCATAGAATAATCTGACTCATTTGTGGGATATAAAAAAATAAAAAAGTATAGTAATAATATCCAAAGACAATAGAGATGAGGGCCTGTAGGACCAGCTTGTAATATGAAACTTGCCACAAAGTTTCACTAACCCACTAATAACTACCATGACAATGATAATGAGACAAAGAGAAAGAATGCATGTCCCAGATACAGGCAATGGGGGACATTAGTGATGGGAAAGCTGCTTTGATGAAGGGTGGTGTACATTCTATGACTGAAACCCAACTCTGACATTCTGTGACTCTGCTGCTTAAATAAATAAATTATTTAAAAATGTAAGTTGATGATTATGTATCCTATTGACATGTGAGAAAGTTACCACTTGGATATAACAGAAAATAAAAGTAACAAACATTTCATTCTTATGTATTATAACATTTAAAAAGACAAAAAATGAGTCTTTGTTTAGGTTGAGACACATTTAATTTTTAAATTTGTAAAATGATCATGTTTCTGTAGCCCACAGAAAATAATGCAGCATGGAAATACAAAACTGTTATTGTTTTTTGTTTTTGTTTTTGTTTTGTTTTGGGGGGGCCACAGCCAATGACAGTCAGGGCTTATTCCTGGCTCTGTGCTTAGAAATAGCTCCTGGCTTGGGGGACATTATGTGATGCTGGGGATCGAACCATGGTATGTCCTAGGTCAGCCTCGTGCAAGGCAAATGCCCTACTAGTGCACCACTGTTCTTGCCCCAAAACAGTCATTGTTTAATGCACATCAGTCAAAATTTAAAAACAATATTTCATATCATTTTAAATTTAAAATATATTTTGCTATACTAATAATCTTAGAAAATATATTAAAGATGGTTTGATAATAAAATTATACATTTGTTGTACTTTATCACATTATCTCATAAACAACTCAGTATTTATTTTTAACTTAATGTAACATTGAATGGATCTAAAATACTGTAATAATAAATTTTTGACGACATCTTACCAAGAACAATTAGATAAATAAAGACATATTGAGAAGCAGACTAATAAAAACTGTTTCTAAAAAATGAATTGCTGACAGGAGTCCTGAAATAAAATAAATAATTATGCAAAAAAAATTTCTAAAAATTTTATAATCTTGTACTTTACTATATAAACAAAAATTTATTTCTGGAGACTAGTACAAGAATAAATAGAACCCCATGCTAAAGAGAATATTTATGAAGCCAAATGATTTTTGTGACAATTTATATCTACAATCTCTTAAGATAAAAATGAAATACTTCAAGGCAAGCTTTTCTAAAAGTTAGACTGGTGTGTTCAGTGATATTTCAAGCTCTTCTTAGGCCTCAGAAGAAAACTGGCACCTGAAGGTCAATTTAATGGCTAAGAGAGAAAGTGACCTGTGGGTAGTGATAGAAGATCAAATTTAGATTTCCATGCATGGAAAGTTCAACCTCCGCATGCATTTTCGATCTGGTGACAACTTTCATGAACTGCAACTATGAGTTATTTTATCTGATAGGCTATTCAAACATTGATAGAAGATAGTAAAGAAAGTAAACTGCATGCAAACTTACATGATTGGTAATATTTGACACTAAAACACTTCTAATAAAATTAATATGTACCTCTGTGTCATTTAAAAATACTAAAATTCCACTGAAAATTTAATATATTAAGTATAAATAAGAAAACAATTAATACAATATATTGCTTTTCCTCCTACTTGTATAGCATCTGAAGTTACGAAAAAATGGTGGGAAAGAGTTTGGATAATAATGAGTTAATTCTGGGACCAATAATATGTAAGCTACTTATTGTTTTACACTAGCAAATTACACATGTTCCTAATAAAGCAATTGCTATAGGTCTGTTTTAAAATACAGCTTCATAATTTTCTCGCTTTATTTTTATATTTTTATGTTTTTAGAAATTGAGGTAGTGATTTAAATACTGTTTATTAAGGTTTTCTGTGTCCACACAACACTTATTTCCAGTGTACCCATCTCTTACCCAAAAGATACCCAATGTCCTTCCTTTTCAACAACTCTACCCTTCTAATATTCAGTTTATAAATTAGTTTTCTTTTATAGTTTGTGACTTTCTGTTTTGTATCTTTAAGTTCTACATATGAGAAAGAAAGAGAGATCATACTTTTTCTATCCCTTTCTTTAGGCCTTCTTATTCAGCATGATCTCCTCTAGGTCTATTCATGGCACAACATCTATTTAGGACTTTTTTTGCAGTCTTTTCCATTCTGCTAGTTTACTGAGATTTAGAACAGACTGAAAGTGAAAATAAAAAGGATATCATTAATGCTCACTCAGTCAAAAGATGTTAGGTCATCTGTGTGATGCTGAAGGTTGAGTGGTTGTTTTATTTTGATATTCAAAAATTACTAGTTGGAGTTGCTATGAATTTGGATATGGAAGAAAACTAATAATGGATGACTGGAGGATGAGAAAGCTGGGAAACTGTGAAGTTGGTTATAGATAAGAAAGGAGTAAAGAGAGACTGATCATATTGATGTAGTTAGATAGAACTGTTAAGCCCAAATAGATTGGTATATCCATAATTAATTTTAATAAACACTAATATTTTAATTATTGTATTTCAAAAGTGAAGATGGACATGAAGATTTTCTTGGTACACAATATTCAAGCACTCTTGGGAGCAATGAATGACATGATGTTCATGCTAAGAAAATTAATTCTCTTTCTGGTTAAAGAGCTTGTTTTTAAGTTTTCATGCATGTTTTGTTGTTGTTGTTTATATCATTAATGTTTTATCACTTGATCAAAGATTGACTTACAAACTTAGGTTGTATTGAACTAGAATTACTTTAAAAATTAGTGGATTCAGCTGTGTAAAATATGGAAACAGTCACTGACAATAGGTTGTCCATTTATATCAACCTTGATAAATTAGAAAGGTTAGAGGTGTTTGAATATTTTAAGTGTAATATGGTTAAAACTGTATCAAACGTAAAAAGATTCCTAGTATATTATTATTGCAACTAAAATATATTTTAAATAGATTTTTAAATATTTTAAATAGATATATTTTTAGAGAGATAGTACAGGAGGTGAATACTTTACACACAGCAAATACCTAATTGAAACCCCATCAATTTGTATAGTACCTAGGAACAGCAAGGAGTGATTTTTAAGCAAAGAGCCAGTCCCAATGAATATCTCTAATATCATATATTTAAACATAAACAAGAATATGCAGCTACAAATTATTTCCTATTTCTAAACGGTCACTGTAAGTTCACTTCTTAGTTTCTATATGAGTCTCCTATTTCCTACATAACGTATCCTCAGGTGTGCTATAAGATTCAATTTTTTTCAACTATTAAATATATCTGATATTGATAAGATTTTCAAGTAAAGACATTATTCAAGAAGAGGGCATTGTTTTGACATTAAGTACTTCTTTTCTAATCAATAGAAATAATAAAAGCTAACAAATTAAATGATTTCATTCAATAGTATGTATTCAATTCAATGGTATGTATGTGCATTATAGTTATATAAATGCATAAATAAACATATAGATATTAATTCTAATGAGTTACTTCAAGTTGGAAGATAACATAGAATGAGATTGTTTTTAGGTTTGGTTGTTTTGTAGATCTCTAGAAAGGTTACCACCCACTACCTATCATCAGAGAAAACCTTTTCTCCTAGAGTTTGGGACAAAAATAGAAAATTTCAAACTACAATTTTCAAATCCTAATATTCTGATACCAAAGTTTTATTAGAGAAAATAAGAAAATGAGATGATCTGAAAACATACAAACATTTGTTTCAGATCAATCACTCTTCAAATTCAGATAAGAGTTAAAATTTAGATGAGTTAAAATTCTGTTCTCTGGGGGTCAGAGCAGTGTTGCAAGCAGTAAGGCATCTACTTTGCAAGTGCTAGCCTAGGACTGACCATGGTTAGATCCCCTCGTGTCCCTTATGGTCCCCCAAGCCAGGAGCAGTTTCTGAGCACATAGCCAGGTATAACCCCTGAGCATCACCAGATGTGGCCCAACCCCCCCCCATTCTATTCTCTGTCATTATTTGGCACTTTCATGCCAGCATTTCCAGTTTCCCTGTCATTCCTGTACCCACTCTGTAGATTTCCTGTAAAGGTTAAAGAACTAACCACCCTGGGTGTCTTCTGCGAGTTCCAAGTTTTAGAGCATATCATCTCTTCATCTTTGATTCTTTAGAATCATCTATTATTATTTGCTAATTTAACAAAGTCTTTTGAATAATATCTCTTCTTACCATAGATAATATCTGAGCCCCATTGACTTCTTTTAAATATAGACTTGCATGTGCCAACTCCCTATACAAATATCTGTTCTTGAAATGTCCAAGGTGGTTTGTGTTTTCTGATTATTCTCTGACCAAGCCAACATATAATCAGTATTGTAAAAAGTATAATTAATTTTGTTCCCTTAAGCATGAAACATGATTTTTTTATTATATATTTCCTCAGAGCTTTGGAAATAATATTAAAAGTCTATGTAGCACTCTCCTGTCAAATTCTCTGATAATAGAAATACTCTATAAAGGTACATAAGTTGTGATGCCACTGGAGAAGGTACTTGTCACATGTGGCTATTGAGCTTTTGAAATGTGTAATCAGTGTAATGAAGGACCAGAAAGTTTAATTTTAGCCGATGAACATTTAAATTTACATATACACATAATAAAGCTGTTAACTAAGTCCTTAAATTTCAAAATCTTACAAAGAAAAGATTCTTTATACAAGAATATTTTGGTAATTAATTTCCAATAATATGTTCAAGAAGTACAAAATTATAAGTGATATTTTACTAGGAATAGAATTCTCAGAATTTTGTCTAAATTTTGTCAGCCCTATGGGAAATTTAAAAAGTTTAAGAGGTATGTGGCCCACAGCACACATGTCACAATTGTCACATCACTGGATTTACGATGACAGGATGTTGTTTATTTTAGGATGCATGGATATGTCTTTGATGGTTTGGACTCATGAAATGGAAGGCTTTTGAAAGAAAAGATCTTATGACAGTGAGGAATCTGATGTAGATTCTGAAGAAGATGAAGGTATGTCATTGCAATGTATGTTATTTCAACTAAAACAGAGAAGAAATCAATATTGCTGGTCCATACTGCAAAGGTTAAACAACTAATAATTGCCATTATCGTTTTTGGTCTGTTTAATATCAAAATTGATTATAATGACCTTACATAGAGCAACACAATGACACATTCTGATGGCATTTATTCTTTTATAAAATATTTTTTGTGACCAAAGTGAATTATGAGTCTTTAATATTTAAGATACATAGTGACAATGAATCAGGGTCATTCCCACCACCAGTGTTGTCCTCCCTCTACCCCTGTTCCCAGCAAGCATCCCATATCTCCCTCATTTGCTCCCGGGCTGCTACTGCTCTCCTCTGTATATAGCTTGTTGTAGATTGGGTATTGATTCTGTTGTTGTTGACTTTGGGTCTGATCTAGGAAGCCTTTACTGGTAACAACATAGCAGTTATGTAATAACATTTTTAAAAAGCCATAGACACATAGAGCAAAGGTCCTACAACTTCCTATCTTAATTGTTCTAATGATAATCACTAGACCCCAAAACGAAAACCAGTCATAGAACTGGTCCTCTCTTTAAATGAACATACAGAGAACATTTGGATGAGATACCTCTAAACCCCAGTCTATTGATTAGTTAAGCAATGCCCGAATGGGACTTTTCTGTTGAAGTCATTATTATTTAGGATACTCATTTCCCATGGCTACTATCACAAAGTTACACAAAGTTGGTAAATTGAAATCCATTACTTTATATTCAAAGTTCTGGAAATCACATTTGCAAAATACATTTTAGTAAGATAATTAAAGATTTTTCCAGAGGCATCTGGGAAAAATCTGTTCATTGCTTTCTGAGCCTCTGGCAGCTTCTGACATTCCTTGTATTACTTATTGCCTCATTATTCTAATCTCTACCTCTAACCTCAAATTTTCTCCGTGTATATTTGTGTAATGAATTCTTAGGTAGACCATTTCAAAAATTACTTTAAAACAAAAGCACACAAATTTTGCTACTACATTTTAATTCAACAAAGTGTCCTTTCCATAAGACCTATGGAATAGTTTTGACAAGAGTAAAGTCATCTCATAGTAGTTATATATTGATCCATTTCCTTTAAATATTTAACATTAGGAAGGTAATATTTAATTAGAGACAATTTATTGGTATGCTTCTATTTGAATATATTTAAACAAATGTTTCAGAAATTTTAAAACAGATAAATTTCAGCTAGGAAACTGTATCTTACTTAAATTTACAGTGTTTGAGAGGCCTTTTGTTTTGTTTTAAGTTAAAGACAAGACACTGATATAGCCAGGGTAGTTTTCTTCTAATATGTTTATTATTTATTTTGTATTTCTCAAATTCAATTTCAAAATTTTCAAGCTTCTTACAATAATTTGTATAGTTACTTTAAGGTATGTAATTTGTTCTTTCTAACAGTTATTTTATTTTATGTATTGCTTAACAAGTTTGGAAAATATAATCATTGATATAGGACAAAGTAAAACTATAAAAATAGTTTCAAGTCCAAGCAAAATTAAATTTTAGGTCAACATAATTCTGGTATTTATTGAAATCACAATACTTATGTTTAATTCTGGTTTCATATTCTAGGTATAAAACATCAATTTATCTATGCCTTAATTATATGGTTTCATTATCTAATCTAGTTTTTGTCTAGTCTATCTATTTTCATCTATTCTGTAAATTATAGACTATAATGCTAATAACTATCGAGTTAATCTGTTGTTACCTGAAAAAGCATCAGTATAATGTGGGCACACAGCACCTATATAATTGTATTGTTATTATTATAAATGTATTTTGTTTTAAATATAGACAGCATTTTTAATTTACTCTTAAATTTATCTATGTAATTTTTATAATTTATACAAGATCTTATTCTCTAACCTCAATAATATCCTAAATATTAATAATAATAAAACAATATCTTATAGTGGGAACTGAAGGACAAAAGAGAAATATACTCATATAAATATAAATCATTCAGCACATATGTCACAATTATTCATTATGTCAATATAAATGCTCTAACATTATTTTTAAACTTAAGTCAACTATGACATAAACCATATTTTTATACTTGTTAAATATTCAGGATATTCGGACCGCGGTTCGATCCCCCGGCGTCCCATATGGTCCCCCAAGCCAGGAGCGACTTCTGAGCGCATAGCCAGGAGTAACCCCTGGGCGTTACCGGGTGTGGCCCAAAAACCAAAACAAAAAAAAATATTCAGGATATTGATAATTTAATATTAAAATTATAATTATTCTCATATGTTTATTTATACATATACATACAAATGTCAATAATATACTTTAATTTAAAAATAAAATTAATAGGTACAAATAGGGCATTAATATGGTCTTTTATTATCTTCTATAGTGTTAATTTATATTCTTATATTCATTATATAAGAGCTATTGTTCACTGATGATAATTTTTAGAATTTCCCCTAACATTAAAATTTAGGAAAAATGGTATCTTAAAAGAATTCACTTCTACTCAAGTTAAACTATTTTTTAAAGTACTTATTTTCCACTTTTATTTCTTTTTTTAGCATGTGTTAATATTCCACATATTATTTAAAAATTCATTTTACCTAGTAAGACTACCAAATCACTATTTTCCATAAATACTGTTAAACAGTATTATCGTTTATTATTTCTTTTTCTTCTCTTCATAGTCTATTCAAATAAAATAGTTAGGAATTATTTAAATTTGAGACTAGTAATAATATAGCACAAGTAGATTTTTTAAATTCTCTTCATAAAATATATAGTTCATAGATTTGCCAAAAATGGGTCTTTAACTGAATATTATATTTATATCAGTGCTAATGTGCTCAGGGTTGCTCCCATGCTGTGTTTTGGACCATGAACACAGCTGAAATCATTTACACTTTTACAGTATCTGGAACTTATACAAGTGTAGTTCAGACATCAAGCTCTATCTATCCACCCAGCACCACAGAGGCCACTTATTATTCTTTACTGGATCCATCAGGTATATGCCAAAAGATCTAAACTTAGCTCAGCTAATTTAAGTTCTATTAAGATGTGGCTTGCATGTGAAGTCTGCTTCTTTCTGCTTCTTATCAGTGTCAGACAATTATTAGGAGATAGGCCATGGACTTTCTCTCTGGACACAGATGGTGAGTATAGAAAATGTTTGTGATGAATCAAAAATTTTTGACTCTGCTCAAAAAAAGGCCATCTCTCAAAGGAGTCTTGCACTGGCAGGAAGGCTGACTACAGAAAAGTTCAAGGTGGACAATATCTTTCTTTAGAGATGTAGTCTGAATTACTGCACTGAATTGGGGCAGGCCATTTATTTGCACATATGAGCATGGAATGCTTTGCAATAAAAATACTGTGCATATTTCAGAGAAATATATTAGAAATTATGAGTTTTCAGGGAAAAGAACACAGAGATGTCACACTTGTTTTGCATATTCAAGTCCCTGAGTTAAATCCCCTGCATTACATTGCAACTAGAATCACTGAGTTTTGGTTTGGTATCCCTGGAGTTCTGCAGGTACAAGCACTATGGTTTAGCACCATGAAGTCTGGATAAGCACAAAAATCTCTTTAATGTCTATTATTCTGGTTCAAGCATTGCAGGACATGGTCTCCAGGACATTCCAATACTGCTGAGGAGACCACTGTATAAATGGGCAATTTTTGTTACTTGTTCCAAAATATTTCATTTACTGAATATGCAATACTTTTGCTTAACTAAGCAAAGTCAAAATGAATATGACATAACAAGGACAATGAAAACTAAAGAATTTTATATTACTCAGATCTCTCAGAATTAAACTAAGAATTTTGTATTATTTGCAGAATTATACTTTTATGTGTAATTCTAGGTTTACATTTATAGTAAGATCTTCAATACCTCTATAAATTTAGAAATATTTGTGTCAAGTCAGTAACTAGAAGACTAAATAACCATGTCAGTCCCTCTCACTTATTTACTTATTATTAAGATTTTCTGCCCAGACATTATTGCCAAAACTTAATAGTAGTAAGTATAAATGATTTAAGAAAATAGATTGATGCACCATTGCTTTATAATACTATATTTATGGCAGAATTACAGAATTGTACTTTGCTATCTACACATATACTGATGTTGCCGTAAAATTTCTTGTTCTCATCTTATACTGTATAACTAGATTTGGTGGCTTTGTTTTAGATCATACCCACAATCTTAGAAGTTACTCCTGCACTCAAAAGTCATGCCAGGCAGACTCTGGAGGACATATGGGATACCCTTGCTGCCTGCAAGGCAAATACCCTACTTGCTGGGCTATAGCTCTGGCCCATAATTAAAATATTTTACCATATTTAAATACTCTAACTCTACTACCTTTTAAGTAACAATAATTTTGTTCTTATTATCTAAAAATTCAGGGTTTTCTTTGCTTTCTGACATTTTTTTTGTGTGAGGTTATTTTTGTTTATTTGGTGCCACACTCATGATATTTAATGTTTTCTAATGCCTCTGTGTGGGTGTACCTATTTAAGACCCTAGACCCACCCACTTCTGGGAGGGGTCTTGGGAACCGGATAGTAGGTGTAACCTTACCTGCTAGACCCTCCCACACCTGGGAGGGGTCTGGGAAATGTTATATAAGGCTTGGACCAAGGGAATTCGGGCCTTTTGCCTTTTGGCTTTTTGCCTTTTGGCTTTTTGCCTTTTTGGCTCTTTGCCCTTTCTGCGCTGCTGTGCGCTCTGGCTTCTGGGTTTCTGTGTTCTGGTCTTTGACCAGCATGGAGCCCAAAGGGAAGGTGGCTAACAGGAAATAAGATGCAGGGCTAGCAAAATATTGCTGCGCTTGAAAGGTTATGAATAGGCGACACACACGTGGTGGCTAGGGCTTGAATAAAGTTGCTTCCTGACGCCTGACTGTGAGTGAGTGATTTCACCTGGGCCTGGGACTCGCCAACTGCATGGAGGTTGCAGAGCCACGTGGGCTGGATGGCATCCTCCACCATCCAGCCCCATCGTTAATTATTTAATACAACACCTCTGCATTCAGGGAGCAGTCCTGTTGGATTCAGGGCACTATCCAAGGTATTAAAGATTAAACCAAGATCAAATACATACAAATAAGTTCCTAACTGCTGTACTAGCTCCCCTGTATACTAACTTTATTTTTGGCATATCAGTGAAACTATGGGACGTATTTGTTTTTCTTTATATAAGCATTGTTGAAACATTAATTCTTTAGGTTTCTCCATCTTAATGCAAATCATAGAATTTCATATTTTTATTTCATTGTGCATATCTACCACATCACTATCAATATGTCAGCAGTCCACTATGTTGTTTTCAAATTTTGTCTAAGTTAAATAATACTGTGTTGAATGTGAACAAGTATACATCTAATAAAGTTTTTATATTTCTTGTTAATACCTAGAAGTATAATAGTCAGACAATATCATATTTTTGTTTTAAATTTGTTGGGGAATCCAAAATTTCTCTTAAACAGTCTCAAATTGTATAATCAATAGCTTGCAATGGATGGTTATTCTCTTTTTACTTCACAATATCACTAATACTATTTTCTTTTTACTTTGGTAGGCCACCATGGGCTTTCTCCTAAATCCCTGCTTAAGGATTACTCCTGGGAAGATTTGGGGAATCATATGTGTTATCAAGGATAAAATTCAGATAGAACCACAAAAAAAAATTACCTTACCTTCTGCTCTATCTCTGCATTACCATCAACACTTTCTTTTTTTTTTAATTTTTTGGCTAATAAACAATCTCATGCTGTGTAGTTTTTATCTTAATTTTCTTAATAAGAACTAATGAACTTATTTTATGTGCCTATAAATGTATGTCTTTTATAGATATAGCTCTATTAAGTTCACATTTTTATTTTATTTTTTAAATATTTAATATAATTTTTATTTTAATCATAGTGGCTTACATATCGTTGGCAATAATATTTTAGATATTAACATAAAATCAGGGGAATTCCCATCACAGAATTGTCCTCCCTCCACCTCTGTCCCCGTCCTACCTCCCATATCGTCTTCCCTCACCCTCCCATATCCTCTTCCCTCACCCCTGGGGTGGGGGGCAGCTAGAGTAAGTGGTCCCCTCTGTGCCTAGCTTACTACTTAGTGGTCTTACACCTGTTTGGTCTTGGTACCTTCCTTATCCCCCCCCCATTGGGAGGCGGGACTAGATAGTTGAAGTTATGTGGTTTTGTTTGAAAAAGAGAAAAGTAATAACTTGGAGAAAAAAAAGAAAAAAAGGATCAAATACTCCGGAAATGGGCGGAGTCCTTCTAGAGGCTTTCATCCTTGGTTTGAGAGATGAAAGGGAAAAAGAAGGTGAAACTCCACAACAGTAAATAAAGAACTGTCAAATAAAATATCCAGTGAGCATTCCAAAAAACAAAACAAAACAAAAGGGTAAGCAGCATATAAAAGCCATGGTATTGAGATAAAAAAAAAAAGTGGCAGAGCACATAAAAAAAGAAAAGAAAAAAAAAAAGAAAAGAAAAGAAGAAAATAAATAAATAAATATAAATGGAGACATCCACTTCAATAGCCAAACCACAACAATGAAATCAACAAAAAATAAGTAAGTAAATAATAATAATAATAATAATAAATTGTTTTGTGCTTTTTTTTCCCCTCCTGCAGATGCACAGTAAATATTGGGGTCATTTGTAAAGGAATTTCCTTTGCCTAAGAGATACAGGGTTTCTCCACCCTTGAAGTATATTGTCATGGGATTAATTATAGACTCCTTTCAGGTTCATTTACTCTCCCCTTTGTGCTTTTGTGGTGTATGGAAGACTTCTGCTTTGTCCTGGGTGATAAAATCAGACCTCTGTATCTACAGGTCTCGGTATCTGCACGAGTCAAGAAGTTGAACTTATGATTATGTCTTTCTTTGTGGTTCTAGAAGTTCTGTTCCCTCAGTGTCATTTTAATCCACCTTCTATGATTAGTGGTCCTGGTCTTTGAGCTGATTCTAGAAGGGGCCTGGGATAGCGTCTTTCGTTATGTTTCTAGAAGTCCCCTTCCATTGCAATAGTCTCAGACAGACCTCTGGAACTAGGGATCATAGTTGTTATGCAGGTCGTAGCTCACGCCCCAGACTAGGGCTTTTTTATTGGTCCCAGAATACGTACAGTCTGGCCATGGTTCTGTCAGCCAGTCATCTGTAAATTGCGATCCTGGCATTTGGATAGAACAAAGTGTGACAAGTCTTATCCTTAGCTGGTGAGGTAGGATAACTTGCTCTTAGGTCAAGTTGTTCCCATTTTCCTCCTTGTCAGGGTATCATGTTAGGTCTGGCACTTGTTGGTTTCGAGCACTATTAAGGATGTCCCGGTTGGGATTTGTTTCCTGTGGCTGTTGTGAAGTAGTGTTATTTCTACATCTGTGATCCAGGGTTCAAGGCTGGATGGTTGGTGTCTAATCACCTGGGATCTAAGTTGGGTCCACGTGACATATTTTCAAGGTGAGATATATCCCTGTATTGTAAACAAGTATGAATTCTTATCCTTAATAAATAAGACCGCGTTTTTATACATAAGATTTTCCCCTTTATTTTAATGTGCCTTTGCAGGGAGAAATGGTGCTACATTATATTGCCGGTGCATTTGAGGGTGGAGAGAGAAGAAAACAAAAACAGGTCACACACCCAAAAAGAACAAAAATAGAATAAAAATATATGTGCTCGTGTATATATATAAAAATAAAAAAGATTTTTAAGAAATGAAGTAAAAAATTAATTAAAGTTACAAGGTGATGCAAGAAAGTATCTTGCATTTGGGGAAAAGCAGGTTCAGAGGTAGTATAATACAGGTCTTATACTTATGATGGTAGTATAGGTTTCCCCGTTGTCTTTTGAGATTTTCTTGTGGTGTGTGGGTTCTCGGGTACCTTTTCATCTCCCAACCTGACCTTCTTGAGATTGGCAAAAGATTTGTGGCAGGGAGGACTTGGGAAGAGTTCATGCATTGGGGGATACTTGTAGAGCTAAGTCCGGTTTTCAAGTAACAGTCTACGTTAGGAAGGGTTGGTAAGGAGGACCATGCAGCATGAGTCAGCAGGGGAGTTGGTTGCCTTTTCTTGTAGGGGGCGAGGTGTGGGTTTGACTGGTTGTCCCTTCACTTGGGTGCTGGGTACTGGTTCACTGGAGTAGGAGGTCATTCTTAATGCCTAATGGATTAGGAACTGAGAGTTTTAATAAGGTGGGGAATCTGGATGGGATTGCGGGGTGAAGGGATAGTCGAATTTTCAAAGGGGGAAAAGGGAAAGTATATGGAGGGGGCAGGAAAAAAAGAGAAAATAAGAAAAGGAGAGAAAAAGAAAAAACAGTAGTGAGAAGAGTAGAGAAAAGAGCGAGGGAATGCTAGTTTGTTTGAATGTGTTCGATGAGTAGGGCCTGTAGTATAAGTCTGTAGGTTACAGTTGCTGCTTCGGTGGTCTGGGTGGTCACGTGCTTCAAGTTCTAAATAAAGGTATAACCTAGAGATAAACGGTATGTTAAAGAGTTTTATCGGGACATTCTCGTAGTGCAAGCTGGGTATGGTATCTCGTGTGATTGAGCCCCGAGATGCAATCTTAGTTTGTCCACGCTTTCTATCCAAGGACACCTGTGGACAGAAATGCTGAGAGGTTATTTTAAGTATAGAAAGATAAAGGCATTAAAACATATTATTATGGAATGCTTCCGTTGGAGTCAGTGGTTTCCCATGGTATCCTTTACCTGTAATCGTGTATAAGATCCCTAAAGGCCTTTTTAGTAGAAGGCTGATTACTTATCTGGTCTTTCTGTTTCTGTTTCTGCTGTTGCTGGGTGTTTTTTTTTTGTTTTTTTTTTTGTGGTATAATGTGTAGTCAAGAGTTTGTGTTGTTCCTCTCATGTGTTTTGGGCACTGCTCTCCAGAATATGTTGACTGTTACAGTGTTTGGAGTTTCTACCCTGTTAAACCCTTTTATTTGATAGTTGAGTATTAGTTGTATATAAGGTGTATGTTCTAGGTGCTTCAGAATAGTGCTATCATTCTGTGTTTATCTTTCATCTTCTGGCTTACTTCATTTAACATAATATGTTCTAGGTCCATCCACGTTGTTGCAAAGTCTGTGACTGTACCATTTCTGACTGCCATGTAGTATTCCATTGTGTATAGATACCACATCATAATGATCCATTTATCTGTTGTTGGACATCAAGGTTGGTTCCAAGACTTGGCTATTATACTAAGTGCTGCGATAAATAGTGGGGTGCACACATACTTTGAAATCAATGTCCTTCCAACTTGGAGGTAGATACCTAGGAGAGCAATTGCTGGGTCAAATGGTAGCACAATTCTGAGTTCTTTGAGCACTCTCCAGACTGTTCTCCATAGATGTTGAAATAGGGGCATTCCCACCAGCAGTGGATGAGAGTGCCTTTCATGCCACATCCCCACGAACATAGATTGTTCCTATGATTTTTTATGTGAGCCATCCTCACTGGTGTAAGGTGGTACCTCACTGTTCTCTTTATTTCGATTTCCCTAATGATGAGTGAAGGTGAGCATCTTTTCATGTGTTTGTTGGACATCTTTTGTTTTTCATTATTCCTCAGAGAAGTGTCTATTCATTTCATTTTCCCATTTTTATGGCTTTATTTGGTTTTGGGGGGGTTCAGCTTTCTGAGTGTTTTTTATATTCTGGATATCAAACCTTTATCTGATTTGATGGGTGAAAAGATTTTTCCCAGTCAGTTAACTCTCATCTTGTGTTAATTAGGGTTTCTTTTGCCATGCAGAAGCTTTTTAGTTTGATGTAGTCCCATTTGTTTATGTTTGACAATAAAGTTCTTGCCATTGGTGTTCCATCCTTGAAGACCTTTTTGATAATATAGGTCTTCGAGTGTTCTACCTATTTTATTCTCTGTAAACTTTATAGATTAGGGTCTAATTTCAAGGTCTTTGATCTATTTTGAGTTGACTTTTGTATAAGGAGTGAGGTATGGAACAATTTTGAATTTATTACATGTGATTTTCCAGTTGGAACAACACCATTTGTTGAAAAGACTTTCTTTGTTTCATTTCAAGTTTTTGGCTCTTTTGTCAAATATAAGTTGACTGTATATCTGGGGGCTTATGTCTGGAAATTCTGTTCTAACCCACTGGTCTGAGGCTCTGTCCTTGTACCAGTACCATGCTATTTTGATCACTATGGCTTTATAATATAGCTTCAGGTTAGGTAAGGAGATGCCACCCAGCTTCCTGTTTTTTAGTATGTGTTTGGTTGTCCTGGATCTTTTGTGGTTCCAGATAAATTTTATCATTGATTGTTCTAAGTCTTTAAAGAATGATGTCTGAATTTGGATGGGATTGCGTTAAATCTATATAGGAGTTTGGGTAGGATAGTCATTTTGATTATGTTGTATCTACCTACCCATGAGCATGGGATGTTCTTCCATTTCCAAAGATCCTCTTCAATTTCTTTCTGAAGTGTTTTGAAGTTTGCCATGTATAAATCCTTCACTTCCCTTATAAGGTTGATTCCTAGGTACTTGATGTTTTTTGATACTATTTTAAATGGAGTTGTATTCTTAATCTCTCTCTCTTCTACTTCGTTATTTGTATAGAGAAATGCTACTGTCTTTTGTGTATTGACTTTGTAACCAGCCAATTTGTTGTATTGGTTTATTGTTTCTTGGAGTTTTACTGTGGACTCTTTAGAGTTTTCCATGTATATCATTATGTCATCTGCAAAAAGAGATAGTTTGAATTCCTCTTTCCCTATTTGAATTACTTTGATCCCCTTCTCTTGTCTGATTGCTATTCCTAGGACTTCTAAGACTATGTTGAATAAGAGTGGAGAGAGTGGACATCCTTGCCTGGTTCCTGACCTTAGTGGAAATGCTTTCAGTTTTTCACCATTAAGGATAATGTTGGCTGTGGGCTTTTTATAGATAGCTATAGCTGTCTTAAGAAAGGTTCCTTCCAGACCTATTTTGCTTAGTGTTTGCAGCATGAATGAGTGTTTGATTTTGTCAAATGCCTTCTCTGCATCGATTAACATGATCATGTCGTTTTTGTCTTTTTATTATTGATGTGGTGTATGATGTTGATTGATTTGCATATGTCGAACCATCCTTGCATCCCTGAGATGAAACCCACTTGGTCATGGTGTATAATCTTTTTGATGCAGTGCTGGATTTGGTTCCCTAAGATTTTGTTCACTAAGATTCAGTTCACTAAGATTTGAATATTTTTGTGTCTATATTCATTAGTGTGATTGGTCTGTAGTTTTCTTTCCTAGTGGTATCTTTGCCCTCTTTGAGAATCAGAGTGATATTAGCCTCAGAGAAGAAATTGGGGAGGATTCCTGTCTTCTCAATGGTTTTGAAGAGCCTATGAACCAGTGGAAGTAATTCTTGGAATGTTTGATAGAATTCACCTGTAAAACCACCTGGGCCTGGAATTTTGTTCTTGGGAAGTTTCTTAATTACTGTTTCAATTTCCTCTGAGGTGATTGGCCTGTTTAGGCTTTCTAAATTCTCCTTTTATAACCTTGGAAGCTGGTATTTTTCCAAGAATCTGTCACTTTCTTCTGGGTTCTCTAGCCTAACTGAATATAGTTGTTCATAATATGCTGTCATGATGTGTTGGATTTCTTGGGGTTCTGTTGTAATCTCTCCCCTTTCATTTATGATACTGCTTATTTGGGTGTTTTCCCTCCTTTTTTTTTTTTTTTTTTTTTTTTTTTTTTTTTTTTTTTGGTGAATCATGCCAGTGGTTTGTCTATCTTTTTTATTCTTTCAAAAAACCAACTCCTGGTCTCATTGATTTTCTGTATTGTTTTATTAGTTTCTATGTTGTTTATTTCTGCTCTGGTTTTTATTATTTCCTGTCTTCTGATTGTGTTTGGGTTTCTTTGTTGCTGTTGTTCCAGCTACTTAAGGTGGTCCTTTAAGCTGCTAATTTTGTCGTTTTTCTCTTTCCTGACATAGGATTGTACTGCTATGAGTTTCCCCCTGATTACTGCTTTCTCTGTGTCCCACAAGTTTTTTATTTTTGTTATATTTTGAGAAATGTTAAATATTAGATATTTTTTGAAACTTTGGAAGAATTTTTAGTGAAATCAGTGGTCTTGAATATTGAGAAGTTAAATGGTTATAACAATTTCAATTATTTTATTCATTATTATTTATTTTAGATTTTTTATTTCTTTTACTTTAATCATTTAACAATTTAGGTCATAAAATGTTCACTTCTTCTAGGGTCACCAATTTATTGACATATAGATATAGTGATTATCTAATAATTTTTTGATTCCTGTCTTATACCATCCCTTTAAGTTCCGATTTCTTTTGATAAAATGCAATTGATTTTTTTTTTTTTGGTTTTAGGATCACACCCAGCAGCACTCAGAGGTTAGTCCTTGCTCTACACTCAGAAATCACTCCTGGCAGGCTCAGGGGACAATATGGGATGCCGGGATTCAAACCACTATCTTTCTGCATGCAAGTCAAATACCTTACCTTCATGCTATCTCTTCAGCCCCTCAATTGAATTTTTTTCTTATAGAATCTGCAAATGATTTGCCTATTTGACTCATATTTACTGTATAAGGAAATTTTATTTTATTTTTATTTTCTTTATCATTTTTATTTTGCTTATAATGCTTCAATATTTTTTCTACCTCATTCCTTAGACTCATTTTTACAGTTTGCCTCTGCTGTCTTGAGATTCACTTGACTTAGGTATATCTGTCTACATTATTTACTCTCCCAAGTCGTGGACTCAGACACTGGTGCAGCTGTGGTTTGCCCTAATTTTTCCACCACCAGAAGAATCAACTCACTGATCTTTGTAAATGATATCTCAATCAACTTAATAGTTGTAGATTAAAATGAAGAAACAAGGACAACATCTATTATTGCTATAATGGTGACACATAGGTAACTCTTTCTACATTATGGCATATGATGGTAACATTTTTAATGTTTGCAAAGTATAAGCAGAAGTCTTGCAGTCATTATTGTCCTGATTAGGAAATACCACTTAAGATAACTAGCTAGTGAAATCTTAACGGTTTGGCAACAGAAAGATGTGCAAAAACCAAGATCTCTACTTTTAGATGTCTGAATTTGACAACTGTGATAGAGCAGAACTTATAAAGCTATAAGGAAAGACTAGATTTTAGGCTTCATTCTAGGATCTGTGCAAAATCCAAGGTCACTAATTTCAGAAGAATGTCTACAACAACTGTGATAAAGCAGAACTTCTGGATCTATAAAAAGGGACTCTATCCTAGACTTTGTCCTATGATCTGTGTAAATAGCAGGATCTCTAATTAAAAAGAACTTATTTTGACAGCTATACTGAGCACAATGTTTCCTGGCACCATAAAAAGACCTTGGGGTTGGACAATGAGCATGTTTGGAGCCATTGTTCCCATGACAGTATACTTCCAAGATGGAGAAACCCTGTTTCTCTTAGGCCAAGGTAATCCCCTAACTAATTATCCCAATACTTACTGTGCCTATGCAAAAAAACAAACTAAAACAAAACACTGAAAAAAAAACAATTTTGCCAACCCTCATTACATTTTTTTCTTTCTTCATGTTGTTGTTTTGTTGCTGTCTTCTGGTTATTGTGTTTTTGTCATAACTTATTTTGTTTTGTTTTTTTCCCTTTCTTCTTTTAAATTTATATTTATACTTCTAGATGGGCTCTTCCCAGCTTTTTTTTTCCAACAGAACTACAGAACTTGAATCATCTTGTTCTTCCTCAAAAATTGAGGCAAAAAATAAGTGGACAGTATCAGAAGCAAACAGACCCATGAACATTGAGTGGAAATAAAAAATGACCAGACCTAAACATCAAACCCAAAGTCAATGACAACAGAATTAATATAACTCAATCTACAACAAGCTATACACAAAGAGGACCTGTTACACTTACCTACTTTTTAAATTTTTCGGCTTTGGGATTAAATCAGTGATTCTAGAGGGCTCTCTCTGTACTCAGGAATGACTCTTAGTAGTGCTCAGGGAACTATATTGGATGCTGGGGATCAAATTTTGGGCAGCTGGGTGTGCTAGGTAAGCAAAATACCTATTGTTTGGCCCTTCCACATATGTATTTAAAAAAATTAACCATGGGGCTGGGGGATTAGTATGATGGAGGAAGCTTTTGCCTTGCATGTAACTGACTTGAGTTTAATCCATGGTACTACATACAATTTCCTGAACGCTGCCAAGAGTGACTCCTGAGAGCGGTCAGTAGACATGTCTGGACACTGCTGGGTATGTACCTCAAAAAACAAAAAATTAACTGTGGAACAGAAAAGAATAAAATTGAGGTACTTAGTGGTAGCAATCTGTCTTAACTTTAGATTCTAGAAGATCGTTACCGGATAAATAAAATATGCATCATGAAAATAAAAGTTAATATAAAAATATTCATTATTTCCATATTTTAAAATTTTATGTTTATGAGCCAGAAAAACAAAACAGCAGGTAAGCTTTCTGCCTTTCAAATTATCTGCAAGAAACTCATATATTCCTCTCAAGAAAAACCGGAGTGAACATTGAGCACAGAGATAGGAGTAACACTTCAGCACTGCCATATTTTCCTCAGCTCTCACCAAATAATAAATAACATAAAATATCTCATTCACATATAATGTAGACACATCACATTGTGCCTTTAAATCTCAAGTGAAGGGCATCTTCAACAGATGAATGACTAAAGCAACTGTTGTACATATACACAATGGAATATTATGCAGCTGTCAGGATAGATAAAGACACAAAATTTTCCTATACATGGATGGACATGGAAACTATTATGCTGAGTGAAATAAGTCAGAGGACGAGAGAGAGACACACACACAAAATAGTCTTACTTATCTATGTGTTTAAGAAAAATAAAAGACATCACTGTAATATTCCCCAGAGATGAGGGCCAGAAGGACTGGCTCACGAAATGAAACTCACCTCAAGGAGGGGTGAGTACAGTTAGAACACTAACAAGTACCATGACAATGTTAATTAGTGAGAAAAGTAAAATGCCTGTTTTGAATACAGGCAGGGAGTGTGGAGTGGAGAAATATGGGGTGCATTGGTGGTGGGAAAGTTGCACTGATAAATGAGGGGTGTTCTTTTTGTGACTAAAACCCAACTATAGTCATGTTTATAATCACAGAGTTTAAATAAAAATAAAAAATAAAAATAATAAATCTTAAATAAAGATGTATTATAATACATTTGTAAGCTTTGATGATGCTACAAATTAAAATTACAAATTAATAGATCATAAAAATATTATGGTGAAGATGTGATGTAATAAGTACTAAATTTGAGCTTTTTTATAGTTTACTATAAGTTTGTTTATTCATTAAAAATAGTTATGTATTACTTAATACATTTTAAGCATAAAATTATGCATGTAGAGTTTATCTAAATGGAACTTTATCATTACTATTGAAAATTAGATACAGTGATGGTGCATAGGGATAAAGCATAGTTTAAGTACTCTACAGGTTTCAACAAAACCAAGTATGGTGCAAAATTTAAACTTATGTTGCAGTAAAATGCTTATGTCAGTGGTTCTATGATATAAAATTATCACTGAAAAATCAGATTACAAATAATTTATGATGTTATTTAACTTTAGTATTGGTACAAGTCAAACATGTAAATAACTAATAGATATCGCTAATTGAATTGGCTTTCTTTCTTTATTTTTCCTTTTTCATAAGATTTGAAACCCTGAATTTTAGTTGGCCATAGGCTATGTAGTTACAAATATCTTTGGGGGGGGGGCGAACTGATGGCGCAAGTGGTAAGGCATCTGCCTTTCCTGCACTAGCCTCCAGGCGCCCCATTTGGTCCCCCAAGCCAGGTGCGATTTCTGAGCACATATCCAGGAGCAACCCCTGAGAGTTGTGGCACAAAAACAAAACAAAACAAACAAAAAACAAATATGTTTTTTGTAGTTTTTTTAAATTAAATTCTTTTTTCACACAAGTCTATAGAGTGATAAATGTAAATCACAAGTCACATTTCTAAAGTAATATGGGCCTCTCTTTTATTTTTTTTCTTTCTATTTGGCTTCTTGATGTGGTAACAACTTTTATCTAGAAAGGGAGAGGAAGATAAAAAGTCACACTAATTCTGGCTCCACAGTGGTGAAGCTTCCAAATAAGTCTACAATGACCTTATTTAGTGATTTCCAAATTTCCCCCACTATCAATTTATTGCACTTTAATGCAGAAATGCCCTTCTGTGACAAAATATTTTACACTCTTATCATATTTATTTGAGTCATTCAGTCCCACAGTAAGTTAATTAATAAAAGGTGATAGAGAAACATTTGAGTGGAATACTTCAGACTCAAGTTTTTTCTCTGGCCTTGCTCTTACAATGCACTGGAGTTAGCCATGTCCAGCAGTCAATAGTTTTGCAAGCAACTCAAAGCATAGATTTCTAGCTGCTCTGGTAGAACCTACAGTCTCAACTTTGAGCTCCGGACTTCAAAGACAGTAAAAAAATCTAAGCGTAGCAGAGGTCAGTTGGCAGCATTTAACAACCAGACAGAACTGGTGCATAGAGAGAAAAAGGCAGCTGGGATGTAGCAGTAACAAGAAAGCCTTGGCCTGCAGAGCTATTTAGAAGTTTAGAACTATTTGATCAAGTATGTATTAATGAAATGATTAGACAGTTCACTGTATATTGCTTGATCAAATAAAATGTAAACTCCTAATCCTGGTAGCTAAAAATATAGCCTGAATAACAGTAATGTAGAGTCTAGTCTCTGACCCAATTTCTTTGTGTGTGTTTTGGGAGGTGTGTGATAGAGGGGTTGAAACCTAACCAGAAAGGTCTATTATTGGCTCTCTATTCTATTACTCCCATTTATGCTCAGAGGACCAACCATATAGTACCAGGGACTGAATTTCGATCTCCTGAATTGAAGCAAGTTCAGCATATTGAACTATTTTTCTGGTTCCAGTACCTTAAGTGATTTTTTTTTTGCATTTTGTTGAAAGTTAGGTCCTTTTGAGGAGGAAATTTTCACTAATTCCCAATATAATAAATTCTCCTCCCACTTCGATAATGGTAAAAGCCTATTTACTAAAATGACTCTGAATTAGAAAATAAGTATTAGAGTAGTTCCCAACTGTGAGAAACTGTAAGTGTTGCCTGTGAGTGTTTTTTTACTGCCCTGTCTCCTGTACCTCTTGGGAGTGGGCCACAAAGGGCCCAGAAAAATAGGTCTTCCAGAGGTTCATTCAAGTGCTGGAACACCAAGGAACTGGTGTCCAACCAAGAAAACCAGACATCCACAGTATTCTGCAAAAAGGACAGTCCCCTGTTTGTGAGACAGGCTGGGAATATCTATGCCGCCCAGTGGTTCCCGACTGTGAGAAACTGTAAGTGTCACCTGTGCTTTTTTTTTTCCACTGTCATGTCTGCTAAACCTCTTAGAAGTGAGCCGAAAAGGGCCCAGAAAAATAGCTCTCACAGAGGCTCCAGAAGAACACGGCAGCTCCGCTTTGCTTTGTGTGGGCACTCTTTCTAATCAATGAACCCCACCACAACACGCAGAAAAAATCTCACTGCAAGCGTTACAATGGGAAAAACTCGCAGGCAAACATTGTGCACAGAGAATGAAGACAATAATGCGGAAGACCTAAAAATTTCCAACCATCTGAGTAACCTCTTGGATAAGGAGTTTAGAAAAGAAATGAGGAAGATGTTTGTAGAACTCAAAGAAAGCATAGATCGGTCTGAACAGAACACAAATTAGAAATCAGAAAACTTCAAACCGAAATAACAGATCTGAAAAACACGGTATCCTAATTGAAAACCTCAGCGGATGGCCTCGCCAGCAGGGTAACAGCAGCTGAGAACAGAATCTGCATGCTGGAAGATGAGATGCAGAAAAACTCAACACAGCAGAAGAAATTGGAAAAGAACTTAAGACAAATGATCAGGCAATGGAAAAAGTACTCAAGGAATGCGAACAGATGACAATAGAAGTCTTTCATAAACTCAACAGAAACAACATAAGAATCATTGGAATCCCAGAAACCCAGGAAGGAGATCTCCAGGAAGAATCAATTGTCAAAGACATCATCAAAGAGATACTTCCAGAGTTAAAAACTACATGCAATAAAATCCTGCATGCCTGAAGAGTACCATCTAAAAGAGACCCCCCAAAAAAACACCCCAAGACACATCCTCATTATGATGACAAATCCCACAGATAGAGATAGAATACTAAAAGCAGAAAGATCAAAAAAGGAAATTACATACAAAGGAGCATCCCTAAGACTTACAGCAGACATGTCACCAGAAATTCTCAAGGCCAGAAGACAGTGGTGGGATATTGTGACAAGACTGAATGAAGTGGGTGCCTCACCAAGAATACTGCACACAGCCTGAATCACATTCAGGTTTGAAGGAAAGATACATAGTTTCATAGATTAACAACAGCTAAGAAACTTTACAGATAAAAAACCACCCTTAAAGGAAAAACTGAAAGGTCTACTTTAAGACAAGAGAGATCAACAAACACAGCACATTTATCTACAAATATGACATTATTTCCTATGACAATCATCTCCCTCAATGTCAATGGACTAAATTCACCAATTAAAAGACACAGAGTGGCAAAATGGATCAAAAAGATGAACACATCCTTCTACTACCTACAAGAAACACACCTGAATAGTCACAACACACATAGACTCAAAATCAAAGGCTGTAGGAAAATTATTCAATCAAACAACATCCTTAAAAAAGCTGGGGTGGCCATACTAATATCTGATGACACCAACTTTATACTCATAAAAGTGCTAGGGACAAGGATGGACATTATGTACTAATCAAGTGATATGTGCAACAGGAAAAAATCAGACTACTAAACATATATGAAAGACCAAAAAATTATCTAATACAATTACTGAAAATCTGAAAGAAGACATTAATAATAACACAATAAGTTTGGGAGACCTCAATACGGCCCTGTCAACACTTGATAGGTCAACCAGACTGAAACCCAACAAATACATACAAGTCATGAAAAGAGTAATGGAAGAAAAAGGACTAGAAAATTTATATAGGACACTCCACCCCTGAAAACCTAGATACACATTTTTCTCCAATGTACATGGGTCATTCTCCAGGATAGACTACATGCTAATACATAAAACACACCTTCATAAAATCAAGAGGAGAGAAATCTTGCAGGCTACCTTTGCTGACTACAAGGCTCTGAATTTAAATGTGAACTACAAAGGCACACAGAAAAAAAACTTTAACAATTGGAAATTAATCATGCTGCTACTGAACAACCAGTGGGTACGGGATGAAATCAAAGAGAAAATCAAAACTTTCCTGGAAACAAATGATAATGAAGATACAAACTGCCAGAATCTATGGGACACAGCAAAAGCGGTCCTGAGAGGAAAATGTATAGCTTTGCAAGCACACATCAGGAAGGAAGAAGAGGCCAACCTGAATAGTTTAATGACATAGCTCATAGAATTAGAAACTGCTCACCAAAAGGACACAAAAATAGGGAGACAGAAGGAAATAACAAAGCTGAGAGCAGAAATCAACATCACCTTGATACCAAAACCAGACAGAGATGCTGCCAAAAAACAAAATTACAAAACAATATCCCTGATGAATGCAGATGCCAAGATCTTCAACAAAATCCTGGCAAATAGGATCCAATGCATCATCAAGAAGATCATACACTATGACCAAGTAGGTTTCATCCCAGGAATGCAAGGATGGTTTAACAGCCATAAATCTATCAGAATAATACACAACATCAACAATAAGAAATAAAAAATCACATGATCATATATAGACGCAGAGAAAGCATTTGATAAGGTCCAACACCCATATTTAATAAAAACTCTCAGCAAGATGGGAATGAAAGGAACTTTTCTCAATCTAGTTAAAGCCATCTAACACAAGCCAATGGCAAATATTATACTCAATGGGGAAAAACTAAAAGCCTTTCATCTAAATTCTGGTACAAGACAAGGCTGTCCGCTCTCACCACTCCTCTTCAACATAGTAATGGAATTGCTAGCTATAGCGATCAGACAAGAAAAAAGATATCAAGGGAATCCAGATAGGAATGAAAGAAGTCAAGTTCTCACTGTTTGCAGATGACATGATACTCTACTTAGAAAACCCAAAATACTCTGCCAAAAAGCTTCCAGAAACAATAGACTCCTATAGCAAGGTAGTAGGCTACAAAATTAACACACAGAAATATTTTTATACACCAATAATGATAGGGAAAAGATGGACATCAAGAAGGCAATCCCATTCACATTAGTGCCACACAAACTCAAATATCTTGGAGTCAACTTGACCAAAGACGTGAAGGGCCTATACAAAGAAAACTATAAATCCCTACTCCAAGAAATAAGAGAGGACACACTGAAATGGAACCACATACCCTGCTCAAAGATTGGCAGGATTATCATAATTAAACTGGCAATACTCCCCAAAGCATTGTACAAATTTAATGCAATCCCTCTAAAGATATTCTTCAAAGAAGTGGATCAAACACTTATGAAGTTCATCTCAAACAATAAACACCCTCGAATAGCTAAAGCACTCCTAGAAAAAAGGAAAATGGGAGGCATTACTTCCCCAACTTTACACTGTACTACAAAGCAATAGTTATTAAAACAGCATGGTACTGGAATAAAGACAGACCCTCAGATCAGTGGAATAGGCTTGAGTTCTCAGAGAATGTTCCCCAGACATACAATCACCTAATCTTTGACAAAGGAGCAATAAATCCTAAGTGGAGCAGAAAAAACCTCATCAACATTGGTGCTGGCAGAACTGGTTAGCCACTTGCAAAAAAGTGAACATAGACCCCCAGTTAACATCATGTATGAAGGTAAAATCCAAGTGGATTAAAGACCTAGATATCGACCTGATACCATAAGGTATATAGAATAACACGTAGGTAAAACACTCCATGATATTGAGACTAAAGACATCTTCAAGGAGGAAACTGCGCTTTCCAAACAAGTGGAAGCAGAGATCAACAGATGGGAATACATTAAGCTTAGAAGCTTCTGCACCTCAAAAGAAATAGTGCCCAGGATACAAGAGCCACCCACCGTGTGGGAGAAACTATTCACCCACTATGCATCAGACAAGGAGCTAATATCCAAAACATACAAGGCACTGACAGAACTTTACAAAAAAAAATCTAATCCCATCAAAAAATGGGGAGAAGAAATGAACAGACACTTTGACAAAGAAGAAATACAAATGGCCAAAAGGCACATGAAAATATGGTCCTCATCACTGATCATCAGTGAGATGCAAATCAAAACAATGATGAGATACCATCTCACACCAAAGAGATTGGCACACATCACAAAGAATGAGAACAATCAGTGCTGGCAGGGATGTGGAGAGAAAGGAACTCTTATCCACTGCTGGTGGGAATGCCGTCTTGTCCAACCTCTATGGAAAGCAATATGGATTTTCCTCCAAAATCTGGAAATTGAGCTACCATTCGACCCAGCTATTCCACTCCTAGGGATATACCCTAGAAACACAAGAATACAATACAAAAACACCCTCCTCACACCTATATTTATTGCAGCACTATTCACAATAGCCAGGCTCTGGAAGCAACCAAGATGCCCTTCAACAGATGAATGGCTAAGGAAATGTGGTACATATACACAATGGAATAATATGCAGCCATCAGGAGAGATGAAGTCATGAAATTGTCCTATACATGGGTGTACTTGGAGTCTATCATGCTGAGTAAAATAAATCAGAGGGAGAGAGAGAGAGATGCAAAATAATCTCACTCATCAATGGCTTTTAAGAAAAATAAAAGTTTTTGCAACAATCCTTAGAGACAATGTGAAGAGGGCTGGAACTTCCAGCTCACTTCATGAAGCTCACCACAAAGAGTGGTGAGTGCAGTTATAGAAATAACTACACTGAGAACTACTATAATCATGTGAATGAATGAGGGAACTGCAAAGCCTATCTAGAGTACAGGTGGGGGTGGGGTGGGATGGAGGGAGATTTGGGACATTGGTGGTGAGAATGTTGCACTGGTGAAGGGGGGTGTTCTTTACATGACTGAAACCTAATCACAATCATATTTGTAATTAAGATGTTTAAATAAAAAAAATAAAGACCTTTTTAAACAGAAAAAAAGAAAATAAGTATTACCCAAATTTTTTAGAATTTAATTGATTATCACAGCCACAGGTCTTCAAATCACACTCTGTTCAATGAATTCATGAGTTTAGTGATAAAATATGCTCATGGATCTTTTAAAATTGTCAAGGAAAGTAAGAAAACTTGTGTCTTACATGAATAATCATCAAAATAAATTCCCTGCATATGTATTCTATGACTACTAAGAAAAATTGCTCTAACATTCCCCAATTCTTCTCAACAAGTTCATAAACATATGGGTAGAGCGAGAAATTTAGAAATGCTGCATTATGATCAACTCTTCTCTTCACCAATGATCATCTTTATAACAATATTACTAAATGCCTAAGCTGCTCATGGAAGAGATAGATGTTCCTTTAATGAGAACATTATTTGTGAGCAAAAACCATTCAGCTTACTTTCAAGGGTTTTACAATTTAGTAGAAATTCAACCAATTCGGTTCTAGAAACAATGTTTTTGTATTTATCTCTAAAACTTCCTCCAATATTGCCATTTCTTTGGCTGCAAAAAATTTCCATCACCTTACTTCTAATCAAGAACTCATATTAAATAGAAGAATCTGCAGTGCTGAAATTTATCTACAGAATTAACTGTATTAGCATATCTCCCATAATCAGGAAGTTTAAAGAAAGGTGACTTGGATTAGCAAAAATTGAATTCTATGTTCTAACAGCTGTGTAATATTCCATTGGAGAGATGCACTTGTTTATTTATCCACCATTCAAATGTGTGATTATAAAATTAAAAATTAGTATGGTAATAATGCCCAAAGACAAAGTTTAGAGCCAGAAGTAGAGATTCTTAATAGGAAACTTGCCAAAAATAGCATGGAATGCAATTAATACAAAGAAGAAACATCTATGGCAATAATAGTTGGAAATAATTTGGACCATGTATCCATGATACATCATCAGTAAAATTATTGCAAATTACAGTGTCTAAATTGAAGAAGAGAATGAGAGAGAAAAGAAAAATGCCACAGAGGTAGATGGGAAGAAGCTCCTGAGGGAGGTTAGGAGGATAACTGCAGATATTGGTGATGGGAAACATGCATTGGTCAAGGGATGTTGGTCATTGTATGAATGAAGCTCAATCATCAACAACTTAGTAACTACCATATTTTTCGGCATATAAGACAACCGAGCGTATAAGAGAACCCCCTAATTTTACAGTTAAAACATAGGTTTAGGCCTATATTCACTATATAAGACAACGTTCCTGTGCTGCAACTGTAGAGCTTGAGTGCTGCCAGGTGTGACCCAAAACAAAAAGAAAAAAAGAAAATAAATGCTCTAATTCTGGAGTTGTAGAAACCCAGTAAGTAACAGAGACTTTATTTTCTACAACAAGGGTAGAGCTTCTCAGACATACACAATATCCTGGGATAAGTATTCTGGTTAATGAAACATCAAAATATACCGTATTTTCCGGCGTATAGGATGACCCCTTAATTTTGCAGTTAAAACACAGGCTTAGGCCTATATTCACTGTATCAAACAGAACATTCCTGTGTTACATGTGCTGCATGTATTCCTATGCTCATGTACCACAGTGAGCCAATCACAACAAGCAAAGGTTCAAAGGTTATACTGTAATAGACTTCCTATCTGACTCTGGCAAATCTGAGCAGGCTTTTTTTTTTTTTTTTTTGTGGTTTTTGGGTCACACCCGGCAGTGCTCAGGAGTTATTCCTGGCTCCAGGCTCAGAAATTGCTCCTGGCAGGCACGGGGGACCATATGGGGCGCCGGGATTCGAACCAATGACCTCCTGCATGAAAGGCAAATGCCTTACCTCCATGCTATCTCTCCGGCCCCTGAGCAGGCTTTTTACAGTGTAGATTTGGTACAGAACATTGTCTAATTTGCATGCATAAAAAGCCTGCTTGGATTGGCTGAGTTAAGAGGCGGTCCGAGCAGCCTTGCAGTGATTTGTACAGGATCGAGTTGGAAAATACGTTTTGTGGCAATATTCAGACAATATTTGTTTAGCAGCATATTGAAACATTTTTCGGGATATACTCAGCATATAAGACGACCCCCGATTTTCGGTTGACTTCTTTTTGTTTCAAAAGTTGTCTTATATGCCAGAAAATACGGTAAATCTTATGGTAATTTATTGCATTTAATTCATTTTAAAAAATATTTTATAGCGGGCCCAAAGAGATAGCACAGCGGCGTTTGCCTTGCAAGCAGCCGATCCAGGACCAAAGGTGGTTGGTTGGAATCCCGGTGTCCCATATGGTCCCCTGTGCCTGCCAGGAGCTATTTCTGAGCAGACAGCCAGGAGTAACCCCTGAGCACCGCCAGGTGTGACCCAAAAACAAAACAAAACAAAAAAATATTTTATAGCTCTAGTTAAAGAAAGAACCAGAAAGGATTAATTTAAAAATGGAAACACTTTGTAATAAATATATTTATATAATCCTTTTCTTTATATTGTTTTTGATTCATGAGATTTTGAGCCAAAGAATGATACTTCTTTTGTTACTAATGTGTTACTGCATTGATTTCTGTTACTACACTCAGGACAGATCTGTGTAGTTTTGGTCCATAGAAGTAACTGCGGTTTTTTAGTCCTCAAGGATAGAAATTAATTATTCTATTTTCAAAACACATTCGTATCACAAAATGTCATATGACATAATATCCATAACTTTACATTCACCAACCCACAATAGTTTTCCAGTTTCAATAAATTAGCCAATCATAATCTACTCTAATCAGTTTGAATACAATGAGTTTCATAAATAAGAGCATGTCCCTCCTTTGCTATTGCCTTCCTTCTCATCCAGAGTAAAAGGCTCACCAATTTGTTATTTTAAAACAATTTACTACAATATTACAACCACTTATATCCTGACATCTTTTCAACCATCTTCTATATTTTATGCACACTGCTTCCTTACTCTACATTGAAAATGAGACTCAAATCTTTCCAGAATGTTTGTCCCTAATTAACTTCTGCTCAGTAGGCCCTTAATCAATCTGTCCCTAGAGTTAGACTCCTCACATCATTTATGCCTGATCATATGATGATCTCTTGTAGGAAATGACACGAACAACTACTAAGAAATAGCAATTCTTCTCATTAAACATCAATCTACAATAACTGTTCTCAATTATTTTGTATCCGTATGAATTAAGACTTTGTGAATTTTTTTTCTGTGTGCTTCAATAGAGGAAATCTCCAAGAAAATATAATTTTTGTTTTAGAACTGCATCAAAGAGATTGTTCAAGGTGTAAACTGTTAGCTTGCATGCACTCAACATCTGTTTTATCGCAGTTACCACATGAAGTTCTCTGAGCACATGGGGAGTAAGGCCATGAGCATCAACAGCGTGTGTCTGCCAAATAAATACTAAATTCATATCACTATTATGGTTTCTCAATTTATATACACTCAGAACAGGATATTAATTTGATGTATGTAGGGAATTCTCTTCTGCACGCATTGTCTTACATTTAGCAGCATTCATCCCTGGTCATATTTGATGTCAGTAGCATATCTACCCCAAATTATGATGCCCTAAAATAATTCCAGATACTCTTAAATAACCTCAGGAAGGAAAAATTCATTATGGATCTGAAAAATTTATTTTCAAACTATTAGAGACATCACAATAACAATTTTTTGAGTCAAAGAAATAGTTCTATCACATATGTTGGCTTTTCCTCTGCAAATTTCATTATTACCTAGGAAATAATCACAATAACTTTATCAAGTAAATGACCATTGTCTTTACAGTAAAGGTTTATAAAAAAGCCAAAGGTAACTAAAATATACATCATATTAGCAATTAATATTTACCTGGTAAATAATCTCAATTAAGCAATGAGATCATTTAAAATTTTCATGAACTAAAATAGATAATAAATGAAGTGGAAAATTATGGAAAATCATATCATTCTTCACTTCTGTTTAGAAAAATGACCTTGTTGCTATATTATTTTGTTTTTTGTTTGTTTGCTTTGATTTTTAGCCACACCTGGTAGAGCACAGGTGCTGCTCCTGGTGCTGCACTCATAAATTCTTTCTGGCAGGCTCGGGTGAACTTGATGGTTTTTTTTTTTGTTTTGTTTTGTTTTTTTTTATTTTTTGGTTTTTGGGCCACACCCTGTATTGCTCAGGGGTTACTCCTGGCTATACACTCAGAAATTGCTCCTGGCATGGATCCCTAAGGGAATCGAATTGTTGTGTGTCCTAGTTTAAAGCGTGCAAGGCAGATGCCCTACTGCTTGCGCCAACACTCTGGCCTCTCAGGTGGACCATATGGGATGCCAGGTATCAAACCTGGGTCTTCCCCATGTGAAGCAAATGCTCTACCCACTATGCTGTTGCTCCAGCCCACTATAATATTGTAATTTTTAGAAATCTGTTGAAAAAATGTTTAGGTGTCAGTGATGGGGTGATACTATAGTAAATAAGATGCTTGCTTGAACATAACCAAGCAGTTTGTTCTCCAGCTGTACATGGTTCCAGAATCACTGCTAGAAGTGATTACAAAACACTACTTGATAAGAAGCCAAAGAAAACAAACAAACAAAAAAATCAAGAAAACAAAACTTTTATACTTTTCTTGAACAATCTTCAAATATATATATATATTTTATAATTCTGGCTCTTCCATCAAATGAAAGCTCTAATATCACATCATTTTCACATAGCTGTTTGAGGTAAATTATTTTTACATATAATAGTAATTATTATAATAACTATTGTTGTAGTCAATAAGCAATTTTTATGTGCTTGTAGATTTCAACATCCTCTTCCTTGTTTTGATCATAATACATGCTGAATAAGCTTTTTAGTTTTATATATATATATATATATATATATATATATATATATATATATATATATATATATACACTCAAATAAATCCTTGGTTCTTATAAAATTTGTAAATGTGAAATGAAATTGGTATATTTTCCCTTACTAAATCATAGTAATATTACCCTAAACTTTGTTTTGCTGAAATTTTTACTTTAGAAATGAGAGGTCAACTACTAGAAAAGAATGCAGCCCAAAGGAAACCTTACTGTATTAAAATGGATCAACACTGCTAGATAATAATGTTTTCTAGCTTTATGGTCTCCAATGCACTGCCCTTTCACTTTCTTAATAAAATTATACCTCCTTCTATTCTTCTATTTCTGTTACTTGCCATAAACCTAACATATTTCTTAAGACTCGTGAAATATCAGTGCTTTGTTTTCTGGACTTGTAGTGCTAACCAGCTCTGTGTCAATTGTGTACCATAATTTTATATACTCACCTAGCTTTTGTTTTCTCAGTGAAGAAATATGAATCACTTTCCTCATTCTGTTTTCTGCATTACCTGATTATCTTTAAATAAAACAATTTTAACTCAAAGATAAGTTCTGCATTTTCCAAATGTCACACAATAGTTATTTTCTATGGATAATTTCTTCTTGTGATGATGCCACAAAATTACTCCTCCCTCATAAACTAGCAATGCAAAAGCCATTATCAAAATGCACATAATGGAAGATATTGAAAATATCTGATGGTATTGGATATGTTGGTGAATCTATGATTATTGTTTCCTTAAATTAAAAGCTAAATTTCTATACCTAGATGTCTTTTCATAAACACTAGAATTCAATTTATTTTATTTCCAGTAAAAACACTGAGATATGAGCATATATATTAATGTTATAATGAATATACTAGAATTTACTTCAGTATATATATCAAGTCCACTCATGTATGCCACTTTCATATTTCTCACTGACACATAATGACTAGATTTTTAAGATGATATTTTATGTTTCAGAGAAACTAGAGAAAAATATCTTCTGTAATATCCCCCAATGTGTTTTAGGTCTTACAGATTATAATGTAACCAAGATAAGAATGAGATAAAAACAAAAACCCAGTACATCAATGATTTACATACTTGCACAGTGAATAAAAACAACAGAAATTCCCTGTGAAAAATTGCCTTCTGTCACTAAAAAAAAAAGACTTGGCTAAGTAAAGCAATTTGTAATTTCAGATAGGTAAATGAAGAGATATGAGATATGAAATAAGATAAAAAATTTTGTGACTAGAAAGTCATCCATGCTTTTCACTTTTGCATGGTCAGTTTTTAAATAATATTAATCTTACCATAAATTGTAAAAAAATCACAATTGGAAAAAAAGTCTACCTAAGGAATTTTCAGCCACTTTACCTTTTCAGCACCAATACTGTGTTCTTATAGCTAGGAATGAACATACCTATGAATGAAAAAGAAATTACATTATTTTTTTCAGCAATAAGCAATTAAGTTTTTTTTTAATTTAGTATCCATTTTTATAACAGAAAAAAGGCAGCAGAACTAGTAAACTCTGCAAGACAAAATATTGAGATAACATGTTATTTCAAAGATTTGTAACTCTGACAAAATGTATATTTTTGTATTCCATATGCAGAGTCCTTACTAGTAAGTGGATGAAGAATTATGTTTACTGTATCCAGGAGTGTTAATAATCTTATTTTCCAGAAAATGTAAAGAAACATTTTTTACCTTGATTCTCAAACTTGATATTTTTAAGTAATAGGTTTCTTTATTTTTCCATCTGAGATTTGACTTAGAAAACTTGCTTACTCCAAACAAAAAAATTGAATAGATAATAATAACATAAACTAGGGAACACTTTTGCTGATAAAGTTGCTTATATTACATCTAAAGAGTTTAATCATTTTTGTCAGGAAATTAAAATTTATTTTATATATTATTATCTAGTTGTTGTCACCTATCATCCCTAACCTCAGCTATTTCTTTTTTTTTTTGGGGGGGGGGGCCACACCCTGTGATGCTCAGGGGTTACTTCTGGCTATGCGCTCAGAAATTGCTCCTGGCTTCTTGGGGGACCATATGGGACACCGGGGGATCGAACCGCGGTCCGTCCTAGGCTAGCGCAGGCAAGGCAGGCACCTTACCTCCAGCGCCACCGCCCGGCCCCAGCTATTTCTTAGTAAAACTAAAACCTGTGATATGACTGAGTAAAGTTTCAATAACTATAAATATATAGACTACATACAAAGAAATCTTTATAGTTTCTTTTTCATTTGCTAACATAACTATCTTTATAACAACCAAAGATAAAACATAAGAAGTTCAGCATCATTCTTAAAATTTTTTTTATAATATTATATTTAAACACCTTGATTACAAACATGATTGTGGTTGGTTTTCTATCATGTAAAGAACACCCCCCCCCATCACTAGTGCAACCTTCCCATCAACAATGTCCCAAATCTCTCTTCTCTCCACCCAAACCCCGCCTGTACTCTAGACAGGCTTTCTATTTCCTTCATACATTCTCATTCTTAGGATATCTCTCAATGTAGTTATTTCTCTAAGCTCATCACTCTTTGTGGCGAGCTTCATGAGGTGATCTGGAACGTCCAGCCCTCCTCTCTTTCGACTCTGAAAATTATTGCAAGAACGTCTTTCATTTTTCTTAAAACCCATAGATGACTGAGACCATTCTGCATCTTTCTCTCTCTCTCTCTCTGACTTATTTCACTCAGCATAATAGATTCCATGTACATCCATTATATAGGAAAATTTCATGACTTCATCTCTCCTGACGGCTGCATAGTTTTTCATTGTGTATATGTACCACAGTTCTTTTTCTTTGGGGGGGGGGTCGGGCCACACCCGTTTGATGCTCAGGGGTTACTCCTGGCTAAGTGCTCAGAAATTGGCCCTGGCTTGGGGGGACCATATGGGACGCCAGGGGATCAAACCGTGGTCCCTCCTTGGCTAGCGCTTTCAAGGCAGACACCTGACCTCTAGCGCCACCTTGCCAGCCCCAGTACCACAGTTTTTTAGCCATTCATCTGTTGAAGGGCATCTTAGTTGTTTCCAGAGTCTTGCTATAGTAAATAGTGCTGCAATAAATATAGGTGAAGAAAGGGATTTGAGTGTTGTATTTTTGTGTCCCTAGGGTATATGCCTAGGATTGGTATTGCTGGATCATATGGGAGTTCAATTTCCAGTTTTTGTCCTCACACTACTCATTCTTCCCAAAATTCCTTATCCAAAATTTCTGGTGGTTAAAATTTTTTCACAGAGTTGAAGAACTGTCTTACATTTTACCAGTTACTTTCCATGGATATATGAGTAAAACTATCTGACAATTACCATTCATTTCTTGTCAAATTTTATGTAGCTATATCTACTCTATTTATTTTTATCTATTTATTTATCCATGTTTTAGTAAAAAAAATGACTTCAACATTTGTTTAAAGTTTAGTAAAATTTCTCATAGATGTTGAAGTCATTCTTTTTTGCAGTTGTTTGTCATGGGCATTTTAGTTGATTCCCTGTTTTGAAAAATTGTGAATTATGTTACTATAACCATGAGGGACATGGTTATTAAAATAATAGTTTTACAGGCCTGAAACATGTCCATAATCTAGAACACAGACCTATGGATATTATGTAGATCCAAGGGCATGCAATAACACATGTACTGATTACAGACACTTATAAAATAAAACAAGATAGCACATATCTTATGTGAAGTCCTGGCTGGATTTGATAACTTGAATTCCTTAGTATTAATAAATATGTCCATCCCATCAATAAACTCACTAGCATTTGTGTTTTTCTATACTCTACATATCTACAAATGTGTGTATGTAGATCAATTGGAATATTTATGCACTTATTCACATGCATTTAATTATAGATGTGTGAGTATCATTTTAATATGTCTGGAGTAATATCTCCCTTGAGGTTTGATATATATTTCCCTTTATGAAAAAGTAAAAAGCTATACCTGATATCCAACTGGGCTAGAAATCCATGCTGACAATAAGAAAAGAAAACCATAATGATTTACAAAGATCAACAAAAGTATGTGGACCAATTAAACAAAAGAGAGCCTAGAAATACACAAGTATAGGAATACCTATTTCATGGCAAAAGAAAGAAAACCATATACAACAGAGAAAATATGTTCTTAGGTTCTTTTTGGTTTTTTTTTTTGGGGGGGGGCACACCCAGCAATGCTCAGGAGTTACTCCTGGCTATGTGATCAGAAATTGCTCCTGACTAGGGGGACACCAGGGATCGAATCAGGTCCATCTTGGCTTGGCAAATACCCTAAGTTGTGCTATCATTTTAGCTCACAAATATGTATTTTTATATACTGTTTTGAAAATACTGGACAGCTATGTAAAAACAAGGACAGAAAAATAAACAGTTTACTATTTAACACCACACACAAACTTGACCATAAAATAGAATAATGATACGGGGATAGAAAAGAGAAAATATACAGATGAGAGCATAGTTGATAGATTCTTGAGTTTTCATCTTAGATTTGAATATGAACTCTCAAAGTCCAATTACAAAGAACACAAAAACACAAAATAAGAAGTAAGATTGTATTGAACTCAAAAGCTTCTATAGGACTGGAATGGTATCTCAACAAATTGAATGCATTCATTGAGTTTAGAAGACCTGGGTTCTATTACTGACACTCCATGGCCTCCCATTCATCATCACAAGGGTTGTCTGAGCAATGAAGTTGTTATTATCCTGGTATACAAAAATCTATGTTGGCCTCCAAATATATTAACAGAAAGCAAATTATAATTAGACTATTTAATAATAATTATAACAACTTAAGCACTAAATAAACTCAAATTTTTTTCTTTTTTTCTTTTTAAATTCATTTTTATTGTAACATTAGTTTATCAGAGTTTATGTGCCTTTGTTGTTTCTGCCATTGTATTAGTGACTTCATTTGAGATACAATAATTTTCACAAAAGTTCTTGATATTCTACATTTTCCTTTTCCTTTCTATTTTTTGTCCTCTTCCATTTTCTTTTTTCTTTTTTTAAATATATTTTTATTTAAGTAACATGATCATATTTGGGTTACAGTCATAACCAGAACACCTCCCTTCACCAGTGTAACATTACCCCCTCTCCCTTCCCATCCCTTGCCTGTATTCGAGACAGGAATTCTACTACAGTTATTTGTTTTTAAGTTCAGTAAGTTGTATTTTTTTTCCTTAAAGGGTAAGAGTAAAAAAAATATAATAAAGGTGTGATAGTGGCAATCGCTGTTGTTTGCATAGGTCCAGAAAAATGAGGAAAATGGAAAAGAATCCTTGACCTGGTTATAAAAAGGCCTGACCCCAGAAGTTTATTGGCATAAGACAGACTCTGGGTTCTAGGCATACCAGTCCATCCAACTTGAGTTGAGTCCAACTCAAGGTCCCGGTGAAACTTTTTCACACTTTAGCTATTGTTGGTATCAGATTCTTATATTTAAAGACTCTGGATTCTGTGCATTTCTTTCTTCGATGTCAGGCTGATGTGGAGCATCCTTTAGTGTCAGCATACCATTAAATGCAGAGCGATCTGCCCTGCATGCAGACTGTTGCTGAGTCGTCTGGGTGTTGGAAGCACTCTTTGGAGTAAGTCAATGCCAAAGCAGTGGGAGATCTTCCCTGGTAGAGGCTTGGGTCCTGGTAATGTTAAAGACAATTGTGGTTGTTTCCATAGATGGTATTCATTGTTCAGGTGTGTGTGGGCGATGCCCATTCTTCTGAGGCCTGAGCCAAATCATTATGCCAATGTTCAGGGTAAAAGGCTAATTACATTACCAAATTTGTGTTCCCATCTCTATTAGATAAGAACTTGTTTGCATATGTATTATTTTCCCATTTTAATGTGCCTATGCAAAAGAGTAGCAATGCCACAAGATATTGTTGGTGCATCTGGGGGCCAATGAATACAGTCCAACATTCCCCGTAACTTGGTATAAACGTGAAATCTATACAGAGATACTCCTCTACCAGTATTACTTATAAAACAGATCTCAAAGGGGGAAAATCAAACAATCAAATAACAAATCCAGTGGGCAAAATTGTTACTATATGAGGATATTCAAAAAGAGTTATAGATGTTAAGGGAATACATCTGAGATATACAAAGGAGATACATGTGACCCTTTTATGTTTTAAAAAGAAAAAAAAGAAAGAAAGAAAACAAAGGTATTTGAAGACAACAGGTGGATAGTTGAGTTTGAGACATGTTTTGCGGCATTACGGAACGCTATATTGTCCTTGAACTAGGGGTTTTGCTGGAGCTGATTCGGTATCATGCAACAGTTCATAGTTTGATGGGGGCAGGAGGGGCCAACAAGCATGGGTCAACAGGCGTGTTGGTTGTAGTTATTTGTAGAGGCATGAGCTGGGGACAGAGAGGGTGTCTTTCAATGAGGAGCTGGATGGTGGTGTTGAGGCAGAAGGTCAGTCTTGGTGTCTACCCAGTTAGAAACTGAGGATAAAGAGGGTTGAATAAGGGGAAGATAACGGTTCAGGGTTGGGGAATGAGGAGGTAGGAGAGACATAGGGGTGAGGGGAGAGGCAATACATAAAAACTAGACAATAAAGGTCTATTTGAGTGTTTTATCCAAATCTTGGGCATCCTGATTACATTCCTAGGAACAGTCTAGAATCAGGAAAGTTTTTGAATAATGCTTAAAAAGTATATTTGTTGCGCGGGCCAACTGTGGGCTCCCTCTCCAGTTTGAAAATTGAAAGGGAAGGGTTTCCCTCCTCCACCCGCCACCCCCCCCCCCAGGGCCTGAGTTGCCAGGGCCGGCCATGAAGACCCGCCTGGCGTGGGGGGTCCCCAGTCTCCTGGACCAAGTGTTCAGTCCAGGAGATCTGTGGCCCGCTGTCTGACCAGTGACCCTGACATACCAGCACATGCTTTCCTGGCATGTGCACTCTGTTGAGTCCAACTGCGGGCTCATTAAATTCAACTTTTTTTCTAAAGCAGATCATTTATGGGCTATTATTTGGAATATTATAGATATGGTAAAATTGGAAATATTGTGAAACAGAGAATTCCTCCCCAGCCATATTAGATATATGAAAAGTTAAAGACATGTTCTTTTTTTTTTATTTTACTTAAGGGCCATCCCTGGTAGTGCTCAGAAACTACTATCAGCTCAAAGGCTTCAGTACTTAAATTCTGCAAGCTCTCAAAGGTATCTATAGAACTTTTAAAAATTTAAAGTATAAACTCTAACAATATACATACCTAAAATGATGCCTTATATACAATTTCAAAAACCAATATCAATTTTAAGAAGTTGGAACAGCAGAAGGACCTCATTCATGTGTGCATATAAAGAAAGCAAGTGATTACATGCTAACAATGATAACTTCCTCTGGCCCTTTACAGGACTAAGGTTATCCAGGGGGCTAAGGGAGTTGGGAAGCAACATAAGAGGAGGAGATGAAGAGACAAACTAGAAAAAAACACCAGAGTATTGGTAGAGAATTTTTGGTACTTTGGTGATGATATGTACACTGAAAACATAAACACTATTGTAACAATTTTACAAAAAAATTTTTGTAACAATTATCTAAAAATTTTAATGGAAAAATACTCACATAAACAAAATGATACAACAGAAATGCTGATTTAATTTCTATATAAGTTATTTTATAAAATAAAGAAGATAGACAAACTTGAAAATATGTCAAGAAATGGAAGAAAAGGAGCGGGAGAGATAGTATGGAAGCAGGGTGTTTGCCTTGTATGCAGAAGGACAATGGTTCGAGTCCCGGCATCCCATAAGGTCCCTGGAGCCCACCAGGAGCGATTCTGAGCATAGAGCCAGAAATAAACCCTGAGCACTGCCGAGTGTGACCAAAAAAAAAAAAAAAAAGAAAAGAAAAAGAAATAAAAGAAATGGAAGAAAAAACCAACATAATTGGAAATAAAGGGCCTAAAATAGAAAAGAAGAAGATATAAAGTGGCATATTTTATGCCTTAAAATTTCAAATAAATTAATATTTTTGAGAGAACATTTATTAAGGTAAACTAACATTAAATAATAAAAGTGACGAAATGATGATCATATCATTTTAAAATAACTATCAACAAAAATATTGCATTTAAAATAGGTTTTGAGTTTTTGACAGTTTGCAGATGAACTACATCAAGATGATCTTTCAGAGGAGTTTCAGATAAGAAATGTGGTATTAAAAATATTCAACTTACTCCTCAAGGCTAACTAAATCAAACCTGAAATTGAATCTTAGCAGACTATATATACAAAAAAGAAAATTCATAAATCAATTTAAATTTTAAACCTGAAGCCATGACTTTATTTAAACACAGAAACTCATTGAAAAATAGTACCAGTGGGAGGGATTTTTTTTATAATAAGTAACTATGCTCAAGACCTATGTTTTAAAAGATACTTATCTTAATGGTAAAAATGTTTACCACTTTCAATAACTATGTCTTATATAAAAGCAAAATAAAATTCAGAGCTTTTTTACAGATAAATATGCTTACTGAAACTTAGTTATATTTACTCCAGGTTAGTGGAGAAAATGATGCTTTCTTTTATCAATTTAATTGAAAATCTCTTGGATAATAAATCATACTAAGCAGTAATGCTTTAGATAGCCATTACTAAAAAAGTTTTAAAAAATTTAACTTAAATAATAGAGCAAAGGCCTCTGAGTTTCCATTCTTTGGAACTTAAATATTATTAAATCAATAATCTAATATATCAATTAAAGTCCAGAGTCTGGGCTATAAAAAAGAATAAATATAATCCAGATTCTAGATTATAAAGAAAAGTAAATGATGGGAAAAATAAGATTGAAGCAAATTGGACATATATTTCATTATTTTTAAGTGGGGAGATAGGAGAAATATTTTTAAAGTATTTTTAAAATATTTTAAAATCCATAAAAATTAACTCAAAAGTTAGCTAAGGAGCTGGAAAGATAGCATAAAGGTAGGGAGTTTGCCTTGCATGAAGGAAGGTGGTTTAAATTCCGGCATTCCATATGGTCCCCCGAGCTTGCCAGGAGCGATTTCTGAGCATATAGAACAAGGAGTAACCCCTGAGCACTGCCGGGTGTGACCCAAAAACCAAAACCAAACAAACAAAAGAAAAGTTAGCTAAAAGTCTTTGCTCTGATACTTGTAACAATGAAATGTTTCAAAGAAGGCACAAAGTTTTTAATGATATTAACTGCTGAGATGTATTTAGGTATTTGATTCTAATATCTAGAGATATCACCCCTGGCAGACCGAAGGACCATATAGGGTGCCAGAAATGAAACCGGGTTCCTTCCTGGTCAGCCTAATGCAAGGCAAATGCCCCACCGTTGTGCTCTCTCTGGTCCCACCTGATTTTTTTTTAAATGAACAGAGTAAGCAAAAATTTTCTTTTCTAGAATATAGTAGGATATCACCTGACTTGTCAATTCCTTCTGCCGTGGTCTTCATTGCTAATATTATTTTAAATTTGGTGTTTATTTTTTGTCTTTTTCTACTATATTCTCTTTTCCACTTTATAGGAAAAAAAACGAACTGAATGTTGGCAAACTTACCATAATTGTTTCTTTTCTTAACAGTTTTGCAGTTGTGCTCCCATGTGCACACACCGACACACGGAGAACACACACCTATACATACACATATGATATATATTATCTCTTTGCTCCAACTTCTGTTATTTGGCTTAACTTACTATGAAAATATTTGGTATTGTATCTGCTTATGCCAGTTTCAGAGACATCTCATATCCTATGATTTCTGCCTGTTATTAATTTAATTTTGTCTTGCCTCAATAATTTTGAAAAAGTCCATCTTTCTAAAGCCTGGTTTCCTCATCCATAAAATGAGAATTAAAATAGAGCTTGTTTTACAGTTTTGTTTTATCAGTCACGAAGATAATGCTTTGCAAAATGCTAAACAAATATTAGTTATTTTTAGATTGTCAGGGTATCAGTCTATTCTGCTACCAGGCGCAATCACTGAGCTATTATCAACAAATTACACAAAACAAATCAACATAGCTCTAAAGTTGTACCTGAATAGCTTCCAAATTACAAAGCACTAAGATGTTTAAAAAATGTAGAAAAGGAAACACTGAATAATATCAGAATATTACTCAGCTTTCAATGTAAATCTGCACCTCTTATAAAAATAAAACAGTGTTACTTCATTTCTAAAACTCTAGTTAATTTTATTATGTCTAGTTTCCTTGACAAAAATATATTACTCTTAACAATATATGCCACAGGAACTTTTTCTGTATTGTTAAATAAAATTGAATGCATGAACATGACTTTATTTACAATACTAATGAATCTAACTTTTATTATATCACAGAGATTAACAGGAGGTTGAGTAAATCTAGAAAACAAGACAAAAACTATGAATGATCATTGGATTTTGGGAGAAAGAGGCAACTTAAGATAAAGACCAAGATCCCAAATGGGAGAATAGAAAATTGTGTGTATTTTTTTTCTGGTGTCTCTCACCATTACCTTTTATTCTTAACATACACACGGGTTGAGTAATCCTCACTTTTTCTGTGGCATGTGTGATAGAAAAACATTTTTTATAACTTAACACAAAGATGAAGAGAGCATAAACTAGAGTTGTCTACTGAGGTGGGAGAATAGAGCAGTGGGTCTTGAGTGTTTTGCCCGCCCCATCCCAGTTCAAACCCAAGACTAACATAAAATCAAGGTGAGGTAAGGAAACTTAAAGAATAGGAGTTCAGGAATTACTATTATTTAAAGAGCAAATTTATTTGAATGAGATGGAGTTGAAACATGATGGGAGCATCAAAATACCTTGACCCTAAAAATCTTATTCAAAAGACTTTTAAGCTCAACCTGTCCAGTTATAACGTGTAGCAGGACAGCCCCTGAAGAGGTTGACTGATGGAGGGATGGAGAATGAGGCCCTTTTCTTCCAGCTCGGAGCACGTGTCTGCCACCCTGTCTAGCCCACGGTTCTGAGGTGAAACGGCGGGTAAACAGCTCGCAGACAGTCAGGCTCGTGGAAATATTTGCTTTATTCGGATGGACAAAACTGAAGTCCAAAGACTCAGCTTCAGTTCCAGCCAGCAAAAAAGCCCCCGCCTTCCACAGACCCTTGCTCTTATAGTCCAGAGTCAGGTCCCACCCAATGGTGGGATCAGATACCAACCAATGGTGGAAGCAGAATCAGGTCCTACCCTAGGGTGGGGGCAGAATGCCAGGTCACACCCTAGGGTAGGGCACAATCACCTAATCAGATTAGGGTGAGCAACATAGTAATCCCCCAAAATATTTACATACACAACAATAACGTAGTAGCTTCCATCATTTATCTAGGTTTACAATAAAACTCATGAATATAAAACTCAGAAGAAAATGACAAGACATTTGGAAACTCAAGAAGATCTATGGAAGAAAGAAAGTAAAATAACATCCTGTTAGGATAAAAGAAAATTAAAATAAATCACACAGGTTTTTTTTTAAACAGAAACCAATTATATATTGCATATAAACATTACAAAACTGGCATGCAATTGTAGTAGATCCATATGCTGTATAAAGGAGAGTCAATGAAAGTTCTACTAGAGTGAGTAATACAATATATGAAAATAGCTAAAAACATAATATATGAAAAAAATTTAACAGGACAAGTCCAAATAATATTTTACAAGGCACATGAAGCATTAGTCTAATCATATGTATGTAATATAAAAGTATTAGCAGTGATATCACCCACAATATACCTTTTTATGATAGAAAAATAGCTAGGAATAAATAAGTAGGAGTAAAATTATGAGATAAAAATAATGAAGATATTCAAAATATCTTCAGTTTAAAATAAAATGAATAAATTATAAGTTTTAAACAAAAACACATATAAACGTGAAATATAATTTTTGAAATAGACTCTAAAAGTTTCCCAAAATAAAAATGTAGCTGTCAGCCTAAAAATGTACATTAAACTCAGATTTATCAGAAGCTACATAGCATGCCAGAAAGTAATAAAATGATATTTTCTTGATGCAAGAAAAAAATTGAACAATTGTTTTATCTAGTAAAGACAAAATTTAAGTGTGAGGGGGAGATTTCAGTATGAAGCACATTTAAATTCACAAAATTTGCTAAGGATTTTTTTATTTTAAAATGAGAGTGGATTAAATAATAAAATAAAATTCTAAATAAAATAAAAATATATGAGATAATACTAAACAAGTAAATCAAAATTTTATAGTTGTTTAAGCAAAAATGTGTTCCATTTTATTTAAAAAATGTCTTATTATGATTTGAATTGTAATAGATAGAAAACCTGATTATACTTACATATAAATAAAAGTATACGTGTGTTTGTAAGCATACATAAAAATCAACTTTCACATCAGAGAAAGAATATTTAACTTGCTAGAGTTAATACACATAATGAACTTAAATAGATGTAAATATATAAATGAATGTAAAATTTTCCATATAGATACCATAAATTCTAATGTAAGATTAATTACAATAAATATATATAATATTGTAAATGAAAATGTAATTTTTTATTTTTAAGCATCTATGGGCCAGCTGCTATGATAAAATTATAATATTAAACAAAATGCAATTTTAGATGATAAAAGTCAAAAATAGATAGAAGTACTATATTGGCTAAAGGATTAATAGAGGTATGCCAGAGATATAGGACAATGAGATAAAGCCTTGCCTTATATATAGATAAACATGATCACCCTGAGAACAACTTATGTCCCCCTGTATACTCCAGAACTGATTTCTGAGCATATTTTAAGAGTATACCTTGTCCTAAGAATCTTAATAATAATAATAATAACTGCATGTAAGGTAAGCAATTGACAAGTATCTACTGCCATTTATAAAAATTATTATGAATTTAAAGATCACACATATCAAAATATGCTTTCCAAATAAATTTTCAAGAAGCGAGTATATTTAAAATACTCTAGTTTTGATATAAAAACAGTCTAGTCAAGAAAATCAAATTCAAAGGACGATAGCTCTTCTGATTTCCATTTAGTGTTAGGTGATGTGATAGGACAGCCTGGTCTAAGGTCAAGTTTTCCTTTCCTCGTTGTCATATCAAAACTGGCACAAGTTGGTCTCAGAGTAGTGTTATAAATCTCCCAGTGGAGCTTAGTTCCTAGTGGTGTTACCCAGAGCTGAATCATTTCTACATCAGGGATCTGGGGTTTCAGATTGGACTAACACTGTCCAATCTCCTGGGGACTGGTTGTATCCACATGACACATGTTCAGGATGGGAGGCACCCTTCTGCTATAAAAAGTGAGTTCTTATCCCTAGAAGATAAGATCTTGTTTCTGTGTCTATGGTTTCCCCCACTTTTTACTGTGCCCATACAAAAACGTATGGTGTAATACTGTGAAAAATAAGAGCACCAACAACAGAAAACTGATTTTGATAACTGTGACTGAACAAAGCCTACCTTGGGACTAATAAGAAAAACCCTACCCTAGGCTGTAGTCCAGGACACAAAAAACAACAACAACAACAACAAAAACAAGATGTCTTATTGCAGAGGTCCAACTTGGACAACAGAGACTGAGCAGAACCTTTGGACCCATAATATCTTAGGCTTAGGGACTGAACGAAAACAGGGAGCAAGTGATACAGAAGACTGAACACCACAACAACGATGGATAGGAACTAGAACCTAGAGACTCTATCCTAGACCCTGACTTATAACCTGCACAAATACCAAGATCGCTAGCTACACAACCGAGAGGAAACTTCCCTGGCATCACAAAAAAAGCCTTTGGGATGGGGTAATGAGTATATATGGAGCCAGGGGTTGATCCCATGATGGTATGCTTCAAGGATGAGAATCTCTTAGGCCACGGGAATTCCCTTTCTTCCCATTACTGTGCCTATGCAAAAAAAAAAAAAAAGAAAGAAAGAAAGAAAGAAAAGTGGGGGAACGCCAAACCCTACCACTCCAGCACCCATACTTTTTTTTGTTTTGTTTTTATTTATTTTGTTAGTTTTTGACTTTATTTTTCTTCTCCTTTTTCTTCCACTTTTCTCTTTATTTTTCACTCTTGTGGTTATTATTTAGAGATTTATTTTTATCTTTATTTGCCGGATCCACTTTTTTCTTCCATTTTTCTTTCTTTTTTCTCTCTCTCTCTTCTTTCTTTTTTTGGTAGTTGTCACCAAATTTTTTTCTCCCCTTTTTCTTATCCTTTTTATCTCCAATGACAGTGGAATGGATGCTCAATCTAATCTACAACAAGCTGTAAAGTGGAGACCAGTTGCACTAGCATACTGGAGGTAGAGGAGGAAGATATGGGATGCATACTGGGAACAGGGTCATAGGAAGGACAGCACTGATGGTGGGAATGCTCCTCATTCATTGTCACTATGTACCATAAATGATGCAGTGAAAGACTTGTAATGCACTTTGGTCACAATAAAAATTAAAAAAAAAAGAAAATCATATTCATACAAGAACATTAAAGACTGGAATATATTAAATATAGCACACAGAAGGAGGATCTAAAAATTGTAGAAAATCTAATAAGTGCAAAAGTTGCTATACTCTTAGGATGGCAGGCAGGATATTATAGAACTAAGATGCCAGGTTACAAAGGGAAGCTATAACTTTTATTCATTTTGGTACTGGAGAGGGCTAAAAGCTGATTCATAGCTCTGTGCTCAGGTAACACTTTTGATGGGGCTCCTGGGTCAGACATTGTCCTCTATCACTGTCGTTCCAGAAAATTAGAAATTATAAGACTCATTCAAATGTTGTATTATACCCTTTGGACCAAATACTGGAAATGTGGACTGGAACTGGGCTATGCTGGTGCCAAAACTTGCCATATTTTGTGACTCAGCAGTTGAAAATTTGTGACCTGTTGTTCAAAATTTAAGAATTTCAAGATGGTGGTAGCTAATCACTGGAATGAATATGAAGCTTTTGATGTGGAATAGCCTGTGATACTGCATGAAGTTGACCCTATTTTCTGGTGTACCTGGTGGAGACTAAATTAAATTCAATCTCAGGAAATACATAAAGTCAGCTACTGTCTGTTGATAACAAAGACATGAGGAGAATGGCCTAGCTTCCCACTACACTTCAACCTTCCATTCTTCCATTCATGCCTCCCATTGATCCACCCTGGGTAGACACTTGAAATCTGGGAGCCTGGGCATCTATTTCAAGATGTGAGAAAGCCCCTTGTGGGAAAAAGCAGACCAGGTAAATAGTAGACAGTTTGATCAGAGTCAACTGGAGATAAATAATAGCAGTTGCAGGAGAGAAAATCAAAGGAGATAGATGATAGAGGGTAAAAATGATAAATAATGAAATACAGACCTGTGCTCTCAAAGTGCCATGAACTAAATGACTCTGTGAAAATGAGATGAACTGTACTAAAAAAATACTGCTTTTCAATGTAATAAACAATGTTAATTCACAGAATAAAAGCTCATATACACAAGGTTATCAAATTAGCTAATCAGTTTTTTCTGCTTATTTAAAATAAAATTATTTTGATTTCCTTACTATTTAAATAAGAAAACAATAGCTAATAAAGTTAAAAAGATAGTAAAGAAAATACATAACCTTCTGGCTTTTGTCACAAAGATTTAATTAATGAATGATCACAAAAGCAATTGCTCTGCCTTTTGATTGCATATGCAGTCTCTGTGGCACTGTCCAATTTTTATTGGTCCAAAACTGGACCCAAGTTGAGCATAAAATAGCAATGATTTAGATCAGATGATTAACAATATAATGACATATTTAAATTATTAATCATCTCTAAAAAATTGTCAGATTTCAGATTTTTCAATGTACTAAAGGTAGAAAAGAATAGAAAGAGATGAATATATATTCAATGCTTAGTTTGTGTCAGGCATGCTTTGCATTTAATAATATTTACAATCCTATACATAGTAGTAGGAAATCAGGAAATTTGATCTGCTTAATTCATAATTATGCATGAATCCATTCTCTTCACTGAAAACATCACATGTTAATAACACTTATGTTTACAGATTGAGACTCCATTTTTATTTTTATCTGTATGAAGCACTTCTTTAAATTTCTAAGAAGGTGAAAACCAATTTTCCTTTGTATCAGAGTTCAATGGAATAAATAATCAAATCTATTTTGTAAATTTTTTATTTGAATTAAAAAAACAATGACTAGGAAGATGAAATGTAGAAAAGAAAATCCTAGCATAGCTTTAGTCAATCAGCATATTTGTGATTATTTATATAATTTTCTCTTAATGTTAAATTTTACTAAAATTAATATTCATATTGATATTAATAAGCATACTCTCCTTATTAACTTTGTTCAGGTCTTTATAGGGTCAACTCTTCAGAAAATGTGAAATCTACTTTGTTTTTTGGCTTTGGGTTAATTTGAACAGGAAGGAAACAGCCTTAGGACACAAAGATTCATTCTGAAAATGCTTGAAACTTCTCATCTTGCCTAGCAAAAGGCAGTGTTTCAGCTTTTAAATTTCTGAGGAAAATAAAGCTTAAATGTCGGGATCAAGACCAGTGATTATTAAAAGGTGAGGCCAAGGTGAATAGTCCTTAATCCTCTAAAACAAATCCTTATAAATCAAAAATAACTGAAAATTCTAAAATGATTGGGCTCTTTGGGAAGGTTTTAAGTTGTCAATATGATGTGAAATAAGAAAAAAAGAAACAAAACACCACCACAATGTTCTCCAGTTCCTGGCTTGTCAACAGCATGTATCACATCTGAAATGACAGAGGTGACATTTGCAGAAAAACAATGTGCTGTGAGAAAGTCCCTCAGGTGGGAATGCAAAGAAACATGAAGCCCTTCAGCTGGTCACATAGCTCAGGAATTCAGGCAGGGTCAGGCTTGAGAAAACTAAGATGGAGGGAAGAAGTGGATCATCATACATCCACTTCTTGGCTAAACAAAATTTGTTCTCCCTTAATGTATCTACAATATCACTATATCTTTAATACTGATGAATTAACATTAGGTTAACAAAATTATTTTATTGCTATAGATTACCAACAAAAAATCAAACTTAAATCTGAAAAAGATGCAAATTTGGTTTTATTTTGTTTTTCAACTCCCATCCTCTTTTTATCTAGTTAGAGTGCCTGATCTTAGAGGAGAAAAAACTTGCAGTAAGCAGCTTTTCTCACTGACTTTTTCATGATTTTTCAGTATATGTGTATTTCAGAAATCCTCGACTTTGTTCAGTTTACACCTGTCTCTGCACTCCTTGATCACTCCTGGTGGTGATGTGGGGATCAAATCCAGGTTACTACATGTAAGGAAAATGTCTTACCTGCCATACTATTTTATTAGCTCCCTTCACTATTATTTCTTTGCTCAGACATCACACCTTCAATTTTTTTAACTTGCTTTATGACAGTCTTTTGAATAATTATTACATTTTGAAGGATAGTTAAGAGTTTTTAAATCTGGTAGCTAACAAAAATTTTATAAACATGTTAGCCAAAAATAAATTATTTTACTATTAGGTTGCATTCTGAAGGTTACACACATTCAGGTATATATTTATCTAAATATCAATATATTTTATGTATGTTAAATATAATACTTTATGCTCTAATTTATGGTTACTAAAGTTTATTCTTACCCCATTCAATATTTCCTATAATCACATTGTACAGGTCCTTCATAACAGATCACCATATAAATACTTTACACTGGTTTTAGCTATTGCTTCAAAATTGCCTTTTGCTGTAGATAATTTATGAATATATAAGTTCCAATTACATGCAACTTTTCTCTAATATCTATCTTTTGTGTTATCTCAAGAGCTGCTTTCCAATTTTCACAAAAGTAGCAGAGGAGCCCAACTCCAGGCAAAAATCTGACTTGAAATGTTTAAGCCTATAGGCAGGTAAAGTTTTGTCTGACATGAAACATTAAAAAACAAATAAACCCACAACACTTTCAACATTAAAAAAAAAATATCTGGTTAGTAAATTAAAATTTTCTGGAGGGAGTTGAAGTTAACAGTAAATTTCCAACATGGAATCATATTTAAACATGATAGAGAAGGATATTTTAGTTAAAAGATTAAAAAAGAGGGGATGGGATAAATAATATTGCTTTGGTAAATAAACAAAGAGCTAGTTATTTTAGAGTTTGTTTCTCTTTTTGTTTTTGTTTTGGGGTCACACCCGGCAGAGCTCAGGGGTCACTCCTGGCTCTTCGCTCCTGGCAGGCTCGGGGAACTATATGGATGTCAGGATTCGAACCGGGGTCCATCCAGTGTTGCTTTGGCCCCTGTGCTTTGATTATTGAACCACACCAGAAGTACTTCGAACTTTTTTCTTTGCTTTTCACTCACGGCTAAATTTTGGTGGGACTTAGGGGATAATGTGGAGTGTAGGAGATGGAACTGCAATCACCCTAGTTGGCATACTAGTTACTTTCTATAAAAAAAAAAACTGGGTTTAATCAAGACTAGCAATGGTAGCTTAAAGATACTCTAAAGTGTAAAGGGTAGGACACTTGCCTTGCACCAGTCCCCAGTTTCATCCCCAGCATACTATATGCAACCTCCTGATTCCCTCCAGGAGTAATCCCTGAGTGAAGACTTAGAAGAAATCTCTAAGCACAACTGGGTGTGTCCCAAAACAAACAAACAATAGCAGAGAAACTGCAATTCAGTAAAAGCAAATTAGAAAGCTTGCCCAGATGGCTGTTTGGACAGCCCCTTTTTCTTCTGTTGGGAGAGGCCACCGACTAGAACCATAGACACCATCTGCAGAAATAATCATAGTTTTCTACACCATCACCAGGAATAAAATAATCTACTAAGAAAGGCCCTACTACTGCTATGGCACTGACTTACTCCATTAGAGGGTCCTTAGGACAACCCTTACGACTTGGTAACAGCAACAGTCTGCTTCTTAGGACAAGATTCTCTGCATTGCTATCTAATGGTGAAATAAAACCAGAAGACGCTACTGGTCACTGGATTTCTACATAGGATCTGTACAGAAACCAGGACCTATAACTACAGAAACGTGATAGCAATAATTGGATGGTGAAAAGCTCTTACTGGGATTATCTACAATGACTGGGTTTTAACAACCTAATATGCCTAGAGCCTGGAGTCTGTCTATGCAAGAGTGCTTCATGGGTAAGGTCTCCTTATTCATAGGTCAAAGATTTTTCTTTTACATTACTCCCATATTTTTTTTAGTGTACTCTTGTATCTCCTAGCTTAAAAAGGCCGGGGAGGCTACTAAACCTCTTCTATACCTTACTAAACCTTCTTTTACTAATAATGGCTTTACTGGAGATACAATAATTTTCACAAATATACATGCTAATGAACTTCTCTTTTTTTCCATATTATTATTACTTTATCAGATGTTTTTTCCTATTTTCTCTGTTTTTAATACTCTGCTTTCTGTCATCCTGAAACAAAATATATTATGATCAATTATTACAAATATTTGATACATATTTTCAATAAATTAATTAAAAAATAAAATAAAAGAATAAAAAAGCAAATTAGAATAGAAACAAACAGAGAGGGTTTTTTTCTTATAGCTTTATTTAACCATTGTGCTTCTCAGTTTAATATATTCCCAACTGTTAATCTCTGCTTTCACTTGCTTGGAGAGTGCAGTTTCCTCTTTGAAGATGCCTTTAGTCTCGATGTCCTGGAGTGTTTTACCTATGTGTTGTTCTATGTATCTTATGGTTTCAGGTCTGATATCAAGGTCTTTCATCCATTTGGATTCAACCTTCGTACATGATGTTAGCTGGGGGTCTAAGTGCAATTTTTTACAAGTGGCTAGCCAATTGTGCCAACACCACTTGTTGAAGAGGCTTTTTTTGCTCCATTTAGGATTTCTTGCTCCTCTATCAAATATTAGGTGATCGTATGTCTGGGGAATATTCTCTGAGTATTCATGCCTATTCCACTGACCTGAGGGCCTTTCTTTATTGCAATACCATGCTGTTTTGATAACTATTGCTTTGTAGTACAGTTTAAAGTTGGGGAAAGTAATTCCTCCCATATTCTTTTCCCCAATGATTGCTTTAGCTATTCTAGAGTGTTTATTGTTCCATATGAATTCAAAAGTGCCTGATTCACTTCTTTGAAGAATGTCATGGGTATCTTTAGAGGGATTGCATTAAATCTGTACAATGCTTTGGGGAGTATTGCTATTTTAATGATGTTAATCCTGCCAATCCATGAGCAGGGTATGTGCTTCCATTTCCACATGTCCCCTCTTATTTCTTGGAGCAGAGTTTTATAGTTTTCTTTGTATAGGTACTTCACATTTTTAGTCAAGTTGATTCCAAGATATTTGAGTTTGTGTGGCTCTATTGTGAGTGGGGTTGTTTTCTTAACAGATGAAAATATATTAAATTGAGAGCTTCTGCACCTCAAAAGAAATAGTGCCCAGGATACAAGAGCCCCCCACTTGGTGAGAGAAACTATTCACCCAATACCCATCAGACAAGGGGCTAATCTCCAAAATATACAAGGCAATGACAGAAATTTACAGGAAAAAAAATCTAATCCCATCAAAAAATGGGGAGAAGAAATGGACAGACACTTTGACAAAGAAGAAATATAAATGGCCAAAAGACATATGAAAAAATGCTCCACTTCACTAATCATCAAGGAGATGCAAATCAAAATCTATGAGGTACCACCTCATAACCCAGAGATTGGCATACATCACAAAGAATGAGAACAAGCAGTCTTGGCGGGGATGTGGAGAGAAAGGAACTCTTATCCACTGCTCGTGGGAATGCTGTCTAGTTCAACCTTTATGAAAAGCAATATGGAGATTTCTCCAAAAACTGGAAATCGAGCTCCCATATGACCCAGCTATACCACTCCTAGGAATATACCCTAGGAACACAAAAATACAATACAAAAATCCATTCCTTACACCTATATTCATTGCAGCATTATTTACCATAGCAAGACTCTGGAAACAGCCAAGATATCCTTCAATAGATGAATGGCTAAATAAAATGTGGTACATATACACAATGGAATATTATGCAGCTGTCAGGAGAGATGAAGTCATGAAATTTTCCTATACATGGATGTATGTGGAATCTATTATGCTGAGTGAAATAAGTCAAAGAGAGAGAGAAAGATGCAGAATGGTCTCACTCATCTATGGGTTTTAAGAAAAATGAAAGACATTCTTGCAATAACAACTTTCAGACACGAAAGGAAAAGAGCTGGAAGTAACAGCTCACCTCATGAAGCTTACCACAAACAGGGATGAGCTTAGTTAGCGAAATAACTATGTTTTGAACTCTCCTAATAATGAGAATGTATGACATTCTTGCAATAACAACTTTCAGACACGAAAGGAAAAGAGCTGGAAGTAACAGCTCACCTCATGAAGCTTACCACAAACAGGGATGAGCTTAGTTAGAGAAATAACTACGTTTTGAACTCTCCTAATAATGAAAATGTATGAGGGAAATAGAAAGCCTGTCTAGAGTACAGGCGAGGGTTGGGTGGGGAGGAGGGAAATTTGGGACATTGGTGATGGGAATGTTGCACTGGTGATGGGTGGTGTTCTTTACTTGACTAAAACCCAAAGACAATCATGTATGTAATAAAGTTGTTTAAATAAAAAAAAAAGCATTGTGCTTGCAAAATTGTTCATTGCTGGCTGGCTATAAGTTACACAGTGTACATGGTCCTTCACCAGTGCAGCCTTCCTGTGACAGTCACTGATGTCTCCTATCCCCCCTACACACACACATACACACCTCCCCTCTACTTGCTCTAGGGAAGGCTAATTGCTTCTCACAGAAGAATTTTTGTATGGAGAGAGAGAGAGAGAGAGAGAGAGAGAGAGAGAGAGAGAGAGAGAGAGAGAGAGAGAGCCCACGCAGTGCATTTGTCTTGTAGGTTACAAACTTGGGTTTGATTCCCAGCATCCCATAGAGTCCCTCAAACCTGAAAGATGTGATTACTAAGTGCAGATCCAGTAGTAAGTCCTGAACAAAGTCAGATGTGACCTATAAACAAAGAAGCGAAACTATAGATGTTCTATTTTTTTTATTATATTTAAACCCAACCTCTATATACAAATCCTGATGATCAGCCATGATGAGGAAGCATGCTTGATACTTCCTTGAAAATGTGTTTTTTTGTCCTTGAAGAATTTTCGGTGGAGGCAGATGTAAAATACAACTTTTATTCTTAACACTGTCTTCACTCTTCTGTTTGGAGGTGGTTGTCTGGAGAACTTTATTTCTCATAGGAAAGAAAGCGTATTTAATTCCTGTCAAGTTGAACTCAAAAACTTGGACAGATGGAAAGAACATTGCAGAACTTTGTAAGAAATGCACCTGCTTCCTTCTCTCTTACGCTTCTATCATTTTCAATTATTCACCCAAGGGAAAATAAAATGCCAATAAAATGGAACTGTATTGTGCAAGAGAAAAAAAAGTACAAACATAAAATATGATTCTTTCTTTAAAAGATACTCTTAAGAGGCAGGGCATACTTTTTGGGACATTAGTTTTGGAGAAGCCAGTGAGAGAAGATATAAAGCAGATGCAATAATTTTGAGCAGGCATGTTTACTAGTCTGCAGTTTAACAAGTGTTCATCTGTATGCTGAATCATTATGCTTGTTCTTCTCTTTTAAAGATTTATAGTCATGGAATATGAAAAATGGCAGAAAATTTTTTCTAAACTATTGTTGAAGAGAAATCAGAGACTCATAAACAAGACTGTACCCTGTATTTCAGTAATTAACTAATATTTTTGCTATTAATTTATTTATTTCTGTCAGTGGTAAAGTAAAATAAGCATGCTTCAGGATTTTGCTGCACTAATTTATCTATTCTGCAATAATGTTTAAAAGCAAATCTTATTTAAGTAATAATGCAACTTCAAGCATGATTTTGGTAGTATATAGGGAAAAAAACCAAACAAGACAAATACCCTACGAAATGTATCCAAAGGGCCAATGAATTAGAGCAAATTAGCCAGAATAATAGAAACAGAACCCACCATCCTTAGAAAACTCTTATCAAAAAAATAGCACCCCATGAGCAAAACCAGCTTTTTGTTTCTTTCAGTGGAACCTGCTATGGGTTAAATGTAATAATGGAAGAGGTTATGAATAAAATATGTAAAATTGTATGAAAGAGGAAAAACTATCTTTGAATGTTTTTCTCAACAAGGTAATACTTAGTGAAAGTTAATACACTCTATTTTGATGGTCAGCAATAAAATGTTTATACTTGCAGCAAGATAAAGCTGTAGATAATATCAAAACTAATTATGTTGTGGTGATGACTGCAAATGCATTGGCAGATAAAAGTACATTTCACTTCTCATTAATTCATTTGCATTCCATTCACTTTGTTTTTCCCTGGAAGATTGTAACTCAATCAAAACATAATTGATAACATCTAAATGTGATCTTGACTATAGCTTGATTTAGATTGATTTATAGGTGACCTTAATTTCCAAACACTCTCCATTTCAATATAGTCATCTCTTTAAAAAATATTGGCATTTCAAATGAGTTGTGCAAGCAAACAGAAGGAATGACACTCATTATCACTTCTAGAAGGCCCATATACAATGCAAAAGTAACTGAATTTTATGCATTAAATTTTCTCAATTACAAATAACAGAAACATCTCCAGGCATGATGGTAAAGATATTTATCGTTGTTTGACTTAGTTTTTGGGGGGGGGAGCAAAATTTCAATTCAAGTATTTATAGTGACAGTTAAAGGTACCATTTTTTGTTGGTTGGTTTATTTTTAGGCTACACCTGGCAGTCCTCAGGGTTTACTTCTGGCTCTTCACTCAGGAATTACTCCTGATAGTGCTTGGGGAATGAAATAAAATGCTGGGTAACGAACCCAGTTCAGCTGCATGAAAGACAAACACCTTATCTACTGTAGTAGTGCTCCAAAAAGGTACTTTTTTTTTTCAGCCACAACTGGTACGCTCAGGGGTTACTCCAGCTATGCGTTCAGAAATCGCTCCTGGCTTGGGGGACAATATGGAATACTGGGGGCTCAAACTGCGGTCCATCCTAGGGTGGGCTAGCGCGAGCAAGGCATATACCTTACCAACTGCGCCACTGTTCCGGCCCCCAAAAGGTACTATTTTTAACAAGTATTTTTTTATGCCTTTTCTTATCTGAATGTTTCTTTCAGAACTTCTAATATTTTTGTATTTTCGAGTAGAAATCTCCTCCTTGAATTTTATGAGGATTTGATATGATAATATATTGTATCCAATGTATATACATACAGTATATACAGCACTATGAATATTAGCTCAAAAACATTAGAATCTGTATAATTTTTATATATTAAAAATTTTAAACATATTCACTAAATGTTTTTGGAAATGAGCTATTAAAATGTAGCAATAACAGTTCATTTTCTCCTTCATTATTGGGGGTTTGGGGGACCACTCCTGACAATTTCTGAGTTTACTCCTCGCTCTATGTTCAGGGGTCATTCATGACAGGCTCTGGGGACCATATTGAGTTCTGGGAATCAAACCTATGTCAGCTGTTTACAAGGCAAGCACACTATCCACAGCGCTATTGTTCTAGCCCAGGATTACGAACATTATGATTTAGACACCTTGATGTTTAAAATATACAACATGCTTAAAATTTATTTGTTATTGACATAATAATCTTAACATTTATAGGAACTGTTTTAAAAATACATGTTATTTTATTTATTCACATTCCTGAATATGTGATTGAAGAAGGTATGTATGACTAGTTTATCTTCCCCTTTCCTACAGAATTTATTTCTACTTTGCCTCTTAGCCAGATTTCTGCATTTAACTAAAAATAAAAATCTTAGGCTATGTCTTAAATACAGGCCTATTCTGGGTATTAATTTTAAAAAATCCCTGCTAATTATGATTCTAAATCCTACCATTTATATGTCTTTTGTAGTTGTTGAAAAATGAACACTATCATACTTGGTAAATTTATCATTTTAAAAGTCTTCTAAAAGATAAAAAGCAATAGAAATATATGTTACCAGTCTTTCTTATTATCAATGTTACTAAAACTGGAATTGAGGGGCATAATAATTTTCAAAAGGGCTGTCATTTCGATGTGGATGAAATTTTTCTTTCAAAAGTATTGCCCTATGATAAAATTATTCTAAACTATGCAAAATATGTCATCTATTTAATCTTCTATATGTCATAATTTTATTACTCTTATGAAGATCAGCCGTGTGCTTTATTTTTATGATGCTTTAGATTATCAAGCACAATATAAATCCAAATGTTTACTAATCATATTAATATGAATGTTGCAAAGATAAAAATGGTTTCAGATCATATATTCCTATAAAACTATAAATCATTTTTATGCTATAGTGAAATAATCTTTCTGGTATATTGCCTGGTAAGTGCTCTTTAAATCATCTCAATTTAGATTTTCTCCCCATCCTTTTGGAATGCATTTTATATGAGTAACAAATAAAGAGCAATGATTTGTGCTTTTGTTGCACATACAAATCTTAGAGGTGGCACAGGGAAGAAAGAATTGTAACGATTCATCACTGTGCATTTGGAGAGATACAAATGCCCACAACAGTCCTTCTAATCTATAGTATTGACTCACAGAGAAATCACTGGAAGAGTAAAGGTTAGCTAAATAACAACAAGAAGAGAAAACGGATCTGTAATGGAGAAAATCACTTTGCATTACAGATGACAGGGAAATAGAAAGCAAGTACTCACTGAGCATTTTTTTTCTGTGACAGATTCATGACTGTCAAAATTATAAAGACATTAGAGAAAGGAAAGACTGAGGAGAAAGTCACTTAAATGGCAAAGAGTTCTTTTAACTTGAAATGCTTTACCTAAATAAACTTAAATGTATAAAAGATGAGGATGCATATATATAATATACAATCATAAAATGGATAAAAAAAGATCAAACAGTATCAAGACACCATTTTATTGTCTTTCCTGGATGGACTATTAAATAAAATCTTAAGGGTAGAGTCATAGTACAAAGGTTATTTGCCTTGCATATAGCTAACTGGATTTGATCCCCAGCACCCTATATGCTCCTTCAAATCTTGCTAGATGTGTCTCAACCCCCCCCCAAAATAATAAAAATGGTAAAAAAAATTATTGAGAATGGTAAAAACTTTGGAAATGTTAAAGTTACTTTATTATAAAGGAGTAGTACAAGGATTTCAATATTTTTCAATATTTTGGTAATCACCTGCTGCTAGCAACTTTAGGGAAATTATAGTTTGAATGGACTTCCTAGCAAGACTCAGTACCCATGGCATTTTTCTAGATTCTATTCTAGGTGTGGATAATAAGTGAGGTCACCCTTTGAGTGATGGTTGAGGAATGATCTTGGAAAAAACTTTTCAGGAACTTGTTAACATTTCACCACATTAAACTAATATTCTAGCCCCATCCCAGAAAGTCATTTTTAAAGGCTGTTATCTCACAGGAAACCACTGACCAACAGGTCAGTAATTGCTTTCCTTTTTTTTTTGACAGATTTAATTTCTCCTATTTTATATGAAGGCTAGCACATTTAACTAAAAGTATAAAAAGTTAAAATGTGTCTTATCACTCACTCCTTGATATGTTGCCTATTTTACCAGATTTTTACCACAATAACGTTTTAAACATGTTTTAATCAAAACATATAATATTAGTAGTAATATGTGAAAATGATATTTAAAATCCCTTTACTGAGCTGTTTTATTAGTAAGAAGCATAGGAAACATATAGTTCTTAAATGTAGGGAAAAAAGGTATCAGAATTACAAATTCATGTTTCTATTTTCTTTCTTAAAAAAAAGGTGTTCATACCAGTAAGTTTTTTTAAGTGCCTTATTGAGGGGATATATAAATAAATTTAACATTTAACATGACAGTGATGAAAAAGATTTGTTCAAGTTATATGGATAATTTAATTTATCTTACCTTCTTAACAATCAAATCACTATCCTTAATGAGTACATGTATTCTTGCATGTTTAATTTTATTTGACTAAAATTTAATTTGTGCAGTAAAACTTGTCTGTGCATATTTGTATGTGTGTGTGTTTTCACTGTGTTTAGTGCATTTTGAAGATATGAAATTACCTCTGCACATTTGTCAGAAACGATATCAGTACTGTTGCAAGAAGGGATCCTGATAAAAGATCTTTGAACTCTTAGAGTAGTATTGTTTGTTGTTGTTGAGTTCCCATCTCTGCTGCTTCACCTTGTCATTCATACATTAGAAATGTTCAATATACCAGGTTACAAGGGAATTTCAGTAGCTCTAATGGAGATCACAGATGATTCATGGAAATGTACTGTAAGTTTCAAAAAAGTCTAGAATAGCCATTACACACTATTGGTAGTGAAATGCAGAAATATTCTAGCCCTTGGCCCCAAGTAGAACAGAAGAGTTGAAAGAAGTATGTGAGAAAATTCAATAGAACATTTTTAAAGAAAAAAAATGTATAAAAAATTTTAGAAGTACAGTGAAGAATGCTATATTCATATTCAATAAATAACTTAAATATTTTAAATGTGTAAATATTTTCAATATTTTATTTGACATTGGGCATTGGGTAATATTAATTTTTATTGCTTATTTCTTCCTGACTGTTGTTCAAGATCCTCCTTGGCTATGCTTACAAACCATGTGGCACTTAACCTAGAGTCAGCTGCTTGAAAGATAAGTGCCTTACCCTCTGGATTATATCTTTAGTCCATAAATTTATTTCATAAAATTTTATGCTTTCTTTTTAGTAACAAACTGATAGTATAAAGTAATCAACTAAGTTAGAATAGGATTTTTATATTTATCTTGGAGACGAATTTCTCAGATATGTTTCTGAAAGGGAACAGTATATAAAAAAGTAATTTTTTAGTAATCTTCATTTCATTCTCATGTATCTAGTCTGTAATCTTATGACACAGAATGGTCCTCCTCTATTGCACTTTTTTTTTGGGGGGGGAGTTGGGTCACACCCGGTGACATTCAGGGATTACTCCTGGCTTTGTGCTCAGATATTGCACCTGTCTTGGAGGACCATATGGTACGCCAGGAGATCGAACCTTGGTTCATCCTAGGTCAGCACATGCAAGGCAAATGCCCTACCTCTTGCAACACCACTCTGGCTTCCCCATTGAACTTTTCTAACTTTTCACATTTAAATATATTTTTACTATTATCTACTTAACATTTCCTTCTCACAATGCTTCCCCTTCAAACTTTCACACCAAAAGGTCCCGTTTATACTTTTTATATTAAACAAATTATATCAGAAATGGACTATATGAAAGAATGATATACACTCTTCCTAAAGTGGTAAACATATGAACATTTAATGCTTCAATTAACAATATGATCAAGAGGGATGTCTTGGAAGGTCTTTTTTATCAGTGGCCTATAATAACAATCTTTCTTCTTAAAATACTTTGTCTTGCCTTGATTTTCTGTGGGGGGTGGGTGAAATTTAAGGCCACACCTTGCAGTGCTCATGGATTACTTCTAGTTCTGTTTGTAGGAATCACTGATAGTGCTCCAAGGACCATATATGGTGCCAGGGATAAATGTAATGAGTCTCTTCCGTCCCTTGGGAGATTTTCTAAATTAACACAATTTGAAATAATTACAATAATACACCTCTCCTATTTCTCCACATAATAATGAGTGTCCTTTGTCTCATCTGACATATGAGAAATAAGGAGTGTGGGTCACCATAGAAACCAAGTTTTGCATTAAGGTTTTCTAACTTCTACACCTTTGATAACCTGATAGGGTTTAATTATACATTAGCATCCCTAAATTATTTAGCTCATTTTGACTGCTAATATACTGAGTTCTTCACAGGTATAGGTAATGAAACATCATTTCCTTCCATCACAATTTCCAATGAACAAATAACAATGTAGTAGATTTCAATGATACTTCTTCAGTGGTTGTTTTTATTTACACTGAAGAATCTATATATAGTGTGAAATTTTAAAAGATTAATAGTAGAATGTGTCCATTTAATTTTGTTTTATTTTAGAAAAATAACTATAGTAATAATTGATGGGGAAAAATAGAGCTACACTTAGGGCCGGTGAGGTGGTGCTAGAGGTAAGGTGTCTGGCTTGCAAGCTCTAGTCAAAGAAGGACCGCGGTTTGATCCCCCGGTGTCCCATATGGTCCCCCCCCACAAGCCAGGGGCGATTTCTGAGTGCTTTGCCAGGAGCAACCCATGAGCATCAAATGGGTGTGGCCCAAAAAAACCAAAAAGAAAAAAAAATGAGCTACACTTAATCCAGAGAAGAAAGAAATGCATTTTAATTTAGGTAAATTTGCTACTAAGCATCAGGTATATATCTGAAAGAATATAGCTTATAAATGGCATCTGTACAGTTTAGATGCCAATAATCCACTGCCCACTGGGACATACTATAGGGGAGAGCCTGGAAACAATTAGCGTGGCCCTAAAAGCACTTTGATTCTCAAAAACAGCAACACCTGAGCATTAAGGGAATATGTCTACATGAAGAGTATCATTGGAAGTGATTCTACCATCCTTAATGAGTATGGCCTCCAAAAACATGGCTATTACATTTTGTGTGCTAAAGTAATTTATTTCTAGCTACTAATAGTCTCTGACAATAATGCAGATATTAGCTTATTAATTTAATTATAATATATATTATTTTTATACTTTTAAGTTTAAAGCATTAAGAAATTTCTTTAAAAGCTTTTTAATAAAACAGAACCACAATTTTACATATTAAAATATTACACATTTTCCCACCCCATAATAAACATTGCAGAATAATGATTTGTTTCAGTTAAACTTTAGTGAAAAATAAAAAGAAGATAAAATTTGTCATCAAAAATCAATTGGTAACAGCTAGATGAACACCAACTACCTTGTACTGGGGAGTAATAAACAAGGCTGTATAAAGAATGAATCATGTCAGATTAATCTAATTTCCTTATATGTCAGACTGACTTAGGAGATCAAGGAGAAGCAATAGATTAAATATATCTTGATGTTAACATGATTTTCAATGCTTTTCCATTTAACACCATCAATCATTAACAAACAAGGAAAAATGTGACTGAATCTCTACTTATTAGGTAGGTTGGCAGATATTTGGAAGGTTTTTTACTTAAAATGTTAGTTATCACAGAATTTAGTTGAAGTCATACCAATTACCAAAGACTTGATTCCATATTTATGTGACATTAGGCAAGAGTTATTTATGTAAATAAATTTTAATAAATATTTAAATTATACTGATAAAAGATATTAGAAAAATTTAGTTTTGATATTCCAAATTTTAGCTGTCAGAAATCTCTCTTGAATGGCTTTAGCTCTAAAACAGAAATATTAGAGGACTGACTTGGAGTGTTAAAATAATAATAAAATTTGTAGAATGTTCATGCATTGATTAGCATATAAAATTGTTCAATAATGGTGCTTTTTTTACAGTTAATGTTATTTGTATTAGTGTATGTCTTAGATGCTTTAGAAATGATATTATACTTTTATATACTATGTAGGATATCCACATATTTTATTAACTGATTATATAATCTGAGATGAATTTATTTGTTCCAAAAAACTCATAGAGGAGTCTAGTGTGTAGTACAGCAAGTACGGCTTTGCCTTTAGTGTATATGCCAGGTTCTATCCTCAGCATCTCTTAGGGTCCCTGAGACTTTTCAGGAGTTATTCCTGAGTTCAGAACCAAATGAAACCCCTGAACACCATTGGGTGTTGTGGAAAAATCCAAAAAAAAAGACAAAAAAAAGACAAAAGAAAGAAAGAAAAGAGAGAGAGAGAGAGAGAGAGAAGAAAGAAAGAAAGAAAGAAAAAGAAAAAAGAAAGAAAGAAAAGAAAGAAAGAAGAAAGAGAGAAAGAAAGAAAAAGAAAGAAAGAAGAGAAAGAAAGAACGACAGAAAGAAAGAAACAAAGAACGAAAGAACAAAAGAAAGAAAGAAGAAAGAAAGAAAGAAAGAAAGAAAGAAAGAAAGAAAGAGAGAGAAAGAAGAAAGAGAGAAAGAAAGAAAAAGAGAAAAGAAAGAAAGAAAGAAGAAGAAAGAAAGAAAGAGAGATAAGAAAGAAAGAAAGAAAGATAAGAAAGAAAGAAAGAAAGAAAGAAAGAAAGAAAGAGAAAGATAGAGAAGAGAGAAGAGAGAAGAAAAGAAAGAAAGAAAGAAAGAAAAGAAAAAGAAAGAAAGAAAGAAAAGAGAAGAAGAAAGAAAGAAGAAAGAAAGAAAAAAGAAAGAAAGAAAGAAAAAGAAGAAAGAAGAAGAAAGAAAAAAGAAAGAAAGAAAGAAAGAAAGAAAGAAAGAGAGAGAAGAAAGAAAGAAAAAGAAAGAAAGAAAGAAAGAAGAAGAAAGAAAGAAAGAAGAAAGAAAGAAAGAAAGAAAGAAAGAAAAAGACAGAAAGAAAGAAGAAGAAGAAAGAAAAAAATAAAGAAAGAGAAAGAAAGAAAGAAAGAAAGAAAGAAAAAAGTGAGAAAGAAAGAAAGAAAGAAAGAGAAAGAAAGAGAAAAAGAAGAAAGAAAGAAAGAGAGAAAAAGAAAGAAAGAGAAATAGAATGAAAGAATCAAACAAAGAAAGAAAGAAGAAAGAAAGAAAGAGAGAGAAAAAGAAAGAAATAGAAATAGAATGAAAGAATCAAACAAAGAAAGAAAGAAGAAAGAAAGAGAAAGAGAGAAAGAGAGAGAGAGAGAAAGAGAGAGAGAGAAGAGAAAGAAAGAAAGAAAAAAGAAAGAGAAAGAAAGAAAGAAAGAAAGAAAGAAAGAAAGAAAGAAAGAAAGAAAGAAGAAAGAAAGAAAGAAAGAAAGAGAGAAGAAAGAAAGAAGAGAAAGAGAGAGAGAGAGAGAAAGAAAGAAAGAAGAAAGAAAGAAGAAAGAAAGAAAGAAAGAAAGAAAGAAAGAAAGAAGAAAGAAAGAAAGAAAGAAAGAAAGAAAGAAAGAAAGAAAGAAAGAAAGAAAGAAAGAAAGAAAAAAGAAAGAAAGAAAGAAAGAAAGAAAGAAAGAAAGAAGAAAGAAGAAAGAAAGAAGAAAGAAAGAAAGAAAGAAAGAAAGAAAGAAAGAAAGAAAAAGAAAAAAGGAAAGAAAGAAAAGAAAAATTTCATAGAATTAGAAAATTTAGTGCAAATATTACAAATAATAATTTATATTAAAAACATACACTTAAAAGCATCCTTGCTCAAATAAAAAAATTAAGCACACAATATATAATAGTAATATTTAACATTTTAAATATTTCTACTAAAAATCATAACTACTGGGTTTCACTTTCAAGTAAATTTAGAAAAGTTTCACTAGCTTTAAAATTTTTTCAGAATCTTAAATTTTAGAAAAACACAAAGACTGCCGATATTTAGTTTAATTTTTTATTCTATTTACTTAAATAAAAAGTTATAGCAATTAAATGAACCTACATAATGTGTTTGATTTTACCTACATCTAAAGAAATTTGATCATTTAACTGTAATCTTATTTCTTATATATGTTCCACAAAAGCAAGTATTTATAAAAGTAGAACTCGTTAAGGAATTATGAAATTTTCATAGAAAAAGTGCCCTCATGTTGTCTTTTTAACCACATACAATTTAAAATAACTATAATTTAAACATATCAATACTTTAAGTAAAACATAATACAAAATATGGTTTGTATCTGTAATGAATGTCTCACTTTCATCCAGGAAACAAGCAAAATAATGATGTTTAAAAGTGAGATGACCTTCTAAAACATAACTATCTTTGTCCAATACAATAATACTGCACAGCAAAAGAGCAAAAGACCCCCAAACTATGTTATAGAATGGTGAGCATCTTCTTAATGTGAGTCTGCTTAAATATTTTGGATTCAGTTCTACAGCTTTACGAAATACTTCAGGCTGTAGATTGGCTGATTTGACTGAAATTAGCCAAACATCTCTAATCCCCTTTTAATCAGTGGCTATCTAATGAATAGGTATTTTATGATAAAAATATTAAATGTTAAATGAGCCTCTGTTAATCACATTCATTACTCACAAACAGTTAATAAAATTAAGATACATAGACCAAAGTAAAACTGTGTCAAATATCACAATGATAACATTGCAAGAGTTTACTCAGTTTGTAATAAGTAAAGAACTGGCACTATTAATTTGATTTGCTCATGATTTGATAGGGAAAAATCAATGAAAAATGATGATTAAACATATATGTGAATGAATATTGTATGCCATTCTAACTTTCCATGCTCATTTCTTCTTAGCATCAATCAAGAAATTCTGGAAAGATGATATCACCAGCAGCAATCATACATAGTCTTGTCATACATAGTCTCTGAATAAGACCCTAGTTGTCGTTTTCATACTATGTTCACAGTAATGTTACACAAGTATGATTCATTCTTTTTACAAATATTACAAATATATTAATTCTTATTTAAGTATAGTGTATTAGTATAATTCCTTTTTTGTTGCTTCATATTTTAATATAATTTTATATTAGTTATAGTGGCTTACATACCATTCACAGTAATATTCCAGGTACATTTTTACATTGAATCAGGGGGATTCCCACCACCAAATTGTCCTCCCACAACCGCTCCCATCCTGCCTCCCATATTCTCTACTCTCCCCCCCAGAGGCTGCTAGAATGTGTGGTCCCTTCTGTGTCTAGTTTATTACTTAGTGGTCTTATAACTGTTTGGTCTTGGTGACTCCATTACTGCTTCAGATTTTTTGATTACATCTTCTGTGGTGCTGAGGGCTTACCCCCTGATTTGGTGCTCAGTGATAACATCTGGTTTGGCTGGAGAAACAATATGCAGTGCCAGGATCAAACCTGGGTAGAGCATGTACAAAGCAAGTACCCAACCTACTGTACTTTCTTTCAGGACCTCAGAAAATCTTAGTATACTTTAAGGGAAATTTGCATTTTAGCCGACATAGCTGAAACCTTAGCAAGAGTTCACAGCATCAAATTTTAATAAATTATCTTGTATTTATAGAGATATAAGAAAATGTGATTTTAAGTTTGACTAAATTTAAATTATTTGTACAAGCAGAAGTGAACTAAAACTAATTTGGGCAATTTACATATGGTTTTAATATGTGCTTCTCTAATTATCATCCCCCCAAAAAGATTTCATTAATATGGACTTTGGGTTCTGCAGCTATTCATAGCACAATTACATTTATCTCCAACTCAATATCTTTCATTATTATGATATTAGTGGGTTATTGTAACTCAATGATTATCAATACCCAAACTATCTCAGCTGATCACTAATATATCCCCTAAATGGTAGTTGAAGAAAAAATACATGTTCAAGAACTAAATTGGCTCAGTGCTATTTTGACATCACTAAGTCAAACAATTTAATTTCAGAATATGGCAACACATAAATACTTAGTAGCTATTAATTATTGAGCAGTTATCAAGAGGACCTGAAAATTAACACTAATACTTATACTCCTGGTCAGAGGGGTCAGTGCAGACCCAAGAATGCTGTGCTACTCAAGTGTTTTGATGACAAGATTAAGCTATGCCACTCTGTAGCCTTCTAGGACCTCCTGAGCTTATACCCAAACAGGCTCAGAAAGTTACATGCTTCTAGGGATCAGACCCTATTGGACGTATCAAAGGTGCCCAATATAGTGAAACTTGATACCAAAAAGGATAGACATCAGTTGCTAAGAAATTCTTCATTTCTTCAGATGAATAAAAAGTGAAGTTACTTTTTTAGACCTCTACATGAATGACTCCCAATTGTCTCCCAGTTTATCCCTCTCCAGTAAATCATCTAATTGTCATGATGAATTATCATTAGCAGGCTATTTATATTATATTTTACATTATGAACATATTTAAATCATTAGTATTATTCTTTAAAGGGAGATATGACTGAGCTAACCTAAGAATTATACTGTTTATTGTAACAAAATGAGAAAAGAGATCTAAGTGTCTTTAACAAGTGGGGACCTTGGTCAGGCTATTGAATGTGGATGTAGTAACAAGATGTTTTCATTTTAGCCCAATTCCTCACATGAATGCTCATGTGGATAATTTTTATGAAAAGTGTTATTGTGGCCCAATTCTATAATATAATACTGAAAAGATAGTAACCTATCTGACAGTTCTCATCAAAGCGATTAATAAATTGTGATTGCAGAAAATTTTTAGCTAACATATACATACCATAGACCAAATCTTGTATTGTAGTGATTCTGTTATATTAAGGCTTAATAAATATTATCTTTTCACAATTCTAGGCTTACAATATGGAACATTTGTATTGTTATATATATAGAACAATTTCTATTCTATAGACAAAAGCAAGGGATTACTGCATATTTATATTATTTTTTTATTCCTTGTCAAAATTCTAAGAGAAGTTGGTCTCTATTTGAGTAGTCGCTGATACGTTTGAATAATGAATTCTCATTATTGCATGGCAGAATGAGCATTTACAAAATTGTCTTTTTATTTACCTGCCTGGGGAACTATTCACAGCAATGGAAAGAAAGTATCCAGCTATACTTGATGCTGGAGGTATAATTCAGCAGCAGAGGTTTATTAAAATGAAAGAGTTCGCAAAAACCAGAACCTGGTAGGAGAAATGAAGTCTAAATGATTAGAGTTATCACCAAACCACTATTCGTAGTGGCTTTACTCTGTTATTTTGCAGGGCAAAAAGAAGCAGCTTAGAATTATATATATTTTTGTCCACCTTTAACCCCTTTTAGTGGAAGCTGTGCCGTGTCTGCTGACTGAAACATTAGCCAAATGAACCCGCTGGCAGCTTGTCTATTTGTTCTCATTACACTAATATGGAAAATTAACTAGGAAGCATGTTTCCTCTCCCGTTAGACCTTTGGCACATTTATAAGGGCATCACAGAGACTGTTCCTTTCATCCCATCCTCAGATTATCTCGGAGTACTTGCTGCTCTCTATCCACTTGTAATTTCTCTTCATTATGCTGCAATATGAGACTATGGAGAGTCTTTTGTTGCAAGTGGCTATAGACATGATTGTCATTTTGTCCATTATTAGGTCAGTGGTGCGAGTTTGGAGAACAAAAGCAGTATACATAATAGTAGTTGGTATTAGGTATTAGAGTCACTAAATTATTCTAAAGGATCCACAGAGAGAAGAGATCATTGCCCTTGTTTTCACAGATCTATGAACAGATACAGAAGGACTTTTGCAAGGTCAAGAAAACTTGTGGTAAGGTTGAGAGAAGATTAAAAAAATTTAAGTCCTTACCACAGCATATTTTGTGAGGCTCAAAGTTGCAAGCCTTGTTCTTTTCCTCTTCCCCTCCAGAGCCCTCCCCTCGACATCCACTGCTCCTAGTGGACTGAGTTTGATTTTGCTTCTCCTTGAACATCAAGCTGCATTTGTAATATTGCCTACTTGTTCCTCTTTATATACTAAAGAATTTTTTAACTCAGAGAACCCACTCATTTTTTTTTATTTGAACCACCTTCTTTGACAGGTCTGTATTTAGAAAAGCCTCCCACATTGTTTATAAAATCTGCTTTGCAGAACATAAAGGTGATAAAGGCTTTTGCCATGTAAGTAGTTCCTGTTTCCTTTATTTGGATATGCCTGTGTTCAGTCTTTGGGAACAAACGAATCTCATTTGTCGCTGATGAGCTTGGGTCATAGTCACATTCTGGATGATGGGGGAATTGGGAAAAGCTTCCAAACTGCTCACGATCCTTATTTGTGCTATAGGTTGTTGTAGTTTGAAAATGAGATTCCAATTAACGACAACCCCATTTTAACAACCCCCAACTGATCTGTAAATATAATCCACATTAGTTGATATTTCTAAAGGGAAATAATGTGGTTTCTAAGTGCACAGTTTGGATGTAACAGGACATGTCAGGAGAAGAAATAACAAATCTCAGACAAATTAGGTAGTAGAACACTTTGTGGTAGTAATAGTATATTCTAATCAGCAAGCTGCTGATTTTGCTGGTCTGCATAATGCACCTGTTTCTTAGGGTCTATTTGGTGCCTGGAATGATCTTTTTTTTCTCCAGGTGCCTGCTTGGCTCACTCACTCACTCATCTTTTTTGATTTGTTTGTTTTTGTTTTGAGCCCACACCCGTTGATGCTCAGGGGTTACTCCTGGCTATGTGCTCAGAAATCGCTCCTGGCTTGGAGGACCATATGGGACGCCAGAGGATCAAACCTCTGTCTGTCCTAGGCTAGTGCTTACAAGGCAGTTGCTTTACCTCTAGCACCACTGCTCTGGCCACACTCACTCATTTTCTTTGAGCCTCTTCTCAACCAAGATTCTCCTAATGACAACTTCTCCAGCTATTTTAGTTTACCCAGAAATTTCGCCCTACTCTTTTCCTGATTAGTACTTAAAATCCTTCTTACCATTTAGGAAACAATCTGATTGTATCTACAACTATGTATCAAGTCCTACATGATCTATTGTTTATTTACCCATCATGTTGTCTGTTTTAGTCTCATCTCTTCCAATTGTAAATAGTTTCTACAAGTACAAACTTCTATATTCAAATTTAAAAAATAATAGCAAAAACACACATTGGGCTATGACAAAAACTTGTTAGAGGAAGTGGCTAGAGCAATAGTATAGCAGGTACTTACATGTGGTCACCCAGATTAAGAATGGCACGGCCAAACCGGCCAAGGAATAATTTCTGAGAGCAGAACCAGGAGTAAACCAAAACCTTAAGGGGAAATAAAACTAATAAAAGAAAAAATTAAATTTGGGGCCTGAATCGGCCACTCCTTTGCGACTTCAAGAAAAAGTCTTCAGTGCATGAACTGGAGAAATAGTCTAGAGAAAAGAACACTTGCCTTACACATGGTCGACTCATATTTAATCCCTGGCATCCATATGGTCTCAGAGCACCAACAGGAATGACTCCTGTGAACAGAGCCAGGAGTAACCCCCAAGAATCCTAGAGTGTAGCCCTCAAATAAAACTGAAACATAAAGAAAAAAACGAAAGAAAGTTTCTTAATCTCTTGAATTCTGAGTTTTCACAGATTAAAGACATGCTCATCTAATTATTAAGTTACCAAGCATCAATAAAAGAAGCCAACAATTTTTCACTTATAATTGAATATATTATAATTTATTCTTATGGTTTAGACACAAGGAAATATAGGACAGAAATTAGGATTTCCTCTCTAATCCACTTGCTATCCAATTTCTATGGATATAAGAGTATATTTTTTACTATAAATCTAGAACTCATTTATTCTAATATATGAGGAAATATAAATTTGGAGTATTTTTCACAATTCATAAACCTGGTTGCATTTTATATACCTAGGCATAATTCTGTTGTTTTTGTTTTCACTTCTTATTTTTTTACTTAATATATCTCATATTTTATATATGCTGAAAGAACCTTTTCATTTTTTTATATTTAATACACAAAAGAAACAATATGCTGTATTTCAAATATGTAGATTTATAAAAATTAATGCCTAAGACTTCTCACACAGATTAAATATCATCAGGGAAATAAAATTCCTCTAATTTTTCCCTCTGCATATCTCAAATACACATTCTACAATGCTACTGAATTAGACTGTTAGTTCTTTGTAATTCATGATTGTTTTATTCCATTTTAGAGAGACACCAGACAGTATTCAAAGACCAAAGAATAACAGTAATCAAACTTGGGGTCCTGTATATACAAAGCATGCACCTTGTCCTTGTGAATATATCTTTGAACCCAACTTTCCTAGCATTTGCTCTTATCTTCCTTTTTCAGAGTTGCATTAATATTGCATTGACTATGACATTTTAAGACTATGTTGATGTTTTTAAACTTCATACAAAACTATAAAATATAATTGTTTTGTTTGTTTTATATATAACATTTTATATACATTTTTGTTTATATATAACATTTCAGAAGCCATTGCACTTATGAATATCTGTTATTTAATTTATTATTGGTTGCATCATATTCCACTAAGAAATCCAATTTGTCTTGTCAAGTAAGTGACTCATGGATGTTTTCACTGTCTTCAGTATTTTCTTCTGCTGCTTTCACTCATGAACAATTCTTAATTCACATAACAGACTTCTCACGTGCTTGTATACCTTATTTAAAAATATGCTATATTTTAGTAAATATTCAACTTCCACTTAGGTAATGACTATTTACCTAACATATTAAAAAATCCCATATTTCAGGGTGAAAGGTAGGACAGGGGATAAAGTTCTTTCCTTGTATAAACCCTTAAACAACCCTCAGTTCCATCCTGAAAAATGCTTGGTGGAATTTATATATGGTTAAGCCTTGACCATATGACTGGGATTAGCATCTGATCACTTTCAGGTGTGGTTCAACCACCCTTCTTTCTAATGCATTAAATTTTATGTTTAAATATATGTCAATGGTAAATAAAAATGTTCATTATTATTCTGTGTCACATCTAAAAGCTTATGAGTTTTCCATTGTTGCCAGTCTGTTTTCCACTAAATGTTATCTTAATGTGGTTTAGCATGAATTACCTGAACACTAATAGTTCATGTAATTGTATTATCTTTATTGACCACTTATATATTCTCTTTGAGAAAATTACTGGTGTTGTCTTCATTTTATAAGTATTTTTAAAATCATAATAAAATATATAATATAATATAATATATATAATATATATAATAAAATATACCAATATACCAATATATATAAACTAGACATGTTTAATTTTCAGTTAGGAGTCTTGTATTAGTATTTCAGCTTGTCTCATATTTTCAATCTCTCAATATACTTTTTGACATTTTAAAAATCTTTGCTTTTAAGGCATTCCCCTGAGGCCACTCCACGTGGGTACACAGAGTCCTCCAGGTCCACCAGCCAGCACGCCTGTCCTCAGAGTGAGTGCCTCTCCAACTGGGCACACAGAGACCCCGGCGCCCACCACTCTGCGCACTGGTACCCAGGATGAGTGCATTCCCTTGGGCCACTCCACGTGCATGCACAGAGACCCCCTTGCCTGCCACCTCACTCTCCTGTCCCCAGAGATCATCCCACCCAAACCGAGCTTAGACAGGAAAGTGCAGTTCCCTGGCATGTAGCCAGTCAGAGACGCCTGCACCAGACCCACTCTGCACCACTGGGACAGGCTGAGACCAATAGACTGGGTGAGCTTGGGCCTGCCACCTGGACCTTTGGGCAACCTAGAGCAGCCTACCCCCCTGAGACCCAGAATGGACCTGGGACTCCCCAAGGGCTGAGGGCTTCTAACAGGTGGGTTTGGCTGTGGGAATTTCTTCTGCTGAAGCTCAGAGGGGGCGGAGCTCCATTGACTCGAAATTGGGGGAGGGAGAACAGAGAGCTAGGCTCAACAGCGCCAGCAACTGTTGTGGCCAGGAGCGGAACTGCACCGGCTGACAGGAATAAGGAGAAGGAAATTGACCAGACCACTGAAGGAAGGCTGACCTCCAGGTAGCAGAGGGGGGGTGGGGGCAAAGGAGTTAGGCTCAACAGCGCCCTCCACCATTGTGGGCAGGAAAGGACCTGCACTAGCTGACAACAAAAGAGAAAAGCAACGGATCAGGCCACATAAAGAGGACAGGAGGAGCCAAACCTCAGCGAGTTCACCCAACAACCCCCTCTAGAACCACGCTCAGGGAGAAGACCTATCCCCAAGCCACAGGGGACCAAAGCACGCTGAATTTAGAAGGCACAGCACTCCAAACCACAACAATAAATGCAAAGAAATATGGGTAAATCAAGGAGAACCCTAACATCTGGAGATATGGAGACAAACCATCACAAGTTTCCAAGTCCAGTAAAATGCACAGATCCATGGGAAGGAGACCTAAAAGCAGCCATGAGGAAAGAAATGCAAGAATTGATAAAAGAAAAGAAAGAAACGCTAGCTAACGAGTATAAGAAAATAAGAAATCTATGGATGAACAAATCAGCCAAATTAAAGAAGAAATGTTAAAGAACATGAGAGATTCCATACAAAAAGAATTAAAGGAATTAAAAGACAAAGTAACAAGCCTTATGAGCAAAAACAGAGAGTTGGAGAAGCACATTGAAGAACTCTAAGGAAAACTGCAAACAAAAAATGAACAAGAAACTAACAAAGAAATAAAAGGCAAAGCACTGGAAGGAAAAGTCCAGTATCTAATGAACAAGGACAAAAGAAACAATCTAAAAACTGTGGGTATACCGGAAGGGGAGAAAGTAGGGAAGGGGGAAGAACAAGTATTCAGGGAAAAAATAGAAGAGAACTTTCCCACACTCTGGAAAGAAACTTCAATGCTAATCTAGGAAGTGAAGAGAGTCCCTAATAAAATAGACCTAATAAACCAACACCAAGACATACAGTAATCCAAATAGCAAAAATAAAGAGAAAAATGAACTCCTTAAAGGAATAAGGGAGAAATAAAACCTCAAGTACAAAGGAAGGAACATAAGAATCAAACCAGATCTCCCCTTTGAAATAATTCAAGCAAGAAGACAGTGGAATGACATATTTAAACAACAGAATGAAAGAAATTTCCAACCCAGGGTCCAATACCCAGCAAAACTATCATTCATATGGGAGGGCAGACTAAAAGCATTCTCAAACAAGAACAAACTTGAATTATTTGTGAAAACAAAGCCAATCATAAATGACCTACTCAGAGATGAATTACACAAACCAAACCCCAATTGTAACAAAAACCACCTTACACAACACAACTGCACAACAGTCATCTCTGTCAATAATCTCCCTAAATGTCAACGGACTAAACTCTCCAATTAAAAGACACATAGTAGAGAACTGGATTAGGAAAAATAAACCGGACTTCTGCTGTCTGCAAGAAACACATCTACAACTATAGGATAAGCACAGGCTTAGAATAAAAGGATGGAAAGTAATTATTCAGGACAATGGAAAACAAAAAAGAGCAAGGACAGCCATTTTTATATCAGACCAAATTGCATTCAACTTCAGGAAAGTGATCAGAGACAAAGAGGGTCACTACTTATTGATCAGGGGAGCATTAGATGAAGAAGTACTAACCCTGGTAAATAACTATGCACCTAATGTAGAGCCAGCAAAATATGTGAGGCATCTGCTTGCAAACCTGGAGAAATACATGAAGGGAAATGTGATAATAGTAGGGGACCTCAATACTCCACTATCACCACTGGACAGATACACCAAAAAGAAAAATAGCAAAGAAATAAGAGCTCTAAATTAAAAATTAGAAGATCTAGGGCTAATAGACTTATATAGGGCCCTCCATCCCCAGAAAGCAGAATATACATTCATCTCAAGCCCATATGGATCACTCTCCAGAATAGACCATGTCTTAGAATACAAAGCCAACCTATATAAGATCACAAATGTAAGGATCATTAGAAGCACCCTATCAGACCACTATGCAACAGAGGTCAAAATGGACTTCAAGAAGAAGCAATGGAAAAAAACTAATACCTGGAAATTAAACAACATGCTGCTCAACAACAGCTGGATCAAAGATCAACTCAAGGAAGAAATAAAAATATTCATTGAGAGAAATGATAATGAAGAAACAACTTGTCAAAATTTGTGGGATACAGCAAAAGCAGTAATTAGGGGAAACTCATAGCAATACAGGCCTATGTCAAGGAACTGAAAAATGACAGAATGAACAGTTTAAAGGATTACCTCAAGGAATTGGAAAAACAGCAGAAGATAAATCCAACCATAACCAGAAGGCAAGAAATAATAAAAACCAGAGGAGAAATAAACAACGTAGAAACTAAGAAAACAATACAAAAAGTCAATGAGACCAGGAGTTGGTTTTTTGAAAAAATAAACAAGATAGACAAACCGCTGGCAAAACTCACAAAAAAAAAAAAAAAGAGGGAAAACACCCAAATCAGTGGGATCACAAATGATAGGGAGAGATTACAACAGAACCCCAAGAAATACAACATATCATGAGATCATATTATGAACAACTATACTCAGCTAGGCTAGAGAACTCAGTAGAAATTGACAGATTCTTGGAAAAATACCATCTTCCGAGATTGGAAAACGAAGAACTAGAAAGCCTAAACATACCAATCACCACAGAGGAAATTGAAAATGTAATTAAAAACTCCCTAAGAACAAAAGTCCAGGCCCAGATGGATTTACAGGTGAATGGTATCAAACATTCCGAGAAGGCTTACTAACACTTTTCCATAGGCTCTTCCAAACCATAGAAAAAACAGGAATCCTCCCCGACTCCTTTTATGAGGCCAATATCACACTCATTCCCAAAGATGGCAAAGACACCACCAAGAAAGAAAACTACAGACCAATCTCTCAACAAAATCTTAGCAAACCGAATCCAGCACTTTATCAAAAAGATCATACATCATGACCTTGTACATTTAATTAATATTTTCCTTCATTTCTTAAAAATCTTTTCTATTTTCATATATATACTTGAGCACATATATTTTTATTTCTATTTTAATCATTTTTGGGTGTGTGACATGTGTTTGTTTTCTTCTCTCTCCACCCCCCAATGCACCAAAAATATAATATAGCACCATTTCTCCCTGCAAAGGCACACTAAAAAAAGGAGAAATCTTACATATATAAAAGAGCTCTTATCTACTAGGGATAGGAACTCATACTTGTTTATAATACACGGATATCTCCTACCTTGAAAATATGCCACGCTGACCCAACTTAGTCCTCAGGTGATTAGAACATCTGTCCAGCCTTGAACCCTGAATCCTAGACATAGAAATGACACAGTTCTTCACAACAGCTACAGGAAACATATCCCATCCAGGACGGCCTTAATACTGCTGGGCCACCAACAAGTGCCAGCTCTAATATGATATTCTGACAACGAGGAATTTGGAACAACTTGACCTAACAGCAGGTTATCCTACCTTACCAGCTAACGATAAGACAAAATCAGAAGACTTGTCACCCTTTGGTAGGTCCAAAATCCAAGATCGCGATTTACAAATGACTGGCTGCTAGAACCATGACCAGACTGTATATATCTTGGGACCAATAAAAATGCCCTAGTCTAGGGTTTGAATTATGACCTGCACAACAACCATGATCCCAGTTCCAAAGGTCTGGCAGAGACAATTGCAATGGAATGGGGCTTCTAGAAACACAATGAAAGACACTATACTAGAGCCATCCTAGGATCGGTGCAAAGACCAAGACCACCAACCACAGAAGATGGATTAAAATGACACTGAGGGAACAGAACTTCTAGAACCACAAAGAAAGACTTCATCATAAGTCCCACTCCTGGACCTGTGCAGATACTGAGATCTCTAGATACAGAGGTCTGACTTTATCACCCAGGATGGAGCAGAAGTCTTCCAAACACCATGAAAGCACCACCAGGAGAGTAAATGAACCTGAACAAAGTTTATAGTTAATCCCATGACAATATACTCCAAGGGTGGAGAAATCCCATATCTCTTAGGCCAAGTGAATTTCTTTTCAAATGACCCCAATATTTGCTGTTCCAATGCAGGAGGGGGGAAAATGCAAAAAGCACAAAACATTGTTTATTTTTTATATATTTTTATCTTCATTTATTATTATTATTTTTATTTACCTATCTACTTTTTGTCAATTTCTTTGTTTTGGTGTGGATATTGAAGTTGTTCTCCCCATTTATACTTTTTATTTTCTCTTCTTTTCTTTCTTTATGTTCTCTGCCAAGTTTCTTATCTCAAGACATGTTTTTTTTGTTTGTTTTTTTGTTTTTCTTTGTTTTTTGTGGTGCTTATCATTATTGTGGAGTCCTCACTGGATATTTGACACTTTTTTTTTGTACTGCTGGGGTGTTTCACCTTCTTTTTCTCCTTTGTCTCTCAACCCGATGATGAGAGCCTCTAGAAGGATTACGCCCATTTTTGGCACATTAGACTTTTACCCCAGTTTATTACTTTTCTCTTCTTCAAACAAAACCACATAACTTGAACTAGCTAGTCCTGCCTCCCAGTTAGAGGGGGAAATAAGGGAGGCACCAAGACCAAACAGTGCAAGACTACTAAGTAGTAAGCTAGGTACAGAGGGGACCACATATTCTAGCAGCCCCGGGGGTGAGGGAGGAGGATATGGGAGGTAGGACGAAAACGTAGGTGTAGGGAGGACAAATCGGTGATGGGAATCCCCCCTAATTTTATGTAAATATGTACCTAAAATATTATTGTCAACATTATGTAAGCCACTATGATCAAAATAAAAATCATATTATTAAAAATAAAAAATAATAAAATAAAGAAATGAGATCAACAAAAATCTTTGCTTTTAAAATTAACCTGTTTTGGGGGGCTTTAGAGATAGCATAGTGGTGGGGCATATGCCTTGCATGCTGCTGACCCCGGGGGGAACCCAGTTTGATTCCTGGCACCTATATGGTCCCCCAGCCTGCCAGAGTCAATTTCTGAGTGCAGAGCCAGAAACTACCCTAAAGTGCCATTGGGTGCAGCCCAAAAATCAATCAATGAATACTGTTTTTTTAAAAAAAAGAAAATAATAAAAATAAAATTAACCAATTTTTTGTCAATGTTTATGTATTTTATATGTATGAGCTCTTTGTATTTTAAATATCTCACTTAGTTTTACCTAGGATTGATATACTTTATGAAAATAATCATTCTAATTTTCTTTTATTTTTTGGAGGGGTGTCATATTTGTCTGTGCTTAGGGTTTATTTAAAGCCATAAGGTTAGGCTTTGAGCCTTAGTGAAGTTCAGAGGACTATATGCACTTCAATTAATTTGCAAAGCAATGCCCTATTTATATAATACCCCTTCTAAGCTTCTACTATTTCCTAAACTTTATATCTTGAATGTTATATATATTGTACCTCAGACTTCCAAACATGCACAGGTCAGGATTGAGAGGTATTTGTTACCTCCACAAAATGTAAATAAGAACTTTTTGTTCATGCAAATAGAAAATTAATTTAAGTTCCTTGAGCAATAAAATGTTGGATTTTGATAGTAATTTACTGATTTACAATACCAACCTTAGAGAAGCATTGATATGAGTATAAGTGTTATGGACTTTTCCATGGTATCACTTTTTAAAAATATCAGAGTTCAGTAGTAACAACAGGATATTCAGAATAAAATTTAATAAGACAATCATTGTGGTCTTACTTTTTAATAACAATGTTTCTCATGTTTTGCGGGGTCCTGAAGCCCCCCGGAGGGGCCCGGCCAGCGGGGATCGGCTGGGGAGGCTTTGGGACAACCGCACCTTTATTTTGTAGAGCAGAAGTCCAACCACACCTGTAAAAAATCTGAGAGAGGTTAATAATAAATGGCCCAAGACATAAACTCTGTTCAAAGGCGTTTATTGAGGTCCAGCACCTCTTTATATAGGGAAGGTGAAGGAGGCAGGCAAAAGGCAATGTCAATCATTCTTTTGGCATGAAAATTACTTCATTATTCCAAATAAGGCAAGTGGGCAATACTTCTTGCAGTATCCATGGAAACATCTTGTGACCTTCTAGCTGCATTTCTAAACTTTTAACAGATATAAGGTGGGGGCAATGTTCTTACAGAAATAATTTTTTACAGACAATGTAACATATACACATAATAACTGCCTTGTTGACTCCGGAATGTAGTTGAGGGAGTAAGACCTCATTTCTGGGAATGGTACCGGGCCGTGTTGCTCTCCTCCGGGCTACAAGATTAATTATACTTTGCAGCTGCACATTCCTTTCTCTTTGGCCCAAGAACTTACAGCAAGACTGCACGTAGCCTTTAGGTGAAAGGCTGAACTAAGGCAGAAAGTATAGCAAAATAACCTCAAACAAGTCACAGTCCCCAACAATGTTTTACAAAATAAGATTTTTTAAATTATTTATATATGCTTTTTGATAAAAAGGTAATTTTTTATTGTTTGAATATTTTTGCTTTGTATTGAAGGACTACATCCAGCATACTTACCACACCCAGCTCAGGAGTTACTCCTGGCTCTGCACTCAGGAATAACTTCTGGTTCTGACTTAGAGAACCATACAGTTTGCCATGGATGGAACCCCAGATCTGCAAAGTGCAAGGCATGCCCTTTACCTCTCTACCTTCACTTAAACCCAAAAAATATCTTTTATATTAATAACTTTATGTTTTACAAAAAATTATGTTAAAATTTTTGCATTACCATAAAACACTTCTACATTACTGAGGTCAATTTTAATTTTGTTCTCTTATATTCCCAACACAATCATTATAGTAATGATATATCATATTTTGAATTTATTGCTTCATTTGCTTTGCCAAATATTTGTATGAAAAGGTTTAAGATGTTTTAAAATTGCTTTAAAATACTTAAAACATTTTTGATGGGGTTTATGTTTTTTTCTTATTAAGTTCTGTCAGTAGCTTGTATGTTTTGGATATTAGCCCCTTGACTGATGTGTATTGGGTGAATAGTTTCTCCCATTATGTGGGTGGCTTTTATATCTTAGGCACTATTTTTTTTTATATTAGCCCCTTGTCTGATGGATATTGGGTGAATAGTTTCTCCCATTCTGTGGGTGGCCTTCGTATCTCAGGCACTATTTTCTTTGAGGTGCAGAAACTTCTCAGTTTAATATAGTCCATCTTTTTATCTCTGCTTCCAGTTGTTTGGAAAGTACTGTTTTCTCCTTGAAGATGCCATTAGTCTCAATGTCATATAGTGTTTTACCTACGTGCTATTCTATATACCTTATGGTTTCATGCCTGTTATCAGGCCATTAACCCATTTGGATTTTATCTTTGTGCATGATGTTAGATGGGGGTCTGAGTTTACTTTTTTGCAAGTAGCTAACCAGTTGTGCCAACACCACTTGTTCAAGAGGCTTTCCTTGCTCCATTTTGGATTTTTTGCCCCTATATCAAAGATTAGTTCATTGTATGTCTGGAGAACATTCTCTGAATACACAGTTCTATTCTACTGATCCGAGATCTGTCTTTATTCCAATACCATGCTGTTTTGAAAACTATTGCTTTGTAATGCAGTTTAAAATAGGGAAAAGTAATGCCTCCCATATTCCAATATGGAGGTTCCTCAAAAAACTGAAAATTGAGCTTCCATATGATCCAGATATTCCACTCCTAGGAATATACCCTAGAAACACAAAAATGCAATACAAAAATCCCTTCCTCACACCTATATTCATGGCAGTACTATTTACAATAGCCAGACTCTGGAAACAACCAAGATGCTCTTCAACAGATGAATGGCTATAGAGACTGTGTTACATATACACAATGGACTATTATGCAGCTGTCAGAAGAGATGAATTCATGAAATTTTTCTATACAATGAATGTACATGGAGTCTGTTATGTTGAGTGTAATAAGTCAGAGGGTGAGAGATATAGAATAGTGTCACTCATTTATAGGTTTTAAGAAAAATTAAAGACATTACTGTAATAAGGTCCAGAGACAATAGAGTTAAGGGATGGAAGGGCCCGATGGACCAGCTCACAATTTGAAGCTCACCACAAAGAGTACCGAAAGCTGTTAGGGAAACAACTACACTAACAGCTAGCATAAAAATGTTAAAGAATGAAAGATAGCATGGAGGTAGGGCATTTGTCTTGAATGCATAAGGATGGTGGTTCAATTCCTGGCAATTCATATGTTCCCCCTCGCCTGCCAGGAGTGATTTCTGAGCATAAAGCCAGGAATAACCCCTGAATGCTGCTGGGTGTGAGCCAAAAACCAAAAGGAAAAAAGAAAAAAAAGAAGAAGAATGAGAGAAGTAGAATGCCTGTAGTGATTACAGACAGGAATGAGGGAGGAGGGGGACATTAGTGGTAGGAATGTTGCACTGGTGAAGGGGTATTCTGTTTTCATGTTTATGATTGAAACCCAACTACAAACATGCTTGTAATCATGGTGCTTAAATATTTATAATAAAAAAAGTTTAAAAAATTAAAAAAAAAATAGGGGCCGGAGAGATAGCATAGAGGTAAGGTGTTTGCCTTTCATGCAGAAGGTCCGTGGTTCGAATCCCGGCATCCCATATGGTCCCCCGTGCCTGCCAGGAGCAATTTCTGAGCATAGAGCCAGGAGTAACCCTTAAGCACTGCCGGGTGTGACCCAAAAACCAAAATAAATAAATAAATAAAACACCTACAATATTTTCTCAGTTCAATAAAGTAAAATATCATTATTGTTTTGACATCAAAGACAAGTGTATATTTTGATAAGAGGACATATATATGTACATGTGTACATGCATGCCTAGAAATGTATGGTATAATATGAATATGAATGGGAACAGTATCTAAGAATATTGTTATCTATAGTAGTATTAATTATTAAATATATTTTGGTTACTATATCTGTACATATATGTGTTTTTAACAAAATATTGACACTATGGAGTGTTAATTACTCCTTATAAAATTTTACTTAATTCAATTATTTTTCTTTAGTGAGGAAATATTTAAAAATATAAAATGCTTTTAACTTAATATATTAAAACTCCCCCCATTTTCTATTTGAATTTGTATCTATAAGTAATGACTGGTGTAAATAACTTTTCATAGTGGCAGCAAATATGAATTGCATATGTAAATATGCAATTTATGCAGATCTATTGAGACATGTCTCAATTTAAAGCAGTTTAACTAAAATTAATGCAAAATTAAATAACACCTAATTTAGAAATTTAAAGAACAAGCCTTATACTCATTTCTTATGTCAGAATTAATCATTCTGAATGCTAACTCAGATAAAATTTAATCAGTTATCACAGAAAGTAACCAGTTTACTTTAATTTAATCAGTTATCACAGAAAGTAACCTCATAATTTTGATGTTAAATAAAATAGAACCAGTACTACAACCAACTTTATGATTAGTAATTCAGTTTTTACTTTTCATTTCTGTTCCCCTGATATACTGAGCATAATCCAAATGAAACATTTATATTCTATTATAATTGTTTGATTACATTATTCTATCATTTTATTATAAATATATTTGGTGTAATGCTATCTTGTCATTGTTTATTTAGTTTTTATATAGTTCAAAAAGAATCAGAGGAAGAAAGATAGACATGGAAAAACCTCTTAATCTGTGCTATATAAGAAAATGATATTTAGTGGGCCAGAGAGATAGCACAGTGGTAGGGTGTTTGCCTTGCACACAGCAGATTCAGGATGGATGGTAGGTTCGAATTCCAGTGTCCCATACGGGCCCCTGTGCCTGCGTGGAGAAATTTCTAAATGCAGAGCAAGGAATAACCCCTGACCGCCACCCAGTGTGACACAAAAACCAAAAAAGTAAAGAATAGAATATATAATATTGTAATAATATTCAGGTGAGTTCTTATAATGAAGAGTCTACTATGACAATGATAGTTGGAACTGTTCACTCTGAACAAGAACAAGTGACATACATGGAATCCCTTCGTTAGGAGTAGTGAAAACAGCAAAGTCATAAAGGCAGATAGAGAGAAGGAATGAGAGAGACAGAAAGAGAGAGAGAGAGAGAGAGAGAGAGAGAGAGAGAGAGAGAGAGAGAGAGAGAGAGAGAGAGAGAGAGAGAGAGAATAAGCCTAGGAGGGAAACCAGGAACACTGGTGGTGGGAAATATGCACTGTAATGCAAATTGAAGTTTCTAAAAAAAAGGAATAGAGAGAAAGAAACAATCAGAGAGAGAAGAAAATATATTCCCAGGACATAGGAAGGGGAGCAGGCATCAGAGAGGGTGAGAGGAAAACTGGGGTATTAGTGGCAAGAAATGTGCACAAGAGAAGGTTATATATTGTATGAATGTAACTCAATCATAAACAACTTTAACTGTGAAATAAAAAAGACAATCTTATATAATCTTGTAACCATGGTGTTTAAATAGAAATTTAAAATTTCCAATAAATATTAATAATTATAATAATAGAAATAAAGCAAATAATTTTTATAAATTTCCTGTTTGCTATTCTTTTAAATTTTTTCATATTTATTAATTCATTGAAAACCTAACAAAACTCTTACGGAATGTGTACTCTTTAAAAGGTAATTAATGAATGAACACCAAATATTCATTTATTTTAACTTCCCTCAGATTCAATATATAAATCCATTTTATTTAAAGAAAGAGGATGGGGCTAGAGCAGTGGTACAAAAGAGGTAGGGTGCTTGCCTGGATAACATAGGACATACTAGGACATACTAGGTCCCCAAGCCAGGTGCAATTTCTGAGCTCATAGCCTGGAGTAACCCCTGAGCATCACAGTGTATGGCCCAATAATCAAAAATAAATAGGGAAGCCACTGAACTCTGCTGGAACTCAGATGCCAGCACCCCTATCTGCCTGTCTTCTGTTCTGTGCTTGATTTTCGGCCTGATTTCATCTTGTGTGTGGCTCATCTGAGGACGGCTTGCCTTCCCTGGAGCCTTTCTGGAGGTGACTTTACAAGCCCAGAAAGGGGAAGCTGCTAAACTTTGCTGGAACTCAGATGCCAGCACCCCTATCTGCCTGTCTTCTGTGCTGTGCTCCATTTTTTGCTAATTTCATCCTGTGTGTGGCTCATCTGAGGACAGCTTGCCTTCCCTGGAGCCTTCCCTGGAGGTGAGTTTACAAACCCAGAAAGGGTAAAGCCAGAGGAATACAACCACTCTGCTTTGCTTCCTGGCCGTGCACATCATTTAGCCAATGAATACAATCACAACATGTAGAAAAACCCACAATACAAGTGTGACAATGGGGGAAACAACGCAGGCCAGTGCCAGACATAGAGAATGACAGTGGAAACTCTGATGACTTGAACATGACCAATCAACTAGTCAGTCTTTCAGATAAGGAGTTTAGAGTAGCAATATGGAAGATGTTCAAAGAACTCAAAGAGAGTATAGAAGAGAACACTAATAAGAATCAAGAGAATATGAAGATAGAAATCAGAAAACTCCAAACTGAAATTTCAGGTCAAATAACAGGTCTGAAAAACTCAGTAGATGAATGAATTGAAGAAAAACATGGTTGAGCTTTCCCACAGGTTAACAGGAGCTGAGGATAGAATTAGAACACTGAATAATGAAATGAATAACAATTCCATACAGCAGAAGAAATTGGGGAAAAAAGCCTTAAAGCAAATGATCAAACAATAGAAAAAATGCACAAAGAATGGGAATAGATGAAAATAGAAGTCTATGATAAGCTCAAGAGAAAAAACTTAAGAATCATTGGAGTCACAGAGACCCAGGAAGAAAATTTCCAGGAAGAATCAATGGTCAAGAACATCAATAAAGACAAACTACCAGAGCTAATACATGCGATCAAATCCTGCATGCAATAAGAGTACCAAATAAAAGAGACCCCAGAAAAAACACCCCAAGACACATCCTAGTCACAATGACAAATCCCACAGATAGAGACAGAATTCTGAAAGCAGCAAGATCAAAAAGAGAAATTACATTCAAGGGAACATCCTTGAGGTTTACTGCAGACCTGTCACCAGAAACACTGAAGGCCAGAAGGCAGTGGTGGGACATAGTGACAAAACTCAATGAAATAAATGCTTCGTCTAGAATACTGCACCCAGCAAAACTCACTTTCAGGTTAGAAGGAACAATACATGGTTTCACAGACAAACAACAGCTTCAAAAACGTTACGAACTCAAAACCATTCTTAAAAGAAAAACTGAACAGCCTACTTTAAGACAAGACTGACCAACAGACACATCAAAGTTCAATATCAAGATGGCACTAATTCCCAGGACAATTCTTTCTCTCTATGTCAATGGACTAAGTGCACCAGTAAAGAGACACAGAGTGGCTAAATGGATCAAAAAACTCAATCCAACCTTCTGCTACCTACAAGAAATGCAACTGAACAGTCAGAAAAAATATACACTCAAAATAAAAGGCTGGAGGAAAATCATCCAAGCAAACAACACCCATAAAAAGCTGGAGTGGCCATACTAATACCAGATGATGCAAATTTTATACTTAGGAAAGTTGTAAGGGACAAAGATGGACATTTTTTATTAATCAAGGGATACATAAAGCAGGAAAAAATCACTCTCCTAAACATATATGCACCAAATGAGGGGCCAGCAAAATATTTAATAAAATTGTTGACAAATCTTAAAAACAATATCAATAACAGCACAATAATTGTGAAAGACCTCAACATGGCATTGTCAACACTTGACAGGTCAACCAGACGGAAACCAACCAAGAATATACTAGACCTGAAAAGAGAAATGGAAGAAAGAGGCCTAGTAGATATATACAGGACACTCCACCCCCAGAAGCCTGGATACACATTGTTCTCTAATGTACATGGGACATTCTCCAGGATAGACTACATGCTAGCATATAAAACATACCTCCATAATATCAAGAGGATAGAAATTTTGCAGACTATCTTCGCTGACCACAAGGCTCTGAAATTATATGTCAACCACAAAGGGACACAGAAGAAAAACTTTAATACCTGGAAGTTAAACAGCCTAATACTGAATAACCAGTGAGTCCAAGATGAAATCAAAGAGGAAATCAAAACCTTCCTACAAACAAATGACAATGGAGACACAAACAATCAGAACCTATGGGGCACAGCAAAAGTGGTACTAAGAGGAAAATTTATAGCTTTGCAATCACAAATCAGGAAAGAAAAAGGGGCATACATGAATAGCTTAATGACACAGCTCATAGAATTGGAAAGTACACAAAAAAAGGACCAAAATATAAGGAGACAGAAGGAAATAACAAAGCTGCAAGCAGAAATCAATGAAGGGGAAACCCGAAAAACAATCCGAAAGATCAACGAAAGCAGAAGTTGGTTCTTTGAAAAAATAAATAAGATTGATAGACCACTGGCAAAACTAACAAAGAAAAAGAGAGAAACCTGATAACTCGTAATAGGAATGAAAAAGGAGAGATCACTACTGATATGGTAGAGATCCAAAGGGTAATCAGAATCTACTTTGAAAAACTCTATGCCACTAAAAATGAAAACCTGGAAGAAATGGATACATTTTTGAACTCATAATCTTTCACGGTTGAATGAAGAGGATTTAGCATATTTAAACACACCCATCTCTATTGAGGAAATTAAGACAGTAATCAAATATCTGCCCAAAAACAAAAGTCCAGGCCCAGATGGATTTACTAATGAATTCTTTCAAACCTTTCAAGAGGAACTTCTACCAATTCTGGCAAGACTCTTTCATGAAATGAAAAAAACAGGAACATTTCCAAATAGCTTTTATGAAGCCAACATAACCTTAATATTTAAACCAGACAGAGATGCTACCAAAAAAGAAATTACAGACCAATATCGCTGATAAATACAGATGCAAAGATCCTCAACTAAATCCTGGAAAATAGGATTCAATACCTCATTAAGAAGATCATCCACTATGATCAAGTAGGTATTATCCCAGGAATGCAAGGCTGGTTTAACATCCGTAAATCTATCAACATAATACACAACATCAAAAACAAAAAAAAAAATCACATGATCATACAAATAGATGCAGGAAAGCATTTGATAAGGTTCAATACCCATTCTTGATCAAAACTCTCAGCAAAATGGGAATGGAAGGAACCTTTCTCAATATAATTAAGGCCATCTACCACAAGCCAGAGGCAAATATTGTTCTCAAAGGAGAAAAACTAAAAGCCTTTTCTCTAAATTCTGGCACAAGACCAGGCTGTCCTCTCTCACCACTCCTAGTCAACATAGCACTGGAAGTACTTGCTGTAGAGATTAGGCAAGAAAAAGTTATCAAGGGAATCCAGATAGGAAAGGAAGAAGTCAAGCTCTCACTGTTTGCCGATGGCATGATACTCTACCTAGAAAACCCTAAAGTCTCTACAAAAAATTTGTAGAAACAATAGACTCACATAGCAAGGTGGCAGGCTACAAAATTAACACACAATAATCAACGGCCTTCCTATACACCAATAGTAATAAAGAAGAAATGGACATTAAGAAAACATCTCCATTAAAAATAGTGCCACACAAACTCAAATATCTTGGAATCAGCTTGACTAAAAATGTGAAGGACCTATACAAAGAAAACTATAAAACTCTGCTCCAAGAAATAAGAGAGGACACGCGGAAATGGAAGCACATACCCTGATCATGGATTGGCAGGATTAACATCATTAAAATGGCAAAACTCCCCAAGTCATTATACAGATTTAATGTGATCCCTCTAAAGATACCCATGACATTCTTCAAAGTAGTGGATCAGGCACTTTTGAAATTCATTTGGAACAATAAACACCCTAGAATAGCTAAAGCAATCATTGGGGAAAGAATATGGGAGGAATTACTTTCCCCAACTTTAAACTGTACTACAAAGCAATAGTTATCAAAACAGCATGGTATTGGAATAAAGACAGGCCCTCAGATCAGTGAAATAGTCTTGAATACTCAGTGAATGTTCCCCAGACATACAATCACCTAATTTTTGATAAAGGAGCAGGAAATCCTAAATGGAGCAAAGAAAGCCTCTTCAACAAATGGTGTTGGCACAACTGGGTAGCCACTTGCAAAAAATTGCCCTTATACCCCCAGCTAACATCATGTACAAAGGTAAAATCCAAATGGATTATAGACCTCAATATCAGACTAAAAACCATAAGATATATAGAACAGCAGATAGGTAAAACACTCCAGGACATTGAGACTAAAGACATCTTCAAGGAGAAAACTGCACTCTCCAAGCAAGTGAAAGCAAAGATTAAAAGATGGGAATATATTAAACTGAGAAGCTTCTGCACCTCAAAAGAAATAGCGCCCAGGATAGAAGAGCCCCCCACTGAGTGGGAAAAACTATTCACCCAATACCCATCAAATAAGGGACTAATCTCCAAAATATACAAGGCACTGACAGAAATTTACAAGAAAAAACATCTAATCCCATCAAAAAATGGGGAGAAAAATGGATAGACACTTTGACAAAGAAGAAATACGAATGGACAAAAGACACATGAAAAAAATGTTCCACATCACTAATCATCAGGGAGATGCAAATCAAAACATCTATGAGGTACCACCTCACACCCCAGAGATTGGCACACATCACATAGAATGAAAACAAGGAGTGTTGGCGGGGATGTGGAGAGAAAGGAAACTCTTATCTGCTGGTGGGAATGCCATCTAGTTCAACCTTTATGGAAAGCAATATGGAGATTCCTCCAAAAACTGGAAATTGAGCTCATACGTCCCAGCTGTATACCACTCCTAGGAATACACCCTAGGAACACAAAAATTCAATACAAAAATTCTTTCCTTACACCTATATTCATTGCAGCACTATTTACCATAGCACGACTCTGGAAATAACCAAGATACCCTTCAACAGACGAATGTCTAAAGAAACTGTGGTACATTTACACAATGGAATATTATACAGCTGTCAGGAGAGATGAAGTCATGAAATTTTCCTATACATGGATGTACATGGAATCTATTATGCTGAGTGAAATAAGTCAGAGAGAGATAAAGATGCAGAATGGTCTCACTCATCTATGGGTTTTAAGAAAAATGAAAGACATTCTTACAATAATAACTTTTAGATACGAAAGAGAATAGAGCTGGAAGTTACAGCTCACCTCATGAAGCTCACCACAAACAGGGATGAGTTTAGTTAGAGAAATAACTACGTTTTGAACTATCCTAATAATGAGAATGTATGAGGGAAATAGAAAGCCTGTCTAGAATACAGGCGGGGGTCGGGTGTGGAGGAGGGAGACTTGGGACATTGGTGATGGGAATGTTGCACTGGTAATGGGTGGTATTCTTTACACGACTGAAACCCAAACACAATCATGTATGTAATAATGTTGTTTAAATAAAAAATTTAAAAAAGGTATTTTAAGAAAACAATAAATAAATAAGTAAACAAATAAATAAATAAAACTATTCTAGAGGAGAGAGGAATATTACTATGTTTGGATGCTCAATGACCATCTATTGAAATAATTATAGAAAAACTTTCATTTTTCCTATATGTTATATATCTTCAAACATTTCTATTAATGTGCTCACACTTCTAAATGCTTATGGTTTATATTTGTAACTATGGGTCCTTCAACATTTCTCTCTGTCATCATGTTGTAGCAGTTTTTGACACCCAGAATTTCTCATCTACAACTATTGAACACAAAACCATCACACTTCAATTTTATTTACTGGAAATTATTCCTTTGAAATTATATGCTTTAAACTTTATCAAACTATATTCAATCTTCTATGAAAATACTAAAATCTGCTCCTATAAATATGTTATAAGTTTTTTTCTTTAGAATCTTCACAGAAATATTCATATCTATAACTTAACTACACAGAAGGTAAGGGTTTTAAGAAAACCAGCAGTAAATGAACTTATCTCTCATTACACTATAATGTGATTTAGTGGGAGCTGGTACTATGGAAATTTTCTATGATCTGATTTCCATACTTTATATTATTGTTAGTTCAGATAGTTTTAATAAATTTGTGACTTCTTATTGCTATTTTACTGAATATATGCCTTTTATCATTACATCACCATTATAGCCATTGTTGTCTATGAATAACTTTTTCCACGAGGCTCTGAAAACTATTTTCTAACTGTAATTTGTCTATGAAGGGGAATAAATAAGTAAACAATGATAATACCATACATAAATGAAATACTAACACACAACGGTTGGAGCAATTATTCCAGAATATTCAGAAGTTAGTCATCAGCTCACAGTTTCTTCTTTTGTATCTTCTATTCCTAACTCAGGTCCAATCAGAGAAAGACAAAAGAACTCTCCAAATCAATGATATGAAATGTTACTTGGAGTTAGTCTGCTTCCAATTTTGCCATGCCAACAACCTGCAGCCAAACCATAACCAATTATAGCTTCCCTTTTGTTTGCAATCAAGCTTCCCACTTTCTGCCAGCCTTTTTGGTTTCTGCCAAACACAAGACATGGTAGCTAGCTTATTTGTTGTAGGGAGATATAAATAAATGCCCTTTGCTCATTCTGTTCTAGAGAGATTTTATTTGTTTCTAAATTTGTAGAAACAATAATACATTTCCTGACTATAAAGAAATTGGTCAGTTTTAACACTTGTGTGTAATCTATAGAAAGGCATGGCCAATTGGACACTGTACAATGATTTCTATGTCTGAGAGCATCTATAGACTAAACTCATCTGCTCCAAAGTGACATCGTCAGAATTATCTATAGACTTGAAGTGGTCATAGTTGAAATGTCCTTAATGTACTAAAATTTCCCTCATTAACCAAACATAACATGAAATGAATGAAAAATTATATCTATAAGAAGATATATATCTACTTTTAATGTTTTCCTTTAAAATATTTGTATTATTTTTATTGTCATACTTTTCCACTACTTTTGTAGAAAATTCAGCTTTTTCTGTTCCTTATTTTATATTTTAAGAAAAACTAAACTTTGTGGGGAAGATAATATTGGTGAGAAAAGTTTCATTGGTTAAGAGAACAAACTGTGGAACAATGTCACCCTACATGTAACCCTTTACTATTTTATACTGAGCAAATATTTGTCAAGTTATCTATATTTTATATGTATTTTACCATTGGTTATGTGATTCCTGTTGAGAATAATAAAGGTATTATGAGGATTAAATAACTAGCTTAATGTCATAATGGAAAATATTAAATGCCACAAGTGGTTCTTTGATAAGTGCTTATTGTGATGATGATCCTTTTTGAGTTTTAGACAGGCTCAAATGAAATAACAAATGAAATAAGAGTCACCAAATATCAATTAGACATTCAGGTGCTATATTGAAGTTGCTCGTCTCCCACACCTCAAGCATTACTGATCATTATAATCTAAATTTTAACACATTTGAGGCCAACAAATGTATCTGTTTAATTAGATTAATTATGTCCCATGATCCCCAGAGTGAGTGTCATCTGAATCTTATTGGTCTGAATATATTTTGAAAATTTACCAAAATCCTGTTCATCTACTGAAATTTTGTCTGTATTTTATAGCATATTATTACTTCTGTATATTTTAACTAGTTAAAATTTAACTAGTTAAAATTATTTTAATGTATCTATTTTTAAACTTAAACAATCATGATTTTGACATGATAGATGTTATATTGACAAATAGGTCCAATTGGCACTTTTTTCCAAGCCTATTCAAAAATCCAGTAATATTATGTGATTAGTATAAAGAACAATACATGTCTTTCTGTTTGTTTTAACAGAAAGATCTTTAATTAGCTTAATTGTTTTCAAACAATATAAGATTATATGTAAAAAATGACAGCTTTAATTAACACCTTGTAAAATAGAAAACAAAAATTGCCTTCTCCATACAACATGCTTAATTTCCTTGGACCATGTTTTAATTTAGTTTGAAATTTCAAGACAGGAACACAACTAGCTTTAATGTCTACCAAAATTGCATCTTACGAAATTTTAAACTATATTTGTTTTTAAAATGGTTATTTTCTAGAAGAAAAATGTTAATAATGACCGTTTCTGCAAGATTCCTTATTTTACACCATTCTATTTCAAGTTTGTTAATGTTATCACCATTTTAAAATTGTCTTCCCTTTAGGTTGTAACACAATTTTGATCCCCATTTTGTCTCACAACATTTTGTATTAATCCAGACATAATAACTGTGTTATTATGTTTATAGGGTGATGATGCCACTTATGAAACACCTCCTGTAACTGCCAAATGACTGGGATATTTGTTAAAAGAGCCTGACTGTTGGAGGAAGAGCCTGAAGGAGAGCCCTGGGGAGAGCCTGCAGGCCAGGGGGTTTAGAGGGCCCAGCTGGCCTACTACTCATCAGCTAAATGCCTTGGACGATCAAGTCCAGAAAAAACCTGCTTCACTGCTTGCTGAACTGTTTGTAGAATTGTCTGATTAGCTGCTGCTGACTTAATACTTTGTGTCTCCTGCTTCTCTCTCTCTCTTCTCTCTCTCTCTTTTCTCTCTCTTCTCTCTCTCCCCTCTTCCTCTCCCTTCTGTCTCTTTCTCCAGTTTTCTGTATCTGTCTCTTTCTCTCTTCCTTCTCTCATTCCCACCTTCCCACTAAATGTAGCAGTTTGACCCTGGAGTTCCATACTCTTGCTCATTTTTTGCCACATATTTTATCTCTCTGCCAGTTCTTCTGGCCAACTTTATTTCCCTTAATGACTTGAAATTTTACTTAGGAGAAATGATTTAAAATTATATCTACTTCAGTCTGGGATGATTGAAGAGATAGAATGCATGTCTAGCATTGAGCAGACCCTGCAATACTTGTATCTTGACTATTGCCAAGCATGACCTAGAAATCCTCAAGCATCATCCCAGTGGCCTTGGTGGTCTCCAGCAAACCAGATCCTGAACAGCACCAATCCAAGGATGCACTCTTGGGCTCTTGCATTGAGTCATCATGCCTTGTTGTTGTTCCATGGTCTCCATAAGTACCATTTGGAACTGCCTACTATACATATATATTATACATATATATGTATAGATGTATATTTTATATATAACATACATATATATGTATGAATTTGGGTGCCAAAATGTATGACTCAGGGCACTATATAGCCAGCCTCCTAAGTAATAAAGCACAAAAATACCCTTTCCATTACTCCAGAGATTATGGATTTGAGATTAAAAACTAGGTGTTAGTCAAACCTTAATTTAGTAGTTGGCCATGTATGTACCTGGACTACAGGTTCAACACTGCATTAATCTAAAACTCAGACTAATTTTATACCTTATACTCTGTTGTGTCATAATGCAACTTAGAGGTCAAACACTACCTGAGACATATCCAAAAGCATGTTGATTGGTTTCAATCCTGATTATAGAGTTAAGGATAATTCTGTCCTTCATTAGCTACAAAAATCTAAGAAGGCTTAAATTATAGTTATTATTCAGCAGTGATTTGTAAGCTTAGTATCCCATTGGGTTCCAACACTGGGTAGGTCTATTGTATAATTAAGTCATTTCTTCCCTGGATTCCAGTCATCCCATAATAATGAGAAGAATTTGTCCAGTAAAAAAAAGAAAATAATAATTGAATATATATGTTGTATGTATAAATTGATGTATTAGTTGATAGAGAAAATAACAAAAACTAGGTAGAAATAAATAACCAATGAATTAATAGTTTGGCTTTAGAAATGAATAAATTGACACATCTGTAGTAATTATAGCTAGGAAAAAATATCAGAAACACTGTAATTCAATAAGAATGAAACAAATCATTTATGACAGATCCCATAAAATTCAAACAATCATAAGAGACTAATATTAATAATATGTTGAATACTTGGAAAATTTATAAAAATAAATTCTTTTTTTTTTTTTTTTTGTTTTTGGGCCACACCTGGCATTGCTCAGGGGTTACTCCTGGCTGTCTGCTCAGAAATAGTTCCTGGCAGGCATGGGGAACCATATGGGACACCGGGATTCGAACCAACCACCTTTGGTCCTGGATCGGCTGCTTGCAAGGCAAATGCCGCTGTGCTATCTCTCCGGGCCCAAAAAAATAGATAAATTCTTAGGATAATATAACCTCTGAGACATGAGAAAATTGAAAACTTAAACAAGTCATTTGCATGGAAGGAAATTAAAACTATAAAAATAATATCCCCTAAAATAAAAGTTCAGGAAAACTTTGTTAGTGAATTTTACAACTTCCAAGATGGCCTAATATCTTTCCTCTTCAAAATATTAAAAAATTGGATAATTTACAATAAATGACTTTTGGTCTTACTGTTACATTGGTCTATGTGTATTTATAGTATGTATTAGATATAGCTGATTTATTTTCTTCTCAAAGACTTTCTTTCCTATCCCAGAAAATGAATGTACTATTTTAGAGAATAACATAATACTTTGGAGAATAGAAAAAATTTTTATAATTGTGCAAAGAAATTTTAAATAGTTATCAAATATAATCTTTAATATCGATGCTTAAACTTTTCACTTATAACAATCTCCATAATACTTTAGTTACCAGTACTTTAGAATTAGTAATATGTTAACACATTTTATATTATTAATGGTCATTATCTTATATGATACTTAAGATAGCTTTGAAAATGAGCTAATTTTCTACATTAAAAATGAGAAAACTAAAGCATACTAAGGAAGAATTGTCAGGAATAGACTGTAGATCTAATATTCTGCACAATATACATTCACATAAGCAAAAATTTAGAAAACTCTAATCACATAAACACATAGGCCTGCACAAGTACACATGGGAGCATACATAATTTTCAAAGGCTGAAATATTTGTTTATGATACTTCATCATAAAATTGTGTCAATTTCTACTTAAATCACAAGAAATATAAGACAGTGGACTTTGAATGAAGACTATAAGATTAAGGTATATGATCATCAACAAATTTTCCTTAACTTTGTTACTTTTGTTACAAAACTGATATTAAAATGTGAATAGTGTAAGTTCCTCAAATGATAATCAAAATTACTCCTTAAGCTAAATTCTAGTTGAAAACTCAGTGACTTCACAACAAAATGGCTGTCTTTCTAGATTTGTGATCTTTAATTTTACTTTTAACATTTTGATAATATTTTCAGAATGTGTATATCGTGTCTTGGCAGTCATATATAGTCATGTAAAAGTATGAAATAAATGTAAGTTTAAGTGTGAAAACAAATAGTAACAAAACAAATAATAGTAACAATAGCAAAGAAACTAAGCCATTCTATCTTACCTTCATTTGCAATACTTAAATACTTTCTACAGATCTGTAGAAGGTTGTCCACATAAAGAAATTTGACAACAGTTGGGTATCCTATAATTTGCCTCAATTATAACAGAATCTAATCAGAGATGGATTTATTCTGCAGACTAAAGGTTTAATTCCACAATGCTATCTCTTTTTTTTTTTTTTTTTTTTTTTTTTTGGTTTTTGGGTCACACCCGGCATTGCTCAGGGGTTACTCCTGGCTGTCTGCTCAGAAATAGCTCCTGGCAGGCATGAGGGACCATATGGGACACCGGGATTCGAACCAACCACTTTTGGTCCTGGATTGGCTGCTTGCAAGGCAAACACCGCTGTGCTATCTCTCCGGGCCCCACAATGCTATCTCATTTCAGACACAGATCACAAATGCAAGTTATCACCTGGGTTTGTAGGTTAGGGGCTACAAATCTGAGATCCATACAACTTCCTCCTTATGGAGGAACTTAAATTACATTCCTTTGTTCTCTTTGGGGCCAGAGCCAGTGATGCTCAGGGGTTACTCCTAGTTCTACACTCAGGAATCACTCCTGGGAATGTTCAAGATACCACATGAAATGACAAGTTTCAACCTTAGTCAGCCACTGTTTATGGCAATTGCTGAACCCACTATACTATCTCTCCATTCCATTCTTTGCTGATTGGATAACAAAAGTCCACACCAACTCATATCCAAGGTTACAAGTTAGTCATTAGATTAAATATCTATTTTAGTCCATATTAAAATCCATTACAGAAACAGCTAGATAGAAGAGAGACATTAAGAGTTTCCACTATGGGGCCGGGCAGTGGCGCTAGAGGTAAGGTGCCTGCCTTGCCTGCGCTAGCCTAGGATGGACCGCGGTTTGATCCCCTGGCGTCCCATATGGTCCCCCAAGCCAGGAGCGACTTCTGAGCGCATAGCCAGGAGTAACCCCTGAGCGTCACCAGGTGTGGCCCAAAAACCAAAAAAAAAAAAAAAAAAAAAAAAAAAACAGCATCAAGAGTTTCCACATGAAACGTGCTAATGATTCACTCAGCACTTCTCATTCAAGTTCTCTGAGAGTTGCATTATAGACATTTTTGCAATTGTTTTAAGTAGCCAACATTGACCTTTAAGTCAGCCTCCAGCTGTAAATTCCAAAATTTGAGTCACATGGTTGATTTCCTTTCAACCAATCCCCAGCCATTGTTTATTTTTCAAGAACTTTCCAAAATATGCTATTAAATAGAAGCTCAAATCTGGTGGGGAAAAATTATTTCAAGGTGTTTAGGAATCTTGGCCTAGAAGTAAACAAAGATAAAATATGTAATTCTTATAATAAATCATTATATCACAAACACAATCATATTATTTTGAGGGAGAATAGATTTCTTTGCATATAAATTAATTTTTCTGTACATGTAGATTGCCTGTGCATAAGGTTTTTGTCTCCCTACTGGGATTTGCTTACTTGATTATCTAATGTAAATGGAGTTAGGAATTTTTGAATCTGTACTACTGTACATTAATATCTATTTCTCTGAAAACCTTGATTGCCTATTAGTTTGGTGGATAAATACCTCTGTGTTACCATTTGTAATGAGTTATAGATCACTTAGATGGCATACCTGGTGCTACTTACTTGAAAAGATCGTCATTTGCATTCTAAAACTTTAATACCCATTTTGTATTGTGAGTAGTCCCTTTCACTTTCTAGTTTGTGAGTATTTAAAGTAATTAAATTCTGTGGAGTTATTATTCTAAGTTAATGACTTACTTATAGTATTCCTTATGGGCTTGCCAAGGAGAAAAGGGTAGCCAGTTCCTATAACATTAGTCATTGGGAAATGGTTTCTACTGGGAGATGGAGGTCTTACTTAACCTGCATAAACCAGAGTTTTCACATCTACTTGATCTTGTTAGCTGCTTCTATCATTAAAGAGTGAGGCTTCCTACTTAAATTGACACTAAATTATTATCTCAGATGCCTCTTGTCTAATTAGATTTCTTCATTAAAAGAGAATCATGATACTAGAATAGGAACGTACAAGCAAATAAAAACAAATAATGCTTTCTGGGGAAGGACTCTCATCAAATATGCAGTGGAGATAGGGAGATAATATTAAAAAATTGTTTGGTGTTACTTCCTTTTTCCCTTCTGAAATAATTTAATACACTGATTGTTGATTTAACTCTAGAATTCCTTTGATCTGAGATCCTACCTCTAGGCAACCAGCTGCTTATTCTCTTAGTTATTCCCATTAGATAAACTCTCTATAGATAAAATGATGGAAACAGTCTTTACAAAAAAATTTCACCTCCTAGAACAGCTATTAGGAAATACTGTATTGGGACCAAAAGATAATTCAGTGTATCAGCTTGCTCTTTCTGTTACTGACCTGTTAAATACCTGGCACCTTAGATGGTTTCCTGAGTATTGCCAGGAGTGATCCCTGAACACAAAGCCAGGAGTAATCCCTAAGTACAGCAGGGTATGTCCCCTACACAACCCCAACTAGAAATGACATCATTTGTTTTGACTAAGAAAGCAAAAGAGACTTGGTTAGAGATTATTAGAGAAATTTCATTTGACAATAATATGGTTTTAGAGAACAACTTAACCTTAAGTGGTGGTTATCTCCAAAACCCCTACAGTGCCAGGGATCCAAATTTATTTTGAAGCCAAATACAGTATTCTAGAGTTCTTCTTTCTTCTTCTTCTTCTTCTTCTTCTTCTTCTTCTTCTTCTTCTTCTTCTTCTTCTTCTTCTTCTTCTTCTTCTTCTTCTTCTTCTTCTTCTTCTTCTTCTTCTTCTTCTTCTTCTTTCTTCTTCTTCTTTTCGGTTTTTGGGTCACACCCAGCAGCACTCAGGAGTTACTCCTGGTTCTAGGCTCAGAAACTGCTCCTAGCAGGCTCGGGGGACCATATGAGATGCTGGGATTCGAACCACCGTCCTTCTGCATGAAAGGCAAACACCTTACCTCCATGCTATCTCTCCGGCCTCAGAGTCTTCTACTTTTAGTATTTAGTGTTTTCAGAAACATTCAAAGCTTGGCTGAAAAAGACTGAAAAGTAAAGTATTTGTTCATGGATTCATCAGATGATATACAGGCATTAATACAACGGATATTCTATTTCGTAATAAAATAGGGTTTATGATTAGGACCAATGGTGCAATTTTCACTTTGTCTATATAGTCAGGACCAAGTTGACACACCTTTTATAGCATGTCAAATAATAGCCTGGAACAGGGATATGTAAACAATGTCTTGAAAATAAATAATAAAAGAAGGATTGCATGCATAACACTTTAAAGAGAAAGTCAATATATGGGGCCTTTTATTTTTATTATTTTTTTTATTAATACCTTTATTTAAGCACTGTAATTACAAACATATTTGTAGTTGGGTTTCAGTTATATAAAAGAACACCTCCTTTCACCCAGCACAATATTCCCACCGCCAGTCCCTTACATTTCCCTGCTCCCTCACTGCCTGCCTTTATTCAATATAGGCATTCCATTTCTCTCACTCACTCCGATTCTCACGATAGTTGTCAGTGTAGTCATTTATCTGACTGAACTCACCACTCTTTGTAGTAAGCTTCACACTGTTAGCAAGTTCTTCCAGCCCTTATCTCTATTGTGTCTGGGCATTATTTTAATAATGTCTTTTATTTTTCTTAAATCCCTCTATGGGGCCTTATAGAAGTACAACAAAATTAGAATGTGATTCCTTCTGAAATTTTTAAGAACAGAGAATTTTTCAGAACTATTTTCCCCATAAGTAAGTATAAGAAATAGTATTTTCTACCTTAGACAACTCCTCTTACATTTCAGGATCATTCCCATACTATCCTCATTTACTTTAGTAGCTCCAAGTACTAGGTTTGCAAGGTCCTTGACAATGACTACTGACCATTTTCTGGAAACTAGAGAAGTTCAGAGTCAGAAAAGATACTCAGAATGTCAGTAGAGGAGATCAGAGCATTGATGTTCTCGACAATTATCTACTCAGATGATGCTGAAATATAAAACAGGCTGAAAGAATGTGAATCTGGTCTAGGAAGAGTCCAATTCCTACATGACTATGGAACATGAGTTAAAATTACAAAATACCAAAAAAAAATTACAAAATACCAATATGGATATAGTATTTCTTTAATCTCTGCTGATAGCCATTACCTCTAAGATTATTTTAGATTATTCTTTTTCTGTTATTTTTAGCATAAATATAAAGGTTATATTGTCTTATTATTCTTTATCATAGATCAAACGCATACTGGGTTTTTATTCCACTTCCCTAACTGGTCAATCATTGTTCTAGAAGTTACTTAAAAAATGATTGACATTTCAAGTAATAGCTTGGTGCAAATTATTTTAAGAACTAGATTGAATACTTATATATCCATGAAATCTGTTCAGTTTATATGAGAAATAAGAAAAACAGATATAAATATTCACTAAGATGCCTCAGTAATTTTGCAATAAAATTGTATTTAGAGAATTTATGATAATTTATTTAAAACTGAAATATCTAGAATGTTTTTTAAAATCACAGTCCCTTGAATGACAAAAATATTTATTGGAAAATTAGTTTTTATTTTGCATTTTATATTTAATTGTGAAAATGGGTTCCTATAATTCCTGGATTTTTATCTCTCTTCTGACATTCTTACAAACTCTCACCAGAATTAGGCTTATATTACTTGATTCATTTTTTCTTAGCAATATAAAACAATATGCAGGTGTAATTAGTTTATAATTACAACTCCTTCCTCCAGACTATTACAAAGTTTAACCCCTAAGAATGCAAGTTAAAATATTTTGTACACTGTGCCATGAAAATCAGGACATTGAAGAATATTTCTATCTATTACACTATGTGATGATATGGAAGTGATTCGTACTTTCTAGGTATAAGTTTAATCTACAAATTATATTATCCTCTCAATAAATATTCCATTTCATTATATTATCTTAATATAAAATAAAAGTTGAGAATCAGAATATAATAGAAGATATATGTATACATACATATACATATATATAAAGAAAAAATTATGTTTCTGGACAGCCCTACTATGAAACGAGTTGGCACACACCCTGAAGACTAAAATAAATTAAATATAGAAAAGGAGGGGAAAATAAAACCAAAGATAAACACATTGGTGACTGAATAAAATATGCATTTGAATGAGAGTGTAGGTGGTGAATTCTTAAAAATAGAAAGCAAATTTTGTGTGTGTGCCTCAGATTGCTCTTCTGTTTAAGGTATCATTGTTATTTTTTAATATTTAAATTGTTTTTCACATTATCTGTAATATATTTTATTTTGGTTTGAAGATCGCACCCAGTGTTTATTCCTATTCTGGGCTCAGAGATTACTTTTGGCAAGCTTAGAGATGACATGGGAGGCCAGGATCAAACCAGGGTGGGCTGTGTACTCTACCTCTGTAGTATCATTTCAGACAATTTTTCAATTGTCAAGGCAATCTTTTTGTTTTTTATTTTTATATTGTCCCTCATCCCCACGCTGTACAATGATTTTTGATTATAGTATCACTGGAGTGCTCTAAGTTCAGTATTATGTTTTTTATGTAGAATGACATAAAACCAACTACTACTCTACTCTCTGTAGAGTGAAGAATATTTGAAACCAATTTTAAGGACCCGAAAATGTAGAAAACTTCTATAGGTTTCCATAAAAACAAATGACTAGTCACTACTGCTGCTGATCTGGATTATTTGGTAAGCAATATAAAGCATACACCTGGGGCAGGGGTGGGGGAAGCAGGATGATGTACCTCAATATTGTATTTTTTGCCTTCTATTATTAGCAATAATGTTATTGCACTCAACTTTTTTTTATAAAGGTGGCTCAAATAACCACTATGAATGGTGCCACTCAGAAAATTAAGACCAGAAATAAATGTCAAATTTTTGCCAAAGAGCAGCACATAAAATCAATATATGGTAATGGTTTATTCAGTAATCTTTATAGCTATAAATTGAGTTATCTGTAAATCACTAATATTTCTTTTTAATTATGATGAAATTTTATCAGTATTATAAAGTATTGGAATGAATGTACTTCTTGTTGTTGTTGTTGTTGTTGTTGTTGTTGTTGTTTGGTTTTTGGGTCACACCTGACAGCGCTCAGTGGTTACTCCTGGCTCTACACTCAGAAATCACCCCTGGCAGGTCGGGGGACCATATGGGATGCCGGATTTGAACCACCATTCTTCTGCATGCAAGGCAAATGCTCTACCTTAATGCTATTCCTCCGGCTCCCTTTGTTGTTGTTTTGTTTTGTGGAGGCCTCTCACTTCTCGGGGATCACTCTGGCTCTGAGTTCAGGAATCTTTTTCATTGGGGCTCTGGGGACCATATGGGTACCAGGGATCAAACCCAGGTCAGCTCCATGCAATTCTTGGTTTAGAAAGTAATTTATAGATATATACAATTTAAAATTAGCAAAGATAAAATGATTTATAAATTAATTAACTTATTGCTAACAACTTAATTAAAATAAAAACTTTGTTAGCAAATTTAATATGTTTCTTTGACTTCAAATATAAAAGACCAAAAATTAAAAGTCTACAATAAAGTACACCCACATATATTTCATACAATTTTGGTTTTGAACAATTAAGTATAAATGCAAAAGTTATTTCAGAGTTGATGAGAATTGTTTAAAAGCTATTTAATTTGGAGGAAATGCCTTACAGATAGTTTCTTTAATTTCTCTTTGTTCATCTTTTATTACTACGAAGATTTGCATGAAAATAGAAACTTTGCTGCTTGAGGCTTTTGTTTTATTCTAATGGCCTGATAAAAATAAAAGCTATAATAGGTACAACATTATCTGATTCACTACACAAAGCGATGCTGTTTAAAAATAGGACAAGAGGAGACAAAATTATCTTTCTTTACTTGAAGCTAGGCACCTTATTTTACCTTGCTTGGAAACCTAATCTGATAAATTATTTTTGTGCTCAGTTTAATATTTGTTGTTGCCTTTTTTTCTGGATAATAATGCATCTTGTTTTTTCAATAGAAGTAGACAAGCAGCTGGTTATTTCAATTAAAATATTGACATTTGAGTCTGCAGTAAGAAGAGATAAAATCAACAGAAACTATGAGGTATATATAAATGAAAGATATATTTTTGAAAAACAAATCAAGATAAAGATGAGTCAACTCATATTTGTTTTAAATTTTATTTTCTGTCAATAAAAGAGTCTGAAAATACAAGTATTTTGTTATCATTGTTTTTATTTTGACAAATTGCTAAATTAATTATTTTAATGATTATAATTTGAATATATTAATTTTACAAATGGACCCAGGCTTTGTGTGTCCACAAATTTCAATTTATTGAAATATTGTGTACTTAAATTTAGTAAAATATCTCCTTTAAGAACAGTACAAGTACTTGAACAGTGTATGTAATTATTTGCTTGAAAAGAGAACAAAAGATACAACACATTTGCAAATATATACATATAATTATAAATATACTCATACCACCAAAGTTCACAAATGTACAATGATTTAGATAATTTTTGTATATTTTTGTAATGTACTGTTTACTTTATTATCATCTACTATTAATATGATACTAATTTATAAAAAATATTATTTTGTTCACTAATTTTATCAAATGTTTGATCATGTAAAATGTTTTTCTTTATGCTAATCATAGTAATAATATAGAGATTTTTTTTAATTAAAAAAAACTGTTATCAAGTTTTTTCATATGTGCCCTATAGTTTTTAAAATATTTTATGATTTCTTGGTCTCAACTTAGACACTACCAATTTGCCATTACTGTATTCATGACTAGACTAGAGAATTTGACCTGAAGTGGGAGAAGTGTTTCTGGAAACCACTAGTACAAAGATAATGAGTGAATTGGGGTAGTAAAATAGTAACATGAGCAGCATGTTTGCCTTGCAAGCTGCTGACCCATGTTTGTTTCCAAGCATCCAATATGGTTTCCTGGGCCCTGCCAGGAATGATCCCTGAATGCAAAGCCACAGATGACTTTTGAAAATTGCCAGGCATGGCTCTCTAAAATAAGAAAAATGTCACTGAGGAACAAAATAATTGTATATGTATACCATATAAATATGTACCAACAAACTCCTACTAAACTTTCTAATTGCACATATTTATCCTAGGTTAAGTACTTATTAGTTATATATATATATATATATATATACATATATATATTACATGATATCTGAGGCTTCATGTAACAAAAGTCAAAGTAGAAAGAGATGACATTAATAGTAATTTCACAATAAAAATACTTTTTGATTTTTGATTTTTGTGTTACACCAGCAGCGCTCAGGGATTACTTCTGGCTCTGCACTCAGAAATCACTCCTGACAGGCTTAGAGAACCATATGGGATGTGAGGATTTGAGCCACCGTCCTTCTGCATGCTTGGCAAATACCCTACCTCCATGCTATCTCTCCGGCCCCCAAAATATTTATTTTGATGTAACTAATTGAACAGATTTTAGGATTCCCAGCAGGACTCAGGAAACAGTGAATATAAGTGATTAGACCCACCATGAGATTTAAGCTCTATTAATTTCAAGGTAAAAATACTGTTTTATTTTAATTCATGTTTCCAATTAGTAGCATGAAGACAATAGCGACTATACAAGAGGCATATTAATATTTTGGCTCAATGTTGGTTATGAATAAATGAAGCCTTTATCAGTAAATAGGCAAAAACTTGAGGCGCAGCACACTTAGTAGGGCACAAGGCTTACTTCTGGGGTCAGGATAGAACAGGAGCTATTCTTGAGCAAGGCAAGTGCCTTAAGTCCTGCACCAACTCCATAGTTTTTCTAAGAGTATCTAATTGTTTAGGAAAATGGAAACTTTAACACTAGCTTACTCTATGTTAATTCCAACATATATTTTTAAAGTTATCAGATTCCAATACATCTCTGTAAGTTGAGTAGAAAATTGTTTCCACTCTACCTCTTTATATGTGTGTGTGCTTGCCTTTGATTGAATCCATGCTAATTCTAACGAAATGGTGTACTGCGGGAGTAAATGTGACCTGTTCCTAAATGAAGAAAAAAGTATGAAAACATACATTGTCGAAATTGAAATATATTAATCATGCTTCTGTGAATCATGCTTCTGCTCATGGGATTTGTTTTAATTTTAAATAGAGACCCAAAGCCTGAACAATTGATAGGATATACCATGGCAGCCCAGACTTAAAGCCTGAGCAAAGGGCAGAACCTAGGCAGCTAAAAATGTCTTACCTTTGTCATTTATGAACTAGGCGTTGTCCTAGGTATACTATGAGACAAACATGAAAATAGTTAAAAGGGCAATAAGCTGACATACAAGGAATGCAGACTGGATAGGAGAGGATCCTTGTTAGTTAAATTTTGAAGGAACCATTGTTTCAAAATTGCTTCTTGATGATTTATTAAATGACGTATGTAACATTTCAGAAATCCTATAAAGGTTTTAATAACTGGCACTCAGGGTCTGCAGATCAGCCTAATTCATCAGGAGATTGTCAAACCCCTGTATTAATCCCAATATTAATAAAATCCTGATGGTACTGGCATCACCCATTGGCAGTCTCTGTCTCTCTGGGTTTTGGGTGATGGGCAACCCTTTTTTTGGCTTCTCTGACTCTAACAACCTATGAACAAATGTATAATTTTTATTTTCACATTGGTTCGTGGTTACAGAGAAGAACTTGACAGTAAGTAAAAGTACGCCCTAAGTAATCAGAACTTCATGTACTAAGAACAACTTCCTGGGAACCTGAAATTGGGTGGATATTATGTGCATTGACATGCCTTTGGTTGCCTTTTCTTGCACAGGCCAACAGTTTGAGCCCAAACATCATATGTGGTTTCCGGATCTTTAAGGTGTGAACAGAGCTTAGAGCCAGGAGGAAGCCCTTAGCAGTGCCAGTTGTGCACAAAAATTGGAAAAAGTAAAAAAGAAAAAAGAAAGTAAAGAAAATAGATCTTTTTCTTGAGCATATAGAAAAAAAAGTAAATTTGATGGCAACACTGTCTTTAGCAATTTTAAATATCGATAGTTTTTATGCTATCCAACAATTAGAAAAATAAAACAGTATGTGATCCATGGGTAAACTAAAAAGTTTTCTAGTAAAAAAAGTAAAATACATGGAAAGGAATTAGAAGAAAAGGGTGCTGTGGAAATAGTGCCCCTAACAAAATCCCCAAAGTAGGGAAAGTCCCTGGGGTAAAACAAATTGAGCTTAATTTCTGCAAGAAGGCTGCACACAGGTGCTCAAGCAAGAAACTTCTATCAGAATAGAACAGAAGATTAGAATGACCCCAATGCTATACATTAAAATCACTTGCTAATTGCTTATCTTTCTAGAGTCACAACTATGTAAATATCACAACCTTTGATCTTACTATATTTACTAACTGCTCTTATTGTACCTGTGAGAGTAAACCAGTGCTTCTCAACTATTTTCTGTCATGCCCCCCTAGGAAGAAGAAAACATTTTTCCCGCCCCCCTCCTCCGCGCGACTGTAAATAGTATCTTTATTAAAAAAAACTTTAACCTGCAAAACAAAAACATATAAAATAATTTAAGCTGATTTTTTAATCAGAGGTGATGTCTGGATTAATGGCTACAATGAGCACGTTTTGCAATGCATAGCTTTTCGTAGCGGGGTTTGAAGCAGCACACAGCAACTCTCAGCTCCAGAGACATACAGAGACATACACACGGGGCTTAGCTTGTTATGACAGTGTTTGCTGAGGTCAAATGCGCCCCCCCCCCTTTAAGGAGCCTTGCGCCCACCTTGAGAAACACTGGAGTAAACAATGGCTAAAGAGTATGAAAGGAGAGAAAAAGATTGTATTCAATAGATGGTTACTTAATCCCCTTTGTTCAGGGGTTGTTGTGGTTAGATTCTCTGAATACTCACTGTCTCTTTCATTGTGACCTACTCTGCTGGGTTGAGGTTAAAGGTGCCACTAGTTGGTTTTACTGTCCAAAATCTCCACAAGATGCCACTAAAAAATAATTTAAAGTAGAATCCAGAAGAAAACTTCAATGTTTATATAATCCTAATAAATTGAAAAAAAAAAAACAAAAACAGACAACAACAACAAAAACATTGATCTACAGTTCTGAAAGTCTGAAGAAACAATGTTAAAAAAATACACAGAACTGATAGAATTTTGAGATTTAAGAGTATTTTTTAAACAACCTTAAAAATTTTTGTCTTCTAGAATGGCCAGTAGGAATTCCATTATTATTGGAATTCCCTATTGACCATCTGACTAGAAGAATAACAATCTAAATTGTGAGAGGTTTAGCATTATCTTCAGCCATATCATAGAAAAGTAGTGATTATTTTAAATTTGAAACTGTAAAATGTCTGAGGGTATCCTTCAAAGTGACAAATTCTTGCTAGAGTCACTTAATGGTAATGAACAGTAGATAGCTAAGGATCTAGTTTAGCTGAGCACTAGGATCTGAAGAGTCAATCATTAGTACTCATAGAGCAAGTATGTCAATGTCCTTTTGCAGATGAGTCTCCAAATTGTTTTTATTGTTTTATTTTTTATTGATTTGCTTTCTTTTTAGGGGGAGGAGTCAGACACAGCAGTTCTGTGAATATACTCCTGCTCAATGCTCAGGATCACTCCTGGTGAGGCTCACAGGACAATATGTGGTACAGGGACCAAACTGCAAAATTTCTGTGTGAAGGCAAATACCTACTTATTGTTCTATTTCCCCAGATCTTAAGATTTTCATTTCTTTAATAAATCTTACTGATATTGTTTTACTATTCAACAGAGGATGTGGTTGACTTGCTTCTGATTTTCACCCAGGCTGTTTTCCTAAAATCAAACTGTGTTTTTTTGTAAAGTTCTCAAATGACTGGCACCAAGCCATGTTTAAGCCCTACAGAGTGGTTTATTGGTCATCTGATACCTCTTTGTACTCACACAGAAATAGCAGCTTTTGTTTTATGTACACTAGGGAGGGTATATTCTAAGACTTAATTGATTCAAATATTTTACTTTTCCTCTTATTTGTTAAATAACTTTAGACAATGTTTTTACATTGGTTATATTATCTGTGAATTAAAGATCACAAACAAACCCACCAAAAGGATTGGTAAGAAATATTAATTGAGTTTATTACAAGAAGATCTTAGAAAAATGTCCAACATGAGTGAGTGTAAAATCAATCTTCATCGTGTTTACTACAAAGTCTTTGTCACAGCATGTGCTGCTCTGGTTTGACTATTTACTTCATTATCTTTTATTATGATTGAATTGCAATTAGTAGTGCTCATCAAAGGCTGCATCTCTTGAGTCATGCAGTTTAGCAGAGATTTGAGTTTCTTTGGGGGACACTTAGTTCATTTAACTTTGAAATTATTATTGGTTCTTTTCACTGTTTTATGACTGATTTTAGTTATTAACAGTTATTTTATTTACTCTACTTACTAAAAGTTCCCTTTATCATCCCTATATATTTGAACTTCATGAGATATATGTACATAAACATCAAAGATAAATATAAATTAAAGATAAATATAAATCAAAAATAAAGATAAATATATAAATATAAATCAGAATGTACAAGAACAAAATTTATTTAAATATGCTGAAACTATATGACTAAAAATCTTGAATACAAGTTAATAGCAGAAAGAGAATGTCAGATATATCAGCCATTCTCCCAGAAATGACATAAAAATCAAGTACTCTATGTTTTGATTTCCCAGTGTTTCCAATCACCAAATTAGGACAGTGTGAAAGAAATAAACAAAAAGATGATGAGCATAAGAACATTCATCCAAGACATGCTATATGAAATATGTTGTCTTTATTACAATGTTTCTTCAAGTCAACTGGTATACATGAAGTATACAAGGCACATATTTCCTGTCCTTGTGTTGGTGAAGTATATAAGTATGTGATGGTAAAAGCACTTTACATATTCCCGTTTATTCCAGATAAAATTCACCAATATTTTCTTTTAAACCTGATTTGTAACTATGAGTTGGAAGTATAGGAATGAGCAATTAATCAGATATAAAATTTTAAAACATCCCCTTCTACATGAAGAAAATCTTGGGTATTATAAATGAGTTCATCTAGAGATCTGTATCAATGTGAGAAATTGATATAAACTAATTCATTCAAAAACTTTGAAGTATTTCATTTGCTTTATCTGTTAAGTAATTCTTCCAAAGTGAAAAAAAGGCAGACAACACAACACATGCTGTTTATGCAATTTGGTTAAACAATACTCTGTTATTTGTCTTTATTTCTTCTCAGAGATATGAATTGATTATAGACAAAGTAATTGTTTTTATCCAAACAGTGTATAAAGTAGAAAAAGTGGCATTATTTAATACTTTTTATTTATTACTGGAAAGCCCAAATCTGAAATGCAATTTTCTTATTATGTGCTAACACCACTCTATCTTGGTACTTGATAAAGTTAATTTTACTTTTAATAAAAGGCTACTCAATACTTGCATTATTTAAAGCCTGACTTGCATTTATGTTAAAATAGTTGAATACCTTAGTTTATACGGTAGACCATTTCATAATAAAAATCAAGACTTTCTCTGCAACATTATTAAAACAATATTGACTATTATTCAAATGTATTCAAAATAAATTGTGAAGCACATGTATCACATACAATTGAGATGCTTATTCAAAAACACAGCAGTATGCTCACATATACACACATGCACAAACATATGTACCCCCCAACACTCACAAATCACAAACCCATGTTTGCTGTACTTCTCATTCAGGCTGAAGCTTATGGTAATTATGCTTCTCTTATAATTCTCTTATATCTTCCTTCCACAGAGCTTACAAATAGGAGTGTCTATTACAATAGAACTCCTCAATGGAATGCTCAATAAAGAAAATGATGCCATATAATAAAAAAGAGGGAGGAAATTTTCTTTAGAGTATATATAATGAGTCCCCACTTTGAAGATAGTTTAAAAACATATTAACTGTAAGTTATTTTTGACTATGACTGATGGAACAGTTACATAAAAGTATATATTTTTGAAGGAAAAGTGGCAGAATATATTGAAAATGATGATGATCAGTTTGCAACAAAATATTATCTTGTTATCAACCCCCAGGGAAACTTTTAATTTACAAATTACTAGAAACAGATAATACAGGGATTTTTGTTTCATTTTACTTGCAGTTTTATCTAAAATTTACCCACTTTTAACAATTAATTCTTAAAGGATATCAGTGTTGTAATTTTGGTCCATTTGATTCCTGCGTCAAAAACAGCAGCATATCAAAACACATATGATACATGTATCTCCTCAGGTCTTTACTCTGTAATGGACTAAATTGTGACTCTTCCCAAATTATTTTACTTATGGAAAGCAAAATGTTTAATATCCAATGTTTAAAGTTCCAATATTTGAAGATAAGGACTTTAAGAGAATATTAAGTTCAGAAAAGATGTTGCCTTTAGGGCAGGAGAGATGACATGGAGATAGGGTGTTTGCCTTTTATGCAGAAGAATGGTGCTTCAAATCCCTGCATCCCGTATGGTCTCCAAAGCCTTCCAGGAGATTTCTGAGCTAGTAACAGGAATAACCCCTGAGTGCTGCTGGGTGTGACTCAAAAACAAAAACAAACAAACAAACAAAAAAGATGTTGCCTGAAGGGACCCAGAGCAATAGAACAATGGGCAGGGCATTGGCCTTGCATTTAGCTGATCAGGGTTAGATCTCCAGCATCTAGGTGAAATGCCCTCTAGTCCAACCTTTATGGAAAACGATATGGAGATTCCTTCAAAACCTGGAAATTGAGCTCCCATACAATCCAGCTATACCACTTCTAGTGATATACCTTAGGAACACAAAAATACAATACAAAAATCCCTTCCTCACACCTATATTCATTGCAGTACTATTTACAATAACCAGACTCTGGAAACAACCAAGATGCCCTTCAACAGATGAATGGCTAAAGAAATTGTGGTACATAAACACAATGTAATATTATGCAGCCATCAGGAAAGATGAAGTCATAAAATTTTCCTATACATGGATGTACATGAAATCTATTATGCTGAGTAAAATAAGTCAGAGGGAGAGAGAATAGTCTTACTCATCTATGGGTTTTAAGAAAAATTAAAGACATTTCTGCAATAATCCTCAGAGACAAAGAAAGGAGGGCTGGAATGTCCAGCTCATGACATGAAGTTCACCACAAAGAGTGGTGAGTGTAGTTAGAGAAATGACTGCACTGGAAACTATCATAATAATATGAATGAATGAAGGAACTGGAAAGCCTGTCTAGGGTGGAGTGGGGAGGAGGGAAGAGGGACATTGGTGGTGGGAATGCTGCACCAGTGAAGGGGGGTGTTCTTTACATGACTGACACCACACTACAATCATGTTTGTAATCAAGGTGTTTAAATAAAGATTTAAAAAAATAGATCTCCAGCATCCTATGTAGTCCCCAAAGCCTGCCAGGACTGATTTCTGAGTGCAGATCCAGGAGTAACCCCTGAGCACAGCCAGGTGTGGTGCCAAAACAAAAAGAGGTTGTCTTTGTTATTGGGAGGTAAGTTAGACTAGTCTAATAAAAAGACCATCTGCAAACCCTGAATAAAGCTCTACAGATAACAACCATATTGATATGCTGATATATATTCTGAGAAAATATCTTTTTCTTAAATTAAACAACCTGTACATTTTAGTAGGTAGACCAAGACACTCCTGAGAAGTCAACAAAATATATTAATGAGTTGATAGTCATTCCTCTGTGTTCCATTTCCATAGATTTTTTTTTTTTTGGTTTTGGGCCACACTAGGTGATGCTCAGGGGTTATTCCTAACTATGCCCTCAGAAATTGCTCCTGGCTTGGAGAACCATATAGCATGCCAAGGATCTAACTGAGATCTGTCCGGGACAGCCACGTGCAAGGCAAAAACCCTATCTCTACACTATCACTCAGGACCCTCATTTCAATAGATCTTAACACAAGAGCAGGGTTCAGAGACACCCATGAAGGACACAACTTCTATTTAATTTCTCTGATGGTGTTTCATTCTACAGTCTTGAATATATTATTTGATGTGAAGTTGTTGCCAGTTATTGCATTTATGCTTTTTTATTTATCACAAAAGCAGTCTATCATAAATTCTGATGCTACCTGTCAAGCACCACCATGAATAAACTTTGAGTTTAGCCATGAGTTTTCCTAATCAATGTATTTAAGTTTTGAAAAAGAGAACCTATAAAATCTTAAATATCACACATACAAAAAAACCCACATATTTCTATTAACAATGTAAAGTGGCCTGATAAATACAAATGTAAAGATATAATATATTTTGTGTAAAAATCTCAATTATCATTTTATCTAAATATAATTTATACATATTTTACAGTAATAAAATAATTAAATTACATTATCATTGACATTTTTTATACATCATTAAACAGTTCAGTGGACTATAATATTTCACATATAAGAAAACTATAGACAATTTTATATACAAACTTATATACACATATATACATACATATATAAACTAAAAATAGGAAGGTCAAAAATGAAGTTTCTTCCTTTTTTCCACTTTTAAACCAGCACTTTTTAAATTTTTTATTTTAAACAAAATTGTTTACAAAATTGTTCATAATGCATGAATTCCTAGCATTCAAAATTCCAACAACAATCCCATTACCATTTCACATTCCCTCCACACTTGTCAACAGCTTGCCAAATCCCTAAAGCCTGCCTCTTGGCAGGTATCAATAATTCACTTAATAGTGCTTGGACAACTTAATGGTAGTGGATTTATCAAAATTCATTAAAAGGAAATTTGTGAAAATTGTCATATCTTATAATAAACCATCTCTAAAGGTTTACTAAACTGTTCATTGCTAGTTTAACATTATGTTTTTGGTTTTCTTTGTCAAGCTTATATGGCTTCTGTGATAATTTCATATCTAGTTTGTTGTATTCCTACTTGAGTCAGTATTAAAATTATGAATGTCACTTGGCCACAGCAGTCCAGGACTTTAACTATCTGTGGAGGTGTGTCTATGAGCTCAAATATGGCAACATGTACATGGCTACTGGAACTTCTAGAAATATGGAGGTTCAGGGAAGTCATCCCATCCTGGCTCCAAACAGCCCATGAATATTTTAGTCAAAATATCGGCATAGTTGGAGTTTATGGTGGCTGGGAGTCTCTGCAGAGATAAGTGGAAAAGTTGGACCATTGTCCTGGTGACAGTTGTAGGGTGGTCTGTATGTGTAACTGGCAGCCCTCCCAAGGGGGACTTGCTCTGAGCCCTACTCCTATTCTTCCCTCCAGTCCCTAATTCTATCCCTGTGCACCAGTATTTTGTATTGTCAATAGTTTACATCACTTCTGCTAAATAAAAAAAAAGTAATCTCATTGTTTAAGTGCACTTTTAGATATTATTTCTATTTATAAAGTGTATTCAAAGGGCCAAATTAATAACACAACAAGTAGGGTGTTTGCCTTGCACGAAACTTACACCCCAGATTTGATCCACAGCATCTCATATTGTTAGGTTACACCTTATTTTACCTAAAACAAAGATTATCTCTGGTTCCTTTGTATGTTTGTTTACTTGAATTTACCCCCATACATTATTGACATCAGTTGGTCCCCAAGCCCCCTAGGAGTAATTTCTGAGTGTAGCATCAGGAGTATCTCTGAGCACTGCTGAAAATGACCCCAAAACAAAAATAAATAAATAAAAAATTAAAAGTATTCAAAAGGCTAGCATAATGAAGATTCCACAAAGCTCAGCCACCTAACATGGGGGTTTCTTTAGTGTATTTTGCCACTCATAAGACAATTTGGGTATCCCAAAGCTAGCTCGTCACAAGAACTATGTAGATACTCTTTGAATGTCATGAAACAGTCTCTGAAGTAATACATAATTTCTGCTGAGAATCATTTCTTATAAGCTAGTTACTAAATACAATTCTATTAAAGAGGGAAAAAAACAAAAGGCCATATTCAAACCTTGTCTTTTTTTTCAATATGCTGAGCATGCAAGAACTTATAAAATACATTTTGGTATTGGATTTGGATTTATGTAATTTAATCTGAGTGAAGGTTTTTTTGGTGATTGGCGAGATTGTATTAGGGGCTAAGATGCCTGCCTTGCAAACACTTGGCCCTACTTTGATTTCCAGCACCACATATGATTCCCAATCCCATCTAGTGTGAACTCTGAACACAAATGAGCACAAAACCAGGAGAATGCCTTGAACACAACCAAATGTCATCTGAAAAATAAACAAACAAATTTATCAAGTTAAAATGAGAGGGAGGTTTTCTACTTTATATTCTTTTCTAAGAAGTAAATAGGCCATACTAATTTCAGTCACGACTCACAGCACCATTAAATATGTTTAGGCAGATTTGATGAATAGGTCATCAAATTTATTACAATAGCAACATAAAGTCTCCATAAGTTTTGAATAATAGAAGTGTATAGGAATTCATCTTGAAATATGAATTTTTCTACAAATTTATGAAGTGTATCTTTCTGAAAAATTGACATAGGTAATATTTGCTTGATAGCAGTACTATTTTGATTATATCTATATTTTCCTAAAGAAATAAAATGATTGCATGTTTAAAAAATTAAATCATGCACCAAAAATAGTATTTATTACAGATAAACTATTGAGGGCTGGAGTGGTATCACAGCAAGTAAGATGCTTTCCTGGAATGCTGCTGACTTGGGTTCAGTCCCAATCATTCCACATGGTTCTGAAGCATCATCAAGAGTAATTATTGAATACAGATTTAGGAGTAACACCTGAGCATCACTGGGCATGGCCCTAAAACAAAACGAACAAAACAAAAACTCTATGACTAAAATAAAGGTAAGATATTACATAAGTGGCGAGAGTGATAGTGTAGCATGTAGGGCATTTGCCTTGCATGTGGGTTGATCAGAGTTTGATTCTTGGCACCCCATATATTTTACTATATTTTTTAGAAAATATTATACTTCAAAAGTTCATTGACTGTTTCACAAAATCACTGCATCTTACTAATGACAAGTGATCATTAACCTTCACTAAGAAACTTTGGCACATATAAAAAATGCAATACTATGCAGCTACAAAAAAGGTAGTCACATAGTTCAATGCTTCATCAATGGAACTCAGGTTCATATTAAGCAACATAAATCAAACATAAAAAGATCAATACTAGATGAACCTATATATCTTTGAAATATAGAGATGAAACCAGGTACTAGACAGTATTGTGCAATAATAAAACTAATTGTTCTCTCTGACTTTGATGATGACTTTTCAACAGAAGACAGAACTCTGCATCATCACACTGGCCCAAGTATGTTTCAGGCAATTTAATAAGTATTCAAGATAATATTGTAGGTCTGCTATGGTTTGAGGTTTGTGTCCTACTAAAATGTGTATGTTGAAATCCTAAGGCCATTTGATATTAGAAGATTTGGCCTTAAAGTGACTAGCTTTCATTTTCCTCATAGATAAGATAAATGAGATAAAAGAGATCCCAATGACTTCATGTACATGGACTATAAAACCACTGCTGCTTTATTCTGTCTTCTAAGTCTCATAAAAATCACTCTTTATGATCTTTCTGACAAAAAGCTGCTGATAGACAAAAGTAATCTGAGAAATATGTTTGCCTTGTCAGGTTGGCACAATAAGACACTACAACTGGTAGTTATTATAACTTTAAATGTCAATATCTTTCTTTAGCTTATTTATGTGCCCTTTTTTATTGTCAAATTTTCTTGTATAGAAATTTTAAAAATAATGCTGGATTTTCTCTTTAATCATTTGAAGGCCTATATTTCTTCTAATATTAGCAACTTTTCAGTTTTACTGCTAAACTACAAATTTTCAAGCTACTGACTTATCAAAATAAATAACTTTATTATTTTATTAAGTTGTTATTTTTCTTAGTGTATCTGATTAATGTTCTTATGAATGAAATTTGAAAATTTTATACTTATTCTATAATTACTCTGTTTAATAATTGTTTTAGAGTGAGTTGCAATTCCTTTCCTGATTAATTTGTTTTTTTGCTTATACTGTAAGAATAAAAAAACAAAAATAATCTGTTTTATTACTTACACAGTAAGAACCTTATTAAGGTTTTAAGGTTTTGAGAAGACATTTACCTTAAAGGTATAAAGTGAATTGAGAAAATTAATATGGATATTAAAAATAAAGTCTTAAATTTAAATAAACATTAGCTAAATTTGTTGTAAAAATTACCAAGCAGAATTTAGTAGTTTTTTAAATGTCACTATTTATTCCTTTTTTTCTTTATCCTTGGATCAAATGTTTCTTAAGACTTCTTTCAAGTATTAGTTTAGCAAATATATTTCCTCCTAATATTTCACACTTAAGATTTTTCATTGAATTATCAAATAGATTATTCACCTATTTAGACCTGATAGACACAATAGGGCAAAGGCAGTAATTCAACTGGTAGTACACTTTTTTTGCATCAGACTAACCATGATTCAATCTCTGTTCCTATATAGTTCAAGCATGCCAGAAGTTATTCCTGAGAACAGAAAGGAATATTACCTGAGCATGCTGGGTGTGACCCAAATATCAAAATTAATTAATTAGTTAATTAATTAAAAGACTAATAAAATGAAAAGGACACACTATGGTGCTTCAGGAGAAGATAAATGTAATTTTTCTACTATTTGCACATGAGACCAGCAATCATAAAACTAAAGGATTTTGCTAAAGCTAAAGCTTTATAGATTATATGAGTAGTTATAAAATTACATAAATAAATAATTGCCCAATTTTATTAAGTGGCCTCCATTCTACTAGACTGAGGTAAAGCCATTATTTGAGAGATTTGGCTGTTCATCTTTGTGGCTAGAGCATGGGCTTTGGAGTAAAATGTCCCAATTTTAAATTCTAGCTAAAAATCTCAGGAACTAGATAACAACTGGTAATTTATCTCACCTATCTGCACTCTTTTTCATTTGTAAAATATTTTAAACTTCTTTCTGATAGTAAATATTTTTACATGGGATTTGCCTGGAACAGTGCTTGCCATATCAGGGATCCTAAATAAAGCATATCTCTTAGTAGATAGGATGAAAGTGAAGAAGTCCTGGTTTGACTCCACCTTCCTTTAAACTTTTTCTCTAAAAAGAGATAATGAAGTTTCTATCTATATTGTGACTTTTCTAGGTCATTCTTTCTCTAGCTTATAATGACTTTGAAGGTCACAAGATCATTGATTGTCTCAATTGAAAATTAAGACCTTATTGCCAATCTAAAGCTCACTAGCTTTCAAATGACACCAGACATTGGAAAATGGGCAACGAAATAGCCTTTGAGCAGTTATTCATAATTTAATCCCCCCTAAAGATCTTGGAGAAATTATAAAATAGCTATTAAACTAGATAATGGTCCATGCAGTTTCCACATTATATTGAAAAGAATTCCAATAAATTTTAATTGTGGACATTTCCTAAAAGAATTAAATATGTTATACGCATTGAAGATAATATGGTATTTTCATTTTTGATTATCTATATTATTTCTTAATATATATATTCTTAACAGCATTATTTTCTACCTGATTTTAAATTAGTTACACATTATGGAAAAATTGGAAAATATAGGCTGAGTATATTAAAAAATCACACAAAACTCATATTCAGAAACAAACATTTTTTGATATTTGTATATAAATTCATGAATATAAATAAATACTTACAGATATACTTGTAGATAAAATCTCACACACATATATATGCCTTAAATATTTTAATTACATATCCCACTGATAGCTTTGTGTGCCAGGGCTCTGTCTAGGCACTGAAGACATAGATTTAAACAAACAGGAAAACACATAAGCCTCAGTGGTATAGAGATGTATTTTGAGAACACAGGCATGTAAATATATAATTTAAATATGTATACAGCATACTTTAGGTTTCTTTGTACTCATTTATGAATATCTAACCTGGTTTTCACAGGGATACTTTTAACTACTACCCAATTTTAAACTGATCTTATTACAACTAGAAAAACATGTATGTATTTTAGGAGTAATCCATGCATATGAACACAATTACAATTTTATAGCTATCACTGTTTAATAAAAATATGTTTCTGTCCAATAGATCTAAAAATGTTATTACTTTACCAAGAGCAAAATTTAAGAGAAAAAATACTCAATTGGAAATATGTTGGATCATTTAGGTTGAGGCATATTTGAATATATTTAGTTATTGAACCATAAAATGTATATGTCATTAATTACTGGAATATTTGCAAATATATGCACAGTGATGTAATTTTCTATATCTCTAGTAACATTTTGCCAAGTAAATAAAGTTATTTAAGTGTGAGCACAACTATAATCATGATTTTTTTAATCCCAACTTAATATATTGTATTGGTCCTTTAGAAAATTTTATCTAAATTGTAACCACAAATGTCTGAAAAAAGGATCATTTTAATAAATATCCTTTACCTTTATCTCTATAGAGCAACCAAGACAATAACCTGGTAAGGTTTTTGTTATTGAAATATATATGCGCCAAAAATTGGATGAGACTTTATTAGTCTATTGTTAAAGTTCTCTTTAGTATGCCTGTCAAAATCCAAGAACACTCATATGTGTGTGTGTGTGTGTGTGTGTGTGTGTGTGTGTGTGTGTAAATGTGTGGTGTCTATAGAAGTTTGATCTCCTGGTTATACTTGACCTGCTGTGTTGGGCAGGTCATTCCAGGGCCCTGGTAAGCAGTATTGTTCAGGGAGTGGTACTTGCTTCCAAAAATCCAACTGACTTTGAAGTGCTGGACAGGGTCTTCAGGGCCACACCTGGTGGTCCATTCAGAGATTTATATGAAGGAAGAGATGGAATTCTGTGAAGCAAAATATTTCATCATAAATTGCTTTTTTAAGCTATTACCCTGGGGCCCAGTTTTCCTGAAACTTTTACTAAAAATGCTGAAAGGAAACTTTCCGCATATATTTAAAAAAGTTTAATGTATGAACACCTATTTTGTTTTTAGGTAATTTAATCTCATATTTCAGACACCTAGTGTTATTAATTTAAATGTGAGACTATTTAAATGAACAAAAGCTAAAAGTGATAGACTTTAATGTAATTCCTCCTTCATAAATATGGAAATAAAGCATAATTAATATTTATATCTCAATTGGGATCAGAAAGAAAACCCAGGGTGCATTGGAAGATAGAAGCTTTCTGTTTCTCTGTGGAGGAGAACTGAGCCAATGCAACCATCATAGTACATTATATAAAGGATCCTGGTCTCCTGTGAGAGCCTCAGTATCTACAAAACTGAGAATTGGGTGAGAGGAAATGATGGTGATTGGAAAATAAAATGGAAAGGCCAGGAATTCAAAAGTTCAAATAATTCCTTCCTTCCTTCCTTCCTTCCTTCCTTCCTTCCTTCCTTCCTTCCTTCCTTCCTTCCTTCCTTCCTTCCTTCCTTCCTTCTTCCTTCCTTCCTTCCCTCTCACCCTCCCTCCCACCCTCCCTCCGTCCCTTCCTTCCTTCCTTCCCTCCCTCCCTCCCACCCTCCCTTCCTCCCTCCCTCCCTCCCTCCTTCCTTCCTTCCTTCCTTCCTTCCTTCCTTCCTTCCTTCCTTCCTTCCTTCCTTCCTTCCTTTCTTCCTTTCTTCCTTCCTTCTTCCTTTCTTCCAAGTTTAAGAAACAGGATATCAAAGATGTTTGCTTAAAATAATGAGCAAACCCCAAATATTCAATTATTTCAAATAAGAATTTGAACTCTTTTGGAATTTGAAATTTAAAATCAAAGATCAAAATAACATTCTGTGACACTAGAGGCCCTTAAAAGTTGCCTCTTTTAGATATAAGTCATGTTATATTATGATAACAAATAATAAAGTCTTCTGAAGTATTAACATTCTGAACTAATTATTACTTGCTACATCAGCAGTTTTAAAATCTTTCTATTTTTTAAAGAACATTTCTATAATAAAAATATTTGGGGCCGGGAAGGTGGCGCTAGAGGTAAGGTGTCTGCCTTACAAGCGCTAGCCAAGGAACGGACCGCGGTTCGATTCCCCGGCGTCCCATATGGTCCCCCCAAGCCAGGGGCGATTTCTGAGCACATAGCCAGGAGTAACCCCTGAGCGTCAAACGGGTGTGGCCCAAAAACCAAAAAAAAAAAATTTAAGTGTGGAGGATGTAGAGATAGGACAATAAGTAAGGCAATACCTATCACACTACCCACCTAGTTTCAAACCCTAGCCCCTATATGGTTTCTCCTGAAGGGATTCCTGAGTGCAAAGCCAGGAGTAAGTCTTGAGCACAATTGCATGTGGCACAAAATACACAAACAAAAACATGTTGTCTAAGATTTGTTATATTAAACTACATCAATGAAGCACTTAAAATGTAGTACATGCTACTTGTCTGCTCAGAGCTCTGAGCTTGATTCTCAATTCTGCAAGTCTTACTGGATGTAGCTCTAGAGGCCTCCAACATTGCAGACATGAACAGTATCAAATCAATGGGCCCAAGCATGACCCATCTGTTTGGTAGAGTAGTCTCCAATGGCCCAAACGATCCTTGAATGAGGCTGAAGAAGGAAGAAGTCTTCTAAACAAAAAAGAAAGAAAATATAAGATTACCTTCAAGTACAAGGTCACTTCCAAAACTAGGATTATCCTCTCAATCTTATCTAAGTGGAGATAGAATTTTACAAGGACAGCTGAAGGGATGAATCCAAGGAAGCGTTTGAACCTTTTGATAAGGTCAGGAATGCTAAGCATCTGTTCAACTAGTGTGGGCTGTGATGAGGGCCAGAGGTCAGAAAACAAGATCTTGGGGAACCCCAAAAATGATTAGTTCAAGTGCTGACTTGTGGAATTGGAGATTTCCCATACTCCCAGACAGTGACCCAGCTCCATTACCAAGGCTCCAACAAGATCCTGGAGGGACACAGAATTTTGAGAGAAATGAGAAAGACAAAGTCAGATATATTCATATCACTCTGGGAATGATTGGAAGGAGATCCCAGAGGAAGCAGAGACTTTCAGGTGTGACATAAAGGTAGAAAAAGCTTCATTAACTAACGATGTTTTCCAGTAGCACCTGATGAGCTATATAGAGCTGCTCATCACATCAGGAGGCCAGTTCCAGCCTGCACAGAAGAGCAAGGAAACTTTCTTAAAGATGGTTGTCCTGGGTCTATACCGTATATGTAGAAGTCATGCATACTATTAATAAAAAAAATATTTATTTTTTTCACTTTGATATTTAAGTGATAATTTGTCTAGCAGGTAAAACACATTGTGGATATAGAATAATTTATTTAATGTGTTTATATGAGAGACAAAAAAGCTAATAAAAATAGCAATTATAAAAAAGCTATGTTTTAACAACATATAAAAAGGGGAGCAGAATAAAGTGTTAGCAAACAAAATATGTCATAGTTTGTATTGAGCGGTTCTTATATATGAATCCCACCTGTGCATGCAGCAAATTTCATTATTCTTTTGTTGCCTACAGGTAATAACTACCCCAAATCATCTAAATTTTGAATAATGAATGAACCCTCTAGGGCAATTACATTCAACTGATTATGGTTCTTTCTACCCAAATCATGAGTTTCACTACTGTTAGATCTTTGCTCAGGCCATTGTTTCTGTCACTTTCTTTCATTCTACCTGCTTTTATCAGCCCTTAGTGACAAATCTGTCTATTGGATCACCTCTAGATTATTTGTTCTACATCAGTCTTTTATATTACTTGAGCTCAATTGTAGGCTAACTCAATAGCCCTTGACATATTTTCCCCATTATAAAACAAGTAGTTTAATTCTGAACATATAATACTTGTACTACTTCTTTAACCTTGCTCTGCCTAATTTTTCTTAGCTATAGTGAAGATAATGATATTGACTGTATATGAAATAATAACAACATTAGATATAAAGTGATTAGTAAAGGGCAGAGGTGGGAACATTCAATCCATTTTGTCTCTATCTCTTATCTCTCTATCTCTGCTTCTTTCATTTTTATTATTGTCATTGCAAGGTTTAATGAGAAATTTTTACCATATAAACAGGGATTAATTACCCAAGAATTATAGTTATTTTAGAGGTAATATGTACAGATGCTTCCAGCAGTTTTAATTGTTGGATTGCCTTCACAAGGCTAAAATCTGTGCAGAGGGAAATGTTTTTTAACTTGCTCAGTTCCATCCTTGACACTTCAGGCCCAAAACATCTCAGATTGTCATTGGGACTGAAAAAAGTTTAAGAAACCATTTGAACATTGGTGGAAAATAGCAGATACTATGGACATTGAAAGAAATATTATATGAAACTGCCATAAATAGTTCTAGAATTCACAAAACTTCAATTAAAAAAGAGAATAAAATGTTCAGGAATAAATTAAGAAAATATTGTTTACAAAAATTTTTTTTATAAAATTTCTGATTTTGTTTTATAGCCATACTTTGTAGTGTTTCTGAGTAACTCGTGGCTCTGCACTCAGGAATTTTATCGAGTGCCAGGTAAACACTTTGCTCTGGCACACTCTATAGCATTTCTATGTCAGAAGAAATTTATAAACCCAGTCTCTTAAGTGAACTATTAAAAGAAAACATAATCAAGCAAACTTAAAGTTACAATTGATTTCATTAAGCTACTTGCTAATTGTGCATCAGTCTATCTAGAAAGTAGAAGATGCTACAGGTGATATCACAAAAGATTTTGAATAGGAATAGCAATACTCAGAAAAAATTTGGGATTTTTGTTTGTTTCTTTGTTTTTTGGCTTGACTTTGGTCTTGCTTTGTCTTATACTTGGCAGTGTTTGAGACATACATCTGGCTCTGAGTTCACAGTGAGTCAAAGGAGATGCCAGGGACCAAATACTGGTTTGTATCACTCAAGGCAACTGTCCTACTTTCTGTGCTGCCACTTTGGCCCCAAAATACTGAACAAGAGTTTGTTAATAAAAGAAATCTATCAATAAAAGAAGGCTATCAAGGTTGTTTCTTGCAGATACTCTTCAATTATTGACTCAATTAGGTCAGGATTACATTCTTGGGAGTGGCTGAAACTGCAATTAAGTTAGATATTAAACCTTGATTTAAAGGGAGAGAAAAGGCCATTGTTTCCCTTTTAATACTACTTATGAATTCATATGAAATTAGTATTTATCTGGTTATATGCACAGATATACAACCTGTGCCAGAGCATGGTGTATGCTATATTCATAAGCTATTTATTCACAATCTGTTATATTCATAAGCATTAGTTCATTAAATAAAAATACATGCTTACTTATCTCCATTAACTGTGTTTTATAAATTTGTTGTTACAACTATAATACTATATAAACTGATAGAAAAATAATTTTAGTACTTAGAGCAAAATCTACTGAAATCTTCTATATATATTTTCATATCTTTTTAATTTCTTCACATTTTATATAAGAATACTTTATATAAATATATTTACATAGAAAATAATGTTGAAAGACAGACATTGTACCTCCCATCAGGTAGAAAGTAGATTATTTTTTTATAACACATGAAAAACGAGCTTTCCCTTCAAGGCAAAGATTTGCTTGAAATATATTAAAATATAATAAAATTATATATGTATATGTATATATAATAGAATTACCTAAACTGAAGGTTCATATTATATAAAAGCCCAGTGAATATTTCTTTCCTTTTTTGGGGGGGCCACACCCAGTGACACTCAGGGGTTACTCCTGGCTATGTGCTCAGAAATCGCTCCTGGCTTGGGGGACCACATGGGATGCCAGGGAATCAAACTGCTGTCCTTCCTGGGTCAGCAGCTAACAAGGCAAATGGCCTACTACTCCTCTGTTGCTTATGGTCCTCCCAGTGAATATTTCTTCCCAGAAGACTCAACATTACCATAGTACTTAGGAGCAAGAAAAACTAAAATAAAATATAAAATTTCTGGTGTTGTGTATTCAGTAGTAAGAGAGATAACAGTCACAGATCTCGGGATCTTATGACTTCTCTTGAGATTCAAGAAAGTATTCTAGGCTAAGTTGATAGCTTATGAAAAGGGTAAAACCGCAGATCCTTTAAAATTCTTGACAAGGACTAAAAGGTCCTTACACAATGATCGTCAACCACCAATCCAGGTGTAGGAATAAAATGTGTGAAAAAAGCCCGTCTACAGCCTTAGTTATAATAGTTCAGGGCTAATATGACCATAACAGGTGCCAGCACACAAGTATGAAAAAGTTAAACAACACTAATATATCTAATATTTATATTTTCTTCTTTTTAATTTTAGACCATACCCATATCCAGTGTGTTTAGGTTGTTGTGTTTATTTTATTTTTTTCTGGTTCTACTCAAGGATCATTTCTGATGGTTGCTAGGGATTAGATGTGATCTCAGGGATCAAATCTGCATATGCTACATGTAAAGCAAGTAATTCACTTGCTGTACTATTATTCTGGCCCCCATAAATCATTAAGCTCTTAAATTGGCATTTTATTTTTAAGTTGTCACCTATAGGGATATTCGGATTTAGTTGTGTTTAGAGCCTGGTATTTTAGCATCTTTCAGAAAGATGTTATCCTACAATATCATATTATATCCAGAAAGTTTAAGTATAGTTTGTAATCTAGTTTTATTTGTTGACAACATAGGAAAATGAGATTGCATGTAATTATCCCTTTAGCCTGGTCTTCCCTCTGTCCCACTGAGGAGTAAATATAGTATATTTTCAACTATGATGTGATGAAAAACAAAGGGCTGTTCACTTTAGAAATGATCCTGCTTATAAAAGGTGAGTCATGTTATTACACTGCTAAAGTAAATTTAAACTGGTGACCTATGTGTTATATACAGAGGATTGAAATATATATATATATATATATATATATATATATATATATATATATATATATATACCAAAATATATACAAATAGATATACCACAAAACATATACATGTATATACATACACCAAAACATACACACACACACATATATATATATATATATATATACATCAAAATCTTCAACTTTACCCTATAACATTGTACAAGCAACAAGCAATGTCTTCTAGAAAATATGCAGACCAAAAAATTGCACAAGGTGGAGAAATCTGCACAGGTGGATAAAACAGTTTCTTCCACCTAACACAGAAAATTAACTTTTAATTAGTTGAATCATTCATTATAGCAGAAATGCATACATTTTGAAAGCACAAACTTCTTTAATGATAGGAATTCAAAGTAATATTAAGGAACCTTTTCCCTTAATTCCTTTATTCCTTAAAAAGAAATTTTAGAAAGTAGACTTTCAATCATTTTATACCAGGCCAATATGATGGTAATGATTCATGAGCACTGGGAACACATTCTGTGTGTATCTTTTCTACTTGCTCAAATCATTTTCACTATTAGAATTCTTTCTATCAATACATTTTCTATAAATTTAAAAAGCATTTACACAGATAATAACTATAGATATATCATGAAATATGTGGTTAAACATTTACATTGTCAATAATGTACAAATTCATTCATACTATGATATATTCTATACTGTTATTATATATCATCATATATATTACATGCTATGAAGAACTTTCATGCTAAGAAAATCTATGAATTGATTGTCCAGTAATTTTAGTGAGTGTATTTTGAAGCTGGCTTCATGAGTTATGTATAATTTTTTTATTTGATTCTATAGTCAGAGACATCGCTTTTCAGATCCACCTCTTTTAGCTATCTTGATTTTAACATGGTGTTCTATTAAGTTGTTTCAAAATTCATGCTATTTCTGAAAAGAATAGTAATATCCACATTGCTGCTTTGTTCTTTGTTGGACATTTTTTGGCTTTAAAAAGAAAATAATCTTCTTAGCATGATCCAAAGAGGAGAGAACACAGGTGTTTCTCTGGGCAATGTGCTGGTCTGTTCCACATGTGTAGCTCATGCAGAGGGACACGCCAGTCAACCGTCTCCTGGGACAGACATCTGCTCCCTGACCTAGAGCAGAAGATCTGTCCTCACCGTCTCAGCCAAGTGCATGCTGGGCACCAATTGAAAATTAGACTACATCTTGGCTCAGAGGTCTCTGTTACTGAAATGCTAATTGGATTTTTTCCTACATCTTTGTGGCTAAAAACAGAGTTAAGTTGAAGTTTAAAGGAAAAAGTGAAGAACAAAGTATCACTGGGAAAGTGCTCCCATGATATAAATGCAAGACGATGTTGAAAGTAGAAATCATTAAAATGTTTTACAATCTTGCTCTGGAGAGGAAAAGCCGGTGACTTTCTAATCTTGTACATCAGAAATCACAGCGAACTTAAAAGGCTTCACTTGAAAGGGATCTGGTGCCTATCCCACTCTAACTCCCCAATCCTATTCTGTTGTCAGGGATTTTGAACACTTAATCTCTTAAACAGTACAGAGAATGAATATACATATACATATTATTTCTAATTCCGTATGTTTATCCATCTTTATCTTTAATTTTTCTGATGTTTTAGTTAATTTTTCTTTTTTGGGAACCAGAACTACTTTCTCAGTCCTTTAATTCTTACACTTGAGTTCCTATTCATGCATTCTAATAAGACTACTTGTGAAAACTTACTGCATCTCTTGTTCAAGACTTGTCATCACAGGGTCTTGGACTTTGGTTTTGGTATACTGGTTTTAATCAAAAGAATCCACTTGTATCTATTTCAGTATTTCTGTTGCTGAATAGGCACTGGGTTTGTTCACACTTTCCAATTTTGTCTTTGCTGATACATAGCATTTGTGTAGTGTCCTATAACCAATTTCCATAGAGGACTGGTTAGAGGAAAAACAGGCTATCACCAGAGTTCTAGTGATTCAACAATTGAAATAGATACTTATCATTATTATAAATGTGATTTTTAAAACTCACCAAGAAGTTACTACTGGTCAGAAATGTGTTTCATGTTTTGCCAAGGAATTTCTTATATGGTAACCATAGCAATCCAAAAAAAATTGATGTTAATATAAACAAAAGAAAATATTTATTTGGTAAAAATTTGATTGTGGATTTTATTCCAAACTTGCCATAAAAACTTTCAATCAAAATTAATTTACCTCAGATATCTAACCAAGATAATTATTTTTATAAGTAGTTTCAAAATTACTATATCTAGTGCATTGAATCTTAACAAATTCAATAATAATTTCTAAAATAAAGGCTATGTGCCTAGGACTATATGGTACTATATAGCAAGCACTGGTATCACTTAGTTGTTATGGATACAGCATGCACTCAGTATTGCAAGTCCAGTTCTTTTGAACAAGAAACTATTATTTTCTAGAGGCTTTATATTCATATTGTATTTATAGTCTTCTCTTTGACTACTTTCATGCAGCTTAGTTTTTACACATTTCAATTTTTTTCATAGCCCATAGGAAAATGGACTGATTTTGCACTTAAAATATGAAAATTTAAAAATCACCCTATGCTTTTATATTCTACTAATACAATTACTATTTAATTAATAAAACATTCAACAACATAATTATATACTGAGAAAATGCTAGTTATTTCCAAAATAAAGTAAAAGTAAGATCCTTGGTCTATTCTTTATACTTATGAATCGATTAGAAACAACACTAAAATTAAAATTACTACTTTGAGGAAAAACAGAGATTTACTCACAACTTTATTTTGGCTCTCAAAACCACTTCTAGGATCACTCAGGGATCACTCTAAAAGTTATGCCAGTACTGCATTCAAATTTGGATAAAATACACACAAGAAAATTATGCTAGATATTTTACTATCTCTCTACTTCACAAATTCAAAGTGTTTAAAGCTATAGAAATGTTAGAATGGTTCATATTACATTTAAAACTAAAATTAACTTGGTCTAAGCAAAGAATACCAAGAAAACTTCCAGTTAAAATTTTAGTAGGTATAATTAATGTTTTATGAACATACCTGAATATATAGAAAGAGATTAAAACAGTGACAAAAAGTAGATAAATAGGGCAGGAGAGATAACATGAAGGTAGGGAGTTTGCCTTGCATGCAGAAAGACTGTGGTTCGAATTCCGGCATCCCATATGGTTCCCTGTGCCTGCCAAGGGCGATTTCTGTGCCCAGAGTCAGGAGAGACCCCTGAGCATGCCTGGTGTGACACAAAAACAAACAAACAAAAAAAGTAGATAAATAATCTGATGTCTTAGAACAAAGTGTATTTCTAGTTTGAGAGACTGATAAATAGCAGGTCTAATATTAATGATAGAATTTGCTCAGGAATCTTGTTGAGGACTTCAAGGGAAGTTGGAAGATTTTAATCTAACTATTAATGGGAATCCACAAAAATTTTAAAATCAAAGAAAAATACTTAAGTTGACACACATTCATAAAAATATGAATTAGGAGCCTTGTTATTCTGATAAAGAACATCTCAGTGAAGTCTGAAAGAACTTAAGAGTGGAAAGGGAATTGACTGAAAAGAAATATAGGGAAGAAACTAATAGGAGTAGGTATCTGGCTCTATTTATGTCCATATAGGGAAAGGTGCACCTTTTCCAAGCTCCTAAAATAACTCCTCCCCAAGATAAAACTAAAAGTGGCATTTCTTGATAATTATTATTATAATAATTGTATGATCAAAAGAAGACAATATGAAAACATTGTTATTTCTTCTGGCTTGTTTGCCTTCCTCAAGAATACTAATAATATCTAGAAGTAGTAGGAAAACCTAGAAGCTATTTCATTACCTTGATATTTGTAATAAGTGCGTAATTATCTCACAACACTTCACTTAAGATTGTGATTAAACAAATAAATCACACATGTAGTCTAAGTAAATGAGTTAAATAATGGATGATGTTTAATATGTACGGAGAGAAACTACAGGACTCTTGTCTTACAGGGTTTAATCCTTGGCATCCCATATTGTCCCCTGAACCCAACCAGATGGATCATCAAATTCAAAACTAAGATAAAGCCTTGATAACCACTTGCTGTGACTCAAATCCAAAAGAGAAAAATGTGCTGACATTTTCTATTAAGCAATAGTGTCATATCAAAACACCTTATAATGTATTGGACAGTATTTTTATTATAAATGTAGATAATATTGCATATTCATTAGATACAAAATATCTGTGACTGAGACTTGGTACAGAAGCACAAGAAAAGTGCCAGAAGGTTAAAATTTCACCTCACATGACCTTCCAAAAATTAGAGTGTAGCCCTGGAGGTCTTCAAACACCATAGGTCCTAGGTTAGGCCCAGTGACAAAAGAATTACTGGGAATCCCTAATTCCCTGATGGAAACTTGGAAGTTTCTCCTAAAAAAACAAACAAAAAATAATGCAAAACCCAAAGAAATCAAATCAGCTAATAATGATGAGGTGCAATAGAGATTGCATCCTAGTTTAATGGAATTTTATGAATGTTAGACTTTTGTAGCTTAAATATTGTTTTGAGCTTTTTGGTTTGCATGATAATAAATATAATAGGTTAAAGGAAAACCCAATGAATCACTTTTAGAAATTTTTACTGTCATAAAGTTTTGTAGCAACTGTACCTCTGCTAATTTCTATAGAAAATGAAGGGAAATGTTATCTACTGATTCTATGTATAATGAGCATCTATTATTTATTTGCAGACATTGTTCTAATATTAGGAATATTGAGAATAAAATATTCAGTGTTTGTACATTTTAATAGCTCACTTAGGAAAATAGACAAGTAATTTAAAAGTTTGGGAATGATGAGTATATATTTATATATAATGAGACTTTAAAGGGAGGGTAACACTTATTTATTTTTTTGGTTTTTATTTATCTGTAATATTTAAAAGTCTGCACATCACCAAAGATGCCATTATAAGGATATTATCTGTAATTTGGGGTACAAAAGTATAGTGTTTGATGGAGAAAAATAAACAGAAATAAATAAACAGGATAGAATTGCTACTCTCAGTAGAAAACTCTAGCATGGGAATTCTTCTTGATACCTTCATATGAAATATAATGTTGAACTTAATAATTTAGTACTTTTTCTCTAGTGACTCCAACAGCAAGTCTTTTGGCTAACAGAAATTGTCTAACTGGAATTAGTAGGGTGTTTTGTGAAGAGAATCATATCGCTTCCATAAAAAAGAATTGTATTATTTTACAAAATATTCTATGAGTCATATACACAGGGAGATAAATAGTAGAGTGTCATATTAAGAAGAGTTCTAAAGGGAGTACTTCAGACAATTAAATAAGAATTATATGACTTTTCTCATTTATATGTCCAAGAACCCATTAAATATATTTCTGAAGACTATTCAAATGAAAATGTGTTGAATCAAACATTGTTTGACTGAAGTGCCACTATGTTCTTTATATATGACATACCATCTGTTTTAGTTTAATGTAATCTGATATTTATTTCATTATGCAAATCAAGATATTTGTTAAACAATATAGTGGAAGAAAAGGAAAACACTTTTGGAGGTTATGTGAAGTAAAAGTTTCACATATCGTATGTAGACACACATTATAAACTTGTGAAAAACATTTTGTTCTTTTTTTAATTTTTGAGTTGCTTAGTGGATTTTGCAACTTAGAATGCTTTTCATAAATTTATCCATAATGGAAGAGAGAACCTTACCTTCAAATTTGTTGTCAAATATTTGATGCACACATTTCTGTTTATTTATTTTTCTCCATCAAACACTATACTTTTGTACCCCAAATTACAGGTAATATTCTTATAATGGCATCTTTGGTGATGTGCAGACTTTTAAATATTACAGATAAATAAAAACCAAAAAATAAATAAGTCTTCCCCTCCCTTTAAAGTCTCATTATATGTAAATATATACTCATCATTCCCAAACTTTTAAATTACTTGTCTATTTTCCTAAGTGAGCTATTAAAATGTACAAACACTGAATATTTTATTCTCAATATTCCTAATATTAGAACAATGTCTGCAAATAAATAATAGATGCTCACTATACATAGAATCAGTAGATAACATTTCCCTTCATTTTCTATAGAAATTAGCAGAGGCACAGTTGCTACAATATTTTATGACAGTAAAAATTTCTAAAAGTGATTCATTGGGTTTCCCTTTAAACCAACAGATAAAGCAGTTAGCAAATAATAAAAATAAGCCTGATCTTAGCACTTACTAGATGATGATTTTGTTCTGATCCAGATTCTTAGTACATACTTCAATGTCGCAGCTTGCAGCTGCAGCTTTGAGACATGTGAGGCATAATTTGGAGTTCAGAATTGTTGAGCAACTTTATAAAGAAATATGCCACAATTAATATGAAGTCTGGAAATGGGCAATCTATAGGAAGTGAGAACATTTTCATTTAAAAATAATTTGAACAATGAAACAGTACTCAAGAATTCAACAAATGGCTGAGTGCTTCAGTTTATGTGACAAATTTCCAATTTAAGAGAGCAGAAGTCAGTAAAAATGATAAAGATTTCTGAAAATTTAATGTTGGTTGTCTAAAGAATTACCACAGCTGTTTTTCTAAATGTAGAGAAGATAATCAGTAACAAGAATAAGTAAAAAGTAGAATAAATGTGAGAGTGTGTCTGAAATAACATAGCCTGTGATGTCAGACCATGCTTAATTTTGAAAGGGTTTCTAACACAATAGTATGTTGAAATATAATCAAAATCATGTATTAAATTAATATGTACCTACATTTTATTCTTGCTAGTTACTAGAACATAAGGCTCTCATGAAGAATTTTACCCAAACTTACTACACTACCAGTAATTTTAGACAACTTATCGGGTTGATGTAACTTTACATACTTATTGTGTATTCTATAGTAAAAACATTTTTTATATTTATTATCTTCCTTATGTAAAATATTACAAATTTTTCAGAAGTGATCTAAAGGTCTTAGTGATGTCAATACAATGCCAATGTAAAAATTTATTTGTTTTGCTTTGGGTTGGCAGTTCCAATTGACTGTGCTCAGGTTTTACTAATAGCTCTGTGCTCAGATACTAGTGCTAGAGGGATTCAGGTTCATATGCAGTGTCAGAATTAGAACCTGGGTTGGTGGCATGCAAGGCATATACTTTATCTACTATAGTATCTCTTGCCTTTCAAAGTGAAAATTTCTGAGGATAATTTGTGTATATGTAAATTTATTTAAAATGCCCTTACTATTAAAGAAATTATTTACTCTCAAAGATTTGGGTGTTGGGGGGGTTGCTTGTTTGTTTGTTTTTTGGTGTGGTAAAACCCAGCACTGTTCAAAGGGTTACTCCTTGCACAATCCTGCATTTAGGATGACTTCTGGCAGATTCAGAGGACCATATGGGATGCCAGGGATTGAATCCAATCCAGCTAAGTGCAAAGCAAATACCCTATCTGCTGTACTATCTTTCAGAATTCTTTTATATTATTTAAAAAGCCCTCCAAATATTCAGTAAACAAAGAATATGTGTTATGTCATCTCAAATTTTATAAATGTTAGTTTTTTTAATTTCTTCCATTTTATTGGAGGAGTCAATTTTTAGATAGATGAAGAATACTCTCACTGATTTTTGGCCAATAGCTTGCATTCCAATGTGAAGACCAGAAAATATGACTGTGTAGGCCTTGTGGTATAAGGAACACAAGGATCAACCTGGTTGCATTTCAGATCTTTTGATGACAAACAGGTGCTTAGTGGAGAGTAGTGTTCTGAGGGCCATGTAGTGCTGGGATCAAATTTGGACTACCCAGAAGCAAATCATATGCATTAACCCCATGGTCTTTCTCTCCAGCACCAATATTCATTTTATTCTTTTAAACATAACTTTGATTATGCTATGTTATAGAGTTCATGTGTGCTTGCATATCATTATAACGGTGGAGGGATCCAGAGATGGGAGGAAGAGAATGAGACTTTTCCTAATATATTTTTATGACTCATTTTCCTCTAAATTAGTTGTATCTCTTCAATCAATGATTGCATATTATGGTACTTTAGTTATCACAAACATATCAAATATAAAATTAAAAGTTTTATATAGCACTGCTAATGTATGAAACATTATTACATGAAGGTATTTCAAAATGTTCTAATATCTCTCAGGTCCAAAGAAATTTTGTCCTTGTGATTATATAAGCACATTTGTCTAATAATATATGGAATAAAACACGTATATAAAATAGTACAAAATGTACAGATTTATAGTTGATTATACAGTATTAATTGTTTTTGTTTGTTTTTGCTTTGGGGCCATATCAGTGATGCTCAGGGGTTACTCCTGGCTATATGCTCAGAAATTACTCCTGGCTTGGGAAACCATATGGGATGACAGGGATTGAACTGAAGTCCACCCTAGATCAACTGCATGTAAGGCAAACGCCCTACTGCTACACTATAACTCTAGCCCCTAATTGTTTTTATATATGGAATAAAATACATCTATAAAATAGTACAAAATGTACAGATTTATAGATGATTATATGGTATTTTTATTATCTATTAATCATATTCAACCTTTTTAAAAACTTGAATGAATTAACTTTTTCAAATATTGTAAAATCTTAGGTTCACTTTGCGGCCAAAGCAGTGGTGCAGAGTAGTAAAGCATGTGCCTTTCCTGAGCTAGCATAGAACGGACTGCAGGTGGATCCCCTGGCATCCTATATGGTCCCAGAAGCCAGGAGTGATTTCTGAGCACATCACCAGGAGTAACCCCTGAGCGGGTGTGGCACAAAACACCAAACAAACAGGAACTCTTAGTTTCACAAAATCAAAGTAAACATTAAAGTGTAAATGTTAAGACAAAATGTGAGTAGTCCTTTTAAAGCAGAAAGAGATAACAACTGCCTACTAACTTCTCCCTGATGTTATCTTCATTTATCAACTGTATACTCATTTTAGTTAGAAACATGTTTTCCAAATATCAGTAATACTTGTAAGCATACTTATAGATGGTTTCAGATGGTTATCAAGTTGAAGCCAAAGCATTCAAATTAATTGCACAACATCTAGGCCACACCCTTACAAGAAAGCAATTCTTCTTTCAGTTTTGCAGTAAATCTCAAGGCCTAACATGCTATCATAATGAGAATACCTTCAGAAATAATAAAGCAATAAAATAAATAGAATGCCCCTGTTTATACATCATAATACAGGAGAATATAGCCTATTAAAGAATCTGACCTTTTGGGGTTGAAGCAGTGGCGCAAGGTGTAAGGCATCTGCCTTGTGCGTGCTAGCTTAGGATGGACCGTGGTTCGATCATCCAGAGTCCCATATCGTCCCCCAAGCCAGGAGCAATTTCTGAGCACATATCCAGAATTAACCCCTGAGCGTCACCGGTGTGGCCCCCTCCAAAAAAATAATCTGAACTTTTAATTAAAAATATGTACTGTGTTAAATTAATATATCGTCACTTTTAAGCAACTATTGATTGATTTGTCAAGATAAACAAATTAATACTTATACCAATCTTCAAGATCAACTTAAAAGCTTTGAGACAGAAACTGGAGATGTTAAAGCTATTAGATTTTATGACTAATATGTACCTATATTGGGTTCCACTCTAGATACCCTTGAACATCTCCAGTTGCAGTCTCCAATCCCCTCAACTTTGTGGGGTACACATTGGTAATCCTCAGTATTAAAGGGCTCTGGATGCATCACAGCCTTGAGTCTTTGCTTTGAAGTATAGGCCCAGTTGGATGAAATTCATCAGTAAACTCTGGGTTTCCTGAGGACTATTTGGATAACACCCAGTTTTTCTCCACAAGAAAAATAGTCTTTATGAAACCAATTTTATATAGCAGAAACAAATGCTCTATGCTGATGCCCCTAAATACACAAGACATACCTTATGATGTGGAAAGAGAAAGAAGCTATGCCACTATTTTTACAGAAAATGAAATCAGTTACAGGTAGCCCCTTATTAATGACACAGAGAATTATTGATTCATGTCTATTTCAATATAAAACTTGGAATAATAAAAATTGTGCAAATAAAATATTCTATGTAGTGTCTTTTATTTAAAAAAATAGTCAAGGATTGAAGAGATAGTACAATGGTAAGGCACTTTCCTTGTAAGCATGACAAGGGTTCAATCCTCAGACCCCTATATGGTTCTGTAAACCTGCCAAGAGTGATCCCATATTAGTAAAGTCAAGAGTAATCCCTAAGCACTGCCCAATGTGGCTCAGACACACATACACAAAACCTTAAAATTATATAAAAAATTAATGATATGCTGAAACTAGAGGATGCTCCACATCAGCCTGACATCGATGAAATTAATGCACAGAATCCAGAGTCTTTAAATATAAGAGTCTGATACCAACAATAGCTAAAGTGTGAAAAAGTTTCACCGGGATCTTGAGAATGACTGGAGTTGGATAGACTGGTATGCCTGGAACCCAGAGTCTGTCTTATGCCAATAAACTTCTGGGGTGAGGCTTTTTTGTAATCACAATATCACACCTTTACTATATTTTTTACTCTTATCCTTTAAGGAAAAAAATACAACTTACTGAACTTAAAAACAAATTACTGTAGTAGAATGCCTGTCTCCAAAACAGGCAGGGGATGGGAAGGGGGAGGGGTAATGTTGCACTGGTGAACGGGGGTGTTCTGGTTATGACTGTAACCCAAATATGATCATGTTACTTAAAAATATATTTAAAATTTTTATATAAAAATAAAATATGTAAATTAATTTTAAAGGAATTATTATTGATATCTACACCTAAATAAGTCAGGAAGCAAGAATTTTATTGCAAAGAAACACAACTTAAAGCATCTATTATTTTATTGAGTATAGAGCACTATTGTTTGAATACAAAATCAAAGCTCCAAAATCTGTTTTTATTCATGATTTTTCCACATTTCTCCACATATTAGATAACATAGACTTTGATAAAGAGGTGATAGTCTATTAGCAAAATTTTCAAAAAGGAGCAGCCTTCTTTTAATAGGCAAAATATATGAATCCTGACATAGACAGAACCAATATACAGTCAATCATTAAACAGAGGATGAAAATATTACCTAATTCTTCTACATAAAAAAGAATTTTACTTTGACACACAGACAATTGAAATAGAATTTAGAATAGAAGAATAACTTAATATGTTGGCTTATTTGATACATGTTCATCCGACTAAAATTTCATGCTATATTTAATGAGAGTAACTATAAAGTTAGAACATTTAAAGATCTCAAATAGTCTATTGTTAATTTGTAATATTCTGTTAGTTTCAGACCTTGGCAAAAAAGTTTTATTTCAAATGAAAGAGGAAAATAAAACATGTTATACTTATTATTTAACAAACACAATTTCAGGTTTTCTGTACCTATAAAAAATATCATGACCATTTTTCAGGTTAATGATTTGATTTTATAGTACATAAACTATTACAACTTGCCCTTAAGAAAAGATGTAATTTGCTGCTTACTTGGATGGATTTGGAGAGTATCGTAATAAGTAGAGTTAATTATGAAAGGAACAGACACCAAGTGATAACTCTCATATGCAAGATATAAAGAAACATAGCATGGGAATAAGTGCCAAAGACAATAGAAAATTAGAAGGTATCTTCAGTAGAGAACTTTTCATAAGAGGGAAAGGGGGAATAATTGGGGGAATATTTGGACAATGGTAGAAGGAAGTGGGCATTCTATGGATAATGTGTTGTTGAAAGAACTCATTCAAAAAAATTACCATTGACTGAATTGTAAATTATGGTGACTAAAATGAAATAAAATAAAAGTTTCCTTGATGAACCTAACAGTAAGATAAAAATCAGAAGACACTCCATTTTTTGATCTGTGCAAAAACCAAGATCCCTAATCAAAGAAGATTGACTTTGACAATTAGAGGTGGGCAGAACTTATCCTGGGATCAATAAGAAAGACCAAAGCCAAGGCTTTGGCCTAGAACTTGTACAATAACTAAGATCTCTAATTCTAGATATCTGACTTTTACAGCAGCAACTGAGCAGAACTTCTGGAACCATAATGAAAGACTCTATCCTGGACTTCATCCTAGGATCTATGGCAATACCAAAACCACTAATTACAGAAGAATGATTACAACAATAGTGATGGGATAGAACTTCTAGAAGCATAAAGAAAAACTCTATCCTAGACTTTGACCTATGACCTGTGCAAATTATCAAGATCTCTAGTTACAGAGGCCTGATTTTATCAACCACAACTGAGCAGAAAGATTCCTGGCATCATACAACGACCTAGAGTGTAAAAATGAGCATGTAAGGAGCCTGTAGTTGTTCCCATGACAGTCTGCTTCTAGGAAAAAAATTCTGTATCTCTTAGGCCAAGGGAATTCCTTTCTAATTTCTTCACTACTTACTGTGCCTATGCAAAAAAAAAAAAAAAAAAAGAAAAGCACAAAACTATGCCACTCAAGCTCTCCTTTTTTTTCATTCTCATGGTTATTGTTTTGTTGTTGTTGTTGTTGATGCTATTGTGTTTTTGTTGTTGTTACTAGTTTTGTTTTTTTGTCTTTTTTGTATTTGTTTTGCTTTGTCTGTTATGTTTTCTTATTTTTCCCTTTTTTTTAAATGGATATTTATAAACCCTTTTCTTTCCTTCAAACAGAATCACATAACTTGAATCATCTTGTTCTGCTTCGTAAATTAAGGGAGTGGGAATGGATGGTACCAGGACCAAACAGTTGTATGAACATTGAATAGAAATAAAAATTATCAGACTTAAACATCAAACCTAAAGGCAACAACAACGGAAATGATTCCCAATCTACAACAAGTAATACACAGAGGGGACCAGTTACACTAACAGTCCGGGGGCAAAGGAGGTAGATATGGGATGCATTCTGGGAACAGAATCTGAGGGAGACAACACTGATGGTGAGAATGCCCCGAATTCATTGTCATTATGTGCCTTAAATATTACTGTGAAAGATTTGTAATTCACTTTGGTACAATAAAGATTATTTTAAAAAAAAGTTTTTCCTTGATGAATTCAAGGAATCACTAGTAGGTCAGGAGTAATGAAGTGAAATAAAGGTTGGGTGAATAGTTTTAAGTTGGTTACAGAGATAAAGAGTCTCAGGCCTTTGGGATGAATTCTGTCTTTACATTTGAAAAAATATGTATATTTACTGAACATAGCAATAGCATGAACTTAAATTTTAAAAAAGCCTTCTGTCTTTAGATCAAAATACACTGTTAGGGATTCAATGGAAGCAAAACTAATTAGCAGACTTTTGCTTGAACTCCAACACTATTTATCAAATGGCCAAGCCATTTAAACATTTTTAAATTTTGAAATGTTTGCTCATTTAGACTTGTTTTCTTAAATTTAAATTTTTAAAATTTCAGTATGTTTGGAAATATTCAGCTTGCCAGATATCATTAGATATTGACTCTGGTAACTTTCAAACATTTTTAGTAAAATAAAATTTCTAAATTATATATTCTTTGTTTTTTTTAATCATTCATTACACTTTATTGTATATTATCTCATTTAGCAAAAATTTAACTGGAATAAATTTAGTAGAAATCTGCTTAGTCAGTATGGAATTTAGTTACTTATTTTATAATATATAATTTGGATAATGAAATTTAAAGAAATGATTTTATCTGCATTTTAAGTAGGTTAAAAGATAAATAATTCCAGATTATTCAACAATATTTTGAATATGTATTTTTTATTATTGTTTTTGTTTCTGGGCCATACCTGGCTGCACTCAGGGCTTCATGCTGGCTGGCTCTGTGCTCAGAAATCGCTCTTGGCAGGCTCTGGGGGACCATCTTGAATGCCAGGGATTGAGCCCAAGTCTGTTCCAGGTCAGCTGCATGCAAGACAAACTCACAACCACTGTGCTATTGCTTAAGCCTGAAAGATGTGTTTTTAGTATGCTAATTTCTCTAAGTTGATAACTTTTTTAGGAAAATTTTGAAGAGAAATAATATTAATAGCTCATTTTCATTACATGTAGAGAAAGCAACAAACAGTTAAATTTCTTAGGGACTGTGTCAGACAGTTATTTATAAAATGACAAGAAGAACCTTGTTGAATGTGGTATTTTTTTTACATTTTATTTGCACAACTTTTATTGCAACATGGAGACAGATATTTTTTGTGCTTGTTTTGAATCAAGAATATAAGTCAGTTGCACTAATGGCTAGACATTGTAGAACCATGTCACTGAACTGCAGCAAATAGTTAAATCAAGGAGATAAAATCTTATCTATTTTTGAAATTTTCTAGATTCAATAGAAGATGTCACATAGAAGAAAATTAATTTCTAAGAAATAAATATTAGGAAACCAAATTATCAGAACCAAATGATATAATATACAATCTAAAAGGTGAACTCAGGAATCCTCCACAATAAATTTCTACTGCTCATAAAAGGTGAAAGTATCCAACTGAGGCATAAGTCGAGTCACTATGAGAAATGTTCAGGGTGAAAATATTTACCCGTACTATAAAATTTATGAGTTCATATTCCTATTAAATAAAAACTTTCTGTACCTAAGATTTCCCCATTTTAATGTGCTATGCAAAAAGGAACAATGCCACCTAATACTACTGGTGCCATGGGAATAAAAATAACAAGCTGAACTATTCCTATAATCTGGTTCTAACCTGAACTCAGATCGCAAGAATTTCCTACCAAACATATTTTAAAAGGAATGGGGAAAGTTACTTCTACACAAGGAAATACACAGTAATATTAATTTCTTTAATACCTCTTAAGGAAATACATCTTAAAAATTACAAAGGAAATATACATATCCCCTTTAAGTCTTTTGAAATAGTCTGAGGAAGCTGGTAAAAATCAGGGCACAATTTCAACTTGTCGAGTCTGATAAATGGTTGTGAGAAGTTAGGGATCAGGTAGTGTCCTCCAGCTGGGGGTCTCTCAAGAACAGTATTTTATAGAGTGCAACTATTCACAGTGAAGAGAGGTGAAAGAAAAGGAGTCATATAGAATGAATCAGCAGGAGTGGTGGTGACAGCTTCTTCCTGGGCTGAGGCAAGGCGGGCTGGCAGGCTGTCCTTTCACTTTGAAAGCAGTCAGACAACTGGCTGGGGCAGGGGGAAGGTTACAGTTCCTGAGGAGTTAAGAAATGAGGGTCAAGAGGGTTAAATAGGGAAAAATAACAGATCAGGGGTAAGAGGGTGAGAAGATAGAAGAGGATTTATAAAGTGGTATACAGGGAAGGGAGAAACGGAAGAGTTACATATAGCAGGAACTATATAAAACATAGACAATGATTATGTACCATACATATTAAAGAGACATAGAGATGTTCACCACACACACACACACACACACACACACACACACACACATACACACACACACACACTAAAGATTGATCCATAGGTTGCAGTTGAAGAACTGTCCCATGTGGAATGAGTCAGAGTACTTAACAAATATGAGGCCAGCAACTCAGGAGGAAAGGTTTTACAATTCCTAGGCAAATCATTGGTGAAGGTAAACTTGGCTGACGAAAAACTTCTGGGGTTAGATTGTGAATGGAGCTTTTTTTCTTTTTTTTTTTTTAATTTTTATTGTGACCAAAATGCATTACAAATCTTTCACTGCATCATTTATGGTACATAGTGACAATGAATGAGGGGCATTCCCACCACCAGTGCAGTCCTCCCTACGCCCCTGTTCCCAGTATGCATCCCATATCTCCCTCCTCTACCCCCCAGTATGCTAGTGCAACTGGTCTCCACTTTACAGCTAGTTGTAGATTGAGCATCCATTCCACCGTCATTGGAGATAAAAAAGGATAAGAAAAAGGGGAGAAAAAAAATTTGGTGACAACTACCAAAAATAGAAAGAAAAGAGAGAAAAAAAAAAGAAAGAAAAATGGAAGAAAAAAGAAAAAAATGGACCCGGCAAATAAAAATAAAAGTAAATCTCTAAATAATAACCCCAAGCATGAAAAGGAAAGAGAAAAATGGAAGAAAAAAGAGAAGGAAAATAAAGTAAAAAACTAACAAATCAACACAAAATAAGAAAAAGTATGGGTGCTGGAGTGGTAGGGTTTGGCGTTCCCCCCACTTTTTTTTTTTTTTTTGCATAGGCATAGTAAACATTGGGGAAGAAAGGGAATTCCTGTGGACTAAGAGATTCAGGGTTTCTCCATCCTTGAAGCATACCATCATGGGATCAACCCCTGGCTTGAATGAAGCTTTCTTATAACAATCATAATTTTCATGTCTAGAATACTAAACATTATGGTAATAAACACTGTAAAAGGATTCTATATCTTGAAGTACCATCTACTAAGTCTTGAGAATCCAGGTTTCTTTCCTAAAAACAAACTGAAAACATGGGCATTGTGATATAATTGTAAACTAGCTTGAATTGAAAAAAAATTGCAAAAACATATTCAATGAAAAAGTACTTTAGCAAGAATTTATGATATGGATTTGCCTATTCCAATGGCATCTATGAATATAAACATTAGATCATATAGCAGACATAGTCAAATATGAAATGGATAAATTAGAATATTTGTGAAGACATTACCATAACAAGGACTGTATTTGGAGTCTAAAATGATATAGCACTGTAATGCAAAACTAGAGCAACCAACCTATATCTCCAAGAACCAATGTGAACAAAAAGTTAAGGAGTTAATATAGACATATTAAAATTAATACACTAAAACATTCTTATAGTGAGCACTGTAGTGGGAGTCCATGGTTTCCAAATGCATTCTATACCTGTTTCTGTGGATAAAAGCATTAGAACATTATTATAGACCTCTCTAAAGAGCAGTTGATTGAAGACCTGTTCAATCTAATAGCTGTATCTGTTGCTACAGGACTCTTTGAAGTATAAAAGAGAACATAGGCTTTGTGTGATTCGACTTAGGCCTCAGTTGATCAGACATTGACCATCCAACCCCAAACCTGGGACCCCGTCCTTGGAACTGAGATGATTTTATGCACCAGAACCAGGAATCAAACTTCCACTGGGGGAGGCCCTAATGCTGCCTTAGCACCAACTTGCTTCAGGGTGGGCACATTGGACACCCTGATGACTAGGAAACAACTTGCTTTAAGGTCAAGTTTCCCTGCCTAGCCATTTAATGGTGAGATAAAATAAGAACATGCTCCATGACACTACGATTTAACATAGGATCTGTGCAAAAACCAAGATATCTAACTACAGAAGTCTGACAACAACAATTGCAATTGAGAAAAACTTTTTTGGGGACCATGAAGAAAGACCTTGGGTTGGACAATTAGTATGCCTGGAGTTGGTCTTAAGACAGGATGCCTCATGGGTAGGGACACCCTAATTTTTTGGCCAATGGTATTTCCTTTATAATTTCCCAAATGTTTTTTAAGCCTATGCAAAAAAAGAGAAAAAAACTGCCATGCCTCCATTTTTTAAATAAATTTGATTTTTATACTCTAAATAGGAACTCCTCCCTTTTTTTATAGAACCCTGGACATGAATTACTTTATTTTACCTTAAGTTTCTGCACTTTTCTACAAAATTGACAGAAAAAAAAGAGGATGGGGGCCAGAGGCCAAGTGGTCTCAGGTGCATTGGTGGACAGAACTAAATACCTAAGCCAAAGTCACAACAATATAATCAAGAGACTCAAACTTTAACAATCTAAATTTAAAATGGGTCTGTTACACTGGTGGGCCAGGGACTAAAAGTGGAGGTATAGGATGCAAGCTGAGAATTTTGGTAAAGGGAAGTCAATACTAGCAGTGGGAATGGCCCCAATTCCCTGTCACTGTATAACTAAAATCCATTAATGAAGTCTTATAGTACACAATGAATTCAATAAAAAATTTTTTAAAAGTATGTAGTACTTTACCTTCAAGCTATCAGTTTCCTCTGTTAGCATACAGATTTTTTAGGGACAATAGGAAAAACTTTCTAATAATTTTATCTTTACTCTGATCTGTATGAGGAATATGGAAGTAAATAAGCTCACCACAAAGAGGAGTGGTGCAGTTGGGGAAATACCTACAGTAACAACTATCATAACAATCTTAATGAGTGAGAGAAGTAGAATGCCTGTTTCAAATACAGGGAGGGGGTAGGAAGTGTTGTGTATGTAAATATTTTAGGGGATTGTTATGTTACTGACCCTACCCTGATCGGTGATTGTGCCCTACCCTAGGGTGTGACCTGGCATTCTGCCCCCACCCTAGGGTGGTACCTGATTCTGCTTCCACCATTGGGTGGTATCTGGTCCCACCATTGGGTGGTACCTGATTCTGGGGGATAAAAACAAGGGTCTGTGGAAGGCGACGGGCTTTTTGGCAGGAACTGATGCTGAGGCTTTGGACTTCAGTCTTGTCCACCGAATAAAGCTAATATTTCCACAAGCCTGACTGTCTGCGAGCTGTTTACCCGCAGTTTCACCTCAGAACCGTCAGCTGGACAGGGTGGCAGACGCGTACACAGAGCTGGAGGGGAAAGACCTCATCCTCCATCCCTCCATCAGTCAACCTCTTCAGGGGCTAACTTGCAACAGGAAGGAGAGAGGGGAACATTGGTCAAGGGAATGTTGCACTGGTGAAGGGGGGTGTTCTGTTTATGAATGAAAGCCAACTACAATCATGTTTGTAATCATGGTGCTTAAATAAAAATTTTATATTAAAAATAGTATCAAATGGGCCAGAGAGATAGCATGGAGGTAAGGCATTTGCCTCTCATGCAGAAGGACGGTGGTTCAAAACCCAGCATCCCATATGGTCCCCTGAGCCTGCCAGGGGCGATTTCTGAGCATGGAGCCAGGAGTAACCCCTGAGCTCTGCCAAATGTGACCCAAAAACCAAAAAAAAAAAAGTATCAATTTTGAAACAATTTATTACAAAACAAAGGATTGGGTTAGATCACACCCAGTTGTGCTCAGTATTTATTTTTTATTCTGCACTACACTTGAGGATCACTTCTAATAGATTTTGAGGATTATATGGAGTGCCAAGTATTGGAATCTGGGTTGGTCACTTGCTAGGCAAATATCTGACATAATATACTATTGATCAGGTGTCCAAAATTAGACTTTTCGCTTCACAATTTTGAATTCTTAAATGGAAAAATGACTGTAAAATTCCTTAGCATATAAATATATATACTGATGGTGAATATGGATATTAATCTATTTTGGTTTATATATATATGTTAAAAGATAGTCTGAGAGTTTTAAATTTATACCTTTTCAACAAAATATGTCCTTCAATATTATATCCATCTTTTTTATTTTGTATTACTTGAAAAACAAGCTACATATATGGAGCTTCTTCTTGACACATTGGAAATAGTAATTAATAAAATATTTTAAATTAGTAGTGCATAATTTTTAAATGAGAAAGTACTTAATTTTGACAATGTCTCATATTTTCCTTGTTTTGTATGACTTCCATGATTTTCACAAATATTGGTTAGTTTGTAGACTACATCTTCGTATTAGGAACAATTCCAGTTATATTTTATATGTATTTTATATTTAGTTTTGAGTGTAACATTTTGCTTGGTATTTGGGGCAAAATTTTTGTTGCTCCAGACTTACTCCTGGCTTTATAGATTCAGGGTTCACTAAATGGGAATAGGATTAACCAGAGCATATGTAGTCCAGGTGAGTGAAACAGTGTTTATAACATGCAAGGAAAGTGTAGAAAACTAGTAATGGTATTATTCATTTTGAATGGCTTAGTAGGTATATTGCAACTGTTATAACTGTTTTTCTGAATTCACTTCTATTACAATATCTGAATGTATCTGAGTATTTTAGAATTTATTATTTAATAAATGTATTCCTACTAACAAATATCACTGGGCCTATTCTATTAACAAACATAGAGGTAATTAGGCCTATAATATCTATAAACCTGAGATCAGCATGAGAAAAACAATTCAATAAAAAATAAAGAAAAAATGGGGGCCAGGATAAAAAATATAACAAAATAATAAAGAAAAAAGAAACAGTGAATGAAATATAAACTTTTTAATAAAGAAACTTGCTTTTATAAAAAAATGAGTTGCATAGTCATTTATCTACATATATATACATATATATGTATATTTAAATTGTAAATAGTGTTTGATTATGTCTTAAATAGTCCATATTGTCATGAGACTGATTAATAGAGTCAAATACTATTATTCTGGTCAACAAAATGATCAAAATTAAACATATGTTTAATGCTAACCTTAGATGGATATTTATTATAGGATAATTTGGTTACTTCTTTAATTTTCACAAGAAGGGTATGAATATTCAGTACCTAAACACTATTCTATCAGTAATATACATATCTACAGAAAATCCATGCAAAAAGAGAAAAGAAATCTCATTTTTTCTGCTACATTTTCTGACCCCAATAGCTTTATCCATAAAAGTGATTTCTTCACTTGATGTGTCACCATCCTATCTCACCTTGAACCTTATTCCTCTTCATTCAAATTTATATGAAGTAATGCGATTTCACATCAATGGAAGTGAAACAGAAGGGTTACTTCTGTTGAGCATGGCTTTGGGGAAAATATGGCAAGGTACTGTTTACATATAAAACTAGTAAGATTTTAAGTTAGTAGCTTTTAAACTACTTTTTGTGTTTTATTACATTTTATTTTGTTAGTTGTATATGTTCAGTTCTAATTAATAAGTAAATTTAAAAATATCTAATTATTATCAAATGTAAGGTGCATTGTTATGCCTATTTTCCTGATAAAGAACCAGAAGCTTAGTATGGGTAAAGAGCACATTCATCACAGGATTTGCACAGAGAGACTAAGAACCTCATTTACCTCTAAAGTTCTTGAATTTTATGCACTGCTCATCCTTTAATAGAATTGTAGATAATATAAAAACAATCTTCTATCCACCTATGTGGTTTTTCTGATATTTTTAAAACAAAAAGAAAATTATTTTCTTTTATGATAAATTTGTTGAAAAAAGGAAGAAAGACTATTCCAGTGTGAAAGTAGTGTAATGAAGCTTTAAGGAGACATTCAAAATGAAAAGGAATGGCATAGAATCTTTCAATACAAACCCACCCATTACTGTCTTGGAGAAATTAAAGCTCTCATCTATGAATGCCAAATACTGTAAATTGAACTACCCTCGGATCAAGTCACTTTGGGAGAGAATGAGCAAAGCTCTGTGAAGACTTTATGCTGTCACTTTCAAAAATAATGAGATTGACCTAACATTTCAACCTCTAGAAATCAAAATTGAGAAGTTAAAAATAAATTTAATATCTGTATTTGATGTTGGTAGGAATGGATGAATGTAATTTCAATCAATGTTGGTGGAAATATATACATTGGTACAATCACACAAATATATAATAGACACTGTTTTGTGGGTTTTAATTAGATTTCAAATACAGTTTTCAGAGGGATTTGTGCTGAATTCCATAGGCTGAATTTAATGTAAGGGTATTAATTTGAATTTAACTAGGGGTATACTTTTTCCCAAATATATTGTAATTTACTTCTATTTGTTTCCATACCATCCTATACTTATGTCTACTTTATCATTATCCACTTTTATTTTGTTTTGACATACTTCTCTGGATAGCTCCTAGGATAGAATTGCCATAGCATGGTTGGTTACTGCCTTATTTTCAGGAAGAAAAAAAATTACTAAGAGGTCACCTAGAAATCCATTTTCTATAAGTGAACAAATAGAATGCAGCACCTCCTCCATTTTACTTGAGGCAACTACTAGCACCTGGATCTTTTCAGTATAGCCTCAGGGTGATAACACACTTTGAGAAACACTAGTATATTATGAGTTTTTTGAGAATAAAAGCTGTGATGTGTACTTTTATATTAACATACAGCATGTTATGTGTCATACTGTAATGTCTTAAATGTGACAATGAATATTGTTTGTTTCAGAAAATTGTCATAACAGCTTGGAGCCTGAATTGAATTGGGAAGAAATTCAAATAACATTTGTAATTATTTTTGAAGTAAAGTAAGATAAACTTGGTTTGGTGTAAGTTCTTGAGTGAATTTGTTAAGAAACAATGTGTTTGAATACTTCAATATGTAGAAAAATTGCTAAACATTTAAAGAAATTGAGAAATTGAGGTTAATGTGGATATGGTGGCTATGTGGATTGAATAGGATTCATATCAATGACTTATAAATAGAAACAAATTTTGAGAATAAAGATAATGATTTTCAACATTTAATGGTTTTATGTCTTCAGTCTACAATTATGCTAGTACTCTTGACCGTTGTAACATTTCAACTATAACATACTCTATAGCATATCACCAACAAGTGTTTAGTGGCTTCACATTAAATTATTACATTTACCTCTTTTCAAAATCATCTTTGCTAATTAAGTAGAGGATGAGTTGACTTATTTGCTAAATATATTTTTCCGAAGCAAATCCCTCTGAGTTATATATGGAAAATGTATTTAGCTGTGTTGCCATGATTGAAAATACATTTTATTCTAAACCTTTGTAGAAATTTTCCAGAGAAACTTTATAGTCAAATTCCAGATAGTGTACAGCTTACCTTTGGTGAGACTTAATTGATTAATAGTAGTAGTGTGTATAGCCATCATTGCTGTCACTTGTAAAACAAAGGCAGAGAAATATAAAAGAGAAATTCATTTTTGTTTAAATCCAACCTTGTAATTTTTACTTTTTAGTCAGGAACATAAATTTTTATTTTGATAAGAATGCCTTTTTATTATGTTGTGGCAAAGAAATAAAATAATGTGAATCAAAATTAGAAATTTCTACTAATGTGCATATGTGACAGTTCAAGTTCTTCATATGTTTATGCTCAAATATGTTCCCTTACATAGATTATACCAAGAATTTATGACTTAAATGTAAAGAGCAAACAGAGGCTGCTAATGTAGATGGAAAGCATTAAATTATTTTCGAATGAGTTAACCATAGATTACAATTGTTTACTGGATTTCCTAAATTTATCAATAATAAACATTTTTCTACATGATAAAATATAGATTTTCAACTATAAGACACGTAGTAGAGACATCTAACTGACAGCTGTAACAAAAGGTCTAAGGAGTTACAGTTGAATAAAGTAATCTAGGTATTAAAAGGAAATTCAGTTCCATCCTAATCTATATCTGGAGAAGTGAAGAGTCCAGGATAAATAGATGATTTGCCACTTAAGTACCTGTCATTCATCAGACATCATCCATGAAGAGGATAAGAAGATGTTATCACCCAAATAGTGTTTCAGTAATAAAATTTCCTATGAAGGAAGTCAAGAAATTATGGGTGCTCAATAAGATACTAATTTTATCGTCCTTAAAATAATATTGGAGAATAAAGAATTATGCTACAATTATAGTAACATGACAAGCTACCACAAAACTGACTGTATAAGGCAACATATATATATATATTTTTAATGCTCATGATTCGGAGAATCAGGACTAAGGAAAAGCAAAACCAGAACTCATAATGACCCTCCAATATGGTCAACTAAGATGATACCTAATGTGTCTGTCACAAAATATCATAAATGAATGGTGTGGCTTAGCAAAAATGAGAATATATGTTATTTTGGGGAGAGGGAGTTACACTTGATGATACTCAGGGTTTACTGCTGCCTTGACACTCAGGAATTACTTGTGTGAGTGCTTGACAGATCAGATGGGAAGCTGGTGGTTGAACCTATGTAGGCTGTGAGCAAGGCATGTACCATAACCACAATAATCTAGGCCCCTAATCAGAATTTTGGAGACTGACATTATCAGATCAGGTTGCCAAAATAAGAAGACTTGATGAGTTTTTTGTTGTTGTTGCTGTTGTTTTTCATGTTCTAAATTTCTTATTTCTCATTGCGTCTTCAGACAGGGAAAGTAAAACTAGACATCAACTCTCTTCTTAAAAGTATGCTAATCGTCAGTGGAAGACTCACACCCAGGACAATGAGCTCTCAAAAATCCATTTTTGGGGGCCGGAGTGACAGTGCAGCAGTAGAGCATTTGTCTAGCATGTGGATGACCCAGGACGGACCCAGGGTTCTATCCCTGGCATCTTACATGGTCCCCCCAAACCAGGAATGATTTATCACCCCATAACCAGGAGTAACCCCTGAGTGTCAGTGGGTTTGGCCCCAAACAAAACAAAACAAAACAAAAAATGTATCCTTATTTATATGATTATAGTAGGGATTAAATTTCAGCAAACGAGTTTTGCTGAGACAGAAATATTTAGTCGATATAGGGAGTAGAATATCTCTGAGTACCTCAAATGACTGCTGTAAGAACTCTTCCAAGAATATGCATTCACTAATAAATCTAGTGCCAGGGCTGACCAGGCAAGACAGATTCAGCTATACTGTCCACCAAGCAGGCTCTATGTACTTTCTCCACCACAGCCACTTTATTGTAGCTAAACTATCAACAGGGCAATGCTGCACTCCAAGAGCAAGTGTTAAAATAAACTGAAGAAATGCTTCATAGCCCTTTAGAATCAGTTTGGGAAATTACAGAGTGTTACTTTTGAATAATCTATTCTGTGAAGCTGCTGCATGTTTACTCAGATTTAAGGTATAAGAATATAATGTTCACAATTCTTTAAAATTGTGTCCTGCCCTTTTCATTACTTCAAAATCTTTTCATTTTGGGTGCTAGAAAAACTGCAAAGTTGAGGAGCTTTCCTTGCATATGATGAACCTGGAGTACACGCTCACCACTGCTGCTTGTATCCAAGAAATTTTAATTTTCTATTTTATGTTTTGCTAAAAGTAAGAAAGATTTATTGCCAACTTAAAAAAATCTTACCTTAAAAGTAAATTAGCTAAAAATGGTGGTGGGGGGGTCGTGTGTCACGGGAGAACCTTGCCCAAGAGATCAAATAATGATGGAATTTAGTAATAAATTAAGATGAAAATCTCATATTTTTATGAAGCTCATCAGAGTGAAATAACTCAGAATTTAATATGACTATTTACTGGCCATATATAAAATAACAGAATAAAAATTACATGAGATTTCTTAATGTTATTTTTAAAGGATGGATGAAGTCAATTGAAAATGGATCACTACCAGTGATTCCGACTGTGAGTGTTGCCTGTGCATGTTTTTCCTCTGTCCTGTCTCCAAAATCTCTTGGGAGTGGGCCGAAAAGGGCCCAGAAAAATAGATCTCCCAGAGGCTCATCCAAGGGCTGGAGCGCCAAGGAACTGTGTCTGACCATGAAAACCGGCTATCTGCAGTATTCTGCAGAAAGGAAGGTTAGCTGTTTATGACATCAGGCTGGGAAAATCTACACCTGCCCAGTGATTCGACTGTGAGTATTGCCTGTGCGTGTTTTTCCACTGTCCTGTCTCTGAAACCTCTTGGGAGTGGGTAGAAAAGGGCCCAGAAAAATAGCTCTCTCAGAGGATCTAGAAGAGCACGGCCGCTCTGCTTTGCTTCACAGCCGCGAACTCTTTCTAACCAATGAACCCCACCACAACACGCAGAAAAAAATCACACTACAAGCGTGACAATGGGGAAAGCAGGCAAACACCATGCGCAGAGAATGAAGATAATAGCTCAGAGGACCTAAAAAATCCCAATCATCTGATTAACCTCTCTGTTAAGGAGTTTAGAATAGCAATATGGAAGATGTTTGTAGAACTCAAAGAAAGCATAGATTGATCTGAACAGAACACAAAGACAGAAATTAGAAAACTCCAAACTGAAATAATAAATCAGAAAAACACAGTAGCTGAACTGAAAAACTCAGTGATGGCCTTGCCAGCAGGGTAACAGCAACTGAGGACAGAATCTGCATGCTGGAAGATGAGATGCAGAAAAACTCAACACAGCAGAAGAATTTGGAACAAAAACCTTAAGACAAATGATCAGGCAATGGAAAAAGTACTCAAGGAATGTGAACAGATGAAAATAGAAGTATTTGATAAACTCAACAAAAACAACATAAGAATCATTGGAGTCCCAGTGGCCCAGGTAGGAGATCTCCAGAAAGAATCAACTGTCAAAGACATTATCAAAAAAATACTCCCAGAGTTAAAGACTACATGCAATCAAATCCTGCATGCCCGAAGAGTACCATCTAAAAGAGACCCAAAGAAAAACACCCAAAGACACATCCTCATTATAATGACAAATCTCGCAGATAGAGATAAAATACTGAAAGCAGCAAGATCAAAAAGGGAAATTACATTCAAAGGAGCATCCCTAAGACTTACAGAAGACATGTCACAAGAAACTCTTAAGGCCAGAAGACAGTGGTGGGATATTGTGACCAGACTGAATAAAATGGATCCCTCACCGAGAATACTGCACTCACGTTCAGAATTGAGAGAAGGATACATAACTTCATGGAAAAACACCAGCTCAGAAACTTTACAGATGAAAAAACAGCCTTAAAGGAAAAATTGACAGGTCTACTTTAAGACAAGAGAAGCCAACAAACACAGCAAACTTATGCAGAAAGATGATATTAAATACTATGACAATCACCTCCCTCAATATTAATGGACTAAACTCACCATTTAAAAGACACAGAGTGGCAAAATGGGTCAAAAAGAAAAATCCAACATTCTGCTGCCTGAAATAAACACACCTGAATAGTCAGAACAAATATAGACTCAAAATCAAAGGCTGGAGGAAAATCATCCAATCAAACAACACCCTTAAAAAAGCTGGGGTGGCCATATTAATATCTGATGACACCAACTTTATACTCAAAAAAGTTGTAAGGGACAAAGGTGGATACTTTGTACCAATAAAGGCATATGTGCAACAAGAAGAAATCAGACTACTAAACATATATGCACCAATGAGAGACCAGCAAATTATCTAATACAATTACTGACAAATCTGAAAAAAGACATCAATAGTAACACAATAATTATGGGAGACCTCAACACAGCCTTGGCAACACTTGATAGGTCAACCAGACTGAAACCCAACAAAAACATACTTGCCCTGAAAAGAGTAAAGAAAGAAATAGGACTATTATATATATATATATGACACTCCATCCCAAAAAACCTGGATACACATTCTTCTCCAATGCACATGAGTCATTCTCCAGGATAGCTCACATGCTGATACATAAAACATACCTTCATAAAATCAAGAGGATAGAAATCTTGCAGGCTACCTTTGCTGACCACAAGGCTCTGAAATTAGATGTGAACTACAAAGGCACACAGAAGAAAAACTTTAACAATTGGAAATTAAACAGCCTGCTACTGAACAACCAGTGGGTCCGAGATGATATCAAAGAGAAAATCAAAACTTTCCTGGAAACAAATGATAATGAAGACACAAACTGCCAGAATCTATGGGACACAGCAAAAGTGGTCCTGAGAGGAAAATTTATAGCATTACAAGCACACATCAGGAAGGAAGAATGGGCATACCTGAATAATTTAATGACACAGCTCAAAAAATTAGAAAATGACCAACAAAAGGAACCAAAAATAGGGAGACAGAAGAAAATAACAAACTGAAAGGAGAAATCAATGAAGTGGAAAACCAAAAAACAATCTGAAAGATCAAAAAAAGCAGAAGTTGGTTCTTTGAAAAAGTAAACAAGATTGATAGACCATTGGCAAAACTCACAAAGAAAGAAAGAGAGAAATATCTGTTAACCTGTATTAGAAATGAGAAGGGGGGAGATCATGACACATACTGCAGAGATCCAAAAAAAATCAGAGACTATATTGAGAAACTTTATGCTACTAAACATGAGAACCTAGAAGAAATGGATAAATTCTTGGACACTTATAACCTTCCACAGTTAAGTAAGGAGGATATAGCATATCTAGGCACCCCCATCACTCTGGAGGAAATTAAAACTGTAATCAAACATCTGCCCAAAAAGAAAAGCCTAGGCCCAGATGGATTTACTAATGAATTCTTTCAAACATTTCAAAAGGAGATATTACCAATCCTAGCCAGGCTCTTCCATGAAATTGAAAAAACAGGAACACTCCCGAACAGCTTTTATGAAGCCAACATCATCTTGATACCAAAACCAGACAGAGATGCTGCCTAAAAAGAAAATTACAGACCAATATCCCTGATGCATGCAGATGCCAAGATCTTCAACAAAATCCTGGTAAATAGGATCCAATGCATCATCAAGAAGATCATATACTACGACCAAGTAGGTTTCATCCCAGAAATGCAAGGATGGTTTAACATTTGTAAATCTATCAACATCATACACAACTTCAACAACAAGAATAATAAAAATCACATGATCATATAAATAGATGCAGAGAAAGCATTTGATAAGGTCCAACACCGATTCTTGATCAAAACTCTCAACAAGATGGGAATGGAAGGAACCTTTCTCAATCTCGTTAAAGCCATATACCACAAGCCAATGGCAAATATTATCCTCAATGGAGAAAAACTAAAAGCGTTCCCTCTAAATTCTGGTACAAGACAAGGCTGTCTGCTCTCATCAATCCTCTTCAACATAGTACTGGAAGTGCTTGCTATAGTGATCAGGCAAAAAAAAAAAAAAGATATCAAGGGAATCCAGATAGAAAAGGAAAAGGTGAAGCTCTCGTTGTTTGCAAATGACATGATACTCTACTTAGAAACCCTAAAGTCTCTACCAAAAAGCTTCTAGAAACAATAGATTCATATAGCAAGGTGGCAGGCTACAAAATTAGCACACAGAAATCGATGGCTTTTTTATACACCAATAATGATAGGGAAGAGATGGATGTCAAGAAGGCAATCCCATTCACAATAGTGCCACACAAACTCAAATGTCTTGGAGTCAACTTGACCAAAGACATGAAGGACCTATACAAAGAAAATTATAAAGCCCTATTCCAAGAAATAAGAGAGGACAAACGGAAATGGAAACACTTACCCTGATCATGGATTGGCAGGATTAACATCATTAAAATGGCAATACTCCCCCAAAGCATTGTACAGATTTAATGTGATCCCACTAAAGATACCCATGACATTCTTCAAAGAAGTGGACCAAACACTTATAAAGTTTATCTGGAACAATAAACACCCTCGAATAGCTTAAGCACTCCCAGGGAAAAGAAAAATGGGAGGCATTACTTTCCCCAACTTTAAACTGTATTACAAAGCAATAGTTATCAAAACAGCATGGTATTGGAATAAAGACAGACCCTCAGATCAGTAGAATAGGCTTGAGTTCTCAGACAATGTTCCACAGACATACAATCACCTAATGTTTGACAAGGGAGCAAGAAATCCTAAGTGGCGCAAGGAAAACCTCTTCAACAATGGTGCTGCAGAACTGTTAGTCACTTGCAAAAGAGCGAACATAGACCCCCAGTTAATATCTTATACGAAGGTAAAATTCAAATGGATTAAAGACCTAGATATCAGACCTGATACCGTAAGGTATAGAGAACACACATAGGTAAAACACTCCATGACATTTAGACTAAAGACATCTTCTAGCAGGAAACTGCACTTTCTAAACAAGTGGAAGCAGAAATCAACAGATGGGAATACATTAAGCTGAGAAGCTTCTGCACCTCAAAAAAATAGTGTCCAGGATACAAGAGCCACCCACCATGTGGGAGAATCTATTCACCAGACACCCATCAGATAAAGGGCTAATATCCAAATTATACAGGGCAGGGACAGAACTTTACAAGAAAAAAACATTTAATCCCATCAAAAATGGGGAGATGAAATGAACACTTTGATAAAAAGCAATACAAATGGCCAAAAGGCACATGAAAAAATGCTCCTCATCACTAATCATCAGAGAAATGCAAATCAAAACAATGAAGAGATACCATCTCACACCACAGATTTTGGCATGCATCACAAAGAATGAGAACAATCAGTGCTAGCGGGGATGTGGAGAGAAAGGAACTCCTATCCACTGCTGGTGGGAATGCCATCTAGTCCAACCTCTATGGAAAGCGATATAGAGATTCCTCCAAAAACTGGAAATTGAACTCTTATTCGACCCAGCTATTCCACTCCTCGGGATATACCTTAGGAACACAGAATACAATACAAAAAACCCTTCTTCACACCTATATTTATTGCAGCACTATTCACAATAGCCAGGCTCTTGAAACAACCAAGATGCCCTTCACCAGACGAATGGCTAAAGAAACAGTGGTACATATACACAATGGAATATTATGCAGCCGTCAGGAGAGATGAAGTCATAAAATTTTCCTATACATGTATATACATGGAGTTTATCATGCTGAGTGAAATAAGTCAGAGGGAGAGAGAGAGACGCAGAATAGTCTCATCTATGGGTTTTAAGAAAAATAAAAGTCATCTTTGCAACAATCCTCAGAGACAATGAGAGGAGGGCTGGAACTTCCAGCTCACTTTATGAAGCTCACCACAAAGAGTGGTGAGTGCAGTTTTAGAAATAACTAGACTGAGAACTACCATAATCATGTGAATAAATGAGGGAACTGGAAAGCCTGTCTAGAGTACAGGTGGAGGTGGGGTGGGATAGAGGGAGATTTGGGACATTGGTGGTAGGAATTTTTCACTGTTGAAGGGGGTTGTTCTTTACATGACTGAAACCTAATCACAATCATATTTGTAATCAAGATGTTTAAATAAAGGAAGAAAATGAAAATGGATCATTATTTGCAGGTTGTTCAGTATTAGAGAGAAGGGTAAAAAGTCATAAGAGGAGGTCATGTGTGATATAAAAATTAAGTATATTTCAGCTGTGGTTTGTATTCAAGTGGCACTTGATACCTGGAAAATACATATAACCAAATAGGGATTTTGAATAATGATCATTTCTAATATATATATATATATATATATATATAAAATAAGGATTCCAATTAGAATAAGAATATCACTTAAGGAAAAATTAACTGAAATTAGAAGATCATCATATTCTCTTGCATAGAAGATAGACAGGCTGGTCTAACTGAAATAAAGACAGTATAATCATGTATATTTTTGTTACTGTTTTATAATTTTCAACTTAAATCCATGAATCCAGAAATTTGGAACAATTACATCCAACAGAGGAGAAAGGTTCTAAAATTGAGAGTAAAAAAGAAAAAAATATGTGTAGGTCATAGGATGAAGACTAGGATAAAGTCTTTCTTTGGGTTCTAGATGTTTTGGTCCTTAACTGTTGTAATCAATCTTTTGTAAGTAGTGGTCTTCTTTTTTCCTCAGATCCTAAGACAAAGCATAGGCTATAGACTTTCAGTATGGTTCCAGAAGTCCTGCTCAGTCGCAGTTGTCAAAGTCAGTCATCTGGAATTAGAGATCTTTGTTTTGTACAATCCTAGGCCGAGGCCTAGGCTAGGATCTTTCTTATTGGACTCATGATAGGTTATGCTCAGTTATGTTTGTCAAAGTCAGAGGCCTTATGCTATCATCTACAAATGAATGGAAAGTTTCCTGGCACCATAAAAAAAAATTGAGGCGTGAAAATGAACATGTATGGAGCCTGTAGTAGTTCTGATGGCAGTATGCTTCAAGGGCAGTGAAACCCTGCACAAAGCCTTGCCACACTATTTTTTATTTTTCTTCTTTTTTTTCTATTCTTTCTTGTTTTTTCTTCTTTTATATTTCAATTTTTTAATTTACTTTCATTCTCAAGGTTATATGATGGTTGTTGTTTTCACTAGCTGGGTGCCTTTTTTCTTTTTTATCTTTGTTTTTGTTTTTGTTTTCCTTTTCTCTTTCTTCTTTTAAATCAATATTTATAAATATTTAAATAAATATTTATATTTATAGAAGGAATCCTCCCTGTTTTGTTTTTGTTGTTTGTTTGTTTGTTTTTCTAACAGAACCAAACAACATAAATCATCTTATTCTGTCTCATTAATTGAAGGGGAAAAAATGGAGGGTTCCAAGACCAGTCATATGAACATTGAGTGGAAATAAAAATGTCAGACTCAAACACCAAACCCAAAGTCAATTTCAACAGAATAGATACCCAACCTACAAAAAGCTATACACAGAGAGGAGCAGTTAATACTAGCAGACCAGGGGGTGGGAGGACGATGTCAAGAGAGGAAGATATGGGATGCATGCTGGGAATAAGGGTGAAGGGAGGACAACACTGGTGGTGAGAAAGGCCCTGATTTATTGTCACCATGTACCTTAAATATTACTGTTACTGTGAAAGCTTTGTAATTCACTTTAGTCACAATAAAAATTATTTTAAATAAATAAAAGAAAAAATAAATCACTGTATCAATTATCATTTCACTAGAAAGAATCTTGAGCTAGGTTTCCTAGATATTTTGGATCAGAATTGGAACATCTGGATCAGATATATAACATCTGGAGACTGTGAAGCAAATCTATATAGGGTAAAAAGTAAGCTTTCTTTGAGAAGTCTCAGGTGGGTTTATATCTGATAAATGCATTGAAGGCAGAATCATGATTGGCCAATAGAGTCCATATAAAGATGATATAGCATAAGTGAATGAAGGGTATCTTATAATTCTAACTATATTTCTGGTTTTGTATGTGGATCCAGGATAGGCATTTAAGAATTGTTTAATTTAAGACAATTTAAAAATTGTCTATGGGCAAAGGTGTATTCTAGAGCTAGGATTCAGATTAATGATAAGAACTGAGAACTATGGAACATATTGTATACCTAATAACATTATGTATTGTTGGATATTTACAAGACTTTTGATGTATTATCACAGGAAATTGCTATATAAATTTACATGTTCAAATATAAAAGTATTTACTTAAAACAAAGTATGTTAAAAAGCTCCAAATAAATGTTGACTGACAAATATCGTTGCAATATTTTCTTTCATAAGATTTCTTTCTCTTTTTTGTCATCCAAGTGTCCTTCATTGCATGGGCTACTTGCATAGGGCTTTTGTATTCTGGTAGCTATATTTAGATGTTTTAATTGACTTCTCTCACAAGATAAGGTGTGTGACTTGATCATTATACCCTATTAGCTCATTGTTCATTGTAATTTGCTCTTCAGGGTTTAGTGGCTTTGCTTGGTTGGTTAAGTTTGCCTAACAGACAAACCTACACTTCCCAAATATGAACAGTCCGTGAAAACAAATTTATAGTACCTGTTTGTATGAGTTGAGAAATTAATGAAAAAACATTTTAAGTACACCTCAAATAAACTAGCAACTTATGAGCTTAAGCCCAATAAATTTGACACTATTTTGACTATGACTTTGCAAAATATCGTTTCAAACTGCTTCCACTGATTTTTTAATTTTGTTAATTACTCATAAAAATACCCTCATTTAAGAAGAAATTTAATTCACAAAGAGGAATTAATCAATGTTTTAGTCTAAACTAATTATCTTAATTTAAATTTGTTTTTATTTTATCCTTTGCTGAAACTAGACTGATTGAAAGACAAGACTAGGGATATTGATGCTTAAAAAAAAGCAACTCTTAATTAATACAGACAGGCTAATGATATCTAGATTACATAACATTTATTTTCTGTTCACAAAAGATCTAATCATGTTTTAAATGATTGGAAATGTAAATAAACAGAATAAAGAAAATCACTGATAATTATTATATGTAATATGAATTTGCATAACTTTAGATGTGCACACATACATAAACATGCATTTACATATAATACATTGTCTCTTATTTTAAATATCTAAAATTACATATTTAAGCTATACTAAATTTAATAAATCATGCTATGTTTATTTACTTATAACAACTGTTATTTTTGAACTTTCAAAATATGTTCAGACTATGACCCACATCTCTGTTGCTATTTTAGATACATTTCTAAAATTAAAACAGTGACAAAAATATATTGATTTGAAGCCATTTTTTTTTAATGCCTCCTTCATATTGTCCTATTGGGATGCTCAAAGGATTGTTTCTCTATAAATACCTACACTCTGAAAACCTGCATCAGTGAATTTTGGTAATAGTTTCCATCTTCATGCCAGAAAACAGCAGGTCATTCTATAAAGTATAAAACAAGACCACAAAAAATAATTCAGCCATGAACAATAAACTCTATTCACGGAAACAAAAAAAGAGCTGCACACTGGCTTACTGTCCTTCTGAAGTGACAAATAACTCTTCAACTCAGTCCCTTAGTGAGGACTTAGGTATGGGCCTTGTTATCCATTGCTGCCAGGAAGTCAGTTGGGCTATATATTTTCTAGCTGCTTTATGCGTTTGAGCTCAGCCACAATCCTCTTACTATGAAATAAAAAAGAGTAGATTCCAGCAATCAATCAGCTGTTTTGCCACACTACTTAATTATTATTCACCACATAAAAATCATTTTCATGTCTAAATTTTTTGTTCCCTATAATTGAAATCCCCTCTTTATACCAAATCAAGTAGCTATAAAAGGGAAATCTTTAGGAGTTCACGTGCCTATAAAAAGCAATTCTTTAGACTACTTGGTAGCTGTTTGCAAAGTAAAAATATGGTCTGCGTATGGGACTAAAATTTGAGAGTGTACTAAATACTGAGTGTTTAAAATGACAGTGTGGTACATCAAAGTTTGACAACAAATATATTGAAAGGACAAATCTTACTCAACTTATTTGTATATGATCTAATATATCTAATATATTTTGTATCTATACACAATTTTCAATTGCTTTTCATTCATCCCGATATAATTAGATATTAAAGATCTTGATTATTCTCTTAAAATCCTTAAAAGAATTTGCTTGTTGTTGTTCTGGCTTGGTTTTTCTGGCTCTGAGATTACAGATTATTCTTAAAGGATCCAGAGGAATTATTTGGTGGCAGTGATGGAACCCACTTTGGTCACATACAAGGTATTTTACTCACTATAGTATCTCTACAGCCATAGTGATGTTAAAGTTTTCTCTCTGTTTCCTAAAGTATTTTATATATTCAAGATTAGTTATTTGCTTAGGCCACCAAATTATTTTTTTTAAGCAATAAGCTTTTCCAAACTGTTTGTTCAAACTCATCACCATCTATGCAGAGGACATTCAAATCTACTTGTAGAATAGAAAAGTGACCAAGGTGGTATACTAGAAAGATTTGATGCCTAAGAGTCTTCACTTTAGGGTGAATTGTGGCAATCAGTACATTAAACACAAAGTGACTAAATAACAGTAGAAATGGTCATATAATTGCTGGATACCTAAACCCTAAACCACTTACTCAATTATTTTATAATGATATTGTTTATTTTGACCAAAGTGAATTACATCTCTTTCACAGTAATATTTTAGGTACATATTAACATTAAAACAGGTGAATTACCATCACCAAAGTTGTCATCCCTCCCCGTTCCCAGCTTGCATCCCATATCCCCTCCCTTACTCCCCAGCTGCTAGTATAAGTGGTCTCCTCTGTGTCTAACTTGTGGATTGGGTATAGCTTCTTTTGTCATTGGCTTTGGATTTGGTGTTTAACTTCAATGATTTTTGTTACTACTTAGTGCTCATACAACTGTTTGGTCTTGGTACCCTCCATTATTTCCCCCACAATTTGAGAATCGGAACAAGATGGTTCAAGTTATATGGTTCTGTTTGAGGAAAAGAAAAAAAATAAAATGAAGTATAAATTAAATAAGCTGAAAATGGGCTGAGTCCTTAGAGGCTCTCGACATCAGCTTGAGAGAAGAAAGGTAAAAAGGAAGAGAAACACCACAATACAAGAAGAAAAATCAAACAAAAAGTCCAATGAGCACTACAGCAATTAAGACAAGAACCGAAGAAGACTGATTAAAATGACAGTGAAGGAACAGAACTTCTAGAACCACAAAGAAAGACTTCATCATAAGCTCCATTCCTTGACCTGTGCAGATATCAAGATATCTAGACACAGAGGTCTGCAGAAGTCTTCTGTACACCACAAAAGGACCTAGGGGAGAGTAAATGAACATACAAGGAGTCTGTAGTTATTCCATGGCAATATACTTCAAGGGCAGAGAAAACCCTGTACCTCCTAGGCCAAGGGAATTCCCTTTCTAATTCCCCCACTGTGCCTATGCAGAGGAAGAAAAAAAAAAAGAAGAAGAAGCAGCACAAAATAATCTTTTTTTATTTACTTATTCTTTTGGTTTTGTTATTGTTTTATTTTTTTTTTTGTTTTTTTTTATGCTGTTTTGTTTTTATCTCAGGTCAGTGGTTATTATGTGGCACTTCTTCAATTTTTAGAGCAGAACATTCCAACTTATACATTGGAGTAAGTGCCTTGGCATGGACCATTGAGTCTATGGAGTGGGAGAAAAGTGGTGGATTACTTATACTCATAGGTTCCTAAATTATTTTCTCTTCCTCTTCCTTTTTTAGAAAAAGAAAACACTTAGCCTCCTCCTAGAAACCTACACTCTTTAAACAATCAGGCAAAATGCAACCCTTCAAATGCTACCACCACCCCCTGAATCATTCTAAGTACCCTCTCTGGGGACTGTATCTCCCACCTTGGGGAACTCAATAGTTATAAAACTTTCACCTCTATGGTGAGTCCTAGTACTTATTCCAAATCTTAATTCACATTTCCTGCATCTTATTCTACATCTTTTTTCTCTCCTCACCATAACTCAGTGTTTAGGTTAATATGTTTTGTTGTCTTACACAATTTTTCACTAGTGTCCTCTCATTTCTGTTTTCCTTCATTTGCTAATATACTTAATATTGACAATTGTTGATTAGACTTTTAATTTACTCATTACATTTTTAAAGGACTTTAGAAAGTTAAAGTGATAAACTAATTTGTTTATAGCTTCTTGATTCAACTGGATATTTTTATACAAATAGAACACTATAATCCTGTTTTGAATTTTTTTCTTTTAGATAGACATATATTTAATGTTTCCATTGATTAAATACTCTCATATAAAATATTTAGTAGTTAAATAAGAAACAATTTATGGAAGCACACACATTAATTTACTTACTAGGGATAAATTATTTTCTCATTTCCCCCATTTAAAATAGTGCTCAATATATTCTCTGGTAGTTAAATCTTTGTCTATCGTGATAATTAAATTCTTAGGATTAATGCCTAGAAAAGTTAAATTGCTGAATGTATAGTTATGCAGATTGAAAAACTGATGTGCTGCCAATTGTCATATAAAAATCTGTGCCAATTATATTTCCACCCTGTGAAAATGAATACTTATTCTTAAGACACTGGAGTGATAATTCAGCCGTAGGCCACTTGCTTTGTACCTGGTTGACTCATGTTCGATTACCAGCATTCTATATGGCCATCATAGTCCTCTGTAAATGATCTATGAGTCCAAAGCCAAAAGTAAGGGCTGAGTACTACTGGCTTTGGTCCAAAACAAACAAGCAAATAAACTTATTGTTAAAGTTATATTCTTTTAAACTAAGCCAATGATAGATTTTGATAGCTTGTCATTATTCAGTCTACATTCCTTAGATGATTGCACAGATCAAACCCAAGATATTTTATGTATTGTCACTTGTTAATAAACTATGAATTGTCTGACCAATTCTTATTTTTGTCCTTTTTCATATTTTTAAACGCTGACAAGCATAGGTCTTTATGTAAAAATAGCATTTAATACTATAACTTTTCTTGATATTTTCCCAAATATTAACATTTTTACTGTCAATAATTTATTGATCTCAAGGCTATGTTGTAGAGGGAAAGTAACTTCCAAGTTACTCCAAAAATTTATGTTCACTCGTATATTACTTTAAATTGTGTATATTTTAAAAAAAATAGCTGCTTCCATTTTATTCTGTAAGAAAACATGTATGTAGCAATAACTAAATGTCTAATTAGTAGTACCAATAGTGAAATATAAGAGAGGATCTTTCAACATTTTCTCACTAAATATTTAGCCAAATAGTCCACAAACAATTTTTGAAAAAATTGATTTAATGTATGATTTGAATCATCAACTCTATTAAAATATGAATGACTAGTTAATTGACAGTTAATCTTTTCTGTTCCATTTCAAAGCTACTGTGTGTGTCCCTTTATCCTAGGACAAGGCAACATCTGTCAGGATCAAAATGTAGGTAAGAAAAGAGTATGTCTTTGGTATGGCTTATAGTTAACCTTATCTGATGATTGGATACATATCTCAAACATGAAGATGGCAGCTATGCAAAATAGTTTCAATTTTATTATCAAGGAGATATTAATGAATCATCTCTCATTCTAAATCTTGATCCATTGATACTACTTTGAACATGCACACTAGAAAAAACTTAAATATCTAGACAATCTGATCTTTAAGATGTTCCTAAAAGTTCTAACGAAAAAATAATTTTTTTCCCATTTTTTTACAGGACAATACCAAGAGTTCAGAGAATGGTCACTGTTCTTTTTTGAATTACTATTCCTCTGCTCATGAATCAGGGGAAGAACGTGAAGGAAATGCAAAGGAAACTGATACATTCTTATTTCCAGTCTCCTATTTCCTGAAGTCTGTTGGAACTATGATATTATCTGGAACTCATATTATTCATTTATTATTCTTCATCCAGCTATATCTTTTTATTCATGTTACTTTCACCCACATATCTTTACTGAATATGTCTTGGTTTATTAGACTTAACATCACATCCTATTTTTTTAAATTTCTACTCCATTTATAAACTCCTTTGGTATTAGAAAAACATCTGAGGGAAATTACATAGAAGTCTATGCACTGTTGTGACTTGTTAAGCTAGATTTTATAGTTTCATAGCATTTTAAATGTATTAAGCCTACAATTTTATTCTTTACAATGTTTGTAAATCCATAGCTAGAGAGAAAAAAGTCAGTGTTCATAAATTAATCTAAAAATAAAACAATAATTACCAGAGATCTTATGTTAAATTTTAAATCTTTGAAATTTAACAAAGTGCTTCAAATTATGTCTTGACCATTTAATCTCAATTTAAAACATTTTTTAGGAATGGAAATATAGTGCAATGGCTCAGGGTGTAGAGCTCACTTGTGGAAGGCCTTACTCTGTCCCAATCTATAACTTCAGGTATGAACCTGGTCTTGAGTGGTGTTTTTGGATGAACACAGAACAACCATAAATTCACAGTTGAGACTGAATATCTTTGGAGTGAAATTGAAGTACTAGAGCACTGTTAAAACTCCTTCCCCAAAGAAAAGAATAGAATGTATTTTAGTCCTTCCTTACCTATTAAATTTAAATAAGTTGTAGGCTAGATTTAGAAAAAAGTATCTAACATATGGCAGTTATTGCTTCGATTATTGTCAGCAGCTTTTCTTTAAACAATTTACAATCCTGCTATTCAAATGTGGACCCTGAGAAACCAGCACAGCAACAAAAAGAACTGTTATAAATACATCTCTGACTCCAAACCTAGATTACCTTAATCAGAAATGACAGTCATAGAACTCAGCAATAAATCATTTAATAATCTTTCCAAATTATTTCTGATGCATGCAAACTTGAAGATTCATGGATCTACATCATATAATTTCTAGTATGGCATTTGCGTCACTTTAATGGAGGAAACAATACAACTATTGTCTATGGCTGCCATAAATGACAAAATAATTATATATGCATATATTCATTTTAATTTTTATGTTTACTGTAGAGATGTGTTACCAATTCTTATCCAGATAAGCTAATGATTGGCAAGCTTTATTCTATGCATTAATATGCTAATGCACAACATTGGACTCATCTACACCAAGTAGCATTTCTTTGCTTTAAAATTCTACTATACATCTATTATTTCAAACATAGAATGTTCAAATGTTTGCCATGTCACTCACACTTCAATTTTTACTTCTGAAAGACCTACATTTTTTCCAAATAAATTGTTTTGACCACGAGTCAAAAAATGTCTTCTGGCCTATACCACCAGGCAGTTATCAACATATGGAAAGAGTTGAAATGATTCTGACCTGTAACACTTAGCTTGGGAAACTGCCTTGCCAGAAATTTAATGTGTGAATTCGATGGTTTCAATTTTCCTATATTATAGGTATCAGCTAAAGCTGGCAACTGCCATCTTAGGTCAGCAGACAGTATTAATAGACATACTGTTAGATTCGCAGCTGCATTAATGCGAAGTTTGCACCCACTGATTTGAAAAAAAAAAAAGAAAAAATTATGTGAAACTTTCTTTAACTCCTCACAATATGAACTTTCAGTCAGGTTTTTAAAACTGACGTTCTCCTATCCCATTTCAACTTTCTCTCTTTCTTTCAATTTAATCATTACAATTGCAAGAATTTGGTATCATAATTTATATAATGTTCTTCCAGTTTTTAAAGACATTTAAGTGAATTTTAAAATATTGGTAGTGTCTTTTGAAATATTGCCAGATACATAGTTCCCTATGGGCGCATTATGCTTTTAAAAATTACTTATATTATCCTTTGTAGTAATTCGGTGTTTTATCATTTATTTTCTGAAGTCCTTAAATTGATTGCCTGAAGTAACCATTTGATACACATTGTTGAATATCTAAGGAGAATCTATTTATATTAAAGTTGTTAGAATAGTTCTTAATATTCCTATAGGGCTTAAATTTTACACAGTAGTTTTAGTGACATTTTTTTTTCCAAAACTCATGCTTCTCTTTGGAAACATAAACCAATGAAAAATAGTTGAGATTTAATGATGAGTTTTACAAGAAAACACCTAACCCTAAAAAGGAAAAAGATGAACAGAAACTCATTCAAAGAAGAAATACAGATGGCCAAAATGTACATGGAAATATATTCCACATTATTAATCAGCAGAGATGTAAATCAAATCTACAATGTGATCACCTCACACTACAGAAATTGTCACATAGCAAGAGAAACAATAAAAACCAGTGATGGCACAGATGCAGAGAGAAAGCAACTCTCTTTTATTGTTCATGGGAGGCTAGACTGGTCAAGTCATTTTAGAAAACAATATGGACATTCCTCATAAAACTAGAATATAAGCTCTGTGTGACCAACTAATACTACTCCTGGGACTATATCTTAAGGACACCCCTATCCCCCCCCCAATTTCAGAAAAGCCTTGTACATTCCTATGTTCATTGCAGCATTATTCACAATAGCCAGAACCTGTAAACACTCAGAGTCACAGCAACAGATGAGTAGATAGAGAAACTGTAGTATATCTATATAATGAAATACTACACAGTTGTTAGGAAAAATGAACTCATAAAATGTTTACACATATATGGATTTGAGATTATTATGCTGAATTAAATGAATCAGAAAAAGATAGGAATATAGAACTATCACAATATAATATGGCAATAATATCCAAAGACAATATATATAACATCGAGTAGGACTGGTCCATGGTAGAAACTTACTACAAAGAGCATGGGATTACAGTTAGGGCAGAGAAGGGACCACTATGACAATAATAGTTAGGAATGATAACTCTGGACAAGACCTGGCACTAAAAGGAAGGAAAGTGATATGCATGAAACCCCTTCAGTAATCATACTACAAATCAAAGTTCTTAGACCAGAAGAATGGAAGAGTAAGTGAGTGAGTTAGAGAGAGTGTACATTGTGTCTGCCATACAAGCAGGCAGGAGTGCAGGAGTGAGGATAAAAGGGTGGGTGGGAAAAAAACTAGGGACATTGGTGCAGAAAATAAGCAAAGGTGAATGATTGGATATTGGACATTATATGACTAGAACTCAATCTTTAGCAACCTTGCAATTGTATTTTATTCTGATTTTGTTTTAAAAAGACTGAAAATATTTTTAAAAGTGTACTTTTAAATATCTGACCCATTTTAACTTTGAAAAACACAGGAAATATACAAAAAAACTACATTAAAAATCATTATTTCGAATAACAATTAACTCATTCTACTTATTACAATTCTATATCCATTGAAGACTGCACATGACAGACAGTAGACTGAGGTGAAAGGAAAAAAAATACCAGAACAAAAGAAAAGTTGAAGTTGGTTGAGTGGAGGGGTTGAACAGAATATCTGATTAATAATAATAATAAAACAGATTATATGATTAATAATTTATTAGCTTTATTTCCTTGAATATATGCCTTGTGAGAACATAGTTTTTAAATAGGGAATATCAAAATAACACCAATTACAGATGGTTAATTTAAGATGAAACTTAGAAAAGATAGCATATGTAAACCTTCTAGTACCATGCTTGGTACATTATGGTGTGATTAAACCTACTTACCATGACTTTTCTAAAGCATAACAAGATCTCAATCATGGATGTGTAATTGAATCACTTAGAGATATTATTAAGCTCTTGATTCTCCACCATCCAGCCAAATAATATGATTAAATGTCTCTGGGCTAGGTTTTAGGCCTTCATAGTTTGTAAAGCTCCCCAAGTGATTCCAATGAGCAGCCAGATTTCAAAAGCATAGGTTCTTCAACTTTCATGGACTTCAGAAATAACCCTGGAAATTTCCCAAACTTTAGAAATTTGGTGTTTAACCTTTGAAGATTCTGATTCAATAGAATGGGACAGAATAGGCTTAGTAACTTAAGGAAGATATTTTCATATTACTTACTATTGCAGAACATTAAAAACCTTTGAACTGATCTTATCAATTTAATTCTGCCTCCATTTCATAATAGCTTCTAAGTGACTCTTCTACCTTTTCACATTTGCTGTCAACAATTCTGCAAAGTAGATATGGTAACATTTCCATTCCTCCTTAGCAGACCAAAACACCTGAGTTTAGTAAAACTAAACAGGCTTACTGTTTATTCTGAGTAAATGACAAAATGTAGATCAGATTTGTACTGTGTAATGACACTATGATCAACAATTTTTCAAAGGGCTTATTATTGTGTTCGATGTGGTGTAGGTAGGGTGTTTGCCTTGTAACAGCTGACCTAGGATGGACGACTGTTCGATCCCCAGGAGTCCCTTATATTCCTCAAGCCAAGAGTGATTTCTGAGCACATAACCAGGAGTAACCCCTGAGCATCACCGGGTGTGTCCCAAAAACAAAACAAACAAAAACAAAAAACAAAGGGCTTATTATTACTAGGCATTGCAATTTTTTTCCTTTTGCATTTACTAGTTTATAAAATTACTATTACCTTAAAACATTCTTTTCTTTTAATATATGGGGAGAATCTAGGATGTAATTTTATAAAATCACTTGCTTTGAACTAATAACTACTAAACGCCAAAACTATATTTCAAGTCATCTCTCTTTTCTTCACATCCTTGTGTCAAGCCCTGCAATCATCCATCACTGTCTTCTGAAATTCCTTTGTCTGTCTCATTCTTTCACATTACTCTGGCAGCCTCAATGTCATTATCTGGCATTATCTTATCTTAAAAGTGTTTTCTGCCTTACTCATTCATATGAAAGGCAAAAGGAAAAAATAAAATAAAATCACTAACATCATGTTCTTGAACTGTTGAACCAGAATATGGGTTCTAATTACCTGAACTCAAATAGTTACAAAATATTATGATGTCTTCATTGTTACCAATAACTTTAATGGCTCTAAGAATTAGAATTTTATATCTATTATATTCATGTCCACTTGGAAAAAATTAATTTTGGACTTGTTTTAGATTTTACCTAGTTTAGTATGATAAGTAGCATCAATAGAACTTAGTTTTGTACATATTTTGATCAGTTCAATATCTTTATTGTGCTGACCTCATTCTCATGAAGACAAACTATTTATGACTCTAATGCAGGAAAATCGTTCATTCAGGAGGGCAAAGAAATGGTCTCCCCAAAACTCAAACTATTATCCATGAACTCAGTTTTAATATCTATGATTTGTCAGATATCCATGCTTGAAACAATCATTTAAACATTACTTTCAAGGCAATTTGATTTTCTGCTTGAGTCTCATATCTTCCAAGGGGCTAGATTATAAAGTATTCCAGCTTCATTTCAGGGGGAAAAGGAGGACATACGGATTGAAAAAAAAAAACACATTTCCAAAGTAAAAATTGAACAATTGATGTTAACATAATGATTTCCAATGGGTCCTAAACTGACATTTTCATTTATTATAAGCTATCATTATTCTTCATATGTATTTAAACTTACACACCACAAATTATACTTTTATATACATTAACACACTTATTATTTTAATTTGTTCATAATATAATTTACAATCTAAATGTTCCCTTTGAGGTTTGTTTTTGCCTATATATATCTATATTCAGAATAAATAGTCAAAGATTTAAAAGTCAGAGAGACAAAGTCCATTAGTGACTTTGCACATGACTGACCTAATTAGATACTACTACCACATATTGTTTCTGAGCACCCCCAGAAGTAATCTTGAGTAGAGAGCCAAGAACAAGCCCTGATTGCTACTACGAGTGGCCCAAAACCAAACAGAAAATCTTTACTATTCTGGAAAATTGTAGCAGAGAAATTATGTTAAATTACACTTTGTGTGACTTAGATTAATTTGTCACTACTAACATATATATCATTTGATTCTCATAATACTTTTATAGATATCAGATATGGATCCAGAGAGATAGCACAATGGTAGGGCATTTGCCTTGCAAGCAACAGACCCAGGATGGACGGTGTTTCGAATCCTGGCATCCCATATGGTCTCCCAGACCTGCCAGGAGTGACTTCTGGGAGCAGAGCTAGGAGTAACCCTGAGCGCTGTTGGTTGTGACCCAAAAACCAAAAAGAAGAAAAAAGGAAAAAAAAAAAGAATGTCAGTCATTAAAATCTTAAAGCTTTATATCTTGACATGTGGTCTTTAAAATCATACTATGATCTTCAGAATTGGTAATAATTGCTTGAATATTTAAAACATTTAAAAATATAAACAAGAATTTTGTACTCTCATAATCCATTATTAATGAAATCCCAAATAATTTTCATTTTATTAGATTATGTATTTTTTTTACTTCATTTTATTTGTGTGTGTGTGTGTGTGTGTCTTTACTGAGAAAAGCAAATTAGGGGCCAGAGTGGTGGCACTAGAGGTAAGGTGTCTGCCTTGCAAGCGCTAGCCAAGGAAGGACTGCGGTTGGATCCCCCAGCGTTCCATATGGTCCATCCAAGCCAGGGGCGATTTCTGAGCGCTTAGCCAGGAGTAACCCCTGAGCATCAAATGGGTGTGGCCCCCCAAAAAAAGCAAATTAAAGAGTTTACCTTTCTAATATTTCTCAGAAAGGCTATTTCTTAGAATAGAAATTAAAATGATCCCAGGCCGCACATGAAGAAATAAAGGAGGCTAAAGTAATTTTTATAACATTTCAGTATTATTGTGAGATTAAATATAGTTTACTTGATTTTTTTTATTTAGGGCAAAACTTTAGGACTATTACCTAACCTAATTTTTCTCTTACAGAAGTTTTGTTTGTTTTTTATAAATGAATTAACTGTGCCCATATGGATTTTGTGCATATGCTAGAAATTACTATTTTTATAATTTTATTCTAAAACTACACACAAAAAATATTCGTTAGAATTTCGTTTTGCAATAGAAATAATTGTAAATTATTTTATTCTGATAACATAATTTCTGCTCACTGTTTTTATTTGAGTTCAATATTCAAAAGGAAAATTACTGATCCAGTTATAAAATTTTCATGGTCAAATATAATATGTAGCATTTTTATCAATGCTTTTATTTCATATTTGAAGTAATTGTAATTGAAACCAATAAAGTGACTTGCTCAAATCCAGGAATTTAGGTCAAAAGTGGCAACAACTATAGAAATTATTCACTTCTACTGATTAATTCATACCTATAAATTACTATAACTTGTTTAAATGGGTATAACATCTTCCAACAATAAAATTAAATAAGGTGCCAGGAGAAAATATTATAATAATAATGTGAGGTTTGTATTTAACGTTTGTGTGTGCTTCTGGAAAAATAAAATAAATTAAAAGCAAGGGTATTTTTAAAAAGATTTCATCATTTACTTTTCATTAGATTAACTAAATTTTGTCAATCTTTATTATTTAAAAAATGCACTTGGCTTTATTTATCTTTTGAATGATTTTCTTGACTTTTATATGATTGTTTTATACTCTAATTTTTATTATATCTTTTTTTACTTTGTGAATCTCTTGTTATTTTTTTTTTTATTTTTTAAAGCTGTGATGTTAGTTTATTGATTTGAGCTTGTTATTTTTCCTCTGGTGTAAGAATGTCTTGCTTTGAACTGTCCCCTTATTATTGTTTTTGCTTTTCTGATTATTTATGTCTTCATTCTTGTCCATTTTGAGGAATCTTTTATTTTTGTTTCTCTGATTTACAATGTGACTCAAAGACTCTTTAGCAAGATATATTTTTAGTTCTTTTGTATTGTTGTTTGTTTTAATTTTTTGACCCCACCTACAAATGCTCAAGGATCTTTCCTGGTAGGCTCTGAAAACTACCTAGGGTGCCAAGGATCAAACTTGGGTTGAATATGTGCATATGTGCAAGGCAAGCACCATACTCGGATACTATTACTGCACCCTTGTTTTAATTTTTAAATGTTAGAAATTTTCCTAGTTCCTTTTTTGTAGCTAGTTTATATCTTTCATGGCATATAGCCCAAAATACTTGATATCAGTTCTATTTTTGTGATTTTACCTGTATTCAAGTTTGTCTCATCCTATGGTCTATATGGACAATTTTTTATATGAACTGGAGATGAATATGCAATTACATTTTGGGAATTAAGTGAATACATACTATGTAGTACTATTTATTTCCTCACAATTCTTCCTTTACTGCTCTTATTGCTGACCTATACATAGTTAGCAAGATTCACACCTATATTTTGCACAGCACTAAGACCAATAATCATGAAATGAAACTGGCTCAAGTGCCAAAAGCACCATACTAAGTATAAATACCATTCTAAATATATACCATTCTAAGTATAAATTAGCACTTACCACTACAGGTGAAACAGCAACATATCTAAACTATACCTCTTAAGGAAATTAAGAACCAAGTCTTTAACTGAAACAAAAACTATATATAATACTTAACGTATCATGCAAAATGTGTTTGAACATTAACCTATGCTTTGTATATAATTTGCATCACAATGATCTAATTATGATTTTAATCATATTTTCCTACCTTAGATTCTCTGTAATTAACAAATTATAAATAGTTTTAGACTACCTGTGAATATTTTACTAGTCAGATATTTCCATTGAATTCCATGACATTTTCATGGTATGTGGCCCAATAGAGCACAGGTTAAATATTAATAATGTTAAAGTATTATTTTCACTCCCCAATTTTCTTCTTATGGGCTATTCCTGGTATATTAGTAACAAAAGTCACATGAAAACCATTAAAGTTTTCCACATCTCTCTATAAAACCAAGGCAAATATTTGTTATGCAATAAGAAACCAAATACTTATAAACACAGCTGAACACAGCATTACTATTCCTTGAAGTGGAGGTGGTGGGTTTGATCATTTGTTCAAATGTGTTCAAATACTTAAAAATAAGTACTGTTAGAAAGGTATTTTAAATAGCACATATTCTATATTTATATAGTGAAATAATTATTAATTTGTATTCATTAATCTGTTTTTTAATTTTCCAGAGACATAGAGAGTGTATAGGAGTTAAGGTACTTACCTTGCATGAGGCATAGACTAGTTTTGATTCCTGATAACACATAACTCTCACCCACCCTCAGCACCACGGGGAGCTAGGAAGAAGTCCTGAACATTACTAGGTGTGAACCCAATTATTAAAATAAATAAATTTTTAAATTATCTTGTTTTATGATCTTTACCTGTAATCCTGTATAAGATCCCTAGTAAATTATTGTGGGCCTTTGTAGTAAAAAGCTAATTACATACCTGTTCTCTCTACGCTGCTGTTTCGCTGTTGCTGGTTTCTTTATGATATAATGTGCAGTAGGGCTTGTGTTGTTTCTCTTCCCTTTGTTTTGGGGTCTACTCCTCAGTATATGGTGATTATTACAGTGTTTAAGCTTTCTATCTTGCTACACCCTGTTATTTAATCATGAGGTATTGGTTGTATATCTGGTGTATATTCTAGGTCAGGGGTCCTCAAACTTTTTAAACAGGATGCCAGTTCACTGTCCCTCAGACCACTGGAGGGTCTGACTATAGTAAAAACAAAACTTATGAACAAATTCTTATGCACACTGCATATATCTTATTTTGCAATGAAGAAACAAAACAGATACAAATACAATATGTGACCCGCGGGCCATAGTTTGAGGACCACTGTTCTAGGTACTTCAGAATAGTGCTATCATTCTGTGTTTATCTTTCATCTTCTGGCTTACTTCGTTTAACATAGTATTTTCTAGGTCCATCCATGTTGCTGCAGACAGGGCCACTTATTTGTTCTTAAAACTGCTACATGAATGCTACAAAGACCAGGGTTCTACTGTGTAGAAACAATTTCTACAGATGGGTAAAAAGTGAGCCTAGCTTTTTAAAATGTATTCTTTGGAGACTTGATATTGAGAAAAAAAAACAACAACCAGGTTAAGAGATAGCTTTATGTGAGCACTAAGTAAGGGGATTTTGTGACATTCTATACAGAAAACGGAGAGTTATTATTGTTCAACATATGTTTATAAGAGGGAGGAGATAGTAGCGAGATGTTTAACTATAGGAACGGAGGTATTAATAAATAGACTGATTAGGACAGTTTTTGTGCATTTGAATGTAATTTCGGCACAATAATTGTTTTTTTTGTTTTTGTTGTTGTTGTTGTTGTTGTTGTTTTTATTGCAGGGATTGGTCACAGTGTTCAGGGTTTATTCCTGAGGGCTCAGGGAACATATAAGGTGCAAGACAAACACCCTATCCACTGTAATATTCTTAGGAATAATAGTTCTTTATATTTTTGTCACATATTAAATTATTTTTAAGATTGGTTTGCTGATTTGGGAGATTTTCTGAATTTTTATATTTAAAATTTCAGTATATTTTATAGCATATGTGAAGGAAAATAGAAGTACTCCATACTCTATAATTTGTAAAGTTTTTCTGAAACAAAATATTAAATATATTTTAGGTGAAAGTATTATCTGAGAGATATTAAATGTATACAAATTTATTTATTTATTTATTTATTTGGTTTTTGGGCCACACCCAGTAATGGTCAGGGGTTACTCCTGGTTATGCGCTCAGAAAATGCTTCTGGCTTGGGGGACCAGATGGGGAGCCAGGGTGTTAAACCATGGTCTGTCTAAGGCTAGCACAGGCAAAGCAGACGCCTTCCCTCTTGAGCCACCACTCTGGTCCAAAGAAAATCACCACTCAGGCCCAGAGATAATTATTTAAAGGAACTATATAGGAATATTTTCCATCAGGTGTATAATATAAAGTTATTTGAGAATAAGAATTTTTATTTAAATTTATTTTTATGAATAATATGTAAGTGATATTGGGAGATATATGTATAGCTTATTTTAAAATAAAGCAAAGTGGGGCCAGAGAGATAGCATGGACGTAATTCATTTGGCCTGCACGCAGAAGGACGGTGGTTCGAATTCAGGCATCCCATATGGTCCCCGAGCCTTCCAGCAGCAATTTTTGAGTGTAGAGCCAGGAGTAACCCCTGAGCGCTGCTGGGTTTGACCTAAAACAAAAATAAAATAAAATAAAATAAAATAAAATAAAGCAAAGTAATATGAATCTTTTGTCATTTTTACAACACAATATGTTGGTCTATTTGATATTTAAGTATAGATATTTAGGCAAAATTAACCTTTTCTATTATAAGGATTTAATTCAACAAACATAATAAAATTCTAAATAATATGAGAATTAGCTTTTTTTTTATAAAGTGACAACTTAAAACTGTTTTTGTGTCAATTTAGCTTATCTTAGACAAAAAATATGCAACACAAAAATAGTAATTTAGGGGCTGGGCGGTGGCGCTAGAGGTAAGGTGCCTGCCTTGCCTGCGCTAGCCTTGGATGGACCGCAGTTCCATCCTCCGGCGTCCCATATGGTCCCCCAAGCCAGGAGCGACTTCTGAGCGCATAGCCAGGAGTAACCCCTGAGCGTCACCGGGTGTGGCCCAAAAACCAAAAAAAAAAAAAAAAAAGTAATTTAGCCTACTTGTCAAATTTATTAGGCAGTCAGATTGATATATGTATAACTTTATTTCATTTAATATTATTTTTACTGGGTATATAATTCATAAAAACTTTTTTTTTCGGGGGGGGTTGGGCTACACCCGGTGATGCTCAGGGGTTACTCCTGGCTATGAGCTCAGAAGTCGCTCCTGGCTTGGCGGACCATATGGGACGCCAGGGAATCGAACCATGGTCCTTCCTAGGCTAGCGCTGGCAAGGCAGATACCTTACCTCTAGCGCCACCGTGCCTGGCCACATAAAAACTTCTTTGACATGTTTTCAAAAATTCAGAAATTATGATTGTATATATTTTTAAAATTTACTTTTTGCCAACATTTAATATTCGAACAATAAAACAAAAGCCAAGTAGTTTAAATAGGCTTTAATGACAGAAAGTTGTATATGAAAAATTTTTGAGAAATAAATTTCATGGACCAAAGAGATAGCACAGCAGAAAAGTCATTTGTTTTCCATGTATTTGATCTGAATTCTATCCCCAAACCATATATGGTTCCCAGAACCCCACCAGGAATGATCCCTGAACACAGAGCCAAGAATAAACCCTAAAAATCTATGGGGTCTGTCCTGTAAAAAATAAAAAAAAATTATTTTCTAAAGAAAATATTAACAATTGATTTTTTGAGATTAAATATTCCATCAATATATAGCATGCTATATTTTATAAATTTGTCGCATGAAATATAAGACATTTTTTAAATGACATTTCTAAGAAAGAAAGCATTTCCCACCAGTAGGTTCTTGTGTTTATTGATTTCTTGTTACCTCAAACAAATGAGTTTGATGTGTTAAAGAGAACTGATGAAATAAATACACATCAATGCACCATAGCTGTTCTTTTTGCTGATTGAATAAGAAATCTTATATAATGTCTTACACTGGATTTACCCATGAAGCCAATTAAGGATTCCACTTATTCTCTTGGATGTGAAAGAGGATATTTCAAAACAAATATTTCTATGAGAAATCACATTCTTCCAAGCCACACTGATCCCTTCATTACTCATGAAATAATAACATATTTTGTTGGCACTATAATAGATAAATTAACAATTGCACTCTTCTATGATTTTCAATGCAATCTTAAATAATAGATTTTGTATAATTTATGCAAATTGCTATATATTAATAAATCATTTATTTACTTAATTTCAAAATATCTATTCTCATAAAGTAATGAATTTGTAGAACATAGTCAAATAATAACCAAGGTCACAAAGGCAGCTGTTAATATTATTCTCTTATTAATTTATCACTTTGAGCGATTCCCATTAATGCATAAGAGATTGGAAACAATGGCATAAGCATTTTGCAAAACTTCCAGTTCAAGAAATTAATAGAAAAGGATAATCATTGGTATTGAATCTCTAAAATGACATAGCCATTTCATTGTCTAATTTATGATTCCTTTCCTCCTTTTATCTTCTCCATTTTGAACTATTTATTTAGAATATATTCTTGGTTTGTATATTTTTGTATTTATTTGTCAATGTCCAATATACCAAGTTTTGAAAACTAATGATCACTGATCCATTTTTTTCTTCATGTTCTAGGTCAAATATGCCCACTTTTGTTGTCAGTTGTTTGTTTTTCAATTTTCTACAAATAATCTTTCCCACTTTTCCTAGATGCTAACATATTTGAAGGTTAAATCCACTTATGGATAAAAAAATATCGTAAAATGGCACTGTCTTCTATTTCACTCAATTTTCACTTACTCTATACAGAACCTGGGAATGTAGCATATCTTTTATTTTGCTCCTCCTCTGTTGAAATCCTGCATTAGTTATGTTGATTCCCAAAAGACTGCCTAATGTTTAACATGAATAAAGCCACACCCTATTTTGATTTAAATTTATAGTCATATTTCTAGTTAATTATACCCAAACATAAGCAAGCTATCATACTTATTATCTTATTGAGATATCATCACAACTTTACAGTTACCATAATTTTTCTAAAGATTATCTTAACACTTGGGACAAGAGAAAATAGCTCAGTGGTAGAGAAATTGCTGCTTTTTATATGAGACCTTAGATAAATTCCCAACACCCACCACCTACAAGTCAATTGTATCCTCTATTTAAGCAAATTTGGTAAAGCAATATCTCAATATTTTACTATATTTATTCTATTCCAGTATTCAACTATTTTTACTGTATTCAATATACAATAATTGTTTTTGGTCACTTTGACTGAAAGTATCAATTTTCCCCTCATGTGGTCCTTTAATAATAATTATACAGCATGTCCTCATGTAACTATACAAGTGACTATCCTAGTTATAGACATATGTGTATGCACATATACATATAAAAACACAGACATTCATATATGCACATACCATGCACACACAGTTCTCTGATCACTACCAGCACTTGCAATCCAGCCATCTGAGAAGCTGGGGCTTCAGGAAAAAAATCCTATAATGTTCATCTTGTTAGAATATGAGACCCCTCATTAACTCAGAGTATTAAATGAAACAGTTGAGTTAGTAACCAAATTGACAAAGAACCAGTTGAATATATGTATGATTAGGGACTCTTTCATTTTGTTCTTAGATTAATTATATGGTTCATTATACTGGAATGTGTGCTTAATTTCAAAACTAGTTTTTTTCTTAGCTTTTTGTTCTAGAAATCCGTTTCTAGGTACATTTCCTTGGAAATCTAAAAACTTTATTTTCCATATATGTTTTATAGTAAAATGAAAAATAAGAGAAGTTAAGTGAAATAGAAGCATGAAAAGCTTTGCCTCAGTGAAGAGAAAAATGTAAGACAAACATGAGTCACATTGAGCATACCAATGTCATTTTAGTTTTTTGAATAAGGATGGGCTGAGTATATTTTTCAGCAACATTTGCAGTTGTTAGTTAAAATCAGTTATTCAAAAATCTGAGGTCATTGTAAAGACAAAAGAAACTTGTTTCCCCTTTACTCTATACATTACTATGAAAAAAATCTTTTCCTTGAGTAAAAAAAAAATCTCAAGAAAATTAATGAAGTACAGGATTATAAATTAACTTTGTCATTTTGAATCTCACCCCAGTGTTAATTTCCTTATTAAGCTGATGATGTGGGTTAATTTTTGTCTCAATTACAATGCTTTAATTAAATTTTCTATGAAATGGGGGTGGAGTACATCTTTAATGAAATAAAAAATACTGGTATCACTTAGTTGAAGATTGTCTGTAAGAAACTTTGAGACCAAATTTAGGAACAAAAGTACTATCAAAGTAAATGAAGTAAAATTATTTATTGGAAATGAATGAACACAGTCTCAGAAAGTACCCTTTCAGATTGTGGGCCAATCCACTTAAATGAGGTGTTGAGCTGATTGGATATGCCAAGGAGAGGAGTCTTGGGCCTGTTAAGAACTTAAAATAATAAAAGCAATAAAAAGTAACCAAGAATATGCTCTGCTTCTATTGTCTTTTGGTGCCATGAAATATGACCATTGAAAATTCCATGAGATTTTTCATGACAGGATGAAGCCTGAGATTTCCTAATATATGTTGAGATTTCATCAATTGGCGGTGTCCCTCTATGCCTTTATTTTCCCATACTGGTAGCGTGATTTCTGTACTCTATCTACTCTTCTGTTTTACTTCTTTGTTTTCCTAAAGTTACAGTTACAAAATGTCCAAAGAGTTCCTTAGAAGGTGGTTTTCTTTCATTTCCTATCTTCTTGATTAGCTTTACAATATATTAACCAATTAGAGAATTGTATGGAGAAAAACAATTCCTTTAAAACTTGAATTATTGATCCCATTTCTTCTAGTACAGTGAAAACTCATGATGCTGGTGAAAAATAAACTGAAATATAAACAAAAGCAGCAGTAATAATAATAGTAATAAATCCTTAATTCTTGTGTCAAAATGTTTTCTTTTTTTTTATTTTCCTGTAGGTGTTTTTCTTTATCTGTTGTAATTGCACATACTTGCCTAACTTTATGTCGTTTCCATCTATTAAGGTTAGATATTTTAGATTTCAGATTCTACATCTTGTTAAATATAAAAATCCATGTCCTCCTTAGGAAATTATCGCTTTGACTTTTACTTTCTCACTGTTATCTATGTTCAATTAATTTATGACTCATTAAATTTAGACCACCTAAACTAATCTTAAGTTTTAATTCTTTCTCATATATTTTGTTCTTTCTTTTTGCTTACCATATATAGACTTTCTTCAACTTTATTTTATGAAAATTTTGTTGAATTTATTACAATGGAATATTAATTTCCAAAGTTCCCTTATCATTTTTCAACATGATTATTCATAGCAATAAAATATGCATAGCAATAAAATATTTAAATATTACATTAAATTTTATTTTCAATTTTCTAAATCTTGTTATATTTTATTCTAATGATATAACTCTCAAGTATATTTTCCCTATGATATCAGAGTATTATTTGAATATGATGCTTTTCTAGTTTTTCTATCACATCAAATTTGGCTCATAAAACAAACAAGTCTTTTTGCTTTAACAACTTTTAGGGAAATATACTTGAAATAGAGTTATATCTTATTTAAATATCTGATTGGTGGGGTCAGAGTCAGAAAAAATATCTGAATAATTTAACAATAAAATCATCTAGATTTTGGAGTGTTATTATGTTGTTTTGCAAAGATGCCAAATGAGAATATATACAAATACATGAAGAAATAGATATTTGTATAGTAAATTAGATGAGAAAATAACATGACAAGAAATATTGATGGAAATGTGTTTTATAGCTATAAAAATAATTTAATTATTTCAAATAAAATCTGTTTTTAATTAAATGATATTAAACACTAAATAATTTTATGGATTACTGAAATGATTAAGGACTGATAATAAAAATGATAAGAAATATTTGTGAAAAGCATAAGAAAGATTTAGGACTCATATGACAAAAACAAATAAAATTAAAATCAAGAAAATACTAGGAAAAGACAAATATGTAAATGCAAATGCAGAAAGTTTAGTGATGTGGATTTACTTTAAAACACTAAAGAGTGTTTTGTTTGTATTAGAAAAAGACAAAATTAGCTGTTGAACAAAGCAGATTTCAAAGAAAAAATGATAAATATTACTCGGTTTAATTAAAAATTAAGATATAAGATACTGAAACAAAAATCATAATTAAAATTATAGAGGCTGGACCCAGAGATATTTTAAGGACTGAGGTAATTGTCTTTTGTTCTTGGCCACTCCTGGTAGTGCTCAGGGCTTACTTCTGGCTCTGCACGCAAGGATTATTTCTGGTGAGATCTGGAAATAATATGGATGCTGGGGATTGGACCTTTGGTTAGCAAAGCAAAGTGCCATACGTGTTGTACTATCTCTTTGGACTTATAGGTGCTTTTTTTCATATGACTAGTCCTCATTTGAATTCCCAACACTATATGTGGAACCGAAGCTCCACTAGGATTGAGCCCCGAACACAAAATCATGAGTAAACCTGAATAAACTTTAATCATAGCTGTATGTGGCCCACAAAAAGAAAAACTGAAAAAAAAATGTGAGCTATAGTAGAACAAATTGAGTCACCTAAATTATTGTGTGACTCACGAAACCCAGATTTGACTTCATCATAAGAGGAGACACTCTAGAAATGTGTTTCCAGGAATTCCCAAGGAAATATCCAATGATGGCCCAAAGCAGACAGGAGACTGTAAACCAGAATAAAGATACCTCTCCTTAAGCTTAAATTTCCAGCCTCCAGAAAAATGGCTAATTAAGTATCTACTGCTTAAATCACCATCCATGTCTGTAGTATTTTGCACTATTCCCAGCAAACTAATCAAGTGTAATCGCAAAGAAGAAAAAAGTTCGCCTAAACCCATTACAAAAAGGAAAATATGATTAAACTAAACATATTTAAACCATTAAATTTGAATGTAAATAATTAATTTGTTTAGGAAACAAACTACCCAAACAGTAAAAGCCATGATAATTAGCTGCTTAGAGGGAAGAACATCGATATATAACATATTTGAAATTAAATTCATACACTCAGTTTAACATCACTGTATATACATTTTTTCTTTCTTTTCTTTTTTTTGGGGGGGGCCACACCCATTTGATGCTCAGGAGTTACTTCTGGGTAAGCATTCAGAAATTGCTTCTGGCTTGAGGGTACCATATGGGACTCCAGGGGATCGGAACGGGGTCCTTCCTTGGCTAACACTTGCAAGGCAGACACCTTACCTCTAGCGCCACCTCTAGGGCCCCCCAAATTACATTCTTAATTCTTAATTCCTATAAAATGTATTCTCTAAAAGAAATACTGAGGTTCTTTTTGTTTGTTTGTTGGTTGGTTGGTTTTTGGGTCACACCTGGCAGTGCTCAGAGGTTAATCCTGATGCCTCTATGCTCAGAAATAACTCCTGGCAGGCTCCGGGGACCATATGGAACTCCAGGATACGAACCACTGTCCTTCTGCATGCAAGGCAACGCCCTACTGCCATGCTATCTCTCAGCCCCCCCCCCTTTTTTTTGGTTTTGGGGCCACAGCCGGTGACATTCAGGGTTACTCCTGGCTATGCACTCAGAAATCACTCCTGGGCTGGGGGAATATAGGCTAGTGTGTACAAGGTAGATAGATGCCTTACTGCTTGCACCACTTCTATGATTCCCAAAATACTAATGATTTAATTAACACGTTTAAGTTCCCAAGAAAGTTTAAATTAAATTTATTTTTCCCTAGCAGAGAAACAAGACACACAATTCTGGATCAAAAAGGGAAGGTTAGAATTCAAAATTACTATTCAGAATTTGTCGCCATTTTGGCAAATCTTCTGATAGTAGAAAAGAGTTTGTAATATTTTATAACAGCTTCTACAAGCAGGGTAGGCCATCTTTCTGATAATTTTTATCTGTAAAGTATAGTAATATATCAGTCATATGTTTAAATATTAAACACAATTAACAAAATTCTAGTTATATATATTCAAGTTTTACAAGCTGTAACATACAGCTTTATAATTAAGGCCTCTGAGGCTCAAATATTTAAGAATACTTTGTACATACAAATACATACAGGGACACAGAGTAATATACTGTACAGTGACATAGGACTCAAGTAGACATTAATCCAGTGCATGTAATTTCTGTAAATTTTTAGATTGCTCAAAATAATGAGAATAAGAAATTGTGACCTGGCTACAAATAAAGGAATCTATAATTATTGATATTATGTTACTAGAGAGAAAAAACAGTGGCAATAATATATCAACAGCAAAAAATAAATTGGGTGTTTTTAAGAACAGTGCTGGATATTCATGTTAGAATAGATATAAACAAATTATTTCTCCAATAAATGGTTGCAGTTTTTATATATGCCTGACAGATTAAGGCATACAATACTGAACTATCAAAGAAAATAATTTTAGCAATGAGAATTGAGGTTAGAGTTTAAATATGCTGAGCAGATGTCTATAGGAGCATCTGCTGAATTAATGGCCAAAAGAGTTTTCCAGATTAATACAAGGGCAATGTTATTAGAGTAAAAGAAGTCAGTTATTCACCCTTATATTCTTGATCATGAAGCTGTGTGTGTGTGTGTGTGTGTGTGTGTGTGTGTAATCTAAATGTGTCCTAGTTCTTTTTTTTATGACTCTAGTTAAATTATTCTTGAAAAAAATGTATAGGAGTTAGAGAGATAGTAAAGAAAGTAGGGCATTTACTTTAAATTGATATTTGATCCTTGGCACTCCATACAGTTCCCTAAGCCCCACCAAGAGTGATCCCAAATACAAAATCAGGTGAGCATCAGTGTGATTCAAATAAGTAAACAAAAGCTAAATTTAAAAATGTATATATAGAGAATAGAGTTTTTAAAGGCAACAAAATGGCTAATTTTTTGCTAGTAAAAGAAATATTTATATCTTCAGATAGAAAGAAATAATATAAATCAGAAACAAATCATTGAAAATAAATAAAACTTTTACCACTAGAGAAGAACAAATTAAGTTGAAATATACATCCTACATTTTAAATTTTAATTGACCTAAATAACAATTACTGTATGTAATAATACCATGATATATACTATGTGTGCTTATTTATATATTTTATATATGCATATAATAATGTAAACATATATTAGTCAAATGAATAGGAGTAGTGTCGTAAGAGACAGAAGAAATATTATATAATTTTCTTTTTTCTTTTTATTCACTTTTTGTTTGGGCCACACCTGGCAGCACTCAGGGGTTACTCCTGGTTCTGTACTCAGAAATTACAATGGCAAATTCAGGGACCATATAAGATGCCCAAGCCAGCCCTGGAAATACATTTATAAGGGACTCACAACACCTCTGAAGTAATAGAATGTGATCTAAACATGTACTTAGATTAAAGGTAAATGTGTATGTCAAATTCTAAGACAATCACTACAAATAAGAAAGTACAATCAATATGCTATGAAATAATAGGGGAATAAATGCTCAATAAAAAACACAAAATGTACTGAGCATATATTGGGGTATTTCCAATAGTCCCTGAACAACTTGCCCAAGCTTTGAACTGTCAGGCTAGTATATCACTGTTTTGAGTACTGCGAAAAAATCTGCACACCCATGAAAAAAGAAAAATAAAAAGAAATATAAAACATAGGATATAGAAAGAATAGGATCAAAGAATGTGGTCAGAAAATTGAAAACAGTAATCAATATGTAAGTATAAGTGCAATGATATCAGTCATTTTGAACATCAACAATCTAAAGAACCAATTAAAAACTGATCAAAGAAGGGGTCAGAGCGGTGGTGCAGTGATAATGTGTTTGCCTTGCATGCATCTAAGCTAGGATGGACTGCATTTCAACCCCCAGGGGTTCCATATGGTCCCCCAAGCAAGAAGCGATTTCTGAGAGCATAGCCAGGAGTAACTCCTGAGTGTCACCATGTGTGATAAACAAAAACAAACAAAAAAAATTGGTCAAAGAAATTAGGAGAAATGACACACAACTTTATTTGGGTCACATATAGTTCAAAAAAATAATGACAAAAATAATCATGATAAAACACATCAAAATAAAAAATAATAGCTTTACAGATATTTGAGAATATAGACTTCAGGTAAAAAGAAAGGGATTGTTTAGAGCTGGAGATATATGCTATATTGGATAAGACACTGCCTTGCATGCAATTTATCCAGGATTTTTGTTTGTTTTTGGGGGAGGCCACACCCAGTGACACTCAGGGGTTACTCCTGGCTATCCACTAAGAAATCCCCTCTGGCTTTGGGGATGCCAGGAATGGAGCAGAGTTTCTTTCTAGGTCAGCCATGTGCAAGGCAAATGCCCTACTGCTGTGCTATCATTCTGGCCCCAATTAATCTAGGTTTGATTCCTAGTACCCCCTATGGTTCTTTTAAAAATCCATTAAGAGTGATCCCTGAGAACAGATCTAGGAGTAAGCCTTAGTACTATAGGGTGTGGGGAAAAATAAACAGCAAAGAAAAAGAACAAGCAAAGAAAACAGAAGGGCATTATTAGGAAAGTGCAGCATATATTAAACAAGTTTACATACATACATTATATACATACAGATACATATACATATATATTATATGATCCTAGAACAGAGAATCAAATTACTCCACAAAAAAAAAATAGAACTACACGGAAAAATAGATGCATGTACTTCCATAGCTTAACTCCAACAACTTTCCATCAAAAAGGGGCACATACAATCAGATGCAGAAGATCGGTAAACATGAAACTGCATGCAAACAAATAGCATACAAACTCATCCACTAGCAACAGAAAATACAAGTTTTCCCTTAAAATAGCATGGAATATTCATCAAAATATACTATATTCTGGATAATAATGATATAGGATGTAAACAATGATATGGGATGAGAAAGCCCAGGAATATTGTGTAAAAATTGACTAATATATCTTTGTTCAGGACTCCAAGTCTCTATCTGACTTCTGAGCTTCATCATTAGTCTGAAGAAATCTGTGCTTACACTCTTCTCTGCATATCCTCTTTTCTGTGTGGTGACCAATCTCCTAATAATATCTACTCGTGAATATGACCAGAAGTTATCATGAGCACAGAACCAGGAATAAGCCCTGAGCATAATCAGGTATGACCTTCCTCCCAAAAAGGCAATGAAATTGAAAGCAGAAATTTATAAAGAGAAACAACAAACCAAATGTTGTTCTTTAAAATATAAATAACCCTTGGGCCTGAGTGATGGCACAGGCTGTAAGGGTCTGCTTGCATGCGCTAGGCAAGGACGAACCACAGTTCGATCCTCTGGAGTCCCATATGATGTTCCAAGCCAGTAACTAAGGATTTCTGTGTGCATAGAGTGGCCTCTAATATAGATAGATAGATAGATAGATAGATAGATAGATAGATAGATAGATAGATAGATAGATAGATAGATAGATATTGATATATTTGATATATTGATATATATTAATATATATCAATGACCCTGATAAAGTATACCTATTCAAACTAAATCAAGTACACAAATTACTAATATTATAAGAGAGACAATACTTTTAGAGTCCTTCACAAGGAAAAGGTTTGTTAAGAAAATACTTTGAATAGTTCTTGCGCACAATTAAATAACCTATAAAATAACCATTGAAACAATGGCTTCAACAATCCACCAAAACTCACAAAAGAGAGAATGTCTAAATAGGTCGTTATAAATTTCAAATGAAAATAATCATTAATAATTTTCTAATTTACAAAACACTGGAATTAGAATCTATAACTGGTGTACTCTGCTAAATATCTTTAACATATTATGGAGGGTACCAAGACCAAACATTCATATGAACATTGAGTAAAAATAAAAAATGATCAGACTTAAACACCAAATCCAAAGCCAACTACAACAGAATTGATTCCCAATCTACAACAAGCTAGACACAGAAGGGACCATTTATACTAGCAGCCCCGGGGGGTAAAGGTGGGGCAATATTGGATGCATGCTGGGAACAGGAGTGGAGGGAGGACAACATTGGTGGTGGGAATGCCCCTGATTCAATGTCACTATGTACCTAAAATACTACAGAAAAAGATTTGTAATCCACTTTGGTCAATATAAAAAGTATTAATAAAAAATAACTAACTAACTAAATATATACTATAATAAATTATCTATAGTATTTGAGGGGCAGGTTTGGGAATCAAATACAGTTCACCATACCTGTAACACAATCACTATATTACTAAAGTACATCTTCTTTTTTACAGTCTATTTATAGAAATAATATGGATAATATTATATATTTTTATGATTCTCAAACTAGAAAAGACATCCTAAGAACACAAGGATAAAAGACATTTAGATGCAAAAATTCTTAATAGAATATCAATTTTATGCAGAAAAATTGTAAAAAAAATAATAAACTGATAGATCTAAGATTTAGAATTAATAGTAGCCTATATGTTGTTAGAATAAGGTGTGTCTTTGCTTAGAGATAACAGTGCTTCTGTACTCTGCTTACTTAAGAACGTTAACTGCTGTAAACCTGGCTTTGGGCTTTGCTGTGAGGCTAAGTGTTGCTATGACAGGCAGCAATTTTAAGGAAGAAAGAGTAGGTCCAAGCAGTGGTCCTCAAACTATGGCCCGTGGGCCACATATTGTATTTGTATCTGTTTTGTTTCTTCATTGCAAAATAAGATATATGCAATGTGCATAAGAATTTGTTCATAAATTTTGTTTTTACTATAGTCAGACCCTCCAATGGTCTGAGGGACAGTGAACTGGTCCCCTGTTCAAAAAGTTTGAGGACCCCTGATAGCCAGTTCCTGGAACCAGACGAGTCTAGAGTAAATTCCAGGCATTATTCCTATATAAGGCTAAACAGCTTGACTGACGCCCAGATAACAATCCATCCTGGATCTAGGCTAGGTACCCTTTTAAATTTGACATATGAGCCATTCTAAAGGTCCTAATTTCTTAAGAGATGTGGGACCCCAGCATGCTGGAATAAACTCCCTTGTATTTATATTACTGCCTGTCTACCTGATGGTCTTTTGGGTTTCGGATCCTGAGTTCCGGACTTTAACAAAACCACAACCAAGTGTAACTTAACCATTTATTCCAGATTTCAAATAAGTATTTGAAAAGATACTCCATATGTCATCAGGGGAAAGCAAAAGAAAACAACAGTGAAATACCAATATAAACATATTAAAATAGTCTTAATAGGAATCACTAAAACAACCAAATGCTAGCAAGGCTGTTGAGCAACAGGAACTCTCACATTATGATGGTGGCAATGCAAAAATGGTGCAATCACTTTGAAAGAGTTTAACACTTTCAAACAGTCCAGCCAATATGCTCCTTGGTGTTTACCCAAAGAAACTATAAATTTGTCCTCACATAACTTGCTCATAGATGTTTATAGAAGTATGGTCATAATTGCCAAGCCTTGAAACCAACCCAGATATCTTTCAGAAGGTGAATATACCAATAAACTAACTACATCATATCCAGTCAATAAAATATTATTCAGAGCTAAAAAAGAAATGGTATATTAAGTCATAAAAAAATGAAAAGAAAATGTAACTGCCCATTACTGAGTGGATGAAAACAATCTGAAAAGTGTCATATTGCTTAATTCCAACTATGCAGAACAATGGAGACAGTGAAAAAAAATCCTTTGATTCTTATTCTAACATCAACATTTAGGCTTCTGTTAATTCTAAATCTTAGATTCTAAGGTTAGATGTGAAGGTGGTGGTTTTGAGTAGCAAGGAGAGATGAATAGTTGAGGCATTATAGTTCCAACGCAGTAAAAATATTCTGCATGCAGATTATAATGTTGAATATACACTATCATATAAGTGTTTAAATCCTTTTAAAACTAATTATGATGAACCTTAGGAAACAATATATTTTAGTTAATTATAACATTTTAATGTAGGTTTGTTATTGGTTGAAAATGTTTTTTGGGGGCCAAGAGATAGTATGTAGATGAGGTAATCTATTTGTATCCAACCTACGTATAGTCCCCCAAGCACTTCCAAGAGTGATCTTAGAACACAGCCAGAATAGTTTCTGAGCACCACAGATGTGACCCCAAAACCACAATAACAATAAAAATATTGACCTAATGAATAATGTTGATAATGTGAGAGGAATAAAATATGTGGTATCAGGGAATATGTGGAAAAATCTTAGTACCTTTTTCCCAACAGTAGCGTAATGTAAAGTGCTCTAGAAAGTAGTTATATAAAATTATATTAAACCTCGGTTAGTCATGTGCAAAGCAAGTGTTTAAAATTATATTGCTTTGTAGAAATAGAATTTTACATAAAACAAAGAACTTGGATGGAAACAGGATTTACCTTTATGAGTGTAAACAAAGGAAGTTTCATTAACTTTAATTATTAAAAATATATGCCTTCCAGTCTTTAAGAAAGTTTAAGATTTTTTTTTACTTTTTCATTTGTCCTGTGCCAAGAAAAAATATAAAGAACACTTTGCATCTTTCTGCTGACTTTACTGCCTATTCTAGACTATTAAATTATAAGTTAATTGAAAGGCAGAATTTATGACAAGAAAATAAATGTATTTCAAATACTGTTATTTAATTAAAATATCACCTTAAGCATAAGTGTTGTTTTCTGTTGTCAAAAGCAATTATTGCAAATGACAATAATCTTTTGAACCCAATACTTTATGCATATTTCTGCATTCAACTTTTTATTCATAACTATCTTCATTTTAATTTTAAGTGGTAGAATAAACTGTTTTCAAGTGCTAATATAATTTTCTATCATTCTGGTGCAACTTATAAAACTTTTTAATTTATTCCAAATCCCCTCCAATTACACACTGTAGATGTACCATTTTAGACTCTTTTTTTCTGATGTTGTGATGTTCTTTCTCTTTTTAAATGTTTATTCATATAGAGTTTCATTTCTTATGAATAAATTATCTCTTTAACACCATTTCATGAATTATATCCATGCCAGAAATGATGCTATTGTAGGGGCATGGTCTGAGGTCATCCAGGTTATGAGGGATAGCCTAGGCTTCCCATGAGACCTTCCACACCATTTAGTCCTTCCAGAACGAACAAATCCCTAATTTGGCCCAATCTATTTTCCTTTAGTCTTTGTTAGCCCTTCTTTCTTCTTAAAAGAAGTTTTAATATATTTTGCCAGCTGTGGTGAGCAGTCCCACCTTTGGTGCATCCATTCTATATTTTTAAATATTTCTAAAATTTCCCAGGATCTTAAAATTCTGCCCTGAGTGTAGGTTCACTTATGGACTAAGATAGTAAACAATGTCTAAAACAAAGGGCCAAATATAAAGTTTCAGTCACTGCATCTTTAAACCAAAAGGCCAGATCATTCAGTAGGTTCTTTGCATTTTTTTGTAACATCCTTGTCAATTGACACAAAGAGCCTTTTTTCAGGCCTCCACAAAGACTCGGTTTTTTTATTTTTCCCCCTACCCCCAAAACCTAACCATAGTTAATTTAGTTCCATGCTAATTCCTCTTCAATGGAGAGTTCCTTTTTCTATCTCCTCTACTTTCCAATTAAATTTTCAACCATTTAAATGAGTCTGAGCATCTTTATTACTCGGTGTTTTCACCCACCTTTGTTAAAAGGCTTCATCCTTAATTTCAAATTCTGTTTTAGGATACCCTCCCCCTAATACTCTAAAAACTTTCCTGCTTTCTGTTTCCCTAAATAAAGTTTTTTGGATACAGCCATTTGTTCTCTTGTCTCTTGCTTTCAATTTTGACTGTTGAGGACAAGAACTTGAATGTCTGCACCCATTAACACCATGAAGATGACTATTATGTATATTACTTAAACCCCTTATTTCTTTTATTTTTCTTTTCTTTTTGTTTTTGGGCCACATCCGGTGATTCAGATCAAGGGTTACTCCTGGCTCTGTGCTCAAAAATCGCTCTTGGATTGGAGGAGCATATGAGATGCCAGGAGATTGAACCCTGGTCTATCCTAGGTCAGCCACGTGCAAGGCAAATGCCCTATTGCTCTGCCATCGCTCTGGCCCCTAAACCCATTATTTCTTGATCCAACCATTTTAAACATAATTATTTTTGTACTATGTATAAAAAAGATAGCAACGTACTTTCCTCCATCTCTTTTCCATATTTTTCCTTCCCTCCTTTGCCTCTTTTTTCCCTAAAATGTATCTATGGTTTATTTTATGTAACGATGTGTGTGTGCTTTCTTGTTGTTTTTAAAATAAAAAAAAACACTAAGTGACATTTGCAATCTTAGGATAATGAAAATATTTCTACAAACTAAGATGGGTGAGTAAATTCACAGATCAGACTTGATTATCTAAAGTTATTAACTTTTGGCACTAAAAGGAGTCTATTCCAAACATTAAAATAAAATGAAACCTATGAAGAATTCAGAACAAACCAGTTTTTGCTTGTAGAATGTTATCTTTAGGCAATTGGCTATTTAGAAAACAAAGTATACCTTTCCTTACTCATTCATATATTAAATTATGCTAATTCCTAAAGTCAAGATAAGTCCTCTACCTTACTATGACTAGGGTTTCTTTCCTTTGTTTCTCTAGGTTGCCGAATGTCTTGATCTTGGAGAAATGTTTCTGTTGTGCTTTGAGCCATAGCTATAGTTGCTTCTATTTTAATCATTCAAGAAAACAGGTAGATAAATAGTTCTGTATTTCTTTTGAAATATGAGTTTTTGGTGTTTTGTTTTTGACTCTTGAGAGTTTCAGATTTTAGGAGAAACATTTTAAAATTAAAAGATTTTTCTCATATAAATTTATAATACTGGAATTCCTGATCATACCCAATATTTTTCTTTGTGTAACTAATACAATTTTTAAAATATTTTGTGAGAGCCTAGAGAGATAATGAAGATAAGTTGTTTGCCTTGCATGCAGTCCAACTTGCTTCAGTCCCCAGTATCCCATATATTTCTCTGAACAATGTCAGGAGTAATTTTGGGGTGCAGAGCCAAAAGTATAATCTTGAACATTGCTGGGTGTGGGTCCAAAACAAAAGAAAATCATGATTGTATTTTATTTTAATTTTATTAATAAATTGTTATTTATGCACCATCATTACAAGTATGTTTGTAGTTGGATTTCGGTCATAAACAGAATATACCCCTTCACCCATGCAACATTACCACCACCAATGCCCTCCTAACTCCTTCACCCCTGCCTGTATTCACGACAGGAATTCTACTTCTCATATTTTAAACATTGTCATTCTAGGTGTTAGAGTAGTTATTTCCCTAATAGCATTCATCACTCTTTATAGTGAGATTCAAATTGTGAGCTGATCCTTCCAGCCCTTCTAGCTCTTAACTCTATTGTCTCTGGGTCTTTGCTTTTTTTTTTTTAAACCCAAAGATGAGTGACACTATTCTGTGTCTTTCTTGCTCCTCTGAATTATTTCACTCAACATAATAGATTTCATGGACATCCACTTATAGAAAAATTTCATGACTTCATCTCTCTTGATGGCTGCATAATATTCCATTGTGTATATGTAGCACATTTTCTTTAGTAATTCATCTGTTGAAAGGCATCTTGGTTTTTTCCAGAGTCTGCTATTGTAAATAGCACTGCAATGAATATAGGTGTGAGAAAGGGATTTTTGAATTGTATTTTTGTGTTCCTAGGGTATATCCCTAGGAGTGGTATAGCTGGATTGTATGGGAGCTCAATGTCCAAGTCTTTGAAAAATCTCTATATTTTTTTCTGTAAAGGCTGGACTAGATGGCATTCCCACCAGCAGTGAATAAGAGTTCCTTTCTCTCAACATCTCTGCCAACTCTGATTGTTCTTGTTCTTTGTGATATGTGCCAGTCTCAGTCATGTGATATGGTACCTCATTGTAGTTTTTTAATTTTCATCTTCCTGATGTTTAGTGTTGTGGAACATTTTTTCATGTGTCTTTTGGCTATTTGTATTTCTTCTTTGAGGAAGTGTCTGTTCATTTCTTCTCCCCATTTTTTGATGGCATTATATAATTTTTTCTTATGAAGTTATGTCAGTAGCTTGTATATTTTAGATATTAGCCCCTTGTCTGATGGATATTCTTCAAAGAAGTGGATCAAACACTCATAAAGTTCATTTGAAACAATAAACACGCACAAAAAGCTGAAGTAATCCTTAAGAAAAAGAATATGGAAGGCATTACTTTCCCCAATTTTAAACTGTATTACAAAGCAATAGTTATCAAAACAGCATAGTAATGGAATAAAGATAGATTCTCATATCAGTGAAATAGACTTGATTATTCAGAGAATGTTCCCCAAACATACAATCAACTATTCTTTGATAAAGTTTCAAAAAATTCTAAATGGAGCAAGGAAGGCCCCTTCAACAAGCGCTGTTGGCAAAACTAGTTTAACCACTTGCAAAAAGTGAAATCAGACCCTCAACTAACACCAAAAACAAAGATCAAATTCAAATAGATTAAGGACCTTAATATCAGGCCTGAAACTATAATATATATAGAACAACACATAGTAAATACTATATGACATTGAGACTAAAGGCATCTTCAAGGAGAAAATAGTGCTTTCCAAACAAGTGCAAGCAGAGATTAACAGATGGGACTCTATTAAGCTGAGAAGCTTCTGCACTTCAAAGGAAATAGTGCCTAAGATACAAAACCCACCCACAGAATGGGAGAAAATCATGGTTTTAATGTAAATAAAACCTATTTAATAAAATAAAATAGTTTATGGCAAACAGAGATGTATTGAAATTATTATTATTAACACTGAATGTCATCCCATAATTTGGAATTTAAAAATATATTACAAGTAGATATATAGAGAATTTATTTTTGCTTATTTTTCTCTTGAAAGGCATGTAGCAGGGGCCAGCGAGGTGGTACTAAGTTAAGGTGTTTGCCTTGCAAGCACTAGCCAAGAAAAGGACCACGGTTCGATCCCCCGTTGTCCCATATGGTACCCCAAGTCAGGGGCGATTTCTGAGCGTGTAGCCAGGAATAACCCCTGAGCACCAAACGGGTGTGGCCCAAAAAAACAAAAAACAAAAAGGCATGTAGCAAAACTTCCCTTTTTAGATTGTGGATTCAGACTTGTTAAATCTCTATCATGTAAGTGAGCATCAGAAACTGATAGCAAGTTCTACCAAAGCCACAGCAATGTTGTCTCTCTTGTAATCTGTAAACATTATCTGTTTATAAACATGAACCAATTTGCATTTCTAGGATAAAGTCAATTTGTTATTACTTGAATACTATTGCCAATACATGTATAATTTATGTATTTCTGTTAAATGAGAGAAATTGACACAAAATATTTATTTTATTCTAAATATTTTCCTTAGTGTAAATATGTAGAAAAATATTGATTGACAATTGTAACCATTTTAAGATTACAATATTGCTATAGATTTTATTTATAGTATCCTGCTTTAGCCATCACTAATTTTAAGACTTTTCAGTCTATATAGTTGAGAAAGTAATTTCAACTTAGGTAATAATCAAATAAGTAATAATAAAATAATCAATGATTATAAAATTTCAATGAATTCTAACTTTAAGAAAGTTATTATTGGGAAGAAGGTACAGCAGGTAAGACACTTGTAGCTGTCTTAGATAGATCCCTTTTTCATCAAAAGCATCACAAGGAGTGATCATTGAGTGCAGAGAAGGGAATGAACTTTGAGCATTATCTGTGTGAACCAAAGAGAATTATATTACTCAGTTAACCCAAACTTATTCAATGAACAGAAAAGAGTAAAGACTAGCCATTTAAAAAAATAAATTACTTAATTCACTTTGGTCACAATAAAATTATTTAAAAATAAATAAATAAATAATAAATAAATAAATAAATAAATAAATAAATAAATAAATAAATAAATAAATAAATTACTAAAAACCTGATACCAAGATCTGTTAAAAGTAAAGCAAATGATGGGGCCGGGCGGTGGCGCTGGGGGTAAGGTGCCTGCCTTGCCTGCGCTAGCCTAGGACGGACCGCGGTTCGATCCCCCGGCGTCCCATATGGTCCCCCAAGAAGCCAGGAGCGACTTCTGAGCGCATAGCCAGGAGTAACCCCTGAGCGTCACAGGGTGTGGCCCAAAAACCAAAAAAAAAAAAAAAAAAAGTAAAGCAAATTTGGAAAACAAAGGTTAGTTTTCCTTGCATATGAATACAATATTAATACAAGTCAAATATAGTATTTTACACAGAAATGATTTTGATTTCTAAGATTTGACTAAAATGATTATACTGAAATATTTCACAATAATCATATTCTATGAGAGTAAAACAGCTACCCAGAAGATTCATACGATAAAGTAAATGTAAGAAAATAAAAATAAATAGTTTAACATAAAACCCATCAAATTAAGGACAACAGGGAAAGTTTTAATAGGATTCTACAAATGATTCAAATAGTATTAAATGTTATAGAAATTCAGAAAATTAGAAGAATATCTGTTCTTTTTAATATACTGGACTAATTTCGACTAATGAACAAATTGAAAAAGAGGAAAGAAGAAAATTAAATGATTAATAAAGCTCATTACTTTCATTGTTGTTACTAATTTACAAAAAATGGGCCGGGAAGGTGGCGCTAGAGGTAAGGTGTCTGCCTTGCAAGTGCTAGCGTAGGACGGACCATGGTTCAACCCCCCTGGTGTCCATATGGTCCCCCCAAGCCAGGGGCGATTTCTGAGCACATAGCCAGGAGTAACCCCTGAGCGTCAAATGGGTGTGGCCCAAAACTAAAAAAAAAATAATAATAATTTACAAAAAAAGTAGAAGTCTGAGACTACATATTTAGCATCAACAAATTAGACCAAGACTTGTAAAGATTATTGCCATATGAAGAAGCTTAAAAATTCAAGTATCTATAGCCAAATCTAACAAATGTTCAAAATTATTACACAAAATTTAAGACTTTTTGAATTAAATAAAATCTAAATTAATAAAGTATACATTAATTAAAAATTTGGCAATATGGTCCCGGAGCCTACCAGGAGGGATTTCTGAGAACAAAGTCAGGAATAATCCCTGAGCGCTGCCGGGTGTGGTCCCCCCACCAAAATATACATTATATGTTCATTATACATATAAACATATATACATGCATATATGTATATATACCTATATTCAAAATAAGTGAGTTTAAAATACACGTGTGTACTTGGTTACCAGAAGATAGATGGTTCGATGGCACTATAATTGTTTCATTGCTGTTATTTGTTTGGGGGTCTGCCGAGCAGTGTTCACAGTCTGAGAACCGCTCCCAGCAATATCTGGTCATAGGTCTATATATTCGACCTGACAATAAGGTCATACTTTGTACTTTAGCTATGCTGTGGGCACCATAGTTCTCCTAGCAGTACAGGAGAAAGGATGAGGTACTAGGGATCAAACTCTGCTTCTTGCGAGAGCAAATTATGTTCTTGCTCCCTGAGACATCTCTTTTGTTTCTTGCTTAGCACTTTTTAACATGGGTTGAAGTGACATGAAAATATAATGTACTACAACTTTAGAGGTTATAAAGTTAAAATTATTACACTTTTTTCCATATTAAAGTTATATTCAGGACAACAGGAAGGCTATATCTACCTATTTATGGATCCAATCTATAGGAACAAAAAACAGAAGAAAATGCATTTTATTACTGAATATTTTTGAGGTGGGTGGGTTGAACCACTATGTGCACATTGATAGACTTAATTTTGGCTCTGTGATTGCAGGTCACTTCATGCAGTGTTTGGACTAAGTGATGTTGGGGATAGAACCAGATTGGCAGCATGTTAGGTGAGTGCTTTAATCCCCCTACTTTCCAGTCCCATCTTGAAATTACCTTAAAAATTAAAATATTAGCATACATTAGAATTAGATATATCGAGTTTTAGCACCCAGACATTTTGCTTCATGTAAGTTAACTTACTCCACTATTGGCACTGCTTAATGAGTTTTTAAAAATCTCTCATTTCTCTTATTTTATAAGATTATTATTAAGATATAATAGTGAATATAAGTATTGACTTTGATCTTGGACATGACTTAAAACTAAAATTTTCTAACTCTACATCATAGAAGAGAATACATTTATATGAAAGATTTCAATTCGTATTTTCATCATAATATTATATGTGTTATATGTTATATGTTAATATATATTTTAATCAGTGTCTAAATAATATTATTTATCCTTTTATTAAAATTTGTTTTATTTCCACCCAAAATTTTTAATGCTTCATTATATTCTACCTTCTACTTGGATTGCTCTCCTAAGCAAAAGCTTATCAGCAAGGACTTATTAGTGCTTGTGTTAGATATACCTGTAATGAGATATTTCTAATTTCCATAGTGATAATTCTGTATGAACATGTCCTCTTTAATTAGCCCTGACATGTGGAATAAGTTCTCTTAATAAACATCATAAATGGGGAGAAAATAAATATGCCTGGTTCCTGATAAATGCTCAAATATTTATCCATAAGTGAATGTAAAAGAAGGTCATCAATTAAGGTACTGTTTATCTATTAGTAATAAAAACTGATGAATTGTGTCTTAAGCAAATGGGAGTTAACTGTTCTCTCATAAAATCCTTAGGGGTAGGCGATATTGTTGATGGGTCAGTGGTTCAGCAAAGCTCTCATGAATTTAGATTCCTACACTCCTTTCAGCTTAATAAATGTCTTTTCTCATTTATGTTCTCTTCAGCTTGGATTTCAAAATTATTGTAACATGCACCAACATGTTCACTTTAAGCCTACATAGAAAAGGAGGAAAAAAAGAAAAGAAGTTACAGAAAATGTCATTGTCTAAAACTGTCATGTTATCCCCTAGCTATAACGGGGTATAAAAAAGTCAATTATGTTGATTACATACAGTGATAGATAGGGAGACACAAAATGGGGGTTTCTGTTTACAACTAACAGACCTTGTTTTCTACAATATTCAAATATAAATTTCCATATACTGATGTACATACACTTGCCTTTGACAAGTAACTGTGGGTGAATTTATGTATATTTTAGCTTTTCTATTAAAGTATAATCAAAACAGCATCAAACTGACTATTACAAAGCTGATATGATCCTTGAACAATATCATACTAACTTTTTAACTAGTTTAATGAGTATGTGTTGAGATAGAATAGCAATTATTTTTATAAAAGTCAAATTAAAACAGACTTACATAGATAATATTAGATGATTTCTGCCTGACTTTCACTGAACTTGATTATTCTCTTTAGTTATGACATACATCATTACTTTGTCATTCAGCACAGATAAATTGAGCTACCGGACATTAGAAAAAAGTGCTATACTATTAATCACCTCATAGTTCACCACCTCAAAGGGTAATGTTATGACATAATCAAAGGTATATGACTTTTAAGAAATAAGACAATTTTCTCATAGCTTTGTCATTGTAGTACACAAGGTAAGAACTTAGTTTTATAATAGGCAGACCCCAAACCCAGATCTTAAATAGAGTTGTGTTCATCATTGTGGAATTCAAGGTTAGACAAATAATTAAAGTGTTAGAAAATTCTGCATATTTTGTTGAAGGAATACAATATGATTTTTTTTGACATTGGAAGACCTCTTTCACCTTATAATAATTATAACAAAAACATTGGTTTAATAACTCAAAATTGCCCTATTGAATGATTCACTAATTTTAGTCTTATCAAATCACTCTTATTAAAATGGAGAATTAGAAAAAAAAATCAAGATTTTTGTCTACAATAATTTCATTGTCTCTAAAGATAAATTTTGCTAGTAATAAGTATGTGACCTTGTCTAATTCAGTTGTGATTTTATTTTAAAATACACAAATGGTAAATCAAGAAATTGGATTTTTAAATTTTCCTTATCTAGTAGATAATATTTACTGAAGAAAAAATAGAATATAAGATTGTATGCCAAATAATCCATGATCTCACAAGTAAGCAATCACAGTTTTTTGTTGCAATTCTAATATAATTATTTATTTGAGAATTAGATTATAATTTCATATATGCCTGCGTGTCTATGCACATGCGCACAGGCATGCAGATAATGAGCCATCAGTTGTACTAACAACTTATTAGTGTAACAAAAATATAGATGCAGCAACACATTTCTTTTCTTATTGCCAAAATATTAAAGTTATGACACTCCAAATTAGCATGAGTATAATAAATGAGATGAACACACTTATTAGAACTAATGAGTGTGAAATACTGTCAGACAAAATGAATCGCAGCCACAAATATGTGTCATATAAGTGGCAATAGTTCTGAAATACATTTGATTCATTTGCTTACACAATAAATAGATGTGTCAGCCTTTCATACAGATAAAGAAAAATATAATATATTTCATTCAAGAGAGAAGTTGTGAATGATATATATTCAAATTCTTACTATAATTGGAGGATTCAAATTTTTCCTGTAACATGAATAGAAAATATAGATTTTTCTTCTCCTTAAACATTTGCTCATAAACTACTGAATATGTTATATAGTTCTAAAAAGCAAACAATAATTCTAAGACAAGTAACAATCAGCCTACAAAACCTATAATATCCTCATACAATAGTCTGCAAAATTAGCTCTTTCACAAAGCAGTACTATATAAATTCATGTCTCATTTCTTCTCCTTTGCTATCAGAAATGGGATAGAGGTCTACTTCTGTGTATTGCTCTCTTTAATAATTACTGCCAAAATTTGTAAAAGTTTGGAAATTAAAATTTACAAAGGGTTAATTAAGCTTTAAAAACACACAAGAGCAGCCTTGATTGTCTACTATGTTCATTTGAACAGTATTTGAAAACCAAGATTGAGAGTACTTGCCCAAAGTCAAAATATTTATCAGGATATGTAGGATTGGAGAAAGCAAAAACCCAAGTTGGTTTTTTTTTACACACCATTACAGTGCATAAAATAGAGAATATCAATGTATAAAAGAAAAAAGAGATAGCTTTCTTTAACATTTATTTCTTACATGTTAGCCATTATAAAATATATTCATAAAAATATTTATAATACTAAGACATCCTTCTCTTCTCCCATATCTTTATTCTATATCAGTAAATAAAATTCCTTAGGTTCTTTTCAATGCCATCTTTTCACACTCTACCTATACTTGAACAATGTTAATGCTATGAGCTCATTGTAATAAGGAACAAGACAATCTATGAAGAATCACATATTACCTCATAAAGAAATTATCAGGAAAAATGTTTTATAAAATATGATCTTAAATCAAAAATTTAAATAAAGTTTAAAAGAGCATGGCTTTTTTTGATCATACACTATCAGTAAGCCCAAGAAGATTCAATCAGAGAGAATGAAAACAAATTAGGGTTTAGAACTATGATCAAAAGGAGCAGCAGTCACTGATATTAGCTGGGATGGTGTCTGTGAGTAGAGTTTTGTAGCTTTTAGCATTATTGTTTTGATCTGTGATCAGACATAAGAATAGAGCAATTTTGTTTCTATATTTTTTCCATCTATTATCACACAGACACACAAAACTAATTTCAAATGTATTCTGTGAAATTGTTTATGAATAGAAGAATAGCATCTCCTAGTGGTACAAGTTCCAAGTCAGCTTCCAGTGGAGATCCCATTGGCAACAAAGCCTTATTCTCCATATTTCAGGCCCAATAAGTTTTCTACTGGTCTGTATGTTTATTTGAAACCATGTCCTTTTTTCTAGTTGCTGTGCTCTGAGAAGTATTCTTCCCTTGAACTTCACAAGACCACCTCAAAATTTTTCCCTCAATTTCAAGTTAAGTACCACACTTCAAAGGCACATTTTTTTAATCACCTTTGCAATAGCAGCCCCCTTTCTTTCATTTCTAAATCAATAGCAAAGTTCTAGATTGGTAGTGCTCTTAGTGCACAATGAAACTTTTTGTTTTAATAAAATTTGGTATTAAATTATAACATATTTAATGCATATAGTATAATGACTTTATATATAAACTATATATAGGAAAAGAGAGTTTGGTAAAAGGAATACCATAGAATATGTATCTGCTATTGTAGTTACCATTTGTGAGCAAGTGATGGGTATAGAATCCATTATTATAAAATATTTTCAGAACTTAATGGAGTATTTGTTGTAAGATCATATGATATACTAGATCTCTAGATATTTATTTTACATAATGGTAATTCTGTAATCTTTTTCTATTCTCTCAAACAGGCTGTGAATATATATATATATATATATATATATATATATATATATATATATATATATATACTAATTCACTAGAATGTTTATAAATTATGTGATAACACAATTCTTCTATAATTGTAGAATTATTTCAGGTAGATTTAACAAGAATCACTAGCATCAGTCACACTAGATTTTCTTGTCTTTGACTAGGAAATTTACAGAGTATAAAACAAAGACAATGAAATTTTCTAACTGGTTTGAGACTAAGTCAGTTAATCCAGTTTCAAGCACATAGCAGGCATGCACTCCCTCCCATATTCCTTCCACCTTAGGTAATAGATAATAGTAACTATTGAATCATATAAAGAATGGAGGAAAGATAAAGAGACCATGCAAAAATATTTTATAGAATATAATAAAAATATTCTAAATTTAGAACTATTTCCTTTTTATTATTTCCTATTCAAACATTGCTCACAGTAAACATTAATGTGTTTATACATTGATGAAAGTGAAATTTACACAGAGGTGGAGCTTATACCTCTGTGAGATTCAATCTCTGAAAATCTACGTATTTTGTCTATCTGTTTAACAAACTCACACTATCTTATTAACAGAACTGCCATAGACCTTTATGTGCCTGGTGATCATTTATCATTTCCCCTATCTGATTATGCTTTGAGACACTCCCTGAATGCAAATAAAATCATTTCAATTGTTCTCCTGGTACAAGAGTCAATACTGCACAAACTGTAAGTGCAGGCTTTTTTAGATTAGAAGTAAGCAAACAAACCAAAACAAAATGTTTCAAGTCAAATATTTAACTCTTCTCAAATTTTCTTCACACTAGACTTTATGTTGCAGTATTGATATCTCTATCTTGGTCCCCATTTACAATATGTTGTGCTATTCCTGAGTTTTGACAGGCAAAATATGCAGTCTATTTACACATTGAGATAGCTTCATGTTTTCTGAATAAACAATGAATTCTGTATACAGAAAACCTAAGTTGATTCAAATATGACATTTTTAATTGATCCCCAAAAGATACTTCTTCCTGATCCCTACATGACAATATATCTTAAACTTCTCTCATTTTAAAATAATTTTACAATTTCATATTATCATATAAAAGTATAATTCATTTTTTGTATAATTCATTTTAAAGAAAATCGTTTTCTCAGATTAGAGAGACAAATTATTCACTGCCATAATCCATATATTCACTGTGTGATCTGAATGTAGATAATGTGCATATGAAACAAGAGAATACTTAAAGAGTGAGACAATTGTACCAGAATAAAGCTAATTTAGGGGCCAAAGAGATAGCACAGCGGTAAAGCGCTTACCTTGCATGCAGAAGAATGGTGGTTCAAATTCCGACATCCCATATGGTCCCCCAAGCCTGCCAGGGGCAGTTTCTGAGCATATAGCCAGGAGTAGCCCCTGAGTGCTGCCAGGTGTGACCCCCCGCAAAAAAAAAAAAAAAAAAAAAGAGACAAACAAAAAAGCTAACTTAAAGGATGAATTTTAAAGGCCCAGGATCTGGAAATCATAGGACAATATCTGAATCTGTTTTCCACCATTAGTAAACACAGCTTGCTGCTCTAGAAAATTGCATAAGATATGACCTACCTCATAAGTTTACAATATTGATTTAAAAATTAATATATGTACTCATTATAAATATGTAACTACTATTTGGGAGGATGATGTTTAGGAACATCACATATCTTTACATTTTTAACTCTAGAATTTCCCTTCAGTTAATGAAGACCCATGATTTAAATTTGTCCCTTACAGTCAATAATCAAATACTTAATTCTAAGTTTCAAAAAACTCAATTACAAAAACACAACAGATATATTTTATTTTACATAGTTAAATGGCATTCTAGGTTAATGGGATTATATATCTTTCTTTTAATGGAGATAGATTAGTGTGTAAGGGATAATTGAGTATAGATATTAATTAAGATCACTGAAAATATAAAATTCCTCCTTCATCTGCTTTTACTTAAAGAAGCGATGCAATTCCAGGGAGCATGATATTTTTCAAGATGCACTGTATTTAACTTGAATTCTATTCTACATACTTTTAGTGTAGTATCAATTTCTGTGGTTACACTTACTCAAGTTTGCTCGAAAGAACATGTCTTTTAATTTTTTTTTTTTTTTTTTTGGTTTTGGTTTTGGGAGCAAACCTTGTGGTGCTCAGGGGTTGCTCCTGGCTCTTCTTTTTTTTTTTTTTTTTTTTTTTTTTGGTTTTTGGGCCACACCCGGCGGTGCTCAGGGGTTACTCCTGGCTGTCTGCTCAGAAATAGCTCCTGGCAGGCACAGGGAACCATATGGGACACCGGGATTCGAACCAACCACCTTTGGTCCTGGATCGGCTGCTTGCAAGGCAAACACCGCTGTGCTATCTCTCCCCGGGCCGCTCCTGGCTCTTCACTCAGAAATTACTCCTGGCAGGCTTGGGTGACCATATGGAATGCCAGGGATTGAACCCAGTTGGCTGCATGCAAGCCAAACACTTTATCCACTGTACTATCACTCTCACCCTATAGCATCTTAAATAAATATGGATTGGCCTGACACCTTCATAGTCTCTGAATGAGGAGGTAGCCATAGAGAGTAGATGCAACATGGAAATTGTTCTGTAAAGAAGATAAGGTATATATATTTTAATCAGGATGTGGAGAAAACTGCTCTAAAATAAAAAAAAATGTGAATCATTGCAGGTTATAATATAGAATTACCTTGTCAAGGAACAAAATTAAATGAGCTATATTTCATCTAAAACTATACATTGTTAAGAGTTAAGAAGAAAAAGCTACTTATATTAGTTTAGATAGAAAATAGCATAAGTCCCAAGTCATCAACTAGTAAACATTTAAACAGACACTGATCCACACACACACACACACACACACACACACACACACACACATTAATTTTCAAAAACACAAAATGTGAGCCATTTGCAACTATATCTCTTCCAAAGCTTAAAAAAAAGCCTTGATATCTTCAGATTATACAGCATGAGTGTTCTATAATCTCCCTGGCCTCATTTTCCCTTGAAATATAAGTGCATAGGGAAATCCCTCTGGTATTCTCATTCTAGCTGTACAGTTGAAAATTAACTTTCCAAGGGTTGTTTTTAGCCCATGATTCTATTTTCAGCAAAATTATTCATGAAGCCCCAATTCTTCATAAATACAAATTATGTTATCTACACACCCACAAAGCTACAGACCATTTTTATTCAGAACATAGACAAAATAACTTTCAAGAAAAATTTTAAATATCTATTGGTGGAGGAAAAGTATACTAAATACATGGTTTTTTCAATTAGGTTCTTTTGAGTAAGACAACTCTGGTTAATATATAAAAAATTAGTCAATGAAATCTACCAATTTAAGTAAGAAAATTTACTTGGCCATCTAAATTAATAGAATAAATCAAAGGTTTGGCTAAAACAATATTCCTTACTAAAACACTCAAAAATAGTAAGTTATATGTAGCATATAATGATTCCTAAAATTATATGTTTATGACCCAGCAATTCCACTCCTGGGACTACAACCCAAGCCCCCATAGACTCAATGTATAAAAGATAGCTGCACTTTTATGTTCAAAAACCTAGGAAACAACAAACAAAAAGAACAGATGACTGAATAAAAGCTAAATAGTACATTTGCACAATGGGATACTACTTAACTGTAAGAAAAGATAAAGTCATGTAATTTATTATGAATATAATGATGAGTCAAAGGGAGAAAGACAGACACAGAATGAACTCACTCTAATGGAAAATATGAAAAAACATACTCGAGGAATATCTAAAACCCAAAGGACTAGAAACATGTAGCAGGAGAGCTGGCGTTTAGTAGGAAAATTTCCATTGAAGGTTGGGGGAGTTAGAATAGGTCACAGAAAGGACCACTACAACAATTATAAAGAGAAGTGGTTTTTATGGTCGGGTCCTAGGTGTTAAAATGAGGTAAAGTAACATGTGAACTGTCAGTAGAAGTATTTAACCACAATGAGGTACCTGCCATAAATGCAGGGTAGGTAGAGCACAGGAGAATAAAAGTGAGGCTATTGGAGAAGAGAAGAGAAAGAGGTGGAGTTGGAACATTGTATACCTAAAACTCAATTATAACTTTGCAATATTTTACCAATATTTTAAAAATAAAAATAAAAAATAGGCAGTGTCAAGACTGGAGAGATAGCATGAAGGTAAGGCATTTGCCTTGCATGCAGAAGGACAGTGGTTCGAATCCCAGCACCCCATATGGTCCCCTGAGCCTGTCAGGAGCGATTTCTGAATGTAAAGCCAGGAGCGCTAAGCGCTGTTGGGTGTGACGCAAAAACGAAAAAAAAAAAAAAGGCAGTGAGGCAGTGTCATGTGTTGCAAACACTGAACGAGAGCCTGCCTACTGTCTTGCTGCAGGAGCCAGTAGACTTGGGGAGCTCGGACTGTGGAATGCAGGACCTTTGGCTATCCAAGGAGAAGTGACAAAGAGGGGTGCTATGTGCTTAGCCACAAGGAGAGAGACTGAAAAAAATCTCCGCTGCCTTGCCTATTTGCTCTTCCATATCCTGAAATTCTCCGGATGAGGACACGAAAGAGCCAGCGAAACTGTCTCCTAGAGGTTCCACAGCAGACAGGTACCCTGTCTCTTTGTCTGTGAACTGGGGAGTGTCTGACTCTATCTGTGTCCTTAGCCACAAGGAGAAAGACAGAAAAAAATCTCTGCTGCCTTCCCCTATTTCTCTTCTGTCTCCTGAATTTCTCCTGAGGAGACCAAGGAATACCTAGCAAAATCTGTCTCCTAGAAGCTCTACAGTAGAAAGGGTCTCCAAAAGAAAGCAGCCGCTCTGGTTTGATTCACTGTTGCGTGCTTTTTCTAACTAATGAACACCACCATAACACATAGAAAATTGTACTTCAAACATGACAATGGGGAAACTACATAGGCAAACACAATGCACAGAGAATGAAGGTGATAGCTCTGATGACTCAGAAAATATCAACCACCAAATTAATCTCTTAGATAAAGAATTTAGAAGAGAAACATTGAGAATCCTCATAGAAATTTAAAAAAAGCAAACATAGATCAAGCCGAACAGAATACAAAGATAGAAATCAGAAAATCCAAGCTGAAATAACAGATCTGAAAAACTCAGTAGATGAATTGAAAACATTAAAGGAAAGCCTCCCTAACAGAGTAACAGCAGCAAATGACAGAATTAGTGAACTGGAAGATGAGCTGCAGAAGAATTCCATACAGCAGAAGAAATTTGAAAAGAACCTTAAAGCAAATGATCAGACAACGAAAAATGTACTCAAAAATGTGAACAGATGAAAATAGAAGTCTTTGATAAACTCAACAGAAACAACACAAGAATCATTGGAGTCCTAGAGGCCCAGGAAGAGGATCCCCAGGAAGATTAACAGTCAAAGACATCATTACTGAGAAACTTCCAGAGCTAAAGACAGCATGTAACCAAATCCTGCATGCCCAAAGAATGCTAACTAAAAGAGACTAAAAGAAAGGCATCCCAAGACACATCCTAGTCACAATGATGACTCCCACAGATATAGAATACTGAAGCAGCAAGATCAAAAATGAAAATTACATTTAAAGGAACTTCCTTAAGATTTACAGCAGACATGTCATGAGAAACCTTGAAGGCCAGAAGACATTGAAGGGATATTGTGACAAGACTGAATGAAATGGATGCTTCGCCTAGTATACTGCACCCAGAACAACTCATGCTTAGGTTTGAAGTAAGGATACATAGATTCATGGAGAAGCAACAGCTCAGAAACTTTGCAGATGCAAAATCAGCCTTAAAAGAAAAGCTTAAAGGTCTACTTTAAAATGAGACAAAACAACAGACACACCAAACTTACACCCAAAGTTGACATTAAATCCCATGACAATCATCTCCCTCAACATCAATGGACTAAATGCACCCATTAAGAGACACAGATTGGCAAAATGGATCAAAAAATGAATCCAACCTTCTGCTGCCTAGAAGAAACAAACCTAAATAGAACAAACATAGACTCAAAATCAAAGGCTGGAGGAAAATCATCCAAGGAAACAACACCCTTAAAAAAGCTGGAGTGACCATATTAATATCAGATGACACAAAGTTAGACTCAAAAAAGTTGTAAGGGACAAAGATGGACATTTTATACTAATCAAGGGATATATGCAAAAGGAATAAATCACACTCTTAAACATATATGTACCAAAGAGAGACCAACAATGTATCTAATATAATTATTGACAAATTTGAAAGAAGATATTAATAGTAACACAATAATTGTGGGAGATCTCAACAAGGCCCTGTCAACACTTGATAGGTCAACCAGACTGAAACCCAACAAAAATATACTAGACCTGAAAAGAGAAATGGAAGAAAAAGGCCTAGTATATATATATATATATATATATATATATATATATATATATATATATATATATATATATATATATATATATATATATATATATATATATATAGAGAGAGAGAGAGAGAGAGAGAGAGAGAGAGAGAGAGCACTACATCCCCAGAAACCTGGTTATACATTCTTCTCTAATGTACATGGGTCATTCTCCAGGAGATACCACGTGTGGGCACATAAAACATACCTTCATAAAATCAAGAGGATAGAAATTTTGCAGGTTACCTTCGCTGACCACAAGGCTCTGAAATTACATGTGAACTACAAAGGGACACAGAAGAAAAATTTTAACAACTGGAAATTAAACAGCATACTACTATATAACCAGTGGAACTGAGATAAAATCAAATTGGAAATCAAAATTTTCCTGGACAAATGACAATGAAGACACAAACTATCAGAATCTATGGGACACAGCAAAAGTGGTATTGAGAGGAAAATTTATAGCTTTGCAAGCACACATCAAGAAGGAAGAAGGGGCCTACCTAAATAGATTATTCACAGAAGTTGGTTCTTTTAGAAAATAAACAAGTTTAATAGATCTGGAAAAAAATCACAAAGAGAGAGAGAAACTTGAAAACCCATATTAGGAACAAAAAGGATGAGATCACTACAGATATTGAAGAGATTCAGAGTAGTGAGAGACTACTTTGAGAAACTGTGTGCCAAAAAATATGAGAACCTAGAAGAAATAGATAAATTCTTGGACTCATAATCTTCCATGGTTGAATAAAGAGGATGTAGCATATATAAACACTCCCATCACTATTGAGAAATTAAAAATGGTAATTAAATGCCTGCTAATAAAAAAATCCCAGGCCTAGATAGATTCACTAATGAACTATTTTAAACCTTTCAAGAGAAACTATTATCAATCCTAGCCATGCTCTTTCATGCAGTTGAAATAACAAGAACACTTCCAAATAGTTTTTTATGAAGCCAATGTCACCTTTTATTTATTTTACATTTTTTAATTTTATTTTAATTATGACAACAAAGATGCAAAGAAAGAGGACAGGGTAAAGTTACAGTGGAAGCCCAATCACCCATAAACAGAATTCTCGGTAGTCCCATCGATGATATCCCAGCCTTGAACTTTCAACCAAAGAACATTAAGAAAAACAAAACTGAACCCATGTACAATACAATTACTTTGTCCCTCAAATCCCCAGTTGTAGTACATACTATTTCTTAGCAGCACACAACATAATCTAAAGACATTAGACTTATGTAACTCCTTAAACATTGAGGGCAAAGTACATTTATCTAGTCCTTAAACATTGAGGGAAAAGTACATTTATCTAGTTCCATGCACATGCTTACTAGTTTAAGTTAACCTCAAACGTTTTAGTGGGTTGTTTTTCTTAAGGATTGGAGTCAAGGGAACATAGTAAAAAACGGTGTTAAAGTGGCATTTGTTTGCACAGGCCCACCAAAATATAAGGGACACGGAAAGAAAAATTATGGTCTAAATATAAGGAGACCCTACCCCTGAAGTTTCCTGGCACAGGACTGACTCTAGGCTCCAGGCAAACTAGTTTGTCCAATTCAAGTCATCATCTGTAGTGGCAATACACCTCCATTCCTCACATAGTCTGTTGTTGGTATCATGCCTCTGTATTAAAGATCCTGGAGTCTGCATATCCCATATTGCAGTCAGGATGGTGCAGAGCATCCTCTCGTTTTGCCTCACACTTAAGGGGCAATAGAGAGAACCATGTCCTGTAGAGCAGGTCATTATTGTTGTCAAGACTTCTCAGTGTAAACGGAAGTCTCTTTTTAGGAGGTCGATGTCAGACCCTTGGTAGTGTCTTTCCTGGTAGAGGACTGCTTCCAGCTGTTGCTATATAAGACCTTGGATGTTTCGTAGATAGCTTGCCTGGTTCTGGCATGAATGGAGGATGCCCATTCTTCTGAGGCCTGTGCCAGGTCATTATATCAATGTTCAGGGTGTAAGGTACATTGTACTGAGATTTATTAGATAAGAACTTATCTGTATGTATGGTGTTTTCCCATTTTAATGTGTCTATGCAAACAAGGATCAATGCCATGAAGCGTTATTGGTGCATCGGAAGCAATAGGAACAAGACCAGAAATTTCCATGACATAGTTCAATCATAGGCATCAAACTGAGGGACAGTTCCAACAACAATCCTTACTGAACAGCTTACAAAGAAAAGACAAGATGAAAAGTGGATAGAAACATCATGGTAGAAGAATATATAGAGAGTTATATCAGTTAAAGAAAATACCCATAAAATATACAAAAGATATATGTGTTCAATATGTGTTCAATTTGTGTCCTTCTAAATAGTTCTAGTATTTGTTAGATCTACTGTATGTCTTAGGTCAAAGATTAGAACTGTGTGTTTACTGAAGTTAAGAAGGGTAAATCTGGGGTACTGATGGTTGGGAGGAGCATATGTTCGCGCGGGGGCTAAGGTTTGCAAAATGTAGACTGGTATGAAATTGCCAGTGACAGCCTGAGTATAGCTGAGCAGCTATCTGCCACCCAACAGATCAAACTCCACCCCCTCAGCCCCACCTTAGGCCAGTCTCCGGAAAGACCCGGCCTGGGAGTGGGGAAAACCCAGGGTGCCCCGTCAACTCCTTCCAGGAACCCACCTGGAGATCCTGAGGAATGGGGGAGAGGGGGGTCGGGTGACCCAGGTTCGGGCCCCCCTACCCTAGGCCGGGCCAACTGGCCACTGGCACATGCGGAGGCCTGCCAGCTGCCCACCCGTGCGGGCTAAAAAAATCCTGCTCCAGGAAGGGAGAGAGACCCTCCCAAGCCCCAAGGACAGGGATTTAAGTCCCACCCTAGGCCAGTCTCCGGACAGACCCGGCCCTGGAGTGGGGAAAACTCAGGGTGCCCCGTCAACTCCTTCCAGGAAACCACCTGGAGATCCTGAGGAATGGGGGAGAGGGGGGTCCGGTGACCCAGGTCCGGGCCCCCCTACCCTAGGCCGGGCCAACTGGCCACCCCAATATCACCTTGATACCAAAACCAGACAGAGATGCTGCTGGCAACTACGGGGTGCATATTTTTATTGCTGCAGTGCACACTGGATATTTTATTTGATTCCTCTTTTTGAACTGTTGTGGTGTTTCACCTTCTTTCCCCATTGTCCCTCAAACCAAGGATGAGAGCCTCTAGAATGACTTTGCTCATAGTCGGCGTAGTCAATTTTTACCCCATTATATTACCTTTCTCTTCCTCAAACAAAACCACATAACTTGATCTTTCTAGTCCCGCCTCCTAACTAGAGGGGGCAGTAATGGAGGCACCAAAACCAAACAGTTATAAGACCACTAAATAATAAACTAGACACAGAAGGTACCACACATTCTAGCAGCCCCTGGGGGGGGGAGTGGAGGATATGGGAGGCAGGATGGGAACGGTTGTGGGAGGACAATTCGGTGGTGGGAATTCCCCTGATTCTATGTAAATATGTACCTGAAATATTACTGTGAACGATATGTAATCCACTATAATTAAAATAAAAATTATATTTTAAAAAGATGATAATGAAAGAAAATTTTCTCAATATAATTAGGCTATCTACCACAAACCAATGAAAATATTATCTTCAATGGAGAAAAACTATAAGTCTTTCCTCTAAAATCTGGTACAAGGCAAGACCGTACTTTATAAACACTCATATGCAACATAGTACTGAAAGAACTTGCAAGAAAAAAATATCAAGGGACCAATTAGGAAAGGAAGAAGTCAAGCTCTCACTGTTTGCAGATGACATGATACTATATTTAGAAAACACGAAAGACTCTACCAAAAAGCTTCTAAAAACAATAGATTTATATATAAAATTGGCAGGCCACAATATTAACACACAAAAATCAATGGCCTTTTGATGCACCAATAATGATAGAGAAGAAATGGACATTAAGAAAAAAAAATCACATTAGTGTCACACAAACTCAAATATCTTGAAGTCAACTAAAGATGTGAAGGACCAATACAAAGATAAGTACAAAACCCTGCTTCAAGAAATAAGAGAGGGCACACCAAAATGAAAACACATACCCTGTTCATGGATTGGCAGGATTAACATCATTAAGGTGGCAATACTCCCAAAGCATTGTACAGCTTTAATGCAATCCCTCTAAAGATACCCATGACATTTTCAAAGAAATGAATCAAACACTCCAGAAATTCAATTGGAACAATAAAAACCCATGAATAGCTAAAGCAATTCATGAGAAAACAAATATGAGAGGCATTACTTTCCCAAATTTTAAATTGTATTATAAAGCAATAATTATCAAAACAGCATGGCATAGGAATCAAGACACATCCTCAGATCTGTGTAAGAAGCTTGAATATTCAGATAATGTTCCTCAGACATACAATTATCTGTTTGATAAAGGGGCAAGAAATCCAAAATGGAGCAAGGAAAGACTCTTCAACAATTAGTGTTGGCTCAACTGGTTAGCTACTTGCAAAAAAGTGAAATCAGACCCCCAGCTAACACCATGTACAAAAGTGAAATCAAAATAGATTAAAGATCTTGATATCAGTCCTGAAACCATAAGGTATATAGAACAACAGGTAGGTAAAACACTCTATGACATTGAGACTAAAGGTATCTTTAAGAAAGAAACAACACTCTCCAAACAATTGGAAGCAGAGACAACCCAATGGAAATATATTAAGCTGAGCAGCTTCTAATTCTGAAAGGAAATAGTGCCTATGATACAAAAACCACCCCTGAATGGGAGAAATTATTCACCCAATATCCATCAGATAAGGGCTTAATATTCAAAATATACAAGGCACTGACAGAACTTTACAAGAAAAATAATCTAATCTCATAAAAAATGGGGAGAAAAAGGAACAGACATTTTGTCAAAGAAGAAATACAAATGGCCAAAAGGCACATGAAAAAATAATCCACAACACTAATCATAAGGGAGATGCAAATTAAAACAACTATGAGGTACCATCTTATACCAGAGATTGGCGCACATCACAAAGAATGAGATCAAGCAGTGCTGGCGGGGATATGGAGAGAAAGGAACTATTATTCATTGTTGGTGGGAATACTGTCTAGTCCAGCCTTTATAAAAAACAATATGGAGATTCATCAAAAACCTGGAAATTGAGCTCCATATGATCCAGCTATACCACTCCTATGGATATACTGTAGAAACACAAAATTACAATTCAAAAATACCTTCCTTACACCTATAATCCTTGCAGCTCTCTTTACAATAGTCAGACTCTGGAAACAACCAAGATGCCCTTCAACAGATAAATATCTAAAGAAACTGCGGTACATAAACACAATAAAATATTATGCAGCCTTAAGGAGAGTTGAAGTCATGATTTTTCTATACCTGTATATACATGGAATCTTTTATGCTGAGTGAAATATTTCTGAGGGCGAGAGATAGATACAGAATAGTGTCACTCATCTTTGGGTTTAAAAAAAAAGTAAAGACATTACTGTTATAATCCAAGACAATATAATTAAGGGCTGGAAGGACTGGCTCACAATATGAAGCTCTCTACAAAGAGTGGTGAATGCTATTAGGGAAATAACTACACTAACAACTAGCATGACAATGTTAATGAGTGAGAGAAGTAGAATGCCTGTCTAGAATACAGGCAGGGGACAGGGAGGAGGGAGATCAGGGGAATATGTTGTGGAAATGTTGCACTGGTGAAGTAGGGTGTTCTGTTTATAAATGAAACCTATCTACAATCATTCTTGTCATTATGGTGCTTAAAGATTTTATTTAAAAAAATAAAGTAGAAATAAATCCAAAAAAAAATGTTTTTAGAAAAACAATTTCTTTCTATGAATTATAAAAAAAAAGTATTTCGCACAAATACCATTTTAGGTATCTTTGCCAATTTAATTTAGTCTCAAGACATATTAAAATTATACATTTCAAAAAGAACAAACCAGCAAGTTAATTCTTACATTGATCAAAAACAAAATACATTGTCATTCAACATCCCTACAGGAAACGTACAACTGAGAAGTATCCATAATATTTATTATTTCATAATAAATACTTAATTCCATTAAGTATTCCACAATATTTTATAGAATTTTCTAATATTTACATGGAAAAGGAAAGTTAAGAATAGAATTTTTTTTTTTTTTACTTTTGGGACACATACAGCATTACTCAGTGGATATTCCTCGCTTTGTCCCCAGAAATTACTCTGGACAGGTTTTGAGGACCGTATGCAAAGCAAATGCGCTATCCTCTGTGCTATCTATCTGGCCACACAATAAATAAATTTTAAAGCATAAAACACAAATTATCTTCCTATACAGTTTAAAAAGATATTAAAATGGGGGCCGGGTAGGTGGCGCTGGAGGTAAGGTGTCTGCCTTGCAAGCGCTAGCCAAGGAAGGACCGCGGTTCGATCCCCCGGCGTCCCATATGGTCCCCCCAAGCCAGGGGCGATTTCTGAGCACATAGCCAGGAGTAACCCTTGAGCGTCAAACGGGTGTGGCCCAAAAACAAAAAAAACAAACAAAAAAAAAGATATTAAAATGTTGAAAAAATTAACAATCTGGAATTATTAAAAAGCTAGATGCATTCAATAAGATTACATAATAGAAGCCAAAAGTAGATGAACATAAATAGATGCACAGGTAACAATTTATTTTTGATAAAGTGATTACATAATTAATGTTTAATAAATTTGATAAAACAAATAGGCATCACTATTTTGAAACAGATATTAAACATACAATGTGGCAGGTGAAAAACTCAATTCTCTCTTTGGAAACTTTACTTCTTAAAGAATCATCACAGTAATTAAAATAACATTTCTTTTATTATTCTTTATCTGAGAGAATTAATATGAATTTAACCAAATATCTCAATAGTGTTGTTGATTTTTAAAATATATTTTCACATTTCGAATACACTTTTGGGGGATTGGAGTTGTGACACAGTGGTAGGGCGTTTGCCTTTCACATGGCTGACCCAGAAAGGACTTCAGTTTGATCCTCCTGAGTCCTATATGGTCCCCCAAGCTAGGAGCTATTTTTTGAGCAGGTAGCCAGGAGTAACCCCTGAGCGTCACCGGGTGTGGGCCAAAAATTAAAAACAAATACACTGTTAAAATATATATTGATTTTAAAAACAGTTGGAGATTTACTTAAAATAACATATAAAATGGAGATATATATATACATAAATATAATAAGAATGAGTATATATTGCTTATCAGTTAGTAGAGAATTCAATATTCAAATCTTCATTATATTTAGTTTTCTTTTATATAAAATATTACTACCTATAGATATTAATATCAATAGATATTGATAAAAATTAAAGGATGTTAATAGTTAAGACTCAATTTTACTGCAATATTTTCCTAAACATTAAAAATTGTTTCTTAACAAAATATAACTAACTTCAGTATTTAGGTAAATATTAAAGTTTTGATCTGAAGGAATCACAAATCCAATAAATGAACAAAGACATAAAAATAGGTTCAGTATCAAAATGTCTTCAATAAACATGCAAACACCAATTCATACTACAAGCATTTTTAATGTACCATCCTAAAATCAAGTCTGTAATAAGACTGTTTCACTCATAAGTCCTTTAGGTAAAAAAGACCTAGACAGAAAAATATAAATTTTCTCACCAGAGGAAAGTTTTCTTAGCTGTGGAGAGGTTCCTTACCTGTAGAGAGTTTCCCTTGACTAATCAGTGATGAACTCTAGGGAACCTATTCCCAGAGGGTCTCTGTTTTTTTCAGTGAGGCTTAATATCTGTAGAATGCATAGAAAGTAGTTCTGTTCTATGTGCATTTTTGTCACAAGAATTTTTGGTATAAATTTATTCGGCTATAACATAAATTGATATGAGAGAGAACTAACTGGTCAACTATTTGGTATTATTTCTCCATAGGTGAAATAAAAAAATAAAACTATGTAAATTGCTGTTTTTTTTTTGGTTTTTTTTGGTTTTTCGGACCACACCTGTTAGATGCTCAGGGGTTACTCCTGGCTACGTGCTCAGAAATTGCCCCTGGCTTGGGGGGACCATATGGGACGCCGGGGGATCCAACCCTGGTCCTTTCCTTGGCTAGCGCTTGCAAGGCAGACACCTTACCCTCTAGCGCCACCTCGCCGGCCCCTAAATTGCTGTTTTTATTTTAATCCACTAGAATGCAATTTGACTTCACATTCTTAATTCACAGCTCCTATGATTCGGATCACAGAGAACAGATATCAAACAGTTGTTTATAAACAAGCAATCACAAACAAAGCTACAATTAAAAAAATAGCCAAAACCACAAACTTGGAAGACAAATGTTTAGACAAAATCTAAAAGAAAATCAAAGTTTTTCTTTGCAAAGCATCCTCACAAATATATAAAATATTAATATTATTTTAATCGACAGTTCTTGTAGTGGTGGACCTGTGTATACAAACCATGTCCTCCAGTACTGAGCCATATTTTGGTATCAGTGTTTTATGTCTTAATAGATACTTTTGAATGTTTATCTTATATTTTTACTCCTTTGTAGGAAAATTGCACTATGGCAACAATAACAGACTAAATGTGCATTAAAAATATTTCTGGAAAAAACACCCTAATCCTCTGATATGGCCCCTCAGAATGTTGAGCCACAGGTAAATTACTAGAAGAACCTATATTATATATGTCTTGGAATGAATATTTCTAGAAAGACAAGAAAATTTTTAAGTAGATTGGTGGTTTATTATTAGCCTGATTTATTTCTTTTTTCTTTTTTTTTAATTTTTATTGTGACCACAGTGCATTACAAATCTTTCACTGCATCATTTATGGTACATAGTGACAATGAATGAGGGGCATTCCCACCACCAGTGCTGTCCTCCCTCCTCCCCTGTTCCCAGTATGCATCTCATATCTCCCTCCTCTACCCTCCAGAATGCTAGTGCAACTGGTCTCCACTTTACAGTTTGTTGTAGATTGAGCATCTATTCCACCGTCATTGGAGATAAAAAGGATAAGAAAAAGGGGAGAAAAAAATTTGGTGACAACTACCAAAAAAAGAAAGAAGAGAGAGAAAAAAATGAAAAGAAAAATGGAAGAAAAAAGAAAAAAATGGAACCAGCAAATAAAAATAAAAATAAGTCTCTAAATAATAACCACAAGAGTGAAAAAGAAAGAGAAAAGTGGAAGAAAAAAGAGAAGTAAAATAAAGTCAAAAACTAACAAATCAAAACAAAACAAGAAAAAGTATGGGTGCTGGAGTGGTAGGGTTTGGCGTTCCCCCCACTTTTTTTTTTTTTTTGCATAGGTACAGTAAGCATTGGGGAAGAAAGGGAATTCCCATGGCCTAAGAGATTCAGGGTTTCTCCATCCTAGAAGCATACCATCATGGGATCAACCCCTGACTCCATATATACTCATTACCCCATCTCAAAGGCTTTTTAGTTATGGCAGGAAAGTTTCCTGTGTGTGAGAAAATCAAGCCACTGTAGCTAGCGATCTTGGTATTTGATTATTCAAATACTGGATGCAAAAGCACAGACTAGTAAGTAAATATTTTTGGAAAACAGGTTGCATTACACTGTAACAATTTATTCTGCTGCCAAAGAGTCCTATCAAGTATAAGAAATAAATCTAATTCTGTGAAATACATGTAACCAGGGATTTGGTTGGTTTGAGGAGACTATTTTCCCCAGCATTGACGAACACATATAGACATATAACATAGACATATAGACATAGACTAGACTAGTAGTAGTCTTCCTTTCTGGATTAATTTATGCTGTTTTCTATTTCCTTATCAAATTTAACAAAACGTTAAGCCACATTTTATCACCCAGCCTAAGGGGTACTATTCTCATGAAAACATCCCTGATTCTTCTATTATTCCCAGACATGCTCTATTATTTTGTTATTCTCTGAACACAGACAGTAAGTTAAACCTCATTCTTTGGAATCATTTCCAAAATCAGAGTTGGCAAAAATATCAATAGTATCATAGAAAATTGAGTTATGTTTGAATAAATTTTTGTCTTTGTTTCGCATCAATCACAGCTCAGCACATGATAGGCATCATTCTTTCCTTTGCTCATAAGAAGTGTTCTGTGTGCCATGGGCAGTGGGTCTGACAGGAAGAGGGTGCAGTAGCTTTTAGCTTAGGCTCATCCTTCACACTATCCTCATTTGTAGAGGCTCTGGAGCTCACTAGAATACCAGAGGGAGGACAGGCTTTCCTCATGCTGGGCTTCTACAAAGGGGTTAAACCAGAAAGCATTCCCACCAGCAGTGCATGAGAACTCATTTTAACCCAAACCTACCAAAACAGATTATTTCTAGATATTTCTGGTGCATGCCATTCTCACTAGTGTCATGCAATTTCTCATTAGAGAACTATTATTTTCTCCTTTGGACTTTATCACTAATGTTCAAAGCAGGTGATACTAAAGTTGAAAAGACCCAAATGTATAAAAGTTCTATAAATGCAAAATTTTGGATGAAGCATATTTAGATAAAATAACATTATTTTTCCTTATGGAAATGTTTCTTGGGGTCCTTCTAAGCATTATTTAGGGACCCATTCCTTGTGATTGCCAGTCTACCAGGAGACCGTTCAGGAAAGGGTCCCGAGGATGTGGTGCTGGCTGGGTCCTGTCCTGCTGGGAACGACCAGGGCCATGGTGATAGTGGTCCAATATCTCTGGGGCTACATCTGGTGATGCATGAAGGCATGGGATGCTAGGGTTCCAACCAGGGTCAGGAGCCTAATACCCTTTACTATCTCTCCAATCTTTCCATAGAAGCTTACCCAGCTGTCTGAACTGGAAAGACAAGAAATTTTAATCTAAGTAATTCATTTTAGTCTTAGTGGTCCTCAGAGCTTACTCTTGGCTCTGTGTTCAAGGATTACTTCTAACAAGACTCAGAAGTTACCCCTGGAATCAAATCTGGGTTTTAATGTGCACTATACCTCTGACATAAATCTCTAAGTGTTCCTTTGAATTTTGATAAATAACTAAAAATTAAAGATACTTGAGTTTCATTAATTAAGGTACTTCCTTCAAAGAAATTTTTAATTTGGCATTTGGCAATTAACTTCTACAAGCTTTATCTTAAATGTATTCTTTTAAAACTATATACTTGAAGTACACCTTTTTATTTTTTCAGTACATTTTTATCCTGCTGCAATCCTCAGCATCAGTTATAAATGTTTTCCTGGCATTTTAAATGCAAAGAAATTCATATCAAAATAAACAAAACAACCACAAAACCAGTTCTGCTGTTTTTATATCTAGCTTCCTGTTCTTAGCAAAATGCTGTTATTGGATCTACAGAAGTTTTGACGGCATTAATTTTAAAATGGAAGTTGGTGAGTTTCTAACTCATTCAAAAAGCATTTATAGGGTAGCTCCTTTGTGGCTGATTCTGTGTTACAGTTGATGTTTCTACAATACCTACGAGAAGCAGATAACATGTAAGTTAGTAGTTAAGATGCATGCAACTTCTTGCAGGGGAAAAGCATAATGGTTTAATGAGGAAAAACTGTGCTTCAGTGAGAGAAATATAAACCTTACATAAAGGCATAAGAAAAGCTTTCTCTAGAAGTTGGAGCATCAGAACAGTAGATAGGACACTTACTTGCCTTGCACAGATAATATAAGAGTACTTGCAGCTGACCCATATTTAATCCCTGACATCCTATATGGTCCCTGAAGTACAGGAGGAGTAATTCCTGAACACAGAGCCAGGAAGGAGTAAACCCTGAACATAGCCAGGTATAACCTAATAATGATAAACAAACAAACAAATAAATTTTCTCTGAAAATGTGATTATTTTTTACTTTTACTTTTTTGGGTGACTATTGGAGGTTCTCAGGGGCTACTCCCAATTTATTACCTAAGATTTACTTGTGGGAAAATTATGCAGTGATGAAGATCATATATGGGCCTCCTGTATGTAAAAATGTGTTCTGATCAGAAAAAAATATATATCTCACTCCAAAACACAATGTTGCAACTAAGGCCAAAAATAATTTGAGATTAAACACATTCAATAGTGGAAACAACATGTTCCAAAATCCAGGGGCAGTGAAGAACTGAATTGTGTAAAAACTCAAAAAGGAGGCCTATGTGGACAGTCTTTTGAGTAGTGTATAGACACAGAAGTACAATATATATAGGCCTTTCAGACTAGAAAAATATTAGTTTGTATATTATTTTGAGTGTAGTGGAAACAGCTGATGGGTTTTAGTAGAATTGTGAAATGACAATCTAAGTTATGTGCAGGTGTTCTGTCAGTTTGGGGGTGTTGTTTTGTAGAGGGACTATGGTGGGAGCAATGAAATGAGATACAAAGCTATTAAAGTTTAACTGGAGAAATATGAATTAGATGCTAAGTATTGTCTGAGTACCTGGTACTTGAGGCCCTGTTGCTGGCACCTCTCTTCTTGAGGTGTATAATTTTCAACTTTCACTCTTGTACCCTGGGTGTGTATTAGGGCTCTATTTGGAGTACCTGCACTATCTCTTGAGAGTGATACTGTTTCATCCTCTCCCATCCCATTTTTCAGAATTTTTGAAGAAAGCTTGTTTTTACTTAAAAAAGGGAAAAGAAACATAAATAAAACTTGGATTAGAGGAGATGGAGCTACATAGATATCTCAAAGACATTTTCTATAGATATCATAGCTGTGTTATTGAAGAGTAGAATGAAAATTAGAAACGAAAGGTATTATTTTTTCATTACATTATTGGTTACTGAACTGGTAAAAGCTCGTAGGTATTTTTGATAAGGGTAATAAAATCATCTAAAGAGATTTAAAATTGAAGTAATAGTGGGGTGATAGAGAGAAGCAATTTGTACTGTGAATTTTTATTGAAGGATATAAAAAAGTGAAATTTTTAGACTGTTTCAAGTTTTTATTTGTGTAGTCTAAAAGTACATATTTGGTCATAATCACTTTGAGAAAGAGGAGAGAGAGGAGGAGAAAGCATTCTTAACAAAACATTCACTCAGAGACTGAGAAGAGAGTAATAGGCTGCAGAAATACCAGCAAAGTGATGCTAGAAACCAAAAGAATTGGGTCCAAAGAGCTGAGTACCACTTCACATGCATTCGATCAACTATGTTGCTATTTTGTCTGCCTCTAATTTATACTATGTACAGAATAAAAAGGATTTTTGCTCTTATTCTTCTGTAAAATTCCACTCAATATATTTGTATTGAACCAAAATACAATTCAAGTCCCAGGGCCTTCTTGCTGAATGTCACACCAGTAAAAATTTCCTTTAAGTTAAAGCTAATCTTGCTTTTTATTTTTTCCTTTTTTCATCAAATAATGTCACCCTCCCATCGTCTGTTTTATTTTCTCTACTTAAAATTCTTTTATAATTTAAAATATTGCTTACAATCTATTCGTCATTAAATTTAGTTGACAAATCTGAATGACTGACTTAAAACATGAAACTGAAATTTGATCTGAGAGAGATAAAAAGAAAGAAGAAAAGAACGGTTGTGGGGGTGTGATACAGAAGTACAGAGACCATTTTCAGGTATGAGATTTTGGCATTGTACATACAAAATACACACACACATACACACAGGCACACACAAGAAAAGATATTGAAGCCAGAGAATGAATGGTACCTGGCAATACAAGATCTGATTACTATAGAGACAACCCCCTAAAGAAGAGCTAAAACTAGCTCCAAAGCACCACTGAGCATGCCCAATCCTACCCATGCACAAATAGAGAAAGATCAAGTAAAACAAGCTTGTACCTCATTGTCCTCGGGCTCTATACAAAGAGGGAACTGTCAGGTAGGCACCACAAGCAATTTAAATCATATTATTCTCACCTCAAAATCACACCTAGATCCAACCCTTTTGTCCATGACTATTATCATCTAAAATATAAAAAAAATCTGTCATAAGCAGATCTGGCTCCTGCAGACACTCTGAGATCATGTTCTGGACACTTTCACTATATTGCATCCTGTTCCCACATTGGACTATGCTTTCTTAGGCCCTTTTCAATTATGATATTCTGTGTCTACTCATTGTGTATATAAATAATACATATGTATATATACATATATGTATCAGAATAACAGGGGTTCAGAGAAGATTGAAGTAATTCAAAAAAATTTCCTAGACAAAATGTAAAACTTGAATAGGGCTTTGTTTGAGTAATAAGAAAAATTTAAACTGGCAGAAATGATTTTCCCAGATTGGAGAAAGTTCATGACTTAAAGCAAGTAGGTGGCCAGAAAACGATGTGTCTAGAGTGACTGATGTTCAATAAACTTGACTGGTATAGTAGGAACAGATTGCTGCATAGTAAAAAATAAGCCTGAACCCAAAGCAAATGATGCTAAATAGGAAATAAACAGGCACCTGGAGGTGTCTAAAATGAAATCTGAGTTCAGTTATGGCAATGATACTCTGCAAAGACTTTAAAAGTTTAAAAATGATAAAAAATTTGAGGAATTCACAATGAATTTTTAGGTTCTATAAGCTCTTTTATGGTAGTGAGAAGTCAATTTAGTAGGTTTTAATATACCTAAATAAAGCATAGATACAAAAATCTGTACGTACACATTGTTTTTAGAGTTTCACCCACACTTATAGGAGCTTCTATGCCAAGAACAATCCAAGATTACACTATCATTCTATCTTCATGGTGATCAAGCTAGTGGTTTAGAAACAGAGAAAATAATAATTATTTTTATGTATGTTTTTATGGTCAAAAGTATCTTATTTCATTTAAAAAAGTTGAGGCAGGGGAAGGAAGGAAGGAAGGAAGGAAGGAAGGAAGGAAGGAAGGAAGGAAGGAAGGAAGGAAGGAAGGAAGGAAGGAAGGAAGGAAGGAAGGAAGGAAGAAAGGGAGGGAGGGAGGGAGGGAGGGAGGGAGGGAGGGAGGAAGGAAGGAAGGAAGGAAGGAAGGGAGGGAGGGAAGAGGGAGGAAAGGAGGCAGGGAAGGAAGAAAGGAAGGGAGGAAGAGAGAGGGAGGGAAGAAAGGAAGGAAGGGAGGGAGGGAAGGAAGGAATAAGAAAGGAAGAAAAGAAGGAGGGAAGTAAGGAAGGTGAGAAAGAAGGTGAGAGGAAAGGAAGGAAGGGAAGAAAAGGAAAGGAAGAAGGCAGGAGTAGGTAACTTCCTGCTGTATATTTAGCAGTGATCTGATCATAAATAAACCAGAATTTTGGGTTAGAAGTGCACTTAGCTATTTTTATTTAGGTAATATTTATATTTATTTAGAAAATATAATGAGAACCTAATATAGAATATAGAGCAACAACAGGATAACTACACTGCAATACTTGAAAGTCTGACCATGTGACACTATCCTTTTCTTGGGGGAGCAGTGTATCAAGGTCTGAATACAAGAGATGTAGAATAGACAATGTTCAAACTTTATATATGTTTTAACTTTCATGATATTTATTATTTTGTAGAGACATTTGTGATTACTTAGTGTTATTATTTTTATTATATTTACATGTAAGTTTGACTTTTTTAAATAAATAAGCCAAAAAGGATGGAAGAAATTAAAAAAAGAAGAAAGAAGAAAAAAGAGAGACAAGAAGAGAGGGAGGGAAGAAAAGGGAGGGAGGAAGGGAGGGAAGGAGGGAGGGATGAAGGAAGGAAGGAAGGAAGGAAGGAAGGAAGGAAGGAAGGAAGGAAGGAAGGAAGGAAGGAAGGTAGGAAGGAAGGAAGGAAGGAAGGTAGGAAGGAAGGAAGGGAGGAAGGAAGAAAGGGAGAAAGAAAGGGAGGAAAAAAGGAAGAAATAAAGGGACAAAGAAAAGAAGGGAGGTTGAGAGGTAGGAAAGAAAGGAGAGAGAAGAATGGAGAGAGGATTTAGGGAGGGTAATGGGAGAGAGTTAACAGGACCAGAATGAGGTGTAGGAGGGAAGAAGTAATATACTTACATTTTAGCCGTTTTTCCTCATTGAATGAAATCAAACAATAATTATTGCAAATGCAAGCAATAGTCACTATTTATAGCCCTGTCATGTGATTCAATTCCTAATAAAAACATTTCAATATATGAAAATTATACAAAATTTGAGTAAGTCAGAAATAGGAAAAGGATGACTTAAGATTCAAATTGATCAAATTTGATTACACAATTTTAATTTAATTTATCTAAGTGCAATTAATATATTTAATAAGTGAATTAATGATACTGATGACTATGTTTATAAAGTGTATGTGATCAGATATTTCTAAATATAAACACTGTATGCAGCATTTTTATCATTGTCCAAAATTTCTTTCTGTCCCTTTAAGACAAAATTTTTCTTCTTTAACTTCAAACAGCTACAGATGTGCTTCACTGTACTGCTAACAAAATGACATTATAAACAAAATCATACGGTACACACAATTATTTGTTGCATGTAATTATGTTCAGTTGCCTTTAGTTGACATAGTATTATGCTGGTTATACACATATTTTTTCATCTATTAAAATATTTTTGTGCTGCTGTTTGTCATGGAATCTAGTGTTTATGGGGCCAGGTGTTGCCAGGAATTATCCTAGTACGTACCTCACACATACAAAGCATGTGAAATATTCTACCACTTGAGCCACATCTGGACCTTACTATTTAAACTATTAACTGCAACATGTGTTACTCCTAATTTGGAGTTATGAATAAAGTTTCAGTGAGCATTCCAGTGAAAGCTTGTGTGACAGTATTTTTTGCTGAGACTTAATTTAGATGTACTTAGATGGTATATGAAGTAGTCAAACTGTCTTCCACAATGATGGGAAAAATTAACATTTCTAAAAGCAATGCATAACATTTCCAGATTGTTGTACTGATCAACACATGGCATTATCAGTATTTAATCTAAAGATTGAACAGAGATATTTCAGAGTATTTCAATTTATATGTCCTTGATTTTCAATGAAAATTTAACATTTTAATGTGCTTACTGGCCATTTGTCACTTTTTAAGGTGTTAGTTAAAATAGGTATTTAATTCTTCTTACAAATTATGAAATGAGATTTTAATGTAAGTTTCTGTTTAATATCCTATTAATTTATCATTTAACCTATACTGTTTCTTAGTTTTTGATTTATCTATTATATTCCTTTCCTTTAAATGCCTTATTGGTACTTAAGCCAAACTTAGAGGTGCTGGGTTGGGGGGGGTGCATTTTTAGATTTGTGCTTTGGAGTGATCCCTTGTGGAGCTTGAGAACTCATACATAGCAATGTGATTCTAATTAGGGTAATTAGGATGCAAAGCAATGCCTTATCATACTATCTTTACAGAAAATCTTTTCATATTCTTTAGGGAATCCTCAAACTATAATTTTAAATTTTACACAGTATAATTTATAAATGTTATAATTCTTTTTTTACTGTTTTAGTATTCATAATGTTTATATTTATTTCTATGTTAGGTTAAATCTTATTCTACCTAAAACAAAGATCATCCCTGGTTTCTTTGTATTTGTTTGCTTACAACTTGGTTTCACTCAAAATAAAGATTGTTTTATATGCTCAGGATAGCTTGAGCTATTTGCACTTTCTATGCTCTTACTGCCCCACCTGTAGGTGTTCTCTTCACTCAAGAAAAACAGTTCTGGCACGCAGCTTGCTAAAGATAGAGGTAGAAAATTGCCAGACTATATGTTTTTATCTTTTAGCCTGGTTTGGATTATTTCATGTGTGACACTGATTCAGACTCTTTCACCTGCAGTTGGAGATACAGTGTGTGGGATGATTTTACAGTTCTAGATTCAATTTAAATTTTCTGGTAAAGAGTTGCATTATTCTTTACAGTTTTTCAACAATCCCTTTGAGTTACCTTGTAACATTAATATAAAGAAAGAGTATGTATGTGTTGTAATAATGTATGTGTTGTAATAATTCTACATATTTATTTGTTGATCAGTAGGCCTATCTTATGCCAAAATCATATTAGCTTTTCTTAATATAGATTAGTAACAATATATTTAATTTATTTCTTTGTTCTTCCTTTCAAGAACAACTTAAATGTTTTAACCATTTTAAAATTTTCTCATCCATAAAGTGTTAGAAAGTCATTGTCAATTTTTATCAAAATTTCTGTGGGAGTTCTGAGATTCTACTTTATTATATAGGTCAGGGGTCCTCAAACTTTTTAAACAGGGGGCCAGTTCACTGTCCTTCAGACTGTTGGAGGGCCAGATTATAGTACAAACAAAAATTATATACAAATTTCTATGCACACTGCATATATCTTATTTAGAAGTGAAGAAACAAAATGGGAATAAATACAATATGTGGCCCGCGGGCCATAGTTTGAAGACCCCTGATATAGGTGATTGATTTCTGGATTATTTTTTTCTTGAGAGGGTTGTTTTGGTTTTTGGGGGCCACACCAGACAGGGAGCAGGACTTAATTTTTATTTCTATGCACAGAGATCATTCCTGGCTGTGTTTAGGGTCTATATGTGGTGCCTGAATTGGAGAGAGGTAGAATCAGTTACATTCAAGGCTAGTTGTTTTACACCTGTATCTCTCCACTGAGGTAATTTTGGAAATAATTAAGAACGAAACCAAATGGTTATATGCTTAACATTGAAATGCTTTGGATCTTACTTGAAAGCTTTCAGTACTACAGAAATGAAGTATGAAGCAAAAATCTGCCACCAACTTAATTTTTTTTTTTTTAGCAAAAGGTTTATTTCATAGAAGAGACTCTAAAGGCCATTTTAAAAGAGTGGAAGACGCCATCTTAAGATAACCATTTTTCTTTATAGTACCCTTGGTTTTAATTCTATGCTACAGCAATGTCTGTTCTTTATCTCTGCATTGAAAGAACTATCCTTTTAAATGTATTCAGAAAGTCAGCACATTAAAAAAAAAGATAAGTATTTTTATAGAGAAAACTAATTATCTATATACTCCAGTATAAGCGGAGTTTTTATAGCACAAAATTTGCGCCAAAAATCCCGATCTCAGTTTATACTTGGGCCATACAGGTTATTTGATTTGGTGCACATGCACTGAATCAAATGCATATAGTCTCCAGTAGTCTTCTACCATCTGCTAAAGGGGGCAGTGCTTCAGCTCAGTCCACAAGTCGCTGCTGAGCTGAAGAGGTAGGTGGCTGAACTGAGCTGGATGCCACTGAACTATTTAACCCAAATATTCTGTGCTTTGTATGAGACTAAATGAAGTGATGATGATATCTGTGAACTCAGAAATGATGACAAAGTCTATGCTGATACCCTCACATCAGATAAAGCTGAAGCTCGCTCTGTTTGAACACACAGATGAGGAGGAGGAGGAATCTAGTTTTGAAGGATTTTAACATTTGTGATTTAGCTTGATTACCTGTTAAGCAACAATTTTCTGAACTTTACTTAAAGTCTTAAAGTTACTGTTGCTAGTATACAGTTTTCCTTTAGAATAAATATTGAAAAACATTTAACCTGATTCCTCAATTACTGTTATTGTTTTGGGTATATATTTTTATTTTTGAAATTTACCAGTGGCTGCTGCATTTTCCACCTTGGCTTATAGGCGAGTCAATAAGTTTTCCCCAGTTTTAGGGTAAAATTAGGGGGGTCAGTTTATTCCCCTGGTCAGCTTATACTCGATCATATACGGTAATAGAAGACTGCACTTTGTTTTGTTTTGTTTTCTTAATTGGGGAGATTTGAACCACACCTGGCAATGCTCAATGGTTTCTCTTGGCTCTGCACTCAGAAATTAGTCCTGGAAGTCTTGGGGGACCATACAGAATGCCAGACATCGAGCCCAGGTAGGCCTTGTGGAAAGGCAAACACCCTATCCATTCTGGCCCTAAGAGACCCCTATCTTTTATATATAAAAAAAACAACAATAATCTCCCTCACTGTTACCATGGTGATCAAATTTTTGAATAGTTAAAACATAAAATCTAAATAAAAATCTCACTTTATTTACTGTCTTTCTTGAAAACCTAATAAAATGGACCCTCACCCTAATTAATAAGCCAGACTTATAAACTCCTCAGAGTCAGATATATAAATGTCCTAACATATGACACTTCAAAAGCCAAACATTGTTCAGCCTACAAATTCTTCAGGGACTCAACGAAAGGACTTCACCCACATGCAAGGCAGTGGGGAATTCCTAACTCTGGCACTCATGCCACCTGCTAACTGACCTTCCTGGTGGCAGTAATGAGCAACTCAACCCTTTTAGTGGAGACCTTATCCCAGGGATCTCCATTAGGCCTGCACCCCTGTAGTGCCAGAAACCAAATTTTCAAATTGATGCTGCATATCTCAAAAGGTACAGAACAACAGGCCATGGAGAGACTATGGGGCCAAGAGTTACGTCTCTTAGCAACAGACAAGGATTGAACAGAGAAGTTCAAATTCCACACAAACCTTTCAGCCACTCTTTGGGGAAGCAGCAAGTAAATACTTGCCTTCTGTGCATTCTCTGGGGACCTTGAGCATAGACCCTCAGTAAAATTTGTCAGAGAATAAATCAACGGCCATTGCTATTGCCCACAGAGTCACAGAAACTGGAGTCTATAACCAGTTCATTTTTAAAACTCCTGCTAGCTTCCAGAATTGCAGTATTTCTTATAATTGTTGTTGACTCATGTGAGATATAATTTTTAATTCATTCTTGTAGTTATTTTAATCATTTTTGTTATTTATAGATGTGTAGAGAAATCTCTGTATGCAAAAGCATGAAATTCACAAAAATTAACGTTACTTATTTTATAATATTTCTTTCTCTTCTCTGCTTTGTGAGATTTTTATAATATGTAGAACTGTGTTGGACAAAAACAATGAAATCAGGCCTTCCAGTTTGCTCTTGATCTTAGGAAGAAACATTCAATATTCACCATTAGTTAATTTGCAGGGAAGAAACTCTTCACAAACAATGCTCCTCTTATCCTGGTTGCATGGAATTGTTCTAATTTAATATATATGTTGACATTAAATATTGCTAACTGTAGTTTTCTGCAACTGTTAAAATAAATATTTGTTTCTCTTTATGCATTATGTAATAACATGTATTCAGCAATATGTGAGTAGTTAAATCAAACTTGTATCACTGTTGAAAACCCAAGTTTTCACAAATTATTATCTCCTAACTTATACCAATTGTTAACACTTTTTATGTCTTTATTTATAATGATAATGCTTTCTATTTTTTCTTCTAAATGCTTTTCCTTGTTTGGGTATTAGAGTAATGATAATCTTATAAGACATTTTCTCAAGTAGTAGATATCAAATTTTTATTTTTTACTTTCTCACTGGTAGCCAGAATTCTCTATTGATGATAACTGGGTAATTTTTACTTTGTGTGACTACAATTATTTTTATTTATTCATTTATTTATTGGTTTTGGGGGCACATCTGACAGTGTTTTTGTTACTTTTTGCTCTGGAACTCAGAAATCACTGCTGGCATGCTCCGGAGATAGTATGGGATGCCAGGGAAAGAACCCAGGAATGTGTGTCTATTTTTAATGATTTACTCTTTAAAATTTTGACATAAGCCTACTGAGCTTTTCTATTTCTTCTTGAGTTGCTTTGCAGTTTATGTGTCTTTCAAGATTTAGTTTATCTCAGTAAAGTTATTTAATCAGTTGCTATGGTATTTTACATAAAACTTTTTATTATCAGAGCCAGAGAGATAGCACAGCAGTAGGGCGTTTGCCTTGCAAGCAGCCAATCCTGGTTCAAATTCCAATATCCCATATGGTCCCCCATGCCTGCCAGGAGCTATTTCTGAGCACAGAGCTAGGAGTAAACTGAGTGCTTCTGGGTGTGACCCAAAAATAAAAAACAAACAAAAACGTTTTATTATCTATAAAGATCTTTGGTCCAGGCCTTTTATTTATATTGTGTTCCCTTTCAAAGCTAAATCAGGTTTGAGGGTTGTCATTATATTGACTATTTTAAATAATCAGCTTGATCTTCCTCTATTTTGCTGACTTTCAATCTGTTAGAGATTCTTTCTGTTAGATGATCAGTGAAGAACCAAAGGACAAAAGGAAATTCTTAGTTGTCCTCATCCTCATCTTAGACAAAAATAGGTGTGGAATTTTGTGGGTCTAGGGTTTCTCAGGATTCTAAACCCGTCATGCACATGAGCATGATTATATGCATCATGCTTAGAGAAGATTCTGATTTGGCAGATTTCTCTGTATCTCTGTGTATTTTGATTTCTTATTATTACTATTTTCTGCTCTTTTAAGGATGAAAACCATCATAAACTCATTGTCTCCTAATAATTGCTTATGACTTTCCAAATCATAGGATTGATTGAAATCTCAGCTTTCATATGTGTATTAAATAAGTAAGAATATTTAAGATGTGTTAAAATACATGCTTCATAGAATATCTGCTATCTCCATGACACTAGATTAAAACATCTGTACTACCTTTCTGACACAATTAATTTTTATTGATAGTCTATATGGTTTAAATATGGTTGAAATTTCAGGAAGACCGGAAATTATTTTACAAATCAGTCAAGGTACTTTCCAAATTTCTAATTTCTATATCTAAGTACCTCTCCACAATTTCTTCAGTTGCCTATACATTCAAGGTAATAGTAAGGTGTTATTTTTAACATGCCTTTGTCATTGCATTAAAATATAATCCTGATCATCCTTAAATTTATTTCATATGAAGTGATACCTAAATCAATGATTACCTTTTGTCAGAGGTGTCAAAAATTCCATACCTACAACTACATAATGCTTCAATGTGTCTTGTATTTTGTAGCTGGTCATATTCATTTTATTTTTATATCAATTAAAATACATCTTGGCTCAAGTTGAGACTTTCTTTAGTTTTTATTTTATTTTGTCATATAGTTTTAAGAAAGGTCTATTCTTTTATTAACATGTTATGATATAATCTACTGATTGTGATACACAAACTTGGAAGTTCTTTAAATTTTCTACTGTAAAGTTACATACCTGAATTTTACTCTCTAAGCAACTATTGAAGAGCAAATTAATTGTTCTTATACTTTTCATTCCTTCATTTCAACATACTACTAATCTTAGTTACATTTAGCAGTTGCTGCAAAGTTTGACTTATGTAGATGCTAATCGGTGCTTTATAAAATCATCTCATTATTCCTTTTTATGAGAAAAGAAGAAAAAAGTTTTTTCTTCAGAATAACATCTCTACCGGTGATCAAATTTCCAAAAAAGAGCCCCGAGAGCATCTTTATTTCACCAGTTATGAGACCTCATGAAAATAGTTTTATTTTATAAGACTTCTGTGCAATAATTGTGGCTGTCTTATTACCTTCTTTTCTAGTTATTTTTAACCCAGCAACTATTTTATCATATTTGGCCCATTTCTAAAATTTTTACAGTGCCAAAGTTATGCTTTCTATTCTCTTAGATTTCAACATACCCTGATAGCCAAGTCTAAATTTTATAGAAATGTTTCCAGTTCTTCAGTCTAGAATTTCCCATGGCTACATTAAAGTCGAATTTAGTTCCTTACAAAATGTTTCTACGTTACATACTGATTGTATTTTTGTTATTGGAGACCCAAGTTTTTTTTTTATTTAATTTTTTTCTTTGCTCTTTAAGATACAGCTTTTTAAATAAAACAAACAACGTGAATTTATATTTCTGTCTACATGGATTTTTGTCTTTAAAGACCTGATGATTCTGTAATAAGACATCTTGCTTTTTTCTTTTTTTACCCTATTTGGTGCCAAATATGGTAGTTCTCAGGAGTTAACTCCTGGCTCTACTTTCAGGTATTAATTTTGGTAGTGCTCAGAGGACCATAAGGGGTGCTGTGGATCAAACCTGGGGCAAATGCCTACATAGTAGATACTTTGTCTGATGCACTATCACGCTGAACTCTAAAACAACCACCTACAGACAAGTACCTAGTGAAAATAAAAATGACTTATATGGGGTCGGAGCAGTGTCACTGTGGTAGGGCTTTTGACTTGCATATGTCTGACCTAGAATGGACCATGGTTCAATCTGCCAGCAATCCATATGGTTCCCCAAGCCAGGAGCAATTTCTGAGCTCATAGCCAGGATACCCCCTGAGTGTCACTGGGTGAGGTCCAAAAACAAACAAACAAAAAAGAGTTATATTTTATTCATAGTATTCATAGGGATGCTTCATATTCATTTTTCTTTATTTTTCAACATCATATTCATTTTTTTTATCTTGTAAAAATATATTGATTTAGGCTGAAGCAACTGTCAGGATTGGGTTGATAACCCAAAGTGCATAACTTAGTGGATTCACAACAAAGTTTCATTTCTTGTCTATTATATATACATTTATATATACAACATAGATCATTATCAGAAGAGCTCTGTGATCTATTATATATATTGACACTCAGTAACTCAAGCTGCATAACCCTTCACTGTTTTCGCTCCTTTGACCTCTGAATGAGAAAACTTGTGAATTATACCTAACTCAAAACAAACACTTCCATTCAAATCAGGTCCTATGGACATAACATCCCTTTTAAAGACATTGAGAAGGGATTTTATTTATTAATGTAGTCACCATGAACGTACAAAGTTATTCATGATTGAGATTCAGGATGACACCATTTCAATACTGAACTCTTAACCAGTATCCACTTGGCTCCTTCAATACCAATCCCCCTCCCTTAGTTTGCCTCTCACCCACTAGATTGCTCTTATGATAAGCACACTTTATACTTCCATTTTTTGTTTCTGCACTGTGGTTTACAGTACTGTTGCTGACAGAATTTCACACATAAGATTTTACCACCTTCACATTTTTTTCTCCTGGTTGAAAGCATCCTTTGACCAATCATTGCTTCCTCCTTTTCTATCTCCAAGCCCTTCAGGTGGCATGTGTTTTTCTGAATGCCAGGTCTTAGGTCTGCTTTGTTTCCATTGTTTTTGGGCATAATTAATCCATCTTTATGGTTCTTTATATCCCACATATGACAGAGATTATACTCAGTTAGTCTCAGTCTCTCTTCCTAGTACCAAATAATATGTTATTCTCCAATATGATACTCTCCAGATCACTCTATATAGCAGCAAATTGCATGAAATTATCTTTTATTACAGCTGAGCAATATTCCATTGTGTATTTAAAAATGGACTGGAGAGATATTAAGGCACTTTCATTGAATGCGGACACCCTACCTTGGATCAAATCTTGTCATTCCATAAGTCGTGATTTCTGAGTGGAGAGCCCTTGGCATTGCCTGAGATGATCCCAAAACTAAAAGAAACAAACACACAAAAAAGAAAAGCACCTTTAGGAAGATATAAAAGGGGATGTTATAAAATACCTTGAAGAATAAAGAACATAATGTTCCTCATTGTTTCTACTGATTATTCCAGGTAACAAGACTTGTGGGGAAACCAATGGAATTTGCTTACCAAAATAGGTGTGGAAAGAACTTTCCTCAAGATAGTAACAGCTACCTATACAAAGCTCATAGAAACATTGTTCTTAGTGGCAAAAAACTGAAAGCATTTCCACTGAAATCAGGCAATAGGCAAGGATATCCATTGTCTTCACCTTATTCAACATAATAAGTATTAGTAGTCCTAGCAATGGCAATCAGGATATAGAAGCATATCAAATGAATTCAAATTGAAAAAGAGGAAGTCTAACTATCTCTATTTGCAGATGACATGATGATATACATCAAAGACCCTAGGGACCATAAAAAGGCTTTTAGAAATAATAAACCAATACAGCAAAATGGCTAGTCAAATACAGAAAAGCCAGTACACAAAAGACAGTTTCATTACTTTATATAAATAATGAGTCAGATGAGAAGTAGATCAGAATCTATCCCATTTAAAATAGTGTAAAAAGCCTAGTAGTTAACCTAACAAAAAAGATGAGAGACCTATACTATGAGAATTTTAAAACATTTAAGAAATAATTTGAAGAAGACATAAACAAATAGAAACACATTCCATGCTCATGAATTGGATGAATCAATATTATCACAATGACCATGTGACCTAAACTACAATTTAGATTAAATGCAATGTTATCTAAATTCAGATGGCATTCTTCAAGAACTTAGAAAAATATATTATGAAGTTTGTGTGAAACCATAAAAGGCAAACCTATATTAAAAAATAAGAAATTGAGAGGCATCTTATTACCTTTCCTGAAGCTTTACTGCAAAGCCATAGTCATCAAAACAGTATGGTATTGGGACAAAGATAGATATTCAGGCTAATGGGTCAGAATAGAATATCCAGGGACAAACCTCCAATTATATGGTCAATCAATCTTTGACAAAGGAGCCAAGAACTTGAAATGGAATAAAAACAGTCTCTTCAATAAGTGGTTCTGGAGCAATTGGAAAACCATGAATAAGATATTAAAGGTCTACCTGTATCTCATATATTACACAAAAGACAATTAAAAATAGATCAAAGACCTTGAGATTAGACCTAAATTCATAAAGTTCACTGAGGAAAATATAGGTAGAACACTCAAAGACTTAAACTTCCAAGAAGTCTTCAATGATAGGATGCCAAAAAACAAAGACTGTATAAATCATCTAAATACGGGACTACATCAAACTAAAAAGGTTCTGTATGAAAAAATAAACATGGGCTAAAACTAAAAGACAGCTAACTGGGTTGTAGAAAATATTTGCACTCAACATATTAAATAAAGGGCTGATATCTAAGATATAAAAGGTGTTCACATGGCAAACCCTGCAAAACCTAAAAATCACATCAAAAAAAAAGAGGAAAAAAAATGAACAAACACTTCTCTAAGGAAGAGTAACTGAGGGTCAACAGACACATAAAAAATGCTCATCATTTATTTAAGAAAATTTAAATTCATACAATAATGAGAGATCATTTTACACTAGGGAAGACGGCATATACAAAAATAATGGGAACGATTTGTGTTGGTGAGGATGGGGTGAGGCAGGAGCACTCATCCACTGTTGCACTATTGGTGGGGATATTGCCTAGTCCAACCCCAATGGAAAAATAGTATGGTGGGCTCTCATAAAACTAAAACTCTATCTGCTTCATGACCCAGAAATTCTGCTTTTGGAAGTCTATCACCAAGACAGAAAACACTGATCTAAAGAATGAATGCATTGCTCTATTCATTACAGCACTCAGTACATTAGCTAAGAGTTGGAATCAACCTAGATATAAAACAGATGAGTGAATTATGAATATGTGGTACATATAACATATCTGTAAGAAATGCTGAAATCATGCAATTTCTGCAACATGGATGGAACTGAAGATGTTACATTAAATGAAGTAAGCCAGAAGAAAATGGATAAATACCCCAACTTTGAATGTATTACAAAGAAATAGTCATTAAACAGCGTGTTATTGGAATAAAGACAGACCCTCAGATCAGTGGAGTAGACTTGAGTATTCATAAAATAAAGATAAAGATAACTTTATCATGATATAAAGTTTCCTAGGTAGAAAATAACTTAATCTTTGATAAAGGGGCAAAATTTCAAAATGGAGCAAGAAAAGCCTCTTCAACGAGCGGTGTTGGGACAACTGGTTAGACATATGCAAAAAAGCAAACTCATCTCTTTATCTAACACCATGCACAAAGGTCAAAACCAAATGGATTAAAGAGCTTGATATCAGACCTGAACCCATAAGGTATATAGAACAAAACATAGGTAAAACACTTCATGACATTGAGACTAATGCCATCTTCAAGGAGGAAAAAGCATCTCCAAACAAGTGGAAGTAGAGATAAACATATGGGACTATATTAAACTGAGAAGCTTCTGCACCTCAAAGGAAATAGTGCCTGGGCTTCAAAGGCCACCCACAGAATGGGAGAAACTATTCACCCAACACCCACTAGATAAAGGGGCTAATATCTAAGATATTCAAGTTCCTGACAGAACTTAACAAGAAGAAATCATTCACTGCTGGTGGGAATGCTGTCTAGTCTAGCCTTTACAAAATACAATATGGATATTCCTATAAAAACTGGAAATTGATCTTCCATATGATCCAGCTATAACACTCCTAGGGATATATTATAGGCACAAAAAAAAACACAATATAAAAATGCCTTTCTCACACCAATATTTATTGTGGCATTATTTACAATAGCCAGATTCTGAAAACAACTAAGATGCCCTTCAACAAATAAATGCCTAAAGAAACTGTGGAACATATACACCATAGAATATTCTGCAGCTGTCAGGAGAGATAAAGTCATGAAATTTTTCTATACATGGATGTACATGAAATTTATTATGCTGAATGAAATAAGTCAGAGAAAGAGAGATAGACACAGAATAGTATCACTCATCTCTGGGTTTTAAGAAAAATAAAAGACATTGTAATAATGCCCAGAGACATTAGAGATGAGGCCTGGAAGGACTGGCTCTCGATATTAAGCTCACCACAATGAGTGGTGAGTGCAGTCAGAGTATAACTATCATAATAATCAATCAGTGAGAGAAGTAGAAAGCCTGTCTCAAATACAGGCTGGGGGGTGAGGAGGGAGATGGGGAACATTGGTGGTGGGAATGTTGCATTCGTGAAGGGGGTGTTCTTTATATGAATGAAACCAACTATAATCATGTCTGTAATAAAGGTGCTTAAATAAAGATAAATTAAAAAAAATTTCAGCCAACAGATAAATAATGTCTTACCTGTATATTATTTGTTTTTTTTTTTCATTTATTCCCTTTTCTTTTTTTTTTCTTTTGGTTTTTGGGCCACACCCGGCGGTGCTCAGGGGTTACTCCTGGCTGCTCAGAAATAACTCCTGGCAGGCATGGGGGACCATATGGGACACCGGGATTCGAACCAACCACCTTTGGTCCTGGATCGGCTGCTTGCAAGGCAAACGCCGCTGTGCTATCTCTCCGGGCCCCATTTATTCCCTTTTCAAAATAGTAAAATTGTTATTTGGAAAAAAAGAAAAAGGATAAATATAGAATTATATCACTTATATGAGTTATTTAGAATAACTGCATGAGGAAAGGCAATGCTTTTAATGAGACTTGTCTAGAACACTCTTGGTCCCAGTGTATAGAGAAGAAAAGGTAAGAAAATAAGTACAGGAGGAGAAACACAATTATGAAAGGATTGGGGACAGGGAGAATAGGTCTCAGGTGGTGTTAAGATGATAGAATTAAATATTCAATCCAGAGTGAACAATGAAATTATGAGACCCAAACTTTAACTATCAAAACTTATAATGGGCCTGCTATAGAGTTAGACTGGGGAGAGGGAAGTGGCAGTGGACACAGTCTAAAAACATTGGTCAAGAGAGATTGACACTGGTCATGGTATTGGCCCTAAATCATTTAATGCCTGAAACCTGACTATGAAGAACTTTGTAAATCAGAATGATTTTAATAAAAATTAAAAAAAATTGTTTTCTTCACCTAAGTTCTAAATGTTGCTAATATGCCAATCTGATACTAAAATTTAAAACTGTCATTTGCCATTTATCTGTTATAAGGCAAGTGTAGAATTGCAGGTTTAATGATATTATTTAAATTTTCTTTGAATAAGTGCAATGGCCTATTACACTTCTTTCTTTGATTCCAAACAGCTGTTGTAACATCTTGTTGAAAAGAAACTTACTGTTTTTTGCATATTTCTTTACCAGAAACACTTTTTACTGATTTAACCAAATATGAAAACTATTGACCTATATTTTTATGCTTACAATATTTATAAAAGCATACCATAGAAAAATTACTGTACTTACTGTGACCCATTTTACCATTTTGATTATTTATACATCAGTATGTTTACCATATTCTCATTAATCATCCTGAGCAAAGTTTTTAATCTCCAAGTCTCTAAGAGCAAATTATCTCTAAATTTATCAAAGGGTCTGCATGATCATAAAGGGAATTAAATTAATAACTCTAAATAGAATTTTACTTTTTGGGGTTATTGCTGTTTAATTTTAGGCCACACCTGACACAGCTTAAGGCTTCATTTTTGCTCTGTGCTAAAGAATTACTCCTGGTAGGCTCAGAGTACTAAAGTTCTTTATAGGTGCAGGTAAAACAACACAACAGATAGGGAACATGCTTGCATACAACCAGCCCAGGTATACTCCTCAGTATCCCTATGGTTCCCCGAGTATGATAGGATTGATTTCTGAATTAGAGCCAGAAATAACCCTTGAGCATCAAGGGTTTTTTTATTTGGTGTGGCCCAAATAAAACAACAAACAAATTTCTTTATTAAAATTGACCCACTAAGAGCTAATATATCTTTCAACCTTACAATAGGTATGAATCGTAACCTCCTTTGTTACTTTATAGTGTGCAGTTAAATATATATACATTTACTTATAATTTATGTATAAAATTAATGCTGTTCAGAGCTGGAGATAGTATAGCAGGTAGAGGATTTGCCATGTATATGACCAACCTGGATTCAATCCTCTGTGCCCAGGTGTACCCCTGATCACTACTACTAATTGTAATTCTCTGAGCATCTCTAGGTGTGTTTCAAAAAAAATCAAACAAAAATATTGTTTACTTTTTTAGTGTATTACTTTTGACAGTAAATAGTAATTAAATATCCTCATTTTATTTTCTAAAAATGGGACTTGTATAAAATTCATTACCATAAAACATATTTTTTCTTTTTTAGATTAATGATAGTTCTATCTATACTCTAATTCTCATTTTTAGTTATGTTTTATTAGGTTCAAGTCACTTGTTCCAGTTTAAATAGTGACAGATATGAATTGCATCAATTCTCAATTCAAGCAATTTGACATCAGTCTGAGAGTCACCTAAATTTTCTTCCTCTCAGTACAGATTTTAAAAATCTTAGAATTAGAAGTGCCCAAATACAATAGAAACAGAGAACATGATAAGTGGCATTCAGTAGGAAATGAGCAACCAATGGAGTATGGGGATAAGAGTGAGAGGAGGTGATGGCTAAAGTGGAGGGAAGCATTCAACAGGGAGGAGGAGGTAGTGCTATGAGATGATAAAATCTTGTATATGAATCCTATCAGCAACAGTACATAAACCACAGTTTAAAATTTACATATTTTTGTGTATATATAATATATACATGCTCCTCTTAGAGGTTAATTGATGGTGGATAAGAAGCATATGGGGAGAGGGGATGACTGCAATGAACACTAGGGAAGGAATCATTGTTAAAGCAATGTATGCATAAAGTCCAATCATGAATAGCTATAATTTCATGGTGACTAAGTTATTTTTAAGTAAAAAAAAACTCAACTCTTTAAATTAAATAAAATAAATTAATAAAAATTACCCTTGAAATGTTATTACAAAGTTCAGAAGAATTGCTCTATTTCAGAGACAGATAATTTTTCCATTTTGTTATAAAAATAAGTAATAGTTATATGAAATCTCACATTATAATTCTTACCCCAAAGCAAAACAAAAGCCAGATCAAATCAACCATGCATACCCAGATTGTATCTTAGATAAGGAGCAGAGAAAAATGGATTTTCTTTGCATACAAACAAGTAAAAGAAAAATTTATCTGTTTCTCCTACAAAAGAAAATAGAGAGAATTTGATCCTGAACTTTTACTCTAACATTTTACATTAACATTTTAAATATATTTTTCCAAGGTCAGCCTTTTTAATCCTCCCCATACAAAACATATGTTTGAATTGTATTATACAAAGGATATCGTCAATGTCCTTTGAAACCTGAAAACAGACTTGTTCAGAATTAAGTAGATTTAGTTATCTTACTATGTAAGATACTGTAAATAGCTTATAAAGGAGTCAAGTAACATTCTACAAGCACAGAAGTCAAGGATAACCAATAAAACTCATCAATCAACACAAAAAATATTCTAAAGTACACTTTAATTGCAATATTTGGTGTGTTATGCCATGTAGTAAAAATCTATAAGAAATAAGATGTAAGGATTCCAAATAAGTATCGTAGGTTTTGTTGTTTGTTTGCTTGACTTTTACAAACAGTACTGAAAATATAAGCCATAACAATCTCCTATAATCCTCACATTCCTTTCAAGTTCCAGGATCAAGGCACATAGGTCATTTTTATACACTAGCATTCTAATCAAGTGAAAAGTAAAACAAATTTGGAATTTTTTTAATATATAAATAGATGGCTTAGAAATCAAAGTAAAATTTTACTTAAGGTATTTAGAAATTAATAATGAATTGGAGGAAATTTGATCATTCAGATTCAAATATAACATATAGAATAATTGGTAAGAACTAATATTTGAAAGCTAGGGGACAGAAAGCTAATGATGAAAAGTTTATTATACTTCAGTCATCTCTTCTAAAAAGTCAGAGGATTTTATTACACCAATAAATCTTGAGACTGAGCTAGGTAAACTTTTAAAAACTTATCCTGGTCATATTCAAAGAACAAAAGATTATTTTTCTCTCTCTTGCTTATTTTGATATAATTTGTATGAAATAATTTATTTACTAATTTTTGTTGAAGCATTTTATACTCAAAATATTCAATCCTCACATTATTTTAACATCTGGGTCATTTTGACCTTAAAGTCTTGTAATTTCTCCTACAAGTTTAAATTTTTTTTATTCCTTCTAACCTTGTAATTAAGAATGTCTTTGATATTTTAAATATACTATCAGCTTGTACTATCAAATATACTATTAAATATCAAATATACTATCACTTAAGTGCTATGCAATATTAATATATTTTTTTATAAAATAGTCATCACAGTTGAGAGTCTGAAAACAAATTGACTAGTATTTTGTTTATACTTTCTCAATGTCATTTCTATTGATTCTCCTTTTATTATTCAGGTTTGCCCTATGTGTGAATCAGCCAAAAATCAATCTAGGACCCTACTCTTTCATTTAATTTCCAAATATTTGATATGTGGCAGAGAATAAGATTCTTGTATTTAGTTCAGGAAGAAGTCTAGGAACTTAAACAAGACTTTATAAAATCATTAACCGAGATGTGTCTCCCTACCTGGAATTCCCTATAGTTTCCCATTCTTAAGCTTCCCTCTTTGGTTCTCTACCAAGTTTTATTGATCTAGTTCTATTATAATCTTCCTGTGAATGTGCCTGATTCCAGAAACTAGGTAGAGTACTTAAAGCAACAATAACTTTTGCTGAGGACCAGAGCTCCTGAAATTATAAAGGAAGACTTAGTTTGCTTTGATTTTAGATTCCTGTCTGCTTTTTTGTCTCCACTGTTATAATCACCTTTTATTCTTTTAAACAAGATTTCCTTGGACCTGGATGAGAAAAAGTGGAAAAGATCCAAAGGAAGAGGAAGAAGATGAAAAAAATATGAGGAATTCTTCTACTCTCAATACTAAGATGTCCATTTCCTGCTTTTTCAAAATTAAAGTCAACCCATATAATGTCTCTCTGTCTGCAACTAAATTTACAGTAAGATTTGGGAAAAATTTAGTCCAGATAAATAGAAAAGAATAGAATTATCACCGGTGTAGTGGTAACACATATTCTGTCCTCTGATCTTCCAACTGCTTATTACTTTTAAGAGTCCAAATACTTTTCTATAAATGCTCTTCAGATTCCATTGCTATAGGCAAGAGAAAAACTAAATATTTAAAATATATTCTACCTGAAATCAGAACCTTTGAGTAAATTTAAATTACTTTTGTTGTTATTGTTTTTACTAACAACTAATTTAATGGCTTTGCCTAGAAATTTAGTTTGTTTCTGTTTGGAGTCACACCAGACAATTCTCAGAGCTTACTCCGGCTCTGTGCTCAGGGACCACTCCCGATAGGGCCGGAAAGGACGTATAGGTACCAAAGATCAAACCCAGGCTATTGCTGTACTCTGGTCTCAGATTGTTTTTTATCTTTTCAAATGGTCATTTTTGTCAGAATGGCAATATTTACTAAGTATTTGTCTATCAGATATCTGTATGATTTGATCAGCATGATAGCTATATGTCACATACAGTATTGCTTATATTATTCTGTAATTAATGTTTTAAAAATTAAATGCACATTGAATACGTACTTTAGTTTATGTATGCCCTAGGTAATTTATAAACAAAATTTAGTCCATACAACAAATTCCTAAGAAATAAATACTATCTCAATGTTACAACTTTACTAAAACCTATATAAACTTGCTTTAATACTCAAGCCAAGAGGCAGCATGAGAATGACAATCAAAGCATAGCACAATATTTTAGCAGCTTTACCAATAAACTAATCTTCTTTTGTGTATTAGTAATAAGAACATATAGTATATTACGAGTTCCAACTTCTCAAAATATTTTATTTTATAGTAACAATATACATAATACATAATATACATAATAAGATTTAGTCACAGTTGGAGATAAGGTTTTGACAAATCTGAATCAAGTTAAAATAAGAACATTTTGGTGACCCTAATTCAATATGACTCATGTCCATAAAGGAAATTTAGGCTCCATAATTAGCAGAGAAAGACTGTGTGTAGGCTCAGAGAGAAGGAAGTTATCTGCAAACCAAACATTGAGATGAACTGAGTCCTCAGAACAATTGAATGCCAAAATTTATAGTGTCCAAAACCCTGAGGATGTAAATTCTGTTGTTTCAGACAGACAGCCAATCCAGGATATTTTGTTATGAAAATGGTAGAGCAACATATGAATTTAATTCTCAATATACCTAGGAAAGTATGTTAAATATTAACCACTCAATATATATGAAACCCTGTATTATGCGTATAATTTATATAAATTAAGCCAATAATTAATACAATTTATTTTCATAAAGATTTTAGCACTGTAATTATATATCTCAACTCAAGAACTAATTCTTTAGATAAAAACTAGCAAACAGAAAAAAAATTTAGGAAGAAAAGGGGATTCTATAAGAATAGGCAAAAAAATAATGGGATACTAACAGAGATATAGACTCAAACTTCTTACATCAAAATGGGCCACAGAGATCATATAGGCTCATTATTTTTGCTGCACTTCATGCTAAAAATCCAAGTCTATATTATAATAAGTAGACTTCATTTTCTTTCTTGCACAGTTTAAAAATACTGGTATTTCTTTAGCACTTTTTAAATAGTTTAACATCAACTTTATTTGTCACTTAAAATTTAACCATCTTCTGTAAAACTAAAGACTTTTTATAGTACTGCTTTAGTACATCTCCTTACTCAATGATAAGGTTAAGAATGATATGGCTAAGAATAATATAGATGTAGATTTTTGAATAAATCTCTTTAAATGTAAGCTTGTTCCAAAAATTAACAGACTCAAATGAAGTGTTGGCTACAAATTATGAAAATTAAAAATGGTTTGTTGCTCTAATGAGATGGCCAGAAGCAAACTTTACAAACTCAGTGTTGCTGTTTTTTCTTTCTTTTCCTTTGAGAATTAGCTTTTATGCAAAAAATATAATAAGAATGAAAGGCAGATAACGACAGAAATTTGAGCATAATCACCATCTGTCATCATCATAGATAATAACAGAAATCAGGAAAGTAACATAAGCACAGAGGGAAATAAAAACGAAGAACTTGGGAATACTGCCATTGACCTACCGCAGATGTCAAAGCATTGTTAATGAATATGGCACAAACAAGTTCATATTAAAAGAGACTGATAATAAATATCAAAAAGTGAAGAAACGTTTTTTATAAAAAGAGAATAAATCTGTGATGTGACAACAAGGGATCTATTGAACAACCTATATAACTTCAAAATTTGAGGGCCATGCAGTGTAAGAAAGAAAGTCATAAAAGAATCAAAGTTTTCCATCTGCCTGGAAATGTATGAAAGTGAAACCAATGTCTCCAAAATGTCAATGGGCAAGAGAGGTCACGACACTGCCACAGTGAGTGCACATTGGTGCTTCTCCTAATAGTAGAGTATTTTTTAACTGTCAAGGACAGAGATAAAGAAGGAATATGGCATAATCGCACCAGCAATTTGAAGTCTAGACAAGCAGATGACTGACAAGCAGAAAGTGCACCGAAGAAAAGGATAGCATAAAAAAGAAAATGTGCAAATAATAAACACTTCTCTGCATGCTTCAGCTAGTCCAAGCCACTTTTCTCCAAACTGACAAATCAACAAACTGGTGACACAAAATTCTAGCTACAACATATTCACTTTATTATTAGAGTGAGAGATTCTGAGATTATATGAAAAAAAAATGAGGGAAGATGGTTGCATATCATGCACCCAAAAGGAGTTCATATACTAGGCATATAAAACACTCATAAGACTAAAAATAAGTAAATTAGTAAAACAAACAAACAAACAAACAAAAAAACCTGACTAGTGTCTGGTATGACCCAACTAGCCAAAAAAAAAAAAAAAAAAGAAAAAGAAAAAGAACTTCAGTTCTTAGTTTTGTAAGGGGTATATCTGAAACCAAGCTCATGATTTCAGGTGTTACAATTAACATGTAGCTTGTTTTATTTTAAGAAAACCACTCAATACTAACTGTTAATTATACTGAAATTTTTATCCCAATTTTCACTTATATGTCAACTTTTAATGTCCAGGTACAAAAGATCAGCGAGAAAAGGCTGTATTTGGGGAAGAGCTGATTATAAGTAATTCAAATAATAGAGAACTATACCAAAACCTTTCAATTAGAGAAGTACGCCTCTGAATTCAGCCCAAATCTGAAGTTGGCAGGAATGACAGTGGCAGCACTAATGTGATAGTGGTAGTGCTAATCTTCTTGACTTATAATTACTCTGAAAAGGACCCTTTCCTGACATACACTCATGATATTTTGAATTCTAATGTTAGATGACTGATGTAATCCAAACCTTTTCATTTTTGTAGAACTGATAGTGCCCCCCCAAGAGCAAATTTATCAGAATAAGGGAAGAAAAGAGTTTTTCATGCCAAATAGAATGCTACTGAGTCACTGTTATATAATAAATGTTACTTATTAATAATTTGGACAATTGTATGTGTGTTGCTAAATAACTGGGTGGCAGCTTTCTTAGAAAAAGGTACAGACATGCCTAACTATTGTTGATGCTAAACTTTCTGGGCCTAGAGCAACACAATCATGGGTAAAGCATATTTTGTACAAGTGGATGACCGACCTGGTTCAATCTCCTCCATGCCTTATAATCTGCAAAAACATGCTGTAGTGCTGAAAGGATATTATATTTGATATTTCTTTTTGTAATGTTGTGGTATTTCAATTCCTTTTTTCCTGTCCTCTCTCAAACTGAAGTTGAGAGCCTCTAGAAGGACTACACCCATTTTCAGATTATTTGATTGTTACCCCACTTTATTGCTTTTCTTTTCTTCAAACAAAACCACGTGACTTGAACTATCTAGTTATGCCTCTCGAATAGAGGAGGAAATAAGGGAGGGTACCAGGACCAAACAGATATATTATCACTAAGTAGTAAGCTAGACACAGAGGGGACCACTTATTCTAGCAGCCCAGGGGGGTGAGGGTGGGGGACATGAGATGCAAGATGGGAACAAGGGTGGAGGGAGGGCAAATTTGGTAATGGGAATTCCCCTGATTCAATGTTAATATGTACTTAAAATACTACTGTGAAAGATATGTAAGCCAATATGGTCAAAATAAAAATTATAAAAAAACAAACAAACAAAAACCCAACAGAAGTAATCACTGAATGCAGAGCAAAGAGTACAGACATCCTGAGCACCCCTGGATGTGACCACAAAACAAACAAACACAATCATGCAACTTCCAGGTATCTTAATCTATGGATTTCAATAACTCTATTTACATTTTATAAATTCTCCTTCATTATAAGTCAACAACAGTTTCTGTGGATTCTACTCAAATCAATCTTCTAATATAATATGTTGGTTGAGCATAGACACATTAGCCCTTCACTGAATACTAGTCACATTATCATCTGTTTTTACTTGTGACTTTAAGTATATTTAAGTGTTTTGGTTATCAAAAATATTTACATAGATTTTTATGTCATGGATATGTAGGATTATCTCAATTTTCCAGAATCTAATTTATTTGGGAGGGGGTAAGGGAATGGGGAGTTGGGCCACATCTAGAGGCACTCAAGAGTTCCTCCTAACTCTTCACTAAGGAAGTACTTCTGGCTGCCTCAGGAGACAATATGGGGTGTGATAAATGAAACCTGCTGTACTATTGCTCTGACCCCATGCAAACAGTTTAATTTGCTTCCCTGGTCCTGCATTTCAGATTCTAGAATATTTTACATTTGGATGGTGATCACTCTCTCCAGAAAGCTCTGGTGATATCAACCCCAAAATTGGCATACCTAAAGACTGGTCAAATTAGTATTCCTGAAAAGAATTGCAGAGATTCAGTGATGAGGCAGGGCCATCAGGAAAATGGTAATTCTGGGAGTAGAAGGTAACAAGCTTGGTTTTGACAGGGTAGATATATTTCTTTTTTTTTCTCTCTAGATGGCTAACTTTCTGCAGCATGAATAGATATTCATGATCTTTCACTGCTCAGATTACATCTTGTTCAAGAAAAGAGTGAGTTCAAGAAAAGAGTTCAACTGACTGGATTGAACATGGTGACTGAGTTTGTGGGCATATTTACATCTCCCAGACTTTCTGAACAAAGGAAGGTACAGGGAGAGGGTACTTGCTTGTTCTTGCTCCAAGAAGCCCTAGTGATATTAGCCCTAAAACTGGTGTACCTAACCTTTGGTTCTGTTGGTGTCTTTGAAGGGAATCCTAGAAAATCAGTGATTGGGGAACAGTGATTCTGGGCGACAGAGGCAGCTGGTGTGGCTTCAGCAGGGTGGAGGCTTGGCTTGATCTCGACTCCCGACCTGGCTATCTTTCTGCTGCATGAGGACAATCTATCCAGGATCTTTCATAGCATGATTCTCACTCAAGAAAAGAAACAAAACTGATTTTTAATGAAACAATCAAATGTCAATCACAGAGAAGAATCAGAATTTTTAACGAAAAAAATTCATCTTTGCTAGATCAGTTTAAAATATTCTTTGACATGTTTTCAATATTCCATTCAACACAGGCTCATAGAACACTTGAATAATATATGATAGTAGTTTTACAAGATTAGTTTCAAGGTCTTAGTCTTAAGATATTGTAATTTCTACTTAAGATAATTGGTTTTGGAACCCAACTGTCAAATCATAGTCCAACTAAAGAAATCACATAAAATGACCTTCAGAAGATGTTCTGATCCATAGCTATCATCAACCTACAGAAAAGTTCAAGGATACATGCAGACAAATTCAGGTCCCAAATGCTAAATCATTTCCAGCTTTTCAAGTTTGCCCTGCTCTGACTTTGTTGATAATAACACAGATAAACCTTATCACCAGTAAGGCTTTTATAAATTCCTAACAGACATAATTAAAAGTAATAAAATGGCATTTTTGGAGTCCTAGAGCTTTGTCATAGTTTGTTCTGCAGCAATATTAACTGATAAACATCTGAAGACATCTTTATTTATATGACACATTCTTATAATTTTGTATTAAACTTTCTTACATAATACAAATGTAAATAATGTATACATAAATAATTTTCCTAAGAAAATATGGTTTTGAGGCCAGAGCAATAGCACAGCAGTAGGGCGTTTGCCTTGCATGTGCCAACCAGGAATAGACTCGGTTCAATTCACAGCATCCCATATGGTCACCTTGCATGCCCGAGTGCTATCAGGGGTAGCCCAAAAATAAAAAAAAATATCAAATATGGTTTTCACATATGTTATAGAAATGTTAAAGATGTTTAAAGACAACTGAGAAAAACAAATTGAATGCTGAATCATTCTATGTTACAATGGGTGCATTAATACCTGGGATGCTGTACTTGATGGACTAGTTTATATACCAGCTGCAGTTTGACACTGAATTGACTGTACAGAATTGAACTAAATATGGAACTAATATAGCTGAACCTTAAAGTTTAAATGCAAAGGAAAATATTAAAATGTTGTGTACCATGAATTACAATGTAAAGATAAAATATTTTGCTTACCCATTACCTTATTCTAGTGCACTACTAAAATACAATGATATTTTCTTTCTTGTCAAGAGAATATTCTGCACTCTTCCAAAAATGTTTTATCTTTGCATTTCACTTCATTAACAATGATGAATTTTCCAATTTGGCCTAAGGGAAGAGTGATAGGTCTAAGGTAATGACTTTTATTATCATTAACTTAAGCAGAGGATGACGTTAATTACAGCTATTGCTTCATATATGACCCGTGGTACTTGACACATTGTTATTGACCTAGAAAGCATATTTTGTCCTTTCCAGTACATAAAAACCACCCATAGCCAAGCTATCTCACCTACTGTGAACATAATGTAACAGTAGGGCTCCATAGCCATTCATGAATGTTTTCTTTTCTTTTGTAATATTATAAAAAATATTAAATAGAATGTCTATATAATATTTTCCTGATGCTTGATAATAATAGTGAGCTGCAGCCTCCAGTTAACATTGTCAACTGACAATATTTTTTAACTTATAATATGCTTAAAATAGATTTCATAGTACATAAATTCAATATAAGTTGAGGAAAACCTGTAATTTGTATAAACTATGATACTTTGGATTCTATAGATAAATTTTTATTAAATTAATAGTAAAATTCTTGACAAGATTTATAAACTGTTAGTATATAATTTCTGTATATTCTGATTATACTAATAATTCCTAAAGAGATAGTATAGGAGGTAAAGCAGTCACTTGTATTCTGGTGACCTTGATTTGATCATTGGCATTAATTTTTGATCCCCAAGAACTTCTGGTGGTCACTTCTGAATATAGAGGCAGAAATGGCTCCTAGTCAACAAAGTGTATAGCTCCATGCTCCAGCCAAATATACAAATGAAGAGATAAATCTCACACAAATAAAGGAGACAGTTACTGTTACGTATTTCCTGAGAATATAGAGTTATGCATAAGCTTATCTAAAATATGCCCTTCAAAGTGAACACAATTTATACCTTCTTTGAATAAAAATTAGAAACAATATTTGTTTTCTTTGATTTCATAAGTTGAAACACCAAGTGCATAGTTTCTATGGAGCTCAATAATGGTAGAAAGCATCTAAGATCATTTTCAATGATCTCTGTCACCTAGTTTTTAAGTCCTTATTAATTCTATCCACTTAATTGTGAATTGGATCTAATGGGTTGCTTCTAATATTCCAAATATATCAAGTGAGGCTGAAGGTATAAATTGTGTATTGGATTGAAGGTGTATTGGATTGAAGGTGTAATTGTGAATTGGATCTAATGGGTTCTAATATTCAAAAAATATCAAGTGAGGCTAAATGGTAAAGCACTTGCCATGAACAAATCTAACCAGGTTCAACCCCTGGAATCCCATATTAGTTCCCAGAGTCCTTCCAAAAAAGTACAAAATCTGAGTTGCTTCTTTCTTTCTCATGTGTTAATTGACTTAAATTTAATAGCTGGTAGATAGTGCTATATGAAGATATTTATAAATCAAGGACTTAAGAGAAAGTTCTGGTAAATATTCAGAAAATGAAGTAAACATTCTGGTAAACTAAGACCTAAGTATAAAATTTTCAAAGAATTATATCTTACAAAAAGCTGACGTGGAAGCACATCTGCACTAATCCAGACTTCATATGAGATGAGAACTTAAACACTTTGTTTCAGTGTCATATAAAACTTTGATCTAAACAGAAAACAGTTTGATGGGTTCCAAATGTTTGGCCCACAAAAAAATCTGAAACTGTTTGTTGTTTTAATAAAATAAATAAAAAGAAATAGTTGATCTTTTGGGGGACTGAGGAGCCCACTGAGGTTTTCAGGGATTATTCCTGGTTCTATATTGTGGGCTTTCTCCTAAAAGAGTTACAAAAACTATATTTGGGACCAGCACTAAAGCTAGATCTTATGTAAGAAGACCAGTTACCACATACTCCTGACCTATCTCTCTGGCCTCAGTGAGAATATATTAAAATGTAGACACATCATAAGACAGGACAATGTGCCAGCACACTTGTCTCAAAAACTTTATCCAATCTATAACAACTAGACTATTACATAGTAGTTAGTGCAAACACACAAATGTACAACAGAACAACCTAGAGGTCAGAACTCATTTAAAAAGGACCTGTGTTTTTCCTAACTTATTTTATTTTATAATATTTTATATTTTATAAAAATATTTTAGAATCCAGAGTCTCAAACATGCAAGTCATGTGTCATATAACTGAGCCACATCCCAGACTCCCCACTGTTATTTTTCAAAGAATTACTGAACAAAGATGAGTGTATGATAATGGAATCTGCATGATAGCATGTGCCAGATGTTTCATAAATATTCTGGTTAATTACATGAACTTCATCAAATAACATCCAATCAAAGAGCCCGAAGACAGAACTATGTGAACCCAATAGTAGTGAAGCTTTCATTCATTAACTTCTGACTTAAAAATGAATAGAAATGAGGAAAAGCTTGAACCTTGTTTGAGGATGGCATCACACATTATGGTAGTACAAACCATATATATTTTACAGAATTTTCAAAATATTCTCAGCAATTATTATATAATGTAGGAAAATTATTTTCATGGGCAAGTCCTAAAATATACGCCTTGTTTTTCACATTGGCCAAGAATGAAGCTGAAAAGATATCCACAGATTCTTAGACAATGACTAACAGTGTAGTCAGTATCTAGCAATGGACTTTAAATAACAATTTAAGAAAAAAATTGTGAAAATAATTTTTATTAAAGAACAAGTCTGATTTAAGTATTTAGAGCAGTGCTACAAAATTGTTAGATTAGGACATGGGAGACTTAAGTAAAAAAAAACAGCTTGTTTTTCACTTCAGAATATCTTGAAAAATACTGGCATATAGTATGAGATCATTTTTGTTTGTTTATTTGGGGGCCAAACTCAGAGGTACTCAGAGATTGCAACTGGCTCTATTCTCATGTATCACATATAGATTGTGTGAGTACCATATACAATGCCAGAGATCAAACAAGGTTTGTCACATGCCAGGCAAGCACCTAAAACCATACATGATCTTTCCAGTCCCATTTTTAGTTTATTAAACAATATTTACCATAGTAAAAGAGCTTATAAAAGTGGGAAAGAACCAGATTATCTTCTGTGGAGATCCACTAAGCTTCTCTCTCAACCAAACTAGTGTTTATCCAATAAGACCAAGAATCAGAGAAGGTAGATTATATGTTGAACAGTGTTGAACAATGTGAATTTATCTCTCATCAAGTTTGGCTTGGTTGTCTTCCTTGCTGATATTTTACACTGACTGAACTATGCAGTAGGGATTCAACTAGCTTTCTGGGAGTAGGTTGATTATATATGACCTTTTCTCTCATGAGAGGGTAAAAGATTTGTCCACACCAAATAGTCATCTAATCTAGATTTGAAGTTACTTCCCCTGCTGCTGTCAATATCATTCATCCATGAAATTACTCAGTGTTTTATACTCTGCATCCAACCAAAGAACCAATTCAGCATAAAAGAAGTAAACAAGGGGCTGTTGCTTGTGAAATTCACCTGCTTCATTTTCTATCCAGGAACTGTAAGCCATTGGTACTCTAATTGAAAGACAAATCTATTAGAAGCTGGTGGATAACACATTTCAATTCTTTTACTTTCAAAGAGATAAACTACTTCTTTATCATAGAGATATACCCAGTGCATCAAAGAAGGTCTGTTCCAATTACAACTAATAGACCACATAGAAAAATTTGACTTTCTTGATTACACCAACATACAAACTGTACTATTAAGGGATAGGCCCCTTGGGGCCGGAGAGATAGCACAGCAGTAAAGCATTTGCCTTGCATGCAGAATGATGGTGGCTCGAATCCCGGCTTCCCAAATGGTCCCCTGAGCCTTGCCAGAGTCAAGAGTAGCCCCCGAGTGCTGCCGGGTGTGACCCAAAAACCAAAACCAAAACAAAACAAAACAAAAAATAGGTTAGGCCCCTAGCCATTCTTCTTTGAATGGGGAGCTAGAAATATATTTTGGATTTCTGTAACCCGAACTAAATGGGAAAATTAATTTAAAAAAAAATAAGTGGTCGGAGTGGTGCACAGCAGTAGGGCATTTGCCTTGCATGTGGCTAATCTAGAACAGATCACGGTTATATCCTCTGGGGCCCAAATGGTCCCCCAAGCCAGGAGTGATTTATGAACACAGCACGAGGAGCAACAACCCATGAGCGTCACCCGGTGTGACCCCAAAAAATAATAAAAAAAATAATAAATAAATAAATAAATAATTATTTTCTGAGAATAATGAATATGAATATTCAAATATATATGTATTATTTAAGAATATTTAGAAAAATTGGCCTTATTGGTCACCTCCTGTTCCACTATCACAATAGTCAAGATTTAATTTTCTTTATATTTAGAACTTCCTTTTTTTTTCCATGCAAGTAATTAGACCATGTGAATTTCTGTAGCATGGAGTAAGGGCAATAGAGATGGTAAATCACAACCATGTTTTAAATTGCAAATTTAAGGACATTAGACTATTCCTAAAATTTAATAACTGTTACAAAAACATGTTATGTATTGATAAATTGATACTTCTTTAATTACTCTATCATATACAGAATAAAATTAATGAAAATATTATTTTCCCTTAGAGAATTATAAAATTAAGAAATGATCAATTTAGATATAGAGAAAGAATAAGTATTAAATAACTTTTAGTCAGAGAATATAATATAAATTGGAAATATTTCCTTGAAAATAAGATGACACCAAACTAGAAAAGATTTGTAAGTCATAAAACTGAAAATTTTAATTATAGGATGTTGGTTAATTTTCCTTTAGCTGATTTGTCCTCTTTTTCTCCATTCTACAGCATTGTAGCTGGTAGAAAGCCAATAGCCTTCACATATTAGAATTCAAATTCAGGGTCAAAATTTTTCATAGTAAAATATATCATTATTTATACCTTTATTTAAGCCATTTTATAAAAATATCTGTGTAACAGTTCTTTTGTCATAACTTACTTGATCCAATTAATATAAACCTTGTGCTTAGCAATTCCTGATAATGAAAAAGATTTTTAAGTTAGTATATATAGATTAGTGGAGTTCAGGATGTGTGCATGCACAAAGAAATATGAAATGCATCTATTCTGAAGCACTTAGAATATACACCAGATATACAACCAATACCCCGTGATTAAATAACAGGGTGTAACAGGATAGAAACCTCAAACACTGTAACAATCACCATATACTAGGGAGTAGAGCCCAAAAACAAAGGAAAGAGAAACAACACAAGGCCCGACTATACATTATATCATAAAGAAACCAGCAACAGCAGAAACAGCAGAATAGAGAGATCAGGTATGTAATGATCTTTTTACTACAAAGGCAAATAATAATTTACTAGGGATCTTATACAGGATTACAGGAAAAGATTAGGATGAGAAATTACTGAGTCCAATGGAAACATTTCAAAGCATTATGTTTGAATGCCTTAACCTTACCACATTTAAAATAATCTCTCAGTTTTTCTGTCCATAGGGGTTCCTGGATACAAAGGGTGTACATACTGTAGTGGTACCTCAGTGCTCAGTCACACAAGGCACCATACTCAGCTTGAATCATGAAAATGGCCGGATAAAACACTTTAATATGCCCTTTATCTCTAGATAATGCCTTCTTTTAGGACCTGAAGCACATGACCAGCCAGATCACCGAAGTAACAACCGTGACTTACAGATTTTTACTACAGGGCCTAAGCATTGAACATGTTCAAGCAAACTAACAGGCCCTTGCTCTTATACCTTCTGTTCTCATTACTTTGTGTTGTTGTTGTTGTTTGATTGTTGGTTTGTTTTGTTTTGTTTTTCCTTCTCTCACTTCTTGTCCCCCTCTTCTTCCAACTTCTCCTCCTCACTATCATCAATTCAATCTATGTCAAATAAAAACTACACGGTTACCTAGCTATAGGGAAGGAAAGCTGACTTATAGGGTGCTGTGGACAATACTGCAAAGGGTAAACACCTATAGATATAGACCTCACTAACACAGTGGTCAGTACTCAAGACACGAAACCAATACATATCCAAAAGTTGATCTTTTAGTTTCCTTTCCTTACAAGTACTATAGTTACCTATCTTTCTGTACTCAGCGTACATCTTGCCCTCCCCACCTCTCTACATTAATATACACCTAAGCTAACTTCTATATATATGTTTATATGTGCGCAGGAGCACACAGAGATAGGAATCCTCCTTAAGGGACAAACCTAAACCACAAACAACCCATACCTATACCCCATATAACCCTCCCATATATTATTCCCTCCTCCACCTCCTCCTCCAGAAATCCGACTATCCCTTCACCCCTCAATCCCACACCCGATATCCTCACCACATTGTAACTCTTCACCCTCAGTTCTTAATCCATTAGGCATCAAGACCGACCTCCTACCCCAACGAACCATTACCCACTACCCAAGTGAAGAGACATTCACTCAAGCTCTCATCTCGTTCCCAGCAAGAAAATACAACCAACACCTCGACTGACTCATGCAGTGTGGCCCCCCTAATCACCTCTCCCTAACTGGGACTGTGGTTTGATACCGGAACTAGCTCCAAAGGACCCCCACTGCAAGAACTCTACCCAAGACCTCCCTGCCTGGTCCGCACACCTCACAAGGAAATCTCAAAAGACAATGGGGAAGCCTATACTTTCATCGTAAGTATAGACCTATATAACACTACCTCTTATCCTGTTTCTCCACAAATGTAAAATAATTTCCTGTTTAACTTCCTCCCTTTTTCCTTTCTTTTTCTTCTTTTCTTTTTTATTCTTGTCCATTGTTTTGTTTTGTTTTAGATTTTGTTTTTTGATTTGATTTGTTTTTGCTTCTTTTGGGTAACTCCAGGCAGCGCTCAGAGGGTATTCCTATGCTTGGAATTCCTATGCTCTATGCTTGGAGATAGCCCCTGATGTGCATGGGGTACCATGTGGAATGCCAGGATTTGAGCCACTGTCCTTCCGCAGCAAGGACAGACGCCTTGTCTCCATGCTATCTCTCCTAAACCCACTTTATTCCTTTAATTATGTCTTTTATTTAATCTTTTAAAAAAACTTTTTTTTCTTTAGATATGTGTGAGCATATATATTTTTAGTTTTTGGCGTGTGTCTGTTTTCTTCTCTCTCCACCCCCAAAAATCCACCAGCAATATAATGTAGCACCACTTCTTCCTGCAAAGACATATTGAACAAAGGGGAAATTTACATGTAAAAACAAGCTCTTATCTACTAGGTATAAGAACTCATACTTCTTTACAACACAGGGACATCTCCCACCCTGAACGTATCTAATGTGGAAACAACTCAGCTCCAGGGAACTAGAAACTGACGTCCAGCCTTGACTCCTGGATCCCAGACATAGAAATGACAGAATTCTCCACAACAACTCCAGGAACCAAATCCCCTCCAGGGCATTCATAATGCTGCTCTGATGCCAACACACGCCAGTTCTAAATTTATAACCTGACAACGAGGAAATGGGAACAACTTGATCTAAGAGCAAGTTGTCCTTCCTCATCAGCCAACGATAAGACAAAATCAGAAAACATGTCACCTTTTGATTTAAGCAAAAGCCAAGATTGCTATATACAGATGACTGGTTGTTACAACCAGGACTCGATAGTAAGCATCTCGGGACCAACAACAACAACAGCAGCAATGGAAAGCTCTAGCCTAGCGTTTGGTCTATGATCTGTTCAATAAAAAAGATCTCCAACTCCAGAGGTCTGACTGAGACAACCGCAACTGAACGGGTCTTCCAGAAACATAACGAAAGACTCTATCCCAGGCTCCATCCTAAGAGCAACATAATGACCAAGACCACCAATTACAGAAGATGGATTAAAACGACACTGAAGAAGCAGAACTCCTAGAACCACAAAGAAAGACTCCATCATAAGCTCCATTCCTTGAGCTGCACAGTCACCAAGATCTCTAGATACAGAGGTCTGATTTTACCATCCAAGACAAAGCAGAAGTCTTCCATACACCACAAAAGCACCGAGGGGAGAGTAAATGATCATGCAAGGAGTCTACAGTTAATCCCATGACAGTATACTTCAGTGGTGGAGAAACCCTGTAAGTCCTAGGCCAAGGGAATTTCCTCTATAATATCCCCAATACATAATGTGCCTATGCAGAGGGAAAAAGAGAAAAACACACACAAAATAATCATCTTTCCACACTTTTATTTATTGATTGATCGATTTTTTGACGTCTTTATATTGGTGTAGATATTGAAGTTGATATCTCCAATTTTATTTTATTCCATTTTATTTTATATTATATTTCTCTTTCTTTTTGCACTCTGGCATGATTTGATTTCAGAACCGAGACTATTGTGTGGTGCTTGTCTTTATTGCTGTAGTGCTCACTGGATATTTAATTTGATATTTCTTTCTGTATTGTTGTGGTGTTTCAATTACCTTTTTCATGTCATCTCTCAAACCGAGGTTTAAAGCCTCTAGAAGGTCTCTGCCCATTTTCAAAGTATTTGACTTCTTTTATTTATTTATTTATTTATTTATTTTTCTTATTTTGTACCCCACTCTTGCTTTTCTTTCCTTCAAACAAAACCACACAACTTGATTTATCTAGCTCCGCCTCTTAAATAGAGGGGGAAACAAGGGAGGGTACCAGGACCAAACTGATATATGACCACTAATGGTAAGCTAGACAAAGAGGGGTCCACCTACTCTAGCAACCTGGGAGTGATGGTGGGGTATATGGGTTGCAGAAAGGGAACTGGGATGAAGGAGGACAAACTTGGTGATGGGTATTCCCCTGATTCAATGTTATATGTACCTAAAATACTACTGTGAAAGATATGTAAGCCATTCTGATCACAATAAAAATTAAAAAAAATATATAAAATGCATATTTTTAAAATAACTGAGGTGATATATATATACATATACATATATTTATAAAAGGGACACATACAGAGCAGTAACAATTTTATACACATTGCAGAAATAGCATAATATAAAATTTGAGTGCAGAAACAGGAGTAAAAACTACTTGTATCCTTATAGAATAAATGCATTTAATTATTCAGAATGAAAAATAATAAATTTGTGATGATACAAGTCAACAGATAGATCACAATATAAATGACATTTGTTGAGGAATCTTGAAATAGAGGGAAGAATGACTGATTGGGGTCAAGGCAGTAGTGGACCATTTATGGTCTGCTCTGTGCTATATGATCCTATAACACAGCAAAATAAGTAACTTACAACAATAACTTTATGCTTTGCCATTTGTTTATATGCCTTTCTTCTGGAACTTGAGGCCTAAAAGGAATTAACCCATAACCAATAGGCATTGCCAAAGATGTTTGGGTTGTTAAAATATATAGTGACTCTTCGAGAAAAAGATCCATAACCTTTCGTGAAGAGGGGTTGCTCTTTTTGTTTGTTTTTGTTTTTGTTTTTGTTTTAGGGTCAGAACCAGTGACGCTCAGGGGTTACTCCTGTCTCTGTGCTCAGAAATCGCTCCTGGCTTGGGGGACTTGGGGGTACCAGGGATCGAGGTCCATCCTGGGTCAGCCACATACAAGGCAAACACCCTACCACTGCGCTATCACTACAGCCCCAGAAGTTGCTCTTAACATGCCCTCTCTGTGATTTACTTGCACACCTCTTATGTCAATATTATAGTCAGTCTGAAAACTTATCCAGTAAATTAGACTTCTTTAAAAATCATTTTATTTTATTAGAATTTTGGGGGAGGAGGGTTCAGCCACACCCAGTGATGTTCAGGAGTTACTACTGGCTATGCGCTTAGAAATCACTCTAGGTTTTGGGAACCATATGGGATGCCAGGAATCGAACCACCTTCCGTCCTGGATTGGCTGCATGCAAAGCAAACGCCCTACCACTGTGCTATCGCCCCAACCCCTTAAAATTATTTTATTTAAACACCAGGATTTAATAGGTTGTTTATTATATTGTTATTTTTCCCCACAGTTATAAAGCTATTCATGATTGAGTTTCAGTCATATAGTGTGTAGCACCCTTCACCAGTGCTCATTTCCTGCCACCAATATCCCCAGTTTCACTGTAACCTTCCTCCCTGCCCTCTGCCCTGACTGCCTCTGTGGCAGACAATGATCTTTTTCTATCTCTCAATTAAAACATTTTTGCTTAATATTTTTAGTTCTGCTCTCTGTAACCTGATATTTTAATAACTAAAAGTGAGTAATATTCATACATATATGTTCTCAGATCATATGGACTAAATATTGAAACTTGAAAATTTGTTAATAAAATGAATTCTAGAAATATATAAATGAACCTGTACAAAGATACTTTGTTTTCAAAAAAATTAAGCTTCTATTAGAACTCACATTCCTATACAACTCATGTCAGTGGTTTTTGAAAGCAAGATGTTATGTACTTAAAAAAGCAGCCAAAGCTTTCATTTAGATTTTTTTCTTTCAAAAATTTCTACCAGTGCTTTGAAGATACCCACCCTGGGAGACTGTTGACCCCACCGAAAGGGCTATGACCCAATTCTTTATTTTTCTAGAATTTACTAACCTTTTCTTCTTCTACTAGACACATTTTATTTTGAGACCTCCACCTTTCCACTATTATAAGCTTTTCCCATTTTAACCTTAAGACATTTGAGAAATAAAAAGAGTTCCTAGTTGTAAACCATAAGAGTGCAACTACCTTACAATCTAATCTCGTAATGCTCTATGACAATAACTTTCTGCTTTCTCAGACAGAGTATTGAGGGGAGATGTCTGAAAAATATCCAGTAGAAGTGGTATATAATAAAAAAACAAAACCAGGAATATAAAAAAAAAGATTTTAAAACTTTGTTAGCTAAAATAGTTGCATTAGATCCTAAAGTGTGAATCAGACTGAATTTATTTGGATCTGACAACATGTTGACTTTTAATCAATGTGTTTTATTTCCATGAAAAAACAGTTTCTGATCTTTGTCAGTCTTATTCAATTCCCATCACCTTGGCCATGAAGTATCTCAAACTTCAAGGAAATAAAGTAAGAATTTTATGTCTTATGTTTTTAGACTGTGGAATTTGATGGTCTTAATCTATGAAACTTTTATTTTCAAACAAAGTGAAAAAAAATAAAGCACAACTAAATCTTTGAGGGCCTGTTGACCCATTACTGAGTTCTTAAATTGTAGAAACAAATAAGCTATAAATATTTGCCTGCCTTCTTTACTTTCAGGCTGAATTTATTTTGCTCCCTAAATTCTTAAATATTTGGTAAGAATAAAAGGTGTTTTATCAGTGTGTTTGAATTTTTTAATCAATATGCTGAATGTATCACTGACACTGATACACAGTGTACAACAATTTGCTTTATATGTCCTGGAAAAATGGCCTTAGGTTTGGGCCTTTTAGTTTGTTTCATACAGTTTATGGAGCATGGCATGTCTTTAATTTTAGTCACTTAATTGTTTTATGACATAGTTGTATGGGGCTCCCAGCAGTACTCAAGAGTTCCAGGGCTATTCCTGATTATCTAAGTTTGGATCTAGCAGTTCAATGATAAAACCCTGAGATTCAATGCTTTAGGTATGATGCAGTGCTGGGGTCAAATGCAGGACCTTTAATATGTATTCCAGCCCTTTTAGATATCTCCTCAACCCCTAGTCAGGGGAATTAAAGAGATGGATTCAATGATGTTAATAAGCCAAACTAATGTTAATTTCTTAAATAACTTCAAAATATAACATTGTTCATGTAATTAGGAGTATGAGTTACTTGAAAGATCTCTGATATTAAATTTCCATTCTTATGACTGAGTTGTCCTATTTTGATTGTTTCTATCTGGATTACCTTCATAATACCTCATAGAATAAGATAAAAGTTTGACAAAGTACAAAACAGTTGGTTGGTCTGGTCATTCTGCTTTTAAAAATAACTATTTTTAACACCCATGTCTATGTATTAATGAATTATTCCAGCTTTTATTGTGTTGTAATGGCTGAGTTCAGTAGTTGTGACATAGACTTCAGATATTGCTGGGTTGTAAAGCCAAAGATTTTATTAATTTATTACAGAATAACTTACCTATAAGTTTTCAGAAACCTGAATGTGCCTGATTTCCCTGATCTCCAAATTATGCGAGGTTGAGCCTCATTTGTACTATTCTATAACCAAACCTCTGCTAGAGCTGTCTCTAGTAAACCCCAGTGGTTTTATCTTTTATTTTATTCTTTCATCTCTCTGATACCTATTTGAAGCATTTTGAAATGTTTTTACCATATTCTATAACTGAACTTTGATGCATGTTTTATTTTATAAGTACTTTAATTTACAGAAAGGCTGCACTAACATTAGTTTTTGCATATTCGCCAACTTTTTCCCTGAGAGATTTATTAATGTCAATGATGACTCATAAATGCATCATTATTGAAAAATAGTGATATTTTTGCTTATGTCTTAGATTTTGTCTAATAGACTATTTTTTTCTATTTGAGAATTTCACCTGAAAACTACATTATAATTAAGTGTAATGACTCTTTAGATTTTTTAACTTTGTTATAGTATCTCAGATTTTATATAATTATTAATTTCTTCAAAGACTTGAGGTTCTGTTTTTTTAGAATGGTCTCAAATTTTTGCCCATTTTCCTCATGCTATATAGAGGCTAAAAGTGATGATGAGAAAGACAACAAATATTATCTAAGGGTACCTAAAATCAGCATGACTCATCACTGTTGAATTTTTTCTTCATCAACTGCATGAGACACTCTCCTCCATTTCCCACATTGTTTTCTTTTGCTAGAAATCTCTGTACATTCAACTTGGGTATTTTTCTTTGAGGTTATTTTAATCAATACTACCTATCTTTGACATGCTCAAATGGTGTCCCAATTAGTTTTTAGTGATGCCAAAGTAGATAGATGCTTATTTTCAGCCACAAGACACTAAGCAATCCACTACTCTTATCTCAGAGATATATAGTTTATATTCATGTACTTGTACTATTCATGGTACCTATTAACTATTTTCTCTGACTTGAGACTTGTTTCTTAAGACATGATTTTCCATAGGCCAAATTATAGAAATTGAAAAATACAAGTTTTTTAAACTATCAATATTATTGTTGGTGTTTAACAACTTGAAATCTGACAATGAATCTTAATGTTGACAATGCTGGAAGCACATGAAAGTGACTTTATATAGCAGGCATTTTGAAGGATGTGAGTAAATGCTATTTAGAGAAGTCTAGAATTAGAATTTCTAGATTTCTAGAATTCTTGAGATTATATAGGCTTTGGAGTGAGATAATGGATAGTAAAAGCATATAATTACATATGAAAATAGCACATTGATGTAATTATCTATTTTCAGAAAAGATCAGAATTTAACTAAACTTATAGTACATTGGTGCAAGAAATGTCATAAGGTTCCATAAATCAGACATTATAAAATACTTCCAAGAAATTAACTAATAAATTCAAAGAGTATGGTTTTATATAAAAATAAAAAGGATAAAGTAGAAAACTGATATTTAAGAAACAAGAAAAATTCTGCCTTTGTCCAAGGTATAATATATAAGCTTTGCAGAAATCTTGTCTGGGGTCAAGTGAATATTTTAAAGAGTTGGAGATCATTACAATGCAAGAAAGCATTTAAGTTGCTACTTAGCTGAAGGTTAGAATTAAAGATACAATCTGCCCTTGGATCTATTCATAGAACTGTATGTTTATTAGCACGTGAGAAACAATCATTAAGGTGTTACTGCCTTAATTTGTTTCAGGACATATAAGAAATAATTTCTTTAGATATGGGATAAGTTTTCAAATTTGATCACTGACCAATTTGAGATTAACTAATGACATTTTTGATAGTTTAATTCCATTATGTCAGACTTTTGGCATACTTCTAATGTTAAGCCACTAAATATTTTCCTTTTTTCTTGAAGGCTGTAGGGTTCGTTTTGAGTGAATTTCTATTAAGAAAATAAAACCAACAAATTACATTGATAAACACTGCAGTTTAAATGCCCCTTTCTGTGCACAAACTCCAGCTGTGTGTTTTCTCATCTATGAAGAAATTGGGGAAAGGAACTTAACCTTATTCTCTCTGCTCTTTGAAAAGTGAAGCGCTCCTATTTGAGATAGGTAATAATTAGAACAAGGAGAGAGACATTTAACCAAAACATTTGACTACAAAATTAGATAGCCAGACTTTGATTCAGATCACACAAAGAAGCTGTAGGCTTACTGAAATGAAAGCACTGGGCAGCCTCTCTGAGAAAATCCCCTGCAGGAGCCCTGGCAGAGAAAGGACTCCAGAACCTGCTTCCCTCATGGCACCAGCAAGTGGTGCGCCTGAAATGCCTGTGGATGCAGACTTTGGCTCCCCAGAATGCCAGATCTTGCTTTCATCCTCTTGCTTTGTATCTGAATACACTGAGTTTATTTTTTCTTCTAAACATCACACTGTTCTCAATGGGAGTCCTGAGTGAAATGCTAAAGCTATAATTTGCTCTACTGAAATATTTTGTATATTAACAATAAATGTGTAAAGTTTTCTTCAAATGTAGATCTGAATTCTATTTGCCTTTAATATTAGGGAAAAGATCAGTATGTGCTACTTTCTCATTTTGTTTCATTTAATTCCCCAAATCGCATTGATACATAGATTTATATATTCTAGCCAAATATTCAGGACCTATGTTTAGTATTAGTTTGTTGTTTTAATTTATTATTATTATTATTTATATTTCTGGTTTATTTATATTCTGAACCTTCATCTTCTTTGATATCTAAGTTTAGCATTAGAGATATAGAGCTCTTTTGTGTTCTATACTATCAATTCTTTATTGATTATGAAAGGAGAGTATTATACAACTGCTTATCCTTGTAAACAGCATCCTCTTAAATTTAATATCTACTTGTAATTTTGAAATTTTATTAGCTCATTTATGTCAAATAATCCATTTATTTATCAGTAATTCTTAAGAATGTGTAATATGGGGAACATTGGCTGGAAAGTTATACTGGTGAAGGATGGTGTACATTAAACGACTGAAACCCAACTAGGACATTTCTGTAATGACAGTGTTTAAGCAATAAATTATTAAAGATAAAAAGAATATGAAGTGCAAGGAATGAATAGACACAAATTTGTCTTTAAAATTAGCTATATTTTGGTTGACTTAAGACCTTTTTTGATTAAAAAATAAAGAAAAACAAAATAATGTTTTGTTTTGTTTTTCTTTATTTTGGGGGCCACACACAGGTCTTTAGGGCTTATTCTTGACTCTATGGTTAGGGATCACTCTGCTAGTGTTGGGATAGTCATATATGGTGCTGAGAATCAAATTCAGGTTGGCCTTGTACAAGGCAAGGACCCTGCCCTTTGCACTATTTCTGGACTTCTGATTATGTTTTTATCTCATCTTTTTTCTATTTCTCTTTTTCTTTTCTCTCTCTGTTACAATTCCATATACACACATAAATATTCACACAAAACTCCCCCTTTTAATTCCTTAACACAAGTAAGCAAACACAGATATATACATCCCCCCAACAATAGTTAAGTTATGCTATAATATATTTAGTTACACCTTACCGCTTGAGCTTGAGCCACGTGTCCAGCCTCTAGCTCATATTTCTGCTCAAAGAAACTACTTATCATTTGCTAATATATTTCTCAGTGCATTAAGGGCTGTTTTTTATATGTTTGTTTTGTTTTGTTTTGTTTTGTTTTTGAAAGCCATATTAACTGAAGACGCTTGAGATCTAATGACTTATTGAAGACAGCTTATAGAAGCCTTATTACCTTACTCCAATAAAATTATCTCTGTTCAGAAATTCTTAGATAATACACTAAGGTATTTCTGAATTATGTCATAGCCCAACTACTCTCTGTCTAATCTTTCCTCTCTCATTCTCTTGTATCTCATAATATCCTGCCACTAAAAGGTATGACCATTGTCAGTGCTTCCAGAACAATCTGCTACAAGTGCCTTCCTGCTATCCAATTATATTTAAATAATATTTTAGATGATGGACCTGTTCAGACAAGCCCTAAATGCTAACTCTCAACTGCTTTTACTAGCTATACTGAATATAATCAGATTGATATAATTTAAAAATAATAGAAACAAGGGGTCAGAGAGATAGCACAGTGGTAGGGCCTTTGCTTTGCATGCAGCCAATCCAAGATGGATGGTGGTTTGAATCTCGGCATCCCATATGGGATATCCTGCCAGGAGTGATTTCTGAGCACAGAACAAGGAGTAACCTCTGAGCACCACCGGGTGTGACCCCCAAAAAATTTAAAAAGAAATTACATTACTGTTGTATGGTGACAGAAGCAATATGTAATAGCATATTTAAAATCTAAAAAGAAAACCTGGATAATACACCAGGTAAACCTGTTACCTTCCATGCAGGTAATCTGGGTTCAATGCCCCAATATAGTACACTGTGCTCTGCCAGAATGATCTCTGAAAAGATTCAGGAATAAGCCCTGAGCTATCCTGGACACAGATAACAAAATAAAATAAAAACAAAACAAAACAAAAAACTAGAGAGGTTAATGAAAAGTAAGATTAGTCTAAAAAGAAAAACAAATACCAGATAATTACAGTAGTATGTGGTATAAAAATACTAAAATAAAAGGGATAAATAATGTTCGGAATATGACTCTAATGCTGAAATTATCTTAATGATGGTTAGAGGATGTAGGTAGGAAAGATTCTGTGTAGAGTGGGATAGACAGATGGGAGTTTTCTAGTATACTTGATGGCAACATAGAAGCCCTAAGACATGAACATTTACAGGATTGTAAACTTATCCCAATGAAACAAAAATTTAATGAATGGAATAGCACTAATATTAGAAAGGACAATATCATTTGTTATGATAGAAATTAATTTTAAAATAATTTATTGAATAATCATATTACATATTAAATAATTGCTTAACTTTAAAGATCATTTAAAAATATCTATAGAAAGCAATTAATCTGGGAGTACAAAAGACAATTAACAGGAAAGAAAAACCAATGGATAATTCAAAGGTAAAATTAATTCATCAGCAATAATAAATTTAAATATTTGATAAAGAGATGGTGAGGACTAAAAATAGTATAGCTGGCAGAGAACTTGCTTCTCACATATTTTTTCTCCCGTCCTCCTCTTCGCACATATTTGAACTAGGTTGTATCCCTGGTGCCTCATATGGTCTCTAAGCACTTGTAGGAATAACCCCTAAGTGCAAAAACTAGTGTAGGCCCTGAGCATCACAGGTATGGCCTGGTAACCAAAAACAAACAAAAAATAACACAGCATTTTTACTTTTTTAATTATAAATATATAATATATTTTATGTGTTATATAAAATAGTATATTATATAATGTATGCATAAAACTGTACATATAATATATGTCAAAAGATATTCACGTGTAACATGTAATAAATTATATATTATAAAAATACCTTTATAATTGTTAAATTTTAAAATCAAAATTAAGCATTAATATTATGTTAAATATGCTACATATTTGATTATATAAAGATTTTAACTACAGTTATGTTTATGTATAATTTCTATGACCTAATATAATAATATTTTATGACTAATATCCCAGTGATTTATGCCTACATTCAAAATTTAGAACTTAATTACATTTTCTATATATTATTTAACAAGTGTGTAAACTACTAATTATATAATAAAGACAAAAGCAAAAGTTTCTACTATTCACAAAGTTTGATTTAATAGGCTCTTGCATTGGGAGTGTGAGATGCTCTCTATGTCAATAAACAAAATCCTCAGAACTTGCTTGGAAGCTTTGTCAGTAAACTTTTCTCAAAGCACCATGACGAAGGGTTGAATTATTGCTGAGAATTGTGCAGTGTTTGGTTGTAAAGAAAGGGATGAACGGTAATAAAAGATTGCAGGGGAAATGACGAGGCCAAAAATGCAGCACTATTTTTAAGAATCTTTGAAATTAAACTAAGCACACTGCTGAGCACTGTAAATAATTAATGATTTATCTCTTTTAGAAATTTTATGCAAATGAACTCTGATATAACAAAAGACCAGAGAATGAAGGCATAAGTAAATTGTTTAAAGACAACTAAGGGAACTACTGTAGTTAATATACAACCAGGAAAGAATGCACATTTATCTAGAATTTTTGATAAGAAATATGGCCTTTTGTTATTGGTATTTTTCCATTCATAGATATATTGAAAACAAAGAAATTATTTCACTTTCAAAACTGGGACCCTCTAGAAAGAGGATAGATTTTTTCATTCATTAATTTATGTATAGGTTGGTTTATTAAATATGTATTTATGAGCTTATACTTTGTTCATTTAATATATGTAAATACCAATAATAATCCAGCTATCTAAAACTTAATATATTGAAATAGGGGCAGGAGAGATAGCACAGCAGTAGGGCATTTGCCTTGCATGCAGCCAACCTGGGAGGGACCAAGTACCATTCCTGGCATTCCATATGGTCCTCCAGCCTGCCAGGAGTGATTTCTAAGCCAAAAGCCAGGAGTAACCCCTGAGCACCACTGGGTGTGGCCCAAAATCCAATCAATCAATAAAGAGCTTAAAAATAATAAAATAAAATATTGAAAGTAACTTAAACTAAAAGCATTACTCAATATAGTTATATATTTCTATCATTGATCATTACTAATATTTCTATTCTCAAGAAATACTGAAAGAAAATCATACATGTGATTAAATTTGTCAACTCAAACATATTTTTCATACAAAAAAAACAACATTCTGATTTCTACACTTATTGGTCTTCATTATCTCATTGTATTAATTTATCATATGAATTGTTGATACTGATTTGTAGCTTCCCCTTTCTAGATTTTTTCAAGCAAATATCATCCTCCTGCATGACTTTCAAAACTACCATCAATTTTGCCTTGTAGAAGTTGATATTGTCTAATTTAACTAACGCTTCTATAAAAAGAAACTTAAATAGTAACTAAAGATAAAAATAGTCTTTTAAATATTTAAAGTCATCCAGTTAGCAAGGTCCAAAAGTTGAGTAGGTCTAATCATTTATGTCACATGTTGACAAAAATTATAGAATAGATCAATTTGGTGACTCATATAATAATAACAACTTCAGAATGACATGCCTAGGGGCAAGAGCAGTGGCACAAGTGGTAGGGCATTTGCCTTGCACTCGCTAACCTAGAACAGACCGTGGTTCGATCTCCTGGCATCCCAAATGGCCCCCCAAGCCAGGAGCGATTTCTGAGTTCATAGCCAGGAGTAACCTGGCATCACTAGGAGTGGCCCAAAAACCAAAAAAAAAAAAAAAAAGACATTCCATCCCACCCTTTGTTTTGTTGATAAGTCATTTAATTATTATGTATTACAAGCAGAAAATGTGTCATTGTTTAAAAAAATGGAATAACTAACATCTAAGGAAGAATAAGACTTGATTAAGACATTGATGTGACCAATTGTTTCCATGTTATTTCTCACTTTCAGTCTCATATAGCATTATTCAAAGGTTAACCAATAAGATATTAAGTAATAGGTGAGGTATAAGCTCAAAGGGCTATAATGTAGGCTTTAATGCAGAAGACTTAGCCTTGACATCAAAATCTCTTGGCCTCTCAAAGTTCAACATGGACTTCTGAGGATTAAACCAGAAACAGTCCCTGAAAACCCCCGAATGGAACCCGCTCCCCCAAAAGTTTGTCTTTTCATTTTATATCATTTTTCATTTTTGCATCATTGTATTATTTTTAAAGTTAATTAAACTTTATTTTTTCTATTTTTAAGCACCATGTGATTGTATTTGGGTTTCAGTCATAAAAAGAACCCCCCCTTCACCAGTACAAACTACCCACCAGCAATGACCCCTATTTCCCTCATTCCCCATACCCTGCCTGTATAGGAGACAGGCATTCTACTTCTCACACTCATTAACATTGTCATGATAGTTAGTGTAGTCATCTCTCTAATTAAACTCACCCCTCTGTGGTGAGCTTCATTTCCAGAACCAGTCCTTCCAGCTCTCAATTCTGTTGTCTCTGAGCATTATTACAATAATGTCTTTTATTTTTCTTACAATTCATAGATGATTTAAACTATTCTGTGTCTATCTCACTCTCTTTGACTTATTTTACTCATAATAGATTCCATGTACATCCATGTATAGGGAAATTTCATGACTCTCTCCTGAAGGTTGCATAATATCCCATTGTGTATATGTATCACAGTTTCTTTAGCCATTCATTTGTTGAAGGGCATCTTGGTTGTTTCCAGAGTCTGGCTATTGTAAATAGCACTGCAATGAATATAGGTGTTAGGAAGGCATTTTTGTATTGTGTTCCTTGGGTATATTCATAGGAGTGGTAGAGCTGGATAATATGGGAATTCAATTTCCAGTCATTTGAGGAATCTTCATATTATTTTCCATAAAGACTGGACTAGAGAGCATTCCCGCCAGTGGTGAATGAAAGTTCCTCTCTCCCCACATCCCACTAGCACTGATTTTTCTTGTTCTTTGTGATGTGCACCAGACTCTCTGGTGTGAGATGGTACATCACTGTTGTTTAGATTTACATTTCCCTGATGATTAGTGGTGGGAGCACTTTTTCATGTGACTTTTGGACATTTATATTTCTTCTTTGAAAATTGTCTGTTCACTTCTTCCCATTTTTGATGGGGTTAGATTTTTTTTCTTGTTAAGTTCTCTCAGTACCTTATATATTTTTGATATTAGCCTCTTATCTGATGGTTATTGGGTAAATAGTTTCTAATATTTTGTGGGAGACTTATGTATCCTATGAACTATTTCCTTTAAGGTGCAGAAGTTTCTAGATTAATGTATTTGCATCTATCTATCTCTGCAACCACTTGTTTGTAAATGCTGTACCCTCCATGAAGATGCCTTTAGTCTTATTCTCACTAAGTATTTTATCTATATGGTGTTCTATATACATTATGTTTCGGGTCTAATATCAAGGTCTTTACTCCATTTGGATTTGCCCTTTGTGCATGGTCTTAGTTCACTTTTTTGCAAGTGGCTAACTAGTTGTGCCAACACTACTTGTTGAAGAGGCTTTTCTTGCTCCATTTTGCTTTTCTTGCCCCTTTATCAAAAAGTAATTGATTGTATACCTGGGACACATTCTTTGACTACTCAAGTCTATATCACTAATATATATAAAGTTCTGTCTTTATTCAAGTACCATGCTGTTTTAATGACTAAAGCTTAATGATTATACAATGTAAAATTGAAGAAAGTAATACCTCCCATATTCTTTTTTCCAAAGGTTGCTCTAACTCTTTGTGGGTTTTTATTGTTCCAAACAAATTTCAAGAGTGTTTGACCCACTTCTTTGAAGAATGCCGTGGGTATCTTTAGAGGGATTGCAATAAATCTGTACAATGCTTTGGGGAGTATTGCCATTTTAATGATGTTAATTCTACCAATCCATGAGCAGGATATGTGTCTCAATTTTCGTGTGTCTTCTTTTATTTATTGAAACAGGGTTTTGTAGTTTTCTTTCTATATGTCTTTCACCTCCTTGGTCAAGTTGACTCCAAGATATTTGAGTTTGTATGACATTAAATTGAATGGAATTTTTTTTGTGTTCATTTCTTCTCTATCATTATTTTATTGGTGTATAAGAAAGCCATTGATTTTTGCTAGTTAATTTTGTAGCCTGCTACTTTGTTATATATGAATCTATTGTTTCTAGAGTCATTGAGGTTTTCTAATATAGTTTCATGTCATCTGCAAACAGTGAAAGTTGTTTTTCTGTGATTTCTTCCTTTCCTGTCTGGATGACCTTGATATCTTTTTCTTGCCTAATTACTATGGCAAGAACTTCCAGCACTATGTTGAATAGGAGTGGTGAGAGAGGGCATCCTTGTCTCTACCAGATTTTAGAGGAAAGGCTTTTAGTTTATATCCATTAAGAAAAATATTTGCATTGGCTTGTTGTAGGTGGCCTTGGCTATATTCTATTCCCATCTTCTATTCCCATCATGATGAGTGTTGAACATTATCGAATGCTTTCTTTACATCTATTGATATGATCATATGGTTCTTATTTTTCTTTTTGTTGATATGATGTATTTTGCTGATTAATTTACTTATGTTAAACCATCCTTGCATTCATGTAATGAAATATAATTGATCATGGTGGATGACCTACTTGATCAGACATTGGATCCTATTTGCTAGATTTTTTTTTTTTTTTGGTTTTGGGTCACAGCCGGTAACACTCAGGGCTTACTCCTGGTTAAGCTCTCAGAAATCACTCCTGGCTTGGAGGACCATATGGGATTCCAGGTGATTGAACTACGTCCATCCTAGGCTAGTGCGGGCAAGACAGACAGACACCTTACCACTTGTGCCATTGCTCCGGCCTCATATTTGCTAGAATTTTATTGAGGATCTTTGCATCTGTATTAATCAGGAATATTGGTCTGTAGTTTTTTTTTTTTTATGTGTGTGTGTTTTTTCAGCATCCCTATCTAATTTTTGGTATCAAGGTAATGTTAGCTTCATAAAAACTAATTGAGAGTGTCCCTGATTTTTTTCAATTTCATGAAGATTGGAAGTAGTTCCTCTTGAAAGATTTGAAAGAATTCGTTATGAATCAATCTGGGTCTGGGCTATGTTTTTGAGAATACTTTTGATTACCATTTTAATTTCTTCAGTAGTGATTGTTCTGTTTAGATATGCTAGATCATTCTGGTTTAACCATAGAAGATTATAAGTGTTTATTTCATCCAGGTTCTCATGTTTCATAGAATTTCTGAAAGAAGTCTCTTATTATCCTTTGAATCTCTGCATAACCTATAGTGATCGCCCCCTTTTTATTTCTAATCCAGTTTATAACATTTTTCTCTCTGCTTCTTTGTGAGTTTTTCTAGAGGTATATCAACCTTGTTTATTTTTTGCTGATCTTTGTTTTTTTAATTATCTTTATTTAAACACCGTGACTACAAATATGATTGTAGTTGTATAATTACAGTCATGTAAAGAACACACCCCTTCAGCAGTGCATGATTCCCACCACCAATTTCCAAGATCTCCCTCCTCCCTACTCCACCCACACCTGTACTCAAGACAGGCTTTCTATTTCCCTCATTCAATCACATTGTTACGAAAGTTTTCAGTGTAGTTATTTCTCTAACTGCACTCATCACTCTATCAGGGGTTTCAAATTCACAGCCCACGGGCCATTTGTGGCTCTCCATACAACATTTTGTGGCCCTGCCCTAGAGGAATCTTTTTTGTTTTGTTTTGTTTTAGTTGTTTGGGTCACACCCCCCAATGTTCAAGCCTTTCTACTGACTTTGCACTCAAGGATCACCCCGACTTTGCCTCCTGCGGCCCCCAGGTAAATTGAGTTTGAGACCCTTGCTCTATGTGGTGAGCTTCATGTCATGAGGGGGGAGGTGCAAGGGGAGGAGGGCGGGCAGATATCTGGCTTCCGGTTTCTCCATTGATTCTGGAGGCCAGCTCTTGGCAGGTATGGGGTTTGGGGAGGCCCCACGCCAGAGGCCTTCTCCCTAGTCTGGGGAGTGCTGGGAGGCTTGGCAGGCCCCCAGCCATCCCCCTCTTTCTTTCCTGGACTCCGGGCCTTCCCTGGGTGCCAGTGGACGCTCTATAGGAGCCATTAGGCTTTCCCCCTACCTCTCCCTACACTAATGGGAATGCACACTGGGAGGAGGGTGGGCCCTAGCAGCACTGCTTTATGTTAGGACAGTCACTGGAAATACTTTCTCCTTGGTCTCCATTTCAAAAACCTCATGGGGGTTAGTGCCCCCACATGTACAATATATATTGATAGTATTATATGCATATAGTTTATATATACATAATATCCATCTTGTATTGTGACCTTGATACTGCCCTACAAAGCTCATTTCTAATCTTGTACTGTCTCAGTCCCAACCATTATTTTCCCCCATTTACCCATGTAGGTGCAGCTCATGACATGTAGCTCACCACATAGAGTGAATTGTTGATCTTTTGAATTGTTTTATTGATTTCTACTTCATTTATTTCTGATTTAAGCTTTGTTATTTCCTTCTGCCTACCTATTTTTGGTTTAATTTCCAGGTGTTGAAGTTTTTATTCTGTGTACCTTTATGGTTCACTTCTAATTTCAGTCACTGTGATTTGAGAATGTTGTTTTAATGATTTCTATCCTCTTGATTTTCTGGAGATATGTTTTATGTACCAACATATGATTTATTCTAGAGAATGACCCATGTGCATTGAAGAAGAATGTGTACTCAGTTGTCTGGGGATGGAGTGCCTTATATATATCAACTAGTCCACTTTCATTTTTCTATTCAGAGCTAGTGTATTCTTGTTGTATTTCACTCTGGTTAACCTTTTAAGGGATGACATGGCAGTGCTGAGTTCTCCCACTTTTATTGTGTTGCCATTGATATCTTCATTCAGATTTGTCAACAATTGTATTAAATGTCTTTTTCTGGTCCCTCATTGGATGTGTACATGTTTAGGAGTGTGATTTTTTCTTGCTATACATATCCTTTGATTAGTACAAAATGCCCATCTTTGTCCCTTATAGCTCTTCTGAGTTTTAAGTTTATGTCATAAGATCCAACCCAATATAGTCACTCCAGCATTTTTGTTTGTTTGTTTGTTTTTGGGCCACACCCAGTGACGCTCAGGGGTTACTCCTGGCTATGGGCTCAGAAGTCGCTCCTGGCCTGGGGGACCATATGGGATGCCGGGGGATCGAACCGAGGTCCTTCCAAGGATAGCACAGGCAAGGCAGGCACCTTACCTCTAGCGCCACCTCCCGGCCCCCACTCCAGCATTATTAAGAAAGTTATTTGCTTAGATGATTTTCTCCAACCTTTGATTTTGAGTATTACATTTGTTCTGACTATACAGATGTGTATTTTGTAGGAAACAGAATGTTGGATTCAGTTTTTTTGACCCCTTTTGCCACTCTGTGTCTCTTAACTGGTGCATTTAGTCCATTGACATCGAAAGAGATAATTGTCATGGGATTTTTGTCAACTTTTTATAGAAGTTTAGTGTGTCTGTTGATTTTTCTTGTCTTAAGTAGACCTTTTAGTTTTTCTTTTAAGGCTTGTTTTGAGTGTGTAATCTTTCTGAGCTGTTGTTTATCTGTGAAGCTATGTATACTTCCTTCAAACCTGAAAATGAGCCCGACTGGATGCAGTATTCTAGGTGAAGCATTCATTTCCTTGAGTTTTGTCATAATATCTTAACACTGCCTTCTGGCCTTGAGGATTTCTTCTGACAGGTCTGCTGTAAATCATAAGGATGCTCCTTTTCTCCTTTTGTTCTTGCTAATTTCAGTATTCATTCCCTATCTGTTGGATTCATCATTGCAACTAGGATGTGTCTTGTGGTGCTTTTTCTTTGGTCTCTTCTAGCTAGTAATCTCCAGGCATGCAAATTTCGGTTGCATGCAGTGTTTAGTACTGGGAATTTCTGCAATGATGTCCTAGACTATTGATTCTTCCTGGGGAATTTCTTCTTGTGTCTATGGGACTTTAATAATTCTTATGTCGTTTCTGTTGAGTTTATCAAAGACTCCTGTTTTCATCTGTTCACATTCTTTGAGTATTTTTTTCATTTTATGATCATTTGCTATAAGGCTCTTTTCTAATATATTTTTGTATGGAGGTGTTATGCATCTCGTCTTCCAGATCACTGTTTCTGTCCTCAGCTGCTGTTATTCTGTTGGAAAGGCTTTTTATTGAGGTTTTCATTTCATCTACTGTATTTCTCAGACCTGTTATTTCAGTTTGGAGTTTCCTGATTTCTATCTTCATATTCTCTTGATTCTTATTTGTGCTCCATTCAACTCAATTCATGATTTCTTTGAGTTCTATGAACATCCTCCATATTTCTTCTGAGAGACTAACTAGCTGATTGGTTTTTGGGGGGTCATCAGAGCTTCTTTCTTCATTCTCTATACATGGATTGGCCTGCATTGTTTTACCATTGTTTTTCTTGGAGTATGTCTTTTTTTTCTTCTATGCATTAATAGTGAAGTTCGTTGGCTAGAAGATGAATGTAGCCACAAGCAATATTCTTACAAAAATATAAAGTATAAATTCAAACTATATAATATAGTTTCAAATATATGTTTTAGCAAGTACTATTTTAACATAAATATATAGTATAGTTACAAATTTTGTTTTTAAATAATTGCATTAGACTATAAAACAATAGGAAAGTTTTTTATTATATGTTATTTTATATTTTTCATGTTTTCCAAGTTAAGATTAAAATAATCCCTTTTATATAATACTTATTCTCTTTTCTTTTCTTTTTGTTTTTGTTTTTTTCTGAGGGGCCACAACTGGCAATGCTCAGAGGTTAATCCTGAATCTACACTCAGAAGTTACTCCTGGTAGGATTAGGGGACCATATAGGATGCTAAAAATTAAATCTGGATTGGCAGGGTCCAAGGCAAATGCCCTACGAGCTGTGCTATGGCTCTGCCTCTTTTATTTTTGGCTTTTGGGGCTACACACAGTGATGCACAGGGATTAGTTCTTGCTCTTCACTCAGAAATTGCTCCTATTGGTGTTCAGGGGACCATGTGAGATGCTGGCAATAGAACACAAGGCAAATTTCCTACAATGCTTATTTTGTAATAAAAAAATAAATGATAAAAAAGCAATTCATTCAATTTTTATTTCTCTAGTTGATAAAGACAATATATAAAATTCTATAAAACCCGTTGTATCAATATATTTCTTCTCTTTTATTTTGGTTAAATTCTAGGTTAAATCTGTTATGAATTACAAAATTTTCTTCAAATGAAAAATTATAAGTTCTAGACAGAAAATTTAGGAATGATATGGAATAGAAAACATTAACAAGATCATTTGGTTTTATATGTAACACATGTTGACACCTATCTTATAAATAAAAAATAAATGAAATTAAGAAAACATAGATTTTTATTAGTCTCACAGTCTCTCTACATAAATGGGCTTCAAACTTTATAGAAAGTAGGTACAATATCTATTGACTTCCTGTTACTGCAACAAGGTCAAAACTCTATTTCTCTATTACTCATTTCCTTGCCAACTATTTGCTAATGACTTTTAGCTATCTATAGAATAGATAGCTATATATATATATATATATATATATATATATATATATAGAATAGAGCTGCTATTTGACTCTATATGACTTTTAAACTATAAAAATCTATTTAGATAGAATATAAATGGTACTCATTAAAATATTTTCACTTAACTCTTTAACATCCAGAGATAAACTTAATTTTATGCAATTTCTCCAAGTTTTCCTGATATTATTATCAATACTTTGATCAGTACTTTCCTACTATTTATTCTGAGCATATTATACAATTTTCCCACTTTTTAATGATGTGATACATGAAGTAAAAGAGAATTTTTCTTCAGACTTGCCTATTTTTGCTTTTAAAAATGTTTAAATACACAACTTTAATACATAGCTTTTAATAGACACATGTTTACTTCATAGTATAATATGTTTATTCATTTAAACATAATACCAATTTGATTGTAGAATTTAAATATACAAAATAAGTCTATGTAATTTGGCTGAATTTTTACTGAGTACCATTTTTATGGAGTGACCTTACATACAAGACATCATCTCTAAGATTGCTTAGAACAGAAGTATAAAACATTTTATAATAGCTAAAGTGAGCTTTATTCTTCAATGATTGATTTCCTATTTAGAGCACATGCAAAGATGTGCGTGTTTTGCTGTCATTTTTTTCAATATGTCATTTTTCATTTTAGGATAGAAATAACTTATGAGAATGGAGCTAGATCAAGTATAGGGCAATTGAGCTCAACAAGTTTTGTCAATTGTCTCCCTTAAAATATATGTCCAGCAATAATAACAATTCATATCTAAAAAAATATCCACATCCTCTAACAAACTATGAAAGGGTAGCCCTTATGAATAATAATAGAAATATAGAAATAATAATAGAAATATAAAGAAAACAATTGGCTATTTGGAGTCAAAGCTTTAGCAGCAATATAATATGTTTAGCAAGTCAGTCTTTCCTTTAGGAACATAAGTAATTGAATAACTCTTTGTTTTATATAGTTATTTCTGCAGGGGCAGCTCACAAGCAGTGCCAAGAATTTGGGATGAAAACTCCTAGAACTCTAGTGGATCTAAAGTATGTCCAAAGATGCCATGTTGCCAGAACAGGTAGTGTTAAATTGACTTGTAGAGTGTGTACCCCTGATACAGTGGGTATGGAATGACTGAGAACCTGATAAAATAGTTCATCTAAAATTAATCTAACATAATATCTTACTCTAAAAAGGCATCTAATCAAGAATAGATGACGGGATGACAGCAGGTGTGAAATAGAGAAGTTAAGAGGGAATCGCAGGACTGGTAAACTCAATCTCTCTCCATCATCTCAGTTTTTTTCCTCTCCTATTTCTTCTCTCATTCCCTTCTTTCCTCTTTCCTCCCCTTCTCTTGCCTATTCTTCCCTCCTCTCCTCTCTTCTCAGCTCTTCAAATTCCTCTCTATGTCTGTCTACCTATCATCTATCTATCCTCTATCATCTATCTCTTTATCATCTATCACCTATCTCTCTCTAACTATCTATCTATCTATCAATCATCTATCATCTATCTGTCATCTCTCTACCTAGATGTGGCTAGCAATAATCCAGGACAACAGGAAGCAGTTGGGTTAGTTCACTTTCCTCCACCAATGCCCCCAGTTTTCTTCTTGCCCCATAGACTACATCTATGACAGCCAATTTTTTTCTTTTCCTTTTCTTTGTTTTCTTTTAGGCACTATGAATTACAATATTAACACTAACAGGGCATCATGCATATCATTTTACCTCCATTCAACACCTAGTCCTTGTTCAGAATGAACTACTTCCTCTATCATTCTCTTTCCTCTATAACTTTCTTTGGCCTACCCCTCCTTCTTCAACTGTCAAGCTTTTTAATAAGAACTGATTCTCCTGCTCATCATTTATATTGCCATTTGGAAATAATTATTCTTCTACCATAATTTGTTTTATACCACAAGTGACTGAAATAATTTTATCTGTCACATTTTACTCAGCATGATACTCTCCAGATCTATCCATGTATCTGCTGGGGGATGTAGCTCAGTGGTAGAGCGCATGCTTCACAGATCTATCCATGTATATACCTGTAAATAGCATGATTTAATCTTTGCTTGGGTCGAGTAGTATTCAATTGGATAGACATACCATAGTTTCTTAATCTATTCATCTGTTCTTGGACACTTGGGTTGTTTCTATATTTTAGCTATTGTGAAAAGTGGAAAATTCCATGCTCTGCATGCGAGAAAGAATGATAGGTAATTTAAGTGAAGTGTTCTGAGTGCCAGGAAAATTTAATTATTTGAAATTATTTTTCAGAGAAAAGAAATGTGTTATATATAACATGAAAGACTTTCTACTTTATTCTTACTTAGATCAAAACCAAATCAAAGATATTTGGGAGTGATGCTCCCTAGCACAGTTCAGTGGCTCTAATCAAGTGTTTACTAAAGCAGAAAGATAAGGTCTATTTAATAACAAAACCTCACTTGGCAATGTAACACTTTTGAGGGACAAGATGGGATGACTCGATTAATAAAAGTTGGTGATGTTGATAACAGTGAACATGAAAAGATATGAAAGCAGTGAACATCAAAAGAAGCAGATACACTTTGGTTTCTGCATCTGACAAGCTCTTACAATGGATAGGGTCTTTCATAGGTGAAAAGGAAAATATGTAGTGATAAGAAAGCCTTTATATTTTTGATTTATAGAACACATTATCAAGGAAGAAAAAATAGAAATGTTGACTAATGATATGAGGTTAAACATGTTAAATTGTAATACATATTAATTAAGTAAAATATAAAACAGGCAGAGATATTTTATATAAAGTATAGATGTTTTGCTAATAAAATTGTTAAACAGATAAGCCAAAAATTGAGAATAATCATAGCAACCATTTTAGTCACTTTTTTGGGGGGGCCACACCCTGTGACATCCAGGGGTTACTCCTGGTTATGCGCTCAGAAATCACTCCTGGCCTTGGGGGACCATATGGGACACCAGAAAATCGAACTGCGGTCCGTCCTAGGCTAGCGCCAGCAAGACAGACGCCTTCCCACCCCACACCACCATTCTGGCCCCTGTTTCAGTCCCTTTCACTGCTTTAGTAGTGATTGGGATCTTGTAAGAACTTTTGAAACTAAGAAGTTTTTTTGTTTGTTTGCCCGTTTTTGTTTTTGTTTTTTTGGGGGGGTCACACTCGGCAGTACTCAAGGGTTACTCCTGGCTCTACGGTCAGAAATCACTCCTGGCAGGCTCAGGGGACCATATGGGATGCCGGGATTCAAACCACCGACTTATGCATGAAAGGCAAAAGCCTTACCTCCATGCTATCTCTTCGGCCCCCTAAATTATGAAGTTTTAAGAAGTTTTTTTCTCATAAATCTAGAGGCTGGAAATCCTAGAGCAAGTTTTGCAGCTTCAGAATCTGATGAGGGTCCATCTTCTGTTGTAGAGATCATTATATTTCACTCTTTGCATGGCAAGACAAAAAACAAACGAACAAGACGAGGCTCTTTGAATCTCTCTTCTAAAAGCACTAATTCCAATCATTAGTATCTCATCCTATTAAAGACTCCTATTCCAATTAAAGTCTGAGTTATTATTTAACCCGAATACAATTTTATAGTCCAGAATTTTATAGCAACCTTTGCTTACTCTTATAGCTTTTATACTAAATTTAAATCTATGAAAATAGCATTTCTTTATAGAAATTCAAATTGAAAATCTAAAATGTTATAAAGGATGCACTTTCTCTTGATGCCATATGATTATTAAGTCATTACCCCTCAAAAAGAGAAAAGCATTTACATAAGCCTGACACATTAGAATATATGCTTTGCACTGCTATGAAAAAAGTAATTTTCTTTTTAAATTAAATTAATTAAATTTAAATTAAATTTAAATGTTAAATGCTCATAATTTTATTTTTTAAACAGCAACATGCCAATAGAATAAATAATTCCATGACTTTAGCTGTTTTCCACTTATTTTCTGCATATAGAAATTCTATTCAGAATTTATATTATCTATTTTACTTTTTAAGAAATGTTCTTTTCAGACTATTCAATAGTCATAAACTTTAGATCAGTTACTCTAGATTTACTATTATCTCCTATTTTTTGTCAGCCTTTATTCAAACAGTTTCAATACAAATCAAAGAATGCATAGCACAGTTATCATTCAAAAGACTTATTTTCAGAGACTATTAAATAACATTGTAACTGAAAAAGATAAAAGAACCTACCAAGAACAGGCAAAAGATTTGGAAAGACTCAATTAAATTATATGTACAAATGACCAACAGAATATAAAAAGATTCAGAATGAAAAATAGGTCTCCCGAGATGTTCAGAAAGGCCTTCCCAAATATTTCACCATACAATATGAATGAGTAATGCCTTTCAAGCTCAAAAAATTACTGTCGCCTTATATACTTAAAAGAAGTAATACTGAGGGAATTACCTAGATTTAGAACTATTTTCAGAAATAACATTTGTATTGGAATATTTTTCCATATGCAAAACAACCTCCAGTTAGATAGCATTTGGCTTTCTTTACTCTCCTCCATGAAGTCCTGGGTCCCTATTCCATTCTTGAATTTAGTATTTAAAAATACTAGTTTTATTTATGGGCTTTATTGATACATATGTAATTAAGTCTTTCTCCTGTTAATTTACCTGATGTTATTTCAGTTTCTCCTCCACTGTGAGAAAGGCTTATAGGGTAAATGACAATTCCCCTTCTTCCTTTATAATAAAATTATTATTTTTCAGAGTAGTACAAATTAAATCATATAATGTCTATTCCCATGTTTACAGAATATAAACTACTGGTCAAATGTTGGCAAAGATGTAGAATATTTACACACTGATGATTAAAATGTAAAAATAAAAGCAAAGATATTTTAGATAATGGCTTCTTTGTTTCACAACAGGTCAAAGAATATTACTCAGCCTTTATATCTCTAACTATTTTCTAAGATAAAACATTTCACAAATACCTTTGGAAACAGACTGAATGGCTTTCAATTTTACCCTAAACCTTTTTTAAAAGGGTATTTCTGTGATGCATTTACTAACTTGTTACTTATTTTTTAGTAATAAAAAGTAATACATTACAGATGCACTAATAAAATGAATTAAAAACTCATGCAAATAAAGAAAGGTCAAAATAAATGCACTCTATGTGATATAATTTATATAAAATTATTAAGAAATAAAAGTATAGTGATAAAAAACTGACTATTGATTGGAGATGAAGATCAAGGAATAAATAGAAAAGGAAGATGCTTTGCATAAAATAGCAAAAGAAAATTTGGCAGATTACTAGGAATGATAATGTTCTTATTGTAGTGACACAAGTATATCAAAACTGAATTAAAGACAAAATATCTAACTGTCTATATTTTATTATACATTTTGTAAAAAAAAAGTTGAACTCTTTTGCTTTATTTTATTGTAAATTAGATACATTCTATGAATCTTCATCTCTTACCTGCCTAATTGTGAAGCCACAATAAGCAATAACTAATTGTTAAAAATCTCTTCAAACTGCTTTCACATTGCATTGAATGTCTGCATTCAGCTATAATATATATATAATGAGATTATATATTTGTAGGATAAAGTAGTTTTAAGAGAATATGTAAAATACTAGCATGGATATTACCTAATTGAATTTACAATCCTTTTTCTGGGTCAATATTTTAGTGATTTTAATATATTTGTTCCACATTGTACTTGGTAATGGTATCCCTAAAAAAATATCTCTCAGCAGTAATCTCTTAGTCCCACAGTATACACAATGAACATTCGGAGGAAACTGATAATATAAGTAAAGTTTATGATTTGTCTAGAGGTATTTGATATGTCTAGATTCTTAACTTTGTCCTTGACCACTAAGATTGCTTTATAATTGAATGTTTGGTTAGACAATTATTATGACCTATAAAATTTACAATTTTATGAAAATATTTTTTAAATAAAATGAAGGAAGTACATATAGCACCATTGTTGTTTACATGATGGTTTTATCTGCAGGTGTGATACCTACACACCTTCCACACACACACACACACACACACAAAGAAATCATGATTTTGTTTACAAAAATAATCATCTGTGCTGTTCAATTGCAGTTCTTGCTGACTGCTTTCTCAATTGCAGTATTTACACACATAATCTCTATTGAAAATAAGATAGCACACTTTTTAAGCCATTCCATACAACTAAGAATCCATAATACAAACCTCCTGCCAGGCTTTTGTCAGAAACGTCATAAAGGAATATGTTGCTATAGAAGATGTGAAAATTTTATTTGGGCTTATTTACCAATTGAAAGAGATATTCAAGTTAGGAATAGTATGATCTGCAAAGAGTACACTGCAAATAGCAATAGAGATTTTTTATTAGCTCTTTCTTCAAGATGTACTTTTGCAGGATAAGTGCATAAATAACCAGTTTTGTGTTCTGTTTTCTACTGCTATTACAGTGTTGCCCATTAGGTATATTTATGGAGTACTTAGTGACAAGAAAATTGTTTGATGGACATATTCCACATAATGAGATTTTCGGAAATTGTAGTTTTACTTTAAGTAAAAGTCTAGAAATGTCCACAACAATATTTCTAGATGAAAGAAGTAGACCTGAGGGAATTAATAGAGATTTATTTAACCTTAACCATCTTGAGAAGTAATAGCACTTTTAAAAAAAGAAAAACATTTTCAATCCCAAATGAATAAGCATTTATGCTTAGGAAACACAGATATACTCTGGAAACAAGCACACAGACACAACTATGCACACAGAGATGCATACACATCTATGAATAATGGCTCTGCTGCCAGCTAAGATATAGAAATATGTTTCATGGTAAATTGAAGAGAGAGCTTGAACATGGATAACTTTGCATCTCCTAAATTATAACTGAAATAACTAGGAGATACATAAAAATAAGTGCATTACATAGAGTCAATTTAGTTTAATTATGCTTAGATCTCTTAAATAAAATTAATTTTAGTCACCACAAAGCCTACAATTGCCATAATGTTAGATGAAATAACATTGTTCAGCAATTTTAGGCATAATTCACTCCTCCTTTTCTATTGTTTATTTTCATTAGCTCTCCTATTTAGTCCTTTTTATATTTATTTACTTATTCATTCATTCATTTTTGCAACTACTTTTTCCCTTCAAATTTCTGCATTAGAGACTCACCAGAGTAACAGACATAGTTCTTGTTGCCCTAGTCCTCTGAAGAGAAATTTGTTTATTGAAACTTTAGTTTATTTGAAGATGGAACATATGAAATAGTATTTGTCATAGAACAGAATCTTTCCTAGTTGGGATTATTTATTTTCATTAAAGAGACTCCAGAGAGTTCTAATCTCTTTTATCAGGAAAACCTGTTATAATAAAAGAAACCTCTGGTGTACGGATGGTAAAAAAATATTCTCTGTAAACCAGGTATCGGGTTATTACCAAATGTCAAATCTTCCTGCATCTTGATCTTGCACTTTCTGTAATACAGAACTATGAGAAATGAACTTCTATTAATTCTGCATCCATTATAATCTGTTATAAAATGAAACTATTAAAAGAGTTATAGAGGCCTCTCTTCTAGAGATGCTATAGTAAATAAGGCATTTTCCATGCATTAATCTGATACAGATTTGATCCCTGGCACTACATGTGGTCCTTCTAGCACAGCCAGAAGTAATCCCTGTGTACCACCAAGTAGGACCCCATAACAGTAACAGGAAGGAGTCCTTGACCCATTCATTTCTTCAGGCCACACATCTATGAAGTGCTATCACTCAGTTGACTGCTGAGGAAATTGAAATCACTATATCTAAATCAAAACTTATACAGAAGACTCCAACTTGGCTAAAGAGTTACTTCAAGGAATTAAGGATTGGCTTTGCATGTGATATTCCCAGTTCAATTCTCTACAATACACATTGTTCCCAGAGTACCACCAGCACTGATTCCTTAACAGCAAAACATGAATAAACCATGTGCATTGCTTTGTGAGGACCAATACTTTTCCTCTCCCCTCAAAAGAATTTTGAAGTTTTGTTTCTAATCACTATACGATATAACTACAGGGATTTTGTTTAGTTGGCTAGACTAGTTTATAACACAGTAAGAAACAACCTTAAATAACAAAACATTACCCCATATTTTTATATCATTATTCAGTTTTACCTCTTTGTCAAGTGAAGAATTCTGATCCATGTTGCATTCTTATCCCTGAACACAAAAGTAAAAATAATTTAATGATATAAGTATAGCAGTGGAAAAAAAGAAAAGAAAAACCATACAATGATTCCTAAAGGCTTTTGTTAAGTGTGACATTTGTCTTCTATTCACACATTATTAACCAAAGCACATCATATAATTAGGCCTGATTATCAATTTGACAGAATAATATATATAACCTTTGCTTTTAAATGTTTACTCATTCCTTTTAAAGATATGCCCCTTTCCCATTTTTTCCCATCTTACAAAACAGTATCAGTATTTAGTTGTATGAGTGAGACTTAGAAATAGTGACTTTTGTATTGTATTTTTATGTTCCTAGGGTATATTCCTAGGAGTGGTATAGCTGGATTGTATGAGAGCTCAATTTCCAGTTTTTGGAGGAATCTCTATATCGCTTTCCAGAAAGGTTGAACTTGTCGGCATTCCCACCAGCAGTTGAGAAGAGTTTCTTTCTCGCTGCATTCCCGCTAACACTGCTTGTTCTCATTCTTTGTGATGTGTGCCATTTCTGTGGTGTGAGGTGGTACCTCAGTAGTTTTGATTTACATCTCCCTGATGATGAGTGATGTGGAGCATTTTTTCATGTGCCTTTTGGCCATTTGCATTTCTTCGTTATCAAAGTGTCTGTTCAATTCTTCTCCCCATTTTTCAAACTTTTATTTTTATTTTTAATAATAATGTCTTTATTTTTAAGCAGTGTGGTTACAAAAATTTTAAGATGTCCATTTTGTGTATTTTAAGTTGCTAAAAGCTGCCCTTCTAACCATAAGATGAAATAATGTAATAAAATATTAGGAAAGCAAAATTTGTCATGGAAATATTTTATACATTTAAGCGTATTTTATATACTTGGTTAATAAAAAATTTTAATATAATTTTTATTTTAATCATAGTGGGATTAGATTTTTTTCTTCTAGAGTCTGTCAGTGCCCTGTATATTTTGGATATTAGTCCCTTATCTGATGGGTATTGGGTGAATAGTTTCTCCCACTCAGTGGGTGGCTCTTGTATCCTGGGCACTATTTCCTTTGAGGTGCAGAAGCTTCTCAGTTTAATATATTCCCATCTGTTAATCTCTGCTTTCACTTGCTTGGAGAGTGCAGTTTCCTTCTTGAAGATGCCTTTAGTCTCAATGTGATGGAGTATTTTACCTATGTGTTGTTCTATATACCTTATGGTTTCAGGTCTGTTATTGAGGTCTTTAATCCATTTGGATTTTACCTTCGTATATGATGTTAGGTTGGGGTCTAAGTTCGCTTTTTTGCAACTGGCTAGCCAGTTGTGCCAACACCACTTGTTGAAGAGGCTTTCTTTGCTCCATTTAGAACTTCTTGCTCCTTTATCAAAGATTAGGTGATTGTATGTCTGGGGATGCCCTTTAACAGATGAATGGCTAAAGAAACTGTGGTACATATACACAATGAAATATTATGCAGCCATCAGGAGAGATGAAGTCATGAAATTTTCCTATACATGGATGTACATGTAATCTATTATGCTGAGTGAAATAAGTCATAGAGAGAGAGAGAGAGAGAGAGAGAGAGAGAGAGAGAGAGAGAGAGAGAGAGAGAGAGAAACGCAGAATGGTCTCACTCATCTATAGGTTTTTTTGGGTTTTTTTTTGGGGGGGGGGTTGGGTCACACCCGGCAGTGTTCAGGGTTTTATTCCTGGCTCCATGCTCAGAAATTACTCCTGGCAGGCACGGGGGACCATATGGGATGCTGAGATTCAAACCGATGACCTTGCATGAAAGGCAAACACCTTACCTCCATGCTATCTCTCCGGCCCTCATCTATGGGTTTTAAGGAAAATGAAAGACATTTCTCAACAATTTTCAGAGACAAAAGAGAGGAGGGCTGGACGGTACAGCCCACCTCATGGACCTCATCACAAAGAGTGATGAGTTTAGTTAGAGAAATAACTACATTGCGAACTATCCTAATAATGAGAATATATGAGGGAAATAGAAAGCCTGTCTAGAGTACAGGGCAGGGAGGGGAGGAGGGATACATTGGTGATGGGAATGTTGCACTGGTGATGGGGGGGGGGGTCATCTTATATGACTGAAACCCAACCACAATCATGTTTGTAACCAAGGTGTTTAAATAAATATTTAAAAAAAAAGAAATAGTGGCTCTTTTATTTCTACTGATTATCATAAGATTATCACATTTTATTGAGTCTACAGATGTTAAAAACATAAACCTCTCCCTTATAACAGGTATTGTAATACATTTTATAACACTCTTTTAACAGTATTCATTTTAACACAATTTTTGTTAAACTAAGAACACCATAGATAATCAACCAAACATGCAACCATAATCTATTTACCATAAAATAGCCAATAATATGACTTTGAATTATAAAATAGATGACATCACATCAATATTTAAAATTCCTCAGTGCCTTTTTATCAACTTATAGAAAGCAACCTTCTTTCTACAGTTAATGAGAGGTCTGGTGTGTATTAAATTACCAAGCTTAGATCTTTTAACACAGCAACCTCCTTACCTCCCCTAGAAAGTACTAATTATCTGATATTGCAATCTGTACTCCCTTCTACACTATAGTTCTCAGGCAATGTTTCACTTTCTTAAAAAAATGTCTTCCTTGCCTATTCCAAGAAGTTTAAGCTCCTCAACTTTTATTATTCATCTCTGATAAGACAGAAAAAGCATATATTAAAATAATTTTTCAGTATCTGTCTTATAAATTTGTTAGCCAATGTATCCTAGTTTAGGACCAAAGGTTAAGTTTCATTACAACAGTATTTTATGACTATTAACCTCTATTTATATCCATATGCTATACAATAAAGTCTGAGTATCATAATTTTTATTAAAATAATAAATAACTAGGTATCAGTTAACATTTTAGAAGAATCAAGTGCTTACCTATATTATTTATATCATACCCATTTTCTACAGTTAATTCAGTGGTGGAGAAAGGTATAGTATATTCAAGTTTGTATACATCTAATAGGTAGTAGAACTGAATTTTTCAATGCAAATATTTTTTAGTTTAAATGTTGACCACTATTCTTTACCTAGCTTACATATGCTGCAAGGCTGTTCTATTTGGTGGTCTCAAGATGGGTTTATTAAATAACCTGCCTAAACAGTACTTTTCCTTCTTCAGCCCCAGAAGTCCTCTGCACTGACTGAGAAAACATGAGGCAGCCTAAGCAACTGCATTTATATTGTTGCAAAAGACTTAAACGTCAATCATATTGGTCAGTCAGTGCCTGCTAGCTGCTGTTGTTGTTGGTAGGGCCTCATTTAATATCAGTGGGTAACTAAATAAGATTGTTTCACATCTTCAGATACACTTCTTTCAACTGGTGGAGGAAGTACAGATTCATATCCTTGGTTTAGAACACATGCACATTGTCAGACAGCAGGTGAGTAAAACAGATTAATAAAAGATTAATAAACTGGGCTGGAGAGATAGCATGGAGGTAAAGCATTTGCCTTGCATACAGAAGGACAGTGGTTCGAATCCCAGTATCCCATATGGTCCCCTGAGCCTGCCAGGAGTGATTTCTGAGCATAGAGCCAGGAATAACCCCTGAGCACTGCCGTGTGTGACCCAAAAGCCAAAAAAAAAAAAAAAAAAAAAAAAGGAAAGAAAAGAAAAGCAGGAGAGAGAAACAGCAAAGGGGGAGGAAGAGAGGGCAAATATCAAAGATATAAAAATAAAAGATTATATTTCATGTATGGCAAATAATTTTACATAGACTATATTATTTTAATATTTAAAGATCATTTTTAAAGACTTATTGGAGAAAGAATATTTTATTTTTTGTTTGCTTTTTTGGAATCCATTGCTGGCTGTGCTCAGAGCTTACTCCTGAGCTCAGGATCATTCCTAGCAGTGCTCTTTGGACTATATGAAGCACCTGGTATTATCTCTTTAGCCCCAATAATCTAGTTCATCTTATTTTTTATTTCTTCTCTAAAAATATTATAACTCTAAAATTTACTGGAAAAACTAGCTCTATATAACATAATAAAATGGTTATCTGTTTCACATTATTGTGAATATTTTTACAGAATTTTGTATCACGATTATGCACATTCATAAAATTAATTAGAAATATCTAATCCCACCTTGTTAGCTTTGCAAGGGCAAGGGTTTGACATAATGTCTGTGATTACCTTAGATTCCAAAGCAATGTCTGTAATATTGAAGCACAATAAATGCTGGCCAAATGAATGTGTCATTTAGTATAGGTTTGAATGAATTCAAAAGATTAAGTTATGTAAATTACTAAAAAAGGAAAGAGCTCCATGTTTCACAAACTCGGTGCTCAGAACAACTTTGCAGTGACTTTGCTCTTGACTCAAGGTAAAGGAATTAAAAGCACATCCACTTTTATCCCCATCCTATACACCTGCAACTGCACTCACTTGTCAGGCAACATCAGCCAAAACAAATTTCATTTTAAAATCTTATATAATATGACAATATATTTTTGTTTGGGGAGGTTGTTGGGTTTTTGTTTGTTTGTTTGGCTGGTTAGTTGTTTGATTTTGGGACTCCACCCAGAATTGCTCAGAGAATATGACTGACTTCACTGAGGAATTACTCTGACAGTGCTTGGGAGAAACTTACCAGTCTAGAGATTAAATCCAGGTTTGCTGCATACAAGGCAAAAGCCTAATTGCTGTGATATTTCACTCCAGCCACTAATGACAATGTTTTGAAAGAATAGCTACAGTAACAGTCTTATTCACCTGATAATTTCCAAGAGCACATCTCTAAATAAATTAAAGCATATATGTTCTTTCTTTTTTTATTATTATTATTATTATTATTTTTTATTTATAATAGCTTATTTTTATTGAGGATCAGAAGTTAATATACGGTTAACATTATTTCTGCACACATCTTTCCAACAATACCCCCATGGCCTGAGCACTTCTTACCTTCACAGTAGCCCAAGGGCCCCTTTCATAATAGCTCAATCCAGGGCCTATTTTAGTAACATAGGATTGAAACATAAACCAATCAGATTTGTACAAGTACAACAATTTTTTTTAATATAAATTTTTATTTTGATCATAGTGGCTTACATATTGTTGACAATAATATTTTAGGTACATATTTACATAAAATCAGGGGGATTCCCATCGCCAAATTGTCATCCCTACGCCTCCGTTTCTATCCTACCTCCCTTTTCCTTTTCCCTCACCCCAGGGCGGCTAGAATATGTGGTCCCCTCTGTATCTAACCCACTACTTAGTAGTCTTGCACCTGTTTGGTCCTGATGCCTCCCTTATTTCCCCCTCTATCTGGAGTCAGGACTAGCTAGTTCAAGTTGCGTGGTTTTGTTTGAAGGAGAAAAAAGCAATAAACTGGAGTAGAGTCTAATACCCCGAAAATGGGCGGAGTCCTTCTAAAGGCTCTATCATCAATCTGGGAGATGGAGAAAAAGTAGGTGAAACACTCCACTAGTACCAAAAGAAGTGTCAAATATCCAGTGAGGGCTCCAGCTATATCGATAAGCACCACACAGAGCAGACAAAACAAACAAACAAACAAGTAGAAAAAAAAATAAAACAAAAACAGACAAACAAAAATCACGCCATGGTCTTGAATTAAGAAACATGGCATAGCACATAACGAAAGAGAAGAAAGGAAGAGAAAAAAAAATAAATAAATAAAAAAAATAAGTATAATTGGGGACTACACTTTCAATAATCACACCCAAACAGAGAAATCGACCAAAATAGATTGGTAAATCAAAAATAATAATAACAATAATAAATGAAGGTAATATATATATTTATATCAAAAAAATAACCAAGGTTTTGTGCTTTTTGTATTTTTGTTTTTTTCCCTCCTGCACTGGCACAGTAAATATTGGGGTCATTCGAAAAAGAATTCACTTGGCCTAAGAGATATGGGATTTCTCCGTCCTTGGAGCATACTGTCATGGGATCAACTCTAGACATTGCTCAGGATCCTTTACTTTCCCGGTGGTGTTTTTTTTTTTTTTTTTTTTTTCTTTTTTTTTTCCTTTGGTGTGTGGAAGACTTCTGCTCTGTGTTTAGAGGTCTCAGTATCTGTACAGATCCTGAGGTGGGACTTATGATGAAGTCAGTCTTTGTGGTTCTAGAGGTTCTGTTACCTCAGTGTCATTTTAACCCATCTTCTGTGATTGATGATCTTGGTCTTTGCACTGAGCCTAGGGTGGCACCTAGGATAGCGTCTTTCTTTGTGCTCCCAAAAGCCCCATTCCGTTACAATTGTCTCTGCCGGATCTTTGGGGCTGGGGATCATGATTCTTGTGCAGGTCATAGTTCAAACCCTAAACTAGGGCTTATTTATTGGTCCCAAGATGTATACAGTCTGGTCGTGGATCAAGCAGCCAGTCATCTGTAAATCCCGATCTTGGGTTTTTGTCCTACCAAAGGGAGCCAAGACTTCTGGTTTTGTCTTGTCGTTAGTTGGTAAGGTAGGCTAATCTGCTCTAAGGTCAAGATGATCGCATTTTCCCCGTTGTCAGGATATCATGTTAGAGCTGGGCCTTGTTGTTGGTCTCGTCGTATTAAGGCCGTCCTGGATGGAGTTTGTTTCCTGCAGCTGTTGTGGAGAGCTGTGCCGTTTCTATGTCGGAGATCCAGGGTTCAAGGCTGGATGAATGGTATCTAATCACCTGAGGTCTAATTTGATTCCACATGACATATTTTCAAGGCAGGAGATATCCCTATATTTTAAATAACTATGAGTTCCTATCTCTAGTAGATAAGAGCTCTCTTTTATTTTTTTTTAAATGTAAAATTTCCCCTTTACTTAGTGTGCCTTTGTAGGGGGAAGTGGTGCTACATTATAATGTCTGTGTATTCGTGGGTGGACTGATGGGATAACAGTCACAGGTCACCTACCAAAAAACGAAGAAAGAAAAAAAAAAGGGGGGGGGGATTGAAACTGTATGTGCTCACAAATATATATGAAGGACAAACATTTAAAAAAAAAGATAAATAAATAAATTAAAAAAAAAGAAATAAAATGAGTTAGCGAAATTTTTATGGGACCAAAGTGGTGCAAAAGACTACCTTACATTTGGGGGAGGGCAGGTAAAGAGGTGGTGTATTACAGGTCTTATGCCTATGTTGGAAGTACAGTTTTTCCCATTGTCTTTTGGGTTTTTCTTGTGGTGTGTGGGTTCCCAGGCATCTTCCTAACCCACCCCCTGACCTTCTTCAGATTGGTAAATATTTGCGGCAGGGGGGTCTTGGAAGAGTTCTTGCATTGGGGATACTTTTGGATCTAGGCCCGGTTTCAAGGAGCAGTTCGCGTTAGGGGGAGTTGGTCGGGAGGGCCTCGCAGCATGAGTCCATAGGGGAGTTGGCTGTCTTTTCTTTCAGGAGACGAGGTGTGGTTTTATCTGGGTGTCCTCTCGCCTGGGTGCTGGGTACTGGTTCGTTGGGTAGGAGGTCGATCTTGATGCCTAATAGAATAAGGACTGGGGGTGAAGAGTTTTAATATGGTGGGAGATCTGGATGGGATTGAGGGGTGAGGGGATAGTTGGATTTCCGGAGGGGGGAAAGGGGAAGGTGTATGGGAAGGGTTTGAAGGGAGAGAAAAGAGAAAATACCTTAGAGAGAAAAGGGGGGGAGAAAGGGAGAAAAGTAATGAGCAGAATAGAAGAAGAAGAAAAAAAAAAGTAGTGAGAAGAGGGGAGAGAATAGCAAGGGAATGCTGGTTTGATTGAATGTGTTCGAAGAATAGAGCCTGTAGTTTAAGTCTGTACGTCTCAGGTACTGCTTCAGTGGTCTGACTGGTCACGTGCTTCAATTCCTAAATGAAGGTATTACCTAAAGATAAAGTGTATGTTAAAGAGTTTTCTTGTGGCCATCTCGTAGTGCAAGCAAGGTATGGTATCCCGTGTGGTATCCCGAGTTGCCACCTTAGTTTGTCCGCCCTTTGTATCCAAGGGCACCTGTGGGCAGAAAAGCTGAGAGGTTATTTAAAGTATAGTAAGATAAAGGTATTAAAAGGTAGTGTTATGGTATGTTGCCATTGTAGTCCGTGATTTTCCTTGGTGTTCTATACTTGTGTTCCTGTATATGAACTCTAAGGGATTATTGTGGACCTTTGTTGTAGAAGTCTGATTACATACCTGTTCTCTCTATGCTGCCGTTTCTGTTGTTGCTGTTTTCTTTGTGGTATAATGTGTAGTCAAGAGTTTGCGTTGTTCCTTTTTCATGTATTTTGGACACTGCTCCCACGTCTATGCTGACTATTACAGTGTTCGGAGTTTCTACCCTGTTACTTGATAGGATTTAGTTGTGTATAAACTATGTGTTCTAGGTGTTTCAGAATAGTGCTACCATTCTGTGTTTATCTTTTGTCTTCTGACTTACTTCGTTTAACATAACATGATCTAGGTCCATCCATGTTGCTGCAAAGTCTGTGATTGTATCGTTTCTGACTGCCATGTAATATTCCATTGTGTATATGTACCACATCTTAATGATCCATTCATCTGTTGTTGGACATCGAGGTTGGTTCCAAGATTTGGCTATTATACTGAGTGCTGCAATAAATAGTGGGGTGCATATATATTTTGGAATGAATGTCCTTCCATCTTGTGGGTATATGCCTAGTAGAGCAATTGCTGGGTCAAATGGCAGCTCAATTCTGAGTTCTTTGAGCACTCTCCAGACTTTTCTTCATAGATGTTGGACTAGGGGGCATTCCCACCAGCAGTAGATGAGAGTTCCTTTCATACCGCATCCTCGCCAACAAAGGTTGTTTCCATTATTTTTGATGTGAGCCATCCTCACTGGTGTAAGGTGGTATCTCATTGTTGTCTTGATTTGGATCTCCCTGATGATGAGTGAAGGTGAGCATGTTTTCATGTGTTTGTTGGCCATCCTTCTGTCTTCCTCAGAGAAGTGTCTATTCATTTCATCTCCCCATTTTTCTATGGCTTTATTTGGCTTTGAGGGGCTCAGCTTTCTGAGTGCTTTGTATGTTCTAGATATCAGCCCTTTATCTGATATGTCAAGTGAAAAGATTTTTTCCCATTCTGTTAGCTGTCTTCTTGTATTAAGTAGGGTTCCTTTTGCCATGCAGAAGCTTTTTAGTTTGATGTAGTCCCATTGTTTATATTTGATGCTAACGTTCTTGCCATTGGTGCTCCGTTCTCAAAGACCTTTTTGATATATAGGTCTTCGAGTGTTCTGCCTATTTTATTCTCGATAAACTTTATAGATTCAGGTCTGATTTCAAGGACTTTGATCCATTTTGAGTTGACTTTTGTATAAGGAGTGAGGTATGGGTCAATTTTCACTTTCGTACATGTGGTTTTCCAGTTGTACCAACACCATTTGTTGAATAGGCTTTCTTTGTTCCATTTCAGATTCTTGCCTCTTTTATCAAATATTAGTTGGCTGTATATATGGGGGTTTATGTCTGGGAATTCTGTTCTGATCCACTGGTCTGAGCTCCTGTCTCTGTTCCAGTACCATGCTGTTTTAATTACTATGGCTTTATAGTATAGTTTCAAGTTAGGTAAGGAGATGCCTCCCAGCTTCTTGTTTTTCAGTATTTGTTTGGCTATCCTGGATCTTTTGTGGTTCCAGATGAATTTTGTGATTGATTGTTCTATTTCTTTAAAGAATTGTGTCTGAATTTGGATAGGGATTGCATTAAATCTATATAGAATTTTGGGTAAGATAGTCATTTTGACTATGTTAATTCTACCTATCCATGAGCATGGGATGTTCTTCCATTTCTTTAGATCTTCTTCAATTTCTTTCTGAAGTGTTTTGAAGTTTCCCTGGTAAAGGTCTTTCACTTCTCTTGTAAGGTTTATTCCTAGATACTTGATATTTTTTGATACTATCTTAAATGGGATTGTATTTTTAATCTCTCTCTCTTCAACTTCATTGTTTGTATATAGAAACGCTACTGTCTTTTGTGTATTGACTTTGTTTCCAGCCACTTTGCTGTATTGGTTGATTGTTTCTAGGAGTTTTACTGTGGACTCTTTAGGGTTTTTGATGTATATCATCATATCGTCGGCAAATAGAGCTAGCTTGTGTTCATCTTTCCCTACTTGAATTCCTTTGATTCCCTTCTCTTGTCGGATTGCTATTGCTAGGACTTCTAAGGTTATATTGAATAAGAGTGGAGAGAGTGGACAGCCTTGCCTAGTTCCTGACCTTAGTGGGAATGCTTCTAGTTTCTCGCCATTAAGTATAATGTTGGCTGTAGGCTTTTCATAAATAGCTGTAACTATCTTGAGGAAGGTTCCTTCTAACCCTATTTTGCTGAGTGTCTTTAACATGAAAGGATGTTGGATTTTGTCAAATGCCTTCTCGGCATCGATTGATATGATCATGTGGTTTTTGTCTTTCATGTTGTTGATGTGATGTATCATGTTTATTGATTTGCGTATGTTGAACCAACCTTGCATTCCTGGTATGAAACCCACTTGGTCGTGATGTATGATCTTTTTGATGAAGTGTTGGATTCAGTTTGCTAAGATTTTGTTGAGTATCTTTGCATCTATGTTCATTAGTGAGATTGGTCTGTAGTTTTCTTTTTTGGTGGTGTCTTTGCCTTCTTTGGGAATGAGTGTGATATTAGCCTCATAAAAGGAGTTGGGGAGGATTCCTGTTTTTTCTATGGTTTGGAAAAGCCTTTGGAACAGTGGTAATAGGTCTTCTTTAAATGTTTGATAGAATTCACCTGTAAATCCATCTGGGCCTGGGCATTTGTTCTTAGGGAGTTTTTTAATTACCTCTTCAATTTCCTCTGAAGTGATTGGTCTGTTTAGACTTTCTAGATCTTCCTTTTCCAGTCTTGGAGGAGGGTGTTTGTCCAAGAATCTGTCGATTTCTACTGGGTTCTCTAGCCTACTTGAGTATAGTTGTTCATAATATGATCTCATGATATGTTGTATTTCTTGGGGTTCTGTTGTAATCTCTCCCCTTTCATTTGTGATCCTAGTGATTTGGGTGTTTTCCCTCTTTTTTTTGGTGAGTCTTGCCAATGGTTTGTCTATCTTGTTTATTTTTTCAAAAAACCAACTCCTGGTCTCATTGATTTTTTGTATTGTTTTCTTAGTTTCGATGTTGTTTATTTCTGCTCTGGTTTTTATTATTTCTTGCCTTCTGGTTGTGGTTGGATTTCTCTGTTGCTGTTGTTCCAATTCTTTGAGGTGATCTTTTAAACTGTTGGTTTTGTTGTTTTCCTGTTTCTTGACATAGGCCTGTATTGCTATGAGTTTCCCCCTAATTACTGCTTTTGCTGTGTCCCATAGATTTTGACATGTTGTCTCTTCATTGTCATTTGTCTCAAGGAATCTTTTTATTTCTTCCTTGAGTTGTTCTTTGATCCAGCTGTTGTTAAGCAGCATGTTGTTTAGTCTCCAGGTATTAGTTTTCCTCCATTGCTTCTTCTTGACATCAATTTTAAGCTCTGTTGCATAGTGATCTGAAATGGTACTTCTAATGATCCTTACCTTTGTGATCTTACATAGGTTGGCTTTGTATCCTAAGACATGGTCTATTCTGGAGAAGGTTCCATGTGGGTTTGAGAAGAATGTGTATTCTGCTTTCTGGGGATGGAGGGCTCTATATAAGTCTGTTAGCCCTAAATCTTCTAATTTTTCATTTAGAGCTCTTATTTCTTTGCTATTTTTCTGCTTGGAGGATCTGTCCAGTGGTGATAGTGGAGTATTGAGGTCCCCTACTATTATCACAATTCCCTTCATGTGTTTCTCCAGGTTTGCCAGTAGTTGCCTCACATATTTTGGTGACTCTACATTAGGTGCATAGATGTTGACCAGGGTTAGTGTTTCTTGATCTAATGTTCCCCTGACCAGTAAGTAGTGACCCTCTTTGTCTCTGATCACTTTCTTGAGGTTGAATACAATTTGGTCTGATATAAGAATGGCTGTCCCTGCTCTTTTTTGTTTTCCATTGGCCTGAATAATTACTTTCCATCCTTTTATTCTAAGCCTGTGCTTATCCTGTAGCTGTAGGTGTGTTTCTTGCAGACAGCAGAAGTCCGGTTTATTTTTCCTAACCCAGTTCTCTACTATGTGTCTTTTAATTGGAGAGTTTAGTCCGTTTACATTTAGGGTAATTATTGATAGAGAGGACTGTTGTACAGTTGTATTGTGTGGAGTGGTTGTTGTTACAATCGGGGGTTTGGATTGTGTAATTCTTCTCTGAGTAAGTCGCTTAGGATCGGCTTAGTTTGCACAAATAGTTCAAGTTCATTCATGTTTGAGAATGTTTTTAGTCTGCCCTCCCATATGAATGATAGTTTTGCTGGGTATTGGACCCTGGGTTGGAAATTTCTTTCATTCAGTCGTTTAAATATGTCATTCCAATGTCTTCTTGCTTGAATTATTTCAAATGGGAGATCTGGTTTGATTCTTATGTCCTTTCCTTTGTACTTGAGGTTTTTTTTCTCCCTTATTGCTTTCAGGAGTTCCTCTTTCTCTTTGTTTTTTGCCATTTGGATTATTATGTGTCTTGGTGTGGGTTTATTGGGGTCTACTTTATTAGGGACTCTCTTGACTTCTTGGATTTGTCCTGAATTGTCTTTCCAGAGGGTGGGAAAGTTCTCTGTTATTATCTCCCCGACTACCTGTTCTACCCCCTTCCCTATTTCCTCCCCTTCTGGTATACCCACAATTCTTAGATTGTTTCTTTTGTCCTTGTTGATTAGATATTGGATTTTTCCTTCCAGTGCTTTGCCTTTTATTTCTTTGTTGGTTTCTTGATCATTTTTTGATTGCAGTTTTCCTTCGAGTTCTTCTATGTGCTTCTCCAACTCTGTGTTTCTGCTCGTAAGGCTTGTTACCTTGTCTTTTAATTCCTTCACTTCTTTTTGTATGGACTCTCTCATGTTCTTTGACATTTCTTCTTTAATTTGGCTGATTCGTTCGTCCATGGATTTTTTATATTCGGTTGTTAGGGTTTCTTTTAAATCTTTTAGTAATTCTTGCATTTCCTTCCTCATGACTGCTTTTAGGTCTTCTTCCCGTGGATCTGTGCGCTTTGGTGGACTTGGAAATTTGATAGGGTTTGTCATGGTGTCTCCAGTTATTAGCGATTTCCTTGCTTTACGCATTGTTCTTTGTATTTAATGGTGTATTTTGGAGTGCTTTGGCTTCTAATTTTGGCCTGCTTTGGTCCCCTTCCTGAAGGTGTTTCTAGAGGGGCCTGTTGGGTGAGTTTGTTGGGCCTAGCCCTTTCTCCTCCCCTTTGCTACCTAGAGTGCAGCCTTCCTGCTGTGGGTCTTGTCCCTTTCTGCTCCTTATTTGTGTCAGCGGTGCAGTTCCACTCCTGGCCACAATGGTTACTGGCGCTGTTGAGCCTAGCTCTCAGTCCCCCCTCCTTTCTCTGGAAGTCAATGGAGCTCCGCCCCCTCCACGCCTCCCTTGAAGGGTTCCCTCAGTCCAACCCTTCAGGCTCTGTCCTCACCCTTGGGGAGTCCCTGGTCCACTCCAGGGTCCAGGGAGGTGGACTGCTCTAGTTCCCCTGTGAGTCCAGATGGCTGGCCCTATCTCTCCCGTCTGTTCGGGTCGCTCAACTTGACTTTCTAGTCACCCACCTGGGGGAAGGGAGTCACTCAACCCTCTCCGGCTGGCACGCAGGGGTTCCTTGGGGAAGGGTCCGTCCCAAATGCCGCGCGCAAAGAGACAGAAATTCCCTCACTCACTCCTCCAGCCGGCCCGCCGGGGTCCCTGGGGAAAGGGTCCGACCCAGACACCGGCGCAAAGAGACAGAAATTCCCTCACTCACTCCTCCAGCCGGCCCGCCGGGGTCCCTGGGGAAAGGGTCCGACCCAAACACCGGCGCAAAGAGACAGAAATTCCCTCACTCACTCCTCCAGCCGGCCCGCCGGGGTCCCTGGGGAAAGGGTCCGACCCAGACACCGGCGCAAAGAGACAGAAATTCCCTCACTCACTCCTCCAGCCGGCCAGCCGGGGTCCCTGGGGAAAGGGTCCGACCCAGACACCGGCGCAAAGAGACAGAAATTCCCTCACTCACTCCTCCAGCCGGCCCGCCGGGGTCCCTGGGGAAAGGGTCCGACCCAGACACCGGCGTTAAGAGACAGAAATTCCCTCACTCACTCCTCCAGCCGGCCCGCCAAAGGGTCCGACCCAAACACCGGCGCAAAGAGACAGAAATTCCCTCACTCACTCCACCAGCCGGCCCGCCGGGGTCCCTGGGGAAAGGGTCCGACCCAAACACCGGCGCTAAGAGACAGAAATTCCCTCACTCACTCCTCCAGCCGGCCCGCCGGGGTCCCTGGGGAAAGGGTCCGACCCAGACACCGGCGCAAAGAGACAGAAATTCCCTCACTCACTCCTCCAGCCGGCCCGCCGGGGTCCCTGGGGAAAGGACACAACAATTTTAACCAATGGGAGCATAAACACATTTTGATGGCGGGAAGAATAAAGAGGAACCTGGCAGGATGGGGGGAGGGGAAGCAAATTATTAAACAAATAGCTAATTGATATTTACGCAAATACAATTATTTGTTTAGCCTATTTTCCATTTAGATCTATCTTTTGTGCAAGCAATAAGGATCATAATTTAAACTTTACAAAAACATATCTATAACTACATGCTTGAGAGCAGTTACAAAAACAGGTTCCATGGAAAGGTTAAGGCATCTGGTTAAGCCAGATTCTTTGTGCTGAGCTAAATTTATTTGCAGAGTTTTCTGTTGGTTCGGGGCTATGCAAACTTTTGTGGCTTGAATCAGACAGGTGGTGGAAAATTCATTCAGAGTTCCTTTGATATGTGGGGTGCTCGATCTCCCACATCTCCCCCTGTTTAGTATACAATATAGAAGGGACAGACGTGCCTCGGTGGACTGGCCACACTGGGTGAAGAGGTGTGGGGCTTCCAGTCACCGCATCTGCTACCCTTGATTCAGTCGTTTCCAAAGCTTGGCAAGGCACAGATTGAGGTCTATGCGCCAGCTCCTCGATAACTTCAAACTTAAGTGGCGGAGAGTTGGCAGGAGGGGAGATGTCAGGTGTCAACTGGTCTTCTGAGGTGCATAGTTGTTGGTATAGAACCTTTGAGTCCTTTCTGGTTGCTTCATCCACTTGATTCTTTATGAAGGTGGTGAGTTTGCGAAAAGCCCAAGGACCAAAGGAAACTAGCAACATAAAGCCAATGAAGGGCCCCAAAAAGGCTGGGAGCACTGTTGTTATCCATGGAGTGGTAGAAAACCAATTTTTGTACCAGCTCTCACTCTGCTCTATATCTTTTTGTCTATTTACTAAATTATCCTCTATGTGTTGAATGCTATCTCTAGCTAAGCCGAATTTATTTTAAAAAGCAACATTTTACTCTAAGGATGACACAAATTCCCCCCTCCCTCAAAAAAAATGTTAAATTTTGAACCACGGCGGTTATTCTGCACTCTTTGCTAGGAAATCAACAGTAGTGTAAACTTCTTTAAGTTTGTAAACATTTTTAGCAACAGTTATAAGGCATTAGCAGATTCTAGAGTATGAACCAATGAATAAATATTTGTGCTTACACCAATAACACCTAGGCCTTTTAATAAGGCTAGGGTGATGGCAGTGTTTGATTTTTGTACTGCCGCGGGGAGAGACACAAGATTATATTTAAGAGGTAATAAGGCAATTTTTGATCTAACAGTCAATTTAGGCATTAAAACAACCAAAACACAGTGGTACTAGGACTAAAGAAACAAATGTAAAACAATGGGGGAGATAAACTAGTGAAACAGGCAAAAAAACATTAAATTGGGGGCAATCATGAACTGAAAGGAGAAATCAACGACAAGAATTTGATTACAATTTTTTCAGATTATTAAAATTTATAATTTTATAATTTATAATTTATAATTATTATAATTTTATAATTTTATAATTTCTTTATAGGAGTTACTAATAGTTTATTTTAGTTTTCTCTTAGGTTTTTAATATATGATTCATTCACAACTATCTGGGAAAGATGCCAAAACCAATCTGAGATCTGCATAAGCAAAAACAATTAAATGCAAATATTAACTTACATAACTCAAATTTCAGAGGAACAGAATCAGGAATTTTATTTTTAATTTGTCTTAACAAGGATATTGTTATAACTCACTTGGATTCTTATCCTCAGGCAGCCAAGGTTTACTTTAAGAGAATCAGAGACAAAATGGGCCATCACATCTTTATGTGAGATGCCATGGAAAGGTGAAAGTCATTTTTTTTGAGACTTTCTTAATAAGTAAGGTGGATAAGAATTATGCAGTAGGTTTGAAACATGGAAGACAGTAAAATAAATGGGTTTTGGAAGAAAGACTAGATAGAGTATTTGAGAGGATCATCTTCTGTATATCATGGCTTCATTCTCATAACAATTTTTGGGGATCATCTTTCTAATTCTATACTTCTGCCCCAATTTGTGATATCAACATGCCTATTTTTAATAATATATTAAGTTATGGTCTTTGGAATGCATGCTATTTCAGTTTTGCTATTTATAATTGGCCTAGGTTATATTGTTATTTATGTGATACCACAATACCATGTACATTTCTCTAAATTCCTGGGATTGTTTGATTATTATGCTTTAGTTTCTAGGTACAGAAGGAAAGTCTGTTCTTCCCTGTCATGCTTTCAGTACCTGGTTTTTCTTTTATTTATTCCTCCCTGACTTTTTCACTGACCTAATTTTTATTATTTTATTTGAAATAAAAACTAGGTAGACCATAAGTGCAGCTTTAAATGCAAATACGAATATAGTATTGACATTTGATCTGCTGTTATTTTCATTAATAGTTTCATTAACAGTTAATTTGAGACCATTTATAATTTATAATCTGTCTTCATTTAAAAATGCTGTTTAGTTGGACTTTATTCGTCGGCCCCCAGATGCACCACAATATCTTGTCACATTGCTTCTCTTTTGTATAGGCACATTAAAATGGGAAAATAATACATATGCAAATAAGTTCTTATCTAATAGAGATGGGAACACAAATTTGGTAATGTTATTAGGCCTTTTACCCTGAACATTGGCATAATGATTTGGCTCAGGCCTCAGAAGAATGGGCATCGCCCACACACACCTGAACAATGGATATCATCTATGGAAACAACCACAATTGTCTTTAACATTACCAGGAAGAATAACTCTACCAGGGAAGACCTACCACTGCTTTGGCATTGACTTACTCCAAAGAGTGCTCCCAACATCCAGACGACTCAGCAACAGGGCATGCAGGGCAGATCGCTCCGCATTTAATGGTATGCTGAAACTAGAGGATGCTCCACATCAGCCTGACATCGATGAAAGAAATGCACAGAATCCAGTCTTTAAATATAAGAATCTGATACCAACAATAGCTAAAGTGTGAAAAAGTTTCGCCGGGGCCTTGAGAATGACTGGAGTTGGACGGACTGGTATGCCTGGAACCCAGAGTCTGTCTTATGCCAATAAACTTCTGGGGTGATGCCTTTTTGTAATCAGGTCAAGGATTTTTTTTCCATTTTCCCCATTTTTCTGAACCTATGCAAACAACAGCGATTGCCACTATCACACCTTTATTATATTTTTTTACTCTTATTCTTTAAGGAAAAAAATACAACTTACTGAACTTAAAAACTAATAACTGTAGTAGAATGCCTGTCTCGAATACAGGCAGGGGATGGGAAGGGGGAAGGGAGTAATGTTACACTGGTGAAAGGGGTGTTCTGGTTATGACTGTAACCCAAATATGATCATGTTACTTAAATAAGAAATATATTAAAATAAATAAATAAATAAAATGCTGTTTAGTTTAAGATTTTTCAAGTACTTAAATCATCTATCAATATTTGACTCTTCCTAGTTCTCAAATAATCATTCATAATTGTGACAATTGCCAGACATATTTTGTAAGAAATAATGCATTGTAGGCCTATAGAGATAGTACAGGGATTAAGGCACTTACCCTGCATGTGGCAATCCCTGGCTCACATCCATTACCACATGGTATTTTGAACTTCACTATGAGTAGTCCCCTAGTACAGAGCTGTCAATATCCTCCAGGCACCTCTGCATGTTATTCAAAAGCCACTCACCCTCCCAAAAAAGAAAGAAAACAATTTCAAAAAAGTTTCTTTACCCTACCATCTTGTTTGCATCTTCTCAGCTGCACATTTTGTCTTATGACTGCACATTTTGTCCCATTATTAGCTAATTTTCTTTAGCCAACCAACCACTTCCATTGTTTTGCCACATATTTTACAAAAGATTTTTAAAAATAAGTTTGAAGATAGGAAAGTATATATTGGGATGCTAAATATATAACACTCTACTCTTCTGCGTTCAAAAAAGAGGGGGTGATATCTAAACCAGCGTAATTTAGGAAAGTAAGGAAAAAGTTAAGGAAATTTTGTTACAAGACTATATTATTCCTGTACACAGGAGAAAGACCCCACAAAGCTGAATGTCTCACCAGATTGCCTTTGATACCAACTTTAACTGGTTTAGTTAACATGGAGGACTTTGAGTAGGAAGATATCAGTTGAGAAGAATACATGAAGGGGATACAGTAAAACCATTTAAATTCTACATTCTCTACAGATTGATCCTCCACCTAGATAAAGGCTTGGGGGAAAAGGATTGAATGTAAGTTTTCAAAGGTGGACTCCATTCTGCCTTCAGGTTCCCCCTATGAAATGAACCTTTTACTGAAGATGTTTCATGGAAACAGATGATGTTTACTCTTCTGCACAGAAATATAGATCTTCTTATAAATATTGCTGATTTTTATGAACATGCTGTTATTAACTTATAATATGACATCTTGACATATTTGACTAATCTTATTTTAGTTAAATTTATTCTTTAATCTGTAGTGTATCATTTCTGTACAGTATCTCTAGAAGTATCACTTCTATAGTATTTAATATGTAGCGTATCACTTCTGTCAGACATTCTAGATAGTTTTTCACATTCCCACTGTTAAATTTAATTATTCCATACTACTCTTTCAAATTCCCCAAACTTTTACTTTCATTCTCATTTATTGAAAATTGAAATGAGAAAAGAACTTTCTGAAGCCCCACCACAGTTACCTCCTTATTGGCATCTTTAGTTCTAGATTAAACTTCCTCTTCTACAATGAATGGTCTACTGGCCTACTCAAGATCAGCTTTTTATATATATACACTAGATATATCTCAATTAGCCCTGTCTGAAACATTTATTTTACTATTTAGCTCTTTATTTCCTAATAAATTTTTTCCTGTTCTTCCTCTCTTTAAAAATATTCTTAAATCCCCATTTGACTCAATTTCATCCTCCTCCTACCACCCAATTTTTCTAGCCTAATTCTGACAGAATTTCTAAAACCTGTTCTGAATGTTTTCTATGCAATTCAAGTGCCTTTCCTTTGTATCATCATGTCACCAGAATAAAGTTATTTAGTTCATTCTTATTTTCTCTGAAATATATCTTGCATATTTTCCCCTAACAATACCTGAAACACTAACATATGTCTTTACTTGCTACTCAAGATGGAAGTTTCATATGTTTCTATTTTCCTCTGGGTCATTTTTCAATGTTCAATCTATTACTAACAAGAATTTTAAATGTTATTTGGAATATTGCAAGGTACATAAATTGAAGCTTAAAAAAGCTAATAACATGGTCAAGATTGAAATAGAAATGGTTTGCACTGTGTGCTGTTAATGCTTAGAGTACTGGCAAATTCAGAGCTACAAGGAGCAATTAATAAAATGTTTTAAATAAAAAGAAATTTAGTTAAGGGAAATCAACATTATTTACTGTGACTGCTCACTCCTAATAAGTTAGAAGAAAATCCATGTTTTATTTAGTATCTTTTTATTTTAACTATTTGCTAGTGTCCAGATTCACAGAAAATTTTGCCCAAGGCATGGTTTTCATTAAGAATTTTCTTAACTGAAAAGACTACTTCTAATAGTAAAGAATTACTTTAAAAGTAAATTAGATTTACAGACATTTAAATAGTATGCCAACTCCTTATTTTCTTTTCTTCTGACCTCCAAAAGAACAGGTTTTCCCAAGAGATCTACAAACTCGAGGCAATAATATTAGTGGTTGAAGAATATCTAAGCACAAGAAAATATTGGTGGAAAGAAATAAAATGAAATGGAACAAAGACAGTAGTTTCAAGAGCAGAAGTATTGTGCAGTTGTTGCCAGTGGAGTTTCCCTGGGTGGCATATTTAAAGTGTCGAGAAGAAAGGAGGCAGCTTTGAGAAGGAAATCTACTGTTTTTCTCATTTCACTTGTCACCCAACAAAGGATCTGGAGATTTAGAACTGATTAGAGTGAAAGAGGAAGCCTCAGTTTTACTTGCCAGCTTTTAAGAGCTGTCTGGTTCTTGACTGCCCCCATTCTACATTTTTAAAATATTCCTGTAATTCCTCAAGACCACGGCATTCTGCTCTGAGTTTAGACTCAATAGCAGAATAATAGGCAATGAATGCTTAAGGCAAATGGCCAAACTCAAAAGACTTAAACCAGCCAGGCTCTGCAGGATCCTTGCATTCTTTCTAACATTTTTATCAACTGATAAGGGGTGCAAAGAACCTTTTATTTATTTCATTTATTAATTGACTTATTGGTTTCTGGCCCACATCCAGCTGCACTCAGGGGTTATTCCTGGCCCTGCACTCAGAAATAACCCCTGGCAGGCTGGGGGACTATATGGGATGCTGGGATCCAACTGGGTTTCTCTCTGGTCGGCCACATTTAAGGCAAATGCCCAACTGCTGTGCTATATCTCTATCTTCTCAAAGAGCCTTTTAAAGTCTATATATAAAAGACTCAGTTTTCCTATAAACTCCTCACAAAAGGAGCCATATTTAACAGTTCTAGGCAAATATACCTCATTTGGGAAGTTCCTATTCCTTTCTCTTCTACTATTAAATAAATGTTTCTACTTTCTAACTCTGCATCTGAGTATCTCTATAACTCAATATTTTTAAATATAAAAATATTAATAACCTTGGTATTATGGATGAACACAGGGAAGTGCTAGCACGGCTTCTGCATCAAAAAATCGAATAAAGGCCCTGCAGGGCACAAATGCTCAGATATTCCAGCCCCACCAATCAGCCTTCAAGCTGCACCAAGACTCCATGTGTTCTGTATCCCAGAGTGGGAGATAATCCCTGCCACACATTTCTCAAGGAGCGGTGGAATCAAGCTGGAGCAAGGGATTGATCTTTGCAGAAAAGGAAAGTCAGTCCTAGACCTTCCCAGGATTTTAAGCCCATCACCTTTTCCTCACAGATAAGAGTTTCAGTATGAGATAAATAAATAGTATGGCAGGTTTAGTAAAGAAATGAAGGGGAAAAGAGAGGTAAATTAAGAGAGAACATAGACTTCTCCAGAGTGGAAAGAATACATGCTATACATCTCAAAGTTCAAGTGTAAAAGCATGAAAGTGCACATTTCAGGGGGATCCGCATGTGCATGAGCCAGTGTGCACTGGCAACATAGAGGGCAGTGGGTAACTTTCTCTGCCCAGTTACTTTACATACACTTTTCCAAACTACACTAGCGCACCCACCCCAACTCTCAGTTGCTAGGGTGGTTACCAAGAGGAAAAACTAGGAACAATTGATGATCTTGATATTTTTCCCTATAGCTCCCCTCCCCTGAAATCCATCTCCTCTTCCCTGAAGAACCCATAAGTGCTAGACTAGAATTCTGCATCTCACTGGGTTCCAGGTTTTCCTAGATGGGTCTGTTCTGTTAAAGTTCTCCATACCTTCTAGCTGGTTAAGGTTTCAGACACGGTTTTCCCAATATTCATCACCAGACCTTCCAGTCAGAAAAAAAATTTTTTTTGGCAATTTTTATATGTACTTGATGTTTGTTTGCTTGCTAATTTTGGCAAACTCCCTCCCTCCTCCCGCCTTCCTCCTTCAGTCCTTCCCTCCTTTCTTCCTTCTTTCCTTTCTTCCCTCTTTCCTTTCTTCCCTCTTTCCTTCCTTCCCTCCTTTCTTCTTTCTTTCCTTTCTTCCCTCCTTCCTTTCTTCCTTTCCTCCTTCCTTCCCTCCTTCCCTCCTTCCTTCCTTCCCTCCTTCCATTCCTCCTTTCTTCCTTCTTTCTTTTCTTCCCTCCTTCCTTCTTTCCTTTCTTCCCTCCTTCCTTTCTTCCTACTCTCCTTTCTTCCTTCTTTCCTTTCTTCCCTTCTTCCTTCCCTCCTTTCTTCCCTCCCTCTTTCCCTCTTTCCTTCCCTCCTTCCTTTCTTCCTTCCTTCACTCCTTCCTTCCCTCTTCCTTCCCTCCTTTCTTCCCTCCTTTCCTTCTCCCTTCTGCCTTCCTTCTTTTCCTCCCTCCTTCCTTCTTTCCTCCCCTCCTGCCTTCCTTCCTTTCATCCCTCCTTCCTTCCTTCTTTCCTTCCCTCCCTCCCTCCTTCCTTTCTTCTTTCCTTCTCTACCTCCCACCCTCCTTTCTTCCCTCCCTTTCTTTCACTCTTCCTTCTTTTCCTTCCCTCCCAACCTCTGCTCTTTTTTTCTCCCTTTCTTTTTCTTTCCCTCCCACAATCCGTGTCTCTCTTTTCTTCTCTCTCTCCTTTCCTTCATCCTAGCAAAACTGGGTACAGTCCAACACACACACACACACACACACACACACACACACACACACACACACACACGTAAAATTGAAATTATTTTCATCATTTTGAGGGATATAAAAGCTGAACTTAATTAAAGGTTCTGTAACTATTAAAAACCACATAGAAATCATCAAAACTGGAATACAGAAATGCATGTTGAATTCACTTTGATTTATTATGACACTTTTTATGCATCACTTCAGTTTGGGAATATATTCTAAAGATGGGAGCAATTTATCATATGTTAATTATATCTAATTTAAAAATCAACTTAGCATTAGCTATAAGATATAGAGAGAAACAACTGATGTGCAGCAATTGGAAAATAAATGCTAAAGAAAAACTAATAATGAAGTTAAGACTATTTAACATGCTACTTTTACAAAGTTTTCTAAAAGAAAGGGTTAACGAGTTGCTATAAAGCAAATATGTAATTCATTATGTAGTTCTGGAAATTCAATTGCAATTATTTCTGAGACTGCAAGCTCCTTTAGGGTACATTTTATGTCTCAATCGTCTTTGTTTTTTCAGTACCTTCTACAGATTTTGAACCATTGTATACTCTTATGAAATATTTATCATTTCTTATTGAATTGTACTGAGTCAAATGAATTAAATACAAATATGAATTCTAGTTTAAGGCATGATTAATTGTAAAATTATTTAAATATGTTTGTGTGCCATTCTAATTATGTGATTTACTCCTGGATTACCTTAGCTCTGAGAAATATATTTCTATTATTAAAAATATTATTCATAATGTGTGTCTGTGAATACATTTGTATTATGAATGTATAAGTTTTTTAACTAGTGGGCCCTGCAAATTGAAAGCTAGTCAATTTCCCCTGCTCTTCAAAAAACAGTGTTTAATTATTAATATCTATTTTTTTCAATTTTGTTTTTTCCTATTAAAGTTCGACTGTTATGAACGAGAAGCCAAAAATGTATTCTAAAGCTTTAAATAAAGTGACTGCCTGCTAAGCTATTGCAACAAAGCTTCACAAATAGTAGTTTAAGCAAAATAGAAAAGCATTTCTTTGGAAAAGTCAGGAGTTTCCAGAAAGCGGGTGGTCCCACACAGAAAATCTCCCAGAGACCAAGGGCCTTTGTTAACCTGCTGTTCTGTTAAGTGGGTCTCAGAAAGAAGTTCTCTAACTATGTGCATCAGAATGTCCTGAAAGGACTTGCCAGAACAGATTGCAGTCCCACCCCCACAGTTTCTGATTCAGTAAATCTCTGGTTGAAACTGGGAATCCTTATTCATTTCACCTAGATCACACATGGTAGAAAAAATGATATGGCTATTCCAGGAATCACCTCTTAAAATTTACTGTCCTGTAGTGTTGGCATGTTCTGCTCTGCTCAAGCTACAGATCAATGTGGTCTCTCATGCACAATTAATAGAAGAGGATAAGAAGAGAAATCATCTGCTCAGTTGTTTTAATGGAAAGCTCTAGGGTGTGTGTGTGTGTGTGTGTGTGTGTGTGTGTGTGTGTGTGTGTGTGTAATTCAAGAATGTGTTCACGTAGTCAGGAATACATGGCATGTAACACATAGCTATTAATGTGTTGAACTCATAAGTTACAGTGGTTATATTCTATATTAATAACATAGAAAATAGAAATATAAAAATGGCACTGAAAATAATTATCAAACTTTCAATGCTTATTAAATTTAAAGTACTGTTAAGTACTTAATAAATTCCTGTATTTGTAGAGTATTCTCTGAAGTAGGTCATGCCGTACCCTCCAGCTCTTCAATTTAAAGGTGTAAAAGTATTACTTATTACTGTAAACTTATTACTATGATTTAAAATAGTCTAAGAATCCCAGGATGTATATTCAATAAAATTCTCAATTTCTGAAGCATAATATTTTAAGTTAATTAAATTATACTTCTTCGAGGCTTTCAAACTCCAATCACCTGATATTCATTTCCCCTTTTCAATATCATTATATTAAAACTTATTTATTAGTATTATGTCTTACTGAGAATTTATTATAGTCAAGTTTTATTCTGGAGTTAAAAATATTAATATATTAATTTATTTGACCTCTGAGACCACAATATAGGTGCTTCATTTTCCAGTGATAAAACTGAGACATAAACCTGTTTCAGGTTTCAGTACTTATAGAAGATGAATTAGGATTTGAACTCTCATTGTGTTCTTAATCTCTAGCAACTATGCTAACTCTTGAGACGAATTATTATTTTATAAAGAGAATTAAATAAATACAAAAGAACAATGGTATGCTATAACTGAATATTGAAGAAAGGTTATGAGACCTTTTTTTTTCCATGAAAAGTTCATAGGAAAGAAGGAAATAGTACAGTGGACAACACTCCTGTTGACACATACAAAATTTTTGCTCAATTCCAAGAACTACATATAGTCCCCAAACTCAGCCAAGAGTAATCCTTAAATACAGAGCCAGGAGTAATTCCTGAGTACCACTGGGTATGCCTCACCAAAGGGGGAAAAACATGTATAAATAATATTTATTAGTTAGATAAGAATGTCATGGAATGTCTATATTAAGAGACATTACTAGGGAGTCATAATTAAGCTCAATGGAACTAAAATGGATTTCTAAATGAGTAGATGGTGGCCAGATGGTCGGTTTCCATTTCTAAAATTTCTATGCTGTTATTGTACATTAGCATAAGCCCTCTAAAATCATCCTCACTGTAGTCATTGAAGAACACATGGAATACAAAACTGTGTATTATATTCTTTTACAGTGTCTTACTTTACTTTCTCTCTTGAACTCATTTCAGATAGGCTTCCAACTTGCTGCACTGAACTTACTCTTATTAAGGTTTACCTGGAATCTGTAGGTCGAGTCCTTAGATTATTGAAACACCAGTCACATTTGACATGGGTAATCACTTTATTTTTGGTCAAAATAAAAATTATTAATTAAAAAGCAAGAAGAGTAGAAGCATTAGGATAGAAAAAACTGGATCTCATTCCCATTAGTGCCTTTGTTAATTAGTGCATAAATAAAATTGAAGAAGCTAAAAAATTTAAAAATAAATGTACCTTAAGTATTGTGATTTATAATACTGTTAATGATAGGGTTTCTTGCAGAAAATATATCAACAACACAACTTTCAACAAAATCCTCTTTCTCTACTAATGACCCCCACTTCAATCATTTCCTGCATGGTAAACTCAGTTCTGTTACCTATGGAACTGCATTCCTATACTGTTACTTTATACCCCCGATATATGAGATAACACTTTGTATCTATCTCTCCTTTAGACTAAATTCAATCAGCATTATATTTACCAGATATATACAATATTTAAAAAAATCACATGATTCTATCAATATAGCAGAATGGTATTACACTGTACATATATGTATATGTACTTATATATGTATACATATATATATAATTATATATTTTCAAGCATCTATTCTTGGACTCTTGAATTATTTATCTATTTTGACTACTGTTGATAGTGATGCATGAACATATAAGTGTACAAATGTTTTATGGAAAGTTTTTGCTCTTTTGGGTAAATGGTAAAAAGTAGAATTTCTATATCATATAAAAGATAAATTTCTAAATTTTTTGAGATGTATCTATATTGTTTTCCAAAAATGTTGACATTCCTACTAGTAGTTTTCTTTCACATCCTTTTTTTATTTTATTTGTGTTGTATGTTAATCTTACTGGTGTGAGATGGTATTTTATTATTTCAAGTTGTATTTTCCTGATGTTAAATGACACAGAGCCATGTGTTTAGGCCATGCGTTTGCCTTTCACTTTACCTATTTTTTGGTAAACTTCCACCAGGGCTGTATATATCCTGAACATAATCATTATAACAGATGAGTGTTGTGAAAATACCCAAGTCAATAGAATGTCTTTTTATATTTTGGCATTTTTATTTCTGTGAAAGGTCAGAACCTTCATAATTTGATTTCTTTTTGTTTCTTGTTTTTTTTTTTTTTTTTTTTTTTGGGCCACACCCGGCTGTGCTCAGGGGTTCCTCCTGGCTGTCTGCTCAGAAATAGCTCCTGGCAGGCACGGGGGACCATATGGGACACCGGGATTTGAACCAACCACCTTTGGTCCTGGATCGGCTGCTTGCAAGGCAAACACCGCTGTGCTATCTCTCCGGGCCCTTCTTTTTGTTTCTTATCTTTGCTTCTGTATCCTTAGTCAACGTCATTGAATCATTGAAAATGCCTCTATATTAAATATTATGAAGGATTTATTTAATTTTCTTGATATAAGTTACAGCTTAAGATGTGATATCAAACCTCTAGTCTTGATCTCATAGTATAATTTAAATAGTCTATTTTAAATCATTGTGTATGGTACGAGTTAGGAACATATGTTTACTTTTTCATATGGGACTGACCAGTTTTCTTGCACCATTTTTTGAAAGGGCTTTCTTTTTTTTTATCTTTGATGAACACAAATGCAAACATTCTTTTTTTATATATTTTATTTAAACAACTTGATTACATACATGATTGTGTTTGGGTTTCACTCATGTAAAGAACATCACCCACACCAGTGCAACATTCCCATCACCAATGTGCCAAGTCTCCCTCCTCTCCATCCGACCCCCGCCTGTACTCTAGACAAGCTTTCCATTTCCCTCATACATTCTCATTATTAGGACAGTTCAAAATGTAGTTATTTCTCTAATAAAACTCATCACACTTTCTGGTGAGCTTCCTTAGGTGAGCCGTAACTTCCAGCTCTTTTCTCTTTTATGTCTGAAAATTATTATTGCAAGAATGTCTTTCATTTTTCTTAAAACCCATAGATGAGTGAGACCATTCTGCGTTTTTCTCTCTCTCTCTGACTTATTTCACTCAGCATAATAGATTCCGTGTACATCCATGTATAGGAAAATTTCATGACTTCATCTCTCCTGACAGCTGCATAATATTCCATTGTGTATATGTACCACAGTTTCTTTAGCCATTCGTCTGTTGAAGGGCATCTGGGTTGTTTCCAGAGTCTTGCTATGGTAAATAGTGCTGCAATGAATATAGGTGTAAGGAAGGGGTTTTTGTATTGTACTTTTTTATTCCTAGGGTATATTCCTAGGAGTGGTATAGCTGGATTGTATGGGAGCTCAATTTTCAGTTTTTGGAGGAATCTCCATATTGCTTTCCATAAAGGTTGAACTAGATGGCATTCCCACCAGCAGTGCATAAGAGTTCCTTTCACTCCACATCCCCACCAGCACTGATTGTTCTCATTCTTTGTGATGTGTGCCATTCTCTGTGGTGAGAAGTGGTAACTCATTGTTGTTTTGATTTGCATCTCTCTGATGATTAGTGATGTGGAGCATTTTTTCATGTGTCTTTTGGCCATTTGTATTTCATCTTTGTCAAAGTGTCTATCCATTTCTTCTCCCCATTTTTTGATGGGATTAGATATTTTTTTTCTTGTAAATTTCTATCAGTGCCTTGTATATTTTGGAGATTAGCCCCTTGTCTGATGGGTATTGGGTGAATAGTTTCTCCCACTCAGTGGGGGGCTCTTGTATCCCGGGCACTATTTACTTTGAGGTGCAGAAGCTTCTCAGCTTAATATATTCCCATCTGTTAATCTCTGCTTTCACTTGCTTGGAGAGTGCAGTTTCCTCCTTGAAGATGCCTGTAGTCTCAATGTCCTGGAGTGTTTTGTCTATGTGTTGTTCTATATATCTTATGGTTTCATGTCTGATATCTAGGTATTTAATCCATTTGGATTTTACCTTCATACATGATGTTAACTGAGGGTATAAGTTCAATTTTTTGCAAGTGGCTAGCCAGTTGTGCCAACACCACTTGTTGAAGAGCCTTTCTTTGCTCCATTTAGGATTTCTTGCTCCTTTATCAAAAATTAGGTGATTGTATGTCTAGGGAACATTCTCTGAGTATTCAAACCTATTCCACTGATCTGAGGGCCTGTCCTTATTCCAATACCATGCTGTTTTAATAACTATTCCTTTGTAGTAAAGTTTAAAGTTGGGGAAAGTAATTCCTCCCATATTCTTTTTCCCAATGATTGCGTTAGCTATTCTAGGGTTTTATTTTTCCAAATGAATTTCAAATGTGCCTGATCCACTTCTTTACAGAATGTCGTGGGTATCTTTAGAGAAATCGCATTAAATCTGTATAATGCCTTGGGGAGTATTGCCATTTTGATTATGTTAATCCTGCCAATCCATGAGCAGGGTATTTGTTTCCATTTCTGCATGTCCTCTCTTATTTCTTGGAGCAGAGTTTTATAGTTTTCTTTGTATAGGTCCTTCATATTTTTAGTCAAGTTGATTCCAAGATATTTGAGTTTGTGTGGCACTATTGTGAATGGGGTTGTTTTCTTAATGTCCATTTCTTCCTTATTACTATTGGTGTATAGAAAGGCCATTGTTTTTTGTGTGTTAATTTTGTAGCCTGCCACCTTGATATATGAGTCTATTGTTTCTAGAAGCTTTTTTTGTAGAGTCTTTAGGGTTATCTAAGTAGAGTATCATGTCATCTGCAAACAGTGAGAGCTTGACTTCTTCCTTTCCTATCTGGATTCTCTTGATATCTTTTTTCTTGCCTACTCGCTATAGCAAGAACTTCCAGTGCTATGTTGAATAGGAGTGGTGAGAGAGGACAGCCTTGTCTTGTGCCAGAATTTAGAGGGAAGGCTTTCAGTTTTTCTCCATTGAGGATAATATTTGCCACTGGCTTGTGGTAGATGGCCTTAACTATATTGAGAAAGGTTCCTTCCATTCCCGTTTTGCTGAGAGTTTTGATCAAGAATGGGTGTTGGACCTCATCAAATTCTTTCTCTGCATTTATTGATATGATCATGTGATTTTTATTTTTCTTGTTGTTGATGTTGTGTATTATGTTGATAGATTTACGGATGTTAAACCATCCTTGCATTCCTGGGACAAAACCTACTTGATTGTAGTGGATATTCTTCTTAAGGGCCTTACCTGAGTAGCTTATTGACACAGCTAATAGAACTAGAAAGTGCTCAACAGAAGGACCCAAAAATAGGGAGACAGAAGAAAATAACAAAGCTGAGAGCAAAAATCAATGCAGTGGAAACCCAAAAAACAATCGAAAGATCAACGAAAGCAGAAGTTGGTTTTTTGAAAAAATAAACAAGATTAATAGAGCACTGGCAAAACTAACAAAGAAAGAGAGAGAGAAACTTGATAACCTGTATTAGGAATGAAAAAGGAGAGATCACTACTGATATGGCAGAGATTCAAAGTGTAATCAGAAACTACTTTGAGAAATTCTACGCGACTAAAAAGAGAACCTGGAAGAAATGGATAAATACTTGGACTCTTATAATCTTCCACGGTTGAAGGAAGAGGATATAGCATATCTAAATACCCCCATCACTATTGATGAAATTAAAACGGTAATCAAATATCTGCCCAAAAACAAAAGCCCAGGCCCAGATGAATTCACTAATGAATTCTTTCAAACTTTCCAAGAGGAACTACTACCAATCCTGGCAAGACTCATGAAATTGAACAAACGGAAACACTTCCAAATAGCTTTTATGAAGCCAACATCACCTTGATACATAAACCAGACAGAGATGCTATGAAAAAGGAAAATTACAGACCTATATCGCTGATGAATACAGATGCAAAGATCCTCAACAAAATCCTGGCAAATAGGATTGAAAGGGCTTTCTATGCTACACTTTAGACTGTGATTTTGTAAAAGTCTGTAGGTCTTTAGATGTAAGAATATAACTGTAGGATCTTAATTCTAAACTACTGCCTTAAAACAAACATTACCATATTACTAAAAGATAACAATCAGACACCACTTAAAACTAAAACTATATATCTATATAGACAAAGATCTTTAATAAATTTAGCAAACTGAATTCAACAAAACATCTAAAAGATCTGCAAGCATGGTTTCCAAAAAATATGTATTGCCATATCAATACAAGGGAATAATAAAATATATGATCACATCATTATGCACAAAATGTTTAGTAATATCCAACATCTACTCATTCTTAAAAAATCTCTCTATAAACTAGAGACAGCACCTTTCTTGGGGATGGGAGGAGAAAAGAAAAAAAAAAGAAGGACCTTTCTTAACACATTCAAATAGTTAACCATGAACCCACATATAACATCCTACTTAATGTTTTAAAATGGAGTCTTCTCTCTAAGATTCAGCACAAGAAAAATATTCCCATTCTCATCTCTATTATTCAATGTAATATTAGATTTTCTTCTCACATCAATTAGGAAAGAGAGAGCAATTAGGCAGCATCCAGACTAAGAAGGAAAACTATTGCTATTGAAAATGACATGATACTACACTTAGAAAATCCTAGAGTCCATAAAATTAAAAAAGTAACTCCCATAACATATTGCACCACAAAATCAACAGGCAGAAATCCATGTCATTTCTGTATGCAAATAATAAAATATTATAGAAAAAATCAAACCCATTCACAATCATAATTTAAACAAAACAAGTACCTCAGAATTAGCTTAACTTTTATTATTTTATTATTTTTTATTTTAAATTCATTTTTATGTTTATTTAAACAAACTGGTTTACAAAGTCGTTTGTGATGCAGTTATTTTAGACATTCATTGTGACTTTGATGCACCATTGTCTCCAGTTTCCTACCTTTTTCTCCAAGCCAGACCCTCTTTTAAAATAAATTATTTGATTATATCACCATGAAATACACAGTTATAAAGCTGTTGATAGTTAAGTTTCAGCATAGTATTGTAATAATATTCAAAGGCAATAAGACAAAGGGCCAGGAGAACCAGTACTTGGTAGGAAGTTTGTTACAAAGAGCAGGGAGTGCAGTTAGGGCAAAGATGGGACCACTGTATCAATGATCGTGAAATGATCACTGTGGACAAAAACTGGGTGCTCCTAGGAGTTAAAGTGATATGCGTGATACCCCATTCAGTTACAATATTGCAAACTATAGTGTCTAAAAATAAAACAACAGAACTAGAAGAGAGTGAGGAGAAATAGAGAGAGAAAAAGAGAGAGACAAGAGGAAAACTGGATATTGGGGGTGGGAAATATGCATAGTGAAGGTTATTATATATCATAACACTGAAACTTTATTTTAAAGCAATGTCTTCACTTGCTTTAAACTTTACTACTCTTTATTTTCTTCCTATTTCTTCTCATTTATTTACTAGTTTCCCTTTCCCACAATCCTAAATAATTTGTATTAACATAGCCTTTGAACCTCTGTTTCATTTATACTTACATCTGTGATTTTAAATATAATAAGCTTCTTCGTTTACATTACTAACCCAGGAATTATTAAAAAAAACTATAAACTCCTGCATCAAAATATTCATCAGAAAATCAAAGTGAAACTGTTACATTACTATCTTAAACTTCTAAGTATAACTCCTAACTTCTTCTCAGCAAATAAGCTTTTTTACTTCAACTTCTTTTTCTTTGTTTTTTAAACATGGTTAAAAGGTGTTTAATAATGCAAATTTTTTATATAGACAAATTTGTTCATGATTGAATTACAATGTACAACTACCTTTACCAGCATTTCTCACCATCTTTGTTGCCAGTTTCCCTCTCACCCTCCCCAGTACCTCTCTCCTTCCTTTCTCTGGGGAGTATATTTTTCTTATCTTTCTAACTCTCTTTCTCTCTCTACCTTTTTTTTATTCTTTTAGAGTACACTTTGGTTTGCAGTACAATGCACATTTTCTATCACCAATGTCCCCAGGCAAATATACTTTTTATGTTGTTTCACCCATATTTATGAAAGGAGACTTTATAATTTCCATTGCTTAGCCTATCTTATTCCAAACAAGAGTTGTCCTTGGTCACATTCTCCTAGCTATTAGAATATATATGCCATAAAATATGTATAGTTAAATCGATAAGTTAATAGTGGAAGAGTCATAATGAAGCTGATATGTTGATCCTCTCTACTTTCATATATATTATTGGTAAAAATATGTTCAACTTGAATTAACATCTAACATTTTAAAGTAAACTATATGCCCCAGTTACAATCATAATTAACCCAAGTGACAATACTGTATTGACAAATTCCAAGCCTAGCACATAATCAGTTGCTATTTTTACTTTCAATCCATTGAGTATGTAAGTTACTTGGAAATAGTCTGTACTCTCTTCACATAGGGATTCAAAACACCTATATAGAGCTCACAACATAGGCTTGTTACCTATGTTTTGCAAACAACAAATATTTATAAATTCATTTAAAATAATTTCAACAAAATTATTTTGCAATAAAGCATTAGCAATAATAGGTTCTGTGTGTTGCATAAACACTTTATGAAATTTCAAGTTATAAAATATATATTGAAATCTTTAATAATGCAAGAGAAATAAAAGTAGATTCATTTCCTATATGTTATATAGTTGTACAAAAATAGCAATAATGATATTAGAAAGATTCAGAACTCAAACAAAATGTACTCTATCATAATTTGAATTAATAGCTGTTGCTGATAAATATTTTCACAACTCAACATTCTCACATGTATATTCATTCCTATTATATATAGTGTTAATATTCGTGAGTTTCTGAAAATTTATTTGACTTTATAAAATTTGGGTAAATAATACATTGGGCTTATTTATTTATTTTTATTTTTATTTTGTTTGGGGGCCATATCCTGTGATGCTCAAGGGTTACTCCTGCTTATGTGCTCAGAAATCACTCAGGGACCAACCATACGGGACATTGGGGATCTAACTGAGGTCTGTCCTGGTGAGCAGTGTGCAAGGTAAGCACCCTACTGCTCTGTCCCCAAGGACTTAGTTATTTTTGAGATAAAGAGTACTGTTCTGAACTTTAGATTTAGTTTTTGTGAAAGAGGGAAAACTATATATTTTATGTTATGTATATAAGATTAGAAGAAATAATACTTTCAAAACATTGAATTTGCCACATTTGAATTATAAGTGCAATTTTAATAAAAATCATTATTTAATGGCAATGATAAAAATGAACTGAAGTTTTAATATTTTTTGTTTCCTTACTATCCTGTCTAAATTCACTTTAGCAATTTATCTCAAGTAGGATTAGAGAGTGAGCAAGAAATAAGCCTGAAACATAAATCCTATAAAAATAATTAATTCCTATTTAGTAGTAGATAAATGTGAATAAGTCAAGACAGTCAAGAATAAAGCAAGAAGTGAGATGATATGCAATTTAATCTAAATGACAAATTCTATAAAGGCTTTTTCAATAACTGTTGATTTTATTATATTTACCTGAACTGAAAAATTGAGTATTCATTTTTGTTTTGCTTTGGATTTGCATTTGGTTTGCCCTAGTTTACTTTTACAAAAGTAGTGAATGAAGTAAAAAAGAATTAAATAGATGGCTGGTCTAGAGAAGTGGAAAAACACAATTCCTGTTTTCTGGCCAAGAACATTTCTTATAAGCTATGGGTAGCACTATAAAACTGTTACATTATGTGCTAATTCCCATCTTCTCCTCAGGCCATGTGGTATTCTTTTTGAAATCAAATTTAGCTTGTTAAATGTCAAAGCATTTATTGAAGTCATTTAAGATAAGGAAGTTTCAAAAGAGCACAGTCTTATTAAGCTGATTATATACAAATACATATACTTCATATTTGATGACTAAGGGACTGGGGATTTGACAATTAATATCAGGATTGGGATCAGAGAAACCAGAGTCACTATCATAGGTGCAAGGACAAAGCAATGTTTTTAGGGTTTTGTAAAGTTTTATTTTATTTTTTAAACTAAATTAACTCTTCATTATTAATGCCACCCCATGAAACTTAGGCTCAGGAATATATCTACTGTTAGATTTAGAGTAAAAAAATTGCTCCATTACATGATGATTTTTCTAGCAGAAGCCACATTAGTTTCTTTGCAGATGTGTGTCTCATGATTATGGTTGCAAGAAGTCTGAGTACATAGAAGAAATATATAAGTGCACTTCCATTCATCCATGTCTGGCATGTGATGAATATGCACAGTGTCTTCGCTATTAAAATGATCCTACTTGCTGAATATTTTGTTTAATTTACATGAACAGTAGTGTCGATTCTCTGATATTCAGAAGCATATAAATAGTATATATAGCTGATATAAATTATGCTTATACAAATATATAATATTTTCATCATTTTCAGGATCCTTATATGGTAAAAAACAAAATACAATAATTTTGTTTACCTTTTGATTTTGGAAAAATGGTCATTTAATGATATTTGACATCTTCCTAAAATGAGAAAGAAATACTTTTTGTATATTGTTAGTAAATACTAAATACTAAAGAATTAATGCTAAAAAAAGTTTACAGGGCTGGAGCAATTGTACAGAGGATAGGGTAATTGCCTTTTACACTGCTGATTAGGTTCGTGTGTGTGTGTGTGTGTGTGTGTGTGTGTGTGTGCAAGTGGGTGTGTAAGTGGGTGTGTGTGTGTGAGTGTGTGTGTGTAGCAACATGAAACAGTAAGATTCCATCTTGTTCTTAAATAAATGAAAAGATGAATTGCCAAATAACTTTTGGAGTATTTCCAAAACCTTTCTTGCACAAATTATTCTTGGTTTTTGATACTTAAAATCAGAGTCTCACTATACCAAAGTTTAATGAAATCGTTTGAATTTGAAACCAAGTAAATTATTGCCTTTAACATATTTCATCCACTAAAACACCACCAAAAGTAAATCCTGAGCACTGCTAATGTCTCCACCTCCCCATCCCAAGCAAGTAAACAAGTTGGGATGTCAAAAATTAAACCAAACTCTATGTGTGTTTAATATAAGAACAAGAGCTACAAATTTGTTCCATGAAATTTGAAGTTCTAATATGTCTATTAATATCTTTCAAACTACAAACCTGAATTAGATAATTGTAGCTTACACTTTCTCCTTTACTATCTCCTTTACTAATGGTGATTGTCCATTTTCTTGAGCCGTTCATTAGAAATTAAGTTTCCTAAATATTTTGGTGTAAATAAAATAAGTGATACAGCATTTGAGAATTTACATTTTATTTTCTTTTACTTAACATGTTTCCCATATAAACAAGACAATGCTTATAGTAAATTATTATCTAACTAAAAATTTTAAATTTGCAAATTGGTATGAAGACAATTAAATACCTCACAATAGTACCTCAGACAGTAGCCATTGCTTCCTTCAAACTTTTCCATGATAAAAAGATGATAATGATGAAAATCACCAACTTGATGCTCTTTTCTCACTTTTCCAGCACATAGGTACTGTTTAAGGGAAGATTAGTGGGAGTGGCTAAGGCTAAGGCTCATATTAATCCCAAAGTTCTAGGGGTCAGATTCTTTAGCCATGCTTGCTTTCCAAGAAGTTTCTAAATATGCTCTTATCTTTTATTCTTCAATTGTAGCTAAACACATTCCCACCCCTTTTGAAATATAAAAACAACTTGGGCTTGATTGCTGATCCACACATTTCATTACCTAATTAACAGTAAGTACTTCTGTTTGCTCACTATGTTGCCCCTCCCAGGCAGATTGAATCTGGTCAGTAATAAAAATAGCAAGGGGAAGAGAGTGCACTCTCTCTTGCTTTCTTTCTCTACAGTTCTCTCATTCCACAAACAGGAAGCCCCTTGACCCCCTGATTTTCTCTCTTATGCTGTCTCGTTTCCTACTTTTTGTGAAACAAAAATGAAACATTTAGATCTAGCACCTGAACAGGGACTTGAGAACCTGGACCTCAACATTCAGTGACTATTATTTGTCAATTTTCTTATTTTCAAAGCCAATTTTAAGATAAACCAATTTTAAATTAAATTTAGCTCAATATGAATTATCAGCTATCACAAAAAATTTAAAAGCTTCCAAATAGTATTTCATAGGTTGCTAAAAGACTGTCGTAATATATAACAGTAAAAAAATACACCAAGATGATAGTTAAATGACATCCTTTTACATTAAAAAAATGTTTAAAATAGTTAACAAAGAACAACCATACAATCTATCATATTTTACTACTTCCAATTAACAGAGAAAATTTTAACCAATCTTTTAGTCAGCTGCATGTGTTGTTTACATACTTGGGTTTTCTATTTATTCATTAATGATTTATTTAATGAGACTCTAAACTGAAAAGCTAAATTATCTCTAAACCTACTGTAAAATTAAAGGCAACTATTTTTATATATTAATCAATAATAAGTGTTAGTCATTATCATTAAAATTAAAAGATTGGACTGGAGTATATGGGTTAAGGCTTGTTTCTTAATGCTGCTGACCTTAGTTTGACACCTGAAACCATACAGTTGCTAAAGCAAAGCGGAGTTCCCCTGAAGGATTTCAGCACTGATGGAATGACCTAGGGACTATCCAGCCCAAATTAGAATCCTTACAGAACCTCATCCTTAGCTCCTAGCAATAACCTACAGAGTTGGTTAAAAGTTTCCAGGAGGGACACTAACCCTCCTCAGTGATGCTAGAGAGAGTATTCCAAAAATGAAAAAACAATATTAAATAAGACTACTCTATTCCTATGAATTATTGAACATCTCTTTGACTGTGTACACTATGTATCAGATATTATATGTAATATAATATATAAGTTTAAAAAGTTCAAACACATACACACTGACATACAATTTACCCTCATCCCCATATTGGCGATAGCCAAAGGCCATTGATTATCTGGCTGTTCTTCAGATGTATGAACAGAGGAACAATGACTTACCAAGAACTCAGCTAGTAGAGACACTAGCTAGTGGAGACCCTAATCTGCCCATATATATAAAGCTGCACTCACGTTTTTCAGGAGCTAAAGCAATAGCACAGTGGCCCAACAGCCCCCCACCCAAAATATTGTTCATTGTGTTACCAAAAATGTATCAGATTTAATATGTTTCTTCTTTATTATACTACCAGCCAGACACTTATAACTAAATTCTATACTATGTCATAATTAATATAAAATTATATTATGAGGCATTTCTTATTTTTAACAAATACTTTCTATAAGAACCTTAGTTACAAAATGGTTCATGCTTGCAGTTCAGGCACACAATGTACACCATCAGTGCACCGTTACTGCCACCACTGTCCCCAGTTTCCTTCCCACCCTCATCCCCCCCCCCGCCCCGCAGACATTGAACAGATATTTTTACTTCTATTTTTTGTTTTGTTTTGGGGGCCACACCCATTGATGCTCAGGGGTTACTCCTGGCTCTGCGTTCAGAAACCGTGTCTGGCTTAGGTGACCCTATGGGAAGTCGAGGGATCGAACCCAGGTCCATCCTGGGGTCAGCTGAGTGCAAGGCAAATGACCTACTGTGCCACCACTCCAGACCCGAAATTTTACTTCTTTCTTTTAGTCTCTCTCTCTGTCTCTCTGTCTGTTTCTCATTCTCTTACTTTTCTTTTTAACACTCTTTTTTTTGCACTATTGTTAATGCAGGGGCACCATACATATCACTATCCTCTTTCAACATCTAGTTCTTGTCCAGAGTGATCATTTCCAATTCTCATTGTGATAGGTCCCTTCTCTGCCCTAAATCCAATCCCAACTATTTGTAGCAAGCTTCTTACCATGGACTGTTCCTCCTGGTCCTCATCTCTATTGTCTCTATATATTATTACTGTACTATAATTTATTTATCTTATTTTTTGTGTTGATGTATGATTTATTGCATTTAATGACTTCTAATAAATCTGTGGCAAAGGAATATTTTTAACATTTGACCAGGGTGCAAAAATTGACTAGAAAGGAAGTTGATATAGAAAATATCATGTGAAAAGGGTTTTATCTAATGAAAATGATTGCTTTAGCCAGACTCATTTTCATAAGTATTAAAACCAATAATACTGGCATTTGATACTTCTCTCATAGGACATAACTAAATTAAAATATTAATTTTGGCAAGAAATTAGTTCATAAAATGTCCTAATTGGCATTTGGTGTTTTAAAAAAAACTTGAAATATTCAAGTTTGTTTTCATCCCTGAAAGAAAATAAATGTCTTTAGTATCTGCAAAATAACTATTGTTAGAAAAAATCATTTCAGGATAATTTAACTCAGAATGTGAAGGGTGTTTGTGTGAAGTGTCATTAGCTGGGGAAATTGCCTACTGACTTGAATTTCCCAAACCTTAACAGTCAAAGAAGAATTGGACTATATCAGAAATATTCCTCATCTCTTACCCAAACAATTATACAGTTGTTGTATAGTATAGCATTTTATATATTAATATATATATTAATTTCTATATAACAAATATACGATCGTTGTTTATCAAATAATTGTTATAATTGTTGTAACAATTACACCCCAACAATGTAATCTTGTACAAACAACTTGCTACAAATAATTTTTTTTTTTTTGCTTTTTGGGCCACATCCTGTGACACTCAGGGGTTACTCCTGGCAATGTGTTCAGAAATCACTCCTGGCCAACAGGACCTTAGGGTACACCAGGACTCTAACTAAGGTCCATTCTGAATCAACCATGTGCAAGGCAAAGGCGCTACCGCTGTGCTCTCACTCTGGCCTCCAAATACTTATTTTTATTAGACTTCCATTTATAAATTACTTAATGATATTGCAAGAAGAACAATAAAATCTCTGAAGAGTAACCAACTTCAAATTGTTGGCTTGAATCTATTTATATGTAACTAACACTAAACTTTTTAATTAATCTTATGTGTTTTACTCGTTTGCCTTCAATGACATAAATGACAGATAAGTGACATAGCTATTTAAACTAATGTACATATATATGTTTCTTTAAAGTAAAATTTTTCTATCTTTCTAAAACTTAAGATAATGAATGAACAACATAGTTTAAAAATATTTTGTTTCAGGTTTTTGTATTACCATTTTTGTTGGTATAGCAAATAACATAAGCATGTTTGCTTAAAATATTATAGGCTTCTGAATCATCTAAACCTTTAAAATCTTATTAAATTACCCAAAAATATACTTTATAGTAGAAAGATTGACAACTTTTTAAGGTTATCTGAGAATAAAATTTATTTCCAGGATCTGAATACTGATGTTCATTCTGATTATTTTTTCTTCTTGACTAAGTTTTCTATTGTTAATAAAGCTTTCAGTCTATTCCAGTTCAATTAAGTAAGGTAATTTTTACTTGTCCCATTCTTTTTTTATTTGGGGGCCACACTCGGGGGTATGTTCAGGGCTTACTCATGACTTTTCACTTAGGGATCACTCCTGGTGGATTCCAGACTATATGAAGTGAATAAGATTAAACCCATTTCAGTTGAGTGCAACACAAATGCAGGTCCACTGTACTATCATTTAGGTCTCTTTTAAATATTTTAAAATTTATTTAGAAAACTGGGGCTGGAGTGATAGCACAGCGGTAGTGTGTTTGCCTTGCATGTGACAGATCCAAGAAGGACCTGGTTCAATCTGGTGTTCCATATGGTCCCCCAAGACAGGAGTGATCTCTGAGCACATAGCTAGGAGTAACCCTTGAGCATCACTGAGTGTGCCCTCTCCAAAAAATAAAATAAAAATAATTACTTAGAATAATGCATCACATAGTTGATATAGATGATCATAATACTTTTTTCTAGATAAATAAAAGCAAAGTTATTAAAAAATAAAAAATGCCAGAGAAGAAAGTGAAAACGAGAAAAAGAAAAAGAGGAAAGAAAAAAAGAAAGAAAGAAAGAAAGAAAGAAAGAAAGAAAGAAAGAAAGAAAGAAAGAAAGAAAGAAAGAAAGAAAGAGAGAGAGAGAGAGAGAGAGAGAGAAAGAAAGAAAGAAAGAAAGAAAGAAAGAAAGAAAGAAAGAAAGAAAGAAAGAAAGAAAGAAAGAAAGAAAGAAAGAAAGAAAGAAAGAAAGAAAGAAAGAAAGAAAGAGAAAGAAAGAAAGAAAGAAAGAAAGAAAGAAAGAAAGAAAGAAAGAAAGAAAGAAAGAAAGAGAAGAAAGAAAGAAAGAAAGAAAGAAAGAAAGAAAGAAAGAAAGAAAGAAAGAAAGAAAGAAAGAAAGAAAGAAAGAAAGAAAGAAAGAAAGAAAGAAAGAAAGAAAGAAAGAAAAGAAAGAAAGAGAGAGAGAGGGAGGGAGGGAGGGAGGGAGGGAGGAAGGAAGGAAGGAAGGAAAGAGAGAGAGAGAGAGAGAGAGGGAGGGAGGGAGGGAGGGAGGGAGGAAGGAAGGAAGGAAGGAAGGAAGGAAGGAAGGAAGGAAGGAAGGAAGGAAGGAAGGAAAGAAAGAAAGAAAGAAAGAAAGAAAGAAAGAAAGAAAGAAAGAAAGAAAGAAAGAAAGAAAGAAAGAAAGAAAGAAAGAAAGAAAGAAAGAAAGAAAGAAAAAGAAAGAAAGAAAGAAAGAGAAAGAAAGAGAGAGAAAGAAAGAATACAGTAGCAAGCACATTTGTAAAATTTATTATATCCCCAATGAAGATATTAATATAATGCCAGAAAGTTTATTAAGGTCTTGCTAGCTGCCCATTTTGTTAGTTCCTATAGCTACTATAGACAGCATCAAACAAAAGTGGTTGTCCAAAACTTCAAAACACTATTACTGATACAGTGACTTTTAGGAGCTGTCTTCAGCTGTCAGGTTTCCTGGAAGAAGAAAGATAAGGGAGAAGGGTTTCTGCACTCAATCCAGACTGCCCTGATGATATCAGCTTAAAACCTGCTTTACCTGAAATTTGGTCAGACTGTTGTCCCTGAAAGGAATCATAGAGGGTTAGTGAAGAGTCAAGTCATCAGGGAAATGATGATGCTGGGTGATGGAAGTAGCTGGCATGACTTTAGCTGTATAGGGGCTTGTCTCTGCCAGCTGTCTTCTGTGTGGGCCTGTACACCCATAATCTTTCATGGCTCAGTTTAAATATTAGTTTAAGAAAAGAGTAAGTTGGCCTACTTCAAACATTGCTCTTCCAAATTTTTAAACAAAGTATATTAATGCAAATTTCATTCTTCCCTTGTCTTTCTTTGCTTTTGTTTTGGTGGAAAAATAAGGTCTACTTTGCTCTCCAATGCAAAAAATGATAGTTCCTGTATAGAATAGATTCTGAGTTATTTAAGTAACTTGACCACTATTCCATAAAAAATTTTTCATTGCTTTATTTTTAAAACTAATTTTCCTTGTGATTGAGTCTGAATTGCTTCTCTTAGTCAAGCTTTCTCTTTTCCTCCTATTTAGGCTTCATCATAGACTTTCCTGCTGGTTGCTCTTGGTTTCTCATGTCTGGTATACCATTTCTTTCAGGTTACTAAAGCATTTCCTCTATGCTATACTTTTAAATTCATCTTTATAATAAAATAATTCATAGGTTTTTGTAAATTTAAAATATATGTAATTTTTGTTAGGTCTAAAATCTTTGCGACGTAAATTCACAAAAACAAAAAATACTATTTCAATTTTTCTTTATTTTGATCAGTCACTTATTTTTATCAAATTTTATTTAAGATTTTTGTTATAAGCACTGTTTTAACTATAAATTACATAAATACTATAGATAATATAGGCACTGATACACATAATGTTTTATTTTTACTTATTTAAGGATCTTCCCATTTTTTCCCTGTAACATCATACATCAAAGGTCTGATTAATATTATATCAGGAAAACAAAACAATTCTGATAAATATCATATCAGAAAAACATAATTTATTTCTGAGTGGCAAATTGTGCTTTTCTGTGCCCTTGAAATCTAATATTTATTAAGTTTTATGTGTACTATACCCTTTCTCTTATGAATTTTCTTTGGAAATATCAACAAAACTTCTTTCATTTTTTTATAGCACCAATACTATGCATACTGTGAAGTTATCACATAAAACATAGTTCTTGACCCAGAATTTTATTAATATCTAAAAGAAAAATGCATTGCAATTACTCTACATTTGTTTTTAATTGTTTTAATAATTTCACATTTCAAAATAATATATTAGGTTATAAGATATAAGATTAGGAGGTAAAATTTTGAATAATATAATTACAAAACTAGTATTTTTTTGTTTTCCGAAAGTTTAACCAATCAATATTCCTACCAAAAGTAGATATTTTTTTTTGCCTGCATTCACATATTTTACTTCTTTTGATTTACTTCATAGGCTCAAAATCACTATTTCAGAAAGACATTTGTACTTTTAAGTTTATTGATGCTCTATTGGAGCCGAGATCTAGAAACTAAGTTTCTAAGAATGGATAAAAAGATAAAGAAACTGATATATACACACAGTAGAAAATTAATTGGCGATAAAAAAAATACAAAGTCATGCAGTTTTCCACTACATGGATAAAAGTGGATGGTGCCATGTTATGTGAAGCCAGATAGATAGGGACAGGTACAAAATTATCTCCCTCGTGTGTGGAATACTAAAGAAAGATATGTAATAAAATAATAAATGGCTAAAAGTAACAAAATTGGAAAGTTGGTAAAGTTGGAAAGTTGAGCATGCCTGGGAGTAGGTGGGAGGGGTCAAGGGGAGTATTTGTTGAGGAACATAGTTTTTCTGGTGGTGGGGATGGTGTCAGAATGAGGTATGTACAAAAGAATAACATTAACAGAATTAGAAAATATAATAGGTCAAATAAAAATATATTGCTTACTTTTGTATATACATCATAATTTCTTTTTTTTTTTGTTTGTTTTTTGGGCCACATCCGTTTGATGCTCAGGGGTTACTCCTGGCTATGAGCTCAGAAGTCGCTCCTGGCTTGGGGGAACCACATGGGATGCCGGGGGATCGAACCACGGTCCATCCTACGCTAGCGCTTTCAAGGCAAACACCTTACCTCTAGCGCCACCTTCCCGGCCCCACATCATAATTTCTTAATCCATTCATTCAAATTCAGGAATCCAGACAATTGAGTTTGGGCAATAGGTATTTAAAAAAGTAGGGTATGAGGTCCTGGATGAGGAATGTGGGGCATTGAAATTATGTGTAGAAGAAACCAATATTGGTAAACCACAGTTTTCATCAATAAAAATTAAATAAATAAATATAGAAAACTTTAAAATATTTAAAACATACTAGAGAACTAATTAGTAACACTAAATAAAGGCACTGACAAAAAATGTGATGACAAAAATTTATTAATAGTTTATCTCCCCTGAGTATCTAACATGGCAGAAGATAATATGAAATATGTTAGTGGATATTATTTTGTAATGAAAATTAATATGATACCTTTACTTATCATATATATATATATATATATATATATATATGTTTCACATTGTCTATTCATTGTTGCTCCTTTAACGTGAAATACATACACAATTATTAATCAGGTTAGTTCTAAAACAAATAGATATATTGATTAACAAATATAATCAAAATATTATTTATTATTTCTCACCCCCTCCCCCCAGGGCCCGATTAACCAGGCGTGGCCCTGAAGACACGCCTGGTGTGGGGGGAATCTTGTTCCCCTGGACTAAGTGGTCAGCCCAGGGGTCCTATGGCTAGCTGTCCTGCCCAGAGCCCCCAACATACCAGGCAAAGACACCCAGAAATCCTGGCATGTGGAGTGCCATTCATCTGTTGAAGGTCATCTTGGTTGTTTCCAGAGTCTGACTATTGTAAATAGTGCTGTGCTGAATATAAGTTTGAGGAAGAGATTTTTGTATTGTACTTTTATGTTCCAAGGATATATCCCTAGGAGTGGTATAGCTGAATTATGAACTCAATTTCCAGTTTTTTGAGAAATTGCCATGCTGTTTTCCATAAAGACTGGACTAGACAGCATTCCTACCAGCAGTGAATAAGAGTTTCTGTCTTTCCATATCCCTGCCAGCACTGATTGTTCTTGTTCTTTGTGATGTATACTTGTCTCTGTGGTGTGAGATGGTACTTCATTGTTGTTTTGATTTGTATCTCCCTGATGATTAGTGATGTGCATTTTTTCATGTGGTATTTTTTTTTTAGCAATTTATATTTCTTCTTTGAGGAAATGTCTGTTCATTTCTTCTTCCCATTTTTTGATGGGGCTATATGTCTTTTCTTATTAAGTTATGTTTTGCATATTTTTGAAATTAGCCCCTTGTCTGATGGGTATTGGGTGAATAGTTTCTACCATTCTGTGGGTGGCTTTTGTATCCCAGGCACTATTTCCTTTGAGGTGCAGAAGCTTCTCAGCTTAATATAGTCCCATCTGTTTATCTCTGCTTCCACTTTGGAGAGTACTCTTTTCTCAGTGTCATAGAATGTTTTGCCTACGTGTTGTTCTATATACCTTATGGTTTCAGGTCTGATATCAAGGTCTTCTCATTCTTGTGGGGTTGTTGTTTCTTTGCTATTAAGATTTGCACATGCCTGTGTTATTGTCTCTTGGATATTAGCCTTTTTTCAGATCCATGGTGACCAAGTATTTTCTTCTTCTCAGCAGAGGATCTTTCTATTTTAGTCATCATTCTTCTCATAGAACACTTCCTAATTTGATAGTCACATTTGTTTATGGTTTATTCTGATCAATAATATGGAGTTGTTGAAGATGCCTCTAATAAATATTAGAGTACTATCTATGTTTTCCTTCATGTATCATATGAATTTGAGTCTAAATTTGTTCCATTTTCAATTAAATGTTGTGTATTGTATAAAATGAGGATCCAGTTTCTTCTTTCTTGCTTATTATATACACAGCACAATTTGTCAAGAGAATTTTCTTGCTCCACCATATAGCTCCTTTTATAACCTTTGTCAAATATTATCTGTTCATATACCTAAGGGTCTGTCATGGAGTCACTTATTCTATTCCATTGGTCTGAGAGCCTGTCTTTATTCCAGTAGAGCATAGTCTTGATTACTATAGCTTTATGGTATAATTTAAAGTTGGGGAATGAAAAACCACCTGTCTTCTTTTTTCCCAGGATTGCTTTGGATATTCAGGCAGTTTTATTACTCTATATAAATGTTAACAGTACTTTATTCATGTTCTTAAAAAATGACATGGGAATTTTTATGGGGCTTGCATTGAATCTGATAGTACTTTGTGTAGTAATACAGAGCTTATAAAAGTATGTACTTTACTTATAATATCCATTTCCATGCCAGGCTCTGACCTAGGTTGTGAGTATGTTACTATCCCTTCAGGGCCACGCCTGGTTAATCGGGGCCTGGGGGGAGGGGGTGAGAAATTCCTCCCTAGGCATCCAAAAACTACAGAGGCTCGGCTGGGCTCAGAGCACTCCACATGCCAGGATTTCTGGGTGTCTTTGTCCAGGTGAACAAGATTCCCCCCAATCCAGGCGGGTCTTCAGGGCCACGCCTGGTTAATCGGGCCCTGGGGGGAGGGGGTGAGAAATTCCTCCCTAGGCATCCAAAAACTACAGAGGCTCGGCTGGGCTCAGAACACTCCACATGCCAGGATTTCTGGGTGTCTTTGCCTGGTATGTTGGGGGCTCTGGGCAGGATAGCTAGCCATAGGACCCCTGGGCTGACCACTTGGTCCAGGTGAACAAGATTCCCCCCACACCAGGCGGGTCTTCAGGGCCATGCCTGGTTAATCGGGCCCTGGGGGGAGGGGGTGAGAAATTCCTCCCTAGGCATCCAAAAACTACAGTTTTTTGTATGACTTCAATAAAGATTGTAAGCAAAAAAAAAAAAAAAAAAAAAAAGAACTGATTGGAAGTATTACTAAAGGGATTAAAGTATGTCCCATAAATATGGAGTCCCATATTTGATTCCCTGAACACTGCCCTAGAAGTAACCCTTGGTGTAAAACTGGGTATAACATCACCAGATATGCTCCCAAAGCTAAATCTACCCCTCAATAACACAATTATGATTGAATAGCTAGATAATCTATGATCATACTTTGGCATATATCTCAAATTCTAAAATAAAGGTATTTTAAACATATACTTGCACTCTTATCTTTATTGTTGTGTGTCAATCATCACAATTATGGTCTGAAAACAATTTAAGTGTGCAAGAATAGATGAGTAGACAAAAGACAAATGGTATATAAACACAAAAGAATACTACTAGCTTAAGGATACATAAAGTCTTCTAATTTGCTGTTCTATGCATTGAACAATAAGTTATCAACCTGAGTGAAGTCATTCAGAGAGAAAGAGAGAGAGAAACAAAATGATGTTTCTCACTGTGTATTATAAAAATACACAGCAACAGAAATAAAATAGACAATTAGGGGTGGTAAGATAGTAAAGGAGTTAAAGAGCTGCTTGCAAAGGCCAACTCCAGTTCTATTCTCTTAACTGCTCATGATCGTCCATCACTGCTACGAGTGATCCCTTGAGAGTAGAGCCAAGAGCACAGCTCACTATGACCCAAACACACTCATCCCCCAAGAAACATACAAACATAATAGCAGAATGGTAACAATCTCTGAGACTAGGCCTACAGAATTGAGTTTGTCAAGAGAGAATGATGGGAAAAATGAGAGAAGATTTGGAATGTAAGTGGATTCTATTAATTCTATTGCAAATCACAGACTACATAACAGTTGAAAATGATTTTCAACATTTTTTAGTTTTAGTTTTTTAAAATCTTTATTTAAGCACCTTGATTACAGACATAATTATAGTTGGGTTTCAGTCATATAAAGAACATCTCCCTTCACCAGTGCAACATTCCCACCACCAATGCCCGCCAAACTCCCTCCCAGCCTCCCGCCTGTATTCTAGACAGGCTTTCTACTTCTCTCACTCATTGACATTGTCATCAGAGTTGTCAATGTAGTTATTTCTCTAATTCATATCATGATCCAGTCATTCCAGCCGTCATCTCTACTGTCTCTGGGCATTATTACAATAATATCTTTTAATTTTCTTAAAATCCATGGATGAGTGAGACTATTCTGTGTCTACTTCTCTCCTTCTGACTTATTTCACTCAATATAATAGATTGCATGTACATCCATGAATAGGAAATTTCATAACTTCATCTCTCCTGATAGCTGCATAATATGCCATTTTGTATATGTACCACAGTTTCTTTAGCCGTTCATCTTGGTTGTTTCCAAAATTTGACTATTAATCTTGTTCATTTTTTTAAAGAACCAACTTCTGCTTTTGTTGATCTTTCAGATTGTTTTTCTGGTTTTCCAATTCACTGATTTCTGCTTTCAGCTTTGATATTTCCTTCTTTCTTCCTATTTTTGGTTCCTTTTGTTGGTCATTTTCTAATTTTATGAGCTGCGTCATTAAGTTATTCAGGTATGCCCCTTCTTCCTTCCTGATGTGTGTTTGTAGAACTATAAATTTTCCTCTCAGGAACGTTTTTGCTGTGTCCCATAAATTCTGGCAGTTTGTGTCTTCATTATCATTCTTCAAAGAAGTGGATTAAACACATATGAAATTCATCTGGAACAATAAACACCTTTGAATAGCTAAAGCATTCCTACGGAAAAGGAAAATGGGAGGCATTACTTTCCCCAATTTTAAACTGTACTATAAAGCAATAGCTATGAAAACAGCATGGTATTGGAATAAAGACAGACCTCAGATCATTGGAATAGGCTTGAGTTCTCAGACAATGTTCCCCAGACATACAATCACCTAATTTTTGACAAAGGAGCAAGAAATCCTAAGTAGAGCAGGGAAAACTTCTTCAACAAGTGGTGCTGGCAGAACTGGTTGGCACTTTTAAAAAAGCGAACATAGACCCCCAGTTAACATCATGTATGAAGGTAAAATACAACTGGATTAAAGACCTTGATATCAGACCTAATACCATAAAGTATATAGAACAACACATTGGTAAAACACTCCTTAACATTGAGACTAAAGTTATCTTCAAGGAGGAAATTGCACTTTCCAAACCAGTGGAAGCAGAGATCAACAGATGGGAATACATTAAGCTGAGAAGCTTCTCCACCTCAAAAGAAATAGTGCCCAGGATACAAGAGCCACCCACTGAGTGGAAGAAACTATTCACCCAACACCCTTCAGATAAGGGGCTAATATCCAAAATATACAGGGCACTGACAGAACTTTATAAGAAAAAAAATCTAATCCCATCAAAAAATGGGGAGAAGAAATGAACAGACACTTTGATAAAAAAGAAATACAAATAGCCAAAAGGCACATGAAAAAATGCTCCTCATCACTAGTCATCAGGGAGATGCAAATCAAAACAATGATGAGATACCATCTCACGCCACAGAGATTGGCATACATCACAAAGAATGAGAATAATCAGTGCTGGCTGGATGTGGAGAGAAAGGAACTCTTATCCACTGCTGATGGGAATGTCGTCTAGTCCAACCTCTATGGAAAGCGATATGGAGATTCCTCCAGAATCTGAAAATTGAGCTCCCAATAGACCCAGCTATTCCACTCATAGGGATATACCCTAAGAACACAAGAATACAATACAAAAACCCCTTCCTCACACCTATAGTTATTGCAGCACTATTCACAATAGCCAGGCTCTGAAAACAACCAAGATGCCCTTCAACAGACAAATGGCTAAAGAAACTGTGGTACATATACACAATGGAATATTATGCAGCCATCAGGAGAGATGAAGTCATGAAATTTTCCTATACATGGCTGTACATGGAATCTATCATGCTGAGTGAAATAAGTCAAAGGGAGAGAGAGAGATGCAGAATAGTCTCACTCATCTATGGGTTTTAAGAAAACTAAAAGTCATTTTTGCAACAATCCTCAGAGACAATGAGAGGAGGGCTGGAACTTCCAGCTCACTTCATGAAGCTCACCACAAAGAGCGGTGAGTGCAGCTATAGAAATAACTACACAAAGAACTACCATAATCATGTGAATAATGAGGGAACTGGAAAGCCTGTCTAGAGTACAGGTAGGGGTAGGGTGGGATGGAGGGATATTTGGGACATTGGTGGTGGGAATGTTGCACTGGTGAAGGGGGTGTTCTTTACATGACTAAAACCTAATCACAATCATATTTGTTTTTTTTGTTTGTTTGTTTGTTTGTTTTTGGGCCACACCCAGCGTTGCTCAGGGGTTACTCCTGGCTGTCTGCTCAGAAATAGCTCCTGGCAGGCACGGGGGACCATATGGGACACCGGGATTCGAACCAACTACCTTTGGTCCTGGATTGGCTGCTTGCAAGGCAAACGCCGCTGTGCTACCTCTCCGGGCCCACAATCATATTTGTAATCAAGATGTTAAAATAAAGAAAAAATTAAAAATAAAAAAATTGACTATTGTAAATAGTGCTGTAATGAATATAGGTGTGAGGAAGGCATTTTTTTGTATTGTATTTTTTGTGTTCCTAGGGTATATCCCTAGGAGTGGTATAGCTGAATCATATGGGACCTTAATTTCCAGTTTTTTAAGAAATTTTTATATTGTTTTCCAAAAAGTCTGGACTATATGGCATTCCCACCAGCAGTAATTGAGAGTTCTTTTCTCTCCACATCCCCAGCAGCACCAATTGTTCTTATTCTTTGTGTTGAGCACCGAGTCTCTGTGGTGTGAGATGGTACCTCAACGTTGTTTTGATTAGCATCTCCCTGATGATTAGTGATGTGAAGCATTTTTCATGTGCCTTTTTGCCATTTGTATTTTTTTAGTTTTTGAGTGTTAATCAAATATAAAAAGTAAAAGCAAAGTATCCAAGTAACTGAACTTACTTATTTTTAATTCCAAAATGCTTCTAAACATTCTTCTAAAAATTATTGAAAAATAAAAATAAAGGCATAAACATTCATAATACTTTATATTATGTGTTTACTAAAGAATGAAAGCAAATAATCTAGGTAGAGTAACTTGATATGTATATTTAATGGAACTATATTCAATAAATGCTTATAATAAACAATGTGATACAAACAAGGTAGATTTTAAAGGGATGTTTTAATACTTCTTATGTCTAGTTTTATACTCAAAAATAACACAAAATCCTTAAAACATACTTATATTTTAGAGGGTGTAGAAGAGTTTTGAGTCACACCTGGAGACACATAGGATTTACTCTTTGTTCTGTGTACCCTGATCACTTCTGATGTGCTCAATGCTTGAGAACAAAAAGGATCAGTTATAGGTAGAGAAATTGCCTTAACCCCTGTACTATCACTGCATGCCATCTTTTCAAGTTATTTTAGAGGATTGTTGAGATAAATAAATGATAACATGTCAAGATATGAAGTTGAAAATATAAAAAACTGACTATAATATAATATTCAGTTATACTTACAATACTTAATATTTAAATATGCTATTTAATTACAATGAGAAATTAGTGGAGCAAATCATTTCCTCTTTTTCACAAAATTTTATATTAAAGACTTAAAATAAAATCAATTTCTTTTATCATTAACAAATTGGTAAGAATATTAATTTTATTTATGTCTTGTTTCTATACTGACTTCTGAAAATGAAGATGTTTTCATACATAGAATTTTCTGGGGCTGGAGAGATAGCACAGCAGCAAGGCATTTGCCTTGCATGCAGAAGGACCATGGTTTGAATCTCAGCATCCCATATGGTCCCCCAAACCTGGTGGGGGCGATTTCTGAGAATAGAGCCAGGAGTATCCCCTGAGTGCTGCTGGGTGTGACCCAAAAACAAAACAAAAAACAAAAACAAAAACAGAGAATTTTCTACTCTTCTGGTGCCCAATGTAGGGAGGATGTTAATCACTGACCTAGTTAGTATCCATTGCACTGTTTAAACATAATGATCCTACATATTTCTCATGTAAAAGTTTTGACTCCAGGGGCCTTGCGCGTGCTAGCCTAGGACAGACCACAGTTCGATCCCCTGGTGTTCCATATGGTCCCCAAGCCTGGAATGATTTCTGAGTGCATATCCAGGAGTAACTCCTGAGCGTCACCAGGTGTGGCCCAAAAACAAACAAACAAAAAAAGTTTTGACTCAATTTTCTTTATTACACTCACTTTAAGTCTTGTCTTATTATAGCTTATATTATGGGAAAAAGAATATATACAAAACTGTTTCAGCCTTACTTATAGAACAAATCATCCAAGGAAGCATAAATATATAACATGAAGCTTTACTACAGCTTCACTCCTCATAATTATGGTTAACTCATGACAGCAGTGGAATTTGTTCAGAGATTAGAAAATAAAAGGAATATCCTCAGGTTGTAATGGGGTTTCCAAATGCAGTCAGAAAAAAGCTAGAATGATCATTTACTTAGGCAGCCCTTTTAACTTTAGCCCATTATTTCTAGTACTATACCATACTTCGTTATAAAACAAGTCTGCTTTTCCAAATAACTGAGCAAATTATTATTAGTCAATTAAGTAGAGTTCAAAAGACAGACATAACTTGAAAGAAAAGATGTAAAGAAAACCACGTTCAATAAATAGTATATTCTAATCAAAGCTTACTAGACCTGTTTGGTGAGGTCTTCTCTGTCATCTGGAAAAACACAAAGGCTGCCCCAAACTTAGATTAAAATCCCATCAAGGGCTATTTACATTCTGTGTTCTGAAAATCTGAGCTGGTTACTGTTTTCCTTTCTTACTTACATATGAATGATTGATAGGAGTGAGATCCAATCTTGTCTTTTGCTTTTGAAGATGCTGAGACATGGTTTCTCACTATGTTCTGATAAAAGTATCATAAAGTAGCAAACACAATGTAAATTAAATTCTTATCAGGAGCTGGAGAGTCAGTACAGCCAGTAGGGCACTTATCTTGCATGAGCTGGAATGGGGTTTAATGCCCAGTACCTAAATGGTCCACTGATGGCAACCAGGAAGGATATCTGAGCTCAGAAACAAAAATAATCTCTGAGCACCACTTGGCAGTAACTCCAAAACAAACAAGCCAAAAGAAAACAAACTTTCTCATCAGATATAAATTTAAACTAAATCTCTTTTTGATCCCTTCCTTTGTTATAGTTTAAGAAATAATTGTTTGGGAAGAGAGCAGTCTTAGTTTTGTGTGTCAGTTGAACAGGTCTATAAATCCCTAAGTAAAGCCAAAACTAAACAAAGTAAATGAAAAAAAAAATGTATGACAATTGTTACCGTCTGAGTTTCCTAGCCCTTCAGACTCATGACCTACACATGAGATCTGTTATAGATTAAATAAGCTTTAAACACAGTACTCTAACCTTGAATAATGAGTGTGAAAAATTTAAATCTTTGCTACTTTGAACTAAAATAGTAGTTCCTATTTGCATGTTTTTCAAAATATCCCATTTCTCCCTCTCCTAAATCTACAAATCAAAAAAAAAAAATTCAGAAAAGGCAATATCATTATCCTTGCATAGGTTCTCATCACACAGATGGCTGCTGAGATCAAGGATTCCATGTCTAATTTCAACATGCTCTAAATCATCGTTTATAGAGTTATGAATCGATGTCAGCTCTTTCCCATATCATAGATTCTCTTTATTTTACCAATGTCTCGATATTTCACTCAGAATAAATTCCAAGTCTAATATCATGGTATGATTACAAATTTAGAGACCAAAGACACTTTTATAGCTAAAATCCGAATATTTCTAGTTCCTAATCGGAATTTCATTTTGGGGAGATATTTGGGAGATATTTATCATTTTCTAGCTTCATATAATGTACTTTCAATTTCATAGGATTGATATGACAATTTAATCATATACTACTTATCAGAATTTTTCAATATTATGGAGCAGGTTTAAAGAAATATAATTCATTAGGGCTAAATAAATAGTATAAGATTTAAGTGTGTGCCTTGCATGTGGCTGATCCTAATTTCATCTCAAGCACTCTATGCTAAATATTTCCTAGTCTAATATTAAAGTATAGAGCCAGGAGCACAGCAAGGGCAGAAAACAAAAACCAAACAAAACCAAACAAAAAAGAACTATGATAATTATCATTGTCATTAATTTAACACTACTTTGATCAAACAATTCATGATGACTATTTTTTCCTCTGTAGTTTTTTTTTTTACTTTTTATCTCTATTATGAAATTTGCAAATTCTTTTTTTTTCTTTAAAAAATGTCTGCAATATGTATCCCTTGTGGTTTCAACTCTGTGCTCATTTCCTCAAGTCAAATAGGTGTAGGGTGGGCAGGAATACAAAATTATATCACCAGTCATTGACTTAAGAAACTGTTACATTGAACAAAACTTGAAGACATATGCAAAAAGTGTTTTACTTTGTGGAAGGGTGGGAGAAAGGATCCCTGGAATATCCCTGGGATAGCAAGAAAGGGCCCTGGATTTGTATGTCTTCTGAAGCATTGTATAGGCTTTTGTGGGGACACAATATGGAAGGTGATTAGCCACTGCTTCAGACTAGACCCTGAATTGTTAATGAACTCACTGTATACGACCAATAATGGTTAAAATTATAAGTTGTTTTAAATTGATGATGAGGAAAACTATGTGTAACACTGGACCTCAGTCAGTCAGTCCAGTGACAGTCAATTTCCAAGAGATTCTTACTATTATATCTTAAATTAGACATGACTCTTAATATTCATATCATTCTACACAGTTCACAGCAATCACGAATAGGATAGCAATGAGGTAAAAAAAAATTTTCCATTCAAAACAGGTGTTCCCATATTCTAAAATCACACTTACTTGGGACAAGATGAGTTACCAAAAAAAGATTGCTATTTTAATGATGCTCATCACAGTCATGACTGGCTTAGGGCTTTCAAATCTCCTCCCTCAACTGCAGCAAATTTAGAAGCCTGTATTTTTTTAAAGCATTCTAAAAGATTCAACAGTTTTCTCCATGTAATCAGAGACACTAATTATCAAGCCTATTTCAGATAAAGTAGTAGTTAATGCCAATTTATCAAGATGGGAAATGAATCTGATTTTATTTCATTGCAACTGCCCAAAGGCAGGTGGCTTAAGGCAAGTATATTTAGTTTAATGAGACTCTAGGGGATAAACAGTCTAAGTTTGAGCACCCTCATTATGCATCAGCAAATACAGTGACCTGCTGGTGCAAGAATTCAATTTATATTTACAAAAAACACAGCTACAACTAGTTCCCTAATAAAAGTGTGAGATATTAAAGCTCCCTGTCCCAGATGGAATTTGTGTATTCCCAATGCAATACTTGTGTCTCACACTTAATTTGGAAGTAATTTCTGCTCGAAATGCTGCTTCCTTCACCTCCTCCAAGCAATTTCGCAAAGCAATTGTTTCCTAATTTTCAGGTTTAAAAAGGAGTTTAGAGTGACTCAATTTCCAAGCACTTTATACTCTATTCATTTACATGTTTTCAGATAAAGATTGTAAAAAAATATTATTCTGCAACAAATTCATGTTTGATCAATATAGAGTTCAGGGTTTCCTAGAAAATGTATATTAATTAATTCAAAGACATTATTAGCCCATATTTCTAGGATCCTGAAATAATTTTTCATATCGTAGTGAGGGTGCATCTACTGATACCAGTCACTGAGGTGAAGTGAAAAGATCAGAATAAATAAACACAAAAGTAATATTTGGACAACAATTTTTGAAGATATTATTTAAAAGAAATAGCATGACTAATCTATTTGTACTGATTTTGGAATCCATGACCAGAATGTCTTGCATTCCCTTTCTTGCTTCCCATCACAATTTCTGAAATATTGCTACAATATTCAGCTAAATATATATGGAAAACACTGACAAAACATTAAGTAAAAGTTGGGGCCAGCGAGGTGGCGCTAGAGGTGAGGTGTCTGCCTTGCAAGCGCTAGCCAAGGAAGGACCACGGTTCGATCCCCCAGCGTCCCATATGGTCCCCCCAAGCCAGGGGCAACTTCTGAGCACGTAGCCAGGAATAACTCCTGAGCATCAAACGGGTGTGGCCCAAAAAAACATTAATTAAAAGTATTGAATATAAATATATGGAATAAAGAACAAATGAGATAAATAGGAAAAGTGGGTTATCAGGAGAGAAGTGTGTTTCTGTGAGTGTGAGTGCTCATGTGTGTGACTGTGTAAATAAATAGATTCACAGAAACAAATTGAGAGGAGGTAGAGGGAGAGATAATTAACCTGAGAGTTCTAGTTCTATTCTCAGAAACACAGATATTTCACATTCTTGCCCCCTAAAGTTAAATATGATCATTTGATTTTTGCTCTGACCCACAGATTAATGGAAAGTTATTTTAATTATTCTGGGATTAGTTTAAGACTCAGAGTGAATAGGCTAGTTCCGTTTTTTACTCTTTCATAGTAACTAGATACTCTTCCTATAAAGTTTGTTCAGCATCTTGGGGATGGAAGTGAGTCTCAAGCTGACCTGTGGTAGATATGTGATATGATCGAGATAAACTGGCTCTAAGTTTGACCACTGGAACTTTATTTACAAAGAAAATCCTGGATAATGTTTACAAGTAAATAAAATAAAGGGATAAAGCTGTTCTATGGAAATCTAAGGTGTTATGGTATTAAGGTTTAAAAGCAGAAGTAAAGAAATCTAAGGAAGCCTGGGAAAAACGTCACCCATGTGAAAGGGATTAAACATTTGATTAATGCTTGCTCTTGGAAGGCAGATTTTATCCAAGACAGTTTTATCATTCTAGAAGGCAGTTGACAGAAAACAAAATATTTTGGGGACTGGAGTGAAAGTACAGAAGGTAGGGCACTTGCCTTGCTTGCAGTCAACCCAAGGTTTGATCCCCAATATCCAATATGGTCCCTCAATCCAGGTGAAGCAAAAACAACAATAAAAATAAAACAATCTATGAAATATTATTAGTGTATGTGTTCATTGCTGAGGGTTCTATTTGTAAAAATCACATGGGGAAAAGAAATGACAGTTTAAGAAAATATCAGTTTGTGAGCAAATATTTTCTTAAAAAGCAGAACTCTATAATTTTTTATGGAAAAATTGTTCAACCCCCCCTTTATTTCCATTAGTATCTAGGAGAAAGGCATGAAGTTAAAAAATGGTAAAAAAAAAAAAAAAAGAACAGAAAATTTTCTATGATCTTAATGTACTTAAAAGAGAACATACAGTAAAAAAAATTCAGAGACTTTTTGAAGTTCAAAGAGATAAAATTTTCTCCACTCAAAATTGGTAATAAAAAGTCTGAAGAGACCATACAACTAATAAGGCTCTTGTATTGCATGCAACAGAATTGGGTTTGATCCACAGAATCTCATATGGTCACTAGACCCCCACCATGAGGGGTGGTGTGTCTAGTCCCTTAATGCCAATACAGGAAGAAGTCCTGTAAGAAACAAAACAAAAGTTGTAATAGGGACAGGTGTAAGTAAATGTTTCTGAAGGATGGAGAGATAATACATATGTTAAGGTTCTTGCCTTCCATACAACTGACCATAGTTCAATTTGCTGTGCCATATGATATAGTACCCAAAGGCCTGCAAGAAATGGTTCTCTTTTTATTGCTATAATCTTTTTATTAATAATTTTTATTTTGACCAAAGTGGATTACAAATCTTCATAGTAGTATTTCAGGTACATAGTGACATTGAATCAGGGGCATTCCCACCAGCAATGTTGTCCTCCCTCCACCTCTGTTCCCAGGATGCATCCCATATTGCCCCTCCTTTGGCCCCCAGGCTGCTAGTATAAGTGGGTTCATGAGCAGAGTCAGGCAAAAACCCTGAGCACCACTGGGTGTGGCCCAAACACCCACCATTCACTAAAAAAAAAATTTAAGTGAAAAAAATCTGTACAATATCAAGCAAAATAAGGGCAATAAACTCTACCAAATTGGCTTTTCTTAATTGAGTTCTACTGATGTAAATGTCTATCAAATGATCTGACACTAGTGATTCCGTTCATTTAACAGTTGTTAATAAATAAGTCATTTTTCTCTCTAAGACTCAATAAACTTGTTTTCCACATAGAGAACTGATACAGAAAAAGCAAAGTTTTGATTACAAATTTGTGATCTTGTTTAAAAACAAGGTACTGGAGCAGGAGCAGTGGCACAAACAATAGGGCATTTGCTTTGCACACAGCTGACCTAGTAATTAGGGAGGTTTGATTCCCCAGCGTCCCATATGGTCCCCCAAGCCAGGAGTGATATCTGAGTGCATAGCCAGAAGTAACTCCTGAGTGTCACTAAGTGTGCCCCTCCCCCTGTCCCAAAATAAAAGGTACCAATTTGTGATCCTGTTTAAAAGTATATATATTTATGGAACTTCTGAACCTACAAACAACCTACTTTTAGGCATAAGGTAGGACTAGGGTAGCTTTATAAACATTTCCTCCTTTCTATTGAAATACTAACCTTTTATGTAATGATATTTTATGATAAAACATTTGGGAGTTAATAATGGTTAGATAAGATCAGGATCCTGAATTGGCCTATAATGATACAAGAAAGACTGTTGTTTTTATTTGTTTGTTTTTTGCTACATGAGGATATGGGAAGACAACCACCTTTGTACTAGGAAGAGATTCTCATCATAGATCTAATCTGCTGGAACTTTCCTCAAGGATTTTGCTAGAAAGCTATTCAAACTAAGATCCAGACTGGTCCATGTTTCAAATTCTCTAAGTTTTAAATTAAATGATGAAAAAGTCTCTTCCATTTTTAGTTAGGTTCTCTTGAGAAGCCATAGAAAATCAGGAAACTTAGCTGACCTGAGATAGATATGGATATTCACTAACTAGATGAATATACATTTTTGGTTTAGCACTTCAAGTTGTTGGAGTTTTTAAACTATAGAATAACCTAATTCATCCTGATATGAAAATATATTTAAATGTTCTTAAAATTGAAATAAAAAGATGAGCTTTTTCCACATATATACATTTTATGCTTCTCTAAAAATGAATGTGTAATATTCATGCAGTAAAATAAAACAATGATAAAAATGAATACCTTTTAGATGGATGTCATGTAACTTAGAAATATCAGGAATATAAAATTTAAAAGAAACTAATTTTAGCTTTAAGGACCTAGATGATAGTAATATAGAAGGAAGAGGAAAGAAAGAAATAAAGAAAATCATGTCTTAGATTAAATAAAATTCTTTGTGACCAGAGAGAAGTAGAGAAGTCACTCACTTTGTATGTGTCCAACCCAGGTTTCACCTACTGTACCCCATATAGTCTACAAGGAGTAATCCATGAGTATAAATCCAGGAGTTAGACTGGAAAACTGCTGGGTATAGTCTCCAAACAAAAACAAAGCAGCAACAACAATAAAAAACTTTTAATAAAAATAAAATAAAACCACTGAAATTTTCATAACAACCAAAGTTATTCTTCATAGCTTCACTTGACTTTTTGTTAATAGTGAAATTTGGATAATACTAATGAAAGATAAATAATATAGCTCTTCTTACAAACAGATTGTTATTCTTGGGACCTCATATTTTACTTATTAATTGCAACAAAAGATTCTAAGAAGTAGGATATTACTATTATTATTCATATTTTACAATGGAAGGAAACAGAAGAAAAGAGATTAAATAAATTATTTAAGGTCATATAAATAAAAAGTGAAAGGTACAAACAGGCTATAGGAACTATAATTTTAATCATTTTCAGAGTTTTACTGCTTTGGTTTTTGAACCACACCCAACAATACTCAAGGTTTACACCTGACTCTCCTCTCAGGATCACTCCTAGAGGGATTTTGAAAGTCAAATATTTGGTGCCATGAATTGAATGGGGTCATCTGGTCAGTTTGTACAAGGCAAGTACCTTCCTGCTGTACCAACACTCCATAACTATTTCTTCTGTTCTTCTGTTCCCTAGATTATTTTAGTTAGTTCAATTAAGATAATATTCAACTGAGAAAACATTTTGTCATGTTAAAGGAAGGATAAAATTTATATAATTATATCAATAGATGCAGAGAAAGAATTTGACAGGATCCAACACCCATTCATGATTAAAACCCTCAGCAAAATAGTTGTGAGAGGAACCTTCCTCAAGATAGCAACAGCTATTCATTAAAAGCCTCTGATCAATATTCTGAATGGCAAAAAACTGAAAGCATTTCCACTAAGGTCAGGCATAAGTAATAATTATTAATTATTAAATAGTTATTATTGCCTCCACTCTTATCCAACAGAGTGTTAGAAGTCCTAGCAAAATCAATAAGGCAAGAAAAGGAATTCAAAAGAATTAAAGTTGAAAAAGAGAAACTCACATTTTTATTTGAAGATGACATGATCATATACATAGACGGCCCTAAAGTGTTCACAAAAAAAGCTCCCAGAAACAATAACCCAATACAACAAAGTGGCTGGCTATAAAGTCAATACAAAGATGGTTGCATTTTTTAATATGAATAATGAATGACTCAAAGGAGAAAGAGATCAAAAAAGTCTCTCCCAAGTAAAATAGTGCTCAAAACTATCAAGTACCTAGAAATTAACCTAACAAGGGAGGTGAGAAACCTGTACAATGAAAACTTCAGAATGCTAAGAAATAAATTGAAGACCTAAGGAAATGGATATACATTCTATGCTAATGAAATTAATGAATTAAAAGAATCAATTTATCAAAATGGCCATCTTATCTAAACAACTATAGTCAATGCAAGCCCTATCCAAGTTCAGACAACCTTCTTCAAGGACTTAGAACAAGCATTTATACAGTTTATGTGTAACCATAAGAGACCTAGGTTAGCCAAGTCCATATTAAAAAAAAAAACAAATTGGGAGGTTTCTCATTACCTACTTGAAACTCTACTACAAAGACATAGTTATCAAAATATCATGGTGATGAACAAAAGACAAATTTTCAGACCAAAAGGTCAGAATAAACTACCCAATGACAAATGTCAATGTACATGGTCAGTTAATCTATAACATAGGAGGAGCCACGAACCTAAAATTAAAGACCAATCAATATCTTGCACTTTACACAAAATTCAATTTATAGTGGATTAAAGACCATGAGATTAGATTCAAATCCATAAAGTTCACTGAAAAAAACATAGGCAAAATACTCCAAGATTTAGACCTCAAACAAGTCTTTGATGAAAGAATGACAGTGGCAAAAAATAAATAAATCAGTCCGAATAAATGAGACTACATCAAACTAAAATATTTCTGTATGGAAAATAAATATAGGCTAAAATTAGAAGACTGCAAACTGAATGGGAGAAAATTTTTGCACTCAAAACATCAGATAAAAGGTTGACATCTAAGATATATAAAGTCCTCACAATGGTTTACTCCACAAAACCCAAAAACCTCATAAAATGGGGAGAGGAAATGAACAGACACTTCTCTGAGAAAGATCAACAGATGGCCAACAGACATATGAGAAAATGCTCATTATCACTTATCATTAAGGAAATCAAAATCAAGACAACAATGAGGTATCATTTTACACCAGTGAGGATTGCACATATTTAAATACTGGAAACAATCTCTGTTGGCGAGGATGTGGTGAGAAAGAAACTCTCATCTTCTACTGGTGGGATTGCTGCTTTGCTCAACCACTATAGGAAACAGTATAGAGAGTTCTCAGTAAATTCAAAATTGAGCTGCAATATGACCCAGAAGTCTCTTTCTTGGGTAATTATAACATTATAACATTCATCCAAAAAATGTACACACAACACTAATCACATTGCAGCACTCAATACAATAGAAAAGTGTTGGAATCAACCTAGATAACCAAAACAGACAAGTGGATAATGAAGATGTGGTATATATGTATACAATGGAATACTACATAGTATTGAGGAATGATGCAATCATGCAATTTGCTGCAATATAGATGGAAATGGAAGATATTTTGTTAAGTGAAGTAAGCCAGAAGAAGGATAAATACAGAATGATACCATATATGTGGTATTTAGAATAACTGCATGGAGAAATGCAATAGTCTAGTGGAAATTATTTCAAACACCCTTGGCCCCAGAGTATTATAAGGAGAAGGCAAAAATCTTGCTGGAGGAAGAGAAACACAAATATGAAAGGATAGGGACAGGTGTATTAATGATAATTTAAAAAAAAGATAAAAATAAATATCCAAGTTAAAAATAACAACAATGGAATCAAAAGTCCCAAACTCTAATTATCTAAACTTTAAATGGGCCTGTTATACTTTCAGACTGGGGGTCAGGGTTATAGGAATATTAGTAAAGGGAGGTAGACATTGGTGGTAGGATTGGCCCTAATTCATTGTATGTCTGAAACCCAACTATAAAGGATTTTGTAAATTACAATGGTTTCAATAAAATAATAAAAGAAACTAATTATTTTAAAATATTTTATTTTTATTTATAATTGCTGGAGAAAACTAAAAAATCATACACTGATGCAAGAGGAAGAAAGCATAAGAATTTAATAAAATTCAGAAAATATGGAAATCATTAGATGTAGCAAATTATTGTATCTGAATCCTCAAATGGAGGCAAATTGGGCCATTGAATTTAAGCCAACAGTCTGTGTGTTCAACGATGAACAAAAACAACAGAATGTAAGAACATCTTTGAAAAAGCAAGAAACATTTATTGTTGGTTATATCTCAAAACGAGCTGTTCTAAACTCTGGAAAATGGCAGAGGGTATAAGAATTTGCATAACTCTTTCACTGAAACATTCTGAAACAAACCTATGCAATAAAAAGAAGGGATAAAATTGTGTTGAAATTGAAGAATGATTACAATGATATTATAACTTAGCAGATACTAATTAAAAGGATCCTTTACCATTTTGGGGTGCAATTTCTGAATAAAATGTTATAGCTCCCAGATCTGCATCTGACCCCTCCATGTTAGTCTTTTATTACTGTTTATCCAACTCTCCATTCTTTTCACACAGACTCTGGTTCTCCTTGGTCTCCTAAATGTAACTTACTAGTATGGCATAAATCTTTTGCATTTCAGTGATGTTGTCCCTGATTTATATAATTATCCACTACAGTGCTGTTCATCATAAACTCTATTTGTTCTCCATTTTGTTCAAGAGTGACTTTCCGCTATTCTGGATGAGATGTTTGTCACATGCAGTGGTATTTCCAGAAACATCTGCCATTATCAACTATATAACTGTCTAGGTCATCATCTATCAATACTTTTACCTTTGAACCATTAAATATGTGGTTTAATATGATGCAGAATCTGTTTTACATAATTCCTGGAGACCAAAGTCCTATCTTGGGTGATTGTTGTACAGCAACAACAATAGTATTATTAATTTTGTAATTATTATGATGGTGATTATATTTATGTTTATAATTATGATAAATTCACTTAAAAAGAAGCTTCAATAAAAATATTTTGATCAAAATTAATACTTTTCCTTCCCCCAAAACAAAAAAAAATTTAATGCTTGTTCACTTGTGAATGATAGATACCTATAGATTGGGGTTCAGACTTTTTTAAATATAATATTTATTTTAATCATAGTGGCTTACATATCATTGACGATAATATTTTAGGTACATATTAACAAAAACAGGGGAGTTTCCATCACCAAATTGTCCTCCCTCCACCTCTGCTCCCGTCCTACCTCCCATATCCTCCTTCCTCACCCCCCCCCCCCCCCCGGGGCCTGCTAGAATAAGTGGTCCCCTCTGTGCCTAGCTTACTACTTAGAGGTCCTACACCTGTTTGGTCTTGGTACCTCCCTTATTTCCTGCTCTAATTAAGAGGCGGGACTAGATAGTTCAAGTTATGTGGTTTTGTTTGAAGAAGAGAAAGGTACTAAACTGGGGGAAAAATCAAATACGCCGAAAATGTGCTGAGTCCTTCTGGAGACTCTCATGCTAGGTTTGAAAGACGAAGGGGAAAAGGAGGGTGAAACACCACAACAGTACAAAAAAAAGTGTCAAGTAAAATATCCAGTGAGCACTCCAACAATAAAGATAAACACCACATAAAGGCCATGGTCTTGAGATAAAAAACATGGCAGAGCACATAAAGGAAGTAAAGAAAATAAAATGAAATGAAAGAGAAAAAAAAGAAGAAAACAAAACAAATATAAATGGAGACAACTTCAATAACCACACCAAAACAAAGAAATCGACAAAAACTAGATAAATAACTAAAAAAGAAAATTGTTTTGTGCTTTTTTGCCTTTTGTTTTAATTTTTTCTTGCCTCCTGCACAGGCACAATAAATAACGGGTCATTCGAAAAGGAATTCCCTCAGTCTAAGAGATACAGGGTTTCTCAGCCCTTAAAAGTATATTGTCATGGGATTAACTATAGACTCCTGTCAGGTTCATTTACTCTCCCCTTGGTGCTTTTGTGGTGTATGCAAGACTTCTGCTCCGTCCTGGGTGATAAAATCAGACGTCTGTATCTAGAGGTCTCCGTGTTTGCACAGGTCAGGGATTGGAATTTATGATGAAGTCTTTCTTTGTGGTTCTAGAAGTTCCGTTCCCTCAGTGTCATTTTAATCCTTCTTCTGTGGTTGGTGGTCGTGACAACGAGGAAACTGGGAACAAATTGACCTAAGAGCAGATTTTCCTACCTTACCAGCTAACGATACGATAAAATCAGAAGACTTGTCACCCTTTGGTCTGTCCAAATGCCAAGATCGCGATTTATAGATGACTGGCTGGTAGAACCATGACCTGACTGTATGTATCCTGGGACCAATAAAAAAGGCCTAGTTTAGGGATTGAGCTATGACCTGCACAACAACCATGACCTCTAGTTCCAGAGGTCTGTCTGAGACAATTTGCAACAGAATGGGTCTTCTGAAAACATAACAAAAGACGCTATCCCAGGACCCACCCTAGGATCAGTGCAAAGACCAAGACCACCAACCACAGAAGAAGGCGTTCAGACTTTCTGGATAACGTGTCCACTATGCCAGTTTTCTTTATAACAGGATCCATTCATATCACGTAAGACAGATAAATGACTGTGCTTTTTATATGGATAATAATCTGCTCTAATTCTAGACACCATGCAAATACACATACCCAATGTTTCCTCCTACATCAGAATTTGAACAGGGAGAAGAGAACACTCTGGGGCCAGCTGCTACCTTGTTTACTGGAAGATTTCATTGTAAACTTTGATTTTGATGCCAAATATATGCTTAGTTTTGTCAGGATACAAATAAATCAACAACAGCTATTCTAAAATCACAATCATTTAAATTGTATCTGTTCTTCTCAGCCATCAGTTGTCTACTTGTAATCTTTCTAAAATTTGTCATTCAGTGACGGTAACTTGTTCTTCAGAAGACAAAGCAGAAAATAAACTATTCATAGTTTCTGCCTTTTGGTAACAAATAACATGTTTTAGGTCATAGTTATGATATATGATATATGATATAATGATCTGATAAATTAAAAAATATATTTAAGTTAATGTATAAATTTAATTAATCTAATTTTAGGATATAACACTAGATCCAGCCCCAAGGCAGCATTTTAATATAGGTATGTGAATAAATATTTTGTAAATCTTACATTTTCAGATTTCTCTGTATTTGGCATCATAAAAAATAACAAAAACATAATTTGATTTTTCAAATTCTAGTAAGGGAAATAACTGAAAAGTAATCAAGATTCCTAAATCAAAAATTTAGGTCCAAAAAAAATAAATTCAGGTCCAGAGAGTTCACTAGTAAGTTGACCAAACTTTCAGAGAGGACTTAATAGCTGAACTTCTCACATTTTTTTCAGATACTTGAAGAAACAAGACTTCTTCCTAGCAGCTTCTATGAAAATAATATAATACTAACATCAATAGTAGATAGCAGCATTAATAAAAAGAAAGTAATAGGGCAATATCCCTACAGAACATAAATGCAAAGACCCTCAAGATAAATCTTACTAAACTAAGTTCAACAATCTATCAGAATAATTATACAACATGGCCAGATGTGATTCACTCAGTGGATTAAAGTATGCATAAATAAAGGCAAATTAATTTATGTGATAGACAACATACATAAAAGGAAAGATAAAATTATATGATCAGACTAATATGTACAGTGAAAAATTTGACAAGATTGTATTTAATACATTAAAATATTTTTTAAATAGTAGGATGAAAGTAGAACTGGAGAGATAATATAGCAACATGCTTGTTTTGCATGTGGCTGACCTGGGTTAGATTCCTGACATACATTTGTTCCCCAAGCACTTCCAGGAGTGATTCCAGAGTGTAGAGCCAGAAGTCATCCCTGAACATCTCTAAATGTGCCCCCAAAAGAAATAAAAACCAAAAAATAGAAATGGAAGAAACATACTTCAATACTATAAAGGATATAGATAACAAAGCCACAATAAAAGCTAACATTTTTTTGAATGACAAAAACTGAAAGTCTTCTCTCAAAGATCAGACACAAGTCAAGGATATCTACTTTACCACTATAATTCAATAGAATATTGGAAGTCCTAGCTATAATCATTAATCAGAAAATATTAAAGTTGGAACTGGAACTTACAATTTGCAAATGACAATATAATTAAAAATCTCCACCTAAAATGTTTACAACCTTTATATAAAATTAGTGGACTATAAAATGAACACACAAAATTAGTTGCTTTTTTATCTGAAAACAACAAAATAGAAAATAAAGACAATTTTAAAAGTTGCATTTTTAATTGTCTTCATAATACATCAAATAACTAGAAATTGACTTAACAAAACCGGTTGAAGACAATTTAAAAGCTACAAATCACTATTTAAAGAAACAGTAGAGACTACAATAAGACAGGTAATAATCTTTGCTCATGAATGGGAACTCTTAACATTTTGAAAAGGACAACACTTTTGTAAAGATTTAATGTGATCTTTATCAAAACTCCTATGGGCTTATTGAAGAAAATCAAACATCAATATATCAGTAAGTTTATGTGAAACCATCAAATATCAATAGAAAAAACAATTATTAGAAAAATAAAGATGGAAGACATTGTATTTACCCTTAAACTGTGCTACTTGCTACATACTTTATATATAAATATATATGTATATATATATAAAGTATATAACACATCTTTATTTTAAAGTTTTAAAAATACTGTGGTACAGAATAAAAGCAAATTTTCAGACCACTGAAAAGTAATTATAAACCCAAAGTATTTAGGGACAGTTACCTTACACCTAACTACAGTAAGTGAAAGAAGAAAAGCTTTAAATATATGTAGAAAATAGTATAGCCACACAGGAAGTAAAAACAAAAAATTGAGCCCTATTTCACATCACACTATCAATTAATCCAAAGTTGACAGAAGAAATTTATATTAAAAAAATTCCATAATGTGCATCAAGGATCACGAGGAAACCTGTGCATTATATTGATTTCAAAAATGTCTTCAATGGGGCTTGAACAGTGACTGCATGCGGTAGGGCGTGTGCCTTGCACTTGCTAACCCAGGACAGACCTGAGTTCAATCCCCACATCCCATATGGTCCTCAAGGTAGGGTCCATGTCTGAGCGCATAGCCAGGAGTAACCCCTGGGCATCACTGGGTATGGCCCAAAAAAACAATCAAAAATAAAAAGAAATAAAAAATGTCTTCAATGATTTGACTATATTAGCAAACTAGAGCAAAACTAAACAATCAGATCACAACAAGCAAAATATTCTTTACTTACAAACTCAGTTTGAGGGCTAGAGCGATCGCAAAGCAGTAGGATGTTTGCCTTGCACGTGGCTGACAAGGACAGATGTGGGTTCAATCCCTGGCATCACATATGGTCCCCTGCTCCAGGAGCAATTTCTGAGAGCAGAGCCTGGAGTAACCCCTGAACACCACCGTATGTGGCCTCAAAAACAAACAAAAATATTTAGCTCAAAAATATTTAAAGAGCTTTATTAAATGGGACCAATAAAACTTAACAAGTGATAATATAAGTTCAGTAAGCTAATACTCAAGTTTCATAATAAAAATACCTACATTGGGGCCAGACAGCGTGAAGGTAGGGAATTTGCCTTTCATGCAGAAGGACAGTGGTTCAAGTCTAGGCATCCCATATGGTCCCCCAAACCTGCCAGGGGTGATTTCTAAGAGTAGAGCCAGGAGTAACCCCTGAGCACTGCCAGGTATGACCCCAAAACCAAAAAAAATAAAAATAAAAAAAATCTATATCCAGAGATGGTTAAATATTAAAAGACAACAGTAAAGAAAAATATAATAAAGTTTCTAGAAATAAATAAACACCACTCTATCAGGATTATTTTATTCTTCAACTGAGGCTCTAGGCTAAAATAAAGTTGAAATATATAATCTAACTACTAAATATAAAATAAAGCCTAGAAATAGTGCAATTAAGACACTTATTTTTCATATGACCCACTGCAGTTTGATCCCTAGCACCACATAACAACCACCAAAATCCTGAGTCTTACCAGTAGCAATATCTAATCACAGACCCAGGGTAATCCTTGAGCAGTGCTGAGTATAAGATATGCACAGTGTTATTGACCTCAGCTATGAGAAAAGATGCTACTTACAGTTTGTTGCTATTTGGGTTGAATTGGAAGAAGTCTCGCCAAGTGAAGTTAGTCAGAAAGGAAAAAAGACAAATACCTAATGATCTCATTTATTTTCCCATATTAAAGAAATAAAGAAATTAAACAATCCCCAAATGAAAAACATAAATAAGAAAAAAAAATGAGATAGGCTTTATAGAACTGTGCTTTGAGGATACTCGAGTGTGTGAATCTAGAGGAAACATACAAATACTGGTGGAGTGACTGGTGATAGATATGATATGGTAGTTCTAAAAATTTCAAACAATTACATCACATTATTTTACTCTCCTAAAAGATAAATAGGTAAATAAAAGTTAAATTTTAATAAGTAAACAATGGTGTATATACTTACATGAATACTATTTTGACACTAAAAATGTTAGGTCAATGCTTTAAATATAGGAGCCCCTGGTTTGATTCCTGGTACAAAATGGCACCTGACTACTCACAGGAGTTATCCTGATCACTACAGTTCTAGTAGCCACAAAGCAATTCTGGGTAAATCCACAACAAAACCAAAAAAGATTAAAACTTGTTTGGGAAGAGTAAATGGGTCTCCAGTGACTATGCTGAATAAACCAAGAAAATTAAAAATTACCAAATGATTTACTTTATATAGGGAATATAAATAACTGAAGCAAATAGACTGGCCAAAAAAACTAAGACTCAGAGAAAATTATTGTGGTTACTATAGAAAAGATGGTAGAATGTCAAGAAGATCTTTAATTATGAAATCATACTGAAACTTTGGCTGTAGGTATAAATATACTCACATATGAGATATGAAACAAAATACTTGAAGTTCCATAATATTATAAATCAATGAATAATCCATTAACTTTTCTTAAAAGTTTGGTATTTTTCGGGGCCTAAACGATAGTGCAGTGGTAGGGCATTTGCCTTACACATGGCAGATCCAGAATGGACCTGGTTCGATCTGGCATCCCATACGGACCCCTGAGCCAGAAGAGATTTCTGAGTGCATGACCAGGAGTAACCCCTGAGCATCACTGAGTGTGGCCCAAAAGAAAACAAGAACAAAAATAAAACATAACATAAAAAAATTGGTATTTCTTCATTAAAACAGCTACTATATTATTAAAATAATTTTCTAATTGTATTATTTGCTAACAAATAGCTAATTTTCATACCCCACCCATTTGCTATTAATTTATTATCATCTAATTATATATATATTTATTTAAGCATAAATATTCTTCAAAAGTTACAAATGTGGCTGGCTAGAGTTGATAATACAGTCGATAAGACCATGTCTTGCATATAGCCAACCTGTGTTTGATCCCTGGCACTCAATCTGATTTTCAAACTTCAAAAGGAATGAGTCAATCGAAGCACAGAACTAGAAAAAGGCCCTGAGCACTACTGGGTATAGCCTCAACCCCCCCAAAAAACAATTATAGATGTGATTTCTTTCTTTTTTTTATTATTAAATTATCTTTATTTAAACACCATGATTACAAATTTGATTGTAGTTGCATGATTACAGTCATATAAAGAACAACCCCCTTCCCCAGTGCAAGATTCCCACCCCCAATTTCTCAGATCTCCCTCCTCCCCACCCCACCCACACCTGTACTCGAGACAGGCTTTCTACTTCCCTCATTCATTCACATTGTTATGATAGTTCTCAGTGCAGTTATTTCTCTAACTGCACCCCTCACTATGTAGTTAGCTTCATAGGCTGCACCAGCCTTCATCTCTCTTGCCTCTGAGATACTGTTAAATATGTGACGTGATTTCTTTCTAGAGAGAGTGAAGCACACAAAATGTAAGCAGGAGGCCAAGTCTAATTCTGGCACCATATTGCTCCCCAAACACTGCCAGAAGTCACACTGACTATCAAGATGAGCACCATTGAGTATAGATCACACTCCAAAGTGATTCTTTTATATATACACTCCCCAACAATGCTGTACATGTATTCTAATAAATAAATAGCTTGATAACTAGAAGGAAACAGGTGGGTCAATTGTTGTTGGTAATTATTAAGAAAGCATTTAGTTGCAAGAGCTTGCTGATAGAATTGAATTATGGAACCTTGTAAGTTATTGATCCTTCTTTGATAGTTACAATCAAGATCAGTTCTAAGTTATCATTGGCATAAGAAAAATGTAGAATATTAGTAAGATAGAGATATCCACTATTTTGCTCATAGATTAGCAATGTATATTTTATAAAAAAATATTGACATTGTACTTTATAATTTTAAATCTTTTGTAAAGAGCAATAATTTGGAAATTTTATCTTTCAACCTATAAAAGTTAAAGTAACATATAAATTGAAGTTGCTGCTGAATCATTGTTCTAAGTTACATGCCTCCAAAAGCTTCAGATCCATGTTGTGCTGCCTGCTATGTTTAGTTTTACATTGAGAGTATTTCCATGGTTTGATTTGCCACTGAAGTTGTAAGGTTAATGGCATTGAGTAAATGAGATGAGAGGAATTTCATCTGACTGAATGATGATAAAAATGAATTACTACTTCATCTAATACTTTGTTAGAATAAAAATTTTTCTCTATTACAAGTATTTCAAAAGAAGAAAGAAACTTGGCTGAGAATCTTAGATATGGTACTATGAAGGATAACGATTTATATGTTTAACTTTACTTAAAGATGCAACATCAACATATCACCATGTATTCTAAATAAATGCTGCCATGATGATGAAGTGACACTAAATGGTTTTCTCTAAAAATGACAGTCATTATTTGCAGTTTGCTACAAAAATGCCACTGGCTACTCTATTGAGAGCACTGACATGACCCTGAGAGACCTAAACTAAGAAATTTCAAAATGTCCTTAAAGGGAGAAAAGGTAGAATTATGAAATAAAATTCAATGTTTGTATTTTTACTCACTCTTTAAAATTCTCTGAATCCCTTCACTCCAATGTATTTGCATGAAATAAATATTCATAGGAAGCTTCTCTTCTGGGTAGACTTCTTCTCTCCTATGGGTGGTACATAAATTACTCCAGAAGGAATTGAAATAGGATGTGAAAATATAAAACAGATGCCTAACCAAGCAGAAAAAAAGCTATGAAAAGAGTTTGACTGGCAGACCTAGCGGGTGCTTCTGTAATCACAGATTATGAAAAGAGCCTATCAAAATATAGCTGGTAAACATGGCCACGATACATAGCAAACACCTTTGGGCCTCTTCGGCTATTTTGTGCTTTTTGTAATTTAGATTCCTTTGTTTTCCTCAGTTCTCTATGAATTTCTTCTTATTTCAGCTCTACATGTTCTTGGATTTAAAAAAGTGCATACCACACACACTATAATATCTCCTGTGTAATGACAGATAGGGTACAATTGATTCTCTTAGGGTTATATATCATTTCTAAATATTAAAACCTTGACAGCCTATTTATTTACTTTTATGACATAATATAACAACAAAAGTAATAATATAATAACAAAAGTTCTTCTTCAGGAAGATGAGAAATAATATTGGTAAACTTTTTGCATGTATATAAAAAAAGAAATAGAAAATGAATAAATACAAAATAAAATGTTTAGCTTCTTTTATTAGTTAATCAGACATAACTTTTCAAAATAATGACATATTTTATCAGCATAGCTATGAATAAATGAAATAGATCACAGATAAATATGACAAACAGCACAAAGAAGAAATCAGAAATACTATGCTACGAGCTACTCACTACCAATGAAGTACTACTATATTATTTGAGAACAAAATTGAGGGCTTAGGGACAACTCAACAAGCTAGATGCGTTGCATATGGAAGAGAAAGGTTTTATTCCAGAACATTATGATTCTCAAATACCTCCAGGAGGAACTTTCAGGAACAAGAAGAGTTCCAAATCATATCTAGAAGTACCCACCCCAAAAAACATATAAACCAAAACAGTAAAACTGAGTTAATTCTAAGTATATATTGCAAATTTATATTTTGCAGATATCTATTTTGAGGGAAGTCTCAAAATCAATAAATAATTATGCTTAACATAAAGGAAGAGATTGTATTGGACAAAATCTCTAATTAAAAAGAGTAAAGATAAAAGAAAAAGGAATACAAATTAAAAAAAGAACAAGTGAGCTAAATTAAAACAAAAACTAAAAAAGTTGTCAACTGCTATATTCTGAGGCCAATGTAATTATGTATTTGAAAGAATCATAGAAAATTCCCCTAGATATTGCCATAAATTTGACATTCTGTATATCAAACTCCCAACCAATTTATCCATGCACTTTTCCCATATATATTCTATTAAGTTATAGTTATTGCAAGTGTCATAGTTGGTCCTTAGTGCAGGTGCGGAGGCAAATTTCTATGTCATTTGTTCAGTGAAGGCAACTTGCCTAGCTACATGGTCACATGAAGAAAAATGGTGCATCTCCTTTTTATATTTAGGAATTAAAAATAAAAAATAAGTTTCATAGATTATTAAATATGGTAAATTTTTAAATACCATTTCTTCACAAAAGTACTGGTTGGATTAAAACAGTTTAATATAAGGTTAAAATATCCCATTACTTACTTTATCTATCTAGTCCCTTTCAATAAAGATTGTCTTGCTCCTCAGGACTCTTACAATTATTTCAAGAAAAAGTGACTCATTTGTCTTATCAATATTCCTTGATATCATATATTTCTATTCATTGATCCACATTAATTTCATAAAAAGTTATTATGATACCATGATTTACAAAAATATTCCTAATAGAGTTTCAGGCATACAATATTTTAAGTCCATTCTCTCTCTCTTTTTTTTTTTTTTTTTTTGGTTTTTGGGCCACACCCGGCGTTGCTCAGGGGTTACTCCTGGCTGTCTGCTCAGAAATAGCTCCTGGCAGGCACGGGGGACCATATGGGACACCAGGATTCGAACCAACCACCTTTGGTCCTGGATCGGCTGCTTGCAAGGCAAACGCCGCTGTGCTATCTCTCCGGGCCCCTTAAGTCCATTCTCATCATCCGCATCATCTTCCTTCTATCAATATCTCTAGATTTCTTCCTACCTCTCAGCCTGGCTCCTTTTCAGGAACATTTTAAGTTCAGTTATTGTAGTTGTTATTGCTTGGGCCCCCAGTAGTTTCTGTAATTTAGATATATACATATACCTCACTGATGTGCCCAAGGTTCCTGACCTTTGCATTTGTTGTCCATCGTTCACCTCTTCTTACTCCATCCTTGATTTATTTCTTTCCCTGTTCTCAACTTTGACTTGAACTTCATGTTAATTTTAAACATATTTTTCTGTCTACCTACTGTTTTATCAATCTAGTTAGACATATAACTGGATTATATTCTCCTGTTTGACTAAGAATCCTTTATATATAGTCATGTATGGTGTTTCTTATAACTTCATAGCATGTTCCAAACCACCATGTCTAACACCGTAGTTGGGCACTTAGGAGTCTTTGTCCACTTGCTTGATCCTGGGTGGTTGTTCTGCTTGTTTCTGTTTTGGGAGGGTACTCCAATAGAAAAATTTATTTTCTCATAATTCTTATTTTTTTAGCTGGAGCTCCTAAGAGCATTTATTTGTTCTGATTACAAGACTGGCAGGGTAAAAACTGAGGGCATATTATGCTGGCATGAGGCTAAAGTAGAAACATGAGGGAGGGGAGTTGCAGAAGGGGACATGGAATTCTAAAGGTTGAAACTTATAGATCAACTTACTATAGATTTGTGCTATTCTTTATCCTAACAATGAGACTTCAATCCTAAGTGAGAGAGATCTGTCCAAAGCTAAACATGTCTGCTCCAGAAGGACCCACTTTCAATGCTATTCCAGTCCAATAGCATTAGTGTTCAAGTCAGCCACACTGAAGAACAAATTAGCTGTCCCTATTATATTAAGGTCCAGAAACAAAAGAAGCTAGAGCTTCTGTAGCATTAGATTCTGTACTTAAATAACGAAAACGTCTGGATTCATGTGTATTTTTACCTAATCTTATTTATTATTATTTTTTGACCCACACATACAATATCCCTCAATTTATAGAGATTTTTTTAAATTTTTTTATTTAAACAACTATATTACATACATCATTGTGTTTGAGTTTCAGTCATGTAAAGAACACCACCCATCACCAGCGCAACATTCCTATCACCAATGTCCCAAATCTCCCTCCTTCCCACCCAACCCCCGCCTGTACTCTAGACAGACTTTCTATTTCCCTCGTACATTCTCATTATTAGGATAGTTCAAAACGTAGTTATTTCTCTAACTAAACTCATCCCTGTTTGTGGTGAGCTTCATAAGGTGAGCTGTAACTTCCAGCTCTTTTCTCTTTTGTGTCTGAAAGTTATTATTGCAACAATGTCTTTCATGTTTCTTAAAACCCATAGATGAGTGAGACCATTTGCATCTCTCTCTCTCTCTCTCTCTCTCTGACTTATTTCAATCGGCATAATAGATTCCATGTACATCCATGTATAGGAAAATTTCATGACTTCATCTCTCCTGATAGCTGCATAATATTCCATTGTGTATAGTTACCACATTTCTTTAGCTATTCATTTGTTGAAGGGTAACTTGGCTATTTCCAGAGTCTTGCTATGGTAAATACTGCTGCAATGAATATAGGTATAAGGAAGGGATTTTTGTATTGTATTTTTATGTTCCTAGGGTATATTCCTAAGAGTGGTATAGCTGGGTCATATGGGAGCTCGATTTCCAGTTTTTGGAGGAATCTCCATATTGCTTTCCATAAAGGTTGAACTAGATGGCATTCCCACCAGCAGTGGATAAGAGTTCCTTTCCTTCCACATCCCCGCCAACACTGCTTGTTCTCATTCTTTGTGATGTGTGCCAATCTCTGGGGTGTGAGGTGGTACCTCAGAGTTGATTTGATTTGCAACTCCATAATGATTATTGATGTGGAGCATTTTTCCCTGTGTCTTTTGGCCATTTGTATTTCTTCTTTGTCAAAGTGTCTGTCCATTTCTTCTCCCCATTTTTTGATGGCATTAGATGTTTTTTCTTGTAAATTTCTGTCAGTGCCTTGTATATTTTGGAGATTAGCCCCTTATCTGATGGGTATTGGGTAAATAGTTTCTCCCACTCAGTGGGGGGCTCTTGTATCCTGGGTGCTATATCTTTTGAGGTGCAGAACCTTCTCTGTTTAATACATTCCCATCTGTTAATCTCTGCTTTCACTTGCTTAGAGAGTGCAGTTTCCTCTTTGAATATGCCTTTAGTCTCAATGTCCTGGAGTGTTTTACCTATATGTTGTTCTATATATCTTATGGTTTTGGGTTTGATATTGAGGTCTTTCATCCATTTGGATTTAACCTTCATATATGATGCTAGCTGGGGTCTAAGTTCAAATTTTTGCAAGTGGCTAGCCAGTTGTGCCAACACCAATTGTTAAAGAGGCTTTCTTTGCTCCATTTAGGATTTCTTGCACCTTTATAAAAAATTAGGTGACTGAATATATGGGGAACATTCTCTGAGTATTCAAGCCTATTCCACTGATCTGAGGGCCTGTCTTTATATCAATGCCATGCTGCTTTGATAACTATTGCTTTGCAGTAAAGTTTAAAGTTGGGGAAAGTAATTCCTCCCATATTCTTTTTCCCAATGATTGCTTTAGCTATTCTAGGGTGTTTATTGTTCCAAATGAATTTCAAAAGTGCCTGATCCACTTCTTCGAAGAATATCATGGGTATCTTTAGAGGGATCGCATTAAATCTATACAATGCTTTGGGGAGAATTGCCATTTTAATGATGTTAATCCTGCCAGTCCATGAGCAGGGTATTTGTTTCCATTTCCACGTGTCCTCTCTTACTTCTTGGAGCAGAGTTTTATAGTTTTCTTTGTATAGGTCCTTCACATTTTTAGTCAAGTTGATTCCAATATATTTGAATTTGTGTGGCACTATTGTGAATGGGGTTGTTTTCTTAATGTCCATTTTTCCTTATTACTATTGGTGTATAGAAAGGACATTGTTTTTTTGTGTGTTAATTTTGTAGCCTGCCACCTGCTATATGAGTCTATTATTTCTACAAGCTTTTTCATAGAGACTTTAGGGTTTTCTATGTAGAGTATCATGTCATCTGCAAACAGTGAGAGCTTGACTTCTTTCTTTCCTATCTGGATTCCCTTGATATCTTTTTCTTGCCTACTCACTATAGCAAGTACTTCCAGTGTTATGTTGAATAGGAGTGGTGAGAGAGGACAGCCTTTTCTTTTGCCAGAATTTAGAGGTAAGGCTTTAGTTTTTCTCCATTGAGGACAATATTTGCCTCTGGCTTGTGGTAGATGACCTTAACTATATTGAGAAAAGTTCCTTCCATTCTCATCTTGTTGAGAGTTTTGATCAAGAATGGGTGTTGGACCTTATCAAATGCTTTCTCTGCATCTATTGATATGATCATGTGATTTCTATTTTTCTTGTTATTGATGTTGTGTATTATGTTGATAGATTTACGGATGTTAAACCAGCCTTGCATTCCTGGGATGAAACCTACTTGATCGTAGTGGATGATCTTCTTAATGAGGCATTGCATCCTATTTGCCATGATTTTGTTGAGGATCTTTGCATCTGTATTCGTCAGCGATATTGGTCTGTAATTTTCTTTTTTGGTAGCATCTCTGTCTGGTTTAGGTATCAAGGTGATGTTGGCTTCATAAAACCTATTTGAAGTGCTCCAGTTTTGTCGATTTCATGAGTCTTGGCAGAACTGGTAGAAGTTCCTCATGAAAGGTTTGAAAGAATTTATTAGTAAATCCATCTGGGCCTCGACTTTTGTTTTTTGGCAGATATTTGATTACTTTCTTAATTTCCTCAATAGTCATGGGTGTGTTTAGATATGCTACAACTGTGTAAGATTATGAGTCCAAACTTTTATCCATTTCCTCCAGGTTTTCATTTTTAGTGGAATAGAGTATCTCAAAATAGTTTCTGATTACCCTTTGGAATCTACCATATCAGTAGTGATCTCTCCTTTTTCATTACTGATATGAGTTATCAAGTTTCTCTCTCTCTTTCTTTGTGAGTTTTCCCAGTGGTCTATCAATCTTGTTTATTTTTTCAAAGAACCAACTTCTGTTTTCGTTGATCTTCTGGATTGTTTTTTGGGTTTTCACTTCATTGATTTCTGCTCTCAGCTTTGTTATTTCCTTCTGTCTTCCTATTTTTGGGTCCTTTGTTTAGTACTTTCTAATTCTATGAGCTGCTTCATTAAGCTATTCAGGTATGCCCCTTCTTCTTTCCTGATGTGTGCTTGCAAAGCTACAAATTTTTCTCTCAGTACCACTTTTGCTGTGTCCCATAGGTTCTGATAGTTTGTGTCTCCATTGTCATTTAGTCCATTGACATTGAGAGAAAGAATTGTCCTGGGATTAGTGCCATCTTTATATCAAATTTTGGTGTGCCTGTTGGTCAGTCTTGTCTTAATGTATGCCGTTCAGTTTTTCTTTTAAGAATGGTTTTGAGTCTGTAAAGTTTCTGAGCTGTTGTTTGTCTGTGAAACCATGTATTTTTCCTTCAAACCTGAAAGTGAGTTTTGCTGGGTGCAATATTCTAGGCAAAGCACTTATTTCATTGAGTTTTGCCACTATGTCCCACCACTGCCTTCTGGCCTTGAGTGTTTCCGGTGACAGGTTTGCAGTAAATCTCAAGGATGTTCCCTCGAATATAATTTCTCTTTTTGATCTTGCTGCTTTTAGAATTCTGTCTCTATCTGTGGGGTTCATCACTGTGACTAGGATGTGTCTTGGGGTCTTTTTTCTGGGGTCTCTTTTAGTTGGTACTCTTCGGGCATGCAGGATTTGATCACATGTATTCATTAGCTCTGGTAGTTTCTCTTTAATGATGTTCTTGACCGTTGATTCTTCCTGGTGATTTTCTTCCTGGGTCTCTGGGACTTCAATTATTCTTAAGTTTTTTCTGTTGAGCTTATCATAGACTTCTATTTTCATCTGTTCCCATTCTTTGACTAATTTTTCCATTGTTTGATCATTTGGTTTAAGGCTTTTTTCCAATTTCTTCTGCTGTATGGAATTGTTATTCATCTCTTCTTCCAGTGTACAATTCTATCCTCAGCTGCTGTTAACCTGTGGGAAAGCTCAACCATGTTTTTCTTCAATTCATCTACTGAGTTTTTCAGACCTGTTATTTGACCTGAAATTTCATTATGGAGTTTTCTGATTTCTATCTTCATATTCTCTTGATTCTTATTAGTGTTCTCTTCTATACTTTCTTTGAGTTCTTTGAACATCTTCCATATTGCAACTCTAAATTCTTTATCTGAGAGACTGACTAGTTGGTTGGTCATGTTCATGTCATCAGAGTTGCCATCGTCATTCTCTATGTCTGACACTGGCCTGTGTTGTTTCCCCATTGTCACACTTGTATTGTGGGTTTTTCTACATGTTGTGGTTGTATTCATTGGCTAAATGATGTGCATGGCCAGAAAGCAAAGCGAAACGGCCATGCTCCTCTGGCTCCACCCTTTCTGAACTTGTAAACTCACCTCCACGGAAGGCTCCACGGAAGGCGAGCCATCCGCAGATGAGCCACACACAGGATGAAATCAGGCAAAAATGGAGCACAGCACAGAAGACAGGCAGATAGGGGTGCTGGCATCTGAGTTCCAGCAGAGTTCAGCGGCTTCCCCTTTCTGGGCGTGTATGCTCTCCTCCAGGGAAGGCTTCAGAGAATGCGAACTGTCCACAGATGAGCCACACACAGGATGAAATCGGGCCAAAAATGGAGCACAGCACAGAAGACAGGCAGATAGGGGTGCTGGCATCTGAGTTCCAGCAGAGTTCAGCGGCTTCCCCTTTCTGGGCTTGTAAATCACCCCCAGAGAAGGCTCCAGGGAAGGTGAGCTGTCCACAGATGAGCCACACACAGGATAAAATCAGGCCGAAAATGGAGCACAGCACAGATGACAGGCAGATAGGGGTGCTGGTATCTCTTATTTATTATTCTTATTGTAGTTTATAAAATATAATTATAATGGTATTAACATATATGATCTTAATATAAAGAGTTACTGTACTTAATTATAAGAAATTCCCGGTAATTCTCAACCTTTGTCTTTCTATTACCTCTACTCCAGTCACATTTATAGAAGTAGCATACAGGTCAAAAGCAAAGGCCATGGTTAAAATAAATGAGACCAAATACAATTACAAACTGAAGACTATTTTATTCTAACTCTACCATGTTAATTTATGTGACCTTGAGAAAGTAAGTTATCCCTTCTAAAACTTAATCACTATATCTAAGTAAATGAAAAATGATAATAAAATCTTGAAGTTAAATTAATACTATAGAACAAAATAAAAAGTACAAGATTATTGTATATTGGTCAGATACCAATAGTAGGTTAGTTCAAATAGGATGCAGGCTACAAAAGAATTGAAAAAAGTAAAGGAATAGTTGTTCTTTATGTATCAAGTTCATCATTAAAAATAAAACTTTCTGTAGTGTACACATTTGAAATTTTGTATAATCTTAACTAATATCAACTAAGTTATAAATTCATTTACAAGATACTTCAGTACATTTTTTTTTACTTAAAATGTGGAAATACACGACCAGGTCTACTATATCCTTTATGGAAAAAATACATTGAAAATCAGAGATGGCATAAACTTGTACACTATCAGTCTTCGTTTTCTTTTTAGGAATATTTGGTGATTATTGACATTTCTTTATCTAAAACACAAGCACAAAATTAAATGGCAGGACAAAATTAAAAAGGAACAAATATTAGATGCTGTTATTCTGATTATTTTAAAAATCATTTGAGTAAGCTTAGTTCCTGAAATCACTCATTATTATATATATTGGAAAAAAGTTGCAGTGAGATTAGAAGCAATAGGATGACATGGAAAGAAAACTTGGCTACCCACAGATAAGGTTAATAGAAAAGTATTTGCTAAATATAAGAACTACAGGCAATTTTCTACATGCAATTCAAATCAACAAATAGCGATTAAAACTCTTCACACTTTTTCAATATTTGCTGTCCATGCTACTTATTTGGCACTTATCTTATGCACTGTTAATTAACTTCAAATGTACATCTGAATATTTCTACAAGTGATGGCTTTCACAAGAATTAACTATTGGTCACTTAACCTAAAAGGTAATCCATTCTGCAAAGATGAAGATTTGCTTTCATCTTCTCCATCAATACTAGCTACAAGAAACTCCAAATCATAAGCCAAGAAGGTTCACGAATTTAAAGTTTTCTCCTGTATTTTCAAACTCATATCTGCTGTATAGCAAAAAATGCTAAAGGGGTCTGAGTGATAGACAATACAGTGGATAGGGCATATGCCTAGCATGAAGCCAGCCCTGCTGTGATACTTGGCATCCCGTATAATCTGTACACAACCAGGAGTGATTTCTAAGGATTGAGCTTGAAATAAGCCCTGACACAGCTGGGTAAACCCCAAAACATAAAGAAAATAGAGACAGAGAGAGTAAAAGCAAATTCTCTTAAGAAGTTTAAAAAAAGGAAAATTTCTCATAAAGAAACTAAGTATCAGATACATTCTATCTCCAAAATTTGATAAATAAGGCACACTGAACCTTCACATTGAAGGACCCTAAAATGAAAATGAATACTGTATTTTCCGGCGTATAAGACGATCCCTTAATTTTGCAATTAAAACATAGATTTAGGCCTATATTCGCTGTATCAGACAGAATATTCCTGTGCTGCAATTGTATGTACCACAGTGAACCAATCACACCAAGCAAAGGTTCAGAGGTTAGACTGTCATAGACTTCCTCTCTAACTCTGGCCAATCTAAGCAGGCATTTTACACTGTAGATTCGGTCCAGAACATTGTCTAATTTGCATGCATAAGAAGCCTGCTTGGATTGGCTGAGTTAAAAAGGCGGTCCGAGCAGCCTGGCAGTGATTGGTGCAGGATTGAGTTGGAAAATTCGTTTTGTGGCAATATTCAGACAATTTTCGTTTAGGGGCATATTGAAACATTTTCGGGATATATTCTGCATATAAGACGACCCTCGATTTTCAGTTAACTTTTTTTGTTTCAAAAGTCATCTTATACACCAGAAAATATGGTATTTTTCCCTGTTTCTTAGGTTGGAATGTGGATATTATAAGCTCCAGATCAAGCATTTCCCTTTAGAAATATAGGAAGGCAGATAGATAAAATTAGGTAGGAGTACATAGATACCTGCATACATCATATCAAACTTCTTAAGGACTGAGTACTGAACTCTTAAGAAATCTCCTCAGTGATAAAAGTAAAATAACTTATTCCTGAAAGAATCACCTAGGCTATCTGAATCACCTTTGTGTCACCTGACATAAACGAAATTGTTGATTATGCCTCTTAAGGATAAACCTACAAAATGTGCATCCTGGATATAAAAGTATTTTGCTGCTTGAGTAAGAACTACATAAATAAACAGTACAAAATTAATCTGGAGAATTACATACCTGATCAGAGAGCATTGCCATGTATGTGATAAGAATATACAGCCCCAGCTGTTGGAACAACCTCTATACCCAGTCTATTTTAGTACTCTCCAGAGCTCCCTGAGCCTGAATAAATGATTGGGAATTAAATCTGACTTTAATACATATAGCCCAGAGGGACATAAAGTATATGTTGTTGTCTCAGTAGACTGCCACCAGGCAAAGTTTAATGATATTCATAAAAACAGAGCAACTCCTAAACATCTTTAGAAGAAAATCAAAGAATTTTAAAAATGCAAAAGTTGTGCCTTGAAAGTAGGCATAGGAAATTATCATTCCAATAAACATTAGGAGAAGTCTTAACTCTTTCAATAAAGCTATGCAAATCACTTTTTTAAAATGTGGCTATCTAGATAAGTTAGAAACCTTGGGAACTGTGAGTGTTTTTATATATTCCTATCATAGGTGGAGCTTCTGATTTTGAGGTGAGCGTAAGATTGGATCATAAAAGATTATTAGTGGGACCTCTGTGAAAGAGAAAAGGAGCACATGAGAAGAAGCAGTGGATGAAGTGGAACTTCAAGATAGTCTGGGTAAGAATTTCTCAGTCCCCAGACCTGGCACGCAGTTCTAAAATGAGGCTGACCATCTGGTCTTGTTACTAATTAGGCTGGATCTGGTTCCACTGCAGACCATACTTCCCTGCAGCTGGAGCAAATGTCTGTCCTGAAGGCATCTGAGCAGCTTATAACAGTATCCACTGGACTGTGTTTTATAGTTTCGCAATTAAGCTTTGCCATTTAAGAGCTGATTTTCTAAAAACTCGGACTCTAAAAAGATTCACCCAATGGAAGCATAGAAAACCTAAAGGACATCATAGACATGTTAAAGAAAGCATTAAAAAAAAAGTACAAACTCCCTAGCAAACCTTTCATTTTACTAAGGATTAAGTGACACCATTCTATCAAGATTGCAAAAAATAGTCAAATCAAAAGAATTTTATTAATGCGATTGACTATCCAAATAAAAACTAATTTAAAGCATAAATTAATATAACTATCTTCTTGCTGTACTAGCCATGTGCTCAAACAGAATGTTTTATTAGGGAGTAACGGGGTGAAAGGCTATGCTGTACCCAGGGTACCCAGGTATTATTCTTGGGTCTGTGCTTAGACATCATCAACTCCTGACATGGCATGGGAGTACATAATCTATGTATGTTGTATGTATGTATCACTTTCTTGCCTCAAACAAGGTTTATTTAAGACAAAAATATATAATAGGAAATATCATTTTTAGAGGTTCCATATAAAATATTGTTGCATGTGCTTCAATTTTTAACAAATGGGTAAATAAACTATTATCCAAATGATTATTTTTAAAGATGATACAGCGTATTCATCTCAAAAAAGCAATTGACATTGTACTTTAAAAATCCAAAGGCTTTTAAAGTATTACTAATTACAATAAGAAATAATATAAATGTCTGTTTTTATTGCAGTTAGCCAACACTGCTTAGTAAGTGTTGAGACCACAACAAATAAATAATTTTTTTTTCCTTTTTTTTAGAACAGGTAAAAACACATGCACAAATAGATGAACATGCAGACACATATACACAGTATTACATAAATCTCAAATAGTCTATTTATACTATACACATATACCTCTCTATACTACACTTTTAATAAAATAGACCTTACTGATTAATACAAATAAAATTATGGTAAATATTGGGAAGAAGAGATTCAACTTGAAGATGAACTTGTAATGAACCCTTATGTTCATTACAGTCTAGTGAACAAAAATTGTGTTTTGTCCTTCAATAGAATATTATTGTGCCCTAAAAATAAATCTGAATACATGCTACAACATGAATGTCATATATATATATATATTTTTTTTTTTTGGGCCTACCCGGTGACCTCAGGAGTCACTCTTGACTATGCACTCAGAAATTGCTCCTGGCTTAGGGGGACCATATGGGACACTGGGGATGGAACCTCTGTTCGTCCTGGGTCAGCTGCATGCAAGTCAAATGCCTTACCACTGCACTATCTCTCTGGCCCCATGTATGTTATATTCTTTTTTTTTAATATAAATTTTTATTTTGATCATAGTGGCTTACATATTGTTGACAATAATATTTTAGGTACATATTTACATAAAATCAGGGGGGATTCCCATCGCCAAATTGTCATCCCTACGCCTCCGTTTCTATCCTACCTCCCTTTTCCTTTTCCCTCACCCCAGGGCGGCTAGAATATGTGGTCCCCTCTGTATCTAACCCACTACTTAGTAGTCTTGCACCTGTTTGGTCTTGATGCCTCCCTTATTTCCCCCTCTAACTGGAGTCAGGACTAGCTAGTTCAAGTTGCATGGTTTTGTTTGAATGAGAAAAAAGTAATAAACTGGGGTAAGAGTCTAATACCCCGAAAATGTGCGGAGTCCTTCTAAAGGCTCTCATCATCAATCTGGGAGATGGAGAAAAAGTAGGTGAAACAATCCACTAGTACCAAAAGAAGTGTCAAATATCCAGTGAGGGCTCCAGCTATATCGATAAGCACCACACAGAGCAGACAAAACAAACAAACAAACAAGTAGAAAAAAAAAACAAAACAAAAACAGACAAACAAAAATCATGCCATGGTCTTCAATTAAGAAACATGGCATAGCACATAACGAAAGAGAAGAAAGGAAGAGAAAAAAAAATAAGTATAATTGGGGACTACACTTTCAATAATCACACCCAAACAGAGAAATCGACCAAAATAGATTGGTAAATCAAAAATAATAATAACAATAATAAATAAAGGTAATATATATATTTATATCAAAAAAATAACCAAGGTTTTGTGCTTTTTGTATTTTTGTTTTTTCCCTCCTGCACTGGCACAGTAAATATTGGGGTCATTCGAAAAAGAATTCACTTGGCCTAAGAGATATGGGATTTCTCCGTCCTTGGAGCATACTGTCATGGGATCAACTCTAGACATTGCTCAGGATCCTTTACTTTCCCGGTGGTGTTTTTTTTTTTTTTTTTCTTCTTTCTTTTTTTTTTTTCTTTGGTGTGTGGAAGACTTCTGCTCTGTGTTTAGAGGTCTCAGTATCTGTACAGATCCTGAGGTGGGACTTATGATGAAGTCAGTCTTTGTGGTTCTAGAGGTTCTGTTACCTCAGTGTCATTTTAATCCATCTTCTGTGGTTGATGATCTTAGTCTTTGCACTGAGCCTAGGGTGGCACCTAGGATAGCGTCTTTCTTTGTGCTCCCAAAAGCCCCATTCCGTTACAATTGTCTCTGCCGGATCTTTGGGGCTGGGGATCATGATTCTTGTGCAGGTCATAGTTCAAACCCTAAACTAGGGCTTATTTATTGGTCCCAAGATGTATACAGTCTGGTCGTGGATCAAGCAGCCAGTCATCTGTAAATCCCGATCTTGGGTTTTTGTCCTACCAAAGGGAGCCAAGACTTCTGGTTTTGTCTTGTCGTTAGTTGGTAAGGTAGGCTAATCTGCTCTAAGGTCAAGATGATCGCATTTTCCCCGTTGTCAGGATATCATGTTAGAGCTGGGCCTTGTTGTTGGTCTCGTCGTATTAAGGCCGTCCTGGATGGAGTTTGTTTCCTGCAGCTGTTGTGAAGATGTGAAGAGCTGTGCCGTTTCTATGTCGGGGATCCAGGGTTCAAGGCTGGATGAATGGTATCTAATCACCTGAGGTCTAATTTGATTCCACATGACATATTTTCAAGGCAGGAGATATCCCTATATTTTAAATAACTATGAGTTCCTATCTCTAGTAGATAAGAGCTCTCTTTTATTTTTTTTAAATGTAAAATTTCCCCTTTACTTAGTGTGCCTTTGTAGGGGGAAGTAGTGCTACATTATAATGTCTGTGTATTCGTGGGTGGAGTGATGGGATAACAGTCACAGGTCACATACCAAAAAACGAAGAAAAAAAAAGGGGGGGGGATTGAAACTGTATGTGCTCACAAATATATATGAAGGACAAACATTTAAAAAAAGATAAATAAATAAATTAAGAAAAAAAAAAAGAAATAAAATGAGTTAGCGAAATTTTTATGGGACCAAAGTGGTGCAAAAGACTACCTTACATTTGGGGGAGGGCAGGTAAAGAGGTGGTGTATTACAGGTTTTATGCCTATGTTGGAAGTACAGTTTTTCCCATTGTCTTTTGGGTTTTTCTTGTGGTGTGTGGGTTCCCAGGCATCTTCCTAACCCACCCCCTGACCTTCTTCAGATTGGTAAATATTTGCGGCAGGGAGGTCTTGGAAGAGTTCTTGCATTGGGGATACTTTTGGATCTAGGCCCGGTTTCAAGGAGCAGTTCGCGTTAGGGGGAGTTGGTCGGGAGGGCCTCGCAGCATGAGTCTATAGGGGAGTTGGCTGTCTTTTCTTTCAGGAGACGAGGTGTGGGTTTATCTGGGTGTCCTCTCGCCTGGGTGCTGGGTACTGGTTCTTTGGGTAGGAGGTCGATCTTGATGCCTAATAGAATAAGGACTGGGGGTGAAGAGTTTTAATATGGTGGGAGATCTGGATGGGATTGAGGGGTGAGGGGATAGTTGGATTTCCGGAGGGGGGAAAGGGGAAGGTGTATGGGAAGGGTTTGAAGGGAGAGAAAAGAGAAAATACCTTAGAGAGAAAAGGGGGGGGAGAAAGGGAGAAAAGTAATGAGCAGAATAGAAGAAGAAAAAGAAAAAAAAAAGTAGTGAGAAGAGGGGAGAGAATAGCAAGGGAATGCTGGTTTGATTGAATGTGTTCGAAGAATAGAGCCTGTAGTTTAAGTCTGTACGTCTCAGGTACTGCTTCAGTGGTCTGACTGGTCACGTGCTTCAATTCCTAAATGAAGGTATTACCTAGAGATAAAGTGTATGTTAAAGAGTTTTCTTGTGGCCATCTCGTAGTGCAAGCAAGGTATGGTATCCCGTGTGGTATCCCGAGTTGCCACCTTAGATTGTCCGCCCTTTGTATCCAAGGGCACCTGTGGGCAGAAAAGCTGAGAGGTTATTTAAAGTATAGTAAGATAAAGGCATTAAAAGGTAGTGTTATGGTATGTTGCCATTGTAGTCCGTGATTTCCCTTGGTGTTCTATACTTGTGTTCCTGTATATGAACTCTCAGGGATTATTGTGGACCTTTGTTGTAGAAGTCTGATTACATACCTGTTCTCTCTATGCTGCCGTTTCTGTTGTTGCTGTTTTCTTTGTGGTATAATGTGTAGTCAAGAGTTTGCGTTGTTCCTTTTTCATGTATTTTGGACACTGCTCCCACGTCTATGCTGACTATTACAGTGTTCGGAGTTTCTACCCTGTTATTTGATAGGATTTAGTTGTGTATAAACTATGTGTTCTAGGTGTTTCAGAATAGTGCTACCATTCTGTGTTTATCTTTTGTCTTCTGACTTACTTCGTTTAACATAACATGATCTAGGTCCATCCATGTTGCTGCAAAGTCTGTGATTGTATCGTTTCTGACTGCCATGTAATATTCCATTGTGTATATGTACCACATCTTAATGATCCATTCATCTGTTGTTGGACATCAAGGTTGGTTCCAAGATTTGGCTATTATACTGAGTGCTGCAATAAATAGTGGGGTGCATATATATTTTGGAATGAATGTCCTTCCATCTTGTGGGTATATGCCTAGTAGAGCAATTGCTGGGTCAAATGGCAGTTCAATTCTGAGTTCTTTGAGCACTCTCCAGACTTTTCTCCATAGATGTTGGACTAGGGGGCATTCCCACCAGCAGTGGATGAGAGTTCCTTTCATACCGCATCCTCGCCAACAAAGGTTGTTTCCATTATTTTTGATGTGAGCCAACCTCACTGGTGTAAGGTGGTATCTCATTGTTGTCTTGATTTGGATCTCCCTGATGATGAGTGAAGGTGAGCATGTTTTCATGTGTTTGTTGGCCATCCTTCTGTCTTCCTCAGAGAAGTGTCTATTCATTTCATCTCCCCATTTTTCTATGGCTTTATTTGGTTTTGAGGGGCTCAGCTTTCTGAGTGCTTTGTATGTTCTAGATATCAGCCCTTTATCTGATATGTCAAGTGAAAAGATTTTTTCCCATTCTGTTAGCTGTCTTCTTGCGTTAAGTAGGGTTTCTTTTGCCATGCAGAAGCTTTTTAGTTTGATGTAGTCCCATTTGTTTATATTTGATGCTAACGTTCTTGCCATTGGTGCTCCGTTCTCAAAGACCTTTTTGATATATAGGTCTTCGAGTGTTCTGCCTATTTTATTCTCGATAAACTTTATAGATTCAGGTCTGATTTCAAGGTCTTTGATCCATTTTGAGTTGACTTTTGTATAAGGAGTGAGGTATGGGTCAATTTTCACTTTCGTACATGTGGTTTTCCAGTTGTACCAACACCATTTGTTGAATAGGCTTTCTTTGTTCCATTTCAGATTCTTGCCTCTTTTATCAAATATTAGTTGGCTGTATATCTGGGGGTTTATGTCTGGGAATTCTGTTCTGATCCACTGGTCTGAGTTCCTGTCTCTGTTCCAGTACCATGCTGTTTTAATTACTATGGCTTTATAGTATAGTTTCAAGTTAGGTAAGGAGATGCCTCCCAGCTTCTTGTTTTTCAGTATGTGTTTGGCTATCCTGGGTCTTTTGTGGTTCCAGATGAATTTTGTGATTGATTGTTCTATTTCTTTAAAGAATTGTGTCTGAATTTGGATAGGGATTGCATTAAATCTATATAGAAGTTTGGGTAAGATAGTCATTTTGACTATGTTAATTCTACCTATCCATGAGCATGGGATGTTCTTCCATTTCTTTAGATCTTCTTCAATTTCTTTCTGAAGTGTTTTGAAGTTTCCCTGGTATAGGTCTTTCACTTCTCTTGTAAGGTTTATTCCTAGATACTTGATATTTTTTGATACTATCTTAAATGGGATTGTATTTTTAATCTCTCTCTCCTCAACTTCACTGTTTGTATATAGAAACGCTACTGTCTTTTGTGTATTGACTTTGTAACCAGCCACTTTGCTGTATTGGTTGATTGTTTCTAGGAGTTTTACTGTGGACTCTTTAGGGTTTTTGATGTATATCATCATATCGTCGGCAAATAGAGTTAGCTTGTGTTCATCTTTCCCTACTTGAATTCCTTTGATTCCCTTCTCTTGTCGGATTGCTATTGCTAGGACTTCTAAGGTTATATTGAATAAGAGTGAAGAGAGTGGACAGCCTTGCCTAGTTCCTGACCTTAGTGGGAATGCTTCTAGCTTCTCGCCATTAAGTATAATGTTGGCTGTAGGCTTTTCATAAATAGCTGTAAGTATCTTGAGGAAGGTTCCTTCTAACCCTATTTTGCTGAGTGTCTTTAACATGAAAGGATGTTGGATTTTGTCAAATGCCTTCTCGGCATCGATTGATATGATCATGTGGTTTTTGTCTTTCATGTTGTTGATGTGATGTATCATGTTTATTGATTTGCGTATGTTGAACCAACCTTGCATTCCTGGTATGAAACCCACTTGGTCGTGATGTATGATCTTTTTGATGAAGTGTTGGATTCGGTTTGCTAAGATTTTGTTGAGTATCTTTGCATCTATGTTCATTAGTGAGATTGGTCTGTAGTTTTCTTTTTTGGTGGTGTCTTTGCCTTCTTTGGGAATGAGTGTGATATTAGCCTCATAAAAGGAGTTGGGGAGGATTCCTGTTTTTTCTATGGTTTGGAAAAGCCTTTGGAACAGTGGTAATAGGTCTTCTTTAAATGTTTGATAGAATTCACCTGTAAATCCATCTGGGCCTGGGCATTTGTTCTTAGGGAGTTTTTTAATTACCTCTCCAATTTCCTCTGAAGTGATTGGTCTGTTTAGACTTTCTAGATCTTCCTTTTCCAGTCTTGGAGGAGGGTGTTTGTCCAAGAATCTGTCGATTTCTACTGGGTTCTCTAGCCTACTTGAGTATAGTTGTTCATAATATGATCTCATGATATGTTGTATTTCTTGGGGTTCTGTTGTAATCTCTCCCCTTTCATTTGTGATCCTAGTGATTTGGGTGTTTTCCCTCTTTTTTTGGTGAGTCTTGCCAATGGTTTGTCTATCTTGTTTATTTTTTCGAAAAACCAACTCCTGGTCTCATTGATTTTTTGTATTGTTTTCTTAGTTTCGATGTTGTTTATTTCTGCTCTGGTTTTTATTATTTCTTGCCTTCTGGTTGTGGTTGGATTTCTCTGTTGCTGTTGTTCCAATTCTTTGAGGTGATCTTTTAAACTGTTGGTTTTGTTGTTTTCCTGTTTCTTGACATAGGCCTGTATTGCTATGAGTTTCCCCCTAATTACTGCTTTTGCTGTGTCCCATAGATTTTGACATGTTGTCTCTTCATTGTCATTTGTCTCAAGGAATCTTTTTATTTCTTCCTTGAGTTGTTCTTTGATCCAGCTGTTGTTAAGCAGCATGTTGTTTAGTCTCCAGGTATTAGTTTTCCTCCATTGCTTCTTCTTGACATCAATTTTAAGCTCTGTTGCATAGTGATCTGAAATGGTACTTCTAATGATCCTTACCTTTGTGATCTTACATAGGTTGGCTTTGTATCCTAAGACATGGTCTATTCTGGAGAAGGTTCCATGTGGGTTTGAGAAGAATGTGTATTCTGCTTTCTGGGGATGGAGGGCTCTATATAAGTCTATTAGCCCTAAATCTTCTAATTTTTCATTTAGAGCTCTTATTTCTTTGCTATTTTTCTGCTTGGAGGATCTGTCCAGTGGTGATAGTGGAGTTTTGAGATCCCCTACTATTATCACAATTCCCTTCATGTGTTTCTCCAGGTTTGCCAGTAGTTGCCTCACATATTTTGGTGACTCTGCATTAGGTGCATAGATATTGACCAGGGTTAGTGTTTCTTGATCTAATGATCCCCTGACCAGTAAGTAGTGACCCTCTTTGTCTCTGATCACTTTCTTGAGGTTGAATACAATTTGGTCTGATATAAGAATGGCTGTCCCTGCTCTTTTTTGTTTTCCATTGGCCTGAATAATTATTTTCCATCCTTTTATTCTAAGCCTGTGCTTATCCTGTAGCTGTAGGTGTGTTTCTTGCAGACAGCAGAAGTCCGGTTTATTTTTCCTAACCCAGTTCTCTACTATGTGTCTTTTAATTGGAGAGTTTAGTCCGTTTACATTTAGGGAAATTATTGATAGAGAGGACTGTTGTGCAGTTGTATTGTGTGGAGTGGTTGTTGTTACAATCGGGGGTTTGGATTGTGTAATTCTTCTCTGAGTAAGTCGCTTAGGATCAGCTTAGTTTGCACAAATAGTTCAAGTTCATTCATGTTTGAGAATGTTTTTAGTCTGCCCTCCCATATGAATGATAGTTTTGCTGGGTATTGGACCCTGGGTTGGAAATTTCTTTCATTCAGTCGTTTAAATATGTCATTTCACTGTCTTCTTGCTTGAATTATTTCAAATGGGAGATCTGGTTTGATTCTTATGTCCTTTCCTTTGTACTTGAGGTTTTTTTTCTCCCTTATTGCTTTCAGGAGTTCCTCTTTCTCTTTGTTTTTTGCCATTTGGATTATTATGTGTCTTGGTGTGGGTTTATTGGGGTCTATTTTATTAGGGACTCTCTTGACTTCTTGGATTTGTCCTGAATTGTCTTTCCAGAGGGTGGGAAAGTTCTCTGTTATTATCTCCCTGACTACCTGTTCTACCCCCTTCCCTATTTCCTCCCCTTCTGGTATACCCACAATTCTTAGATTGTTTCTTTTGTCCTTGTTCATTAGATATTGGATTTTTCCTTCCAGTGCTTTGCCTTTTATTTCTTTGTTGGTTTCTTGATCATTTTTTGATTGCAGTTTTCCTTCGAGTTCTTCTATGTGCTTCTCCAACTCTGTGTTTCTGCTCGTAAGGCTTGTTACCTTGTCTTTTAATTCCTTCACTTCTTTTTGTATGGACTCTCTCATGTTCTTTGACATTTCTTCTTTAATTTGGCTGATTCGTTCGTCCATGGATTTTTTTATATTCGGTTGTTAGGGTTTCTTTTAATTCTTTTAGTAATTCTTGCATTTCCTTCCTCCTGACCGCTTTTAGGTCTTCTTCCCGTGGATCTGTGCGTTTTGGTGGACTTGGAAATTTGATAGGGTTTGTCATGGTGTCTCCAGTTATTAGCGATTTCCTTGCTCTACGCATTGTTCTTTGTATTTAATGGTGTATTTTGGAGTGCTGTGGCTTCTAATTTTGGCCTGCTTTGGTCCCCTTCCTGAAGGTGTTTCTAGAGGGGCCTGTTAGGTGAGTTTGTTGAGCCTAGCCCTTTCTCCTCCCCTTTGCTACCTAGAGTGCAGCCTTCCTGCTGTGGGTCTTGTCCCTTTCTGCTCCTTATTTGTGTCAGCGGTGCAGTTCCACTCCTGGCCACAATGGTTACTGGCGCTGTTGAGCCTAGCTCTCAATCCCCTCTCCTTTCTCTGGGAGTCACTGGGGCTCCGCCCCCTCCACGCCTCCCTTGAAGGGTTCCCTCAGTCTAACACTTTGGGTTCTGTCCTCACCCTTGGGGAGTCCCTGGTCCACTCCATGGTCCAGGGGGGTGGACTGTTCTAGGTCACCTGCGAGTCCAGATGGCTGGCCCTATCTCTCCCGTCTATTCGGGTAGCTCAACTTGCCTTTCTAGGCACCTACCTGGGGGAAGGGAGTCACTGGACCCTCTCCGGCTGGCACGCAGGGGTCCCTGGGGGGGGGGCAGCCCAAACCGCGCAAAGGGAGAGAAATTCACTCAGGCCTCTCCTAACTCACGCCTCCCTCCTGCACGCCGGAGCCCCTGGGGGGAGGTGCCGACCCAAGCCACGCAAAGGGGCCGAATTTCACTCACGCTTCTCCTCACTCACGCCTCCCGCCTGCACGCCGGAGCCCCTGGGGTGAGGTGCCCGATTTCTCCAATTTGTTTCCAATTTCTTCAGGAAAAAAAAATGTAGGATGTGTACGGTCCGAGGATTCCAAATTCTGCTCCGTCGCGGAGAAATGAAGGGAGAACAACTCAAGCAAACGCTCAGGTGGATTCTTTTATTCTGGTATACCAGGGTCTATAGCCTCCTCCCAACAGAGCAAAGCCAGAAAGACCCAAATAAATAATTTTTATACAGATATTTTTTACTCTAAGTTGAGTCTCAGTTCTGTTGCTTGATATTTTTGTCTTTCTTTCTAAGACTGAGCTATGACTTTGAAATCCAGTCACAAAAAAAAAAGTCAGACTATACTATTAATTCAAAGCCTCTATCCTTTCAGGACACTATGCAGAACTATGCAGGTGAGTTCTAGAAGTCAGTCAAATAGTATTACCTTGTTTCACACTACTTTCTTAACTAACTCTAACTTCTAGCTTGTAAATGTGGATTGCCAAATATCTACAGGTTCCTGATGCCTCACAAATCCCTAGGGTTGCTTTGCTTCTATCTTCACATTAGGGGTTCACTTACCATATGTTTTCCTGTATCTTTAGTAGACAGCTGTTGTCTAGACTCGCTTTTTTGTACTACTGTTTAACTTGAAAGGCATTGGTCTCATTTTTGGGGGAAGACATTTGTCCAGATGGCAAGAGCTACGTTATGTAGCCTAGTCACTCATAGTACAGCTGCATAGTTGAATAGAAAATCCATTAGAATGTTGAACTTAAGAAAACCAACTTAATTTTATTCATTGTCATATTATTAGTGCCTGATAATAAGACAGGTCCAAATTATTCATTGAGGGGATATGGAGATAGTTCAAGTGATTCAGCACATACCGAGCATGAGCAAGGCTCTAAGTTTGATCCCCACCTTATATGTCCCCCTAAGAAAAGACTGATATGGCGCTGTTGGCTTCTGAGTATCAAATATTCATAGCACTTACCTGAGCATTGCCAAGAGTGTGTTCTTGACTCCCAATTCTGCAGACAGGATAACTCTATGAACAATAACAGTAAAATATAAAATAAAAAACTATATATTGGTTTTGAAGTCATACCTGGCAGCACTCTGGGGTTACTCCTGGCTCTGGGCTCAGAAATTGCATCTGTCAGGCTCAGGGGACCATATGGGATGCCAGGATTTGAACCACCATTTGTCCTGGTATGGCTACATGCAAGGCAAAATGCCCTACCATTGTACTATCTCTCCAGCCCCTAAAATAAAAAATGTTTTATTTGGCTTAATAACACTAATAAAATATTTTTAAAATTTTAAACTAGATGAAGTGATGAATATAAACACAAGTAAGAAGAAATGATATGGACAGATGCCATAGAAAATTCTTAGAATTTATAATGGTTATAAAGCTTCTGATTGGTAAAATGGTATACAGAGCATAAAAGTAAATGAATAAGGGGCAGGAGTCATAGCACAGCAGTAAGATTTTTGCCTTGCATGCGGCTGCCCAGTTCAATCCCCGGCTTCCCATATGATCCCTTGAGCCAGGAGCAATTTACGAGTGCATAGCTAGGAGTAAGCCCTAAGGGTCATTGGGTGTGCCCCCCAAAAACAAACAAAACAAAAAATAAAGAAAGAAAATTACATGAATTAAAGACAAAGTCCAGAGAAATTTGAAATATGAGATATTTTAAATATGCAACAGTACTTAGATCTAATGAAAAAAATCTGCCCTATCCCTATTAATAGCTTCTTAGATCTCAACCTTGCTTTTAAAAGTTTTATATGCAAGTAGCTCCTATAACTTGATTGAAATATAATGCATGCTGATATTCAAATTTCTTTACCCCTTTCCTTATGGAGATATTTCTAATTGTGGAATGAAGTTGTTTGTTACCCACAATCTTATTAGAAAATAAATGCTCTAGGTGCTGGAGAGACAGCATAAAGGTAGGTCATTTGCCTTGCATGCAGAAGGACAGTAATTCGAATCCTGGCATCCCATATGGTCCACCGAGCCTGCCAGGAATGATTTCTGAGTGTAGAGCTTGAGCGCTGCCAGGTGTGACCCAAAAACAAAAAGAAAAAAATAAAATAAATGCTCTAATTCTGGAGTTGTAGAAACCCAGTAAGTAACAGAGACTTTATTTTCTACAACAAGGGTAGAGCTTCTTAGACATACACAATACCCTGGGATAAGTATTCTAGTTAATGAAACATCAAAATATACCGTATTTTCCGGCGTATAAGACAACCGGGCGTATAAGACGACCCCTTAATTTTGCAGTTAAAACACAGGTTTAGGTCTATATTCGCTGTATCAGACAGAACATTCCTGTGTTACATGTGCTGCATGTATTCCTATGCTCATGTACCACAGTGAGCCAATCACAACAAGCAAAGGTTCAAAGGTTCTACTGTAATAGACTTCCTCTCTGACTCTGGCCAATCTGAGCAGGCTTTTGACAGTGTAGATTCAGGCCCAGAACATTGTCTAATTTGCATGCATCAAAAGCCTGCTTGGAATGGCTGAGTTAGAGTGGCGGTCAGAGCAGCCTGGCAGTGATTGGTGCAGGATCGAGTTGGACAATTCGTTTTGTGGCAATATTCAGACAATTTTCGTTTAGCGGCATATTGAAACATTTTTCGGGATATACTCGGCGCATAAGAGGACCCCCGATTTTCTGCTGACTTTCTTTTGTTTCAAAAGTCATCTTATACGCCAGAAAATACGGTATGTGACAGTTTGGGCCACTATCAATGTACTATACCATTATGGCTTCTGGCTTCATTGGTGAGGTAGATAAATATGTCATCAAAAGTTTCTGCTGGGCAAATAAGGCTTGGAACAAAGATGCACTTAGCCTGAAAATACTTCTGACTCATGTAGAAAGTCCAGTCAGGTGGCATCCTTTCCTTTTAAGTCTTTATTTATTTTGTTGGTCAGTTTCAGTAGAACTCAGGAGCCTTTGAAGCAAAGAAATGAATTCTATTCATGAAGAAAGGTCCAGATCCAAAAATTCGGAGCAAGAGGGCATGATAGAGGTCAGAATACAAGGAGGTGCAATAGGACCCTTGGGATAATCTATAATAAAGCCAGAGGAATCTAGAATTAAAACAAAAGTAAAATTAGACTAGGAAAGTAAAACTAAGGATTCCAGGACACTTTTAAGCATTGTTTTCTCATTTATACTGATTTTTGGTGGTATCTTCTGAATGCATCCCAAACCAGTCCCTCAGATTCTAAATTTGACTCCAGGGAAGCATATAACTACATTTTCAATAAATTTTAGATTCCAAGTTAACCACAGACCCAACCACGCTCCCAAATTAGAAAATATACATTAAAATATAATTTTCTTCCTGGTTTTGAAAATAATTACTTGGGTATCAAACTTGATACACCAGGCTTATTAAATAGCACTTACAAGAAAAAGTTCTGGTTTCTGAGTTCCAGAAATACTGATTCAACAGAAATAGAAGTCCATGAGTTGACAATGAAAAACAGTACTACTGATTGAATGCCAAGCATTACACAGCAAGTTTTCAGAAAAAAGAATGCTTTGTATTCCTTTGCAGTTTTTATACAAGCAACATCAGCAACACTTGCAGTTTATTTAAAAGGTAGACTTTAAACCCACTCCTGATCTACTAAATCAATTTAACAGAATAGCTCTATGATATGTGAAAATTAAAATTTGGTAACTACTCTAATATGTCAGTGGTTGACTAACTTCAGAATGCACTAATTCTTCTGGAGCTGGAGAAATAGCAGAGATGGTAGGAAGATTGCCTTGCACACAATCCACACAAGTTCGATTCCTGACATCCCAAATAGTCCTGCGAGCCTGTCAGGGGCAGTTTCTGAGCACAGAGACAGGAGTAACCCTTGAGCACTGCAAGGTGTGGTCCAAAACAACAAACATACAAAAAGAAAACATTTGTTCTGATATAGAACTAACACAAGTGTTTACTGACACTAGAATTATGTCCTATACTAGAAGCATGTGTCTATCAACTAATATAAAAGGAGAAACACATGGGTATCCAGTATATAGGACCCATCTGCTTATTTTAGTAAAGAAGGATTTTTAGGGCTTATTTAGCCACATATTTAAAATACATTGGGGATTTTAATAATTTTTGAGGATGAATTATACTTAAGGAATATGACTTCATCTTTCTAACTATGAAGCTTAGAATGATTGAATGATTCAGACTTAGAATAGAGGACATATAAGGTTCTCGGAGCTTAAAAACAAAATGATAAAACTGTATCATACGAAGGATGATTGCCCTCTCTATGCTTGACTTCCATCAAAAAGATCTGGCTTGTTCACTGATGTGGATTCTTATTACCACCAAATCATGACCAGATGTCCTCCATTTACTTATTTAAACACTGTCGTTTGTTTGTAGCTACTGAGGTTATTTACAGAGTCTGTCACTTTCTGTGACATTTTATTATCTGTCTAATTCTTTTTACAAAAAAAAATGCTGCCAGGAATTGCTGCAGGCCAGATGCAGCAAACTATCTCTCATATTTCAGAGTAGCCAAATGTTGACCAGCATTTTACTTAACCACCATCTATCTATAATAAAAACTTCCCCTTTTTCCTTAGTCATTTTATCCTCTCTGCTTTTCCTTTCTGTTCCATCTCAATTCATTTGCATTCTTTTCCACTATTATTTATTAATTCATGCATTATTTATACATTTAAGTAATGAACATAAATCAACCCCACAAAAATAAAGTAAATAATAACACCCCAAACAAAAAGTTACTAGAATGGTACCTGGAGACTCAAACCACTTCATCAATAAAAAATAGGACTTCATCATATGCAAAAAATTAAATTTGTGTTATTGAATATTTTTAACGAATTGATCTAGAGATATATCAGAGATATTAACATATAGAGAGATATTGATATAGAGATGCCAAGTTGCTGTGGCAAGTATACAGTATTAAAATGTATAAAAGAGTTATTGTCACTTGCCCCTAAAAACACAAGTTAAAATGATGGACTGCTCTCTTCAAAATTTGATATACCAAAATACAGTATTGGCCAAAGAGATAGTATGGTGCCTTGCAGTTTGAACCTTAAATTTGAACTGTAGCACTCCATCAGATATTTAAAGCCTTCCAGGAGTGATTATAGAGTGCAGAGGCAGGAGTAAGCCCTAAGAACAACTAGGTGTGGCCCCACAACAAAATTTTAAAAAGTCAAGCAAATAAAATAATATAGGTAGATTTGGATTTTCCTGAGAGTGGGCACGAGCCATGTACTTAAAAAGCTGTGACATTGGTCACTATATTGATTGTCTGTTTCTATTACATGTTTGTAGAAGGATAAGAGAAAATTTTGGCAAACAAATACTCCAACTTCTTTTATTTTTTATTATCTTCTTTGACTTTTGCTATATTCAACTTTACCTCTTTTTATTAATTTGTGTTTTTCTTCGCTTTAAAATATTTTGTTTTGTTGAATCAATATGAGATATGCAATTACAAAGCTACTGATAGTTGAGTTTCAACTATCCAATGTTCCAGAACCATCCCTTCACCAGTGTATACATTGTGGACACAAATGTCCACAGCTTACCTTCCATCCCACTACCCCAACCTGCCTCTTTGACAGACAATTTTCTTCTTTCTCTCTCTTTTGCCTTCCTGTTTCTTTTTATACACTGGTTTTTGTAATACTAGAAATAGTCCAAATCTTTCACTTAAAAATAAACCACCGATTTTATAACAATATTGATTAAATTAGGTATATTGAATAAAGAGCATATACTACTAGTTACTGCCTATGATGTGACATATTGAAGGAAAAATAGAAGTGTGGAATTCAAGTGTCACAAAAATTATGCTGGACTCTAGATGTTGTTATAAAATATTTTTATAATATTTTAAAATTCTATTTTATTCATGACTATTAACAACATGTGTTTGCTTTGGTCCTATGGCAGAGCTGAATAGTTGTGACAGAAACCATGCTGCCAACAAAGTCTGAGATACTTGCTATCTCATCCCACTAAAAGGTTTCTCATTTGTTTGATGTTTTTATGTGATGACTACCTCTTCATCAGTGAATTAGCCTCCTGACACTTTGATCTATTTGCATGATGTATTTTGTATGTTGAAAACAATGGAACTAAAAACAGGGACAAAAGGACAGAGGAGTGCAGTGATGTACGGTTTGGTTTTATTTTTGATGTGACATTGTTCTGGAAGCCCATCCATCATCCCAGGATCCCTCCTGAATTGCCCATCCATATTCCTCTTAAACTATGACAACTATCTGAAATAAGAAAAACAGGACTGAAAGATAAAAAAACAGAAATTTCTGAAAACTATCATAATAATATAGAACTTTCCCTATATTGTGAGGCTAGTATTATATTTATACAGAAGAATCTTTTTTAAACTATTGCAATATTGATGACAATAGAATATGCCATGTTGACTAAATTCCTTAAGAAATTTAATAACAGATGCTAGCATTCTAGTCTTCCCTTACAAATAGTTAGAAAAGGTAATGTTATGGCAAATTGTTCCTCATTTACCTACATGGAATTCTGTCACTTCCTCAAAATCAAATGACAGTGCGATTTTTTTTACTTCTTTGGAAAATAATTTAGCTAGTATTCATTTGCTTTAAATTAAAATTTTCAGGGTTATGTAAGAAAGAAAATTTGTATTCAATGGTTCCTTTGCAATAACTAATATCACTGAATTTCCTCTGATGAAAACCATTGGCTTTTAAAAAGGGCCATCTTTATTTGCTTTATTGTAGGGTCAGTATTCTAAATATGTCATGTGAAAAGTTTTTTTTCCTTCTAAAAATGTGGTCTTTCCATGTCCACCTAATCAATCTCTTAGTCTATATGATATTTAGTCTTTTTATTCCCTAGAGAAATGAAATACTATAAAATTTTTCCTAAACTATCTAAGCTAAAAAGCAGGCAGTTGCATAATTAGACACAATGTTTTATACTTCAAGGAATACTATTCTATCATAAAAGGTTATTTTTTTATGTGGGGACAACATTAACCTAGTTCAATGTCTCAATAAAGTCTCTTAATGGTTGTTGAGAGAAACACTTCTACCTAAATGAGCCAGAAATAAAAAAATCAATGGCAAAACAAGAGAACCAAGAACAGAAAAGAACAGAAAGCCAGGGAAAATACACAGGATTAGCCAAGATGGGGAAATCAAACTAGCCTGGCTATGGTACTATGCTGGTGCAATCTTCCAGAAATAAAAAAAAAAAAAACAAAAACCCTTCAACAAGATGAATTATGGCCCAACAGTCCAGATGCTGAATATTCAGTGTTCAGTGTCTCAGAATAAAACATTTTTTGAATTTAAGGTTACTTATAATGCAAATATTATGCACTAATTCAAAAAGACTGTTGTCCTTATAAAATTATATATTTATTAGTTTTATTTTAATTTTTGACAAAATTTTGGCATATTTTTACTGAAAGAACTTTAGAATAATGTAAGGTGAAAGAGAAAAAGAGAGAGATATGTATGCTCATGAGAGAACACTGACTTCTCTCTGTAGCAAAAAATATAAACGGTGCCTATGGAGGTGAAGAGGTAAGGGTGGATGAACAACACTATATGAGGATAAGGCAGTGGTCAGAGTGATGTCTCAAAAAGCAAACACTTCCAGAATTTCTTCAACAAATCATCCTAGTAAGGGAAAAAGTAATAGTTATTTTTCCATAGTCTTCAAAAGATATCAACTCTACCTTCTACACTTTGAATTCACTTCTTACCTTTCAGGACTTTCATTTGTTATAATAAATTTCATTCTTTATAATAAATTTATTTCATTCTGTGGTACAGTAACTGAGACTCTAACCATTGGACACTCTTGTAACCTCTTTGCTGCTACAAGACAAGAGCCAGTCTCTGGAAATCCTCCATTTCCTTTGCACATATTCAAAAATTAAAATGTAGGGAAGAACTACCACATTCAATGGAATACATATGGATCATGTGAGCAAATTGTTTTCAAGGCAGTAAAAAAATAGATAAGCTCTACAGAAAGCTTTTAGCTTGGGAACTAAAGTTAAGACCCCTTCTCTTCTTCCAATCAAGCTCATTCAAATCCTACAAAAATTAAATACCAAGATGCTGCTAAAAACAGTAGCATCTATGTAGGATTATTATCATAAAACCTCCACGTTCTATGTCCAAAACGTGGGAAACCTCTAACATAGACCACAGGCTTCAGAATGCAGTCATATTTTTTTGCTAACTGTGCTTCCTTTTTTATATTAAAAATAACTGCCAGCTTCTATACATAAGCAACCTGTGATTTAGAATACATATAATAAAATACACTAAGAACTCAGTACCACCTTTATAAATAAATGTGTATTTAATAACCAAAACTGAATAAATATACATCGGCAAAGGATTTTACCTATCTATGTGAGACTTTATTTATTGCACCAACAGATCATGTTTATTTGATGTAGAGCTTTGCAGACCCTTTGCAATAACTTGCAGTAACCTGGACTTTCCTTAGCTTATCCCCAGGGGTCTATAATCCACAAGCTTGGAACTATTGTTTTCTCGTGTAACTGATTTATTGGAAAGGCTCAATTCTGTATGAGTATAAACATGAAATGATTTTCTTTTTCTCCAGTTCTTATTTTCAACCGTGTTTTGTGAAATCATTCCTTTCAATCCTTTTTCAGCTTAGGGGAAAAAAATCCTCTCATTTATTGCCTTTCATATACAGCAAGTTCAGTTTAATTTCCAGCATCCATCACAAATTATTTTGTCTCATCATTTTCCCATTTCTCTTACAAGGTTAATAGAGACTATATCTTAATTTTTCCTTCTTCCTCTGCAATGGCTCTTGCCTCTAGTGTTCCGAAACTGAGAGAGAAGGAGAAAAGGAGCAAATGCCTGGGACATCCCACTGCAGCTTCAACCATTCTTTCTCTTTACCCCAGCCTTCAACATGCATGGCTTCCCCCTACCATTCCATTGCTTAAGCTCTTGATTAAAAGAGGATGAGTGAAGGTTAAGAAGACTTTTCAGTTTTAACTCTTAGTAATTACTTCACATCAATATATTTGCATTTCAAATAGGGAATATCATATCATTTCTCTGCCCTGCCTATTTCATTGTTTGCCATGTAGGCTATGATAGTAAATTGGCTGTTTAAGATGCCTCAGAACTGTGTCTTGACAAGGTTGTGAGTGACACAGGTTCATTGTATCTGAAAAGACATATCAAACTGTGTACTTAATATTTGAGTCTTTAAAACTCTGTACAGAATTCTTAAATTGATAGGTCATAATATTCATAATATATAACTTGATCAGTTATAACTTTTAATTAATATAAATTATAATTGATATGAAAGTCATTATTTATTACTTAGAATTGTTGAGTTATTCTGTATATGAATGGACAATGAAAGATGAAATAATTCTTTCAGAACAAAAACAAAAGAAATGGAAACTACTCTTTGAAGTCTGAATGTCTTTGAAGTTCTTGAAGTGTTTCTTTTCCTGACTAGGTTTTGGTTGGAAGAGATGATTATTCTCATATAATTATTACCAACACTCTTATAAAAATAGATCAAACATGAAGTAGAAAGAGATCAGGACTGGCTTTGCCATTTATCTGACAAAGATTATTTTTTGTAGGCCATGATCCTATTCCACAACAAGACATTTATGAAGAACAACCAGGATCAACACAGAAATCTGGAGAGATTAGAGAATTGTTAATTTAGACCAATAAGGAGCAGCTCTGCTGTTCTCAGAACCACACACCATGAAAGGTTTTTACTGAAAATGGCCATTTCCCAATTAAAAGGAAGATTATAGAAGCATTTGACCAATGCTAAGAAAGAGAAAGGATTCTAGGAGAAGATATGAGAGAAGATGAACCTAAATTGAGACGAGTTAGTGGAGGCTTCCTGGAATATTCCAATGAGCTGCAAACTAAAGTTTGAGGAGAATTTGAAAAGGCTAAATGATGGGTCTGGAGAGATAGTCAGCAAGTAGTTTATTTACTTGGCACATGGCTGATTTGATTTGATCCCTGTATCCCAAATGTCACCCAATACCCTCTATTCAAAAGTGATACCTGCAAGCAGAGTTAAGAGTAAGCCCTGAGAACTGCTGGTATGGACCTAGAATTAAAAACATCACCAATTAACAACTGCTCAGTTAAGGAATAATATAGCCTAGGAGGAATATAAGAATGGCTGTATTAGCTATATAGGCCTACCAGGACAAATGAGCTTAAATCTAATGTCCTAAAATGATAAAAAATTACTCTTTCACTGTTCAGCACTTAAGGTATGTGAAAGGGGGATGTATGCAAGATTAGTTTTTTTCTGGATGCTTCGAGAGAGACTATGTCTTAGCCATAGTCCAAGTTTCTGGAGGTTGCTCACAAACTTCAGTTTGTATATTGAATTACTCCTCTATGTCTGTCATCATATAGCCTCTGCCCTTTAGTATCTCTTTTCTATGTGCCCTCCTTGTCCTTAGAAGGGCACCAGTCTCTGGATTTAGAGCCCACTTGAATCCAGAATGATCTTATTTCAATTTAATTAATTACATCTGTAGAGACCCTCTTCTCCAAAAGGTCACATTTTGAAGTTCTAGGCAGGCATGAATTTTTGGAAGACAGTCTTTGACCTGACCTAGTCACTAAAATGTCTGTGTGATATTTAGCAACTTTTTTTCCCACTTTTCTGTCATGGAAAACCTCATTTCTCTACAATTCAATTTTTCAGATTGTGTTATAATTAATTATTTGAGAGCCTGTTATCCTCCTTAAGAATGTTAACTCCTAAATACAGGAAATAAATGAGATAAACCCGGTATCTAATATAGAAACTAGACATTCAGAACATTTCTTGAGACTTAGTTTCCCTCAATTATAATTATGTGCTACAAAAAGCATGATCTTTCTGTCTTTTGTCAAGGGCATCTATATCAAATCATGCCTTAGTCTGGAATATAGCAATCCACAGAAGCTCAGTATAAGAGAAAATAGCTTCAAGATGTGGTTAGGGACTGTATTATTCATACAAAAAATGATTGTCACTTTTATCTTTGTGATAACAGTGATTATGATAATGCTCAAGAAACAGAAAAGAGTTAATGATAGTTTATAGTGTTTTCTGGCACACACTCTCTAGCATAATTTTAAAAAAAAAGTCCTTTGAAATCCTGATTTTATATAGATGGCAAAACTTTCTTTGCAAACCTTATTAAGATGTCTATTAGATAAAAAAATTCTTGATTTCAAGATATTTGAGGTTAAGTAGTCTTATAAATATTGTGAACTCTATAAAAATTCACTACCATCAAAAACTAACACTTTCGTGTAATTTTATACTGTTTCTGCTTTTAATTACAATTAAACCAGAGTTATAATGACTGTCAGTCATCTTACCTATTTTCCACCTCCTACAAATAATCTGCCATTTGTAACAACCACATATCACTCTATTGCATATCTCTATAAGTACAGTTCTTAGAAAGAATTCCACATTTAAATGAGAGCGTGCTATTTTTGTCTTTCTCTATCACTTATTTCACTTAGTATAATGACATCAAATTTTATTCAAATACTCATAAATTTTAGGCATTTATATTAATGAATAATATTCCATGCATATGTAGGTGTATGTTTGTAAACATACACATAAACATATATACAAGCATTTACACATAGACATAGACTTTTTTGGTTGGGTTATTTTTTGTTTGTTTTGGGGGGGCACACGTAGTGATGCTCAGCGATTACTTCCTGGCTATGCACTCAGAAATTGCTCTTGGATCAGGGAACCAAATGGGACACTGGGAATCGAACTTAGTTCTGTCCTGGGTCAACTGAATGCAAGGCAAACACCCTACTGCTGTGCTATTGCTCCAACCCCTACATATAACATTTTAACAATTTATCTTCCTGGATACTATGTTGTGTATAATTGTGTTAGCTCATGTTTTAATTATGGCAATTGATGCTGCAATTAATTTTTATGTACATATATTTTATAATAGTACATTCTATCTGTCTCTCTGTCTCTGTCTCTGTCTCTCTTTTTCTGTCTCTCTGTCTCTCTGTCTCTCTGTCTCTCTCTCTCTCTCTCTCTCTCTCTCTCTCTCTCTCTCATCAAATAAATAGCCAGAAGCAAAATTGCTGGATCACATGGAGGTTTTATTTTCAATTCTTTTAGGGAAGGTCATATGTAGTCCATAGTGACTACACTGATTTACATTTCTGCCAACAGCTCACAAAAGAAGTTTCCTTTGCTCACCCACCTTGCTATCAGGTGCTATTTCCTGTCCTTTTAATAATAGTAGTTGTAGCAGGGGTGATTTCCTTCTCTTATGATTTTGATTTATTTTTCTCTGATCAACAGTAAATGCTGAGTCGTTTGATATCTTTTTTGAAAAGATATATATATATTTGAAAAGATATCTATAAATATATATGTATATATGTATATATATATATTTTTAGTCTCTCCACTCTAACTAAATTTTTTGTGGGTTTTAACTTCAATTGAGTTGCATTGTTTATTGATTTTTAGTTTTAACCCATTGTCAGATATTTTGTACTTAATATGCTTTATAGAGTACTATATATTTATTTTCTGTTTATTACCTTTGATTTTGGCATCAAATAAAAGATATGAATTTTTAAGATCAATGTCAAGTAGTTTGTGTTCTTCAGAAGTTTTATGCTTCAGAGATTACATTCCACTTTTTTTCATTTGACTTTATTTCTTTAAGGTATTACACAGGGCTTCAGTTTCATTCTTTCTTCTGGCTATTACTTTATAATTACCCTTGTAGTTTCATATGTTTCATCACTTGCACCTTCATAAATATATCAGAAGATATGACACGTTTTTGAACTAAGATTTTCTAATGATAGAGTACAAAATGTGGATGATATGCAAGTGATTTGTTGAGGAAGTTTGCTAAGGAGAAAGTTATAGGGGGCCAAAAGAAAAGCAAGAACACAAAGAAGTGGATGAGAATGAAAGTTGTTATTGTCTTACTATTGTTTCATAGAGAGTTCTGGATGGTGAATAGCATTATCAACCAGGTTCATATTTAGATAAGAAACCAAGAAACGAGATTGTTTTCTACCACATTAGTCAATTATTGGTGATGTGTCTGTCTCATATCAGGTATAAAATTCTGGTATTTGGGGAATATTGGCTTCCCATTTGCAAAGGAAGTTGTCTGGTGAAATAATATACTTCTGGGTCATTAGCAGTCAATTCCTAAAACTTTAGTATGTACATGTAGAGCCAGATATAAAGAATCTGGGCAGGGTATCAAGAACAAATATCAAATATGGTCAGTGATCCTAATGTACAAAAGTAACACTATTCTCTCTTCTCTCTCAAACTCAGAAAAAAAAAAAAAGGTGGGTGGAAAGAGAAACAACTAAGACCCAAAGAAGCTAAGAAATTTTTAAAGGCTAAGGGACCAATAAATATCAGTACATGAGTTCAGCAGCTGGAGCAATAGAACAGAGGAAAAGGGCATTTGCCTTGCATATGACCAATTCAAATTTCATCCGCAGCCACTCATATGGCACTCAACTAGTCAGGTGTTATCTCTGAGTATAAAGTTAGGAGTAAACTATGAGCACAGCTGAATGCGTCATGGCTCAAAAATTAGTAAAATAATAATGAGTTCAAGTCTCTCTTCATAGACTTACATACTTTATAAAGTAACTAGACAAGACTTTTCTGATAAATGTTTCTCATGCTTTTATATTATTGAAGAAGAATCCAATCAATAAGGTAGGAAGTTTCAGGAGAATCTTACTAAATAGACTTAATGGCTTATTTCAGGAACAATTTAATATGGCAGTGACTTGAAATTTTATTTGTACACATATTATATATATATATTTATATATATTATATATCTTATAATATTCTACTTAATTTTATATATAGTTTTTCTTTTATGAAGTATATTGAAGTTTATATGGCATCTAAATGCCATGTTAAAAGTTGACAGGCTGACCTCATATCATGCAAATTAAGCTATAACATATTTTTTCAAAATATTTTTATGAGTAGCTAGAAAAATCACACTCGACCATACATACCAACGAAGCCACTTTATTTTATCATTCTATTACTTGTCTCAATAGGCGAAAAATATATTTGAATATCTGGCACTTTTACTGAAGCACTCAGCAAAAATCTTGAGCCATGTGACACCATTAGACCAAGTCTGATAGAGAAAGTCTTAGAAGAAGCATTATTTCTTAGAAACACCATGGAAAAAGAAAACCCATTTCATGCAATATTCTCTTGCAAAGTAGCATGCAAGCTCATTCTGGCACTTTGAAAATGAATTACTTGCTCTGATTGTCTCCTCTAGAATTTTGAGGAAATCATCCAGCCTCAGAAAAGTTGCTAACCTACAGACTAGAAAAAGCATACTTATTCAAATACTTTTATCTACATTAAATGAGATTAGGGATATCCTTAGCCAAATGTAGGAATTTTATTCCATTGTTAAAAGATAATTAAGCACAAATGTGTTAGAATGCCACTTTAAGGTCTTGTACAACATAATTTATTTTAGCTGTGAATTACAGTTATTATGTCATCGTTATTGCTTTTCAAGATATAATAGACCTTAAATTTTCTATTATTTAACAAAAAGATATGTGAAAATTACTTATTAGATTTGGTCTATGTCTCCATTGTTCTTCAACCCAATATTACATTTATGATAGTGCATATGTGCCCTGCTTAAGGGAAATACCTATAGTTCTAACATTCTCTATATATCCTACCAGGCATTAGATAAAATGCTCTATCTTGAAATGATCTAAAAGGAATTTAATTAAAATGACACTGAGCTGTGCCTAATAGAAAGAATATGTGATTTAAATAAACATAGTTATGCAGAAAAGTTACATTTAAAAATCTATATCAGGAAGCACAATCAACTTTAAATTAATTTGCTACCTTAAAAGAGAACTAGTTGAAAAAGACAATTTAATTCTAAGTTAAAGGGATACCATTCCAAAAAAGGTAAAAAATCATTTAAACATGAATTTCAATATCTATTATTAAAAGAAAAGTGCCAATAAAATGTGGGAACAGTTTCTTATTTTTTTTCCAGCAAGAAAATTGGGCTGTAGTAATCCTTACCTATATAGACTTGGTTAATTAATGTTTGCAGACTGCTTTGAGTTCTTGCTATGATGATCTCCATAGAAGGATGAAATAGGCTGTTATGAACACTTGAATAAGCCTGCTGAAAATACTGTCATAAAAACCAGTGTTTCAACCACTAAGAAGAAAATGGTACATTTGTGTGGGTTATCATCAAAAGCGGCTTCCAATAAATCACTTCCAGAGGGAAAAAATGATTAAAAAAAAGAAAGAAAAGAAAAGAAAAAAAGAAAAGAAGGGAAATAGTTTTATCAATACTATCTTATGCTCTCTCAGAAGAGTAAACACCTACACCAGACATATATATGTGTATATATATTAAACATTTATTTATTTATTTAGGTTTTTGGGGCCGCACCTGATAGTGTTCAGGAGTTATTCCTGGCTCTGTGCTCAGAAATCGCCCCTGGCAAGTTCATGGTACCATATGGGATGTCAGGGATAGAACCTGGGTTAGTTTTGGGTTGGCCACTGCGATGCTATCACTTCAGCCCCCAACCAGACATATATATTTAATTCACTCCAGGGTTTCTTCTATTCTGATAAGTATTTTAATATTAGTATTCATTGGTTGCTTGTTAGTATACAAGGGTGGTCTTCTAAAGGTGTTGGCATTTGAGAGATTCATAAGTCATTCTTCAATATTTCTTTACAGGATAGAGTTACCATTGTTAAATGCCACCATTCTAGATATATAAAAGTCTTTCCTGACTTTTACTAATTGATTTTCTGAGTTAGACAAAAAAATTATGAAGGTAAATGACAGGGTATGAAGAGAAAATATTTATTGATCTTCAATAGCTACCTAGACATGAGCAGCATCTTTTATTCCTGAATTTTTCTTACCCAATGTCATTACACTCATTCTAACTTCTTTTCTAACTCAAATTCTTTCCATATGGAGAGGATATTTTGAGAGTGGAAAAGCCCATCGCATACAGGATTTAATAGCAGACAACTACTTCACAGAGCTGAGCTCTCCTGGACTGTGCCTTAGATCAAGCTAAAGTCACCAATTACCAGACTCTCTGGAGACCAGACATTACAATGAGAGTTTTTGACCCTAGGAGGATTTAGATAAGCTCTGGATAAGTTCTGTTTTGTGACATGAGCACCGAGTTGCTTAGCAGTAAAAATGTCTTTCCTTTCTATCACTTCAGCCAACAACATTTCCCCAGGATTTTTGCAGATGCCACAAGGCTATGTTGATGACTGTCTCAGTGAGGGAAGACTGGGCTTATTTTAGATTCACTATTTGACCCCAAGGTCATTTCTGCACCTGTTCAGAGTATTTGATTGCTTGGACTCGAGGATGCTTCTTCTCTTCCCTTTCTCAGTTGATTTGGGGAATACCAGTCTAAGAGGAGTAAAGGTGAGGCAAGAGTTTTCAAGTTCTCAAAGGTCTTGGAGTTATCAAACAATAGAACATCTACTGTCAGAAGAGAGGACATTATGTCAAAACTATGGAGTTTCTGTAACTTGGTGTTTAGGGGCTTGAGAGATAGCACAGTGGTAGGGCATTTTCCTTGTTGAAGCCGATTCAGTCTCAGCATCCCATATGGTCCCCGAGTCTGCCAATATCAACTTCTAAGCATAGAGCCAGGAGTAACCCCTAAGCACTAAGTATGACCTAAAAACCAACAACAACAAAAAGAAAGCAAACAAAAAAAACTATGGAGTTTCCTGAATTCAGATCCCAACTCTACCTCTATGATTACCTCTAAGTCTGATATTTAGAAAGGCATTTAAAAGGATGTTGGAATTTATGTGTAGAACAATTTTCAAGGTTGGAGAGAAAGCATATAAATAGCACAGACCTGATTTGGAGCCCCAGCACTGTGTGTTCCCCTGAGTACCTTTGGGTGTCTTAAGTAGCCCAAGTTTTTCCTGAGCCATACTGCTGGCCCTGAAGCACTGTCTGGATGAAGAACACTTTGATATTGATGCAAATAATAAATTATCAGGCCCAGACCACTGGGCAAAATATTGCAGGGAGTGACTCCTATTTAAAATAAACTATTTTAGCAGCTTATAAATTGTTTATTGTGTATAAATGTGTATATATTGTAAATACACCTTGTATATTGGTGACTTGATAAATTTTAGCAACTATTCATGAAAGATAAGTGATGATACTACAATTTCCACTTATAGTTGAAAAAACGAAGTGCTAGTCATATAGAAGTTCTGAGAAACACATTTGTGCCTAAAGAATAAGTAAAGGAGTCAGTCCTTTGCAGATACTTGGCTCTATGTCTTTGGGACAAAATCAGACTAATAGTCAGTAGATGGTTACATACCATGCTGTAAATGCCAAAGGACTAGAGAAAATTCATAATTCCTCACCTTCTCGTCTAGTCAGAATCAAGTTAAAAGTTAACAGACCAGGGTACTGGAGCAATAGTACAGTAGATAGCGTGCTTGCCTTGCACTCAGCTGTCCCAGGTGTAATCCCTGGCATCCTATATGGTTTCCCAAGCACTTTAAGGAGTAATTTCTGAGTGCAGAGCCAGGAGGAACCTCTGAGCATTGCCAGCTTGGCTCAAAGCCCCCGAATACAAAAAGAAAATGTTCAGAGATTAAAGAGAAGTATTGTACTTGCTCTCAGTCCTCTTTTATGAAGCAATTTCACCTGGAAGGAGCATAGTTAAAGGAAAGGTAAGGGAATCAGTGTGATGTGTTATAAGCTGGATGCTGGGCCACAAATTTAATGTGCATCATTTCTTTTACTTCCCACAATGACATCCAGTGTTGGTGTTAGAATTCACATTTGACAAATGGGGACATGAAAGTTTGCAGAGATAAATAACATGTCCCCAGGTTCAGATGATTTTTCTGAGGAAGTCGAAGATCTCCAGAACAGTCAGTCCTGCCTGTATTCCATACTCCTTTTCAGACTGCTCACTGTATCATTTACTATTCCTATGTATTCATTTCCTAATGGATTTAAAATTAAATTGTTTTATCCACAATCTGACAGCTATAGTTCTAGACAGACACTGAGATGAGTGGGAGATGGGCTTGAAGGGTCTTACTATACAGAGATGGGGGAGGGTTTATGAGACAGGAAGTAACCCTATCCCTGACCCTTATTATTAGTCGAAGCTAGCAGAATATTTCAGGTAATTTGCTATGTTGGATTGAGTAACAAACAATTAAATATGGGTTTGGAAGGCCAGAGAGCTAGTACAGAGATTTCATTAGCCAGGTACCTTGCATGCTACTGACCCTAGTTCAATCCCTCATACCACATAGTCCCCCTAAGTGTTGCAGGGTACAACTTTTGAGAACCCAAGCTCTGTCAGGTTGGCTTAGACAAATACTATAGAATCAAAAATGTAGAATACCCTAAGGTTCTGGGGTTGACCTGCTAGTCTAGTTGGTCAAAAATAGTTGAAAGTGTTCTTGAAAGTGTTCAGGGACAACTGTACACTTTTGAAAGATGCCCCCTCAAAAATATCAACTAAATATGGATTTTGCCCCTAGTGTTTTCTGATTAATGTCTTCTACTATGCTTAGATGTAAAGTAAGTTCATTTTCTTTTTAGAGGAGCCATACCTTGGCGGTTCTATAAATATAGCTCTTAATTTAACTCCTGAGAAGGAATGGCAATAGCTCTTTGAGGGAAATTACTACCTTTTAGAGGCACTATCTTTTCCAGGTTGCCACTGCTTCCCTGAGTACTCATTAGCCTTCCTCTGGATAGGAAATGGTTTTGTACAAGGTTTCAAAATGCTAAACGTCCTTAACTTGAAGGGCATTTGTTCACTGAGCCTGTCTTACTCAGCAGCAATGTATGTGCCCAGGAAATCTTTCTCTGCCTGTCTTTGCTTTGCTCTCATTCCTCTTTCAATTGAAGGAGTGTGATTTTTCTTTGCTACTCAAGTCCTATTCAGAAAGCAAAGGAAGTGCATAATTATTTGGTAGTCCCCATCCATCCCTCTGCTGCACATTTCACAGGAAATCTCATTATTAAAAGAAGACTATTATTCAGAACCCATTAAACTAAATTTGAAGTGGTCAGAAGCCTGGGTGTGGGGGAAAAAAAAAGTCCAAACACTGCAACCCGCAGCAAAGAGGTTCTTTTTGTTGAATTACAGCATGGACATGTTGTGAATTGAATGATGACAAGAGCAATAAATTCTGGGGATTCTTGGGAGAAAGTGTTGCTTATCATTCCTGGTTTGAAAGGCTCATGGTGTTTCAGGGTTTTCTCCCATAGCCTTGAATGATTAAAGAAAATGTCAAAGAACTTTGTGGAGTAGGTGCCAGAGCTTTCTGGAGAGGCCTTTCCAGTTTGTGTCTGATGGGCCCTGTCATGGGGGTGTCAGGCTGTGAAATGTTAGCTCCCACAGTGAGAAGGTGTCAGACATACCCTGTGCAACTTCTTTCTCCCAGCCCTTGAAAAAGGAAGAGGAACTGAGAACTCCAGTCGCATTCCATCACACATTGAGTGACCCAGAAAGTTCAAACCAAACACAGGCTTGCATAGCCTCTGGCCTTTTGTTCAGATCTTGGATCAAAATAATTAAGCGCATCATCCATCTCCATCTGCTTGGGCCCTGACCTGAAAGGGAGCGGCAAGCAGCAATCAATGCCAGTTCTTCAATTACACAGAGGAACAGCAACCCAAAATAATCTTGAAGACCAAGTTTGGGCTTGCCACAGTAAGAAAGAATATCATCTTCTAACTGCTCCCACTGAGAAAGCCAGATGCAGTTTTGCATAGCCAAGATGTGGTTTTTGTCTCCAGAGCTCACTTCTTAAATTAAAACAAAATAGAAGCAAACAAGTCAAACAACCCCCAATATAATCGCACTATAAGGAAAGCTGGTTTGCAGCCTTGTGATTGGGGGTAAATTGCTTGACCAATCTGTGCCTTACTTAGTTTTTTTATTGTAAGTTTAGATACACCTATATAGTCAGAGCAATATAGTGGGTATGATGATTGTCTTGTATGCAGCCAAACCAGGTCTGATCCTTGCTATGCCACATGGTCTCACAAGCCCTGTCAGGAGTGACCCCTGAGTACAGAGCCAAGACTAAATCCTGCTGAGAATCCTACTGCAAGCAGCTGAGAACTGCTAAGACTGACTAAATAACAAAAACAAAACAAAGCAAAATAATATCTCTACATTAAATATTCGTCATTCTGGAGGTTACCAACATCTTGAGAAGTGCAATTTTTTTACTTTATCTTTTATCATTTATCTCTTTTTTCTTTATAAAAGTGTAAAAGAAAATGAATAGAAAATAGTTTTGTAAAAGATTCTAGCATGATCACTCTTGACTCCCTATTGAAGCTCCACATTTCACTTGTCTCTCACCCATTCTCTTTCTCTCTTCACCCCAATTCTCTTCTATTCCTTCATATTTTTCTACAATAACACATTTTTGATTCATACAAAAAAGAAATATATATATATATATATATATATATATATACATACACACACTATTTTAGGATAGTTGTAAGAATTAAATGAATGTGTTTTAGAGCCTGGTCTCTAGCTATTCATAGCGATTTCAGCTACCATTCATTTTTCATACTCACCTATGCCAGTGGGCCTCTGTTGACATGCACATGAATTATCATTTAAGTCTACACTCATACCTGATTCATTTACTCGTTCCCCAATATTGCTGTCTGAATAACTATATTCTTCACTTTGAAATAAACTGATCCTACATGTCTATACTACACAAGGATAAGATACAATTTACCCATTTGACTCCACAACATTCCAATACTCTGGAGGTACAAACGTGAAAAGAAATGGCTGAATTCATAACCCAGCATGACATATGTGCTGACTATGTCTCTTTATGAAAATATTAAAGGTGAAGCATGAAGGGAATACTATTTTCAATATCATACTTTCTTTAAGATGTGGCTTTGTTGTTAAAATATTCCATTAAAATGCTTGACCATATAGGTCAAATTTTTGTTGTGATTGTGGCTTGCTATTTTTGTTCTTTAAAAGCTTCTGAGGAGTTTTCTGTGCCGCAGGCTAAGTAAATGTTAGCTTAGCCCCTATGTGCTCTTGTCCACCTAGGGATTCTCTGAATGATTTAGTGCCTCGGGCTCAAGGAAAATGGATTTATGAATTTTCAGTAGATCTGCAGTAGCCAACAAAGGTTGTGTATCAAAGGGTCCTACTAAAAGACAGCCATCCAAAAAAAGAAGAGTAGAGAAGCTGTATGGGCAAGCAGCAGAAGGCCAACACTTGAAAGCCAGGCAAGGAAGAAATTGATTGTCCTAAATTTCTCATATTTTTCCATAATCATACCTCTAGAGATTGAATTTAAGGTGAGCAATGGGGGAGCAAATTCAGCTTAAGTCAGCACACAAATCACCTTAGGCTATATATACCTGCCAACAGCAAGATACTGAGAACAAGAGGCCAAAATTCCCTTCAGAAAGGGTTTCCTCCAAAATCTCCTATTTTGGGATTTTGATATCAAAAGTTGTATATTCCCCAGCAAGCAAGATAATCAATTACAATGTACACAATATCTTATTCTTTGACAGATCTTGGATATTCACTTGTAGTTAAAAAAGATATCATATATCGAAACATTGAAACATATTTATATATTGCTAGAATGACAATACAGAGGAGAGGACATTTATTTGCCCTGCACACAACTGAATGGATTTGATTCTTAGTGCCCCATATGGTTCCCTAAGTCCAGCAAGAGTGATTTCTGAGTGCAGAGCCAGGAGTAAACCCTGACACACTGAGTTTGGCACAAACATAAATATAACATAATATATGTATATACAAATGTATGTTACTTTAAGTTATTCATGCATTCTTACTAATTACTCTGACCTTTGTTTTTAATAATAATATTGATTGCTGTGTGAAGCTTAAGAATAACATCTAAATTACCCACATACTCAAGTTGTAGGAGGACAGGTGAGAAATTCCATGCTACTAAAAACAGGAATTTCTATGACAAATACTGGCAATATATACATTATTTTAAGATACACTGATTGCATTAACTTGTCTTTCTTAATGTCTTTTACTCTTTCTTTATTATCTCACTTATTTGGAGACATTTTACTTCACATCTTTTTGGGGGGTTGCCTGGCTGTGTTGGTGGTCTGCTGGATTGGTGCTCCAGAACATAGGGAAGATTATGAGATACCTAGGATAGAGCACAGAACTGCTACCTATTAAGCATGAACATTGATTTATAAGATACCTACCTAAACCCTGGGGACATTTTTGTAATTTTCTCAAAATTTAAAGCCCAAGCACATGGGTATAGAATTTTGGGGAGACAGTTTAATGGAAATGAATGAATTCTAAACCTAAGTCTTGGGTTCCAATACTGTCAACTAACAGATCACTGCACAACAGCAATCTAGTTCACAGACCTCTGGAATCTGTGAGATGGGGATGGAAAAATGTACCTCCTAAATCCCACAGTGTTCTCACGGGACAACAGGCAACATTTCCTGCAATATTATCATTTATAAGAAATAGTATTGGATGAAAGATAGCTTAGTGTTGAAGGAGTGGGGATATGAAGAAGGAAGAAAAAAGGAAGGAGACAAAGGTAAGGAAAGGAGGAGGGGAGTAAAATAAAGTAAAATTTAGGGGCTGAGGAGACAGTATAGCAAGTAGGACACCTGCCTTAAATGTGCTGATTTTGCTTTGATTCCCAGCACTAAAATCTCCCAGGGGTGATCCCTAAACACAGAGTAAGTAGAAGCCCTGAGTACTGCCTAAATGTGGCCCCCAAACAAAAGCAAACTAAAAAAAGTAAGATATTTGGTTATAGATGGTTCACAAAAACTACCACCCCAACCCAGTACTTTAATTTGAGCCTGGTAAATTATTGGTTCAATGGAATGGGGAAAAATGAGCAAGGTTATCTCTGAAGATAATTTGATTTACCTTTGTTACTTTATCGCCCTATGTCACACTTCATTTTCTGTGGTTCTTTTCTCTCTACCTCACTGCAAAATAGTACTCATTCCCTCTTCTCATAATCCTTATTAACACTAAGTCCAAAACTCAAAATTTACATATAGGCTACACACATACATGATCCACACACAGAGGCAGGTCCCCAAGCACAAATATATTTGTTAACCATTCATTAAGAATCAGCAATATGCCAGACATCAAAAATTTAACACAGAAAAGTAATGTCTAAGGTAAGGCTACATACATTTTGTGGAGTTCATTAGTCTAACAGGTGTATGTCTTCACTGTGATCAAATCTATTCTTTACATAATTGAAAATAGAATGACAGAGAGTTTGGCCTTATGAAATTCACCAGCCTAATAAAATAGATATAAATATGAATGTAGCATGACACTGAGATTTGAAAAAAGACATAGGGGAAACAGAGAAAGGGCTCTGAAAAGAGAGGAGTTGCCTAAGAGATACAGGGTTTCTCCACCCTTGAAGTATATTGTCATGGGATTAACTATAGACTCCTTTCAGGTTCATTTACTCTCCCCTTGGTGTTTTTGTGGTGTATGGAAGACTTCTGCTCCGTCCTGGGTGATAACATTAGACCTCTGTATCTAGAGGTCTCGGTATCTGCACGAGTCAAGGAGTTGAACTTATGATTGTTCTTTCTTTGTGGATCTAGAAGTTCTGTTCCCTCAGTGTCATTTTAATCCATCTTCTGTGGTTGGCGGTCCTGGTCTTGGCGCTGATCCTAGGAAGGGACCTGGGATAGCATCTTCCGTTATGTTTCTAGAGGTCCCCTTCCATTGCAATAGTCTCAGACCAGACAGACCTCTGGAACTAGGGATCATAGTTGTTATGCAGGTCGTAGCTCACACCCTAGACTAGAGCTTTTTTATTGGTCCCAGGATACAGACAGTCTGGCCATGGTTCTGTGAGCCAGTCATCTGTAAATCGCGATCTTGGCATTTGGACAGACCAAAGGGTGACAAGTCTTCTGATTTTGTCTTATCCTTAGCTGGTGAGGTAGGATAACTTGCTCTTAGGTCAATTTGTTCCCATTTACCTAGTTGTCAGGGTATCATATTAGGGCTGGCACTTGTTGGTGTCCGAGCACTATTAAGGATGTCCCGGTTGGGATTTGTTTCCTGTGGCTGTTGTGAAGAAGTGTGTCGTTTCTATGTCTGTGGTCCAGGGTTCAAAGCTGAACAGTTGGTGTCTAATCACCTGAGGTCTAAGTTGGGTCCACGTGACATATTTTCAAGGTGGGAGATACCCCTGCATTGTAAACAAGTATGAGTTCTTGTCCCTAATAAATAAGAGCTTGTTTTTATACTTAAGATTTTTCCTTTTTGAATGACCCCAATATTTACTGTGCATCTGCAGGAGGGAAAAAAAGCACAAAACAATTTTTTATTATTTACTTATCTTTTTGTTGTTGATTTCATTGTTGTGGTTTGGCTATTGAAGTGGATGTCTCCATTTATATTTATTAATTTATTTATTTTCTTCTTTTCTTTTGTGCTCTGCAACATTTTTTTATCTCAATTCCATGGCTTTTATATGGTGCTTACCCTTTTTTTTTTTGTTTTGTTTTGTTTTGGAATGCTCACTGGATATTTTGACAGTTCTTTATGTACTGTTGTGGTGTTTCACCTTCTCTTTCCCCTTTGTCTCTCAAACCAAGGATAAAAGCCTCTAGAAGGACTCGCTCATTTCCGGAGTATCTGATTTTTTTTTTCTCCAGGTTATTACTTTTCTCTTCTTTAAACAAAACCGAATAACTTGAACTATCTAGTCCTGCCTCTGAATTGGTGGGGTGGATAAGGGAGGTACCAAGACCAAATAGGTGTAAGACCACTAAGCACAGAGAGGACTACTTATTCTAGCAGCCCCGGGGGTAAGGGAAGAGAATATGAGAAGAAGTATGGGAACGAAGGTGGAGGGAGGACACTTTGGTGATGGAAATTCCCCTGATTTTATGTTAATTATATACCTAAAATATTATTGTCAATGATATGTAAGCCACTATGATTAAAATAAAAATTATATTTAATAAAGGAAATGAAAGTTGACTCTCACTGGGGAATATGAGGAATGTCATATCCTTGTCCTTAAAGGAAATTGTGTCATTTTGCAATTGGAGAGAAGGAAAACAAGCATCCCTACAAAAGGAAGAATAATAAAAATGCTGTGATAGAATAAGAATGAAAAATAGGCTGTAGTTGAGAATTGGCAGGAGAAAATTTCCCAAGGCCTTAAACCATGAGCTATATATAGTTGACTCTGCATGAGTTGAACCAAGCCAGTGAATAGGAACATCTGACAATAGTAGATTGTAGACTGACAATTTTATTTATTAAAAAAAAAAAAACTGCAGTAGATGGTTTTGCTAATCACTCTGCTCCTTGAGAGAACTATTAAATCTGGCCAAGTCTATTCCTGTTGTTTTGGACATTTTCAAGACAGTCTAAGCACTTGGTAATCAGAATCTCTGTGATCTAACAAAACCTACTCCCAATGGCTGGGGAAAAAATCTGAGAAATGAGGAGAGTATGCAAATATTCCTGTTAAAATATGAACAAATATCCATGACAAAAATAAACAAATATCCAAGATAAAATGTAAGAAGCTAATGAAAAGAAGGCAAATATCCCTGGTCAAAAATGAACCTTCTCCTACCTACCTTGCTTTCTAGATACTGCCTTAGTCTCCCATAGTTTCCACTTTATGACTTAGTACTTTCTTATCTTAATATTTTCCACAAATATTATGTCTTCACTTGGATACTCTTAGAATTCTTCAGGGATGGTTGATAGAAGTTTCACTTAGCAGACCATTTACTCAGCAGTCTGGGGTAATGGGAAGGGATCCAATAACTAAAACGTTGCAATGTTATATGAATGTTTTCTACTTCAGAGAACAGTTTTTTTCCTCATTTCCTTCTTCATTCTCCTCTTGATTTACCAGCTGCTTCTTTTATTTACATGTTTTTCACTAGTAAAGTCATATCTAGAAATAATTGTAATTAAATATTGGTTACGTGTTTAATAGAGTTGTATGTTCTCTTCTTAGAGTGTCTTGCAGATTTGCACATGCATGAGACATCCTAGATGCCTGATTTTTTTTCCGTTTTGTCTTATTTCTAGATTATCAGCTCCCCCTCTCCCCCGCCCCATATCCTCTGATCTTTTTAGTTACTATAATGGAGTGGCCAACATCATAATCCTATTTAATCATTGGTTGTTCCCAGGGGTCTGCCCTTTTCTTAATTAGTTCTTTGATGATCAGCATATTGTAACTGTGCTTGGAATGTGTTTGTTATCCTCATTTAGACTGTTAAAGATGCAGAGTCTGGAACAAAAGGGTTCATTTCTCCAAGGACTCTAGGGGCTGCTAGTGCTACCAAGTAGGATGTTGGCTGTCTCATCTACAGTAAGAATGACTTTACAAAAGCAAAGACTTATACTGAAGAGATATTTAATTTCAGACACAAAGGATAAAGAAGTCTCAATTGAGAAGCATCTAGTTTTAAGAAACGAAAATCATTAATTTTAAAGGAACTCTAAGTAGAAAAAAATCGATTAGATACTATTGAGAATAAAAGAGTCAACCATGGGTATTTAGAAATATTAGTAGGCTGAACTGACAGAATATAGAGCACAGATCATGAGTTTGTTGCTTTTCTTAGGACCCAGACCAAGTCATGGGATTTTAAAAACCAGCCATCATTACTATTTTATGTTTTTTTTTTAATCTGAGAGTAAAATATAGAAGGAACTACATGAGGTAAATTGAGGTCTTTGAAATATTTCCCATTTGTATCAAATACTTCTCATTTCTATATTAATTATTTTCTTTTTTTTTCTTTTTTTTTCTTTTTTTTTTTTTTGGTTTTTGGGCCACACACGGCGGTGCTCAGGGGTTACTCCTGGCTGTCTGCTCAGAAATAGCTCCTGGCAGGCACGGGGGACCATATGGGACACCGGGATTCGAAACAACCACCTTTGGTCCTGGATCGGCTGCTTGCAAGGCAAACACCGCTGTGCTATCTCTCCGGGCCCCTATATTAATTATTTTCTATTGGTCTTGTTTTCCCATTGCCTTTCATCTGTTTTTTCCCCTTTCCTTGGGAAGGGGTTTGAATTGGATTTCAAGAAATGGAAGGCAGGAGAGCTGCCTTAGCTGCCTCTCTTAGCTGGGGCTGCCATCTAGGCTTGTGGTTCCATGTGTTGGAGCTACTGGCTTGTGGGTAAACAGCTTGCAGCATGAATTTTCTTGCCTGCTATATCCTTCATATCTGTGTGGATTACTTATTGCAGAGAATTGTTAACAAACAAGCATCTCCTATCTTCCCTGGATAGGAGATATGGAATATCTCTTTCCCTTTTGGGAACTGTGGAATAATCAAACTTCAACCCAACTCCCAAAGAACATCTCATTTAGTACTATAGGTATTTTTAAAGATGAGTTTACTTGGTAGAACTTATTGTCCAAAGAAAAGAGAGAAGGAAGTGGCTACTAAAATGTATTAACATATGGACGAGAACAAAAAGGTAAACATTCCCTAATAGAAAGTACCTTATTTTATGGATGATGGGTAATGATTTAATTAGATGTCTAGTTAGGAAGAAGGTACCTCAAACATATGAGATAAAGATTCTCTGAGTGATGCAAATGTTTTGGTGTAATCATTAAAGGCTGTTGCTTAAATACATATAAATGCTTGGAGGTATATGATGAGGGAAGGCATAGAAAAACGTATAGTCATTGAAGACACCAAAATAGTTGTAGATATTGGCCAGTGATGAAAATAATGAGGCAAGAAGAGCAAGTGCTACATAAATGCAGGAGAGTGCCCACATGCTAATTTGAAAATTGGAAGGAAAATAAACTAAAATAAATATTTTTATTCAGTCGAAAATAAATTACATTTAAATAAATTCACATTTAAATAACATCTCCCTACTACAATATTCAGGAGGAACACTTCATAACATCAAATAATATACTAAGTTATGAGTTTATGAGGGACAATTCTCATTAGCTCTTAAGAAGGTAGAGAGTGAAATAGATACAAGGAGAGTGAATGATCAACTCCTCCTAACATTAGGATTCAAAGAGTCTCTGGCAGGGCTCTCCTTTAATCCAATATTTGGTGCTTCCTTTAGCTCCAAGGAATAAAGCTAATCCCTACTTGGAATCATACCATCCACTCTACTCAAAGACTCTCAAGTTGTCTTTGTAATTAGAATAAATCACTTAATTTTTTGAGTTTGATTTGTCTTCAACAATTATATTAAAAAAACACAATTCTCAATGGACTCTTTTATATTCAGAAAACAAGTGTATCAGTTTCTTTTTCCAGCATACATTTATTTTCTTCAAGTGAACTGAATTGTAATTAGGCTGAACAATTAATTAAAAAGCATTTATTCACTTCCTACTGTGAAAGATGCATGAAAGTAAGAGATTAAAGCCAAAGTAGTCCCAATCGTGGTGGCACAAGAGACTGTCAGGATAGATGGAACCAGATCAAAGACTGCACAGCTGTAAAAGAAATGAGAGTTCAAGCCCTGTGCATACTAAGTCTAGGTTGTTAACATATCTAAGATAGGTAGTGCCTCCCATAAAAACAGTGTTCACTTCTAAAATCTTTTCTGTTCTTATTCACAGGAAGATAACATGAGAAACATGGTGACATCTGGGAATGGGGTGGCATTTGGGCCAGAGAGCAATTGCACACTGGGCAGACCACTTGAGAAATATTGGCATTAGCACATCGGCATCTGCCTTTGAAGCTTAGCAATGGTGCCAGATGTTGTTTGTAAGATAATCACTCGTAATGTGCCCAGTATTTTTGTTTCCTGCACTCTACAACTGCACCCCATGAACAATCTCAGTCAGAAGAGCTAAGCCCCCTTCCTGAGAAATGTGTCAGAGGAAAGCAGGAGAGAGCCAGAGAAATTCCCAGAAAATCATTTTACGATTGTTGACTAAATCAGTGGATTTTGAATATGCCAAAATAAAAGTGTCATTTGAGTGTATATTATTCTTTAATTGCTTAGATTTCTTATAGAACAACAGTTGGAAACAATTACCAAAATTTATCTAATAATAAATACATACTATCTACAAAACATTTTAAATTTCACACTCATTTTTCCTTTATTAATTTACTTAATCTAACAAATAGCTGCGCACAAACACTGTATTATGATCTTGATTTTTATGGATAAGGATATATAGGAAAATAAATGTGACAAGAACATTTTTTGATCTTTTAAAAAATTTTTATTGTGGTGACATGATTTTCAACCATGTAAATATTTCTGTTTGAAGTGTTTAATGCTACTATATCCACCATGGATAGCACCTGAACTCCAATTTGCTCCACCACCACCATCTATAGGAGCCTTTCCTCCCACACTCACTTACTTTGGTAGTCTTAGCTCTGTCATAAAGGTCTACGTGTTTATTTTTTTTCTATTTGTCAGTGTTTTTTTACTAAAGTACTATATTTACAATACTGATATTATTGTTTTATATCTACAGCCCTGCAACACTATGCCCATTACCAGTGTTAATTGCCTAGATCATTATTTTAAGTTATTTCTATGTTGTCATTTAGTCCACAGTTTTCTTGGCAATATCTCAGAGTTTGTTTCCATTTATTTATACTCTAAATACAAATGAGATCATTTGATATACATCTTTTTCCTTGCAACTCTTCACTTAGAACATGTTATTCTCCAACTCCATCTAAGTTGCAATATACAAGAAATCATCTTTTCTCATAATTATTACTCTATTTTTGTTTCTGTTTTGGGAATATTTTGGTTTTTTGGCCACACCCAGTGATGTTCAGGGTTACTCTCTCTCTCTCTCTCTCTCTCTCTCTCTATATATATATATATATATATATATATATATATATATCACATATCACATTTCTTTATCCACTCACCCACATAGACACATAGATTATTTCAATATATTGACTGTGATATTTTCTGATATATTTCTGTATATTGGTTGTTATATTCCAGATAGTGCTGTTTTGAACTGAAATGTCCATTTATCCATATACAAAATTATTCAGTGTTCTTCAACTAGATACCCATTAGTAGAATTAAAGAGTCATGAAGCCATTTTTTCAGTCAGTCTGAATCAGACAATGGCGCCACCAACTGAGATCTAAAGTTCCTTTCTTACCAAAACTGATAGTATCTCAACTTTTTAATATAGAACATTTCTATTGATAGCCTTTTGGTTCTTATTTCTCTAATAATCAGGAATAGTGCCTGCTGTTTCATTTATATATGCTGTATAATCATATGTCTTCTGTGAGGAATATTCTAGCTCTTCTCTAGTTTTAATGGTGCCATGGATCCAAAACAAAACCAAAAAGAAGGGGACCAGAGAGATAGCACAACAGTAGGGCATTTGCCTTGATCATGGCCTACCAAGGACGGACCTGGACTGGATTCTCGACATTCTATATGATCTCCCAACCCTGCCAGGAGTGATTTCTGAGCACAGTCAGGAGTAATCCCTGAGTGCAGCTGTGTGTAACCCAAAAACCAAAACCAAACAAACAAATGAAACAAAGAACAAAGTGAGTTCATGCTATGCCAGTAATGCCGTAGTAGTAGTAGTACTTTGTCTCAATTCATCTTCCAAATGTGAAAGCTAAGAAGTCACCAATAAGCAATAAAAAACTTTGAAGTGGATTTTTCTATTTACTACATGGCTAATTGAAATGACACATACTTTTCTAACTATAAAAATGTTTGCGAACCCAGAAAACTGCTTATGCATCACAAATTGATCAAATGTGATTCAAGCATAATATAAAAACTCAGGAAAGTTCCATCTAGCTGATTTTTTTATTTGACATCCCAAATGTTCCATCACAAAATATTATTTTAGAATCTATACAAGTTTTAGGTCAGAATTAACTCTTCAGAAGAGGCTAACTACCACTCTACCAGCTAGGCAAACAGATTTTAGAAAGTTCCTACTGAGTGTGCAGTGGTATATCCAGTTACAAGGGAAATACATTATAAAAATAAAACATAGCTTTAAGGGTTTACAGACTAATTGTGAGAAAGATTAACCTTGATGGAAAGTAGAAATATTAAAATGGCATTTGAGGAGAAGTCCTAGGAACACTTAAATCCTGTCCTCAGGTCATAATTATGTATTGATGTGTGACAAGCCATCTAAAAATCAGTAGAGGAGAGCAACAACCATTTTATAATTCTCATATATTATGTTAGTAATTTAGTTAGGATACAAGGTGGATGACTTGCCCTTATTCCTTAAAGCCTCGAGTCTCAGCACAGAATACTAATCTGACTCAAATTATACTGGAATGGGATAATCTTATGGATTCTTCATTCAGGAATGATGAACCACCCCAACAGAGCCAGAAAAGTCTTCCTCAAAAAGTTCATCGTAGTTTCCCCCCAAATCTTTAAAATATGCTTTTCTAAGACATGTGTCATAGATAAATATAACAGGCTTGTTATAGATCAATCTTAAGACCCCATGACCTCATTAGAAACACACCCTTAACTAAATACAATTTGAAAACCATTAACTCGATGTTTAACAGGAATAAGGTTTTTATTGGATTTATTTAATGTATTAATTTATTTATCAATTAAATGAATATGTTTATTTAATTTATTTATTTATAGAACAAAAGCCTAAGTACAGGACACCTTTTATTTATTGATAACTCAGCCTCTCTTCTTCTTGTGAGCAAATACTTCTCTCTCCTAAACAACCTAAACCAACAGAGCTCAGATTATATACTCTTATTCCTCTTTACAAAACTCTGAATCTTTTTAAATCTCTCATATATATATACATACATAAAATTAAATATAGTGGCCCTATTAATATGTCTGATATTACATTGATGACTACACTAGCACAAGAATTGAAAACAGAGGAATTTTTTATTGGTTCTTTTTTTGTTTTGTTTTGAGGCCATGCACAGCTTACTCCTTGCTATCAGGTAAGAGTTCACTCCTGATAGGGCTTGGGAGACCCTACTAGGGATAGAACACTGATCAAGTACTTGTGATATGGATGCTTCCTTCTGTAACATTTCTTTCTTTTGTCTGTGGGGGGACACAACTGGTAATGCTCAGAGGTTACTCCTGGCTATGCACTCAGAAATTGCTCCTGGCCTGGAAGACCATATATGGGATGCTGGCGATCAAACCCAGATCCATCCTGGGCCAGCCACATGCAAGGCAAATGCCCCACCGCTGTGCTATTGCTCCAGCCCCTACTGTAGCAATTTTAAGCCACAAAGCAAATCTTGATTTCTTCCTTATATTTATATGTCTGGTCAAATCTCAAAAAGTGAGGTCTACTAGGACTAACGCACTCACACATGTATCAGCATTATTGCATATTATGTCAATTTCTAAACATTATAATAACTATTCTGACTTACACTTGCCAAATACTATGTCATTCAAAATATTTTAGTATAGTCCAGTAATCTTTCAGTTTTTGTAGACATAAAGAAGAAAATACATTTGGAAAAGTCAATAATAATAAAAAATATTGTATTAGTAAAATTTCTATTGGAAGAGTTGAAGGTATTTTAGACCATAGAGTTTAGTACAGATATGCATCTAAAGTAATGACTTTTAAAGGGGGACAATAGTCATGGAAGCAACTGATGACTCAGGAAATCTAGGATGATGTAGTACATGATAAGGATGACATCTGATATGATCTCTCCAGAGAAGAGATCAAAGTCACAGGAAAAGTTTTCTTCCTGATATAAAATAATAATAATAATAATAACAACAATAATAATAATAAAAAGAAGAAGAAGAAGAAGAAGAAGAAGAAGAAGAAGAAGAAGAAGAAGAAGAAGAAGAAGAAGAAGAAGAAGAAGAAGAAGAAGAAGAAGAACAGCAAGAGGAGTGAGAAATTTTGTGCCCAGTCATAATGGCAGTCATAGTTAGACCAATGGCAGCAATCTTAGATCCCAGCAGGAGATGGCTGAACTAACACTGAAGATGAAGATGTGGAAGGCATTCAATCCTCTTAGCTCCTGTCTTCATATTTACTTTCATATGAGATTAATCCACTCCTCTTCTTACTTGGGCATTTTCTTATTTACAACTGAGCATATCTAAACTGAAGAATACACAGTAACAAAACAAATATTGATATATTTCTGTAATTAGAGCAAAGGTACTCATAATGGCTCTCATCAACGGTTCTCACTTTGGCATGAGGTTTGTTTTGGGTAAAGGCCAACAAAACCCCTTCAAGCTCATGTAAAACTATTGTCATTTCCTTGAAAGGCTAGAAAAAACTAAAATTGAGACAATTAAATAGATTAATGTCTATTCTTAGACAAAGCTTTTCACTGGAGAAACCTATCTCTCTGACAGGGTAAGGAACTAAGTGCAGGCATTCATTTTGTTCCAGGAAAATCTCACCTCATCACTTCAGTACCCTTTTTTTTCCTCCTAAAAGCTCAAGATTCATATCCTATTTTTTAGTTCTGTAGTGGACCTTTGTATCCCTCAAACAAATCCTCATTATCTTTGTGAATTCCCTCTAAGTAGAAATATAATGTATATGTTTATCTTCTAGCTCAGTATGATTTTGCTTCTATTACTCAGTGCAACCAAAAGGAAAAGTACAGCCATGCATTGACCATAGATTATAAGAAGAGGCAGGGGTAAGCAAGAAGCCATGAATATGCCAAATCCTTGAATAAGATAAGGCACCAATAAAACAATACAGACAATAAGAGCAGACATACCACCCTCGCTCTGGGAGCTCCTGAAATCTGGGGGACAAATGTAAAGACTGTTTTCTGCCCTCTAACAGCATTTAACACCTTGAACACATGTACTTAGAGGATAGATATTTCAATTATGATAATACAATGTGATTTAGAATACCTCGATGTCCTCTGACAAATTATCACTCTGCCCTCTGGCAGACATTATATTTCTGGAGTTTAAATCTTAATTCAGCATTTAAATTCACTGGAGAATGCAAGTACTTTCTATCAATATAGAAGCAGGCATAAGCCATATAACTTGATATATAACTACATATAGGGTTTATATATATGGGTTTGGGGGCTACTGTGTATAAGGCAAGTAACCTACCCACTGTACGATTACTTTATCCCAGCTCTTTTCCCAGTGCACAAGTGTCAAGTATAGACCCCTTTGGAGATGAACCCCAGAAAATAATGCTTAGTATGATTTGAATGATGTCAGTGGAGATTGTTGAACCTTTTAGGAGCTGAAAATCCAACAAAACTGAAGGGTCCTGATAAGAAAAATTGGAGATTACCAAAGGATCAAAGTCCTCACTTGACTATAGTCTAGCAATAAACACTTACAGTAGCTGCACATCAAGTCCTTAATAATGAAAAGCTTGAAAAGGGGCTGTTAAACCAGCTTTATGAAAGCAAGAGGAACATTCCTTATTTTGTTTCTATTTATTTATTATTTTATTTATTTATTTATTTATTTTGGGGCCTCACCCGGTGACACTCAGGGGTTACCCTGGCTATACGCTCAGAAATCGCTCCTGGGGCCGGAGAAATAGCACAGCGGCGATTGCCTTGCAAGCAGCCGATCCAGAACCTAAGGTGTTTGGTTAGAATCCCGGAGTCCCATATGGTCCCCCGTGCCTGCCAGGAACCATTTCTGAGCAGATAGCCAGGAGTAACCCCTGAGCAGCGCTGGGTGTGACCCAAAAAGCAAAAAAAAAAAAAAAAATGAGAGAGAGAGGAGAGGAGAGGAGAGGAGAGGAGAGGAGAGGAGAGGAGAGGAGAGGAGGGGAGGGGAGAGGAGAGGAGAGGAGAGGAGGGGAGGGGAGGGGAGGGGAGGGGAGGGGAGGGGAGGGGAGGGGAGGGGAGGGGAGGGGAGAGGAGAGGAGAGGAGAGGAGGGGAGGGGAGGGGAGGTGAGGGGAGGAGAGGAAAGGAGGAAAGGAGAGGAAAGGAGAGGAAAGGAGAGGAAAGGAGAGGAAAGGAAAGGAGAGGAAAGGAAAGAAGGAAAGGAAAGGAAAGGAAGGAAAGGAAAGGAAAGGAAAGGAAAGGAAAGGAAAGGAAAGGAAAGGAAAGGAAAGGAAAGGAAAGGAAAGGAAAGGAAAGGAAAGGAAAGGAAAGGAAAGGAAAGGAAAGGAAAGGAAAGGAAAGGAAAGGAAAGGAAAGGAAAGGAAAGGAAAGGAAAGGAAAGGAAAGGAAAGGAAAGGAAAGGAAAGGAAAGGAAAGGAAAGGAAAGGAAAGGAAAGGAAAGGAAAGGAAAGGAAAGGAAAGGAAAGGAAAGGAAAGGAAAGGAAAGAAAAAAGAAATTGTTCCTAGCTTGGGGGAATATCATAAGGGACGCTGGGGCATCGAACCGGGGTCCATCCTGGGTCAGCCGCATGCAAGGCAAACGCCCTACTGCTGCATCATTGCTCTGGTCCAGACATTCCTTATTTTAGAATAGTCTGTACCTTTTCCTTCTCTCTGGGTATGTAACTTCTTCCCATCATTTTATGGTACTCTCCACTTGAGATGTTGGCACCATCCAACCTGGGAAACATAACTCCTGTCTGTTACTCTATGCAACTATCTTTCTTCTCTCATATTTCCAAAATAAAAATATTTTGCCTCATTTTTTTCTCTTGAATTTCTATTCTGCATACAAAGACAACAAAACTTGAACTGGGTGGAGATCAGAACTTAACATTCATTTATTGCACGACCTCAGGAAGACCCTTATGGGTCCTGATTTCCTTAGGAACTACAGAAAACAAAGTAACTCTTTAGTTGAGTTGCCTCCCTAAATGGTTCCTCATCTTCCTGTAATACCTGTAACATTCTGGCTAAATCCACTATCTAGATTTACCAAGAGTCAGAAAGCATAGAAATAAATTCTGGAAAAATTTTCTAGAGCCAGTGGATTTAAAAATGGGCAGTTAAGTAGAGGCTCGGATTTATTATTTATCCAATATCTGAGTTTATCAGTTAACCTTTGCTGTGAACTAAACAATGGCAGCAACTCCAGCATAGACCTCTGCCCTCTGCCCTGTCCTGAGGAATGAATCCTTTAAAGAAAAAAAAAAAAAAGTACAAAAACAAAACTGGAGAACAAGCACTCAGTGAGAAGACGAAGACCAGCTGGGATTTATTTCTGTGTGTCAGCTTGACATAAACATGGGTGAAGGCCAGATATGGATTGGTGACTCATCCACATTTAGATGCAGTTTGTGTAAAATGTTTTCATTTCCGCATCATGGAAGCAAATCTGAAAGCTTTCAGTCAAACCTGAGAATTAAATTTCTTGTAACAAAAGTGACCCACCACCTAAAATAGCTTTGAAAAGACCCTCTTTAACTTTTTTATAATGTGAAAATGTAGTTTAAATAGTCTGCATTTAATTTCAGCAAAGAATCTATCTACATGATGGTATTTCTCCCTGTAGGTAATTCTCTGTCCCTGCATGTATTGTTTTTTAAATAAGAATGAATTAAAGGTTGGTTAATCTTCAGTACTACATAATCCTTTCAAAATAGACTTCAGATATTGCATATTGTTCTGAAAGCTGCAGATAGCACAGTCTGACTGTCTGTACTTTGAGAGGTCAACAGAGATCAGTCTACAACTATAAGCAATTCATTCTGTGAATATTAATTTTCTAGAAGTTTTTTTTATAAAACGGGGCTTTTATTTGCAATGCTTTGCAAGAAGTAAAACTAAACTATTAAGGATTTATTCCATGCCCTCAGATTGTTTTTGACTCACACTGAGTTTTAAAATGATAAAAATCATTTTATAATAATTTTTATCTAATGTTAGATATAATATGGACATTATTGTGCTTCTTATTGTATGTACCTGAAGGGTCATCATAAACCACAAATAAGAAATAAAAAGATTTCTGGCCATCATCACTGCATTTGAAGTTGAGAGGTAAATTTTATTTTATTTTATTGATTTTTTTTTTAGATATAGGACCATACTTAGTGGTGTTCAGGGCCTATAGACCTTGTTCTAAATTCAGAATCCCATTTGATAAGCTCAGGGGATAGTATGGAATAATAGACCACAGGTCAGACACATGCAAGGTTAGCACCCAAATTGCTGTACTTTATACACTTTTAGTTCAAAATTATCTTAATAACTTTATTGAGGTTTTATGGACATATACATTTTGTTACATTTAATTAAGGTATATTATTTGAATAAATTTCATGTTATTTCAATTCTCTGCATGAATGTAAGGTATATTATTTGATCATAAACAAACTTCACCCTTAGATCAACACCCCATTTCTCCCTACTTTTTTCATCATCTAGCAGCAACCATTTACTCTAAGCTTATATGTGCTTAACTCTTTACCGATAAGAGCTCATTCAATATCTCTTCTATATCTGGTTTGTTTTACTTATAATGTTCTCAAACTATATCCATATTGAAAATATTGCAGGATTTTATTTCTTTTTGATTTGGGACCATGTCTGGGGGTGTTCCTGGGTTATTCCTGACTCTGCATTCAAGAATCACTCTTGGTGAGTTCAGGGGACCACATGGGGTTCTGGGGATCAAACCTTGGTCAACTGCATGTAGGGCAAGTACCTTGCCCACTGTCCTATCGCTCTGGCCCCTTTTCCTTCTTTTTGAAGTTGAATAATATCCTTTGGTTGTGTGTCTGCAAATAAAAAATTTTTGTTTGTGTTTTTGGCCACACCTGGTAACGCTCAAGGGTTACTCCTGGCTATGCGCACAGAAGTTGCCCCTGGCTTGGGGAACCATATAGGACACCGGGGGATCGAACCGCGGTCCGTCCTAGGCTAGTGCTGGCAAGGCAGACACCTTACATCTAGCACCACCACGCCGGCCCCAAATAAAATATTTTTAAATATTCATATACTAGTGTATGCTAGTTATTTCTTTATTTTGGCAATTATAAATAAACTAGGGAGAGAAAATAATTTCAAAATTTTATCTAGTTTCTATTCTGTTAAATATACAATCAAAAGCAGAATTTATTATACAATTGTTTTTATCTTAAAGAAATATCCATACTGTATATTTGTAAATTATTACAAAACGTTCGAAGGTTGGAAATAAGTTATTGAACATTTTCTCTAAGACAGGTTTGAGATATTTCAGTGAGTCCAGAGTCTAATATCTACCCTGTGATCATTAGTGGCTTACATCATTATAGTCCTCAGTTTTTTCCAAAAGAAACATTGAGATAACTGAACAAGATCTCACTGAAACAATGAACTAGAACTATGATGCAATAAAGTGAAAGATTTTCTTATTCATCTGGGTTTGCACCATTAATAATCCTCATAATGGTACTGGTTTTCGGCAGAAATTTGACAAAAATCTTAATGGAATCACAATAAAACTTACTTAGAGTTTTAAGTATTTTAATATGCTCTGTGATTACAATTTACCTATCTTTTAATTTTTATTAATTAATTTTTCCTGTATTATGAACTAAATCTGACAGTGTTGAAGGATTACCCTCAATGTGCTCAAGGATCATTCCTGGTAACTCTTATATATGAGAACCATGTGTATTGCTGGAAATCAAACCTAAGCTGGCCATGTTTAAGGAAGATATCTTACCCACTGCATGATCTCTCTGGCCCTACCCCCATCTTCTTTATCTGATAATTAAAACATACATTCAGCCAACCTTAGTGACTTTTTTTTTACCATTTTTGTATTATTTTAAGTTAAGAATAATGATATCAGCCATTAAAAATCAATATTTCTGGATCTATTTATAGGCACACAGGGCTTAGGCCCCAACATGGACCAAAATGCAACTTACTCCTTGGGAGAGGGTTTTCCTCTACTTTTTCAGGAGTTCAGTAAACTGATTCTAAAGTTTTAATTTATAGACCATAGTATAAATACAGCCTGAAATATTAGTAAAATAATTATGAGAGGCTTAAGAATTTGTATACCAATTTTAAATAAATAAATAGTACCCCATAACATTTCACAACTATTCAATGTTCAGGAGGAAAAGATTTTCAACATTTGCATAGAATCTACATCCTAACTAAACACGCTTAATTGCATCATTGTTGACATACTCAGATTATTGTGACTCTATACCAAGGCTACTCTGCCTGCTCTGGGCTAGAAATCAAGGATTTCTCAATTTGAACAAGAGACCCACTCTCCAGCCATAGACTTGACATCTCCCTTCAAGGATGGGTCCTTCCAATAATAGTTCAAGATAGTAAATCCAAATTAAAGAGACAAAACAGCACTAAAACTCAGCAATTCCTTAATCTTCATCCAGCTCACCTGTGACTCTCTCTCTCTGCCTTTGTCCCAAGTATAGTGCAGTTATACCTGAAACAGTGGACTCTTGAAATAAAAGTGGGCCAAGAGCACATCTTTTCCAAAGGTCTTTACTGAAATACAATGCCTCTTTCTCAGCCATGCAAATATCCCTAAATTCGGCTTAGTAGTCTAGTGACATCTATATATCTCAAATGATTCTTCCCTGTGGCTTTTGTCAAATTTACTGAATCTGCCAAGCCCATAAAAAAGAGAATACAACACATTTTATTTTATGCTATAAGTGGTTTAGAAAATAAACTCCCTGAGTGTTAAATTTATAGGGTTTGTGTCAACCAGTGCTCAATCAGGAAAGAGAAGTCATTTAATTATTTAAACAAAAATATGCTTAATAACTCAAGGATGTGCTTCTGTCTGTAGATATGGATGATAAAAGTAAGTAAAATGAAATTGTTAATATGTATACTTTGCAAGTTATGTCAACTATATCTAGAACCTTATCCTATGAGGGTTAGGGAATACTCAGTGGTTGATGGTTCTAGTCTGGGTAGCATATGACATTTTCCTAGAAGATGACAAAGTCATTAAAAAATAGAAACAATTGTTATTACAGGAATGAGAGTGGATAACAAGCATAACTAGATGATTTTAAAGGCATTAGATAGAAAAGGATAAGACTTTAGAAGGGTACTTTCCAAACTCCAGGTTCTATTCCATATTGTCAGAAATCAACAAGGGAAAAGAAAATTTGGTGCTTGCAAAAACTTGCCCCAACACATAAGGGGGGGTTTGGAGATAGAAGAAATTACTTTAATAACTGGCAGAGTCTATGGAGCCAAAATCTCTTTTAGGCTCACTAGCAGCAGAAGGTGCATAAAAAGACAGAAACTGGAGGGCTCCTTAAGTCTTACACTTGTCTTTGAGGCATTCTGACTCCTACAATGGTATCTATGAGTCCTGCTTTTTCTAAGCTGTATTCCAGAAAAAAAAAAGCCTAAATTTTCTAAACTCTTATAAATATCTGTATCTGGAAGAATCCTTTTAAAATCCCCCAGATTCTATTCAATATTTAAGCCACATCCTCAGATGCCAAGGAGAAACCAAGACAGATTCTTATCACTTAAGACAACATTAATTAAGTAAAAAAATAAAGTGTATGAATCTACCTGTACATCCATTGCAAAGTTTACTCTTTGACCGGGTCAATGAGTATTGTTCCACAGCCTCTTGCTGCTACAAAACTGACCTAAATTCTCAATGGCTCTTTGAAAGTTATTGCATGTCAAATTAGCATGTGAAAGTCCAGATGTTTCCAAAGTAATATTTATTTAACAGATTTAAGAAGGAATATTTGGGTCTTTCAGTGTCCTATATTGTGCCTTTATGCAGGGTTCTTGCTCATTTCCAGCAAAAGCCATCCTTGGTAGATGCTGCCTTGCTCTTCTTTATCCATATATCTTTTACATCTTTCACTTTTGTCAATGGTCCATTGACCTGAGGCTGATGCTCTGTAGTCTGCTTGTCCTTGCTCCTCTTTGTTCCTTTAACTTTTCTTGATTCCCTGCCAAAAGCTCATGGTTAAGAACTGCTACTTTGCCTGTCATCCAATTGGACAATTCCATCTGTCAGGGTGCAAACTGTCAAAGAGAAAGTTGTTTGACCTGTCTTCTCCTTTAAATTGTTATTATTTGTGCTCCATGTCCATTTCTATTATTTTTCTAACAGACTACCTGTCCTGTGAGCAAAACTTCAAATGACTAGTTGTATCTTGCAGATTACCTAGTGACCATCCCCTCTCCAATTCTAATGGAAACATTGAGGCTTCGAGTTTCTGATCATCTCCATGAAAGAATTTGCTTGGAGAGAGAAGCTCTGAGGAATTTGTTCATCTTTTTCACCAAGAAAAAAATAAAACTAGAAGCAGAAGTCCTACTATACATCTTACTGATGTCAGCAGAAAATATAGAACTTGGGGCTGGAGTGGTGGTGCAGGCCATAAGGCAGGGATCTCAAACTCGCTGCCAGCGGGCCATTTGCTGCCCTCCGTACAACATTTTGTGGCCCGCGGCCAGCCTTCACAGCATTCGCGATTATTCGCTTACCAAATAATTGCAATAAAAATCGTATTAGTAAGAAAAAAATCACATTAAATATTCAAAATACCCCCAGCAGTTTCATTCGGGGTATGCAATGTTTAATGCAATTTTTTTCAACTTTTTTCTTACTAATGCTATTTTTTATTGTGAATATTAAGTAAGAGAATAATCGAGAATATTTTGCGCCTAGCGCAGACGTCATTTTAGCTGCTCCTGCCCGCTGTCCCTTGCATTATCAGAGGCCTAAGGGAGAGAAGGGAGAAAAGTTTATTACAGAATTAGATTTTGTCATACTTTCATCTGCTCCTGCCCGCTGTCTCTTGCATTATCGGAGGCCTAAAGGAGAGAAGGGAGAGAAGTTTATTAAAGAATTAGATTTTGTAGTACCTTCATCATGACTTCATGACTTCATCAAAGCCTGCAGTGAAGAGAAAGATTGATGACGAGCACAGACAATTTCAGGAAAAGTGGGAGACGCAGTATTTCTTTGTTGAGCACAGGGTTCATCCCCACATGTCTTATTTGCTCAGAAAAAGTTGCAGTGCACAAGGAATACAACTTGAAACGCCATTATTAAACTAAACATGCTGAGGAATGTGCAAAATATCAAGGAAATGAGAGAGCCAAGCGGGTTGCCAGTTTTAAAGCATGTCTAATGAGGCAACAAGATTTCTTCAAGAAAGCAACCAAAGAGAATGTTGCATCAGTCGAAGCTAGTTATATGGCTAGTGAGATGATTGCTAAGGCAGGGAAACCATTCACAGAAGGAGAGTTTGTTAAAAAAAAAATGCATGTTCAGGCTGCAAGTATTATCTGTCGGGAAAAGTAAGGTCAGTTTAGCAAAATCAGTCTTTCTGCCAACACTGTGGCAGAGCGCATTTCTGACATGTTAAGTGACGTTTATCATCAACTATGTGAGAAAGCCAAATGTTTTGAAGCATACTCAGTTGCTCTTGATGAGGGCACAGATATAACAGACACTGTGCAACTCACAATTTATGTCCGTGGTGTTGATTGCAATTTTGAATTGACAGAGGAGCTGCTCACAATAATTCCAATGCATGGCCAGACCATCGCTAATGAGATATTTCGGCATCTGTGTGATATCATTGAGAATGCAGGTTTGCCATGAAAGAGATTTGTTGGAATAATAATCGATAGATTCCCATCGATGACAGGGAGGAAAAAAGGACTGGTGGCACTTGTTCAAAAAGAACTTGAAGAGGAGGGTGTAGAGAAGGCCATTGCTCTTCACTGCATTATCCATCAGCAGGCCCTTTGCAGTAAATGCCTGTCGTGTGACAATGTGATGTCTGTTGTTGTGAAATGCATCAACCAAATCACATCCAGGGGCTTAAAGCACAGGAGGTGTGCTCTATTTCACCAAGGTACATTGGCTCAGCAGGGGAAATGTCCTGAAAAGATTTTTTGAGTTGAGAGAAGTGAAAGCCTTCATGGAGAAGAATGGTAATGCTGTTTCTGAGTTGAGTGATCACAAATGGCTCATGGACTTAGCTTTTCTTGTTGACATTACACATAAGCTGAATGTACTAAACAAGATGTTACAAGGCCCAGGGCAGCTTGTCAGTGCTGCCTATGACAACATGAGAGCATTCTCCACAAAACTTGTGTTATGGAAATCCCAGCTCTCACAGACAAACCTTTGCCATTTCCCAGCATGCAAGGAACTTGTGGATGCAGGCATACCATTCAGTGGTGAGAAATATGTTGATGCTATTTTTAAGCTAGAGAAGAAATTTGATCACAGATTTGCAGACTTCAAAAAGCACACAGCCACTTTCCAAATTTTGGGGGACCCCTTTTCCTTTGATGTGCAAGATGCCCCTCCTGTTCTTCAAATGGAGCTCATTGACCTGCAATGCAACTCTGATCTCAAAGCCAAGTTCAGGGAGATTAGTGGAAAAGCAGACATGCATGAGAAATTTTTGAGAGAATTGCCCCCCAGCTTCCCTGAGCTTTCCTGAATGTTCAAGCACACCATGTGCCTTTTTGGGAGCACATATTTGTGTGAAAAGTTATTCTCCACATTGAACTTCAATAAGTCAAAGTACAGGTCTAGACTTAATGATGATCATCTAAAAGCCATACTGAGGGTCTCAAATGCTTCCTCTCTAAAGCCAAATGTGGTTCAGATTTGTGAGAAGTGCTGTCAAGTCTCTGGCAGCAAGGAAAAGGCAAAAGATGCCATATTCAGAAGAACTGTTCATGATCTTCATTCAATGTTCTTTTCATGTTCAGAAGAAATAATTAAAACTGCTAATAATGAAGTTTGAGGACTTTTTTTTGTAAAACCCCTTATGTGGCCCTACCTTTCCCCCACTTTGCCTCCTGTGGCCCCCAGGTAAATTGAGTTTGAGACCCCTGCCATAAGACATCTGCCTTGCATACACTAGCCTAGACAGACCTTGGTTAGATCCCCTGGCTTCCCATATGGTCCCCCAAGCCAGGAGCGATTTCTGAGAGTATAGCCAGGAGTAACCACTGAGCATCACCGGGTGTGCCCCCCCCTTTCAAAAAAAGATGGAACCCAAAAATGTTGACAGGACAGCCATGGATCAAAATCCTTATTCTTTAGGGAATCAGCTTTCTGTTGTCAATAGCTCCAAAGACAATATGTTAGAATATGTAGATTTTCTGCTCTAGCAAACAAGACTATTCTAAATGCTAGTGAGTCAACTTATATCCTTTACAATGAGCTGCCTTCACTTATAAGCATTACTTAGTTTGGTGCTTCTCTGTTGCAGTTAAAATGGTTGACATGCCTACAGTTCTAGTCAGAGAAATAAATCAAGTGGCATCCAGTGAGGAAGAGGTATCCTTTGCCAGCTCTTCAGGAATGTGAGAGATTCTTGAAGATGCCTTCTAAGTGGACTCTTAGCCCCAACATCATCAAAACCCTTAAAATTCCCATATACCCTAGACTCCCCAGATTATAGTCCAATTTTGTGTCTAGACATAAGAGACAGGGACTGTGTGTTTTCAAATTTTCTTAGCCTTAGAGAATCTTTTCTTTACTACTCTATTAGTGTTTTGTTCTAGTAAAGGGCCAGAAAGAGTACATTTTCTTTTCTTTCTTAGTATGCATTTCCCCACATGCATTTTTAGTGCACATCATATTAAAAATGAAAACAAGATTAACTATGTTGATTATTATCTGTGATTGTATATTTTTTATTAGGCTGGACTGTTTCTTCAAATTTTTTACCTTCTTTTGCAAAATACTCAGGAATAAAAAACATTATTCTGCTAAATACAATAAAAGCATAGCTATTACAGTATGAAAATGTCTAATTACTGATTTTTCTAGTTTATCAACATGGTCTGTTTAATAAAGTCTTATATTTTAGAATTCAGTGCATTGAATTATGTTGTTTTTCAAATGACAGAGTAGAGCTCTTAACTTTATTATTTCCTAAACTCTATCACAGAACAATTTTAAAAAATACGTGCATAGGAAAAAATTACTTTTCTATCATGCCCATAAAACAGGAGATTCTTTTTAACTGCATACATAAATAAGACTTTGCTAACATGAAGTTTCTTAGCAAGTGGTACCAAAAGCCAGGCCTTTTCAAAACCCTAAGATACATACATAGATATAAATACAGTATGTGCATGTTCCAAAAACCCTCATTATCATAGTTACCTATAAACACATAAGTGTACTCATTTTAAGTAGCACAAGTCAGTTAACAATGAAAATTAAGTAAAGGTACAGAGTATAAAGGGAATGGCATGAAGTCTTAACTATCTAAAACTGTAGGGGTATAGACTCAAGATCTTTGGGATAAGGTTTACACACACATGCATATATTATTTATAGGGAGAAAAGGAGAGTCAGTTTCATCAAGTCTCCTACACATATCTTTTTAGAAGTTGACTATTTCTTTACTCAAAAACAGACAATTTTATGTAAGACCTGTTAGAGATATTTCCTTGTTACTGTTCCATCAACCTTATAATTAGTGAAATTTCCTCTAGACCCAGGCACAAAACTGTTGGTGGATGTTCCCTGTGTTGCTGAGAGTGTTTGCCTTTTCTGTTACTTCAGGCATACTTTAATGAGAATTTCAGAAAAGTCATATTGGCGCCTCCTCATAAATTCTATTTTGGATTAGCAATTTAATGAAAAACCACACTAATCAAAAAAGCATTGATCTCTTTTTAAGCCTAAGTAAATTAGAAAATAAGAAAGCAGAAAAAATATTATTAAGGAGATTTGAATAAATGGAGATATAAATTATATCCCTTGATAAAAATTTAATAAAAGATAGCTAAAAGTCTATTTTCCCCTAAATAATTTAGTGTTCTAAAATTTCTACAAGGATGCAGTTTGGAAGTCGACATTTTAGATCTTGACATGATTGAGATTGGCAATATAGTCATGTGGTAGAATATTAGCCTTTTATTTGTGAAGCCCTGGTTTCAATACCAACACCATACAAAAATACATTTTAAAAATTAAATAAAAGCCTTCAAAAATATTGTCCCAGAAGATAATTCAAAGCATTGAAATATAAGTTTTACATGCTCGAGCTTTCAGTTTAATAACCTGGTACTACATAGATTCTCAAACATGACAAGGAATGAAGCTTGAGCATCACTGGATATGAGCCAAAAAATGAGAAGAAAAATAAAAAATATAAAGGAAAAAATGAAAATAGGTAATGAAAGACAAAGAAATTTTGAAAAAATAAAATAACTCACACAAAGGACATAAAAGTTACACAGAAAAAAACTTAAAATGTAATAAATGTGCAATAATAAACACCATAAAAGATAGACAATAAAGCTCAGAAATAAAATATAATTTAATTAACAATTTTAAACATTTTATTGATTTATACTGTGAACTTTTATAATTGGTTTGGAGGCCATACTTTGGTGATACTCAGGGTTTATTCCTAGGGGAGCTGGTGGTTGGTTTGGCACACTACATTTCTGAAACAATTAAATTATGAAAAACTTTGTAAATCAGCATGTTTAAATTAAAAATAGTTAAAAACTGAAATCCATTCAACATAAAGGAGTAAAGGTATTTTAAAAGTCATTGAATAACAAATAGACTCTCAACAACTCCTGTAAAAACTAAGTAATTCTATATATGCCTAAATTTACAATTTTTGTTTTGTTTTGTTTTTGTTTTGAAACCACACCTGTTGACACTCAGGGGTTACTCCTAGCTATGCGCTCAGAAATTGCTCCTGGCTTGGGGGTCCATATAGGATGCCAGGGGATGGAACCTCGAAAGGCTAGAACTTGCAAGGCAGACGCCTTACCTCTAGTGCCACTGCTCTGGCCCCAATAAATTTACAATATTAAGATGAAATACTTTTTCTGTAAAATATGGAATAAAAGTATTAGAAACATATAATATGTATAAAATAATATTTTAGTCCTGAAATGTATTATAAATAAGAATTCCACTACCTTTGTAGTGGAAGTATGCATAAAAATGCATTTAAGCCAAACAAACTTTTTGTTTTGTATTGTTTTGGGCCACACCCTGTGGTGCTCAGGGTTTACTCCTGGCTCTGCACTCAAAAGTGACTCCTGGCAGGCTGGGGGAACTTGTGTGATGCCAGGAATGAACCAAGTCTACCGCATGCAAAGCTAACATCTTAACCACTGTGTTATCACTAAGGTCCCACCAGGCTTCCACTTTAGGCCAGAAATTTATCTTCTTTAAATGTATTACAAAGATTTATGGTAAGGGTATTTTCATATAAATATGTTCAATGTACAATGTTGTCCTTATTAACAACATAAAATTTGTGGTCCCAACATTAAGCATTTAAATAATTATGACATATTTTGTCTGTATTTTTGTAACTAGATTTTTTTTTTAGTATCTGTATGGGAATGGGTGTTAGAATCCCAATGTTAGTCACAGATAACTATTTCTGAAAGGTGTTATTCACCTATGTCTATCATCATTATTAGTTAGTATCATAATTTATTTTTTAAAAGTGCTGTGTACAGTTCTCTTTCCACATTCTGAGAATCACTGATTTAAGAAGATCGCTTATTCACTGAATTGATGATGCATAGGGCCATTCATTGACCTTAAATGATATTCATGCCATTGGCAGTTCTAAGCATTACAATCCACTAAATTGATTTTCTTTTATTCATCATCAAATAGTTTAAAATGCCACATAAAATACAACACAAAAAGCAGTTCATATATAACTGAGCTCAGTGCTATAGAGGAACATCTGCAAGGCATAGAGAAAGTCCACACCTTAAAAATTATTATGACAGTCACATAACAGATGATTTTCTGACATTAGAGATTTGATCAAGTAAATGCAGTTTGTGAAGGGATAAAGTTGAGGGAACTGCAGAAAACTTAAGAAAGTGGCCTTGAGTTTATTTGATCATTAGAACAAAGGTCCTACATTAAACCTAAATGCTCATTGTATGTTTCCTGAATGTAAAAGTGAAAAACTTAAAAAAGGTTTACTCTAGCCCAGAGAAGTCCTAAGGAAACTGCTTGAGTCAGAATTTTAGTGGAACTAAGACTGCTGGGTATTTCTCATGAGAAATCAAAATTTCAAGCTTGAATCAAGTGTGAGCTAAGACTTGGAATATGAATGGTATAAATCCTGTGACAGGAAGCTATATTAAAAAAATAGTCTAGATATGAGGGAGATGAATCAATCAAAGCAAAAACAAAGACAGAACTTTCTGGAATGGCATTTCCAACTCTGTTGCAAAGTATAACCAACAACAACAAAAAAAACACAATGAACTAAATTTACAATAAAAAACACAACTCATACAAGGAAATAATCAAGAATGAAATTTAATTGTAACACCAAGGCAAAGCAGAATCAGAATCAGCACATCTAAACTAGATAGTGAAAATAGAACAGTTTAAACTGGAGAAATATAGTACAGCAAATAGGCCCTTTGTCTGATATGTGGCATCACTTATATTCTACTTTTGCTCTGTGCATTTCCAAGAGTGATTCCAGTGCACAGAGCCAGGAGAAAGCCCTGAGCAAAACTGGATGTGGCTCAAACCCCTTCATTTTAATAAAATCTTCTAATGACTCACTTGTTATTTGGTTAGGGGACCAGGTAGTACTCAGAGCACACCTGGGTTTGTGCTAAGGGATCAAGCCTAGAGAAGGTCAGCAAACCTGACATGATGCCAAGGCTCTAAACTGCCTAGATTGGCTATATAAGAGGTGAACATCCCAAATCCCAAATTCTGTACTATATTTTCTGCCATGCATTTCAATAATTTAATGAGTAATAATATGAAATAATGTCTTCATAAGCCATGAATATAACTTTTAAATCAAAATTCCAGAAATAAAAAACCACTATCTTAAAATTTTAGTGAAGAATTCAAATCATTACATTTGGCAAAATAAGTGTAATATATGTTCTGAAAAACATATATGAAGAAATTATCATAAAGCAACCCAAATTGAAATGAGATTGGAAATATACATATTTGAGAGTTAAAAAAACTGAAAATAAAGATTCTGTTAGTATTTTTAACAAGGAGACAGCACAAAAATTAAATAAGCAATAGCAAAAATTATGCCAAAAGTTAATGGAATTTATGAAAAATCTCGAGCTTCAATCATTGTCCATTTTCATTAGAAATTAAAAGTAATTCACATCTAGCAAAATTTATATATCAAAATCAAACAATTGATACACTTGATAAATAACATTTACACTACAATTACAGAAAAAAAACAGATTTTCATCAGAAAAGGAATAATTCCAATGAAGTCACATTGCTCTTACTGAGGAAAAACTAATATGGGATAATGCTAAGGAAAAATTAACTGTCAGTTGAAGCAGTTTGAAGGAAATTGAAAGAGAAATAAAAATGTCAAACAGTCTGAGTTTGTCACTCAAGATGAATGAAACACAAAAAGAAATAATTTAATAGGTAAGAGATAGAGACACGTGAAAGAGAGTATGTAATAGAAGAACAAATGGTGAGTGTAGTAGTTTTTGTTCAACCTAAATAGGTACTAATTTAAAAATCATAATTGTTAAATTGAAGAACATAGTTTGATTCTCATTTTCCTTTCCAGCAGTTCATGCTATTTGTGTCAAATATTTTAGTTTAAACTAGCATTGAAGTGGAAAATGAAAATCAAACTTTGTGTTGGGCATTAGGAAGGTATTGGTTGATTTACGGTTTATATTCCCCAAATTTACATACAAACTTTTAAAATTATTGAACCTAAGTCACAGTGTTATAGCACATGGGCACAAGTTTTCACCTCTTTTGTGGCAAACCCTCTCAAATTTCTGGCCCATATCACTCCACCATTGTTACTCAGCTAGCGCACAGAACTCAACCCCAAAGTACTCATGGGTGTTTCTCAAACCCCACCTTAAATAAACAAAAACTGTGGTACTTCAATGTATAATTTTCAAATTAGTATGGACTGAAGAGACTAGAGAATTTTGACAACTAGTTAAAATCTAAATACATAGAGGGTGATAGTGTCAAAAATGTTAAAATAACTGACCAAAAAGTTTTATGCTAAGGAAGATTAACCTCTGTTAATTAATGGAGAGGATGGGTTGTGAAGTACAGAAGACTGTGATGTCTACTTGAAGTATATTTTGTACAAAATTATGAAGTGAGAAGTTGAAGAAAGAGTGAAAGCAAGTTGAAAGCAAGTTGTCTTTGTATAGTCTAGCCCAGGTTCAATTCCTTGCACCTCATATGGTCTTCAAGTCCCTCCTGAAGTGATCATAAGGTGCAGAAGCAGGAGTTATCCTTGAGTGTCTCCCAACGTTTCTCTCCCATCAAGACAGCAAATTAAGTGAATATGACAAAAATGCAACATTTGCTAAATCTGGGTGCAAAATAAATGCGTTACCCTTTCTTTCTATATTGATTTACTTCTAACATCATGATACAAATAAAAGGAAAGGGAAGGAATTTCCTAATATTGTTAATTTCAAATTTATAACTAATTATATTATTTTAGATAATGCATTTATATATACATATTTATTTATATGCATTCTATTGAGTATTTTACAATAGTTATTATGATTATATTTATATTAATCTAAACATTAAATCTTAACTTTCCTGTAAAACAAAATCAGGTGATTTGCCTTTAACATTTTTCTGAACCGTGTCTACCATTATGTATGAACCTTATAAAGCTGATACAAAAATACCAATAAATTAAAATGCTTTAAATACAGTAGTGTAGTTAATCCTCTAGATTTCAAGACATTATCTAAAATATTGAGCAGGCAACTTGTCATCATTTAAATTATTTTAATGACATTAATTGACTTTTTTATCTATTCAATAGTATATACCTTGTTAGTTGCACAATTGAGAATTTTAACAATGTCATCAAATTCAATTAACGACTCTTTCAACTTTTTTATTGAAAAAATAACATGTAAATATCAAAGAGCAAACTCAGACATGTAAGAAGATTTATTTTATTCTAGGTAACAAATTTTTATATTGATTTTCTCAATAGAAAGAACCCTAGATTAAGAGATCAAAGTATCTGGCAGTATAGTTTTAAGCTACATTTTAATACAAAGTAATAGACAAGGTATCAAATGAGTGATTCTGTTAGGATTGTTTTTGAAGTCAGGGTATGTCTCAAGACAGAAACTTTAAACTCAGAGTCTAATATTTTCAGTAGGAAACAATTATGATTTTAGTTTTTCGATCCTGAGACTTTGAAAAGTAGGATAGATAAAGTGGGAAGTTGGATATCTGTCTTATCTTGTATATAGGTTCAGAAAAATAAAAAAGAATTGTATTCCATCTTGTGATTATGTTTAGTGGCAAACATATTTTTCTTCTACTTTATAGTAAATATAAAGTGATTTATAGTTTTTTCAAGCTCAAAAATTTTCAAATTATAGTAATTTTCAAGCTCAAAAGGTTAATGTACTTATACATGGACAATCATATCTCCTCTTAATTATTTTATAATCAGTGTTTCATTAAATATTATTTCCTACATTTACTTAATATTTCACCCTCTAGATACTTCACCATGCCAAAAATTAGCTAGACTTCAAATTTCCTTTATACATCTTTTCCTAGCTCTACTTGTAACAAATAATTATTTATGTATGTTTTTTGAAGGGTCAGAAGTGTTGGGCCCTTCCCAATAGGTGTTTGTTTTAATTTTCATATATTTGATAATGTTGAAGTTTCCTACCTGCATCAACATTTTGCTACATTATAAAATGGCAATAACTAGCCCATGTAAACTCCTGCTGTCTTCCTGTCAGAAAGAGAGAGAACATAATTTTTTATCAAAAATATATTATATAGAGACTTGGGAAACACATGTCTAGCAAATTCATTCTCAGGTCCCATCTTGCCTCTATTCAAATTAGATTTAGTTTAAGTTGTAGTTGATTGAATATTTTTTCTTTAGGGGATCTTTAAAAAAATGTCAGATTGTAAAATTTTTCAGCTAGCGAAATATAAGATGACACAGTTTTGTTATGATTGAATTGTCTGCATATAGGTTAAATAATGCATCGATTTGTTTTACAATTTAGTATTGTTGAAATTCTTGATTAATTTTTCTTCTTTTAATGTTATTTTTCTCACTGAAATAATAAATACTGTGGAAAAGATTGAAATACATACATATATATGTGTATATATACACCCATAGTCCAATTTCCCAGTAGCAATTAACGTTATATTGATACTCTTCCCAACATTATATACACAATAAAGTATTATTTTATGCATTTGTCTATAATCAATCTAGTAAAATATATTTCATGGATTGTCATTTGATTTGAATGAAACATTAGAGATGGTCAGACAATATGTAGATTTTTAGATATTGCATCTAAAAACCTTTCATTTTAAGTATCTTAAGGAATATCTGAAAAAAATGGAAAGCTATTTTCAAAGATTATAAAACAGAAGCACTTTAAGTGACTCATGAGACTACAGCATAGACAAATCATGCATATTAAGATTCTGTGAACAGGGCAAACAATCTTTGAAAGCTTTATTTTACATTTTACTCCTGAGTAAAAATCAAAAGGATATACAATTGATCCAACTTGAATTATTCTTCTCAAGATCACCTTATGCATACTATGCTGGATACATAAACAACAGAGATTTTACTTTTATTTTTTAACTTAATGTGCATGAATAATAAAGTGCCAAAGGTAATTATGATTGTTTCAGGCATACAATGTTCTAACACCAATCCTTTCACTAATATTTACTACACCTACCAAAGTCCTCCTTCACCCAACCTGCCTCTGGGGCAGGCACTTTCTCCTTCCAACATTGTCCCCATTTTCCCTATCCTAATTTTCCAATCCCCAAATCCCCACCCCAGTAGAAAGCTTTCTATGAAAAATCAGTACCCTTGCTCTTCTTTTCTATAGCATTTATGCAGCAGGGAATTACTTAACTATGTTTAAAAATGGGATACTTACCTGGCAGGGCAGATACCATGATCACGAAGGTGGTTTACCTAGGGCGAGGCTTATCCATTGCAGTCGGGATGTGCTGACCCCTGTGATTTCCCCAAATGTGGGAAACTCGACTGCATAATTTGTGTTAGTGGGGGGGTTGCGTGCTCGCTCTCCCCTGAAAAGAAAAAAAAAAGAAAATGGGTTGGAATTTTTCTAGACGCCTGATTTGTTTGTGACCTTCTATTCAACTTTTTGTTTTATAAATACCCTTTAAAACACAAAGGAAACAGTAACATTTTATGGAAGATAGGATAGTAAGATTAATTATGATTGGGTTCTAGGGAACTCACAAATTAAGATGAGTTCATATATACTTTAGTATTCAATCTGCTGCCCTGAATTATTCTGATTAAGGAAAGCCAAAAATGTTTAAACACATAAATTAATTTTTGAAGATAAAAATAAAGTAATTCCAGATAACTGTGGGTTTTCTTTGATATTTAATGAGTAACAGTTTTTTAGGGAGTTGTTCAATGTGGAATCTGAAATCATATTGATATAAGTGATTTTGGTAGTCTCTCAAATAAGGTCAATTTTATAATTACATCAATAAAATAAAAATAAATAAAATTTAAAAATAAAAATTACATCAATGAAAGTGTTGGAAGCAAAGGCAGTAATAGCCAGGAGCAGGAGAGAGCAAACTTCTTTTCCACTGGACCCAACTCAGACTCCCCCCAAAATATCTAGTAGTTAGGACTGATAAAGTCAGCTATAGACCCTGCATGTAATAGACACTAGTATCTCTCCAAGTCCCCAGAAATTCACTTGATCTACACACACTGAGCAGAAGGGCTCCCCTCCCAAATCCTCAAGAAACCATGGACTCAGTGGGGAGGAATTTCCCTCTGCTGGAAAAGAAATATCAGTCAGAATCCCCATCTAAATACACAGATCTAGTGCATACCCTTGTAGAAAAGAATCTCAAGAAGAGACAAATAGTGGGGAAAAATTGTTATGTTTAGGAAATATGAAGAGATAAAGAGACGGAGAGTTGTATACTGACAGTCAAATGAAGACTTTTCCAGAGGCTAGAGAACCAAAAGTACCCCAATATATAAAAGAAATAAATTATCATCCCGATTTGATATGTAGGTGATCATGAGAATGGGGAATGCAAACCACTCTCTTTACAGAGCTGGTTTTATAGGATCATTCCCAAACCTCCCTTGCTTGGGGCTTTCTATGCAGATAAGAGTTTCTTGCTGAGATTTAGGCCAAAGGGGGAAAGATTTCTTTTGGGGGCTAATTTGTTAATGTTCTTATCACAGTCTTTTGTTTCTTAATAGAAGCTCTCCTTTTCTAAGGAATCAAACTTTTCAGGGTAGCAGCTCCTTTCAGTTCTCCAAAGAGCTCAGTATTTGCATCTCAAAGAGGTCTTGCTGCAGGGCTTCTTGGTTACAAGGCAGCTTTTTTTTAAAGTCACACTTTGGTTTCTTTTCTTTTTTCTTTTTTTGGGGGGTATAGGTTGGGGCCCCACCCGGAGGCGCTCAGGGGTTAGTTACTCTTGGCTCTGAGCACAAAAATTACACGTTGGGACCAGAGATGGTCCAGCCATAGGCGTTTGCCCAAGACCAACCTGGGTTCTATTCCCAGCATCCCAAATGGTTCAACCATCCCATAAGGTCCCCTGAGCCTGCCAGAAGCGATTTCTGAGCAGAGTCAGGAGTAACCCCCTTAGCTCGATGCTAAGGAACCTCAGTCCAAAGAGTCTCTAAGAGCCCTGAACTCACTTTATATGATTTTTAATATACAGAGTCTGTGGGAGACACGTCCACATTCTCACCTCATCTGACTCATGGCGAAGTGGGGTGGTGGTGATGGTGGTGGTACAAAAATGGAAAGCAGTATTACAGTAGCCCAGGACATCCTGGTGAATTTTTGACATTTATCTAATTTATGAGTTTGCCTCCCCTATTCTTATCACCTTGAGGGCTATCAGTCTTGTAGAGAGTCCCCAACCCTTCTTTTCACAGGATAATTGCACCTTGGTGTGTTTTCCTTATCTTTTATTTACAACCCATCCAGGAAGAGTCTCTTTGAGGTTAATTCTTTCTTTTAATGTTTTAGTTTATTTTATTAAAACCATTATGATTTAAAGTCCTTCATAGTTGATTTCAGACATACAATGAATCAGGGCCAATCCCACCACCAGTGTTGACCTCTCTCCATGTTCCCAGAGTGTATCCCAACCACCACCTTTGCCTCCCAGGCTATCAGTATAATGGGCCCGTTTACCATTTAGACTGTTAGAATTTGGGTCTTTTGATTCCGTTGCTGACTTTGGCTTGGATATTTACTTTTGTCCTTTTTTATTTTTTTATGTCCACCAATGCACCTTAGACCACTTGGCCCCTGGCCCAGTCTTTCATATTGTGTTTCTCCTGCTGTACTTTCACAGTTATTTTTTGTTGTTGTTGTTGTTGTTTTGTTGTTGTTATCCTTGCTGTTCTCTGGGGCCAAGGGTGTTTGGGACAACTCCTATTCAGACCATTGCATTACTTCATGCAATTATTCTAAAAACCACATATATGTGGCTGGAGCGGTGCGCAAACAGTAGCTCATTTACCTTGCTCGAACTAAACCTAGGGCAGACCTCAGCAGTTTAATCTCCTGGCGTCCCATGTGGTCCCCCAAGCCAGGAGCGATTTCTGAGCACATAGCTAGGAGTAACTCTTGAGTGTCATAGGGTGTGGCCGAAAATCAAAATAAAACAAAAAATACATACAAATGATATCATTTTATATTTATCCTTCTTATTCTGACTTACTTCATTTAACATATATCTTCCAGTTCCATCCATGTTGCTGCAAATTGCAGGATTGTGTCATTCCTTATAGCTATGTAGTATACCAAAGTTCTTTGTTGCTTTTTTGGTGTGGTTGTGCTGCCTCACAATACCAAGTCTTGCCCTGCTCCCTAACTCGAAGTTCTTCCCTGGACTTATTTATGCTGCTTTTGAACTACCCAAAATAAGCAACACATGGCACCATATCCTGACAACTTGTGACATATATCATGTTCAACTTAGGTTTGGGCAGCTCTAAATTTGGCATTCCCAGCTGGGAATTAATTGCTCAAAGCTAACTCTCATATTTTGGGGCTATACTATCTCAGTCCTATCACACAATCTTTTCCAATAGAAACAAATATATGCCTCTAAGTCTTCCACAAATCAAAATTTTAGCAAATGTTTGCCACAGAAAACAATCGTCAATTGGCCATCCTCAATGTGATTTTTCCATTTCCTCATAACAACTAAGGAAAAGGCACATCTTTCATATTCTGCCTTCCAAAGAACAAATAACTCTTATCAGTCAAAGTAAAACAAATGCAGCACTACCAAAGAAAAAGCATCTACAACTGAGTTAAATGCACATGATATCCTGTCTTTCTCAATTTAGAAGTCAAACTTTTCTATTCTAAGCAAAAGGATCTGGTCATTTGTTACCTATATTAACAAGAAACTTATGTTTCAACATGGGAGAAGTCTAGAAGTCTAGTTTAGATAGCTTTGCAGTAGCAGTAAAAAACTTTGGCTTGGTAATGACACCCTTAGTCAGAATTAAACACATAAACCCTCCATCCCCACCTGCCAAACACTAGAATACTCAAAAGTATAAGCAAACTGTGTGTTACATCTAGACTTAAAATAGACATGACTATGAAATATCATGTTTGTTTTAATATTGAAAGTATATATACGTACCTAACCAGCAATCATAAATTTAATATTCAATTTTCAATTTATTAATTCAATTATCTATCTCTGGACTTTACCAGGTACATAAAGAATTTTTACAAATAGATTTTTTTTTTGGTTTTTGGTTTTTGGGTCACAACTGGCAGCACTCAGGAGTTTCTCCTTATTCTATGCTCAGAAATCGCTCCTGGCAGGCTCAGGGAACCATATGGGATGCCAGGATTCGAACCACCGACCTTCTGCATACAAGGCAAACACCTTACCTCCATGCTATCTCTCCAGCCCCCAGTTAAACTTTTATAATAATAATAATTAATTTTTTAAAACAGATACATTTAATTTTTTATTTTATTATTTTTTCAATAATTTGTATTGTGACCAAAGTGAATTATGGATCTTTCACAGTAATATTTAAGGTACATAATGACAATGAATCAGGGCCATTCCCACTATATAAGAGCAATTCTTAAAACTTCTACCATATTTTGGGCCCGGAGAGATAGCACAGCGGTGTTTGCCTTGCAAGCAGCCGATCCAGGACCAAAGGTGGTTGGTTCGAATCCCGGTGTCCCATATGGTCCCCCGTGCCTGCCAGGAGCTATTTCTGAGCAGACAGCCAGAAGTAACCCCTGAGCACCGCCGGGTGTGGCCCAAAAAAACAAAACAAAAAAAAAAAAAAAAACTTCTACCATATTTTAACACTGCACATGAAAAATAACACCTCATTTAAAAACCAGACATCTAAATTAATTACGTAATCAAATATTTAGCAGTTATAATTTTTTGTTTGATTTTTGAGCCACATCCGGTGACACTCAGGGGTTACTCCTGGTTATGCGCTTCAGAAATTGCTCCTGGCTTGGGGGGACCATTTGGAACGCCAGGGGATCGAACTGTGGTTCGTCCTGAGTCAGCTGTGTGCAAGGCAAATGCCCTACTGCTGCACCATCACGCTGGCCCCATAACAGTCATAATTGTAAGACATTATTATACCTTGTTCTTTTAAGAAAAATAAAAAAAAATGCTTTCTAATCATAATGCAAAAAACATTAGAAAACAATGATAAATTACTCAAATCTTCTCTAGGGAAAAACTATAAAAAATTCTCTAAGAAATAATTATTTCACCTCAGACTATTTAGAACTACTTTTTAAACAGTTTTGTGTTCATCTTCTTAGCTTGAAAAAGTGTTTTAATTACCTGAAATACCTGCTGAGTAACAAACCAGATTCTCATCTATGATACTGAGCACTAGTGAGAATTACCAACAATAGGTCACTAACAAAATCTTTCCAGTGATAACCTAGCCTTTGAGTCATAAATTAATTTTCATATTAAGATTAAAATCTCTAATTCTTACAGAAACAGCTATGTGACTGGACTGGATTCAAATTAGCAATATACTATGCGGTTTACTTTGGAATTTTTTTCTTCCTCGTCAGTAGTGATGACAAGTAAAGGTTATGCTATTGGAGACTGAATCACAGGACTGTTTTGTCTTAAGTGCACCCCTAAATTTTGACAGCGACCTACTGTGTGCAAAAACCTACCACCTCAAAAGTTTTTGACAAAAAGATTAAATTTATCAGTGGGGGTGAGGAAAGTTGAAAGTCTAGGTGGAAACTGTCTTTTCAGATCTATCTGAACTATCCAGACAACTAATCTTTCTATAAAGGTATCTCCCTCATTATACTAAGAATTACTGATCTTCTGATCTTTCTTCGTGAAGAAGAAAACAATGACACATGCCTTTGTTTGGCTGTGCTTTCCACAATGACATTCATATTGATCTGCCCTTTCTTCTTTCCCCAAACTTCTCATGCTTTAGCTAATTTATTAAAGAGGCTTCAAGAATCTGTGAGTTGTTTACTCATTTTCTGATCTCTATTATATAGACAGGAGGAAGGCATGTCTTAATGAAAGAAATACTCTTACTTTGTCCTTTATAATTATTTGACCCAACATTGAATTCCTACTAAAAGAGATGTTTTTCCTCTGTTATCAATATTTCTAATCATGCTTATTCATATAATATTATATAATATTATTTTTTAAAAGGTTAATATAACTATAAGAAAAACTTGAAGAGCATCGTATGATAGATGTTTATATTATATAGTATATATGTGTATAAAATATATAGTAAAGATTGTGAAAATATTTTTTATATAGTGTTTGGATTCTATTCTTGGCTAGTGTGGGAAGCTGTTCTGGTTGCATTCAGGATACCATGTGGTGCTGGGCATCAAACACAGGCAAGGCAAAATAGGGTGGGAAAAATGTCTGTCACACATAAAAATTAACTCAGACCCCTATCTCACACCATAAACAAATTCAATTCAACATGGATTATAACTAGTATAAAACAATGTAAGAGCATCAATGTTCTTACATTAATTAAAATTAAAAAATTGAATTGATTAATGTAAATTAGTTAAAATTTTAAATTAATTTAAAAAACATTAGACCTGAATTCATTAATAATACTGAGAAAACAAAGGCAGACCCTTTTATGATTAAATATAGAGACACTTTATGGTTCAATTCCATTGGCCAAGTAAACAAAAGCAAAGATAAACAAAATGACACTTTTAAAAGAAAAAGTTTCTGCAGGGGTTGGAGCAGTGACACAAGGAATAAGGCATGTTCCTTGCCCTGAGCTAGCTAGGACGGATTTTGGGCCACACACAGAGACACTCAGGGATTACTCTTGGCTATGGGCTCAGAAATCGCTCCTGGCTTGGAGGATCATCTGGGATGCCAGGGGAGTCTAATCACAGTCCATCCTAGACTAGCAAGGGCAAGGCAGATGCCTTACCACTTGTGCCACCACTCTGGCCCAATGCCCCAGGTTTAATCAACCTGTCAGAGCCAGAAAGTGTGGTCCCGTAACCCCTGCCTGGAGTGATCCCTAAAAACAAAGCCAGAAGAAAGACCTAAGTAACATGGGTGTGTCTAAACAAAACAAAACTAAAAAACTATATAAAGATAAAAAAGTATAAGCAGTTTTCTCATTCCTCAGTTGTCTAAGTAAGTTTCTTTTAAAACAAAAACCATTTATCTTCACTGAAAAAAAAAATGAGATATCACCTCATCCCAACGAATAAAAAGCAAACTACAAACTATGCTGCAGATGAGAAGAAAAAATAAAAATATAAATAAAATAAAAATAAATACATTAAAAAATAAAAATCTTATCTTTGGTTGATCTTTTGTTGACCACATCAGATATTTTTGGGAAAAAATATGAACACTTGTCAAAAAACCCTAAAAATTATGAGCCTTTTGACACCTATCTAAGGACCCAAAATACTATTTCAAGAAAACTTTCATTCTCTGGGTCTGAGTAGGAAGGTCATTTGCCTTGCATACAGCAGATTCTAAAGCTGAGAGGGCATTTGCCTTGTATGCAGCTGACTCAGGTTTGATCCCCAGCACTCATAAAATTCACCTACTCCTCAGAAGTAATTCCTGAATGCAGAGCCAGGAGTGGCCTTTGAGAACTACTGAATATGCCCCATCCACAGAAAAAATACTTTCACTCTCCTATATTTACTATAGCACTGCCACAATTGCCAAAATCTGGAAATATTCCAAGTGTGCAAAAACAATTGACTATATAAAGATGTTGTGATATATTGATATATAGGTATATATTCCATTGTATGTGGACTACTGCTCAATTATTAAACCAGATAAAATCTTTCAATTTGTTATAATGTTGATGAAACTAGTGTTTATCATACTTAGTTAAGTTAGCCAGAAGCAGGGCAGTCCTGATTCTCTAATAAATATCTCTCAGATGTAACAGAGCAGAATATGAAGTACAGGAAAATCTCTCTCTTTCTCTCTCTCTCTCTCATATTGGATATAAGGAGACATATTAAGAGAAGAAAATATAAAATGGTCAAAGGGAATAGAACCTGAGAACTGGTTTCTAAAATGGAGCTCACCAAAGGCAGGACTTGGATGGGGGAAGAGGAGAAAACAGAATAAGAAAAGGCTGAGACAGTGATGAAGAGAATCAGATACTCTGATGAAGATATTGTGTTGGGACATTGTATGCATGAAACCCATTCATTTATTGTAATTATGATTATTTAAATTTATATATTATATATGATTTATATGTTTATATTTTATATACTATATAAATATAAGATATTTTTATATTTAATTACTAAATGTCCCACAGAACTTTAAAAATATTTTGTAGTGAGAACAATTCCAGACCATGTGGTGAACATTATCAGTCAGTGGAGACTGTTAATATTGCTCTTCCCCATCTTTATTTACCTTTTTATTCCCTACTATATTAAGAAAAACACCCCTGATAACATCTCTGTCATTTTCTAAACACAATGATATATGTTCATTGTGTAAGGGGGTAACAATATTCTCACTGTTCTCTCTCATTTTTTAGGCTCCCCGACTCTGATGTCATGCTTGCTTTGCTAGGCATAAAGCCAAATCCCATCCTTCCTCTCCAAGTTTGTCTTGTAGACTCTGCTGCTGGCCAGGATTCTTTCCCAGCCTAAGTTCTTTTCATTCCAATAAGGTCCCAATTTTCCATTCAGTTGCTTTTCTAATTTTTCAGATGACAGAACCAAAAACCAGAATTTGGAAAATATGCCTTTTATTCGGGTGAACATGTAGCACAATGAAAATTGAAACTGTATTAAGTCATCAAAGTATGAACAATTAAAAAGAATTAGCATCGGATTAGAGCAGTAGTTAGAGCAGCTGCCTTGCATGCAGCTAATCTAGGTTAAATCCCAGGTACCCAGTTAGTCCCCTAAGCATGCAGGAGAAATCACTGAATACAAAGCATCATCATAAATATCTATACTATAATCATATTGCAACTAAATTGTAATTGGGAACAAAATTAAGTTTAAATAGATATACACTTGGAGATTAAGATATGCAAACAGATTTACATATGTACATCTGTAAAATAGTTTAGTTGTTAATAAATATATCATGACAAAATAGAAATATTTAAAGTAATGATAATTTGGTTACTCCAAATTTAGAAATACTGGAGGAAAATTTACATAAGTTAAAATAATTTTATGTACCATAAAATCTAGTACAAGTAAAATATTAGAGTTGTCTTCTGCTCTGAGTATAAGGGCAGAGTGATAATTAAGAGAAAATATAACAGAGTCAACATTTTCAGATAATATAATTTCGTAATGTAAACTGTATGTGTAGGAATGCTTATATGTTTTCCCTGTCTGTTTTAATGTTACTTTCATTATGAAATAGTTTTATAACACATTTAAAAAAACTCAATTACCTATAAAGACTAAAATGTAAGTTTGTTATTTTTCTTTTAAATAAAATACAAATGATTAAATTTTTAGAATTGTAAGTAAATATTTGTGACTCACAAATTTTACAGTGGTTCAAAAGGAACTATATCAGAAAACTCAAATACTATGAGATACTTTTTGTGTCATTTTAAAAAATTTATTTTAAGTCCACATATAAAATTACATAAAAAATAAATAAAATTTTTGGTGCAATAAGCTTGAATAAGTGTAAGAGTAGAAAACATAAAGTTTAATTTAATATTTTAAAATGTAAATACATATGGTTGAAAGCTGATGACATATGCTTAAAATAAGCTAACAATAGAATATTTTTCAGCTGATTCAATGAAGAAATGATACTCATATAGAAAACTCAAGAAAATCAATAAGCATTATTAGAACAAAAAATGGAAATGCATTAGAAGGCAAAAATTGAGGCCATATAAAACTGCAGTGTTCTCTATTGGCAATCCAAATATGTAGAATAAAAAATAATATTGAATATATCAATAAGCTAAAATATGTAGTTTCTAGAAACATGCAAGTTAAAAACAATACATATGTCAAAAATGCATATATATATACTAAAGAAAATATTTAAAGGGTAAGAAAGATAGTACAGAGTTTAAGGCAGTGCCTATCAGGCACTATAGTGTCCCCAAAGCACTGTGGAAGCAACCCACTAAGTACAAAGCCCTTATACTCAGAGCAGAAGACAACTCTAATATTTTACTTGTACTAAATTTTATGGTACATAAAAATATGGGAAATTCAAGGTGTTACCCCAAAATATATTTAAAGACTTGAAAAAATAGATATATGTAGCAAGTTCATGAAGAGAAACCTAAATAAGCAAGCATATTGATTTCTTATTTATAAAAGTGAACCTCAAATAAAGTTATAATAGTTAAAAAATATTGGGGAAATATGGGGCCACACCTGGTGATGCTCAGGGGTTATTTCTGACTCTACACTAAGGAATTATCCCTGGCAGTGTTTAGGGGACCATATGTAATGTCAGGGATCAAACTCAGATCTGCTGTGTGCAAAGAAAATACCCTGCTCACTGTGCTATTGCTCTAGTCTCTATTTTATTTTAATTATTTCTATTTTTTTTATTTTATTTTGTTGAGGGACCACACCCTGTGGAGGAAGTGAATCATTCTTGGGGATCAAATTCACATCTATTTTATGTGAGGAGCACTTGCTTCTGTTTTTTGAGCTATCTCCACAATTTTAACTTTTATCTAAGAGAAATTATCATAAACTATCATAAGCTAATAAAAAGGGCCATGGAGTTCACTTTGCTAAGTATGTATATATAATAACATAGTATAATATAACATAATTAATATAATGTAAATTAATGTAGTGCAATGTAATGTAATATAATATGACATACTATAACGTATTATAGTATAACATAACATAATACAATATTATATAATACATATGTACATATTTTGCAAAGTAAAAAAATACAAATTTGAGAAAGTAGAAAAGGAAGTCTTCCTATGTAAAGATGGTCTTGCATTAATGAGTGAATGAAGACTATATTGAGAACAGGTGGGAAAGGGCTAAAAGAACTTGAGAATTGACAACTAGAGAACCAAGCTTACTAAAGAGAAGATCTTGGATGCTATATTGAAGACAATTATTAATATTTCCCACTTTTAAAGCCCAATTAATGTTTCAGTGTTTAAAAGCAACAAATTCAATATATTTAAAGTAAATTAGGACAATAAAAGAAAATGTTAGCAAAAATTTTTGGAGAATAAACTTTATCTCATACTTCAGATGAAAAGCTTCTCACAATAGAGATATAACCTTGTTTACCAAAGACAAGTTTATTCTAAGGTAGCAACAGGGAATTCAAAAATCAAACTTGATCAAAATCAGGAAGAATGATTGAGTTTCATAAAACCATTGAGAAGATACTCTAGTTGATGGAAATTGTCAGAAACCACTGCTGGAAAGACTAAAGTCTTACTCACTGCTATAAAGTAAAATAAAGATGGTTGGGACATACTGTTACTCCAAGTATAAATGGACAAAATGGAGATTGCTACACCATGCCAAACAAAGGCTGAGAAAATACTAAGGCAGGATCTGGTTGATGAGACAGCTATACTTCCCAGGAGACTAGTCTTGTCGATATTTACAACCTCTGACATCCTAATTCTACTCTTGTACCCTTCCATGGTAATTTAAAATTCAATTTTAACACAACTGCACTTTGTTCCTCCCATGAGTGGAAAGCATGACCATACAAATGTATTATGCTTAAATGTATTAAGCATAAATATATTTGTATTTATGTACAAATACATTTGTATTTGTATTGTTTGCATTACATATACATCTATTTACATTTAAATACATGATTATAGTCCCAAAGAAGAAAAGCACTTTATTTATATAAAGCCACATGTCTTCACATTAATATTTTATATTAACCCCTCTATTTCAGAGATGTAATGTTATCACTTTACTTTGATATTTTTTCAAGACTAATTTCTGCTTGTTTTGTATTCTACATGTTCTATATGCCTTTCCTAAATATTCATATTCAAATGACTGAATTTTATTTATATGCCATTTACTTTTATATTCAGTCTTGACACTTAATCCCTATACTGTATTGGGATATAGCATTCTAGAAACCTTACATTAAGTATACACTCAATACATATTTATTGAATTAACCACAGGCACAGTGAAGCGTTGTGTTATTACATCCACAAGTACACAAAAAAACATACAATCATGCCCATACAATAGAGTGAATCATGCTTATATAATAATTAGATAAATATTATCCTATATGAAATAATATTCAAATATATTTTAGTTAACAATATTTTAAAACTTCATTACAATATATTTTCAATACAATATCAATCAACATATTGATATTATCTCATTTGTTATTTATAATTTTGCCCAGTATTTCATTATGTGGATTGTTCCAAATGCTATGCACTGCATGAATTTTACTTTTTACTTTTTATTCACCCACCATTAATGTAAGAAATATTTGTCTGAGGCCGTAGAGATAGCATGGAGGTAAGGCATTTGCCTTGCATGCAGAAGGACGGTGGTTCAAATCCCAGCATTCCATATGGTTTCCTGAGTCTGCCAGGGGTGATTTCTGAGCATAGAGCCAGGAGTAGCTCCTGAGAGCTGCTGGGTGTGACCCAAAAAAACAAACAAAAAAAGAGAAATGTTTGTATATAGGACTTTGTTCATATATATGCTTGAACATATATTTCTACAGAAGAGATAATGAGAAGTGAAATCACTGGAAGAAAGCATGTGCAATTTATAAAAAAAAGTTTCATCTAATATTAATATGGGCTGATAATATATTTATTGTAATGTACAGATAGAATTATAAGAGTATATAATTTCCAGGCTAGTATATCCGCAGTATGCACATTATAAAGAGGTTTTTCAAAATGTCTTACCAAAATTCTCTTAAAATTGAGGAAGCTTTTATTTTATAAATAACATGTAAGATAATTGTAATAAAAATGGAATAAAAGAAATGGTCCAAAAACCATACTCAGCTGATGTACTATATATTTTTATTGAGTAACATTTTTTAATTATGCATGCAAGAGTATAAATATGGTTAGAGGTGGGAAAAACATTAATGCTGGGAACAGGGGTGGATGGAGGACAACATTGGTGGTGGGAATACCCCTGATTCAATGTCACTATGTACCTAAAATATTATTGTGAAAATTTTTAATCCACTGTGGTAAAAATAAAAATAAAAATTTCTCAAAAATAAAGACAGAATGGTTTATTTTTAGTTTCAAAAATTTACTGTAGTTATTAGATTGGGTATCATAAATTTTTATAATGTATGATATTAAATAAAAAGGAAAAAATTAAAAGTTAAAGGCAATTTTGTTCAAAAATACCCCAAATTCTAGTTACCAACCCAATATTTCAGCCTGTGACAAATAGCAATACGTATAAGTATTTTGAATAAATGCATTAAGTTAACAATGCATTGCCAGTTATTTAGGCTACATTATAAATTGTGGAAATTATGTTAGAGGACTGACTTATTACGATATGATATAGAAATGTTTATAGCTTTGAATGACTAAGTAAAGGGCCACAATGTTAGCACAGCAGAAAGACATTTGACTTGCACACGGCCAACACAGGACAGAACCCTGTTCTAATCCCAACATCCCATGTGTTTCTCCGAGCCTGCCAGAAGCGACTTCTGAGCAGAGCCAGGAGTAACTCTTGAGTGCCGCCAGGTGTGACCCCAAAACAGAAACAAAAACAGAAACAAAAACAAAAAAGTAAGAACATGATACTTCATACTCCTAAATATTTTTTCACATTGTTTTACTTCTTAATGCAACTAAGTTAAAACCAAACTATAATTGTCTAATAACTACTGGCCAACTAGAGATGTGACAGCAATAAACTGGAGCAAAGTTGAAGGACACTTTACGACACAGAGAAAAAGCCTTTGACCTAGATGCAAAAACCAATCCTAAGGATCCCTATGCACAAAAGAGATTAACAATAACCACAACTGTAACTTTTCCTGAACATCAACAGAGATGGAAGGACAGTATGAAAGAGTAAGCTTACATTAAAAAATCATTGAGAATTAGAGAAATAAATACAATTAAAATTATTAAATAAATGCACTGTTTTGGTAATCCATGTTAGTACTAATTCAAATTAAAGAGCCACGTGACTGTGCGCATTCTGTGCATTCACTTTACCTTCTGTGCATTCTGCACATTCACTTCTCTTTAAATTTTATTTTTAACTAAGAAGAGGAGAAATTCAGTCTCCAAGATCATGCCTGTTCTCAAATTCTGTTACTCGAGTCATTCTGCTAATCAAAGGAGGCTGATGCTCAGCCAATTTTTTCTGTAGCCTGACTGCATTGAACATCCCTTTTCCTGCCAGGAACAAATGTCTAAATGTGCCTGGCTTGGGATCTATAAATTAAAGTAAATTAGAGCAACTGCTAGAAATGGGAAGTAGAAAGAGTATCAAATAACTATTTTTCACAATCATTCTAGTCCTGGAGAATGCTCAGAGAAAAGTTTGATCTTATTCTGTACCTAAAAATTATTTTTCTTTCCAAATTTTTATTAAATATATAATCACAATGAAGTAGGTAGGCACACCCTAATATTTAAACATAGCAGAATTTGCAGTTTAGCCTTAAATGCACCCATATTTAATGATGATTTTCTCTCTTTTTTTTAATTTTCAGGGATAAAATCTAGGTTGGAGGTTGAATACAAGACAAGCATCTCACCTTTTTATGCATCTTTAAAAAATATGTCCAGACTCTTTTCTTGAACAAGATATAAACTGAGCCATAAAAGATTATGGCTGTACTAGCCCAAGCAGCACAAAGCTGGACAACTTAGGAGTAGAGAGTGGGCCAAGCCACAACAATCCCAAAACCAAGATAACTGTTTCCATCACCCAGAATCACAATTTCCCTGGACTGCCTGCCTCATTATCGATCTCCTTTGCGATTCCCTGCAGGGACACAGATTTGACCATACTTCAGGTGTTTAGGATGTGGGACTGTTATCACCAGGGTTTTTATTTTTGGAGAGATTGCAGGCGCCCTCCCCTGTATCTTACTTCTTCCTGGAAATTTTGGCAGCTTTAACCATATCCACAAACACAGTTGCCATGTTCTGTAAGATTCACTTATTGTAATTCAACCCTAGGAGAATGAATGGAGCATGGTCACCACAGGAATAAACCAAGATATTCATATGCTAGAAAAGCATGGAGACAAAATGGCTTCTAACCTCATGGCTCAGAGCTCACCAAACTGACCTCTTTTTATTGACCAGCTCAATCCACAACTGGGCAGGAGATGGCCCAGTGACAAAGTACATAACTCCAGCTAACAAAGATGGCCCAGATGGCCCAGTGACAAAGTACATAACTCAGGCTAATCCAATCTAGGTGGGCCTTTTACATGCAAAAAGGGGTTGAGAGAGAAGGAAAAAGGAAACTGGTGAAAGTTTTTGTTTTGGATAAAGCAGGTTGTAATTCAACATTGTCTGAATTGGGGCAGCTACATAGACTCACTCTTTTCTTGATTGAGATGTACAACAAGCTGCAAAACATTATGGCTACACAGACCTACACAGCACAAAGTTGGTCGTTTCAGGAGGAGTGAATAGGCCAAATCTCCATCCTATCAAAGCCATGCTTGCTGCCTCCATCTCCCAGAAATGCCATTTCCCTGATGGCCTGCCACATCACTGACCCTCTATAATTCCTTTTGGGGACACCAATCTGATCACACCTCAGAAATGCAGGGTGTTGGGCTGACATTACCAGTGATTTTTTGGATCTAGTGTAGTCACTCTGCCCCATATCTTTCTTCTTCCTTGAAATCCTGGTAACTGTAACCATGCCCATAAGTGCAGCCATCTTGTTGAACTGGGCCTTTTTCCAAGAGGTCTGGTACCTGTGTATATGCCTGTAAAATTATCAGTATCATAGATTTGAATTTCTGGACAACTTCATTTGTTTGATGCTATCATCCTTAAAGGAACACTTCAGTTTAACAGACTGGACATATAATAAGAGCTTACTAAACCTTCTGCCATGTTAATCATGTCATTGGTGATACAATTGGTGATATAATAATTTTCACAAATGAGCTTGAGTAAAATGAGTCAGAAGAGTAATAGACGAAGAAAATACTCACCCATCTGAAGGATATAAGAAAAAGGAAAGATAGTATGGTAATAACATCCACAGATAATAGAGATGAGGGTCAGGAGGACAAGCCTATGATATGAAGCTTGCTACACAGATCAGTGAGTACAATTAGAGCACTAACCACAATTACTATGACAATGATTGTGTGTGTGAGTGTGTGTGTGTGTGTGTGTGTGAGAGAGAGAGAGAGAGAGAGAGAGAGAGAGAGAGAGAGAGAGAGAGAGAGAGAGAGAGAGAGAGAGAGAGAGAGAGAGAGGAGAGAGAGAGAGAGAATGTCCTAGAGAAAGGCTGAGGATGTCGGAGAGGGGATAGGAGTATTGGTAGCAGGAAAATTGCACTGGTGGTGAAGGGTTGTGTATGTTCTATGACTGAAACCCAACTATAAACATTTCTGTAACCATGATGCTTAAAAAAAAGAAATTATTAAAAAATAAAAAGAAATTTTACTGTCAGATAATTCAGATGAGCACACTTCAGAAAATGACCAGTCTAGCAATTAGTACCATATTTTCCAGCGTATAAAACGACTGGGCATATAAGACGACCTCTTAATTTTGCAGTTAAAACATAGGTTCCTGGGCTGGAGAGAGATAGCATGGAGGTAAGGCGTTTGCCTTTCATGCAAGAGGTCATCGGTTCGAATCCCAGCGTCCCATATGGTCCCCCGTGCCTGCCAGGAGCAATTTCTGAGCATGGAGCCAGGAGTAACCCCTGAGCACTGCCGGGTGTGACCCAAAAACCACAAAAAAAACAACAACAACAAAAAAAACATAGGTTCCTGTGCTGCAACTGTATGTACCACAGTGAGCCAATCACAACAAGCAAAGGTTCAAAGGTTATACTGTAATAGACTTCCTCTCTGACTCTGGCCAATCGGAGCAGGCTTTTTACAGTGTAGATTCGGGTCCAGAACATTGTCTAATTTGCATGCATAGAAAACCTGCTTGGATTGGCTGAGTTAGAGAGGCGGTCCGAGCAGCCTTGCAGTGATTGGTCCCTTACCACAGGCACCTTTTCTGGCAATTCCCTGGTGGCGTCAGTAAATCTCCCCCACTACATGAACCAAACAACACCCCATCTTGGGACCCTAGCACTGAACCACCAACACGGTTAGCTGGGTTTTGCCAGAAGTGGCCCCCAGATCTCCTGAGTACTGTTTGGGAGCCCCCAAGAAAGAGATTTGGAAACTCTGCGGCCTGATTTTTGTTTGTTTGTTTCATTTAGTGGCATATTGAAACATTTTTCAGGATATACTCTGCGTATAAGACGACCCCCGATTTTGGTTGACTTTTTTTGTTTGTTTCAAAAGTCGTCTTATATGCCAGAAAATAAGGTAGATACTTATTTGAGCAGAGGGCTATAATCTGGAAGGCCTGGTTCCAATGCAACTTGAAAGTCACTTAGAAGAGAAACACTGGGGTATGACAAAAAGAAAAAAACCCTTTATCAGGAACCAGCAGGTAGATTGGAGATAGTAGACTTGTTTTCAAAGCACATCCAGTCTGCATGGCCACAGGAATTTGTTTAGAGACAAAAAACAGGAAAAATATTGTGGGCTACAGACCAGTTAGCACCAAAACGAACAAGAATGCTCATTATGAATTGGTCCCTTTCAGAACATTATCTTATATGCAAATCCACATGGAGACTTAAACTTTGGGAAAAACAAAATAAGGAAGATTTTTCTTAATTTATACAATTTTTACTTCTGATGGTGATGGCAGGTAGGTAGACAAGCCCCCCCCCCCTCAACCTGACAAAATATTCTTGGGATATAGTACATTATTTGAAATCTAACAAAACCAAGAGATGAAATTTGAAGAAGTTACACTAGCCCTAAGATTGCCAAGACCCACCTTGTGAATACTAAACTAAAGCCTGATAAGAACTCTAGCTGACTAACTTCAGGCTCTGAGAAGACTGAACACCCAACCAAGAGAAGCTGTAGCAGGTACAAAGGTCAAGAAAAGAATGTCAAAGGAAACCATAAGATGATCCTCATTTTTTTCTCAATTGCAATGATCTTAGCAATGGGCTCTTACCTAGGTTGAAAACCCCTCATAGAGTAGGTTAGGAGAAAAAGTATATAAACAGACTTGGAAAAAAGAATAAAATGGCATTAGAGAAACTTAAATCAGGAAAAGAAACTGTTGACATTTAAATAAAGTTTGTCATTTAATTAATAATGTTGGGCCATGGTTAACTTTCTGATACTGATCCTTCTATATAATTATAGAAGATGGTGACATGACAAGATCTAATGGTGATGAAAGAAAATCTTTTGTACTAAAATTCGTTCTAAACCAAAAGTTGAAATATAAACTTGAAAACAACAAAGAGACAGTAGAATTCTCTTAGAGCTATTTTCTAGTTTTTGAAGAAATGGAAACTTGAAAACAACTGTAGAGCAGATTTTAGAAAACCATATTCCTGATAGGCCTTTCAGTTATGCAAATGTAAACCAGAGATTAGCATCAGAAAAGATGTCTCAATGCTGTCTAGAAGATGCTCTATTGCTTAGGGCAATAATGTAAATGGTTGTGGTTATTTTATGTAGTTGCGACTGTGCAGATAACATTCCTTTTAGAGAAGTGCTTCTTGTCAAAAAAACACATTTTTTTAATATTGGGCAGCCAAAAATAATGTTATACTGTGCAAGGAGATTAGAAATTGCTCAGAGAGTATTTGTGCATATGCATGTATACATGCACCCATATGCATATATGTTTGTTACAAGGCTAGTTTTAATCGCTGCCTCACCAAAAATATATAAGATAGAGTATTTAAGAGAAGAGATCCAGGTTTTCTGTCTACTTTTTTTTTCAGGATAAATTAATATAAAAGAATGGCAGATTAAATAAAATCAGGAATGTCTTATTTGTGAACTAAAATGCTGACTGAAACAAAACATAATAGTTGAATGGAATGAAAAAGAAACTTTATTTTTCAGTTTAAATAGAGATCTCCCCTCCCAGAGGGGAAAGTTAACTGAGTTTTGGTTCAGTGCATAACTGTTCCCTTATCTCACACCCAGAAGGCAAGTTCCCCTTACACTCAGTTGGAACAGGACAGATAAACTATTCTCAACAGAGAAAAATTTCCCATTATTCATTTAAAGTATCAAAACATTTGTCTTTGAAGAGCATATGGCAATTTTTAATATCCTGGAAGAATATGAAAATGTCTATTTTGAACTCAAGATTGTCATCTCTGAAGCAGAGACATCTTCAGATGGAAACAAATGAAAATTAAGTTTTAACAAATCATCAGAAGGTTTTTGGTGAGGGCTACCTTTGGCATCCAGGCTATTCTAAAACCAGCTAATGATAGGGAAGTGACTAAAGTCATGGAGATAAGTTGGCATTTGGAGAATAACTCTGATAAGGAAGAGAACTATAAATCCCCAAACTTCCATCTTGAAATCTGAAACCTAATCTATGGTTGATATTGGATATTCTGGTTTTTGTTCAATATATCTATATGCTATTTTGAATTCCTTATTAAAGTCTCATAGGAAAAATTGTGTGTGTATTTGTGTGTGTGTGTGTGTGTGTTGTGTTTAGGGTATGAGGTTAATATGGGTTGGGATACTCACAGTTGTAGTCAATTCTTATTCCTGACTGTCCTCAAGGATAGCTCCTGCCACATACAAGACAAGCATCATATACTATACTGTTTCTTCCAACCCTTGTGGAAGATCTTAAAAATTATTACAACCATATTATGAAAATTGAAGCTTCCTTGAGTGGTGGTTATTTGGATTCTTGATAAAAACAGTCTGAAATATTTTATTCAGGACTATTACCTATTACAATTAGGAAGGGAAAACTTAACCCAGATATAGCAAAGGGAGTTGGGCACTTACACTCTAAGAGGAAAATGAAAGGAAAGTTAGAGTAAAATCTCGATACACATATTTTCTCTTACATTTCAGTGAAGTCCAAAAATGAGTGAATGCAGTCCTCTTCCTAAGCAAGCATCCTTTCCCATATTTTGTCCCAGTCTCCTTGGCTATAATTGCCATTCTGCTGTGAACCTAATTCAACAAGGATCTGTTGTGTGCCTGCTATGTGACTAATGCTAATTAAAAAAGCTTATCAGTTTAGCATTCTAGATCCAGCTGTTGAAAATGAACATCAAATTTTCCAAATTAGATATCAGCATACATTGTCCCAGAGAACGAATGTTTTAATCTATTTAGTAGATGAAGATTCCCCAAATGTACACAGATTAAATAAAATGTTCTTATTCTTTTATTGAATCATTCTTTATTCACTCATAAAACAAAGTAACTTGAGTGGGTGCCATCGAACAGGTACTGAGCATGGAGAAAAGTGAGAAGCTATTATGGCAGAACTATTTGTCCTCAAATCCTCCCTCATTTTTCCATTTTAAAACACTGGTTCTGTCTGCTTTTACTGATACATGAATATCCACACATATTTGCAGCACATCCCATTTGTATGATAAATCTATTTCTCCATTACTTGAATTTGGTATGACCTCTTATTTCTTCCATGGGTGAAATCTGACAGTTGGCTGTACTACACATCTTCTAGGTCTAGATGTTAAGAAGCCTTTAATTTTACACTGTTGCAATTCTAGCCAAGGAAAAAGCCTGAGCTATCAGCAGAGAGCAGATGAGCAGAAACAGAGTCAGTTCAGGTGTGCTAAACCACTCTAGCTTCAGCCAAGCTAACAGGTGATTGCTGCAATTGGCCTGATCCAAGGAATAGTCAGTAGACTTGCCCAACTAAACCCAGCCCCAATGGCTGATCGCAACAGTATAAAACAAAAGATAGTTGATTGGGAACCAGGAAGACAGTCCAAGTTGCTAGAACACATATTTTGCATATATTGGCACTGAGTTAGATCCATGCATTTCCCCCTAAACTCTGCCAAACAGGGCCTTTCTTTAGGTCTTATCAGCACCACATCACCAGGCTTCAGCACTGAAGTACATATTTTGGTTGAATATCAACAGAAGTGACCCCCAACTTCCCTGAATATGGGCTGGGATCTCAAAGAAGCAGAAAGAGGAAACAAGAGAGGAAGAGAAGGAAAAGAAGAAAGAGGACGAAAGGAAAGAGAAAGAAGAGAATCTCAAAAATGAGGGAAAGAAGAAGGGGAAGCAGAGAGAGGAGAAGTAGGAGAAGGAGAAAGAGAAAGAGAAAGATGAGAAAGAGAAGAAGAAAAAAAGAAGGAAGAGTATCAATAATAAGTCACTAAGATTATTGAAGTTTGTTATGCATGTAATACATATTACTATATAACCCTTAAGAATTTCCTATATCTCTTTGCAGAGCACACATTATTGGAAACTACCTGGCTTACAATTGAAAGTAAGAGGTGTCTCCCCCAATAAAGCCTTTGAGAAATGCTGAACAAGCCTAAGATGAGGTGACCTAGAAAGTCTAGTTACACAGTCACTGGAGGAGCCAGTCAAAGTAACAATAATATGATATAGGTCAAGAAGCAGCCATATTGGCAACAAGTCAATAGAATGAAAAAATGCAGATGCTCATTTCCTAACTGTCTTGCTTGCCTGGTTACAGAAAAATGTTTATAGAGGAAAAAAAGAATTACATTTTTAAAATTTATTTATTTAGTCTTTGGTTTGAATGCCACGTCAAGCATAGTGGAGGACTTACTTCTAGCTCTATGCTCAAGATGACTCCTGGTTGTGCATGGTGTACCCTATACATTGTTGAGAGAAAAATAGGGTCAGCCATATGCAAAACAAGTATCTGAACCCCTGTCCAATTGCTTCTGCCTAAGAAAATCCATTTTTAAAAGAGAATTATTTCAGATTGGTATGTTTTGAAATGGCCAGGAACTTTCCTTGTGCACATAGGCTTTCTGTGTATCTGCAAATCTAAACTAAGATTTTTTTGATTAAGGATTCATTGCTACATTCTTTTTTTTCTTGTAATAGACTTTAGGAGAAAGGAGAAGATAAGGAAAACATTCCCTACATCTTCAATAGCCCCTGTTTTGAAGAGTTTAGCTGGTTTCTTATTTTGAATTCTGCTCTTAATTTCCTTTGGGCTAGTTTCAGTGTGACCTACACCATCTCCAGAGATCCATTACAAGGCAGATAAAATCGCCCTCTCTAAGAATTTGCTTAATATTACATTCCTGCTTGGCGTTAATCTCTTCCCAATTCATTTCACACTTCCCTGCTGATTTGACCAGAGGATGTTTCCCAAATAGATTTTTTACAGGAAAATTTGTCTTGAAGTCTGCATCTGAGAATCTTCATTTAATATTCCTACCAACAAAGTGGTTTCTGCAAGTAAACCTTTAGGATACATTTTTATTTGACCACTGCCCAGCTATCAAGTCATCTGCTACTCCATTTGTACATGTGCTTATGCATATGTGTGTATTACATGTGATATTTATTTTTATTTTAGTCCATTTTTTAGCTTTGTTTAGTTTACTTTTGTGGGTTTGATTCCAGATTATGCTTGAAGGATCTATTGCCTGGAATCAAAACCAGGGCCCCAGTATACAACTAATTCACTTAAGCCTTTTGAACTATCCCCTTGGCACTTCTATTAATGGTTAATTAGATGTATGGTATATAAATATATACCATACTAAGGTATAGTATATTGAAGGATATGCACTGACTTATGTATTATAGTTTTTACTAAATATAGATGGAAATGACAAAGAAAATGTAGAGAGTATGGAACTGACTATTTGTTGGTAAATAACACACATGTATGAAAAATAAGACTGTTAAGTTCAGTTCAATCAAATCATTGTCAACTCTGAGCCTGGCATAAAGTCATAAAACCTCTTTGATAACATTTATAGAGATCATATTCACAGTACTGAAAGAGTGAAGCATCCTTAATATCAGATTTGAAATTTGATGATTTGAGTGACAGATATTCAAAGGAGTTTGAAATATTAATCTTTGACCATCTATTTCTCTTCATTTAGAATTGAGCCTCCAAAAGGAAAAGGAAAAATCATGACACTTAGCATGAAGCTATTTGAATGGCTACATATGAGATCATTGGTAAATTTTGGAAAATACAATTCTTTTAGTGCTGCTATATTCCCTTAGAAAGGCTCAATAAACTAGCTTGACTGAGAAGTTATCAAACTATAAAATTAAGTAACTGAAATATGCATTGCTTTATTTTATTTATTATTTATGTTTAATTATACATCTTACATCTAATGCTTCATAAGATAAACTCACACTAAACTGAAACATCTTAATTCATGTTGTAAGTCTTATCTTAATATATTTTAAATGTAGTAACAATGTTTTTGCTTCTTTTTTATTTTATTATGATATGTATCCTTTATCTATCAGGGCAACCAGTAAAGGTAATCTTATGCTTTCTCATTTGACTGTAATATTTGTAAAATTTTAAAATTGTCAAATGTTATTATGAAAAGAAACAAATAAGCATCCAGCAGCTAATATACATTTAAAGTACATGTTTTTACATGTCTTCAAATATAAGCAGCTTAGATGTCATGTATGCTCAATGTTTAATATGTTTATTGCATATTTAGCAGTGTTATACCTTATTTAACTAGTCATCCCACATATTATTAAGACATTAATTTAAGATTTTGTGTATATTAATACAATTTAAACTTATAAAACTTTAGCCACTGATGATATATCTAAGAATCAAGTTCTTTAATAAATATTAATATTAGAATAAAACATATTTAATATTAAAAATTGCATAGCTGCTCTAATTTTTTACAAGTTGACAAAACATATTTTAAATCCCAAACTGTATGTGTGTGTGTGTGTGTGTGTGTATATATATATATATATACATATATATATATATATATGTAAATAAGATAGTATTACCAAAACCATTTTGTTTTTTCCCCTTTTTTGGGGGGGGCACGCCCAGTGACGCTCCGGGGTTACTCCTGGCTATGAGCTCAGAAATCGCTCCTGGCTTGAGGGACCACATGGGATGCCAGGGGATTGAACCGTGGTCTGTCCTAGGCTAGCGCGTGCAAGGCAAACACCCTGCTGCTTGTGCCATCACTCCGGCTCCCCAAAACTATTTTTAAAAGATTAATGGTGATTATATTATTATAAGAATTTGACACTTTCATTTTTTTTTTGTTTTTTTTTGGGCCACACCCGTTTGATGCTCAGGGGTTACTCCTGGCTAAGTGCTCAGAAATTGCCCCTGGCTTGGAGGGACCATATGGGACATGGGGGGATCGAACTGAGGTCCTTCCTTGGCTAGCTCTTGCAAGGCAGACACCTTACCTCTATCCCCACCTCGCCGGCCCCGACACTCTCATCTTATAACCACTTTTATGGTACCTATATAAGGAGACCAAAAGAATTCAAAGAAAAGCTCATAAGTAGATGTGTGTGCTTCAACTCAATGAATTATAGGTAGCCAATCAGTTTGTTTCTCTTTGATATCTTGCTCCATCTTTCTTTTGCCAAGAATTATATTGATCACCTAGTATCTTGGAAGTCCAATGTACAATCCATGGTGCCACAGAAACAAGTTAAGCGAAGTTTATTCTGTTGATTCTCTCTAATTATTATATAAGTAATTCAAATGCTTTCAGGAGATATATCCATGAATAATTTGATATTAGTCTTAAAGACTGTAACTCAAACATGTTTGAAGAATGAAGACATAATACTAGACATGTGAAAACTTCTAGTGAAAAAAAATTGGGAAATGATGTCAGAATTATTAGGGACAAAGTTGGAAACAGATTATGAAGAATCATTAGCATTTAATGGGCCTAAATTTGTATTTGTATTCTAAGGATATCAACAAATTTTGAACAAAATTTTATTAACAATATAGGGTGAGTTTCATGGTGCAGTTATTTATACAACGACATAACTGTACAAAGCAAAAAAAGAATAAGCATGATTTATTGATTTAAGCTTAGCCACATAAAAATTAGGATGGAGTCAGTATATTAGTATAGAGGATAGGGTGATTGCCTTTCGTGTGGCTGACCCAGGCTCAATCCCTATTTCCCCAATTCCCCTGCAAGAACTGATCTTTGTGTAAAGAACCAGGAGTAGCCCCTGAGCACTGCTGTATGTGGCCCCAAAACAAAAACAAAAAAAGTACTTTTGGGAAAGAAGCACCAGTACAGTGGTTAGGATGCTTTGCTGCATTCATGTAGTGCTATGAGCTTGTCCAGGAATTTTCTTTTAGCCCTGTCCTAGGAGTAAGCCTTCAGCATCATGAGCCAGGTATGGCTCAAACCATAGTTATAATTAGATAGATATATATATATATATATATATAAATAATAAATGTTTAGCTTTAATTTTAAGTCTCATAAATGATGTTCTAAAGTTAATAAAATCATAAACAAATATTTGCATAAATATGTCAAAGGATGTAATTAATGCAGTAAAATTAAGAGCCATATTTGTGAAAATAATTGGATAAGGATCTTAAAATGTCAAATATTCACATATAGATCAGAATGCTAGTGGGGTGAGCACATACTTGGCACATTAAAGCTCTCATACTGATTCTCAAAACTGCATAGTTCTTGAGCACCACCTCGAATAGCTTATCCCAACACAGAGCTGGAAGAAGCACCTATGAACTACCAGGTGATCCTTCTGCCACCACCACCAGTGCCACAAAATAGAAATTAAAAAGAAATTTTAAAAAAAACTCTCAAATGCATTTTATCTCTTTCTCTTATACATACTAAGAAATGTGATATCAGCAAACATGATGCAGCACAGATCAAAATGCTAGCACAGTTGGCCTTACCTACTTGCCTTGTTTTCATTCCTATAGAACCATGTCCAGGTCCTACACCCAAGTGTTAGTGGTCTCAGATGAATCATAACACAAGACAAATTTGAATCAGAGCATCTTTCTTGAAATCAGAACATTCCAGCTGAGTCCAGTAAAGTGACAACAACTGGTCTACAGATAAATAGATAAGAATAAAAATCTTTGCTACTTTAAATGTCTAAGGTTTTGAAGTTATTTATTGCTAGGTTTATGGCATGGAAACTAAAACATGATAAGGGTTTCAAAGTTTTAAGGAGAGAGTAATAGGACTATATCATGCAAGACTCTCAAACTTAGCCCTTGATATACTGTTACAGTTATGTGGATAAAGGAGATAATTTTAAGGGATTGAAACCTTGAGAAGGGAAAATTTATTTTTAAATTTTATTTTTATAACTGTGACTTAAATTTTTTATTAATAAAATAAGGTTAATATCCACTCAGGACATGCTATTGCTAGGAAATATAATCTATTGTTAGTGTATTATTAAAGAGATCAAACTAAGCTATCCTCAGTAAGCTCAACTAGCAATTGGCCTTAGTAGTAGGCTGGCATGGTAGTTGATCTCTGTATAAGTCAACTTGTTTATCTATAAATTATGTAAAAGATAAATTTTCTATTTTTTGGAACTAATATTAGAACTTTAAAAGTTAATACATATGAGATACATAGAATATGTAAACTATTTGAGGCAAGCAGATAGTCTATATTTTGACTAAGGATTAATGTTCTCATTTTGCAGATGCATGTACATCTGTGCTAGGTTTTTTTGTTTGTTTGTTTGTTTCTCTTTTGGGTTTTTTTTTGGTTGTTTTTTGAGCCATACCTGGTGACACTCAGTGGTAACTTCTGGCTTTGAGCTCAGAAATTGTTCCTGGCTTGGGGGACCATATGGGACTCTGGGGGATCAAACTGCAATTTGTCCTAGATCAGCCATGTACAAGGCAAACACCTACCATTGCGCCATCACTCTGGCCCATCTGTGTCAGTTTTAAAAGAAGAAAAGCATGTGTAGTCCATAAAGATTCATATTCAAAATGTTGCAGTTTTAGTACTGAGTATTTATTATAAGTGTTAAAAGAATACTAGACATAAACACTAGACTAACCAGACACTTCAACAAAGAAGCTATACACACATGGGAATGTGCCTCATAAATAAAACTTAGGATAGTAATATACCAATGCTCACCTATTAAATTACCCAAATCTTAAATACTGACCAGACAAAATATTAAAGATAAATCATTTTTTTTATTTATTGTTGGTGGGCAATAGAAGGTTTCATTTATTGTTTGTGGACATGCAAAATGGTAAAGGTAATTAAAAAGAGAGTATAGAAATGTTTAGAAAACTAAGCTAAACATGTCCTTCTAATCATTTTCAACAATTGCATACTTTGGTATTTAACCAAAGAAGTTAGAAATTATATTCACATACAGAAACATGCACATGGATTTTTACAAGCTTATTCTTATTGCCAAAATGTAATAGCAACCAAGATGTCCATACTGTATATAATAGACATGTAGCCAGTACAAAATTAGTTGTGCTCAAATAAAATGAAGCTATAAATGAAAAAGAGACATGAAGAAAAATTAAGTGCACACTACTAATTAAAAGAAGTAAGTCAAGGAAAAATCAACATATTTTACTGTTCCAATCATTTCATATTAAAGAAAATTAAAACTATGGAGTTAAAAATAGTAATGGTTTTCAAATAAAAGGATAAGGTAAAGGAGAAATAGGCAAAACACAGAAGAATTTTAGAGCAATGAAAAGCCTCCACAGATATTCATCTTCCTCTTTCATTTTATTTTTATTTCTTTTAGTATTGTTTTGTGTTAGGGCCACATCTGGCAATATTTAGGGCTTACTTGTGGCTCTTCACTAAGGGATCACTTCTAATAAGCTTGGGGAAAACAAATGGGATGATAGGGATCAAGCCCAGATTGTCTGATTACAAAGCAGTTGCCTTATCTTGTCTGTACTATATCACTCCAGTTTATTTTTTATTCATTTTATTTCTTTCTATTTTTAATTTTTATTTAAAATATTTTATCATAAAGATTTTTGGAAAATATAAAAATTTAAATGAAATTAAATAATCCCTTGCACAAGCATGTCTTCCATGAATGCTTATAAGGATTTATATAGTCTTTCTAGGAAATAAAATCAACTAATGCTCTCAATTAATCATAAATACTATAACTGAGCAGATAAGTTAAAAATATCAGATGATGGGCCAGAGATGTAGCAAATAGATAAAAGCACTTGCCTTGCATAAAGGTCAACTCCAGTTTGATAGCCAGAACAGTATATAGTCCTGGGAAACACCAACAGTGATTGAACTTTGTTTTTAACAAAACCTGTGATTGTTGTGTATTCCCTTGATCAAGCCACTATGACTGACATCAGGAAGACATGGACTAAAACAGACATGATTCAGTCCCCATATAGTTTACAGATCCTAGGAGAGAATCAGCATTGAGAAATCCTTTAAAAGAATATGTAAGGGTTAGCCAGGTGAAGTTGGTGGGGAAAGCATCCTGCAAAAAGAAATAAATCTTCTGACGCATTCTGAGAAAGAGGAACAAAAGTGAGCAAAAGCCCCAAAGTGAAAAAAGCATGATCTGTTTGAAGAATTAAAAGCTGTGCTTCATATTTGAAGTATTGCTCTGTTGGAGATAAGAGATAAAGTGGAGAGAGACTCAGACAGAGAAAAGATTGTTTTAAGCCAGGAAAGAAAAAAAAAAAAAAAACAATGTTCGAGGTGGGAATGGTGTGTCTTACACAATAGAAAACAGAGAATTGAAATTAAATTAAATGAGAAAATGGAACAAGAATGTTCATGTATGAAATTAAGAGATGATTTGAAAGGACAAGTAGACAAGACTAGATGAACTTTCTGCTCTGAGTTATCTCCCATCCTAGCTACAATTCAGGCAGAAATTACACAGGTACAGAATTTCTCCTTTGGGATATTTTTTTTTATGGGGTTCCCTTTCTGTCTGGCTCTGGATCTCTTTCTGTCTCTGTCTTTGTCTGTTTGTCTGTCTCTCTCCCTACAATGTGTTATGTAGGGGATTTTTTTTCCCTCAACCCTTCTCTTTTTTTTTTTTCAAAAAAAAATAGGAGCTAGAAATGTAGACAACATAGAAAATTATAACAGAACAGAAAATTATATCATGAATTTTCAAGCTGTTCCCCAGATCACAGAATTAACAAGTTAAATAAGAGAATGTTTCCCTAGAAAACTCTAACCAATTGCCTTAGGTTTGAGAATCATGGACCATCCTTCTTCTGCTGTTCTCTGATAATCCATATCTCATATATGGGGTAAATTGTGTAAAGTTGACATCTCAGCACGAAGTTCCAAATAGTGTCCTATTTAAGGGCTGTTCTGTAGAAAACCTGTCTAGAGTACAGGCCTGTGTGAAGTGGGGAGGAAGGACACTGGGAATATTAGTCATGAGAATGTTACAGTGGTGAAGGATTTTATATATATTAAAAAATAAAAAAGGGCTGTTCTGTACAGCCTACCAGGGAAGCTGCAACAGTGGCTTGAAGTATTCTAGCTTCCTCTAAAATCTGTGAGTGTAGGCCTATAGGCATATCATCTCATTTCTGAAAGCTTTTGTAATCTTCAAATTGTAATTTTGAATTGCAACTTGCAATTATCCATTTATAAGGATGTGACAAGCCTCAAAAACATTTTTGGACCTTAATTTTTTAAATTATAGCATAAAAAATAAAGAAATGAAATATTGTCATCAACTAGTTTACAAGAATAGGTATTCAAACTTCAGAAGATGTTGGTGCCAACCAAAAAAATATACTTTTGCTTTAGAAAAATCTTAATGCTACTTCATTTTACTTTTAAATAATCTTAATGCTACTCTTTTAAGTTGTAGTATTCAAATAGAAATAGATAATCCCAAATGCTATTTAAATTTTGCAAATACATTTTTAAGTTTGCACCTATGAGTGAAAAATAAGATACATTTTCGTTTCCTTAGCATGTTTAACAATACAGTATTAATTTAAAAATAAAAATAAACTTAATATTAGTCATTTTCCAATGTATATCTGTAGAACTATTTTATAAAGAGGATGTCAAATTATATTTTAATTCTGAAGAGGAAAAATTGAAGTGGAAGAAAATAGTTTGTCTTAAAAATTAAAAACTTGTGTATTTAGGAATACATATCTTTTTTTTATTTAAACACCTTGATTACATACATGATTGTGTTTGGGTTTCAGTCATGTAAAGAACACCACCCATCACCAGTGCAACATTCCCATCACCAATGTCCCAAGTCTCCCTCCTCCCCACCCGACTCCCACCTGTACTCTAAACAGGCTCTCCATTTCCCTCAGGAATACATATCTTAAGATGTATTGTTATACAGGTATTGAGCTTCCATAGGCAATATAAGACTCCCAATTACGTCTTTTGATATATTCCTGCGGGGATAAAAGCCAAGGTATTTTTCGATTCACAGGCCTTGGAATTGAGTTTGAGAGATGCTTTGCTGCATTACGAGACCATATAGTGTCTTTGAGCTGGGAGTTTTGCTGAGGCCGATTCCTGTATCGTGTGACAGTCCACGATTTGGTGGGGGTGAGAGGGGCCATCAAGCATGAGTGTGCTGGCTGTAGTTCTTTGCCGATGCATGAGAAAAGGGACCCAGAGGGTGTGTTTCACTAAGAAGATGGAAGGTGGTCTGTTGGGGCAGGAGATGAATTTTGGTGCCTACCAAGTTAGGAACTGAGGGTAAAGAGGCTTAAAATAGGGGAAGATAACGGAACAGGATTGAAAAATGAGGGGATAAAGGAGACACAGGTAGGGGGGAGAGTAAATATATGACAGGGGCTTTATACAATACATATATATGAATTGTTTGTGATTATGGCTTGGAGTCAGTAGAGAAAGTCACGTCCATAAAGACTGAATTTAAAGATCTATTTGAGTGTTATCATCCAAATCTTTGGTATTCCGTTTCCTTTCCTAGGAACCGTCTAAATATACAAGTAGCCTCCTCTACCACTTGATTTATTCGAATACCTTTTCTTTTTAACTCAGTTTTATTTATTTGTTCTATTTTAATATATACATTTTTTCTCTATCCTTACCATTTTTGGTGCTGCTTGGTACAAATAGCCTTGACTGGGATTAAAGCTCAGAACAAAACCAGACGACAGAGACTGTGTGCGCAGCCTGTCATCCTTACCCAGAATAGCACCAGCAACACAATATGACACCATATGTTTTTGTATGGGCACAGTGAAAAAAGGGGGAAACCATAGACACAGAAACAAGATCTTATCTTCTAGGGATAAGAACTCACTTTTTATAGCAGAAGGGTGCCTCCCATTCTGAACATGTGTCATGTGGATACAACCAGTCCCCAGGATATTGGACACTGTTAGTCCAATCCGAAACCCCAGATCCCTGACGTAGAAATGATACAGCTCTGGGCAACACCACCAGGATCTAAGCTCCATTGGGAGAGTTATAACACTACTCTGGCACCAACTTGTGCCAGTTTTGATATGACAATGAGGAAAGGAAAACTTGACCTAAGACCAGGCTGTCCTATTACATCACCTAACACTAAATGGAAATCAGAAGAGCTATCGTCCTTTGAACTGTGAAAAATTAGAGCACCAAGAACAGAAAACTGACTTTGACAACTGTGACCGAACAGAGTCTTCCTTGGGACTAATAAGGAAAACCCTACCCTAGGCTGAAGTCCAGGACACATTAAAAAACAACAAGAACAACAACAAGATGTTTTATTGCAGAGGTTCAACTTGGACAACAGAGACTGAGCAGAACCTCTGGACTCATAATATCCTAGGCTTCGGCTTAGGGACTGAACGAAAGCAGAGAGCAAGTGTTGTAGAAGACTGAACACCACAACAACGATGGATAGGAACCTGTCTAGAACCCAGAGACTCTATCCTAGACCCTGACCTATAACCTGCACAAATACCAAGTGACTTGATTTTCTCACACAAAACCGAGAGGAAACTCTCCTGGCATCACAAAAAAGCTTTTGGGATGGGGTAATGAGTATATATGGAGCCAGGGGTTGATCCCATGATGGTATGCTTCAAGGATGGAGAAACCCTGAATCTCTTAAGCCACGGGAATTCCCTTTCTTCCCCAATGCTTACTGTGCCTATGCAAAAAAAAAAAAAAAAAAAGTGGGGGGAAGGCCAAACCCTACCACTCCAGCACCCATACTTTTTCTTGTTTTGTTTTGATTTGTTAGTTTTTTTACTTTATTTTCCTTTTCTTTTTTCTTCCACTTTTCTCTTTTTCACGCTTGTGGTTATTATTTAGAGATTTATTTTTTATTTGCCGGGTCCATTTTTTTTCTTTTTTCTTCCATTTTTCTTTCTTTTTTTCTTTATCTTCTTTCTCTTTTTGGTAGTTGTAACCAAATTTTTTTCTCCCCTTTTTCTTATCCTTTTTATCTCCAATGATGGTGGAATGGATGCGCAATCTACAACAAGCTGTAAAGTGGAGACCAGTTGCACTAGCATACTAGGGGGTAGAGGAGGGAGATATGGGATCCATACTGGGAACAGGGGCGGAGGGAGGACAGCACTGGTGGTGGGAATGCCCCTCATTCATTGTCACTATATACCATAAATGATGCAGTGAAAGATTTATAATGCACTTTGGTCACAATAAAAATTAAAAAAAATTAAAAGCTTGTCTTGGTATCTTTAATGCTTAATATTTTCAGTGCTTTCCTCAATAGTTTTTCAATTTATAAAAGGTTAGTTTTACTTTTACTTATAGATGTATGTTCATGTATAATGAAATGTATACTTTCACACACATATTCATAAATATTTAAAATTTAGAAGACATTGGTTTAGCATCAAAGATCTATTTTTGCTTTAGACCTTGACTCATCTTTAAGTATTATTATTATTAGAACACATTTAACTAATCACAAACAAATACTGTCTAAATTTTCTCTATCATACTTATAACCTACACTTTTAGTTCTTGAATACTTGGCTTTTTAATATTTTGTTTCTACAAAAATAATTTAAAAGGAAAATTATATGTATGCATGCATATAATAACCCATGAAGTAAAAGATAAGAATGCCTGCTCCCACTTCTCTTTTATGAGGGGGCACAACTAGTGGTGTTCAGGGGTTAGCTCTAGCTCTGCATTCAGAAATTCAGCAAACCTATGGGGTTCCTGAAATGAAACAGGTTGGCCATGTACAAGGAAATTGCTCTACCCACTGCACTATCTCTTTGGCCACTTGTCCTTAGTTCGTTTATCTACCCTGCTGAATTATGAATTTCTTAGTATCTGTGTGCTCTTCAGAGAATAGTTATAAAACCACTTTAATAAGTGGACATGGTTTTTGGTTTTTATCATTTCTACTATCAGAAAATATAAATTAACAATATCTTGTTTAAGCCATATAGTAGTATATATTAAAATGTCGCTCTGGCATCATTTTCCTTTGGTTGTTGGTAAAACAGGTGCCATTTTTTTTCTATATGATTTGTAATAATAAGAAAAGACAAAACAATAAACATTTCAGAAGATGCAAAAGTTCTTTTAAGATATTGGCTTAATTCCTACATATCAAAAATACAGAGAACATGTTTCCATAGGACACTGGTTGGCTGCAATATTTGGTACCCCTTAGAACTTTATGCTTGAATAACTGCTTGAAAATGAAACTATAGTACAAATTTTATATTTATCTTTTTTGCCAACATTCTGCACTTATTTCTTGGTTTTTCCATCTTGAAAAATAAAGCTGCCACATATTACCACCTGGAGCCCAGAAGGCAGTCACCAAAGTCAGAAGCTTTTGACTTTAGAAGTTACAAGTCTTTGTAAACAAAGGGACATTGAGTAAAACAGATGACACAAAGTTATGCTTTGCATGTGGGAGGTCTGGGATTGGTCTTCATACCTCATGGTCCCAGGGCAGGAGTAACCATACGTTTTTAAAAATCTATCAAGCAAATAAGAGCTGTCAACAGCTCTACTTTACTTATTGCTAGGTGATAGCCAGGTTACTAAGATCATTTTAGTGACCTCCCTTGCAGAAAGATATCTTAATTTCTAGAATTTTGAAAGGAAATAAAAAGAAAACTAAATATGAATTGCTATAATGATACAAGTAAAAGAAATAGTATGGTGCTCTTCATTAGCAATTTCCTTTTGTAATTCCCTTTTTTTTCTTATAAAATTAAAAAAGCATACTTCCTAATTTACAATTTCTGTTGACTTGTATTTTCCATTTTAGGAAATTTAGAAAAACAAGTGCGAGGTCATGACATTTATTTTACACACCCATTTCTTGCTCGTGGTAAAAAATGCTGAATCAGGTTACATGCACAATTCTTTTTCCAATAAAATATTTCTATTCTGGGATTGGCCTTAGCTCATTAGTTACTTCGGCAAGCTTGGCCTTACAATCATCTTTGATGGTTTGAGACCCACAGGTGCCTTCCAGTTCTTTAAAAAAAGAAAAAAAAATTTTATTCTAAAGTTATACTTTGTTAGCAATACATTTATAAAAGTTCCAAGTGAATGTTATCTCTGACATGCATTAATAACATATAATATATTATGTATACAATTTAGCACTTTTTGTATTTTTATTATTAATAGTAACAAGATAAATGTATGGGAACCAGACCTGCAGTACTCAGGGATTAACCTGACTCAACTTTGGGGTCACTTCTGGTAATGCTCAGGGGTCCATATTTGTTACTGAGGATCAAACTTGGAAGCAGCAAACAAGGAAAGTGCCCTACTCATTACTATCTCTTGGGCTTCGATGCATTTACCTTACAGGCATCTTTAGGTTCACAGAAATATTGAAAGTAATAGAAAGATTTCCATTTATATGCTCTATTTGTTCTTTTTTCTACTGAAAAATAGACAAAATAGCCTAATGTTCATTGAAAAAGCTCCATTCATTTTTACTTAAGGGGAAACTGCATAACAAATTAATTATTGGCACCTTAATGTCTTACTTGACTCACATGAATTGTAGCTCAAATACTTTATGCTTTTGTTTCGTTTGGGGACCACATTCTGATGTGCTCAGGGCTTACTCCTGGCTATGCACACTGGATCACTCCAAGAGGTATTCAGGGGATCATACGAGTGCTGAAGATCAAGCTTGGGTGAACCACTACCAGGCAAGTACCCTCCCCACTATACTATCCCTGGAGCACTCAATTTTTAATTGACTTTTAGTTATTACTTATTAGCTATATGAGCTATTACCATTTAGCAATATCCTAATTTCTATTGTAGATATCAGCATTTCCTAATGATAATTACCTCTTATTTTTAAAAATAACACAAATGACATTTGTGTTCTGTATATTTGTATATTTATATATTTTTATATTTTCAAAAGAACATAAATGTCAAAAAGTAATATATCTTTGTATTTTTCCATCATCAGCTCATAATATATACGTATATTTTTTTGTTTTTCGGCCACACCCGTTTGATGCTCAGAAATTGCCCCTTGCTTGGGGGGACCTTATGGGACACTGGGGGATTGAACAGAGGTCTCGGTTCTTCCTTGGCTAGCACTTGCAAAGCAGACACCTTACCTCTAGCACCACCTCGCCGGCCCCTCATAATGTATATTTTTAATTCCATTTTGTCTCTTTCCACACCCATCTATTCGCTTTGTTTTTATTTTATAATATTGCTAGAATTTATATGTGATGTAGTCTTTGAAAGAACAGAATTTCTGATTATTCTCTATTTTATTTCTCAATCTGGTCATAGCATCTTAGCTATATTCTACATCTTTGAATTTACTTTTGGGGGGTTTATTTGTTTGTTTTAACTTTTATTTCCTACCTCCTTTAGATAAAATTATAAGATTTTTTTTCTGGGACCGGAGTGATAGTACTGTGAGTAGGGTGTTTGCATAGCATAAGCACAATCCAGATTCAATATAAGAAGAATTTTTCAACAGTCAAGGTACCATTTTAATTTTTTTATTATAAATTTATAGGCATTATATTTTATGGGTTTAAAAGTGAATTTTATTTAGAAACATGAAAATAAAGATAGAATGGGAGCTACCACCTAATTAAGCAAAAGCAATAGTAAATTAAGAACAATTATATTTTTAATAAACCTATGTCATCAGCATCATTGTCATTAAAAACTCAATGAGTTTATAACTGTTTTGTTCTCTACAAATAGAAAAATGGGAACAATGAAGTACAAAGTATATCATTGATGAAAATAATAATCAATATAAATACTGTCTCAGAGAATATTTTATTAAGGAAAATAATGTCCATTGGTAGCCAAGAATGAGCATATAAAAACTATCACAAAATAAAATTAGAATTTCATTAGGGCTGATCTATTCTACCACCTAGGTGTATTAATTTTTTTTAATTTCCATCACATTGGCCGTAACTGTTATACTAGAAAACCAGCACTGACAGGTTTAGTCAAAGTTCATTACTAACAGTCTCTAGAAAGTAGTGCAGAGATTAATGAGAGATGTGGTTTTTTAGATTTCAGAAAATGCTTAACAATTTGACTACATAGACCTTTCTAATTATACTATAATAAGGTCAAATATAAGACCTCAAATTTTAGAATACTAAATAATTCTTATTGCTAATTATTTTTTTCTCTCACTATCTCTTGGGTTAATTATATTGTCAAGAGACAGTAAAATGGTATTTCCCAAAGAAGATATACTAGTCATTATTTTTCAGTTAGTCTCTGTTCAACCTTATCAATGTGTACGTCTCTAGGCAAATTCACAATATGTTACAGACATTTGCTTCACAACCCAGAAGCAGAAAAAGATGCTTCGTGGCTGATCAAGCATAATTTCCCAAGTCAAAGGTTACAATTTCATTAAAAATATTAACTTCTGGTTGATTCTAGCCAGATACTCAGAATCAAAAGCACATAATTTACCATGTTTCTCATTCTAAATATATTAATGCTATAAAATTTTACACTGACCAAAATCATAGCAATAATTCAAATAATAGACTCTACAAACCGATGTTCATTAATAATTCTTCTGATATTTGAGGGATAATTCAGTGGATAGAGCATTTGCCTTGCATATAATCAACCTAGATTTAATCCCTATTACCTCTGAGCCCCAGATCTAAGCACATTTGGATGTGATCACAATATTTAAAACATTTTTTGGTTTGATTGTTTTGTTTTGGGGCCAACCTTGGTATTGCTCAGGGGTTATTTCTGACTCTGTACTCTTAAATTATTCCTAGTGATGCTGAAATGACCATTTGTGATGCCAGGGATCAAACTACATACAGAGCAAGCACCCTGCAGCTTATTTTCTCTCCTTCCCCCCCCCCCCAAATTCTTTCAGGATCATTTTATAGAGCAATTCCTCCAGTGATATGAGATAAAATTGTCCAGCCTTAAAAAAAAGTCTTTGAGAGACTGGAGCGATTGTGCAGCATTTTATCTTGCATGCGGCTGACCCAGGAACCAGGATCGATTTCTGAGCACATAGCCAGGAGTAAGTAACCCCTGAGAGTCACCAGGTGTGGAACTCCCCAAAAATTCCCCCCCAAAAATGTCACTGAATATCAAGGCAGCATGGAAACTAGAATTAAGTTTGGTGGAGTCTAGTCTAAAGAAACAAAACAGTGGTGAAATTTTATAAATTGAATTAAAAGATCAGCAAAGACTATAGGAAAGAAAAATAATGTAATAAATTACATTATACAAATAATTAACATAGTGTAGGTACAAATAATAGACTATTTTAAAAATCAGGTTATAATTATACTAAATTGCTATTTTCAAAGTAAGGATTTACTTTCCCAAGCTTACTCCAGTGGTGAGTGCAGGGGACAGATAAAGGAAGTGGAATGGGCTTGGGGAACATTGAGACAGTGATACAATGGCAGAGCGGAGCTGACACTGATGCAGAATATGATGCTACATGAAATACTGTATGATCAATATTATAAACTGACTCAGTAACCAGAGTAACTCAGATTAAGACTTTTGTTTCTTTAAGGGTCACATACAGAGGGTCTCAAGACTTACTCCTAGTTCTGTGCACAGGAATTATACTGGGCCTAAGGTAACATATGTTACGGCAAGGCAAGTTATGCTAGTTTTCGCAGCCCCTCAAATAAAAATTTTAAAGAAAATGGGAGAGAGGATTTACTTAAAACTCAGTATGATAATCCAGCTCCCATTGGGCTGGAGTTTGATTTATGCATGCGTACATTAAAAAACACACGCACATGCATACACACAGCTTCAATCCCCAAGATGTGAGTCTGTCCTGTAGAGAGTTACTAAGAGGATTTTCTTCACTTCAAAAAAGAAAAATAAAGTAAGATCATTTGGCTTGCTGCTGATGGCTGAAATTGTGGCAACAAGGAAGGCCACCTGAAAAGCTCTCATCACCAGTCTGAGAGCTAATATTCTTGGGACTAAGAAATGTGCATAATACACAGCTAAGAAATGTCAATAATAATGACATAATTGAATTACCTATATTACCAGACCTGAACCAATTTTTGATGTTTGAGCCCCAAATCATGTCCATTATTTGAGATAATATATGTTTTGAAATGTAAAATTCTTTTGGCAAGAATTTTTTCTGTGAAAGAAGACATATAAGGTAATGGTGATATAAAGGTATGGAGTTCAACTAATTATATTATAACAATATATACAATGAAGTGATCTTATGCTGTGTAACAGATTACCCTACAAATTTCAGCAGCAAATGTAAGTCACAAACATGTATTATTATACATAATTTCTATGGCTGAGAACCCAGGATCTGTGAAATGAGGTGGCTATTCTTTATGTTCTTTTAGGAATATACTATAAAGTTAACTTTTCTAAGCTAAGTCTCTAAAAACTTGATGATGGTGGCAGCATTGGCCTCTGAGCCCACCTATCAAATGTACTAGACAGAGTCAAATTTTTGACCATATTGGTATCTCCATGCTCACAAAATGAATTAACTAGCAAGTGATTGAAGACAAAGTATGTAAGAGAAAATAAAGTGTTTCAAGGTAAAAGACTCAGTCATTTTAGAATTTTATCTAGAAAATGATATGTTACTATTTCTATAAAAATAAGTTCTACTTTGGCTCATACTAGAGGAGAGAGAAATTAACTATTCCCAAAGGTAGAACTATTAGGAAAAAAATGTGAGCATATGCTTGAAATCTCTAGGGTTTTCTTTCTTTTTTTTAAGATAAAGTTAATTTAGATATTTAAAGAATGATAAGATTTAGATGCAATAGGATATCGTCAAAGAATAAAAGTTGGAATACATTGCTGTGCTTGCATCTACTTTCTCTATGTGATGAATAGCAAGATTACATGCTAAGAATTTAGAGGCATAAAATAAATAAAAATTGAAATTATGATTTATGGAATAGAGAATGCTAGTTTTAAAAAATAGATAAGAATTGCTAAAAGTATAAAATAACTATATTATGTAGATTTTTATGTAGTTCTGAGTGAATATACTGATGACATAAATACATGTCTATGAAAATAAAGCTTACCTGGGCTGGAGTCAAAGCAGAGCAGTAGGGAGTATGCCTTGCATGTGGCTGACCCAGGACAGACCTGGGTTTGATCCTATATGGTCCCCCAAGCCAGGAGTGATTTCTGAATGCATAGCCAGGAGTAACCCCTGAGCATCACCAGATGTGGTCCAAACACTAAAAAATATAAAATAAAATGAAGCTTACCATACTTATATCCAGAGAAAATAGAAAGCTAAAATATTAAAGTTTTTCCAAAGGAAACACAAATGTACCCTCCACTGCACCTAAATGTTTTGATGAAAAAATGCAAATTTTGGTAAAATTATAAAATGCAACTTATTTTGCAAATATTTATGAAGCTTAAAAATGACAAATACTCAACAGATTTTAGGGAATTTTATTTCACTGATTAAAATATAAGTAATTATCAGGCCAAGGCTGACAGAAGTCCTGAGTAACAGAGGGGTGAGTACTTTCTCCTCCAAATGACAAATTTAAGCTAAGAGGTGAAGCCCCTCCTCTGCTGAGGGAACACAGGCTTCTCCTACCCAGAAACCCAAAAACAGAGGAGTGCAGCCACTCAGCTTCACTCTGCAGCTGCACTTATCCCCTAATTAATGTACACCAGCACAACACAGAAAAAAACCACAGTGCAAAGGAAACTATGAGAAAACATTGCAGAAAACCACCATGCTTAGAGAATGAAGATGATATATCTGAAGACTCACCAAGTACCAACCACCGACATAGCCTTTCTGAGAAATACTTTAGAGAGAAAATTTGAAGAATGTTCAAGGAACTGTACAAAGAATTCAAAGAACAAATCAAATGAACCACAAAAAAGAATCAAGAGGACATGAAAGAAGAAATAAGAAAACTCCAAACCGAACTAACATGGCTAAAAAATTTGTTATCCAAAATGAAATCCTCACTGAAAGCCCCACTAACAGATTAACAGCTGCTGAAGACAGAATTAGTGAGCTAGAAGAGGAGGTATATAAGAACTCCATACAACAGAATAGGCTGGAAAAAAGTTTTAAAACAAATGATAAGATGATGCTCAAAGAATATGAACTGATAAAAATAGAGGTCATGATACACTCAATAAAAACAATGTAAAAATCATTGGCGTTCCAGAGATCAAGGAAGAAAATCTCCATGAAAAATCAACACTCAAGGACATTATTGCAGAAAACAAACTCCAGGAGCTAAAGAATACATGTAACCAAATCTATATGCCCAAATAGTACTGGCTAAAAGAGATCCAAAGAGAGAGAGAAAAAAAAAACCCAAGGCACCATTTAGTCACAATGACAAATCCCACTGATAGGGATGGAGTACTGAGGCAGCAAGATCAAATAGGGAAAGTATGTACAAAGTAATATTCTTAAAATGTACAGCAGATTAGTCAAAAGTAATTTTCAAAGACCAGAGACAGTGGTGGAATATAGTGACAAAATTCAACAAAATGAATGCTTTGCAAGTATAAATCACCCAGACAGACTTACATTCATGTTTGAAAAAAGATTCAAAACATCATGGACAACAGCTGAGGAACCTCACAGACTCAAAACGAATCTTAAAAAAATTACTGAAAAGTCAAATTTTATGCAACGAGATCCAACAAACAAACTAAACTCTTACAAAAAAATATGACACTAAATTTCATGACAATCATCTCTCTCAATGGTAATAAATTAATTGAACCAGTTAAGAGAAAGAGAGTGACATAAAAATTCAAATTTTTGAATCCAAAGTTTTGCTGCCTACAGGAAACATATTTGAATAGTCAAAACAAATATAGACTCAAAGTCAAAGGTTGCAGGACAATCCTTCAAGCAAACAACTCCCTTAAAAAAAGAGTGACCATACTTCTATCAGAAGACACAGACTTTAGACTTAAAAAGGTGATAAGGACAGAAATGAACACTTCTTGATAATCAACACTTCTTGATAACCACGAAGAATTCATACTCATAAACATACATGTACCCAATGCCCAATAATAGACCTGCAAAAATTTTAAAACATTTGCTGACAGATCTAAAGAAAGACATCAAGAGGAACACAATAATAGTAGAAGATTTCAACATTTCCCTGCCATGCTTTGGTAGGTCACACAGGCTAAAACCCAACAAGAATATGCAAGCTTTGAAGAAAGAAATGGAAGAGAATGGCTTATTAGATGTATAAAGTGCTCTCCATGCCTAGAAAACTGAATACACATTCTTTCCCAATGTAAATGTGTCTTTCTCCAAGATATACCACATGTTTGGCCACAAAACATACCTCCATAAAATCAAGAGGATAGAAATTGTAACAACTACCTTCTCAAATAATCATGTAATGAAATTAGAGATGAATCACAAAAGAAACAGACAAAAACTTTAACAACTAGAAAATAAACAACTTTATACTGAAAACTAAGTAGGTAAGAGACAAAATTAAATGGGAAATAAAAAGATTCATAGTAACAAATGAGAATAAAAACACAAATTCTCATAATTTGTGGGACACAGCAAAAGCATTATTTAGAGGAAAATTTATAGCTTTACAACCATTCATAAGAAAGAAAAAAGAGGCCTACAGAAATGATTTAATGGCACAGATGGAAAATTAAAAAAAAAAAAACAACAACAACAAAATGAACCCAAAATAGGCAAATAATCATACAAAAGAAAATAATAAACTTTAAAGCAGAAATCATTGAACTGAAAACCTCCCAAAAATTCTGCAAGATCAATAAAAATAAAATTGGTACTTTGAAAAAATGCACAATATTGACAGCAGCAAAACTCACAAAGAAAAGGAGAAAAACTTAATAAACTGAAATTGAAGTGAAAATGGAGAAAATAATAAAGACACCAGGAATTCTAAGGGTAATCAGATATTACTTTGAGAAGAAACTCTATGAGAACATGGGAGTAAAGGATTAATTCTTTGACTCATAACCTCCCAAGGTTAAACCAAAAAAAAAAAAAAAAAACAAACAAGAGAATGTGGGAAAAAATGGATAAATTATTGGACTCTTATAAACTCTCAAGGTTAAACCAAAATGATCTAGTATATTTTAGTAGACCTATCACTATGGAGAAAATCAAAATGGTAATCAAAAATCTTCCCCAAACAAATGCCAGGCCAAGACGGATTCACTAACCGATTCTTTAAAAACTTTCAAGAGGACCTACAATCCTTTTCAGGCTCTCTGGAAAATTAAAGAAACAGAAATACTCCCAAACAGTTTTTACAAAGCTAACATCACTGTGATACAAAAAGCAGGCAGAGATGCCACAAAAAAGAGAACTACTGTCTAAAATCCTTAATGAACACAGACATAAATATCCTCAAAAAAAAAAAAACCCTAGCAAACAGGATCTAACGTATCATCATACACCATGATCAATTAGGATTCATCTCAGAAACACAGGGATGATTTAACATAAGCAAGTCAATCAATATAATACTCTATATCAACAAAAGGAAAAATAAAAACTGTATGATCATATCAAATTCAGAGAAAGCATTTGAAAAGGTCCAACACTATGCATGATAAAAACTTTAAACAAATGGGAAAGGAAGGGTTTCTTTCTCAATCTAGCAAGGTCATTTGCCACTACCCCAGGGCAAATATAATACTCAATGGGGAAAAAACTTAAAGCCTTTCCTCTAAAATCTAGTACACGACAAAGCTGCCCCCCTCTCCTATTCAACATAGTACTGGAAATACTTGTCATAGCAATTAAGCAAGCAAAAAGATACTAAGAGCATCCATACAGGAAAGAAAGAAGTCAAGCTCTCACTGTTTGCAGATGATATAATATAGAAACCCTAAATTTTGCCAAAAAGCTCCTAGAAGTAATAGATTTTTATAGCAAAGTGGCAGTCTACAAAATAAACACACGAAAATCAATGGCATTCTTATATACAAATAATAATAGAGAAGAAATAGACATTAATAAACAATACCACTCACAATAGTACCACAAAACTCAAATACCTTGGTGTCAATTTATAAAGAGGTGAAGGACCTATACAAAAAAACTATAAAACATTGCTTTAGAAATAAGAGGACACAAGGAAATGGAGGCATGTAACATGCTCATAGATTGGGAGAATCAAAATTATTAAAATAGAAATACTCCCCAAAGCATTGTACAAATTTAATGTATTTCCTCGAATAATACCCATAACATTTATAAAAGAAGTAGATCAAACACTCATAAAATTAATTTTTTAGAACTAATTGCTAAACCAACCTTTAGAAAAACGATGGGTAGTATAAATTTTCCCAACTTCAAATTCTATTACAAAGTATTAGTCATCAAAACAGCATGGTAATGGAAAAACAACAGACTCAGATCAAAGGAATAGACATGAGTATTCATAAAATGAACCCCAGACATACAATCAAATTAATCTTTTATAAAGGGACAAAAATGCAAAAGGAAGCAAGGAAAGCCTCTTTAACAAGTGGTTTTGGGACAATTGGACAACCACTTTCAAAAAAGCAAACTCAGACCTATATTTAAAACCATGTACAAAGGTCAAATCAAATTGAATTAAAGACCTTACTATTGTATCTGAAACTATTAGGTATATAGAAGATACAGAGAAAACAACGCTGCATGACCATGAGACTAAAGGAATCTTCAAGAAGGAAACATCATTGCCCAAATAAATGGAAGCAGAGATAAGCAAAAGGGACTAACTACATTAAATTGAGAAGTCTCTGTATCTCAAAGGAAACAGTGACTAGGATATAAAGCCCATACACAAATGGAAGAAACTATTCACCCCCCAACCCAAAATTTATCTGATAGGTGTAATAATACACATACACACACATAAAATACCAACAAAATTAAAAAAAAATAAATGTAACCACATAATGCCATCAAAAAATGGGGAGAAGAAATGAACAGCTATTTCCTCAAGAAAGAAATGCAGATAGCCAAAAGACACATGAAAAAATGTTCTGTAATCAAGGTGTTTAAATAAAGATATTAATAAAAAAATGAATTTGGAAGTATATTTAAGTTAAATTAATTATTACATTAAAATTTAATTTGGTTTGCTTTTATTATATCTGGTAATTCAGTAATCTGCCCATTTTGCATATTTTCATGTCTCTCAATGTGTTATATCATATACGCAGCTAGTCACATTGTTACATGTATTTTGGACTTGATGAAAATTGAAATAATAGAATGTTTAATACAAGCACTACAATTTAAACTGTGTAGTCCTTCTAAGAGTCTATGTAATGTACTAAATAAAAATTATCAGACTTAAACACCAAACCCAAAGTCAACAACTGAATAGATACCCCATCTACAACAAGCTATACACAGAGGGAAACAGTTACACTAGCACTCCGGGGGTCAAAGGAGGGTTAATGGGACACATACTGGGAAAAGGGGTAGAGGGAGGACAACCCCGGTGGTGGGAATGGCCCTGATCAATTGTCACTACGTACTTCAAATATTACTGTGAAAGATTTGTTATTCATTTTTGGTCACAATAAAAATTGTTTGAAAAAAAAAAGAAAAGCTGTTCCACATAACTAATCATCAGGGAGATGCAAATCAAAATAATAATAAGGTATCATTTCATGCAACCAAGATTGGCACACATCACAAAGAGAAGAAAAACCAGTGCTGATGGGGATGTGGGGTGAAAAGAACTCTCATTCACTGCTGGTGGGAATGCCATCTAGTTTAGCTTTTCTGGAAAACAATATAGATATTCCTCAAAAAGCTGGAGATTGAACTTCCATGTGAGCCAATAATACCACTTCTAGGAATATACCCTAGAAACACAAGAAAACAATACAAAAATGTCCTCTGCATGCCTATGTTTATAGCAGCATTATTTACAATAGCAAAATCTGGAAACAATCATGTTCCCCAACAACAGATTTTGACTAAATGAACTGTGGTACATTTATACAATGGAATACTATGTAGCAATTAGAAAAAATAAAGTCATAAAATCTGCCTATTCATAGATGCACTTGGAGACTATTATGCTGAATGAAATGAGCCGGAGAAAGAGGGTTAGGCATAAAATATTCTCACTCATCTGCAATATATAAAAAAATAAAAGGACAGTATAGCAATATTGAGACAGTAGTGCTTACACAGAGGACCAGCTCCTGACATGAAGATTGCAACAAAGAGTGGTGATTTCAGCTAAAGCACTAACCACAATAACAACTACCAAGATAGTGACGTAAATAGGAATTTTGCCTGTCTAGCGATATACAGGGGTTTTTGGTTGGGAGAGATAAATAGAGGAACATTGGTGGTGGAAAGATTGCAATAGTAAAGGGTAGTGTACATTCTATGACTTAAACCCAGTAGGCAAATTTTTGTAGAGAAAAAATTGAAAAATAATAAATAAAAATTAATTAATTAATTAATTAAAAATAAAGATAATAATAAAAATAAGAACTTGGGCCAACTATATGCAAAGCAAGAGCAGCACAAACTGTAAATAAAAATATATAATGAAAGTATAATTGTTTATAAAAATACTATAATGTTACTATATAAAAATACATACCAGTTTATAATAGCTTTCTCTAAAGGGATGAGAATATTGTTAATTTTAATTTTCTTACTTATTGTATACATAAGTATTTTTAGACTTATAACAAACTTATTTTTTTCAGAAAATTCAGGCCATGTTATTATGAAAAGAAGTATCATTATTTAATAAAGATGCTTCTAAAAAAGTAATTCAATCATAGGGAAAGCAAAACAGTTATTTGAACTTTGTATTCTCTGAAGCTTTAATATGGTAACATATTTTGTGCATTATTTCCAAGAAATTATCAAGATTGTTTTATCACAGAGCTATTGTTTATGGAGCACTTAAAATAGTGTGAGTAAGTTATATAAGAAATATTGTAGCAATATGTAAACTGCAAGGGTATGGGTCAAAGGGATGGAGCACATTCCAAACTAAAATATTAGAAATAATCCATAAGCACTGCCAGGTATGCTCAAAACATAAAACCAAATAATCAGAATATTCAAGAATTGTTTGTTATGAATACAAATAAATCAAATATTTTTCAGAAAAGCAAAACTAATTTTGTATTTAGAAAGATGTTAATACCATTTCACTACCCAAATAATCTACTGTGATAGCAGAAGTATGTTGGTTGTGTCCACAGATGTCAGAAAACTAGGTGGTGTCAGTCAATAATACTTCTGCTAATAATTTATTTTTGTCAAAGTGACTTGACCTGACTTGGGCTTCAGTTGATTGGATATCAGTCATTCATCCCCAGATTTTAGATCCCATCTTTGGAACTGGCATGGTTTTCTGCATCAGCACCATGAATCCAACTACTACTGTGGAAAGACCTAATGCTCACCTGGCAACGACTGGATCCAGTTTGGGTTCACATGACAGTTTGATGTCTTGAAAAGAACAATTTGCTTCAGGGTGGGCTTCCCTGCCTCACCACTGAAGGGTGAGATAAAAACAGAGTACACTCCATAACACCCTGACTTCAACATAGAATCTGTGCAAAATCTAAGATCTCTAATTACTGAGCTTGACTATAACAAACACAATTGAAGAGAATTTTTCCTAGGGCCATGAAGAAAGACTTTGGGGTTAGACAACTTAGTCTGCCCTGAGCCTGTAGTTGGTCTTATGACCAGATGTGTAGGACACTCTTTATTTAAGTCAAAGGGTCTTTTTTCTATTTTCCTCATGTTTTGCTGTGACTATACAAAAAACTTCCATCCCCCCTCTTTTTTCATCATTTAGATAGGGAATTCATCCTTTCATAGAACCTCAGGACATGAATTACTTCGTTTTACCTCATATTTCTGCATTTGTCTATAAATTAAGAGGGGTGGGAGAAAGGATGTGGACTAGGGGCCAAGTAGTCTCAGTGGAAGTAAAAAAAGACAAAACTAAGTATTCAAGCCAAAGTCAACATAATAAAATCAAGAGACCCAAACTATAACAATCTAAACTTAAAATGGGCCTGAACTGGTAGGCCAGGAGGCAAAGGGTGGTGGTACAGGATGCATTCTGGGAACATTGGTGGAAGGAGGTTGACAATGATGGTGGCATTTGTCCTAATTCATTGTATGTCTGAAATCCAACTATGAAGGACTTTGTAAATCACAATGGTTTCTATAAAATAAAATAAAATAAAATAAAATAAAATAATAAACGGAAAGACAAAAAAGAAAAAAAAGAGGGGAGAAATAGTACAGCGGTAGGGTCTTTGCCTTGCAAGCAGCTGACCTAGAGCCAAGTGGTAGTTCAAATCCCAGCATTCCTTATGGTCCCCTGAGACTGCCAGGGGGCAATTTCTGAGTGTAGAGCCAGGAGTAACCCCTTAGCTCAGTTGGGTGTGACTCAAAAAACAAAAATAAACAAACAAACAAACAAACAAATAAATAAATAAAAGAACTTCTTTTACAGAAAAGCATTGATATCCCAGAAAAATGAAGTTTATTTTATCATTAATGGCTAAGATATAATTAGAAGGTAAATAAAAATCAAAGCAAGATCATTACAATTTCAAGAACCCATAATCCAATTATGACTCTCATTCCTAGAACTGATTGGTTTGAAATTTCATCTAATACAAATGGGAAAAAAAGGACATTTTAGTCTGTTGGTTGTACTTTGCATTGCTAGAAGTAGTCAAACTAGAATATGGCATTGGTAAAATAGCAAAATAAATTGATGTTTTTTTGGCAATGTTGCAAGCAAGTACTCTACTACTGTGCCACATCCCAATTAAAATAACATCAAATGAGTACAAAACAGTTTTTGTGAATATAAAAATTATGCAAATAGCCCCCAAATGGGGACAATATAGAAACATGTATTTGAACTCTCATATGCTTGAAAAATATGGTGATACAGGTAAGCTTTTTTGGGTGCATTCGAGTGAAGAAGAAAGGGGTACACCATTTTTTTTAATAGAGAGTGCATTCAAAGATGTAGAAACTTGATTATAGGAAGTACCAAAGAGGGAAATCATCTTGAAAATATCCCATGCTGTAAATGTTAGGAATGTTTTCAGATGTATGGTTCTCGGACACTCCCCTCCTTCTGCTTTCTTTATGTTCTGCAGACCACCAGCATTGCATTGGAATAACTTTGAGATACAGAGGAAATCAGACCATCACAGTAGCAAAGATCCTGGTGAGAGATTCATATTATTTAAATTTTCATACTTAAATTTAGATTGAGATAAAAATCACTATAAATATGTAAGCTCTAGAATCCTCAGAGACAGTGAAGTAGAAACTAAAATTATCATTTACTTTGCCATGTAGTTTTAGCTAATTAATTTGGAAATTAACCAAAATATTGACATAGGTATTTATTATAAAGATATATGGGATTTTATTATAAAGAAGCCTATTATCAGGGCTGGAACAATATCACAGAGGGTAGGGCATTTACCTTACATGCAGTTGACCTGGGTTCGAACCTTGGCATCCTACATGATCCCCAGAGCCCGCTAGAAGTGATTTTGAATACAGAGCCAGGAGTAACCCCTGAGCACAGTTGGGTGTGGCTCCAAAACCAACAAACAAAAATTTTCATTGTTATAAAGCTATTTAACTGCTTTTATAGTTAATGCGATCATACATAAAAGGTAAAGTGTCAGTTTTATATTCAGCTAGAGTGTTACAAAAAGCAATTAAAATTTTAATTCTTAGATAATACAGAATGATAGTACAGTGGATAAGGTGTCTACATTGCCTGAACATTACTAGTTATTATCCAAAAAAGAAAATAATCATTCTTTGCCAAGGTACAAATGTGTATTTGAAAACACCATAAAGCTATTTGAAGAATTTATTAAATATGTAAAATATAAATGTTTATTCCACTAAAAGTAACCATCTTGGGAGCATGATAATAAAATGACATTTATATGGGAGGGAAGACTAAAATCATTCTCTAACAAAAATGAACTTGCACTATTTCCGCAAACAAAACCAACCCTAAGTGGCCTACTCAGAGACGAATTATACAATCCAAGCCCCCTATTGTAACTACCACTCTAAACAACACAATTGCACAACAGCCCTCTCTGTCAATAATCTCATTAAATGTTAATGGATTAAACTCTCCCATTAAAAGACACATAATAGAGAACGGGATTAGAAAACATAAACCAGATTTTTGCTGCCTACAAGAAACACACCTACAAGTACAAGATAGGCACAGGCTTAGAATAAAAGGATGGAAATCAATTATCCAGGCCAATGGAAATAATAAAAAAAAGCAGGGACAGCCATTCTTATATCAGACCAAATTGCATTCAACCTCAAAAAAGTGATCAGAGACAAAGAGGGTCACTACTTACTGATCAGGGGAACACTAGACCAAGAAGTGCTAGTGCTGGTTAACATCTACGCACCTAATGCAGAGCCAGCAAAATATGTACAGCAACTGCTGGCAAAACTGGAGAAACACACGAAGGGAAATGTGATAGTAGTGGGAGACCTTAATACTCCACTATCACCACTGGACAGATCCACCAGACAGAAAACTAACAAAGAAATAAGAACCCTAAATAAAAAATTAGAAGAACTAGGGCTCATAGACTTATATAGGGACCTCCACGCCCAGAAAGCAGAATACACATTCTTCTCAAGTCCACATGGAACCTTCTCCAGAATAGACCATGCCTTAGGATACAAATATAACCTGCATAAAATCACAAAGGTAAGGATCATTAGAAGCACCCTGTCAGGCCACTATGCAATAGAAGTCAAAATTGACTGCAAAAAGAAACAATGGAGAAAATCCAACACCTGGAGATTGAACAACATGCTGCTCAAAAACAGCTGGATCAAAGAGATACTCAAGGAAGAAAGAAAAGGATTCCTTGAGACAAACGACAATGAAGAAACAACTTGTCAAAACTTGTGGGACACAGCAAAAGCAGTAATCAGGGGGAAACTCAAAGCAATACAATCCTATGTCAGGAAAGAGAAAAACGACAAAATTAGCAGCTTAAAGGACCATCTTAAGGAGCTGGAACAACAGCAACAACAACAACAAAAAACCAAACACAACCAGAAGATACGAAATAATAAAAACCAGAGCAGAAATAAACAACATAGAAACTAAGAAAACAATACAGAAAATCAACGAGACCAGGAGTTGGTTTTTTGAAAGAATAAACAAGATAGACAAAACACTGGCAAGACTCACAAAAAAAAAAAGAGGGAAAACACCCGAATAAGCAGGATCACAAATGAAAGGGGAGAGATTATAACAGAACCCCAAGAAATCCAACACATCATGAGGACATATTAAGAACAACTATATTCAGTTAGGCTAGAGAACCCAGAAGAAAGTGATAGATTCTTGGAAAAATACCAGCTTCCAAGACTAGAAAAGGAGGATTTAGAAAGCCTAAACAGGCCAATCACGTCGGAGGAAATTGAAACAGTAATTAAGAAACTCCCCAAGAACAAAAGTCCAGACCCAGATGGTTTTACAGGTGAATTCTATCAAACATTCCAAGAAGAATTACTTCCACTGATCCACAGGCTCTTCCAAACCATTGAAAAGACAGGAATCCTCCCCAATTTCTTTTATGAGGCCAATATCACTCTGATTCCCAAAGAAGGCAAAGATACCACCAAGAAAGAAAACTACAGGCCAATCTCACTAATGAACATAAATGCAAAAATACTCAACAAATTCTTAGCGAACCGAATCCAGCACTACATCAAAAAGATTATACACCAGATCAAGTGGATTTCATCCCAGGGATGCAAGGCAGGTTCAACATATGCAAATCAATCAACATCATACACCACATCAATAATAAAAAAGACAAAACCCACCTGATCATATTAATCGATGCAGAGAAGGCATTTGACAAAATTCAACACCCATTCATGTTGAAAACACTAAGCAAAATAGGTCTGGAAGGAACCTTTCTCAAGATAGTTACAGCTATCTATGAAAAGCACACAGCTAACATTATCCTTAATGGTGAAAAACTGAAAGCATTCCCACTAAGGTCAGGAACTAGGCAAGGATGTCCACTCTCTCCACTCTTATTCAACATAGTCTTAGAAGTCCTAGGAATAGCAATCAGACAAGAGAAGGAAATCAAAGAAATTCAAATAGGGAAAGAGGAATTCAAACTATCTCTTTTTGCAGATGATAATGATATACATGGAAAACCCTAAAAAGTCCACAGGAAAACTCCTAGAAACAATAAACCAATACAGCAAAGAGGCTGGTTACAAAGTCAATACACAAAATACATTAGCTTTTCTCTATACAAATAACGAAGTAGAAGAGAGATTAAGAATAAAACTCCATTTAAAATAGTATCAAAAAAACATCAAGTACCTAGGAATCAACCTTACCAGGGAAGTGAAGGACTTATACCTGGCAAACTTCAAAACACTTCAGAAAGAAATTGAAGAGGATCTTGGGAAATGGAAGAACATCCCATGCTCATGGGTAGGTAGAATCAATATATTCAAAATGACCATCCTACCCAAACTCCTATATAGATTTAATGCAATCCCCATTCAAATTCATACATCATTCTTTAAAGACTTAGAACAATCAATGATAAAATTTATCTGGAAACACAAAAGACCCAGGATAGCCAAACACATACTAAAAAACAGGAAGCTGACTGGCATCTCCTTACCTAACCTGAAGCTATACTATAAAGCCATAGTGATCAAAACAGCATTTTACTGGTACAAAGACAGAGACTCAGACCAGTGGGTTAGAACAGAATTTCCAGACATAACCCCAGATATACAGTCAACTTACGTTTGACAAAAGAGCCAAGAACTTGAAATTGGACAAAGAAAGTCTTTTCAACAAATGGTGTTGGTACAACTGGAAAACCACATACAAGAAATTCAAAATTCACCCATACCTCACTCCTTATACAAAAATCAACTCGAAATGGATCAAAAACCTCAAAATTAGACCCGAATCTATAAATTTTATAGAGAAGAAAATAGGAAGAACACTCAAACCTACATATCAAAAAGGTCTTCGAGGATGGAGCATCAATGGCAAGAACTTTAGTGTCAAACATAAACAAATAGGACTACATCAAACTAAAAAGCTTCTGCATGGCAAAAGAAACCCTACTTAACACAAGAAGGCAGTTAACTGACTGGGAAAAAATCTTTTCACCCATCATATCAAATAAAGGGCTGATATCCAGAACATACAAAACATTCAGGAAGCTCAGCCCCCCAAAACCAAATAAAGCCATAAAAAATAGGAAGATAAAATGAATAGACACTTCTCTGAGGAAGACCAAAAGATGGCCAACAAACACATGAAAACATGCTCACCTTCACTCATCATTAGGGAAATCCAAATAAAGACAACAATGAGTTACCACCTTACACTAGTGAGGATGGCTCACATCAAAAATAATAGGAACAATCTATGTTGGTGGGAATGCGGCATGAAAGGCACTCTCATCCACTGCTGCTGGGAATGCCCCCTAGTCCAATACCTATGGAGAGTGCTCAAAGAACTCAGAATTGAGCTACCATTTGACCCAGCAAATGCTCTCCTAGGTATCTACCCCCAAGTTGGAAGGACTTCATTCTAAAGTATGTGTGTACTCCACTAGTTATTGCAGCACTCAGTATAATAGCCAAGTCTTGGAACCAACCTCGATGTCCAACAACTGATGAATGGATCATTAAGATGTGGTATCTATACACAATGGAATACTACATGGCAGTCAGAAATGATACAATCACAGACTTTGCAGCAATGTGGATGGACCTAGAACATATGTTAAATAAAGTAAGCCAGAAGATTAAAGATAAACACAGAATGATAGCAATATTCTGAAGCACCTAGAACATACACCTTACATACAACTAATACTCAATAATCAAATAACAGGGTAGAAACCCCAAACACTGTAACAGTCAACATATACCAGAGAGCAGTGCCCAAAACACATAAAAGAGGAACAACACAAACTCTTGACTACACACTATACCACAAAAAAACCAGCAACAGCAAAAACAGCAGCATAGAAAGACTAGGTAAGTAAGCAGCCTTCTACTACAAAGGCCCATAATAAGCCTTTAGGGATCTTATACAGAATTACAGGTAAAGGATACCATGGGAAACCACTGACTCCAACGGAAGCATGCCATAAAAATATGTTTTAATGCCTTAATCTTTCTATACTTAAAATAACCTCTCAGCTTTTCTGTCTACAGGCGTTCTTGGATACAAATGGTGGACAAACTAAGATTGCATCTCGGGGATCAATCACACGAGATACCATACCCAGCTTGCACTTCGAGAATGTCCCGATAGAACTCTTTAACATTCCCATTATCCCTAGGTAATACCTTCATTTAGGACTTGAAGCACGTGACCACCCAAACCACCGAAGCAGCAACTGTGACCTATAGATTTATACTACAGGCCCTACTCATCAAACACACTCAAACAAACTAGCATTCCCTTGCTCTTTTCTCTAATCTTCTCACTACTGTATTTTTTTATTTTTCTTTTTTCTTTTTTTCTTTTTTTCTCCTTTTCTTTTTAATTTATTTTCTCTTTTCTTTTCTGCCCCTTCCATATACTTTCCCCTTTCATCCCTTTGAAAATTCGACTATCCCTTCACCCCGCAATCCCATCCAGATTCCCCACATTAAAACTTTTCACCCTCAGTTCCTATTCCATTAGGCATCCAGAATGACCTCCTACCCCAGCAAACCAGTACCCAATACCCAAGCTAAGGGACAACCAGTCAAATTCACACCTTGCCCCCTACAAGGAAAAGCAACCAACTCCCCTGCTGATTCATGCTGCATGGTCCTCCTTACCAACCCTTCCTAACGTGGACTGTTACTTGAAACCGGACTTAGCTCTACAAGTATCCCCCATTGCATGAACTCCTCCCAATTCCTCCTACCACAAATCTTTTGCCAATCTCAAGAAAGTCAGGTTGGGAGATGAAACGTCGCCTGGGAACCCACACACCACAAGAAAATCTCAAAAGACAATGGGAAACCTATACTACCATCATAAGTATAAGACCTGTATTACATTACCTCTTTACCTGCTTTTCCACAAATGCAAGATACTTTCTTGCATCACCTTGTTCCTTTAATTAACTTTTTACTTCATTTCTTAAAAATCTTTTTTCTCGTCATATATATACGTGAACACATATATTTTTATTTCTATTTTTATCCTTTTTTGGGTTTGTGATCTGTTTTTGTTTTCTTCTCTCTCCACCCTCAAATGCACCGGCAATATAATATAGCACCATTTCTCCCTGCAAAGGCACACTAAAAAAAGGGGAAATCTTACGTATAAAAACGAGCTCTTATTTATTAGGGATAAGAACTCATACTTGTTTACAATACAGGGGTATCTCCCACCTTGAAAATATGTCACGTGGACCCAACTTAGACCCCAGGTGATTAGACACCAACCGTCCAACCTTGAACCCTGAACCACAGACATAGAAATGACACACTTCTTCACAACAGCCACAGGAAACAAATCCCAACCCGGACATCCTTAACAGTGCTCAGACACCAACAAGTGCCAGCCCTAATATGATACCCTGACAACGAGGAAAATGGGAACAACTTGACCTAAGAGCAAGTTATCCTACTTCACCAGCTAACGATAAGACAAAATTAGAAGACTTGTCACCCTTTGGTTTGTCCAAATGCCAAGATCGCGATTTACAGATGACTGGCTGACAGAACCATGGCCAGACTGTATGTATCCTAGGACCAATAAAAAAGCCCTAGTCTAGGGTGTGAGCTACGACCTGCATAACAACTATGATCCCTAGTTCCAGAGGTCTGTCTGAGACTATTGCAATGGAAGGGGACCTCTGGAAACATAACGGAAGATGCTATCCCAGGCCACTTCCTAGGATCAGCGCAAAGACCAGGACCGCCAACCACAGAAGACGGATTAAAATGACACTGAGGGAACAGAACTTCTAGACACACAAAGAAAGACATAATCATAAGTTCAACTCCTTGACTCGTGCAGATACTGAGACCTCTAGATACAGAGGTCTGATGTTATCACCCAGGATGGAGCAGAAGTCTTCCATACACCACAAAAGCACCAAGGGGAGAGTAAATGAACCTGAAAGAAGTCTATAGTTAATCCCATGACAATATACTTCAAGGGTGGAGAAACCCTGTATCTCCTTGGCAAAGGAAATTCCTTTTTCGAATGACCCCAATATTTACTGTGCATCTGCAGGAGGGGAAAAAAAGCACAAAACAATTTTTATTATTGTTTACTTATCTATTTTTTGTTTATTTCATTGTTGTAGTTTGGCTATTGAAGTGGATGTCTCCATTTATATTTATTTATTTTCTTCTTTTCTTTTCTTATGTTCTCTGCCACATTTTTTTTATATCAATACCATGGATTTTGTATGGTGCTTACGCTTTTGTTTTGTTTTGTTTTGTTTTGTTTTGGAATGCTCACTGGATATTTTATTTGACAGTTCTTTATGTACTGTTGTGGTGTTTCACCTTCTTTTTCCCCTTCGTCTCTCAAACCAAAGATGAAAGCCTCCAGAAGGACTCCACCAATTTCCGGAGTATCTGATTCTTTTTTTTTCTTTTTTTTTCCTCCAGGTTATTACTTTTCTCTTCTTCAATTAAAACCGCATAACTTGAACTATCTAGTCCCGCCTCCCAATTGGGGGGGGGATAAGGGAGGTACCAAGACCAAATAGTTGTAAGACCACTAAGTAGTAAGCTAGGCACAGAGGGGACCACTTATTCTACTAGCCCCAGGGGTAAGGAAGGAGAATATGGGAAGAAGGACGGAACGGAGGTGGAGAGAGGACAATTCGGTGATGGGAATTTCCCTGATTTTATGTTAATATGTACCTAAAATATTATTGTCAATGATATGTAAGCTACTGATTAAAATAAAAATTATATAATAAAATGACATTCTTTACTTGACTAATTATAATATAGTTGCTATGTTTAAAAAATAATAATATGATTACTTTTTGAAATATTTGAAATTCAAATGATTAAAATGTAATAAATGTATAATTGGCGCAATGCTGGAGCATTATTATATTAAAATATTATTAGGCCTATCAAAATCCAACATTTACTCAGAAATCTTGAATTTTACCAAGTGACAGGAGGCCAGGATTATAAAATGTGACCTACAAATTAAGGATATCAATTCCATATTTTAATCACTGATACAGCATTCAACATGGATTTTTAAATAGTCTACATTTTACACTAAAAATTGCAGCTAAATTGTGGAAGAGTTTGTAGCAAGTGAAAAACTGTGGAGTACCTTTGAACAATGCTTTGATAGCATGTGGGAAAAGTGCTTAACTGTGGTTTTGGCCCAGTAAGGTCCTTTGACATCTGCCTGGTTATTTTAGACCCTCTATTTCAAACTGCCAGAGTGGACAAGCATCCTCCCCATCTTCAAATAAATACCCACCTGCTTGCTCACACAGCCTTAGCTTTTGCATCTGCTCTTCAGAGAAACCATCCTCTTGCTCAGGAAAATAGCACATCCCACTCTCCCAGATGGACTTATAGAGCCCCCTGGGATTTCAGTCCTCACTTTGGAGAACTCTGACGCAGTGAATTAAACATTGACCATGGCACATGACAAAGAACCAGCTGTCGAGCTGGAACATTCATGAATCTGAGTTTGCAAAGTTTTACAAAAGGGCAGTTTGTTGCTGGTTGGCGACCAGTGGTTCCCTGAAGGATGCTGTGTTCTTTGGTATTTCAAAGATTAAGTTGTAACTGAACAATGTATGAGGATGTATAAAAAGTAATTTACCATTTTATAATTACTTTTAATTAACCATTTTATAATGACTTCCTCCATGGTAATGCCTCTGGGCCTGATTGTGAAAACAATTATCAGCTAGAAATTTGCATACCAGTAATGGGTCCTAACATAAATGCCATAAATGTAGCTTTCTTGATACTTATTTTTCATATCATGAAATCATAACAATAGCTATATATTATTTGTTCTCAGTCTTCTTTCAAATTGGAAGGGTAAAGGAAATGAAAAAAAGCTTCATTTTATAGAATGTTAGAAATAACTACTTTTATTCTATCTATTTTATTTGATTCTATACTTACTTAAATGTCCTAAATATTATATCATATATAGATCCTAAATATTCTAAATATTACTAAAACAAAGGCAAAAGTCTTCATTTGAGATCTCCAGTCTCAACCTTGGCCCTTACCTGTCACTAGTATCAATGCAGTGCCAACCTCATATCAAATGTCAATCGTGGAGAAAATGTCAACACCCAGGACATATCTCTGTCTAAAAACTACAATTTTCTCTTGGCCTTCTTTGGGATCTAATGAGTGATATTATACTGTCATCAATTAACTCAACTCTACTATAGAAATTAAAACAATAGATTTTAAATATGAGAAGAGGGGCCGGTAGAATCATACAAAGAGTCACATGAAAATTTGTGGTGGGAAAGTTGCACAGGTGTAGGGGGGTGTTCTTTATATGGCTGAAACCCAACTACAGTCATATTTGTAATCAAGGTTTTTAAATAAAGATATTAATTTTAAAAACCTGTTTAAAACAGAATGAAATAAGAAAGCAAAATGCCTTTAATTGCCTGGTGGCTGGCTTTCCCTTTATCATTAGCCTCATCATGGTCTATGATGCAGTATCTACTTTCTTACCTGCATTAGAAAAATTAACTCAAGTGCAGATGACCTTTGTCTTCATGTGCTGGTCACCAACCAGTATATGAAAGTTCCTTGGAATATATTAATGAGAA